>NC_090927.1:375859094-378259094 GCF_040938575.1 Ambystoma mexicanum | reverse complement strand
GAAAATCTCTATGCATGTTGCCGATAACCAAAATATGATTTACCATCTGTTGAAACACGACACTAGACAAACATGGTCGTTACTGCGCTCCATAAAACTGCCCAGCACTCTGACCCTCAATCTGTAATTTCTGCTGATGTTTGGACCAACTACATCAAGCTGAAATTCCAGTTGCCTGATCGTTTTGTCTTTATTAAAGGTAGCCACCCAGCGGTCATTTGTAGTACGGCCTCTAGATGGACGATCGACGACATCACTGATGCAATCGGCAAACTTAACAACTCTAAAGCGCCCGGCCCCGATGGGCTTCCTACATGCGTATACAAATCGGATCCCATTTTCTGGGCACATTTATTGAAGATCCGTTTTGACCTGATTCTTCAAACTGGCCTTATCCCATCGTCGTGGCATTCAGCACATATAATTCCTATATACAAGAAAGGTTCACCTGAGCTTCCTTGCAATTATCGTCCAATTGCGCTTACTGATGCATCTTCTAAGATCTTTTCACTACTACTTCTTGAGGAACTACCAGCCTTTATTGTGCAAAACAACCTACTGTCTATCTATCAGGTAGGCTTCAGAAAAAATATTGGCTGTCCTCTCAATGCCACGATCCTAGCGCATCTTCAAGCACAAATTGCCAGTTCGCATATGGGGCCTGTTTACATGGCCAGCTTGGATTTGACGTCAGCTTTCGACAGTGTAATTCGAGAACTTCTCTGGGCCAAATTGATCAATCTTGGCATCCCCCACTCTTTGGTCGCTTTGATTGCCTTGTTGCACCTTCATACTACGTACCGTATACGCTTAAATCGTAACGGTGCGCTCACAAATTCTATCAGCACCGAAATTGGTGTGAATCAAGGCTGCAACATGGCGGCAGTCCTTTTTAATTTGTACCTGCAGGGCATAGATTCACCCTGGAAAGACCAGATCGTCTCCCCAGCCAAATTGGGGTCCATTAGGCTCAATTGGATTGGCTGCGCAGATGATTTGTTATTATTTGATCATACCCCCTTTGGCCTCCAAAAAAAACTTGATTTGTTTGCAGATTTCGCGAATAATCTCAATCTAACAGTCAATCCTGTGAAATCTTTCATTCTAACCTTTTTTGAAGGCCGTTGCAAAGTAAATAAATTCTCATGGTTCCTACAAGCGCTCTTTCCTACTCTTCCTCTATTCGCTATTTAGGTTATCCGTTGACTGACTCGTATTCTTTACGCATGTGGCAAACTTTCCTCAATAATAAAGCGAAAACGTTGTCCTCACAAATGAAAATCATATATCATAAATATTGTTTATTTTCTTTATTGCCTCTTATTCAGTTTTACCTGCTCAAAGTTGAGCCATGTCTCCTATACCCCTTAGACATGTGTCTATACGACATTGATTCCTTTCTTGACATACTTCAGGGCAAATTGTGTAAGTCTGCATTGGGTTTAGCTCAATCTATCCCAAATGTATTCATTTGCCATGAAATTAATTTGCTCCCGTTATCCGCAAAAAGAAACTGGCGGAACATAAAAAACTATATCAAGATGGTTGATCCACCTAAAAACACTTTATAGGTTGAGCTCAATAAATTACTGGACAACCCGTGTATCAGTTCGCTTAAAACTGCCACTGATAAATTGAATTCCATTTTGGATTCAATCAATGAAACTCCGAAAAGCATGACTCTGCATCTTCCTGCACAAAAAAAAAAAATATGACATTTATCATTGGTGCACTTTGACTGATATGATGGGAATTTACCCATCCTGTTCAGAATATAACAGGTTTCGAAGGAAATGGGGAGATCGATCCTTTTATCTAATTCAATTTCCTTCTGCTTTAGGTAGGAAAATCCTGCTTCGTTTCCGCCTAAACCAGTTTCGTACACTTGTAAGAACCAAAAACTGCAATAGAAAGACTGGAACAACTTGCTCAATCTTGTGCCGTTTCTGTGGTGTTGCAGAGGCAGATGAAACACTCAAACACATAGTTATTTACTGTCCTTTCTTTGCATCATTCCGCTTAAGAATTTTTGATCTCGATGTTCAGAACAGAGTCAAGTATTAGTATGGAATCACTTTGGAACCGATGCATGGGTGGCACAAGTCTTTCCTTTACTTTAAAGTTGATTGAGCTCTTGACAATTATTGACTCAAAGTTAAATAAATGTTTACCTTGCGCAATATGAAGAGAAAGATCCAAAATTGAGGTGTTGTTTAATTCTGTTTATTTTTATATGAAAGTTAGTTTTTAAACACTGTTTTCCTTTTCTTTTATGTTTAATGTGATTTTTAACAAATTTTCTACTATGATCCATGTTTTAATTTGTACCGTTCTTCTTTTTTACATCATTGTTTAAAGGAAATTGTATAAATTGTAATCAATTTCTTTTCGATTCTTCTGTACAAAAAATGATTGTATAGGTTTGTATAAACCAAACATAATAAATAAAAAAATAAATTTAAAAAAAGTGTGTCATTGCTTGTACTAATGGTTGCAGGTTATCATGCAGGTGTTTTATATAAAGCAACATATCGTCTGCGTATAGGGAGACAATGGAAACATGTAAATGTATCCTGATACTGCAATGAGCATGGTATTCACTGAGGAAACAGGCAATTGGTTCCATGGCCAGTGCAAACAGAATGGGAGATAACGGGCACCCTTACCTTATCCCTCGGATCGGAAAAATATATTCTGACTGCAGACGGTTGGTGTATATTGCCTCTGTAGGGGGAGTGTAAAGCAGTGTGATCCATTGCAGATACCCCAGACCCAGTCTGGCTCTATGAAGGATTTCGAACATGAAAGGCCATTCTATAGAATCAAAAGCCTGCTCGGTGTCCAGTGAAGCTATGGCCATGGCGGTTTCAGTGTTAACATTATGCATCAGCAAGAATAGGAGTCTAAGATTATTTTGGGTCGATCTGCTCAGTATGAATACGGCCTGGTCGGGGTGGATGAGCGCTGGCATGTGGGGGAGCAGTCGGTTAACAAACAAGGATTTTCACAAGGATCTTACTGTCTGTGTTTATCAAAGACAGTGGACGATAGGAAGAGCAGTTACTGGGATCTTTTCCTAGTTTCAGGAGACCAGTGACCAACACCGTTCTAGTATAATCAGGCAGTACCCTGGCAGAGAATAGGATTCAAACATACTACGCAAGTGGGGAATTACAAGGTTGCTATGTTCTCTATATAATTCCGCAGTAATACCGTCCAGTCCTGGGACTTTTCCTCTCGAAGAGAGCAGATTGCAGCTAGGATTTCATTGTCGGAGGGGGGCATGTTCAACCTGCTCCCCATTTCAGCATCTAGCCAGCTGAAGGTGTATAGATTTTGTGGTGTATAACTTCTCATAATATTCACGAAAGGCCCTATTTATCGCCCCAGAATCGCGTAGTTCCCAACGTGGGTGAGTCGTTAGCCCACTGTCGCCACTCAAGATCTTTGATTTCCCGCTCAAGGGAGGACACAGAAGTGCGCAGAGCTCTCAGGACACCACTCTCCTCTGATATACAGCATCCTCTAATGTAACCCTTGAAGGTTTCCCATATTACCCCATTATTAGGGACCGGCCCTACATTGGCCTGAAAGAAGGTGTCTATACCTTGGGCGATTCCATCTCGAAAAGCGGCATCATGAATCGTGCTGGCCCAAAACCGCCAATGTAATTGCCTGGTTGGAGGGGGTAGCTGCAATGAGACCAACACTGGGGAATGATCTGAAAGGGTGCAGGGGAGAATCCCAATAGCACCAACCCTATTCAGGAGTTCAGAGGACAGCATCACATAATCAATTCTAGAAGAGCTAATGTGAACCTTGGAATGGAAAGTTTATTTTCTCCTGTGTGGGTGCATTGACCGGCAAACATTGTGTAGTGTGTGGTAATGGGCTATGTCCAGCCAGGCCAGTGCTGCCCTGGGGAGGGTAGTCTGGGAACTTGAGGACCTGTCCATGTCTAGCAAAAGTGCAACAATAATGTCACCCACCCAAATTGTTTCATAGTGAGGACATTTATGCAGATAGGAGGCATATTTTTGAAAGAATTCAGGACTGTCAATGTTAGGAGCGTATACATTTATAACGAGGATTCTAAGTCCCTGGACTTCCCCAGCCAGCAACAGAAACCGGCCCTCTGAGGCTCTGTACTGTTCATGCAGCTTAAATTCCAGTGAGCAGTGTATATAGGTGGCCACCCCTCCAGAGTGTGTTGTGAAGGAGGACATGTACCTGTGCACCCCCCAGCTTGGCAGTGTCGGAAGGTTGATATCTTTGGGTAAGTGTGTCTCTTGAAGGCAAAGAACATTAACATTCTGATTCTTTGCATAATTGGCATATATTTCTTGTTTTTTTCTTATTGGTAAACCGCCGTATATTCCATGTTAAGATGGAAATATAACCCCCTGCCCCATAATGACTCTGAATGTGAATGTTAAACCATGAAGGTCTGGACCAAGTCAAAGTACGTGCCGGGGGAAACCCACCATGGTAGTTAAACGAAGGAATGATCCACCCAGATCTACACCCTTAAGTGAGCCCACATATATGCACATCCAACGAATCCCAACAAACATCCCATTACCCACCCCCACCCAAGGCAGAAATCTAAACATACTGGCTGTGACACCCACCCGTGGAACCCCCAAAAATAACTAGAAAACCAACAACAACTGCAATGACTGTGGTAACGAGGAGCCTCCGGTGGCAGATGGGCTCCAGTGGCTCAGGCTCTTTCCTTGATGATGCAAGGCCTCCCAGGCCAATGCAAATTAGATGTGTTGCAAGAGACCAGTACCAGCCTTACGTATGATGAGGGCTATACAATAGATCATGGCCCATGATCAGGGTAACAACGCAGATCTGGCATTTCCTGTGCAAAACTCTCCACTGCTTCGGGTGTAGTAAAGAAGGAGACTTTCCCCATGTGTAGTACACGGAGCTTGGCTGGGAACATCATAGCGTATTGTATATTTTTGCGACAGTGGATATTCTTGGCCAATTGGAAGGTTCTCCTTTGTTCTTGTACTTGGGGGCTGAAATCCAGAAACAGACGAATGCTTGAGGATTGCCATTGTAGTTCTCCCTTTTCTCTAGCCGCTTTCAGTAGAACATCCCTATCGTGGTAAATAAAGATCCATGCAATTATGGGGTGCTCGGGGGCTCCCGGAGGGAGTCTTGTAGCCTGGGAGCGGTTTGCCCTTTCCACCAGAAACATATTGGAGACCGAAGGGTCAGACAGCACATCCCTTAATTGTGTTTCAATAAACTGCTCCATGTTGCCGGTGGGAGTAGATTCGGGCAACCCGAGGATGCGTAAGTAGTCCAAGTCATCATTTTTGGCTGCTATTTTCCTTGATAGTCTGCTGTAAAAGAGAGACTTCGCGCTGCAGGACCGGCACTTTATCTTCACCCTCACTAATTGCAGTCTCCGCCTCGGTCATCCGCCCACAGAGTTTGTCCATCTAGATAGCTGATATATCTACTTTACTTGTGAGGGCATCAATCTTCATACTGAGGGAGTCTGCGCTGGATTTGAGGGCCAATAGGGTGTGGTTAAGGGCCTTGATATCCAGCTATGAGGATCCGGGCTGTGCTGGCGCTGGCGTCAACCCCGGCTTCATCCTGGTGAATTGATCCAGTTTTCCTTGCTTTTTGGGGTTGACCATGGTGCAATATCCTGTATAGGTAAGGGGGTCAAAGGCATTATAGTGTCCCTATGGATCCGCGGTGGTCAGGCTGAGTCATGAAGATTATGATGGTGGGGGGAGGGAACCGGCAACAGCCCCACTACAAGTCGGGGGAGACCGGAGCAGAATACACTGTTATGACACAGCCAAGCCAGGGGATCACATTGGCGATCATCATGGAATGGGTAGGGATGTACTGAGGGACCTGCTGATACCAGCGTCATGGGCCACTGGGTCTTGGTTGATCATAAGGGGAGGATCCCCTTCATATAATTTGGAGCTCCCAGCAGATCGCTAAAGTGCACTAGGTTGGGAGGCATTGACAATTGGAACCATTATACTCCTAAGGAAGTGTTCCATCCGCTGTATGTAGTAGAATGCTCCACACCTAGATCTGCCCCAAGGATACAGTCAGCTCCCTCAAGGCGGAGACACACCAGCACCGCACAGTTCACAGTCAGAGGAGCACCCCCCTCCTCAGCCCAAACTGCCGTCTCACTGCGTTACTGTAGCAGGGACAGCAGCATGTTATGGCCAATTAAGCCACCCTGTGGGGAAGATGCACTAACTTCCACTGCTCCGAGGCTTCCAGAGCAGTCACTGCTACATGTGATGCCGGGGTGGGGGCCACCTAACCCCTCAGTATGACATGTGCTCAGTTCATGCCACAGTAGGCCAGGCAGTGACAGCCCTGCTGGGCCCACGGGGGCACCAACCCAGGCGGGCTGCAGTCTTCAAGAGGCCCAGAGCAGGTGAGGATCCGGTAGAGGGCAACCCCCGCAGTGGGGAGATGGACACCTCTGGGGTCACTGCCGCAGGCAGGACTGACTCTGATGAGTCAGGGCCATTTGGCACCCGCAGTACTTCCAGGTCGAGTTGAGGGAAAAGAAAAAGCAGGGCGGGCTCCTGCAATGAGGCCTCAGCAGCTGAGCGGGAGCTCGGGTCACACCATGCCCCGCCTCAATCATCAAGGCACCACAACTCGGCCGCTGTGTTGTTGCAGAATTTCAGGCACCAGGATGCAGCCTACAGGTCTGGTGCACTAGCACACGCCACGGGTGGCACAGAGATGCACATTTCTGGACAATTAGGCACCACAGGCTGGGAAACAGGAGCCAGCGCTGAACAGTAGATTTTCTGGTGCGGGAGGCAAGGATTTTGTTGTTGGATATAAGAGCCTGAGCTGGAGCTCTATCAGGCTGCAACCATCTTGTCACTGCACAACAACGCCCCCTTAAGTGTTGTCAGGATTATTTGTGGCATTTCTATGAAGGACGAGCATTTGCAAACACAACTGGTACGAGCCGTTTAAGTAAATTTTGTGAACAATTGGTGGCAATTGAAATAGAAAATTCATTGTTACATTATGATAACAATGTACTCCAGTTGCGTTGATTAATTTAAATGGACCAGAGAGTTCTGTTTGTGGGTCATTTGATGGGCCTGCAGATCTTTCCCGGAGAAGAGACATTTGTGCATTTTTTTTTTCTGATGGATATGCAGTTGACCCTGAATTGGGTAGTTTTGTGGTTGTATTGTTTGATGCAAAAGGAGTTGGTTGTTGTTTCTCTAGCTCTATTGTTGTGAGATCTGTTTTATAGATTCTGTTTGTATTAGTTGTCTTTTTAAAGGTTTCTTTTTTGAGGTAGAAGGTACATATCTAGATGGGGTTATATAGTGCCCATAGCCTGTTGTATTCGAGGATGCAAGGAATGTCACTGTTTACTTTTTATGCATCAAAGTTAACTAGGAATAAACCATTGAGTGCACGCAGATGTGAAAGTGCTACCCAATTCAAACCTTTTTTGAAAGACTGTGCTGCCAATGTCAATCAATGCTTGATCTAGGACTAGTGCTTTTGATTAGTGAATAGTTACAGCATATGCAAGAGATAGAGGAAATTGCTCTCTGCGTACGTACATGTCTTTGAAAAAAGGCAACGTGCTATTTTCTGGCCAATTGCTTTTGTTTGTCTAAGTGGATGGTGACAAACTGAATATTGCTGACAAACTGAATGTTGCTGTCATGTGAATATGTTTGGAAGCCAACAATTGTACCAATTGCGCCATTGACTAAACCTTGTTCTATGTCAAGGTTACGTTTTAGAATTGCTCTGCAGTTTAGAAACAAAGTCAATATTTTCTCCAATCCAGCTGTGCTGGAGATACATTATTCCTAGCTATTTAGTCATACTGTTGCTTGTTGACACATAGGAAGTGTCATGCTGCACACTTCTAGTTTGTCTGTGGAGCTGATATGCAGTATAGGTTGCCTTTCTTTTTTAAACATTGTCTCATTGAATTAACTACAGCTTGCAATGGTTGCCATTAAGGATATGCATTTTTCATTTTGTTGATTTAGTTGTCCCATGACATCAGGAGCAGATATGTTTCGTCCGTAAAGCTCATGGATTAGTCTACTATTTAAGATTGATTTTGCATCTTTAGTAAGCAGACCAGTTCTAATGTTTTTTAAAATGTTAGTATAGGTGAGGTCTGCAGACTGACCCATGTTTTGAGTTAGTTCTATGTAGTGAAAATGTTGCCAGAGATTTACCTTTCCAATGCTGCCAAGGGTATTTAGGCATTGTTTGTGTCCTAATATTTTAATAATAGGTTGACCTTTCACTGGTGGTAACTATAGGAGTTCTCCAAAAACAATAACATGTCTTCCTCCAAACAGTTCTTCGTAGTTGGTTTGTAGGACTTCTTGTACTCGGAGATGAATTAAAGCCAACATGAGGTTGGAAACCAGGTTTACTTCTTCTATCGGGGCACTTTCATTTGTTTTAGAATTCTGTGTCCTACAGTAGTAGCTTCTTCTGATCATTTGTAGTATTCTCATTTGTTTTGATGTTCTATGGGGAGGAGCAGTAGTCGGTGTAAATTTAAACCTCCTTTGTTGTAGGCAGCTGCACCTGTGGCGGCTGTTACTACAGCCGAAAGGTTATTTGTTATGTTTTGTAGACATGTGCTGATTATTTTAATTAAGAATGTTTTACCAGAACCAGCTCCACCATTAGCATACAGGAGCAGTGGTTTATAATGTTTACAGCTACAGATTTTAGTTTCATGTTTAAAACCATGTTCAGTTTCTTAAGTGACTTCTAGATAAACAGTGAGTTGTTCATTATTTAGTTGTGATTTCAGCACTGACAAGTCTTCTTCATATTATTTATATTGATACATGGTATTTCCTTCCTTAGTCATGGATATTTCTGCTTTATTTCAAATGTTTATTTGCTTCCTGTAAGGGAAGATTGACTGTCCTCAGGAATGTTTTTGTCTAGTTGAGCTTCAATTTCTTCTTCTTCTTGGCGTTCATTGTCCAACATTTGTTTGTATTGTTTGAAATTGTCATTTGTTATACTGCTTTCATTTGCTTGCATTTGCTTTGAATGCAGCTTCAAAGGAGTCATAGTCACCTAATAATTATTTTTCTTTTCTCCAAGGATTAAAAATTAGTAGTAGGGCCATGTAATACAGTTCTCTATGCTGCAGAGATTTAAATGATAACTTCACATGATTAATTAGAATGGGCTTGGTGAGTTTCGCTAGACTTCCTTCAGAAGTTGAAACTCAAAATTTGCTAGTTGTCTCATTTGGTGTGACATTGTTTTTGTAGGTGTCGTTGTGGGAATGTAGCACAGACACATGTTTCCCAAAGCACTACTTCTGTTTGGGTAGTATGTGTCAATTACATTGTTTTTAAAATGTCATGACTGTTAGGATTATTTGTGGCTATATTTTGTATCTCTTGGTAGGATTTTAGTTCTCTTTTTCAGAATGAAGCTGGTCCAAGGTTCAGCCAAACAATGTCTCCAGATTTGCCATATAAGGCTGTAACTGTTAAATGGTCTGCAGCTTCGTAGTACCCGCATTCTTTATAGGAGAGCATTTTTATACCCAAGCTGTACAATTTTACTGATAGTGTTTTGTCAGATGACATGTCATCCCAGAAGTCTTTTAGCTCTGTTTTCTCAGCTTTGGTGAGGCTGTGACATATCTTGCAACAGCAGTGGAATTGTCTGCAATAAATTGTATGTCTATGTTTGCATTCCACAAGAGAGCAATGATTGCATTGTAATTATTTATGTACTTGGATGCTTTGTCAATTTTAATGTTGTATGTATTATTAGGGATTTGCCTTTTATGCTGTGTCTAACAGAAGACATCAAGCTATTTACTTGTCCTCTTTTGCAAACTAGTCTAGGGAAGCCAAAGCAACATTTGCCTTTGTTTTTATATCAATGTCGGCAGTATTTGCCATACTTTTGTTTTTGGAAGCATAAGATTTCTGTACGTAGGTCACTATCTGTGGTTTTTGAAGGGATGTTCCAAGTTTAAATAAATTGTAAAACAGCTGCGTCACTATCATGGCCACATTTAGGAGTATCTTTTATCCACAAAAGCATGTGAATGTGTGGTGCCCCTCTGGATTGATATTCTTTTCCCCAAAAGAAGTGTTGCACTTCTCTGAGTGGAGGGGTAGTTTTATTGCAGATAAAGTGCAGCATGGCAATGAAGCGATGGTGAAAGTACCTTGATACATTGACAGGGTCAAGGAAACCATGCATACTCTGCACAACTTAAAGTAACAAACCATATTGTGGGCCTAGGTTCCTTAGCATACAGTGTACATCAGTTTTACGTTGGAACCAGTATTCTTTTGTACCACGCATGTTTGCCAAAAGATTTGTGATACTTGACTGAAAAAAGTCATCTTTATCTTTTATTTTTTGAAGCATTTAGGTAGCGGGTATGCTTAAAAAGTTAGAGCCTGTTTTTAATGTGTGTCCAACTCCATAACATATAGTTGCTTGTTCCCTTTTGAGGAGGAGGTGGAAAATGTATTTGACATTTTGTCTGAATCTGGGGTCTTCAGAATACCTTCTTAAAGAGCGATATTCTGATACACTAATTTGCGTGGACGTTTCATCATATGTTCCTCCTTTTCCTGTAGGAAAGATTAGAGGAAAAGAACACTTTTTCCCATATGCTCATTGGGGATCCATTGGCTTGATGCATTTGATATGTTTGTAATGTATCGTCTATGGTGTCTTTGCAGTGTAGTGGGTGAATTGTATATTGGTCTAAAGTGTTGGCTGCAGTAACAGGATCTACATGTTCAAATTGGCCAGTTGCTGGTGAGTCTTGAATCATTTGGGTGGTTTACCTTAAGCTTTCCTCTATCTTTATATCTTTGTTTTATTCATTGTTTTCTTTTAGATATTGTAGGGCTTGTCTAACATTGTTTAAGTCAACTAGTTGTTGCTAAAATTTCAGTTTTTTATTGCCACGCCATTAACTAGTTCAATCAAAGATCGATCTATCGGTCAATGTACTCCTAGACTGTGTTCATTTTCTTTTTGACCTATTGGCAAATATACTTCTTTGCCATGGATGCCATTTAGTAACTCAGAAGGAGGTAATGTGGCTGATTTCGGTGGAAGCCATATTATAGTTTGAAATGGGTGCACTGTTTGGATTATAATGCTCGCCTACAAGTTAAGTTGTTGGAGAGCTTCGGAAGTGGGAAGTGGGAATATATATCATGTGATAGCATGTGATGACATTTGGTTTATTTATTTTGAAATTTGTTAAGGGCACTTAGCCTGTAGGCATCTAGGTGCTGGTGACAGAAACATGGTGGTTACAGTAGTTTTCCTTTTGTTGCTTTAGGTTACAATCTCACAAGAATTTACAGTGGTTATTTTAGGATACATTGGGTTACATCAGATGACAGAGGTTAGTCGGACAGTAGATCATGGGATACATTAGAACGTAGTAGGTTGCATATTCAAAGGTACAGTTATGCAAGTGGAGGAGGTGAGTATCTAATTCCCTTGATTGAAAAGCCAAGGTTTGAGTTATTTCCAGAATTACCATAAAGATGCGTCTGATCTCAATGCTAAAGGCATGGCTTTCCAGTGTTTAGCTGCGACCGCTGGGAAGCTGCTGCCACCTGCTTTTTGTCGCTTGAAACAAGGGATGTCCAAGCGGAAGGAGTAGGCAGCTCGGGTGGGTCTGGTGGAATGGGCTTTGGTGAGTTGACCCGATAGATAGCTAGGGGTACTCTTTGACAAACATTTGTGCGTAAGGGATAGGATTTTAAATGTTATGCGCTCCCGTATCGGTAGCCAGTGGATTTTACGTCTAGCTGCATATTATCCTTTTTAGGATTGTTAAGTGCTGCTCTGATTGCATTATTTTGAATGATTTGGAGTTTCTTAATGTTTTTGCTGTTGGAGCCTGCAAACAGAGAATTGCAGTAGTCGATCCTAGATAGTATCAACGCTCTGGCGAGTGTAACGTAGTTTTCAGTAGTCAGCAACGGTTTGCTGGCAGTGATAAATATAGCAATGTAGGCCACTGCCAATGCAATAGCATTGATTGATTGATTGATATTTTATTTCTATCGCGCTCGTACACAAGTGTTTCAGAACGCGACAATGCAAGGGAGGGGAACAGGGGAGAACAAAACAGCAATCTTACTAGGCCCAGTGACATTGATAGCGGGCAAGTGCATGGGAGAGAGGGAGGGGAAAAGTGCAGGGAAGGGGGGAGAGGTGGAAAGTGCGAAGCAGAGGAGAAACAGATAAATAACAATAAATAAATAATAAAGGCAACAAACAGTGGTAATGCAGCCAGCAATTTGCAAGTGCTAGGTTTAAGGCAGCAGACAAGGTAGGTCTGATAAGTGCAGGAAGAAAAAGGGGGGGCTTTATGGGTACAGATACAGACCCCAGTGCAAGGGGTGGGCCGGAGGCAGTGCGGGAGGGTGGCAGGATGAGCAGGTACCTGGGCCCAAAAGACAGAGGGTGGCCAGGTGCACAGTGCCAAGAGAGAACAGATCAGCAGGGGAGAGGGGGAGCGAAGGCAGAAGAAAAGAGGAAGGTCTTGAGGTGCTTCCGGAACCGGAGATGGTTCTCCTCAAGTTTTAGAGTGGCAGGGAGGCTGTTCCAGAGGGAGGCCCCAGCCGAATACAGAGATCTACTCCCAGCTGTTTCTTAGAAAAACGACTGATCCTGAGTGAGTTGGAGGTAGAGGAGCGAAGAGCTCGAGAGGGGAGGTATTTGCGGAGGGATAGCTGAAGGTATTTTAGACCCAGGCCCTTTGACTTGCCCATTGACTTGCTTAGACAGGGTGAGTAACAAGCCAATGTACACTCCTAGTGTTTTCACCTCTTTGGAAGTGGGTGGGGTATTGCAGTCAATGCTGAAGCCTTTGTAGACGATGGAGAGGTTGTTAATCTGAGAGTGGTTGCCAATGAGGAGTATCTCAGTTTTATCATCATACAGGCAGAGCTCATTGTGAGCCATCCAGGCCTGTATAGTTAAGTAGATTTTGTTTAGGGCGTTGGAATCAAGGATGCGATTGCCTGTGATAGGCAGGGGTATTTGGGTGTCATCAGAATAGTTAGTGTAGATGACTCCCAGTTTGTCTAGTAGGTCAAACAATGGCTTGGTGAAGACATTGTAAGGGTGGGGGGGACTCAGGATCCTTGGGGACTCCGCAGGTGACTGAGACAGGGGGAGTGGCTGTCGTGGTTGAGAATACCCTCAAGGTGCGGTGAGATAAGAAGGATTCAACCCATTTTATGGCTTGGTCCGCAAAGTGGGTGTCAGAGGCTAGGTGTCTACACAGTATTTTATTGTTAACCAAGTCAAAGGCTGCAGAGAGATCTAGTAGTAGAAGTGCGGCCATATTGCATTTGCCTTTTTTCTCATCCATTTGGATTTTTAGGTCCAAGAGGGCGGTTTCAGTACCATGGCCTGGGCGGAAGCCCAATTGTCTCAGGCCAGGAAGGTTGTGTGTTTCCAGGAATTTTTGTATTTGATTATTTTCAAGCTTTGTGTTGCAGTACGTGCAAACTGTTGAGGGGTCAGTTATTTTGTATTTTGTTTCTGCTGTTAGATATAAAGCTAATTGGAACCATTGGGATTGTTCATTGTCTTCTATTTCATAGGCTATATCTACTATTTTTGTGCTGTTTTTATAAAACCTTCTACAACAACAGACACGTATTTGGTCTGGTATCTCAGCAGTTGAGTTTTGAAACTTAGCTATTTCTTTTTTTGTATGTCTTTATTAGTATAGTCAATGCACAAGATTCGGTATAGTAGAATGGTGCATTGCTAATATTTTGATGTGGTGGAAAGTGCAAGCAGTTCCTCAATGACATTCTGATCTACTCTTGCAATCCCGAAGACCACATTCTCCATGTTTAAACAGTCCTTCAGAGCCTGCAAAGCAATCACCTGTATTGTAAATTTGAAAAATGTGCATTCCACCAGAAGGAGGTCACTTATTTGAGTTATGTCTTGCCGGCTGACGGCATCGCCATGGATCCTATCAAGCTACAAGGTGTCCCGGGAATGGCCAGCACCTCAGTCAGTAAAAGAACTCCAGCGTTTTTGGGGGTTTCATCATTTCTATCGGAAATTCATATCGCATTTTTCCCACATTGTTCCACCAATGACTGCCCTGTTAAAGAAGGGAACCAAGTTTCAATGGTCTCCTATAGTTGACAAGGCATTCACCAAGCTCAAGTCGGCCTTTACCACTGCCCCAACTTTATGCACTCCTGACCAAAGAAGACAGTTTATTGTAGAATCTGATGCCGCCAGTCATGCGCTGGGTGCTGTACTCAAACAGCCTGATGATATGGGGATGGAATACCTTGTTGCCTACCTTTCCAAGACATTCCTTCCGTCAGAACGAAACTATTCGGTATTAGAAAAGGAACTGTTGGCCATTAACTGCTAGTTTCAAGAATGGCGATATCTATTACTAGGGGCATCCTTTCCAGTCGAATCAGAACCAATCATTAAAATCTCAAGAGCCTCCTGCCTGCCGCTCTTTTTCACCACTTAGGAAGCCACGCCCACCCGGTGCCTTCCTGCTTGCCGCTCTGTTTCCCTACTTAAGGAGCCCTCCAGCTTCTTTTCCTTTCCAGATGGGGAGCAGGTGCAAGTTCATCTAGGTCACCTGGCCTAAGCCCCGCCCACCTGGTGCCTTCCTGCCTGCTGCTCTTTTTCACCACTTAGCAAGCGCTGCCCACCTGGTGCCTTCCTGCTTCCCGCTCTTTTTCACCACTTAGCAAGACACGCCCACCTGGTGCCTTTCTGCTTGCCGCTCTGTTTCCCTACTTAAGGAGCCCTCCAGCTTCTTTTCCTTTACAGATGGGGAGCAGGTGCAAGTGGATCTAGGTCACCTGGCCTAAGCCCTGCCCACCTGGTACCTTCCTGCCTGTTGCACTTTTTCACCACTTAGCAAGCCCCGCCCACCTGGTGCCTTCCTTCACCATCACTGTCTTGTGGCCAATGCTGGATTTGACTTTTATGCACTTCATTCATTCAGGTGTGTCACTCTTTCTCAACTCTCATGCTGGACTTCCTTTGCATCTTGTACTCATGGTGGCCCTGAATCATGCTGTTCCCATCTTCATCTTGTATTCTGGCTTGCAACATTATGTGTTACTACTAACTTCTGCAATTGTATTCGCTCTCCACTCTTGCTTTTCCACTCTTTTTGACTGCTTACTATTTTCTCTCCTCCTTTCACTTCTCCTATCTTCTCCCCTTACTTTCTTCTATGCACCTACTCTATCAGAATTGTCCCTGGACCTAATATGATAGCAACCTCGTCTGTTTCCTCCACCCTCCCATTACTGTTTTTTTCCTCCCACCACCCTTCCAGCACTATCTGAAATGTCGTCAGGCCTAGTATGATAGTCGCTTTTTTTGTACCTCCCCTCCCTTTCTGCACCCCTCGCCCTCACCTTTTGTTTTTCTCCAGCTCTACCAGAAATGTCGTCAGGCCTAGTACGGTAGTTGCCTGTATGTTTCCATTTCCTTCCCACTCTCCCCCTCCCTTCCTTATCTATGTCTTAGCTCTTGCACTATCTGAAATGTCGTCAGGCCGAGTACGATAGTTAATTTCACATCCTTACTGTTCATGGCCTGTAAGAATGTGGTTGTATTTTCCCTTGTTCCCACCCTTGCCTTGAAGCGCTTTGAAACACATTGTGTATAGGCGCTATATAAATAAACGATCATATTATATCATATCAGTATGCAGAAACACAAAACAGCAGACAGGCCCGGTAGGCTTATTTCTTTTCCCCATACAAAATGACATTCAACATCATTCTTGGTAAAATAAATCTTATGGTGGATGCTCTGTCCCGCAAGGACAGAGTTATCAACAGGCAATTCTCTGAACTTATATTCCCTGATGCTGTCTCAGTATGTGCTATAACTGACTTTCTTCATGCTTCCTTCATGCTTTACGAAGGGAAACCTCAGTTCTCAGTTCTCGAGCCTTATTGCATCGAAGTAGCGACAGCGCATCACCTGTCCCATGTGGACAGACTATACTTTTTGGGTAAGCAAGTCTTGATTTCATCTGTCGGTTTACGCAAGGAAATTCTTCGCCTTTGTCACGATTCACCATTGGCAAGCCATCAGGCAGGTGCCAACACCTTGTATCCCAGGTAACAGCATTTCTTGCGGCCTGAAATGAGCAAGAATGTATGATATTACGCCTCTTCATGTGTTATTTGTCTTTAGGTCAAAGTACCTAGATTTGCCCCCTGCCAAGGGGTTGACCGCCTTAATGGTGACCATCGATTGCTTTACCAAACTAGCAAATGTCCTGGCCCTACCTGTGGTAACCACTGCTCCACAAATGGCTAGAAGTTTCATCAGTTCTATCTTCTCAAGACATTGTTTGCCGGATATCATAATCTCTGACATGGGTCCTCAATATACATTCAGATACTGGAGATTGATTTGCTCATCTCTGAACATTCATTGAGCCCTCAGCTCCGGATATCATCTGCAAACCAATGGCACACTGAGCAACTAAATCAGACCCTAGAAGGTTATCTTCTCTGTTTCATCTCGGACACTCAGGACAATTGGAGCAACCTACTTCCTCTTGCCGAGTTTGCTTATAATAATGCCACACATTCTGCATTGGGAATGAGTCCTTTCTTCTGTTCTCATGGCTTTCATCTGGCCTTTTTTCCTACAGTCTCTTCAGTTTCCACCCCCATACCAGATGTGGATACTTTGGTTTCGGACATACAGAAGGGTCATGCCTTAGCAGGGACTGCACTTCAAGCGGCACTTGAGCATGGGAAGCTATTTGCTGACCGATATCGATCCATTACTCCAGCGTCTACTCCAGGGGACAAAGTGTGGCTGGCTTCACAGTTTCTTCCACGCCATTTGGTTCCCTCTAAATTGTCACCAAAGTTCTTTGGACCATTCGAGATACTGGCTTCCAGAGATGCAGCAGCATTTCTTTTACGGCTTCCTGCTTCCTGGATTCACTCAGTGTTTCCCATTTCACAACTCAAGCCTGATGTTCCTGACAGGTTCCATAGGACCACAGTGCCTCGCCCATCTCTGGTGCATACCTGATCGTGTCCTTAATATGAAGTATAAGGTATCTGTGACTCCCGGTATCAACGGGGTCAGTTGCAATATTTAGTGGATTGGCGTGGTTACTCACCTGCGGATCGCACATGGGAGCCGGCTTCTTCAGTCCATGCAACCCGACTGGTGCATATGTTCCATTGTCTTCACCCGGGTAAACCGGGTTTGCTTCCTCCGGCGAAGGGGCAAATTGTTGCATCCCGCTTTCAGCTGCACTCAATTTGTTCTCATGGTGCCTGCTTCTCACTGTGTTGCTTTAGTTGTGGTCCCATATCCGGGCACTTTCATTGTCACCCCTCCGTCGACAGTGCTTCTGCGCAATGAAAGGTTATAATAATAATAATAATAATTTGGCATTTATATAGCGCTACGAACCCTCAGGTATCTGAGCGCTGCTTATTATTACCCACGGTGTGTGGTGCTCATTTATCGACCTCGGAAGGATGAAAGGCTGAGTTTGGCCCTGCCAGGATTCGAACCTGCGTTAGCAGGCTCTGCACGATGCCAAAGCGAGCGCTCTACTCGCTGTGCCACTTGACCGGCTATAGGTGCTTGCCATAGACAATGTTGAGTTGCCTCTTTGCAAGCAGGACGCTCGTAAATTCACTCATATCCTCTTTATATATCACCCCAAGCCTTTTTCTTTCTTCTTTTGCATGCCTTCCCACACTTGTTTTGGTTTCTTTACATACCCACTTATAGAATCCCTTCTTTCCGAACAATAACCTGGACACTGAGTGGTATTCTATCAGAATCTCTCACAGAGAGTTAGTAACCTCATCCTAGGTAGGAGTTTTTCACCGCTGCTGAGACGCTTACTCCCTTTCTGACTTTGCTCCTGCAGACTCATTCTTCTTCTTATTCCTTACTACAGTACTCTGGTGTGAGGGTTCTTCCTGTTCAACCATTTGAAGTACCTTCAGATTCAGAATCGTGTGGGAGCGGATGGAATACTACAACACAGACCAGACAGGCAGGGTTTTCTTCCCCAGAGGATTTCCCTGAGGCTCCTGCCCCCACCCAAAATTATCTCTGGGGAACAGGGGGCTCAGGGTGACTCCTCTCTATTGGCTCTCCATTGCTGCAGTTGACATGACTGTCGTTGCTAACTCGTCTTGTAGTAACAGATACATTGTGGTTCTGCCCCCCTGGTCCTTCTCTGAAGGCTCCTAGAGACAGTTATCACTCTTTGTCCCTTTGGTGCTGGAACCAAATAATCTTGAACTATAAAACGGATTACTTTACCAACTACCCTCCTGTCAGTGGCCAGAGTACATCCCTTTCCTTTGTGAAACTGTCTGTCCTCAGTGTTTCTTTACAGTGTGGGTTGTAATTGTAGTGTGCTAGAACTGTCTATTGTAGTAATAATAAAGTAGATATTTGTATACAACCTTGGCTGGACAGTCCCTTTTATCATTGGGTAATAATTGCATTTTTGCTGTGTTGCAACTAACCAACGATCCTCAACCTTGCAGAGTTAAGCCTGCCGTTCCATCCACGTTTCCAAAATTGGACAAGGAGGTCTTATAATTTACTTGTATTCCAATCTGTTTGGATCCCTTCTCGTGTACTAGAGGTGTGGGGTTGATTGATGGTTTAGCAACCAATGTTCATCCCTGGACCACTGGTGCCTTGGCAGTTGATTTGTCACAGTGAGTTTCCAACCAAGCATCCCTACAATGAGCCAACATTGTGTGGCATTAATCAAGTCAAATTGAATCCTCTCTCTATGTTTGTTATTACAAGATATTCCTGGGGCCTGCGGTAAGCCTAGTCCTTTCCATGGTTCTAAGGTTTTCAGAGATGGTCGTTGAAAAGGTTGGTACTTGTATTTGTTTTGCCAATGTAGTGTCCATATCATTCCCCACCACCCTACAAACAATGTAGGACTCTGTTTCTATCATTTGCCAAGTCTAAAAGACTATAGTCACATATATAAGGACATGTGAGGCCTGTATCTTCTTTTGGCTTGACAAACATACCCTTAAGCTTGCTGCACTACCTTGTTTCCCTGTGCACATTCTATCATGCCTACTGCTTTTCTGCTGATTCATGGCTGGATGGACAGTAGTGCCGGCCCTCCCATAACAGAGGCATTGCTGTTGTTGTTTTCTCCCTTACAGCTCTTTCTCAGAAAGGGGAACTAGAATTCCTCTGCGTTCTATCGGTTCCATTGTGGGTTCACTTTTGCAGTTTAATGGGGTTCCCTGGGTCTGGCACACCGTAGCATGACTCTCTGTAGATGAAATCTGATTTTCTCACTGACAGTCTATGACCTGGTTGAACCACCAAATCAATGCATTCTGGATATGTTTTGGGAGGGTTGACAACCTGAGCTAGCACATCTTTCACTCACCTCAAAGGCCCCGGTAGAAGAGTGACATGTGTTTCTTCTTGGCCAATTAATCACCGCTACTGAGCAATTGAACATAGCAAAATGGGATCACAAGTCCTGGGATATCTGTCTGAGGGATGTTAATTCACTGTGGCCCTCATTACGACCCTGGCGGAAAGTAACTGACCCGACCGCTATAGCGTAAATAGCGTTTCCGCCATTGCACGATGGAGCAAAGTGCGGCTAATTCTGACCCATCGGGCACGAGCATTACGCCATGGCGGAAGTGCAAAGTCCGCGATGGCGGAAATCTCCCCAAAACGCCCCTCACCGCCGTCGTACGGCGCCCTGGGTGCAATTCCGCCACCCATCATAGCGGTCACCGTAATGAGCACTAATCGCAAAATACGGTGACCGTAAATATACGGAAACGGAAGTAAAAACATGGGGCCGGAACGGGAAACAGCACGCCGTACACCCATAAAATCAGAATCCCAACACAACCATTAAAAATCCGACCCTGAGACACATCCCAACCCGTTAGCCACCCTAGTTAAAACAATCAAAATGGGAAAAGTTGCCAAAAAAGCGTGCGACCGCAAGCGGCAGGTCCATTTCTCCCATGAGGAACTCACCGTGCTCACAGAGACCCTCCAGGAGAATGCTGGCGTCGTCTTCTCGACGCAAATGACCAGGACGGCACTTGCGAACAAGAAGGCCATATGGGCCCTGGTGGCACAGCGGGTAAGTGCGGTGGGCACCGCACCCCGCAACCCACAGCAATGCAGAAAGCGATGGGACGACTTGCGGATACGCGTACGGAGCATACTATCAGCCAACCGTAACATTGCCACAGCTACCGGGGGAGGATCGGAATCACCCATCAAGTTGACCCCCTGGGAAAAAATCTGTGCCTCCACCATTGGAATGGAGAGTATAGAGGGAGTCGGAGGGATGGAGAAAGGAGTGCAGACATCCGAAGAATCAGGTAGGTGGGCCAAATAAAACAATGCTAAATCCACAATGTCCAATCATGTGAAGTACCATGTGTCCACATAGTGCAACAGAAACACATGTCCAGGAGAACGTCCACATACATAGGCCCAGTGCCTTAAGTGGAACTGCAAATCGAGCCGGGGCTCATCGAGGGGGCGTGGCCTAACAGCGGGGGGCTTGATGGCCCATTAGGCCACGCCCCCTTGACGAGCCCCGGCTCAATGGGGTACTGGCACCCCTGCCAGGCAGCCTTTTGTAGAGATTAGCACCCTCTCCCCTACTGGGGAGAGGGTGCTGATCTCTGCATTTATTTTGTATAGGCTTGCCTGGCAGGGGACAGCGCCTGCCTATTCAGCCTTAATGGTGGTGCTGCCCCTCGCCAGCTGGGGAGGGGCAGTGTCACCATTAAGGCTGAAAGGGTGAGGCCACTGGAAGCAGAGGCCTTTTTCCTAAATACTGAAGCTCCCGCGAATCCGCGGGAGCTCCAGTATTTAGAAAGCAAGGCCTCTGCTTCCAGCGGCCTCATGTTTCTCCATAATGGTGGCGCCGGCCGACGGGAATCTCTTGATTAAAGGGATGCCTCGCAGGTGCGGCGCCACCATTATGGCTGAAAAGCATTTTTTTCTGTAGCCTGAAGCTCTCGCAAATGAGCGAGAGCTTCAGGCTGTAGAAAAAATGCCTTTTCGTATAGTGGCCGGGGCTGTCAGGCGAGATTACTGGGCCCCGGCAGGGCCCCGCCTCAAAATGAAATTTCGGAGCCTGCCGGGGCTTAGCCCCGGCAGGCCCCGGCCCACTTAAAGCCCTGCATAGGCCTGATAGCGCACTTTAAAAGCCACATAAAAAACATAAATAATTGCAAATCCTGAAAACACCCTCTACACGTGCAGCATGCACACCCTAACTGCAGGCTGCAAAACAACTGCATCCTCAATCCACACAGAAATGAAACCACCTCCAAGGCCCTGACCCAAATCACCCTCAGGTACCACCCCAATGCATGTGACACATTGCCATTCCAATTTCCACAGACCCATAAATAACGCTCGCCCTCCTTTACTCCACCACAGGGTCCGAGTCAAACGACGAGCTGCAGGACACCCCTACCAGCACACCTGCAAAGAGGGCCAAGACCAACGGCCAAAGACCCTCCACCTCAGCTGCACGGATCAAGAAACGGCAGCAGCCCAAATCAAGTGGCAGCACACAGGAGGGGACTTCAACAGGCACCCCAGCAGCCAGCATGCCCACACCAGCAGCACCACAGGTCCCCCCAATGGATGCCACAGAAGGCACTGCTTCTGATGGCAGCAGCACCATAGGTGATACTGCATTAATGCCAGCATGCTCCGACACAGACAACGGTGCTGTCGATGTAGGACCCATACATGACCTGTCACAATCCCCCTGTTTGTTTCATCCCGTACACCATGAGGATACCACGCAGGGGCACCCACAAGACGACGACTGGCCATCCCCCACAAGCCCTGTGGCAAGGCAACATGAGTTGATCAGCCCCTCTGTGACACCACCGCTAATGGCCATGGCCCAGCAGAGGCAACAGTCCCTCGACCAGGTGATCGTGCAACAGCAGCAACTGGCCACGCTCCTCAAGGAGCATGCTGATGAATGTGGGGCATCTAAGGCAGCCATAGAAACATCTACTGAGACACTTAGGGCACAAATGGAGCGAAGTACAGAGACACTAAGGGTACAAATGGAGAGAAGCACCGAGAGCCTGAGGGGGGAACTGCATGCGACGTCCAAAGACGTATGTGGTGAACTTGCCGCTGTGCGCCGTGTGCTCACTGAGCTCTCACAAACCCTTAGGGACATGCATGGGCGTAAGCAGGCAGAGACATCATCCGTTGCAAGTTCCGTCCAGGGCAGCCCCCAACGTAGATCTGGGAGGAACCTGCGCTCCACAGGCAGGGGTGCCCCTGATACCCGGAGAGGGGGCTTGCAATAGCGTCTGCCCACTGACAATGAGCATCTTTGGACACTGGTGTTCGGGGGGGAGGTAGGAGGGTGGAGGGGGGGTGTTGGGCTTTCTTGGGTTGCGGGTCGATGGGGTGTGTAACATAATTTCACATATGCTATAAACATTACATAATCATCCAATGAGATGTGTGGACATTGTTCCTTGTGTACGAGGCCTTTATAGGCGTACAGTCCACATTGTGCATGTTCCCGACACACACAGTGCCACAAGTCCCGTGTCCCTGCATCAGCCACCAGGCGTGAGTGCTAGAAGCATGAATCTATGATATTCTGACGGATTTCACGGGCCTCCTGTGCCTCGCGGACTCCTTGAGGTGCTGCCACATCCCCAGCCTCATCATGACCATCTTCAGGTGCTAGCAGTTCTGCGTCAGGGGGCATGGGCACATTTCTACGTACGCACATGTTGTGTAGCATGACACATGCCATGACTATCTTTGCAACCTTCTCATGGCGGTACAGGAGTGCCCCGCCAGACCTGCTGAGGCAGCGGAAACGAGCCTTCAGTAGGCCGAATGCCTGTTCTATGACTACACGGGTACGTGAGTGGGCATGGTTGTAGTCCTCCTCATGCTGGTCCTGTGGGTTCCGGAGTGGTGTAAGGAGCCATCTCTTCAGTGGATAACCGGCATCACCTGTATGTGGACAATAAAGGATGTTTGTGGGATGACATTGCTACGTACGCATCCCCCCCCCCCTTCCTGCCAGGTCATTGCCGCATCACATACCCCACATTATCATGCATGGATTGAGACTCACCGAGTAGCCAGGATCTGTTCCCTGCGTGTCGCTCCATGTAGCGTGGTATTGTAGAGTTCCTCAAGACCATAGAATCATGGGTTGATCCAGGAAATCGGGCACAACAATGTGTAAAGATCCTGTTGGAGTCACACACCATTTGTACATTAAGAGAATGATATTGTTTCCGGTTGCGGTACTGGACCTCCATGGCATGTGGGACAACCAATTCCACATGGGTGCAGTCGATGGCACCAATGCAACCCGGTATGCCGGCAAGTGCATGGAATCCCACTTTTGTGTTTGTAATCTCCAGCTCCGAGCGTGGTAATGAGATGTAGTCGTCTGCGTGCTTCAGGAGGGCATCGAGCACTTGCAATAGTGTCCGTGAGAACAGTGGCTGTGAAATGCCATGCAACTGTCCGACTGTGTGCTGGTAGGTGCCTGTGGCCAGGAAGTGGAGTACAGACACCACCTTCAGTAGGGGTGGGATGGCGGTTGGGCTATCTATCATGCTGACAAGGTCAGCGTGTGTCATGTCCACAATGGAGATTATGGTGTCCCGGTCCAAACGGTAGAGGGTGTGGATCTGCTCAGCAGTGAGGTTGAACGGATGTGCTCGGAGGCGTGGGATTGCGGGCTGCCTGCGTGGTGGTAGTGGCTGTGCTGGTGGGCCTTGCTGGCCCTGCCTTGCCCTCCTCTTCCTCCTGCATCTCCTCTGTGCGGCCGGTTGTTGTAGTAGTTGGTGTTCGTCTTCTTCTTGGAGTTGGAGTACTTGCAGTGCTATCAGGTCCCCCAGGCCCAACATCGCTAGTCCTGCCGGTAGCATTTTGGAGTGGGTGTGGTTGTGGGAGGGGGTTGGGTGTGCAATTTATGTGTTTTCAGGCTGTATAGCCTCCACCTGTGGTGATTCATTCCACCTGTGCCAGCTGCTATCCCCTTTGGGCGAGCACTGTACCGAGGTTCACCGACGGGCGAGGCGTCCCATTTGTGAGTGAAGCCAGTTGCCATTTTCACACACTGCCGCACTACATGGATGAATTTGTGATTTCAAGCGGTCACAGATGCCTTTTCGACGTGATGTTGCAAATGAGGAATTCGAAGGACAGCGCTTTCGGTTTTCAGCTAGCTTCGAGGAGACGCCCACAGGTCTGACTGCAAATATAACGTTCTATTGTTTAATGTCCTTGGGACAGGGGCCATGGCGAGAATGCAATGATTGATATGAATAGTATGGGATGCGCAATAGCGTAGTGGACGATTAGGCAGGACGTTCCCAAATACATGTTACTTCACAACACTATTATTCCGGCCTGGAGCACAGTGGATTTTGCAGGCTGCATTACGCACAGACTCAATGGAGATTTCAAATGTTATGTGAGTAAATAATCAGGCGTTTTAATACCGGGATGAGGGAATGATGTATGGATGCATGGACAGATGATTTAATTGAGAGTTTGCCATGTACATGGCTTATTGGAATCTATCCCCTTCCCCTGCGCTATGTGATGCAGAGCTGCCATAGTGGGACCATCGTCTATCTGCCCTTGTTGAACCCTCCCAGTCTCGGCGCGCCTTCCGACACTTGTGTCTATGCACGTTACTAATCCCATCTCATGGATTCTGTTTTAACAGACGCATGCACACAAACACTCGTTTGTAATAGTGTTTTCACCTCGATTTATATGGTTATGATTGTCAAGTGATATTTGGGTGGAAATAATCCTTTTGAGTGGGCTAGCATGCATATGGCTGTAGATTTAGTGTGATCATTGAAGTGAGTAATACTAATGAAGTTCTGATGGCCATACTATTCTTTTTCATTTCATTTGGGTGACAGGTATCTCCTCCCCTTTTGCCGCTGCCATCTGTATGCCACTCCTGCAGATGGCTTTTACTCCCGACACCTGCTGCTTCGAGTCAATCAGTGGAGCACCATTACGATCTTATGGGACGATCGCCAATGGGCCACATGCCCTTACGCAGTACTAGTGGCTAGGAGCAACATATCTACCTTTCAGCTGGACTAGTGCCTACCTAATGGGACGGCCCTGCGGTTCTAGGCGCTTCCATGTTGCCTTTTTGAACGTGAATGTAGCCCCTGTGTACCATGAAGGAACAGGGCGTCACACAAGGAGTAGCTGGTCATTTATTGCGGATGCAGCCCACAGTAATGTAGATATTTTGGGGTTTATGACCTGATAGCTGTATGGGCTTGGTGAATTTGATGTGCATTAAAATTTTATTCTGATGTTAACCGTGTAGCGTTATTCTTTGCAAGTAATGTAGCATATTCCTATTTGTGGAGCGATGTATTGTGAGTAGATCTGCATTGGGTTTCGGCTTCTGAGTATAGTTGCGTGGTACTGTACTGGCCGCGTTTGCCTACGAAGCCCACTGAGGTCAGGGATGGGGCTGCCATTTTGACTGTTTTAATGATGTCATGCTTAGGGGCGGGGGATTAGCTTTTGTGTAACAGATGCCGGTCAGCCAGGTGGATTGGTGGAATGACGTGATTATCAGAATATGGCTCGTCACAGGTGCCTGTGTTTGCGTGCGTTTCTTGGAGGGAGACTGAGGTCATGTCCATTGGAATAGCTTCTGTATTCGTGCCATCTGTGCCCTGCAGCTCCCATTGGCCCCTCTTGAGATGAGCCTGGCTGCTCAGTCACTCTGCCAACTTGTGTGGTACATGCTTATGCTGATGGTTGGTTTGTTTACTGGCATGTGTACAGGGCTGGTGCAGTCTGCCTCGGGATACTGCTTTGAATGTTGCCTTACACTGGTGTCAGGCGATGGGGGCCTGTTGTTGTTTTGTCTCATCTTTCAGTTCATTTTGCTGTACTTGAACCTTCACATGCCTGTGCTGCATCAGTACGGCAATGGTGACATGCCAAATATGGATGGCCACTCAGAAGGCACTTGGAGCCCCTACATTCATTTGTTCGTTGGCATGCATGGGTGACTTGTGCATTTCACTGGTTGCATTGTGTGACTTCATTGCACCTACGAGGAGTTGTGCAATGTGGGCAGGGAGTGGTGTACAGGCACTCAGTAGGGCCATTTACGGTTGGTTCACGATGCCGTAATTCTCACCATGGCGGAATGGTACTTTCCGCCTTGCTTGATGGCGTTAAGTAAATGTCCGCTGGGGTCAGAATTCGCGTACCGTTGCGCCATGGTGGTAATTACGGTTTTGCATGGCGCGCGTGCGCGTACTTGGTGCAGTTAGCGTTGGCGTTCACTACGGTGTTGCTAATGGCATCGTACTTTACGGTGACGGGTCATAGTCGCACCGAGCGGTATTCGATGGCGGTATTGCATTTCCGACATCGTTTTTCGATTTCCGCCAGGGTCGTAATGAGGGCCTGTGACATTTCTGTGAGTAGGTCCTATGGGAAAAGTGTTTCAATATCCCCCTGGAATCTCGGGAAGGCTTTCAGGATTGTATCGTCCTTCTCTAAAAAGGGTATTGACCAAGTAGATGCATGCCCCCCACGGATAGGGCAGCATGAAGGCCATATTTGTGCTGTATTTTCAAAATGCCCATGGCCGACACAATACATGTACCTTCAAATGATTAATAATGATTGCATATTTCGCTGGATCACCTGAAAACCTTTATTGGGAGCCTAAAGGAATAGTGGTTGGTGTGAGTACCTGCATAGGAGCCAGAGATTTATAGCCAGGGAAGGAATGCTCCGTAAAGGTTTGTAAGCAGTAGCCAGTTTATTCCTAAATAAGGGTTTGTGTGTGACCTGAATGTATTCGTCCTGGTAGCTAAGTAATTGGTTCCTTTTTTCTTTTGCCTGCCAGGGGCATTGGTTTCAATTAGTGCTGCGAGCACTTGAGCTCTGAGTTTGCCAGGAATATGTTCTACTACTTCTGAGGACTCCATGGTGCCCAGCTAAAATTATACAGTGTGCTCAGCATTCTGTAATGTTCACCTGAATTTATTTGGTCAAGCAGGGATGCCGTGAAACTCCCACTACTTCCCTCAGAATCCACAAATATCTTGATGGATAGCCCAGTGGGGATTCCAATGTCAATAATGGGAATTGGTGCAAGCTGCCGTGATCTGGTTTTGGCCCCATGTCTCACTCCAAACCTGTAAAGGCAAAGCATGCATTGTATTCCTCGTCTAGCCCTGGCCCTTTTCCCTTCAGTCCATCGGTGCAAGCTGCCGTGGTCTGGTTTTGGCCCCATGTCTCACTCCAAACCTGTAAAGGCAAAGCATGCATTGTATTCCTCGTCTAGCCCTGGCCCTTTTCCCTTCAGTCCATCGGTGCAAGCTGCCGTGGTCTGGTTTTGGCCCCATGTCTCACTCCAAACCTGTAAAGGCAAAGCATGCATTGTATTCCTTGTCTAGCCCTGGCCCTTTTCCCTTCAGTCCATCTCCATCCCAAAGAAGTGATACCTGAGTGCAGAATTGGTGGCTGTCTGGAAGCTTCTAGGACCAGTTACTTCATTGATCAATCAAGGTAGCCCACGGGTGCTGGCTTCTGCTGGTTTCTGCTCGCTGTATTTAGGGTAGGTTTTCCAGAGAAGCTTGATATGTTATGATATGATATGATATTTTATTTATATCACGCTCATACACAGGTGTTTCAGAGCGCGACCAGGCAAAGGGAGGGGAACAGTGGAGAGAATAAAAACAACAATCTTACTAGGCCCAGTGACATTGAGAACGTGCAAGTGCATGGGAAAGGGAAAAGGGGGAAAGTGCATTGGAAGGGGGAGAAATTGGAAAGTGCAGAGCATAAGAAAGGAAAAATAAATAGGAAGTGGATAACTAAATAAATAAATAAGGTGAGTCAAAAACAGTGGTAGTGCAGCCTGTGAGGGCCAAGTGCAAGGTTGGTCAGAATAGGGAGTAACCGATCAGTGCAGACAGAGTGGGGGGACCTGTATGGGTACAGATACAGGCCCCAGTGCAAGGGGTGCCAGGGGGGCAGTGCAGGAGGATGTCAGGGTGAGCAGGTACCTGGGCCCAAAGGCAGAGGTTGGCCAGGTGTGGCATTGCTGAGTGAGAAAGCAGATCAGCAGGGGAGAAGAGGGGAAAATGCAGAGGTAAAGAGGAAGGTCTTGAGGAGCTTACGGAACTGTAGGTGGTTCTCCTCAAGTTTCAAAGTGGCAGGGAGGCAATTCCAGATGGAAGCCCCCTGCAGAAGACAAAGATCTACCACCCACTCGTTTCTTAGAAAAATGACTGACCCTGAGGGAGTTGGAGGTAGAGGAGCGAAGGGCTCTAGAGGGGAGGTATTTACGGAGGGATAGTTGAAGGTAAAGAGGACCCAGACTCCAGAAAGCCTTGTAGACAATGCAAAGGGTTTTAAATGTGATCCTTGCAGCCACAGGGAGCCAATGGAGGGATTTCAGAGCTGGAGGGATACGATCCCAGGGCTTGAGGCCAAGGACAAGTCTCGCAGTTCTGTTCTGGATTAGTTGTAGAGGGCGGAGAGTGGAGGTAGGAAGATTTAGAAAGAGGGTGTTACAGTAGTCCAACCTAGGGAGAATCAGAGCTTGGGAGACAAGGAGCTTCTGGGGAAAGGAGAGGAAAGGAAGAGTGCCTTTAAGGAGGTGTAGTATGAAGTTAGACTTTTTGGAGACATCCGAGATGTGTGAAGAGAAGGAAAGTGTGGAGTCAAAGATAACCCCGAAGTTCTTAGATTCGCTGGTGGGGGCAGGAGGAGGGCCAAGGGAGGCCGGCCGGAGAGAGAGGGGAAAGGATGGAGTGGTTGTACCAATGAGGAGGATCTCAGTCTTGTTAGCGTTTAAACAAAGGTAATTTGCAGCACACCAATTTTGAATGGCGATTAGGCAGTCAGCGATGAAGGCGGAAGAGAAGGTAGCCGAGGGAAGCCTGAAAATGAGTTGGGTGTCGTCAGCATAGCACTGGAAATTTGAGCAGAAGAAGGAAATGCAGTAGGCGAGAGTTGCCAGGTATTGATTGAAAAGCCAGTGTGATAGGTTTGACCCCTGTGGAACACCGCAGGTAAAGAGGGAGATAGAGGATAGGAAGGACCCAAGATGGACCTGGGAGGGTTGATCAGAGAGAAAAGAGGTCAGCCAGGCCAGAGCCTGATCGGTGATACCCAGGTTATCACAGAGACGATTTAGCAGGATGGTATCGTTGACCGTGTCGAAAGCAGAGGAGAGATCAAGTAGGATGAGGACAGAGGAAATGTTAGAGTCAAGGTTAGAGAGCAGGTCTTCACGGATGTTCAGGAGAGCAGTTTCCATACTTCTGGCAGCCCTGAAGCCAGATTGGTGGTCATGGAGAGAGCCAACTGAGTTAGAGTGAAGGTTGAGCTGAGAAAAGGCAAGCTTTTCCAGGAGTTTACCCGAAAAGGTAGTAATGGAAATTGGGCGATAGTTAGCTGGACACGAGGGATCAGCAGTGGGTTTCTTGAGGAGAGGATGCACAAGGGAGTGCTTCAGAGAGGAGGGGAAAGAGCCAGAGGCAAAGGAGAGATTGCAGAAGTCGGCAGGGGCCGGAGCAAGGGTATCAATGTGGTCCTTGATAGTTTTGGAGGAGCAGGGATGGACCTGTCTAGAGGAGGCTTTCATAGATCGGACTTGTCTACCTACCTCATCAGCGGAGAAAAGAGGAAAGGCAGAGAAAGAGGGAGGAGGGGAAGTTGGGGGTGGGTCAACAAGCACAGAGGGAGAGGGGAGAGGAGAGGAGGAGGAGGAGAGTGAGGACAAGATGTCCTGGGTTTTAGAGATAAAGTGTGAGGCAAGATCATTGCACACAGCCTGAGAGGCAATAGGAGGGGTGGATACTGCATCAGGATTGGCCAGCTCCTTGCAGATTTTAAAGAGTTCGGCCGAGCTGTCCCAAATATGAGGTCCCAAACTGAGGATCTTCTGTGATGCCTGTTATTCTTTCAGCTCTTGTTGTTAATCCTAATTCAACTGTTTTATAATATTTCTATGTCCTCTCCCTGTCACGACTATTTCAGGGTGAGTTCATAAAGAGTCCAACAAAAAGATCCAAGGGAGCCAAGGCCAGGCCTTGTGAGTTCACTAGTTCTCCCTGCCTTGTAGTACAGGATTATGCAGGTAATCTAGAGTACAGGTAGGTCCATTATCTCAACCAATACATTCGAGGGAGTGAACCTGGAGTTGCTGGTGAGTTATTGGTGCAGCGTTTTAAGTGAGGGGTGTCTGGAAGAGAGAGATGAACCAGTAAAAGCAGGTAAATTCAAAGCTCATAGCCAGCATAACAGAACCTTGTCACAGTATTACAAAGCAAATGTGCATGTCAGTGAGTGGGGCTTTTATAACCATGTGTATAAAATGGCCACCAAGATTTCTTGAACTTGCAAAATCACCCTCATTTTGTAGGATTTCATGAATATAGTAGTTTCTTTGTTCTGTAGGACTCAGGTTCCTATTGCAAAGCTACTGGTCAGCCACAATGACATGTCTGCGCCAAAAATACACCGAGCACTTGAGCTTTGGCCATTTGGTTGGCCAAAGTGTGTGTGGATCGGTTCCCACCAGGTCCTATAGTTTCCATGCCATGACATGTACGTGCAATATATGCTAACAATGCAACTGAAAAGCACACTTCGTGATGATTGTGTCTTCAATATATGCTAGTATCTTAAAAAGCACATTTCAATGATGCCCAAGCCCATAATATATGCCAGCATTGCCACTATAAAACACGTTAATGATGCCTGTGTTCACATTATATGCCAGCATTGTCCCTGTAAAACACACTTCATGATGCTTGTACCTACAATATCTGATGCTGTGTCATGGTAAAACATACCTCATGATGCATGTGACTACACTATATGGCCCCTTTTCCAGCATAAAGCACATTATCATGATCCCTGTGCCCAAAATGCATACACACACACACACACCAGCATTACCCTGTAAAACACCTTTTCATGATGCCTGTATCCACAATATATGTCAGCACTGCTTTGTAAAACATGTTTTCAGAATTGGATTAACCACAGCAAAATGTCAAACTTGCACTAGGCACACAAACTGGCATGCAAGAACACATGTTCACATACACACCTACACATGCACACAAAGACACATATATTTTACTTGCCTTCTAGCTGTTTGGCTCAGTCTGGTCCCTCTCTCTGTCATGCCTCAAGCTACTTTTGGATCATGTAAAAACCACCACGAAGAGAAAACCGAAAGCCTTGGGAGGTTTGAACTTCAGAGCCCACGGAATGCAGTCATTGTGCATGTTATGGGCACTCAAAACATAATTGGGCCTCATTATAAGTCAGCCGATCAGGAAACAATGGTGGCCGTAAATCCACTGCCACCATTGTTTCCGGACCGGCTGATTCCGAGTCCTGCAGGCGGGAAATATCACTCCTGCCAGGTCTGACCTGCCGGAAGTAACACCACCAGCCTGCAGGCGGACATGAAAACACCGGCTCTGTCATAGACGGAACAGTGTTTCCATGGTTCCCATCCTCCATCGGAATGGGGCTTTACAGAATTCTGCCTCCAGAATTACTAGGTCACTGGGGTTGTAATGCCCCGGTGATTGCGGCAATCACAGAGGCGGAATGGAATTACTGGTCTGGCGGCAGCCTGCCGGTTTTTCCGGCATGGCTACCACCGGACTCCTCTCACACTGCAATTAGATGTGCTGCCAGAAGGAGTCACACACGCACCATTTCTCAGTGCAGCCACACAATCGGCATCCTGTATTTTAGCACTGATCTGACAGTGGGTAGTTGCACTTACTACATTCCACTGGCGGAAGTGATCCCGCCAGGCCCTTCACAGATAACGTCATTGTTGCATTCATCCAGAGAGGAGATGTTTCTTCATAGGATGCCTTTTTCCCGTGCTTTAAACTGGGCAGTCAGGCTTCCCACATATACTGACTGGGAGTGCCTTATCTGGCCAAACTGCAAGGTGCGATTTACAAGCCATGGAGAAGACGAGATTGCCATCAGCAATATATGTATTTCATATTAAGTGTACAGATGACAGGATGTTTGCCAATTTCTATATGAGTGCACTATTTTTATTTATGACAGTGGCATTCATTCAACTGTTTTATTCACGTCTGGTGCAGGCATATACTTCATTTGTTTTTATTGTGGGCTTGCAGTGGTGCTTTGAAAGCATCGGGACATTCTATCTGTACACATAACACGCCAATACACTAATTGATGGCTTTGACAAGTGACACAGAGGGCCACAAGAACACACCAACTCGTGAAGACAATTCAAATGTTTTTATTGACATTTTGGAGAAAGGCTTTACTGAGAGCAGCCCCTCTATCTCTTTCATCTCCAGTGTGCTTTTCTCTTCCTACCCCAGGCATCCCTAAACCCCGAGGTGTTCACTAGAGTTCAGCATCCCCTAATCAGGACTGACTAATCAGGATGGCCTGCAAGCAAACTCCTTAACTAGCTGTCTCCCTCTGAGATTTCCTAGGTAGATCCTAACCCTTCCAATTGGAATGGGTTCCTTTGAATTTCCCAGTCTGCTCTTGTCCTTCCTTCTCATGCCCTTGTATTCCTTGGCCTGATCGTCTCTCTACTTTCCCTTCATCTTATTCCTCTCCCTGTTCTTCCTCCCACAATCTCCCCTTCTCTCTCTCAATCTCCCTCTTCTGTCCCTCTATTGTTCTTGTCTTCCTCTCCTCTACTTCTTTGTCCTATCTACCAGTCTATCATTTACTACTCTCTCCTCCCATGACTCCCTCTTCTCTTGAGTCTCCATCCACTACACTACACTATTCTGTTGTTCCACTACTCCTGTTACTCGCTACTCCGCTCCCCTCTCATTTACTCTGCATTAGAGTCTCCTCTCACTCATCTCTTCTACTCTCCCCTCCCACTACACTCTTCTCCCAATACTCTTCACTACACTCCCACTATATTGCACTCTACCCACATCTTCTCCTACAGACCCATGCCATTCACTCTCCGAGTGATCTTTTCCAATCACTCACCTTGCATGTGTTAAGGATTTCAATCAGGCACACACCCAGGTCTCGCCTAGCATGTAGTGCGCAATGAAACCCTTATTTATTTTTGTCTATGAGTTCAATATTCTGAATGATATACCACTCATATCATACCCTTCTCAAAATACCGCCAGGTCACACTGAACCAGGAATCAGGCTAGTTTGTAAAGGTAAATATTTATTTATTTATTGTAATATTCAAATCACACCTAATTTTTAATATATATATATATATATATATATATATTATATATATATATATATGGGTGGCAATCACCAAGGGGTGATCATAGAATTCAAAAATAAGCAAAGCAATTAAATTCACTTATACTAATGCAGAATAGAAAACACAAGAAAAAGAACAGTTTTGGTTTGTGAACAGATAGTGTTTAGGTTAATATTCCCCCTGCAAAGTTTTTAAAAAATGAGCGATCCTACACAGATGGAAGTAATCAGCAGGTATTCAGGAATGAAAGGCAATGTCTAGAGCTTAAATGCAATCTTCCCTCCCCAAACAAGAGAGAAAACCGTTTTTGGAAAGTGACACTTTTAAACTGACAGGTGACAATTGCTTTGTAAAATAATTCAAAAAGGGTGCAAGAAGGCTTACATGGATAGAAATTCTGAGGAAAGCAAAACTAAACAGGTCCTAACACACAGGAGCTATAATATAAACAACAGTACACACTTTAGATCAGGATGGAAGAAGCACTTTGAAATAAGGAAAAGACATGAGTAAACCTTTGAGAACTGCAAATTCACAGCAAACCATTACTATGCGATATTTGAGAAAAACAGTTCAAATAGACCAGTTCCACGATAGAGGTAGCTAAGGGTCTTAGGTATCAATGAGAGATGAAATTTCCTTTCTATCTTTAAAATTGAAGAAGTTATAGAGGTTTTAGTGAGAGGCGTTTTTTGCAAAATAGGCGCGAAAATGGAACCGGAATTCGGTTTTAAAAATGACAGACAAGTTTTATTACACTATATTAATGACTATGAAAAAGAGGAGGCCACACATGAATCTTCACAGCTACGTGGCCAACGCAACCATTCACGTGATGGATACTTGATTTTGTTCTGTGATTTACTTTAGTTACTCAAAATCACTAAGGAGTTATGGTTTTGTAACACAGATGAGAAAAATCAGCACAAGAAGGTTCTAACAGTTAAAGATGGGATGGGTTTGAGATGGAATAAGACAATGCAAATATACTATGGGTCACTGTTCTTCCTATTAATACTTACAGTCCCTTGTAATTAAAATTGGACCGTCAAAGTTCTGGACATCGGATCGGTCAGGTCTACCGGTAGTAGGGCACTTCTGGAGGGATTGGATCAGCGGCACGGTTCTGGTCAATTTTGGACTGCGCCTCAGACTAGGTTTGGATGGGCCCTTCTGGTCACTGGACATGGCAGATTACAGGATGCAAGTTTCAGCAGGCAAACCTTAATGGTAGCAAGCCAAGCTGAATCTGAATTATTCTGATGTTTGAAATTGGGTCTAGCTTGCAAGAGTTCAGCAATGCTAAAGTCTAGAATCTGCAAGGAAATCTGGATCTTCAGAGAAGTCTGGAGTGAGTTACAAGATGAAGAGTTCTGGAACAAGGTGCTGCGCGGAAATCTGGCTGGGTTCTGGAAGCAGTGCCCTATGTGTTGTGAAGTTCTTATCAAATGCCATCACCAGTTTATGGTGTGGGCAGAATTTAAAACACACCCCCCACGGCAGTGAGTGGCCACAGGCACTTCCCTTGTCCTGGTTGGCGGTCTGAACACAGTTGTCATCTTTATGATGCGATTTAGGAACTCCCAATTGATTTTGACCACAATTTAGCTTTCCCATGAATACACATTTTTACAATTATGCCCTCTACTTAAATCAGACACATACATTACATTTTTTATGGTTTATCCTGGCATCCAATTCCCATCGCTGTGAGAGCTGTCTTTCTCATTCTATGGGATTTCATCAATTTTAATCATAACAGTTTGGATTAATAATTTCTAATTTGGTACACCTCTTGGCACTTATCAGTGGATCATGTACATACAATCTTAGGCTTGCAACATTAATAGTTCTGCTACAATAGGGATTTTTTCGTTACCTTGGGTGCTTAAGTGGTACAGTTTTCATCAATGTCTTAAAAGCATTGGCCTAAAATTAGGTTAACATCTACCGATTTTTAGATTTATACTCCTTCAGGTCGCACAGTTAAATAGTTTCAAATTTAATCACAAATACAGATTTAAACACCAAGAAGTTCAGAGTTTTTTTTTCTCCTTTCAACAAATAACTGCTGTCAGATCCATTTGATCAGGGTGGGGTGTAGAGGGAAGCATCCTGTCCCTCCCCTGCAGAGCATGTCCTTTGTTCTTGGCTCAGCCACAAGACGAATGTCTAATGAAGTCTCATTGTGCTCCTTGTTGTCAATATGCGGGAACCATTAAGCAGCCATTAGCCTTCCTGTAGCAATTCAGTGTCAAGCTGAAATGTGAATCTTTCCCAGGCTGGGCTGTCAGATCAGAATTACATAGTTGATTAGCTCCCGACTGGTTTCCTTCAAATTAAAGTCTTTTTATTTCACACATATAAAATATAAGCACAGTTTATAAGGGATTTGGACATTTAAAAGAATTAGCCCTTCACAAGCATGCTTTAAATAGTTGAATTTTGCCATTTTAATCAGGAAACAGAAATACGTTTAAACTGGGTTTGACAGCTAATTTTCTGATGCAGCTGTCAGTCAGTAAGGCCTGGATTCCCCTGACTTCACTGGATAATCTTTGATTTCAGCACACTTTTCCTTTTAATAATTCACTGGGAAAATGACTGAATTTAGCGCCAAAACGGCACTTTGAAGGTTGCCATTGATTAGGAAGCTGTATTTTCGGATTTTAGCCCACTTTTGTGGCCTTGATTCATCTGACAGGTAACAACACCTGCTGACATTCTCTCGCAGGGAATTCTTGCTTTGACATCAACTTTGCCTGTGTGTGGCAGGGTGTGCAGTTCTTTTGTGGTTTATGAACCATGCACAGTTTTGTAGATTTGGCGCGCACAGGGCTTAGCGCCTCCATTTTTGGCAGCTTTCTTTTCCCCATTGGCAAAGGGATGTAGTGTGGCGCATTGGGATGGGTTGAAATATACCACGCATGCACGCTCATCAGTCAGTACCTCACCTTGCACACTCTTTCTCTAATTCTTCTCAATGCTCTGTCTTTTCCGATGCTTAGTCCCATGACCTGCCTTCTCCTTCCTTGACTTTACCCGAACAACCCACACTGACCAGTACCCTCTGCTCTTTTCATCCTCCCCCTTCTCTCCTGATTGGCCCTCTGCTTCAGCTGGGTCCCCAGGCCACAGCTGCCTTTTTTCTCCCCCTGGCTGGGTTACAAAAGCCAGAAAGCTAAAAACGGGGTTTAAACCCAGCACCCATTTTGTATGTGGGTCTGCTAATTCTTTGTAATTGAGGTTTGCTATGAGCAAAGACCATGTTACAGTTCATATCCGTGTTACATAGAGTTATTAAATTACTGGTTTAACTAGTTCTTCTTTTCTCTTTTCTTCCACCCTCTGCTGTCTCTTACCCTGGTGAGTGCTGATGTCAGGTAGCTGCCACAGTGACTTCTGGAGATTGCAGTCCTATGGGAGAAAGATATAAACCCTGGACAGCATTGTGCTCAACCAGTATGGATCAAGACGAAGTGATACTTGACAGTTGCAGCCAGGCACTGGTAGAAGGGACAGAGACTGGGGAGCTCCCAACTCCTGCATCCCACCTACAGAGCAAACACCCATGTATATCTCCTGGTCCAGGTTGAGAGGGGTCCCCATCCCATCTTGCAGGGTCAGAACCCTGACCTTATCACACAAGGTACTGATTTTCCAGTTCCTGCAGCTTGGCCTAGTGGATTCTGTTCATCCCTCCTGCAGGTTTTGTAAATATTGGTGCCCATACAGCACTGCTGACTCTCCGTCTTCTGCTTGACCATCCATCTGCTGTTCTTTGGCACTGGGTCTTAATTCACCTCTTCTTCCCTATCGGAACCTGGCAGAGGTTTTGTTTTCCCTGGTTTTGATTTCCTTGTAGATCCCTTCAAACAGAGTCAAATACACTTGTTATATTTGCTGGATTCAAGTATATAGCGCTTGTTTGTATTTTCAGGGCCCTGTCTGCTCACTAGGTGGGGGAATACGATTGCACTGGGACTGCGGGGTATATGGTTGTATTACATGCATGTGTGTCTGTAAAGGAGGTGGTGATGCACCAAAGCATTGTCAACCATGCAGAACCACAGTTGCAGTTGTATAATGTTTTTCTTGATTCCTGATTCTTGTTCTTGGTACTGCATTGATAATTTTAAATACTTACTAATAAGTGCAAATAGCTACCTGCCATTTTCTGTAAATGGCTTTGGGGTGGGTAAGTAAGACAGCAACACCAATCTTTGAAAAGGGTGTTTAGCATGGGACTTATTCCTTGTAAGGTCAAAATGACATGATTGACGAACACAATCAGAAAAACTGATTCAGTGCAAAACAGAGGACATGATAGATGCATTATTCATAGACGTGTGGCAGTTCCATTTACTATTACAGATGACCCTCCTACTACACACTGCCCACTCTAGCCTGCCATCACTAGTTGCTATCCACAGTCCGACCATAAGACTCCACTCTGAATATGGAAGGCACTGCCCTACCTGCAGTGTGGGGATGTTCTCTGGTGTGAATAGGAGAGCAAGCAGTCTGTCCCAGGGTTGTGGTTGCTGCAGAGCCCACAGTTTCATCTCTGGACGTGCCTGTAAGCCTTTATGGCAAGCTGCTGGTGAGAATATTGTGCAGTACACAGCTTGCACACTCCCTACACATATATACACACACACATACATGTTTGAAGTCTCACTCCAAGTCGTTTTGCACTCATTATCACTCTCCCTTTCTATTCAATCTCTCCCAACCTAAGCACTCTCTTAAAACCTGTGAGTACCCTGCACCTTCGGTTCTCTTATCCCTTACTGCTATGCTTGTTCTCCATCCCAGAATGGGTGATCTGTTTTCCCGTGTACTGTTCCTCCATCTTATGTTGCTCTTTCTCCAGCACTCTTCAAACTCATTCGCTTATCCATCCACCCATCCATGCATCCATCCGTCCGTCCGTCCGTCCGTCCATCCATCCATCCATCCACAATATTTCGTTAGTCCATCCTCATGCTTGCTTATCTTTGGCTACAGGTTTATTAAATAATCCCTTCATCTTTATCAAACGTATGCATTTACCCATCCATACACCCTCACAGTATCATACACCTTTCATTCATCGTCCTTCAAAAACATTCACTAATCATTCCAGCACCATTCATCTATCCTACTCATCTTTCATTAAGACATCCTCACTCTCATTCATTCTTTAAGCCACTGTGGCAACATTTCCTATCAGACCCGTAGGATATGGTGGGGAAGATCCAGGGGATTGTCTCTCACCATTCCCTAAGTGGTTTAGAGTCCTGGAGTGTTCAGATAGTGGTATGGGAAGGACCCCATGGGATCTGCCACAAGACTTGGGGCACAGGGCACGCAGATACCAAATTGAAAATTACACTTGTAACTTAAACATTGATGATTGTTTGAGAGAAATGTGAGTGACACTCCACCTGCTGGAGCCTAGAGGCACCCGTACCTGGCCAGTATTTCAAGCAGGCCTACTTTAAACAGCTGTCTTGCCTAATTGTGGTCTGACTCCAGCCTGGAGTCATGCCGCTATTGTTGTGTTGTGGCCCTCCCATGTGTGTTGTCATTTAATGTGATGTGTCCCTCTCATGTGTATTGCTCTTTTAAGATGGGCCCCGACTTTGTCATGGCATAAACAAATAACAGGAGCCCCTGCAGCCACGTGCAGTAGAACGGCTGCAGACTACCAAAGAGGAATGCCTGTGTCCGTCTCTCATTTAGGCCTGCAGGCCAACACGTGTGAGCATGGGCCTGCAGGCCATGTTGCCATGGGGCCCTCTTGCCAGCAAGGTGGCCAGGGTCCGCATGTGCTGGGCATGGTCTGCCCTGCCTCCATCTAAGAATGGATGTTCCTTGGCAAACCCCTGAGGCACTAGGCTTCCGTAGTGCTGGTGTCCTATAGCACCCACAGGGGGCCGGCTTGATGCCAATGGCCGGCCCCCACAACAATGCCGATGAGGAAGAACATGCCGTCCCTAAAGTTTTTATCTTCTTTTTTTGTTGTTGATGAAGAAGAGAAGGAGCAGTATCCATCACCGTGGAAGTAGGAGAGAAGCTGTCCCCTGCTGTGAGAGAGAGAGCAGCATGCATCATCCATCAGCACGAAAAGAAGGTGACTAATATATGCTCTGGTGCGCAGCGAAAGCAGTGGAGCGTCCGGCCCCTCCCCACCAGAGGCAGCATTGCCTGCAGGGTGTTCTGCGCCCTGGTATATGGCATCGCCACAAAAAGAGAGGGAGGGGAGTGCCCATCCCCCCTGAGTGGCTGATTCCCTCGCCTGCAAAAGGAAAGAGCATGATGCGGCCACAGCCGCAAGAACAAATGGAGCGGCCGCAGCCGCGAGCACAAAGGGGAGACCAGGACCCTCTGGCGGACTCTCCCTAGCTGCAGCTCTCTGTGAAGAGGGTACTCATACGGCCAGTGGAGGATCAGCCAGCAAATCCCCCCTGCGGGCCTTCAAAAAGAAGAAGGATGTCTCCTACCGGAAACGGCAGTGGGTGCGTGTGTGCGCTGTGCCTGCTGTTGCGTATGCCTTACGTCCTGCTATGCGGTGATGTAAGGCGCTGATAATGAAAGCCCCGCCCCCGCTACGCGGAGACAGTTCGGGGCATACAGCAACACTGGCGTGTCCGCGTCTCTCTGCTCCAGCCGGAGCTGCGCAGTGGGGCGTCCGCCCGGGGCCTCACCTCTCCTGCTTCCCGCCGACGCCTCGGCCGGGGAGCAGAATGCAACACCTGCCTGGGAGGGAAAGAGGTGACTGTGAGTGCCCGACCCCGCAAGCCAGAAGCCTGCCAGAAAGTAAATGGGAGAGAGGAAAGTTTTGTATTGTGCGGGGTCGGCCGGTGGCCGTCACACATGCATGCAACCACACGCACCCATGCATGCAGAGAACACACGCCGGAGACGTGTGATGGCTCCGGTCTCTGGCGCGAACTGCCGGGCACCGCCTTTATTATCACAACGCGCATGCGCGAGCTCCGTAGAGGCTCGCGCATGCGTACCTCGTGTACGCAGTACACAACATCCCTCCTTTTCCCCGGAAACAAACAATTAACAAATAACTGCAGAAACAACAATTAACAATTAACTGCAGAAGTACAACCTGGTTCCTTCTTCGGATTTGCACCGACACATTTCCCCGCCTATGGTGCAGGGTCCATAATAAAGTCTCGGAACCTCTGGGGAAGTCGTCGTCCGGCCCTGCTCGGGTATCGTGGTGCAGTGTCACCAGGAGCCTCCGATGTCTCGTGATCTGCCGTTGGGGTAGCGTCCTCCATCCCTGTCTCTGCCCCTTGTTCCGGGACCTGTTCTGCTGTTGTCTCTCCACCAGCGGCCCTGATGCGCTTGAAAAACGACACATTTCTGGTGACTGTTCCTCTGGCATTGGCTGCGGTGACCATTGTACCTTTCACGTGTGTTACACCCAGTGGTTGGGTCTCGTAAGTTGTCGACAGCTTTCCCTCTGCTCTTCTGTTTCGCACCAACACGGTATCTCCAACTGCAATCTGTTTTTCCGGCAGTCTTCTCCGCGCTGTTTCATTCTCGTTTCTCCATGACCTTTCTAGTAGTACTTGGTCATTGTCGATCACTCCTGGTTGTCTCCCCTCTGATTCAGGTATGAGTCCTCTTGGGATCCTCTTGAAAAGTGCCTCCGCAGGGGCTATTCCAGTTGATCGATGAGGTGTTGTGCGATACTCCCGGAGAAAGTCGAATAAGTTCCGTCGAAGATCTTCACCTCCATTTTCGGATATGCGAAACACCTTGTTTAGTGTGCGCATGAACTGCTCTACTTCTCCATTGGCTCTTATCGAGCAAACGATTGTCCTTGAAAAGGTGACCCATTGTCAGAACATAACTCGATGGGGAAACCGTGGGTAGCAAATATCTTGTCCATGGCCAGTTTGGTGTGGTCGGTGGCTTGGGACTCGACCAGTTCCACCTCCGGATATCGGGACCATTGGTCAGTTACTACTAGGAAATGTAGTCCTCTTCCGGTAGAGCCAAAATCAGCATGTACTGTCCGCCAGGGTAACTCACTCCTTGCCATGGTCTGAATAGGGTGTCCCTTCTCCGTCGGGCTCGTGGCTTGGCACGGGATGCATGCCCTCACAAACTCTTCCACTCTCTTCTCCAATTCGGGGAACCAGACTTTGAGTCTGAGACGTGCCTTCATCCTGGTCATCCCCTGGTGTCCGTTGTGTGCCAGCTGAAGGACCTTTGGCACGAGTGACCTGGGGATCACTATTCGGTGCCCTCTCAGAAGGAGACCATCGGCAGATACTGACAGTTCATGTCATGCACCCCAGAGCAATTGCAAGTCTCTTTGCGTTCCTGCATTTCTCCGGGCATTGTTCAGAAGGAGCTCCCGCCATGCTCCCGAGGCTACCGCACCCTTTACTCTCAGAAATGCCTCATCCGAGTTTGATTCGTTGGCAATCTCTTGTCTTGTCAAAGCAATGGGAAGCGCAGACTCGACGACCATGTGAATGATGTCCACACAATTTGCAACCTCCATAGTGTCTTTGGGTCGTCCTGCGCCGGGGTGACGAGACAAATAGTCAGCAGGGTTGTGCGTACCCGGGCGGTATACCAGCTTCACCCCGTACTCCATGAGGGATAGCATCCACCTCTCTATCCGAGGTGGCGGTTTGGAAGAGGCACCTGCCAGAATGGGAATTAGGGGCTTGTGGTCCGTCACCACTACAACAGGCTTCCCTAGGATGTATAATCTAAAATGTTTGCAGCCCCATAGTATTGCGAGGGCTTCGCGTTCAATTTGAGAATATCTTCTCTCGGTGTCTGTGAGTGCCTTGCTGGCGTATGCAACTGGCATCCACTATGATTTCAGACTCCCGGGCCGGGTTGAAATATGCCATGGTATCTTGTTCAGACAGAGCATCCTTGATGGCCGTGAATGCTCTCTGTTCCTTTCCAGCCCACGTCCATGCTACTTCATTCCTAGTGAGTGCTCTCACGGGTTCAGAGAGGGACGCTAAATCTCGAATAAAACGCCCACAGTAGTTTACCATCCCTAAAAAGCTGCGGACCTCTGCTGGGGACGTGGGAGGTGACGCCTCTCGAATGTCTCTCACCTTCTCAGGATCTGGGGATATGCCTCCCGCATGGAAGACAAATCCAAAAAACTCTAGGCTGTCCTTCAGGAATTCGCACTTTTCTTGGTGCAGCGTCAGGCCGAGGCTGTGGAGTCTGTGAAAAGTGTTTTCCAGCCGCTTGATATGTTCTGCTTCGGATTTGGCAAAGACTAGGATATCGTCTGACATGTTTATTACTCCCTTAAGTCCGGACAGAGCCCCCCGATAGCATTTTGGAAGATTTCTGCCGCCGAGGATATTCCAAAACTGAGTCTTTTATATCGATACAGTCCTTCGTGTGTTGTAAAGGTCGTAATATATCTAGACTCCGGGTGAAGCTCCAACTGGTGGTAACCCGCTCTCGGGTCTAGTTTCGAGAAGAATTTTGCACCCTGAAGTTCTCCAACAATGTCGTCCAGAGTGGGAGTGAGATGACATTCTCTTTTTATGGCCATATTAGGAAGTCTCATGTCTACACAAATGCGCACAGCCCCAGGCTGTTTGGGCTTTAGGGCCACTACAATTGGGGAGACCCACAGGGTGGGCCCTTCCACCTTTTCAATGATATCTCGTTCCACTAAGTCTTTCAGCTCCTTTTCCACCTGAGCCCTCAGATGAAACGGTATGCGACGATGTTTCAGCGCCGTTGGTCTGACTGGCTCATCAATGTGGAGCCTTATTGGCTCAGCCTTCAGTTTCCCTATGCCCCTGAAGAGTCCTTCAAAGCGTGTCAGCAGGCTGTCCAGATCCGTATGATATACAGCAAAAGTGAAATGAACCAGGTCTAGTGCTTCAGATGCTGCGCAGCTTAAAAGAGAGTGCGGACATACACTGGTTACAAAAAACCTCGCTTTGATGCTGTTCTGGCCATGGGTCACTGGGGCTACGAATACCCCTTGGATGGGTAGGTGAGTATCTTCACCAAAAGCGTATATCTGAGCCTTGGAGGGCGACAGGGTTGGTGGGCCTGCCAGTGCGTTGTAATGTTTGTCCGCCAGTACGCAGACTGAAGCTCCCGTGTCGATGAGGACTGGAGTGGGAATCTCTCCAATGTCTACAGTACATATGGGTCTTGGTCGAGTTCCAGGGCCATTTGCGATGCTGGAAATGAAGAAAATTTCTTCCTCCTCTTATTCCTCTTCTTTGGCAATGTGTAGGTCGTGCACGTCCTGTTCAAGGGACGATATGCCCCTCACAGTGCGAGTGCCACCTCTACCGGCCCTCTCAGGTCCTCTGCTTGCTGCCACGGGCATGGCGGCCCTACACATCCTGGCATAATGCCCAGGTATCCCACACCTGCCGCATGTTCGTGATTTGGCTGAACATTCACCTCTGTGTGGGAGGTCATATCCACAATAGGAGCACGACTGAGGGGTACCTGATGTTGTGGGTCCTTCTCCCCTCTTCGGTGTCCATCTGGCCTTCCCAGGTGCGAAACGTCCGACTGCAAGTGCCTCCTCCTCATTCTTGGGATGCGTGGCTGCGTCCATTTTAGATCCTCTGGCCTCCGCCAGCTCATACGCTCTTCCCATGTCCAGGATCTGCCGGAGGGTCAGCCCTGGTTCCCTCAGGACTTGCCTCCTAAGTTTTCCTGAGCAGCATCCTTGCAGCAATTGGTTGTGGACCATTTCCTCTTCGTTGACCCACCTGCAGGAGCTCGCTAGGTGTCTCAAACGGGCACAAAACTGGTCCGGTGACTCTTCGCTCCATTGTTTTTCCGCCCCCATGACAAACCTGTCGAAGTCAACATTCGCTAAGGGTAGGAAGTGATCCCGAAGTGCTTGTTTGACAGCGTCATACGTCGCCACTGGAATGTCGAGAAAGTCATATATTTTCTGGGCTTCAGTGCCTGCGGAGTACATCATGATGGCGATCTTTGCCTCGTCTTCTGTCTCACCCGAGGCTCTGAACATCATTTCCAGTCTTTTGACCCATATGAGACATTTTGGGCCAAGTTTCGATGGAGGCCCCGTGGTGTCAAATTCAGGCATGGGAGCCAGAGTGGTGCGCACTCTGCGTGGTATTGAGGCAACGGCGCCCTCATCATCTGTTTCTTCACCCATCACAATAGGTACTCACGGTATTGTCTTTGCAGGTTAATGGGTGATCCGACTCCCAACTGTGACAGAGTCTTCCTGTTGGCTCTTCTGCCACTTCTTGTGTCACAGCCCTGCACCAGCTGGGCTGTGGAGTGTCCAAAAATTGCTGCAACTGCTTGCAACGGGCAGATGGCGCACAAGCACCCGAAGCAGGCTGCAACCACTGCGTATGTCGTAGTGAACGAGCACTCAAAATGGCCGCCGGCTTTTAGAGCGGGTCCGCGACTGCGGAGTTGTGTTCCGTTTCGCCGACGTCGTCGGAAAAACGGGAAGAACAGCTCCGATCCCGCCTCGTTGCCAATTTTGTATTGTGCGGGGTCGGCCAGTGGCCGTCACACATGCATGCAACCACACGCACCCATGCATGCAGAGAACACACGCCGGAGACGTGTGATGGCTCCGGTCTCCGGCACAAACTGCCGGGCACCGCCTTTATTACCACAACACGCATGCGCGAGCTCCGTAGAGGTTCGCGCATGCGTACCTCGTGTACGCAGTACACAACAGAAAGTAAGAACAGACTGACCTCCCAAAGGGGAAGAAATTGTGCTGCCCCCAGGGGAGAGAATGAAGTCCCTGGTCAGCGGTGGTGAACGAGGAAGGAAGGAACAATATAAAGTGCTCCAGACCGGAGCGAAAAGAGGGCACTGGATTACCTTTGCAAGAAAGGCAGCCTGTCCATGAAGAGAGGGAACACCCCGTGCGACAACCAGAGGCTGTATTGCCTGCACGGCCCTGCGCGCTTAGCGGTGCAGAGTCCCGCAATGCGTGAGACCTGCAACCGCAGTAGGTTTGGTATGCCTCATCCGGCGCCACAGAAGGTGATTGCCCATGCCCCCTTCCCATGGGTGGTGCTAACAGCGTGTGTGTGTGTCCGGCACCTCTCGCACCCATCGAAGCCATATGCTACCGGGTGGTGATCAATGGGGGCTCCAATCCGTAGCGGAAGGAGAAGGCTGCCCGCGTCCACCAGCAACATGGGACAGTGCCTGTCAGCACTGTGCTGTGCATGCATCCCCTGCGTGATCCCGGGCAGGCTGGCGGTGAACAGCTGAAGTGCTCCATGAGGGCGCTGACAACGAAAAAGGGTTCAGCGCTGCACACAGTGCACAAGAAACAAAAGCATGTGGCCCTTTGCAGATCAGTGGTGAAGTGCCTAGCAGCTCCACATCAGACCATGGAAAAAAAAGGTGCAAGTAAGCACCAGAGTGATCTCGGGCCTCCAGTGGAGAGTGGCTCAGAGCTCTGTGTCAGAGCATAGGTCAAAAGATATCCCGGGCCAGGTGTTGTAGAACTGGTGGTGCGATCCACGTCGGAGCATACATAACAAACTGTACATGGTCCTCTGCAGATCCCGGGCCCGGCAGTGATATGGAGCACAGCATTTCACAATACGGTGCACACAATTGCACAACACACCAGCAACAATAGCCCCAGGCCTGCAGGGGGGAGCAAGAAGAAGTGGCCTCACATCCTGCCATTAGAAGAAGGTTTGCTTCCTGCCCTGCCAGCGACTACATCTACCTACAGCTACCATGCTGGTTTTACCCCTGCACCCGGGGCCACTGGGCGGTGATTTGAATAACAGGGTCAGCTGAGGAAGTATGCAGTGCTCCAGGCCGGCACAAGGGACAGACACATGAAGAGGAAAGTACTGTCCGAAAGCATGGCCACCATTGTCCCAAAGCAGACCCTGCACTTCTGGAACCAGCTGGCTCACGCAGAATAAATAGGGACATGATTCCAGTCCTGGCAGCAGACAAGAAAGGCGTGCTGTGCAAGAGTACATCTGTTCAAAATGGCATGGCGGGTTTGAATATTTTAAGTGACAGTTTTCCAGAGAACAAGGTGCATAGGAAAGGCACATTGTTGATACATAATGCATGCACAAGTGTCATGCTCCAGTATTAGAAGAACCACCCTGACAGATCGTGGGAAGAGTGCACTGCAATGCTGAGACTGGGTACTGCATGCAGGCCCCAGGGTAAGAGCTCAAGACAGAGTGAAGTGAATGGCACAGCCTAAAGGCCCTGACAGCAGTGCGCCACTGCCTGTCCCACATCCACCAGGGTGAGTGGGGAAATTCACCAGGTTCGATTCCTGACAGCCCTGAGATGTGACGTCACCTGCCCATCTGTCCTGCCTGGAAGAAGGACTGGCGAGGACTGTTGCTCTATCTACAGCAATGACTCATGCCTGGGGTAGGAAAAGAAATGGACAAGACACCGCGTCAACTGTGTCTGGCCATCCAACATCAGGCTGCTCTGACCCCCACCACCAAGAAGAAGCGCGACGGGCAAGTGAGGATTGCAGCTCTGCAGGAGTGCTTGCGCACCCTCCTGTGCCACTTCAGTAAAGTGACACTCCTGCCTGCCGGAGTGTAACAAAGGAAAAGATGGCTGCATAACATTTTGTCACCCCATGCCCTGCCAACATCATGGGGTGCAGCCTAGATGCCCTGCTACACACGTCTCGCTGCATACCCCAACATCACGGGACTAGGCCGATGTGGCCCCTGGTGCCCCCAGGTGCGGCTTTACTGGCCTGTGGATCATGCCATGGACTGCCCATGACCCTTGGAAATGACTACTGAACGAACACTGATGGAAAGTGAATTGGTCGCTTGCATTCCTGCAATTGCTTAAAGAGGATTCAGTAAACACGTGTTTTGTTGCTGTGAGCCTGCATATTAGCTGCATGCTTAAAGTATTCTCGGTTACGAACAGTTATGTGAAGCTGTGATCCCGCAGTTGGTAGGTGTGCTCTATATGATGCCAGCAGCTATCAATGGCGTCATTCAGTGGTTGCAGTTCCACACCCTAGGTTAATAAAGGGTTTTGTGAAATGAGGTAGGCTGCCACCACACTGCCAGCAGTTTGCCAACTCCAACTGTGTCCTGCTGAATAGGTATACCGTTTTTGATGTACCATATGTTGTATAATTAGTTGAGTCCCTATGTATGCGTCTGTGGCACATCCTACTAGTTGTCTGCCCCCCAATTCCCAAGTGATATACGTATTGTTGTTCTGTAACAGGGGGAAGGACATCATTAATGGTTCAGCAACATTATTTGTTTGTTGTGAAAAAGGAGGAGTGTTGTGGCACTACCACGTATGTTGCCATTTTAATGTGATGTGTCCCTCCCATGTGTATTTCCCTTGTCATGGCCCAATCTAATAAAAGGAGCCCCTGCAGGCACGTGCAGTAGAATGGCTGCAGACTCCCAAAGAGGAATGCCTGAGTCTGTCTAACATTTAGGCCTGCAGGCACACATCGCGTGAACACAGACCTGCAGGCCATGATGCTATGGTGGCCTTTTGCCAACAAGGTGGCCGGGGTCCGCATGTGCAGGGCATGGTCTGCCCTGCCCCCATCTAAGACTGAGTGTTCCCCGGCAAACCCCCCAAGGCACCGTGCGTCTGTGGCGCTGGTTTCCTATAGCACCTACAGTGGGCCGGCTTGATGCCAATGTCCCACACCCACAACGGCTATGACTTGAGCCAACACATTCCAGAACCAAATTGATAGTGCACACCTGTTCAGCAAGGTCACAATGAAACTGAGTGTACGTTGGTGTTTCCTATTCGCCACGTAGAGGTAGAAGTTACTGTATGCACTCTGGATGTGTTCTCAAACTGTTCTTTCTCACCCCTGGGATCTTTTTCTAGCAGTGTTGTGTTGCACTTGCTCTATGTGCATTATCTGTTTATTACAGCATCCTGGCTACCTAGTCTAAGCCACATGTGTATTCAATTCTGGGCCTCGAAGGCCGAAAACCCTGACAGACTTTTGGGATATCCCACATGAATATTCATGCTATAAATGTGCATACATTTAGAATCAATGTATGCACATTGTCTAATGAATATTAGTGAGGGGTATCTTGAAAAATGTTCCTCATTTCCGGCCGTCAAGTCCTGGAGATGGACAACCCTGGTCTAAGGATAACATGGTTTCCAATGCTGGTTAGTGATACTGGTTAGTGTAGTTATCCTTTTCAGATACTGCAGTGGACCTTTGAGATCTGGTTTTGCATCCCCTTTTCTCTAACTGTATTACTTTATAATATTGTATTCCCATATATTTGTGGCTGGCGATACACCTCCTATCAATTCTACTGCAAGCAGGGCAGCTTTAAGGCACCCAGTCCAGTCATTGTGCTTAGCATCTGAAACCGTATTGAGTATGAGATAGCTTGCAAGATCTCCCACTGCTCAAAGCTTGGTGCTCGAGGAGCAATCTCTAATAGTGACCATTGAAAATTGTGTGAAGTAACCCAGGGCCATAGGTAAGGCCCTACTCACTAAAAGAGATAGGCCAGGACTTTACACAAGTATAAACAAACCCTGTATGGTGTCATCTGGAAGTACGGACAATGAACTGGGAGAGAAAGCACTTTTTGAGCCCCATTACTCCACCATTATTTATTTTCCTCCAACCAATTTGATGATGCAGGTGAAATAATCCATTCTACAGTACAGAAATATGGCTTGCTTACATATAATCATAATTGAAATAATTATTTCTTAGAAGACCAATATCCATGAGCCTTTAGAGATAGTCTTTTTCATTTTACCACCATAGGTGTGAATTGCATTTAAGAATACTTTGATCATTCCAAGATGGCCGCCGACTCCAGATAGACCTGCCGGCGGCGCTCCTGATACCCCCAGGCAGCATAAAGCGGTTCCACCACCCCACGGCAGCTCCCAAACTCCGAAAAGCAAGAAGAATGCAGCGGCGACATGAGAGGGTGTAGTGTCAGCCAGGAAATGGGGGAACTAGCACCCCGAGGAGACGCCGCTATTCGAGAGGAGGAACCCGGTGGAGAGACCCAGACTGGAGGCCTGGGAAAGTGCATACCACGTAGGGGCACACTGCGGGGCGTGGAGCCAGGTATTAGCCACCAGAGGTGGCAGGATAGGAGACTGTGAGCGGACCGAGCCCCGCCGGTGAACACGAGGAAAGAGGGATTAGCGGGTCAGCAGAGAGCGAAGTGGAGCCTGGATTGGAGGGATCTCGAGCAGGGAGGAGTGCGGCGGACCCGATGGCCCCTTGGAAGGAGCTGAACCGATACAGAGAGAGCTGACCGGGAAAGAGCAGGAGTGCTTCCAGCGAACCAACCGACCTGCACGGCCCACCCCAGGAGACGCCTCGCTGATGAGCAGTGCTGAGAGGTGGAAGCAGGTGAGCAGCGGCGGCATGGAGGCCAGGGGAAGCATGAAGCATTAGAACAGACCGTCCCAGGCCCCCCAGTGCTCAAGGCCACGGAGAGTGCTGGAAGCGGTACCAAGGGCAAGGCTGAGGCATCCAGGGACTCCCACAGCCAACACCCGGAGGGGACTCCATGGCAAGGAGCAAAGGGTAGAACCCCACGCTTTGAGGAGGGCTGGCAGAGAAAAACCTGCCTGGGGCCCAAGTGGAGCAGGTTACGGGTGGGCCTCCCTCCAAAGTCCCCCAGTCCCCGGCAAATACCGGAGCTGCCCAGAGAGGCCGAGCAGAGGCGAGGAGTGGAGGAGCCCAAACCAGCATTGAATTTATCAGGGCCCCCCACTTGAAGTACCAAACTAGTTCAGCTGACATTGGGACACAATACAACAACCCTGACCCAACAAGTCTCAACCGGAGGTGGGGGAGGAGCTGCGAGGGAGAGGTTGGCCAGCCTAACACGGTAAATCAGGGAGACAGGACCCACACCAGAGGAAGAGAGTGGGCCGACATAAGCAAGGGGGAAGGCGAGGACCTAGTCTCAAAGAGGATGCCGACAGAAGGGACCTGCTGGGGGAGCGCAAGGGCAAGCCGGAGGGGGATCCACAATGTCGGAGGGAGCGTGCCTTGGCCACATGTCGAACAAATCTAAAGGCAAGGTAAATAGGGGTGCACAGCCCCAGGGAGACACCCCTGGAACCCTGTCAACTTTATGGACAACCAGAGAGCCCAATGAGACACTTGGGGGACATCAGGAAGGGGCGACAGACCGCAGCACGCCGGAGGAAACAGACCCAACAGCACCGATATTGCTCCAGGACTTCCCCAGGGAAATGCTCTCCTTGCAGTCTAGCGTGGTTAAGACATTCCAGGACCAATTCCAGCTACTGAGAGCATACCTTAATACAGCCCTGGGGGAAGTCAAGCAGGAACTGGGCCAACTGAGAGAGAGGACAGACATCCTGGAAAGGGGCCTGCAGGAAGTGGATAGAGACACTTCAGCGAACAGTGAGGCTATAGAGAAGTTGGACATGGAGACCTGAAATCTGGAACTACAAATGGAGGATATGGAGAATAGGTCCCAGAGAGTGAACATTAGACTGAAATTTCTCCTGGAAACGGTACAAGACAAGGACCTGAAGGGGGTTGTCCAAAGCATCTTCGCAGGTCTCCTGGGGTAAGTGACCCCCGAGTGCGGTGGAACTTGACCGAGTCCACAGAGTTGGACGCCTCAACAGGGATGCGAACGCCAAACCAAGGGATGTGCTTGCCGCATTCACAAGATATGGACAGAGTCAGTGCTGAGGGCAGCGAGACAACAGGAACCGATCAAATACCAGGATCCACGTATTGAGCTATACCAGGATTTAGCAAGTAGCACCTTGGTCAAGCGCGGCCAGATGAGCCCGGTTTTAGCAGCTCTCTGAGAAAAGGGGATTAAATACAAATAGACATTTTCCTTCAGGCTGCTCTTTGAGTGGGCAGGGAGGCAACGACGCATAACCACGCTGCAAGAAGGGGTGGATATGCTATACCTCGATCTCAAACAGGAGCAGAGGCCAGAGCTGAGAGATGTAGCAAGACTGTCAGGCGAGATGAGACCGAAGCCATAGGAATGGTCCACAGTCAGAGACAAAAGGAAAATGAAGGTCGCGCTTCATGGCCCATCACTTAGGGAGAGGGGCGAGAACTCGAATGATGAGAGGGAAGAAGCACCCAGTGAGGGAGAGCCTTGATTAAGCAACATATAATGGGGTGGTGGAAATAGAAAGGAGAATAAGGGCAGGGTGAAGGGGGCAAAACATCATGGGCTCAGCAAGGGCGATGAGGCCCGAAGAGGAGAATGGGAGAGGAGGGAGGGGATTGAATACCCAGCCAGGGGAGTGGGAGAGGGGGGCAAGGAAGAGGGGCAGGGAAGGCAGCTTGAGGGGGAAGGCGGGCAGGACTACTACGGGGGAGGCATGGGGGTGGGATGGGTCAAGGGGGCATGGGGGGTATATGGCAGGGAAAGGATCCAGGAGGGGGCCACAAGCGGGCAAGGGAGGTAACAGGATTGCTTACCATTTAAGTGGTTAACTCACAACGTTAGGGGGCTAAATTCCCTCCAAAAAAGGAAAAAGTTAGAACAATTCACAAGAAAGGAGGGCCCGGACATCTTGGGGCTGCAGGAAATGCAGCTCATGCATAAGGACCAGGGGCGACTCAAGCTACAAGGATACGATCAGATTTTGCATGCGTCTGGGAGGAGTAAGATAGGGGGAGTAGCCCTAGCCATTGAAAACACGGTGGAGTTCAGAATCACAGAAGTTCTGCGGGACAAAGAGGGCAGGTATGTCATAGCCAAAGGGGTACACCAGGACCACCCATATTACGCTCCCAACACAGGACAGGAAAAGTTCTTGAGGAGGTAACTAGGAGTTCTGGAAGAAGAGGCTCAGGGCCAGATAATTATGATGGGAGACCTCAACAATGCCTGGGATAGGGGCGTGATAGGTGGGGGGGCCCGGTCAAGGGGGGGTGCAGTGATGACAGCGAAATTAAGGGACAGGATTGTGAGAGCAGGGCTGCAGGATGTATGGCGGGAGTTGAAGGGAGATGAGGAGGGTTTCACTTTCTTATCAGGAGTGCACGGGTCACAATCCAGAATTGACTATATCTGGGTTTCGACGGCCTTGGTGGGGCAGGTCCGGGAGGTGCAGACGGGTCCCATCGGAATAGCGGATCCCAAAGTGGTGCCTATCCAAATGGATTTAGGGCATAAGAGCAGAGGGGTATGGGGATGGAAATACCCAAAATTTCTGATTTAAGACCCAGTAATTAGAGAAGAAATAGGAGGGCAAATCAAAGATTTCTTTGAAGCTAACAGGAGGGGGAACACAGGGGAGAATACAAGATGGGACGCATTCAAAGCTACACGCAGGGGAGAATTGATAGCGGCGAAAGCACAGAGGGAGAAGCAGCTCAAGACGGTGGAGGCACAACTCAAGGCAGAGGTGGAGGCGGCAAGGCAACGGGCAGGTACAACCCCGACTAGGACCTCCATGACAGAGTACAGACAAGCAATAGGGCAATTCAAAGTCCTCTGAACAAAAAGGGCAGAAAGGGCATTGCTCGCCGTCCGCCAAAAGTACTACGCTAAGGCAAATAAGGCGGGTGACCTACTGGTGCGTCTCCTGAGGGGGATGAAGGCAAAAAACGTGATCACGGCCCTCAAAACGGAAACTGGGGAGTAGGTCACGAGAGCATGCGATATCCAGGAAACTCTCGCACAATTTTATGAATCCTTGTACACTTCACAGAATCACCAGGCCCACCTGCAGGTGGAATTCCTAGAAAAAGTGGTTTTGCACAGGGTCGGAAGGCAAGACCAGGAAGCCCTTAATAGGGAGATCACAGAGGACGAAGTACGGAGGTTGATATGTAACCTACCATCGAATAAGGCCCCAGGGCCAGACGGTTACATGACGGCCTTCTACAAAACCTTTGTATCCGAACTAACCCCTCACCTAACATACTTCTTCAATACATTCAAACACACAGGTAAGATAACTCCATTAATGGAGGAGGCTAGACTAACCCTTATTCTGAAACCCAATAAAAACCCGGAGTAGATAACATCTTACAGACCCATAGCGTTGATTAATGTAGACACCAAGATCTATACAAAGATCTTGGCGAACAGGCTGGAGGCCCTTCTCCCGGACCTGATCCACCCGGACCAGGCAGGGTTTATAATTGGCAGGCAAACAGCGGACAACATTAGGAGGGTGGCCCGCCTATTGGAAAAGGCACAGAAAATGGACACTCCCGCTGTCCTCTTGTCATTGGACGCAGAAAAAGCTTTTGACCACATTGAGTGGTCCTTTCTGTTCTGGGTAATGCAGAAAATGGGTCTCGGGGGGGGGGGGGGATTTTTTTAAATGGTCCACGCCAACTATCTGCAACCGTTAACAAGAGTGGCAGTGAACGGAGCCATGTCCAGACCCTTCAGGCTGAGCAATGGCATGAAACAAGGATGCTCACTATCCCCAATGCTCTATGCAATCTACTTAGAACCTGTTACAGGCGACACGAGAAGCGGACTGGATACAGGGCATCCCGTTTGGATGGGAGCAACAAGAGGTGGCCGCGTTCATGGGCAACTGTTGCTCACTCTGACAACGTCCAAAGGAGTCTATTAAAGAAACCAGGGCCCTGTTGGAGAAATTTGGGGAGGTCTCAGGCTTGAATGTTAATATTGGTAAGTCAGAACTGTTGAATGTGACCCTAAGAGCGGGGGACCCTGAGGCATTGAGGGCAGCCAACGATTTCGTGTGGATCCCAGGGGAAATTAGGTACCTGGGGGTGAAGATCACGGCCAGTCTGGCAGGTTGGTACGCGGCTAATTATCCTGCACTACTGAAAGCGGTTAAGCTGTATTTCCATAAGTGGAGGACCCTCAGAGTTTCATGTATGGGAAGGCAGGCCACAGTTAAAATGGTGACACTTCCGCAATTGCTGTATCTATTCCAGGAGATCCCACAGGCGGTACCAGCAATTTTTTTCAGGGAATTAAAGGTCCTGACCAACGAGTTCCTGTGGAAAGGAAAGAGGGCAAGGGTATTTAGGCAGTTATTGATGGTGCCAAAGCGGAAGGGAGGGCTGGTGCTCCCAAACTTCCAACACTACTATGAGGCTACGCAGCTTAGAGTAATTAGGGAATGGCCCCAAGAGGGGGAGAATACACAAAATAAACAATGGGTGGCGATGGACAGGGCAGTAGTGCACCATAAACTGGCGGAAGTGCTGTGGCTACTGAAGCAGCATAGACCAAAGCTCATGTATGAGAGCACCATAACCAAATTAGTAGCAGGCAATTGGGATAAGTTCATGAGGTCTAGGGCCATCACGACTTTCCTGTCCCCCTTCACGCCAATATTCAATAACAGGGAATTCACAACCGGCTTAGAGAAGGGAGCATTCTGACAATGGCAAGAGGGAGGGTGCAGGAAACTACAGGAAATGTTTAAGGGGGAGGACGTACTCTCATTTGAGGAATGCAAAAGGCTCTTCACAGTAAAAGAAGGGGAGAGGCCAACCAATGACGGCTCCAAGGGGCTTATATCTAATCTGTATAGGATCTTAGATGACGCAACCCCCAAGACCCAGTGTCCTTATATGCGGGAGTGGGAGTTGACTTTGGGGAGGGAAATTGGAAGGGAGGAATGGGAGAGACTGTGGAGGAAAATCTCCAAATTGGCTAGTTCATCCCAGTTACAAGATGCATGGTATAAGATACTGCTTGGCTGGCACTACACCCCGGCCCGCCTTCATAAGATATACCAAGAAACGTCGGGGGACTGTTGGAGGGAGTGCGGGATGGTGGGCACGGCGGAACATATATGATGAAGGTGCCCAAAAATAGAGCCATTCTGGAGGGAGGTGCAAAGTACTCAGGAACAGGTGTATTGGAGGGGAAGAAGTAGACCTCCCGAGCAAATTCTCCTAGGAATCAGAGGGGGCACGGCAACAGGAGAACCCAGATCTCGTGAAAAGGCAAGAGTGGTATCAACACTGGCAGCTATGACAATAATAGCGCAGAGGTGGAAAAGTCAGAGGTCCCCATGTTGCAGGACCGGCTGCGGAAAATATGGGAAATCATAGCCCTGGAATGGGCGACCTATGCCATGGACAACAAACTATGCAATTTTGCAGGAGACTGGGGAGAAACTCTAGCCTTTCTCAGAGATGATTTTTGAGTTGGGTGGTGTCCCCAGCCCCTAAGACTTCTGGACCTACAATGAAGCATGGTGAACCTTTTGCGAAACGAAGGGATCAAGTAAGGCTTAGGTGCCTCCCTTGGGGGATGGTAGAAGGGGGGCTGGGTGGAGGGGAGACCAGTTGGGGTTTAACATGTTGTAAAACTGATAAAAAGAGTTATTAAAAAAAATAATACTTTGAAAAAGATTATGTAAAACACCTAAAGAGACAATTGAATATTTTTCGGTAATCTGATGACAGCCACAACCATAAACCGATGTGGGCATATGCATAATTGCATATATTACAATACCTGAGGTAGCAGGCGTGTATTTATGGTTAAGTTGCTCAACTTATAGAAAGAGATCTTTTTGGGTGGCTTATAACGTTGGTGGTGTTCAAAGAATCCTCACCAAACTTTGCAAAGAAAGTATATGGCCACCATGGAATGGTTTTGTGAAGTTTGGTGTGGTTTCGTCCGGGGGGGGGGGCAAAATGATAGGGGGGGCCCCAAAACATGTGAAATCCTCATAGACATAATGAAAAAAAAAGTATAAATTGCTCATGCATACAGCCAAACCGATGTACGGATTTTCACCAAACTTGCATGAGGATTGGGTCCGAAAGAGTGCTTTTGCGAATTTGGTGTAAATCCGTCCAATAGTTTTTTAAAAAATGGCTAAAAAGTAAATAACAAAATATTTGTGATATCTGTGTCCAGTCCGCAGGCTAATTTCCTCATTCAAAGTCCGTGGACACCTGTGGGCCAATTAGGGGGTGGCTTGGTGTCCGCAACATGAAGGCACACGCTGATTGGATGTTCAAAATCATGAGATGCGTCATCATTTTTGAACGATCGCCATATTGGATACGCGAACCACAGACTCTATCCGTGGACAGCGCAGTGAGGAAAAAGCCTGGAAAGAATATAGTCCACCATTTTTGTTGTGGTGCGTTTGAGCAGCAGCAAGATTGTTCCATGGTAGTTGAAAGATAGGGTTGAAGAGCACAAGGAACGTTGTTATGCTGCGCTAAACAAAGTTGGTTTAGGACATGCATTCTGCTGCCAGTTTGGGGATTGCCATGTGATAGTGCTCATTAGTCCCAATTAATGAAGGCATGTGGTTGTGGTGGGAATGAAGGGAAACCAGCACTTCGTATCAGGTTTCTAGGGAAGCCTCATTAATTTGACAAGCCTTAATTGGGCATCCTTAAGAGCCCCTGCTGCACCCGTGTGTCAAGGTACAACTACTCTAACTACCTCTTCTAAAACCTTTTCAACCCCCCTTCTTCTCTTCCTCTTGGTGCATCCTCTTTCTTCTTCGTGCTTTTACCATATAGCTCTCATGTCATACAATTTTGACAATGATAATGACCATGTATTGACCCACATGTAATATATCAAAGGTAAGCAATGTAAATCATGACTTACTGTATATGTCACCCACGGTTTTTCTTTCTTTTTTTTTTTTACAGCATTATGGTTATGTCACAGCACTTTAACGATACCAAACACCATTCACACTGGTATCACTTTACTTTCTTGTAAATTTGGTTATGTTGAAAGCAGCCGGCCACTAATTATGAATCGTGTCAATTGTGGTATGATGATATCATACCACAGCCTTGATAAAGACCCCAGTGGGGTCGAAACACATGTCGGCACCTTGAGCAACAATAAAGACCTAAATCAGAACTAACCTCAAACAGGAGTGATTGTTTATTCTGGGAATCTACATATCATACTAATGAGGCTTACCCAGGAACTTGATACGAAGCGCCGGTTTCCCTTGATTCCCACCACAACCATATCACTTTAGGAATATGTATACAGTTGTTATAGGTACTATAGGGGGAGTATACAATATGTGTAATATCGTGGAATGATATAATTGCAGTGTATATGGTATCAATGATTGTAGTACAATTGAGGATCGTGCTTATGGATTCTGTAGTTGTTTCTTTGTGAAGAAAACAAATAGAACAAAACTGGATATGATTACTTAGTTGCATATGTTGATGAAGCTGGAATCTCTGGTTCTTTGTCTGTGAAAAAAACAACAGTATAATTACTTAAATATGATAGTTTACAACATGTAATTGCATACGATTGTCCATATAGATTTACTTTTTTGACCTTCATAAATAGCACATTCTATGTACCATGTTTGGCACAACATTAGTGTGTGGTACACTGTTGTTGTATTAACATGAAATAATCATTGGATCATTAGGAAAATAAATCCATAGTGAATTAAAAAATCCCTACTGTATTTGCGTACAGTTTTGGGCATTTTCGGAGTTTTAAAGATTATTCGTGTTACAGAATACATGTGTGTAGTTTCACAGATATGTTATGTGAGGGAAAGTGTGATAGAATGTTTGTGTTGTAATTAAGGGTATGCTTAAAGTAGTTAGATACCCAGTTGCATATTCTATTTATATTGGATTTTACATCAAGTATTGTAGTAACAATAACTGTGATGTAAAAAAAGTATATTTATGTGATGGGGAAAGGGTAATAAAGTATTGATAATAGAATGTGTTGAGCACTATTGGTGTTATTGAGTAAGGGAAAGGTGGTGTGATGGAATAAGTAGGAACATTATGATATTTTGAAGAAAACAGTGGTTGGTATAATGGTGTGATTTAGTGCATAGGTATGAGGGTATTGTGGGTGTAATTGAAAATGGGTGAGAAAGTGTGTGTATGTGTGCTAGTCTGTATTAGTGATAGGGGCATGGAAGAGGAAACACAATTGTGTTATAGAAGTTGATGAGCAATGGATTTGTTGTCAGGCAGTAAGGAATTGGTTTTGTATTGAATAAAGAGCAATGTGTAGATAGGAATAGAAAGACTGTGAATGCTGTATTTGTAATGTGTTGCAGTGTTTTTAAAGAATAGGGAAACTGGCGTAATGGTAATGGAATGACAGTTTGTAGTTGGAGCAGTGTACAGTGGGTTATAGTAGTGGTTGGAAAAGTACAGTACTTTATATGCAAGGAGAAGTGTTGGATATATATACTTTGGCAGTATACTCATATGTGTGAGCAGGTGGAGAATAGTGGCACTATTAGGGATGTAATGAGAAAGGTTGGAAAGTATGGCATTTATATGGAAGGTAATATTCAAAATGCTGTGCGTTTAAAAATGTTTCTTTTTTTGAGCATTTTGTTGAAAGTTAAAAAATGCATATGTGCATTTACAGCAGCACTGTGTGCATCTGTTTGTATAAATAAGAAATGCTGATGCAAAAGATTTGTAGAATATTGTTAAGTGGCAGTTGGTGTGTGGAAGTTTAATATGTTGTGTTGAGAAGTGGGCGACCGTGTCCCACCTCAATTAATGCTTTAAAGTAAGGCAAGCTGCATTTCAAGCACTATGATGTGTCAGGGCGAGGAGGGGACGGTCGTAGGACCCCAAACCAATACAATCAGCCCACATACTTTAGTGCAGGGTGTGAGCAAGACTGCCTTTTTGCGTAGTTGTTAGTGACCATAGTTAGGAGACAAGAACTGTGCAGCGAATGCAGCATTCCATGCACTAGGCCCTAATTGCGAGATGAGGGAAACCTCCAGCCATGCCTGAGCTAACATGAGGACAACACACAACCGCCATAAAGCCCATTCATTGTTCTTACAGTATTGCAAAGATGGTTTTTTACCCGAAAGACCGGGATCATAGACCGGCACCTGGTGTGCAGGTTATCTCACACTGGCCAAAGCATGACCCAGCCCACCCCCAGGCGACCACGAGTTATAGCCCATATAACTGACTAAGCGCCAAGATCCCTGAATTCCATGTCACCAGATGACCTTGGATCACCGACCCTGAAAAGTAACAAGTCTTGAATGTTCAAAGAGAACAGACATTACACGTCTTTGAGTTACAAGCATATGATTTGTATTGCGAGGTCCTGGGAAGGATAAATTATAGTTCAAACTGAGGGTGGAGACCTTGGAGCCGGATGGCATGGAAGGGAGTGAGTGAATGTGTGTGTGGAGGTCAGAGTGCCACAGAACCTCATTTGTTCCACTCTTAAAGTCTGCCAGGTGTACAGTATAATGATGAAGGAGCATTGTGTTAGGAGTGTAGATAATTTGCTCTTTGATCTTTGTCCGTGAGAAGAAGATGATCTCTGCAGCACCCACGTGATGGAAGACGGACAAACTGGGCTGGAACCAATGACCTGGCATCCCTTATGGAGCAGGAGGATTCTGTTTAGGCGGACACCAACCAACCGTACAGGTTTTTACTGTATGGTATTGCCTGACGATGAGGATGTGTCTCCTCTTAAACCTCAGCTTGTACCCTTTTTCGGCAGATTGTTCTTGGCAGCAGAGTTATTTGCTGTTGCTCTCATTTTTGTGTGAGATAAAAACTTGTTATCCATACAAGATCGACTTTGGGCTTTCTTCCCTAGCGGGTTGTAATTTTTCTGGTGTGAGCGTTGTGACTTAAGTTGGCAATCGTTAGGCAGAATCCAGTGCAGTTCCCTTAGGGAGCACTACACCAGATTAGGACTACAGGTGAAAGCAATAAATCCCCTTTGGTATCAGTCTGTACCACAAAGATTTAGTTGGTAGCTGTGGCTGAGCAGTCAGACTAATATCAAGAGGGAGATGAGCAGTATTCAGGGTTTATACAATAGGTAGTACAGTACTATGGAACAAGGAAACACTGACCAAAGCTTTGTATCAAAAAGAGAATATAGATTTATTTTATACACTTCTAAGTCAACACATAATCACAATTGGTAAAGTAAGTAAAAAATCAGTCAAGTAAAAGTAAATACAACTCCCTATTCAATTGTAGACAAGTTTGTGGTAGAGTGAAAACTGAGCAAAACGGCACAGTGAAAACCAACTACAAATGGCACTCTAGCAATTCAACAAAAGGGAGGGAAAGCACAAGTTAAACCGAAATATCTTCAGACACCCCCTAGCAACACTTCCCTGAAGTTTTGTGAACAAGTAATGCACAGTAACACTTTAGCCAAAAGATAAGTGAATGAAAACTGAACAAAATGGCACTCCACAAGTTAAAGCAGTAGGAAGGAAGAGGGGTTTAGAAGATTTAGGTGCATCAACAGATTTCTCATTCAAAACCAATCTAGTGAGAGCAGATCTAACAAATCCGCCAGAGTCAATAGGCCTGAGCCAGGGTCAGTGGTACAGGACCAAGAGCTTAGGAGCAAAAATGTTCTTGTAGCTGCAGTCAAGTCTTCAGTAGAAAAATATTGAAGAGGCAGATGTGAGGCGAAAGACAATGTTAAGAGAGAGGGCGGCCGACCCCACAAGCAGTTAAAGGATTTAAAACACTTTTAGGGCTACTACGGAGAAAGGGCGGCCTGGCGGAACAATGTACCTTAAACGTGAAGAAGTGGCTCCTGCTGTGGCGGTTGTTCCTGGTAGTTCCTGCAGGTCGAGGGGTCCAACAGAGGAAGAGAGGCTCTCATCGTGGAAGAAGGTTCGAGTCCCTGCACTACCCAGGGATGAAACCAGCCGCGGTGCTGCCAAACGAAGTTTAAAAGGTACGCTCCTTTTAATCGCGGTCCGGGTCGATCGCTGCCTGGCTATCCGGTCTCCAAGTGCTGGGCACTGTCGATTCGACCAAGGCAGGTCCGAGGAAGCAATAGGAGAACTGGTTGACCCCACCAGCACAAGGGAAGGAGGCTCTTTTGCTGAAGATCTCCTCTCGTCGTGTGGAAGAAAAGTGGTGAGACGATCCAGCAGGGCATCACTGGTGGTGTAGATGCTGAAGATGTCTGTGGCTTCTCTCCCCTTCGGTTCCGTAGTTGCAGTGGCGACGTCTTGCTCTTGCAGTCCTCAGGACCCTGCTTTTATGCAGAAAGAGACCCATTCATACAGCCTAGCTGTCACTCACATAGTGGAGTGGTCTTCTTGGCGGGAGACCCTCCAGCCTATCAGGTTAGAGTGCGACCTGTGTTGCTGCGACAACTCTGTCCAGGGGTTCTACTTCCCCTCCCGAACAACAGACCCACCCCAGACTCAGAGGCGCCGAAAGGAGGGCTTCTTGGCAGAAGCCCGCCAAAAGAGAGAACAAAGGATCCCCAACCTGGGTTAGGAGTTTAGAGTAAGACACGAGAAATAAATGATATCAAAGTTCTGGCAAATAAAACCTACCAGAGTAAAGTTAATAATAAAATACCCCGGCAGTATGTTAGAGGCTGTCAGTAAAAGTGTTAGCCTCGAACAATGGGAAAATCCCATAGGGAAATATTCGCAGTTGAATATAAAAGGTAGTAACCACTGCCACCAGCCAGAAACTTTGTAGAGGGGGACTTTAAGGTACCCTCTCGAAAATGAACATAGGGGAAAAACTATTAACCCCTTCCAGTACTTCCATATTTAGATGGGGTGTACTGGTTTAGTTCATAGAGATCAACTAGTAAAGTCAATGGGGACTTTACATGCCCTGGGAGACAGTAGTCAGTCCCAGAGTATGGAGTCTATGTTTGGGGGTCGCTACGACACCCCTGTGTCACGGCACGGAGGGTGCTGTGTAACACATGTGCATTAAAAAAAAGCGTGGAAGGGCTGCCTGTGTCTACTAAGGATGCCTGGCATGGAAAGGGGACTGCACAGACCTCGGCCAGTTGCGTAAATCTGCAGATTATAGTCCTTATTGTATGCTAGCGAAAAGTATCTGGTACAGAAAATTGTTTCTGTCCTTTTTTCTTTTTCTCTTGTATACAATTGCCCATTATTTCCATTAGATAGTACAAAATGCTTATGGAAATGTTGGGGAATCTTATTCAGTCTAAATACTTCACTGAACAATGTAAAACAGATGGAGTCTAAAATAACTTTTTTGTTCTATTTTTTAACTGCGAAAGGTTGCTCCAAAAGGAACCTTTTTTTGGTGGTTTTTTTAGATGTATTTTTTTGGGCATTTTTTTAGTTTAAAGGAAGGCAAGGAAGTAAGGTGGGGAAGGGAAGTCAGGGAAGGGGCACCAACCACAGATAAGGAGGGCAGGTGAACAGGCGATGATATTAGGCGTCCCTTAAGTCTAAGGTAGGGGGCTGTGTTCCTCAACAGCCTCTTTTATGGCCTGCAAGGCAGCTGGTGGGATCCTCTGCCCCACAGGAGTAGCCTGTGTAGTGGCAGGAGTGGTTCAGAAAGATGAGGTAGAGGAAGATAGCCTACTACTCCCTGAAAAAGCAACAGCCTTCCTCAGAGCACCCAGGTGGTTTGGCAGGTGTGGTGGCGCAAGAAGGTGGTACCAAAGGATTACTTCCCATGTTGTCTGCGACTGAGTCAATGCATTCAACATGGGCAGCTTGAGGCTTTGGTACCCCTTAAACGATCTTAAAGAACTGTCGCACCTATGATTCACTCTAGTTGCTGGAGGTAGGTATTTCCTCTATCTCATTTTCCTGGTCCTCTTGACCCTCCTCTTCATCATCACGCCTGTTACCTTGTCCAGGCTTTCCAGCTAGTGGTGGTGGTGGCCCCTCGGGAGGAGAGATAGCCATGACTGGTACCATTTTTAAAGTTAAATAGCAGGTGTGCCAATAGTCTTCCAAGCAGGTGCTCTCTCCTGGATTGCCAGATTGAGAATGACTAAAAGTAATGGGTGGGTGCCTTCATAGGAACCGTCCGCTGTTTTCCCTTCTGCCTGTGGAATACTGAGTCAAAAATAGGCCTAAGAAAGTTGTCAAAAGTTGAGAGATCAACTCAGAATGGGTCTAGGAGCTGTGGAAGGGTAAACCTTCACCTTGAAGCATCTGAGATAGCCAAAAATGCAGTTACAAAATGTCTGCAAAGCACAGACACGTCATTGCGCTGTATGGGCGCAGTCACATTACGCTGTCGGGAGATGTCTGCATTGTCATCAGGGGTTTGCTAACGTAGGTGAACAAAAAACAGCCAAAAAAAGTTGTAGAAAGTTGATTGAAGTATTAAGAATGTTGCTAGGAGGTGGTGAGTGGCAGGGTTTTCACTTGAAACTTCCATGATTGGCCAAAAATGCACTTTCAAAATGTCCACAAAGCACAGACCCTGATTGCAGACACGTAATTATGCAGCGTGAGTTACAGTCACTTGATGACATCCACAATGACCCGTAATGACATCCGCAATGATGTGATGACATCCGCAATGACGTGATGACATCCGTGGATCATGGCTCCGGGAGACACTGTGCGCATGCGCTGGTGTGTCTGCAATTGGAGGTGCTGTCTGCGGATTTAAGGGTGCATTGGATGGCAACAGACACGTCCAGACACGTCATGTCATCAGCAAATGTCATCCATTGCGAGACCAGACTCACTACATTCCTATGGACCAATTTTTTTTTTTCACACACAAGAATTATGACAGAATGATATACAAGGTATTTATAAAATAAAAAATAAATGTATTTATGAAAGGGATGGGGCATCGCAATGGGAACCATAAATGTGAGGATTTGGAATTTCTATGACGTCATCATTGGGGGAGTGAGGGAAAAAAGTTTAATCAAACCATCTTTGATTCATGTTGTCTGAATTAGATTGGGGTGATTGTTGGGGGGAAGGTGGACAGGTACACGTAGGACAGTGATAATCAACATTTCTAATTACATGTTTTTTTTAAAATAGAAGTTCTTTAAAGTGTACTGGTAAAAACCAAAGAAATTCAGTGAAACAACTTTGTTAAAGTGAGGTTATGGTTAAGTTCCACTAATAAAAACCTATGAAATTTAGTGAAACATTTTTGTTAAAGCGATATTATGGTTACAAGTAAAATCAAAAACCCCAGAAAATCGCCAGCTATGGTAAGTTAAGCAACATAACTCGCACCACCACCGTGCACTTCTAAGACAAACACCCAGGACATCAAAGATGACATCAGAAATGTCATTCATGACATCACTGATGACATCAAATATGAAATTAATTTTGATGAAAAGTCCCTAGACGCGGCTGTGCTTACAATGTTGGTAGCAAGATATCAGGGTGATCGGGAGACCTCTCATGAACTACTTAATGGATTTAAAAATGTACTCATCTAAACAGAACATTATATTGCAGGGTTGTTGTTAATACAGGAACATAATAATACATACATATTGGCAATGGGTGCAGCATGCTTCATAGAAGTAGAGCTTTTTTAAACTGGTAATATTGTCCAGTAAAATAATAAATGCAACTCTATCAGAATTTTGACTAATGTTGAACATGGAATAAATAGGCAAACAATAAACATGAAGACCCTCAATGCATACAAATCAAAGACACATACAGGGAAACTGCAGAATGAAAGAAAGACACAACATCACCAGAAAATAACTATAACATTAAAGTTTATTATCATGTACACAAATGCATTGTGTGTTTGAGTCCTGCTTGTAAGTACTTTAAGAACGTAAGACAAGGTTAACATCTAGATATACAGCACCTTTTGAATTTTTGAGATTCTCACTGTCAGTGAACACAAACAACTGGCCTAGATATATCAGTGAACAAAAACTAGTGGCTTAGATATGTGATGTCATCAGGGATGTCATCAATGACATTTCTGATGTAATCTTTGATGTCCTCGGTTTTAGTCTTAGCAGTGCACGGTGGTGGCGCGAGTTATGGTTGCTTAGCTTACCATAACCTGCACATTTCTGGGGGTTTCAATTTTACTTGTAACCAAAAATCCCTTTAACACAATGTGTTCACTGAAAAAAACTAGTATATATATGTATATATGCAGGTCTGTTTACAGTGGGATACAGAATGACCTTTGCGTAAGTGAACATGAACATGGCAGTCTTACCTGGCCTCAATTGAGAGATATACAAATAAAGTTCACGTCGACCAATATCATAGGTCTTAGAAAACGTTGTGTGTCAATTGAGAACAATAGATATCACTCAAGGATAGGGTAATGGGTTGGCCTGCTCCCGGCCCTCCTAAGCAGTTGTCAAGCTCACACTTTCTTCAGTATGACTTAAACGTGTATTCCTTGTATAATTCATAGGACGCCTCAGAATGTATTCCCCAGTCCCTTCATCTGAATCACGTGGAAGGGAAAGGGACGGCGTATATTACTCACTGCTCTGGCAGAGTGGTGTAAGCTGTCAGCAAGATAAATGCCATATGCATTGAAAAACACCGGGCTTCAGAGAAAATGCAGACATGCTCCAATTCATGAGCAATGCTTGGCTCGGAGGCAGCTGTGAGTGCAAAAGGAAAAGCCATGTTACATGGTACGTTTCATAACATACAACTTGCCATCAAATTGTGTTTCAAGGGCATGAAAATTTTCCACAATAGCTGCATATGTTGTTACTTCATACATACAGAAATGAAAACAAATAGATATGTAGCCTAATCTATGAGCTGTTTCACATCTTTTCATGAACATTTAGCACAAGATAGGAGCATCATATCAGGACATGTGCATTGAAATGTTAGGAACCTTGGCATTTAAAAGGTTTGAAGGCTAAAAGGCATAGCATTCAAGAGTTGTCTGGTTCTGGAGTTTGGGTGTTCCCTGGGAGCCTACCCCAACCCTTAGAAGAGTTTGAGGCAACACGGTAAACTTTTTCAATTGGGCAGTTGACCTACAGTTTAGGTGCTCTGTACTGCATGCAGCACGTGAGACTTTCGGCCATCTTACCACAACTATGCTTAGAATGCATTGGAGGATCAGACTGACGCATTAGAATACATTTGTGTGTGGTTTGCCTTGCTGTTTTGCGTGGGCACCAGATATATATGAAGGAACAACTTCAAAACGCATGTCTGCAATTGGTACAAAATGTATGGGTGGCTAACAAATTGTAAATAGATAAACATACACCAGACTCACATGCATTCAAATTCGTATCTCATTACATTAACAACACATGGTTAATGTTCAATTAGTCACCAAGCACATCTTCTATATAGTTTCAGTGATCGCCTCAGTAGTTGTGTCTGGCAGTAAGAGCAAAGGAGTGTCTGCATTCCCTGACCCACCGCATTGGGGACCTAATTTGAAATACTGGACTAGACAATGCGATACCTATCGAGAGTCACAGTTTGAGGCTTACACTCAAAAGTATGTCCATAATGTATTCGTCAGTTTAGCTGATTTGAGGCTGCGTACCCATGTTTCAACAGGACATTCAAATGAATACAACAGCCTCAAAGAATGTTTGGGAGAATATGTTGATCCTTAGAGGAATATTAATCATGACATGTATACCTTTAATTCAGCATGCAATCTAACAGAAGAATCTGTGGATTCTGTGGAGGCGTCTGCCATGAAAATATGCAAATTAGTGGAGTAGTGATGCCAGGGTCCAATGCCCCCCTCGTCCCCATGAACATGATGGCCCGAAGAGTCAAGAACACACAGAGCCAATCATTATTCAGACAACCCCCAGGAGCACCAGTGACTGACACGTATGCAGAGAGATGTTCTCTCAGACAACCATTCCAACCTTATCCAGTGAATGTCTTTATGAATACTGGTGCTTCAAAAGTGGTCATGGATCCAATGCCATTATGGACAATGTTGACTAAATGCTGAGAAACCACTGTGCTGTCGTCATCAGTGATACCACGACATAGCTGTGTTAGTCACTAATACACTTGCAACCATACATAGCTTTACACAAACACACACTTGTATACATGAAGAACATGCTTACAAAGTTCTGCACATAGAGGACAGATACATATACATACTGTCAAAGCTTTTGCTATTTTCTCATTAGCCAAGTGCAGAAATGTTGAATGCAAGGCAATGAAGAGATGCAGAGTAAGCTTGCAGATGTTTATGGTACCTAACCCTATGGGGCTACAGGATTACATAAGGAGCCTGGTAGGACCAAGTATGACTAACCTATAGGAAATGTAGCATGACATAAGAGTGTAGAAATCATAGTATAAGTCTAATGAAAATCACATAAGGCCTCAAGCCGCAGGACAAAAGATGAGGGAAGCAGAATCAGGATCCACAAAGTGAGAAGGCCATAGCTCACAGCCAAGGTCAGAGATAAACAGCACATTCCAAACTTGAAATGACAAGGGACCAGCTGCAGAAAAGCAGAATAAATCCTCATAATTACGACCCAGAGAGCTCGATTTTGTGGTCCACAACCACGTGATGTGGCCGAACTAGGCAATGGTTATCCTCCCGTGGTGGGAAGATGAACAGTCCTCAGCAACCTAGATGACAAGTGAAACATGAAAAAGTTAACAATGTTGCAACATTGAGAGCACGCCCATAGGCAACAGTGGCTTTGCTACCAGATACATTGGGAACACATAGTAATTTCAGAGCACCTTGAAGAGGTGCACAGAGGGCTGAGAACCGAACTGGGTGCCAGGCCCGAGGAGACCAGTTTCAGCTAATCAGGAACAGAAATCCAGGGGTGGATGGCACAGGGCGAGGGCCAAAGGTAATCCTGCGACCCTGCATCAATGTAATAGATAGTTTCTAAGGGACGGGGCTGGCCAGTCACCTGACATATAAGGACCATTAAAGTAAGATGTATATGCACCGTCTATAGGGTCTTGTGATAGTTTTTTTGGGGAGGACACATGTGCTGATGCAATTCTGCATCAAAAAGGGGAGACACATCTTTTGGAATTGGAGATTCTGGAGTTTTTTTGAATGTTCTGTGTGATCCCTGTCAGTGTTTGTAATAAACAAAAGTTTTAACTTGCACTTGAATCCTCCATTTATTCTGGGGAGAGGGTTGTTGGTCCCTTGGGAGCTAAACGAGTGAGCTCATAGTAACCCGCAGACCTCTGGCATACCGTGTCCCCTCCAACAGTAGTATGACCAAATATTTAATAATGACGAAGCCATCCACTTTGGAATTATTGCTGTTGCACATCACCTGCATTTAGGAATAGGCTCCTACTGGAGTTGTTAAATACAAACAGAATTCTGATAATGGTCATAACAGGAGCAAGGGCATGGTCCAGCTGCTCAGATGGAGTAAAGAAGAGTGAAACGGGAGAAATATGTTTGTCCCTGTCATGTATAGAGGGGAAAGAGATTGCTTGGAGCCAAATGAGGTTGTGTAAAAATGTGTTACAGATGTGGTCAATCTTTACCACATGAGGGAGCTTGTACTGCAGCAGGCCAAATGTGAAGCAACTACATTACAGTTAATTAATTTGCCAAAGTGTTCAACTCCACTCCCAAGAAACATCTTGAGTGCCAGAGCAAGGACCACAAATGGTACATCCAAAAACATAGATGTTAACGGTCTAACTTCCCCTGTATCAGGGACAGAAAGCAACTCAAAAGAGCACACACACATGATGACAACAGCCATACAAGTCCAGAAGAAAGTAATAGAGAGCTTTGGAAGTCACCACAGAGCCAGATGTTAGATAGACATGGTGCCATGCTACCATGCTACGGTTAATGTGCATACGCGATTATGGATGGATCAAGAGGAAGCCAGATTTGCCATCGTCAGACCCGTATGTATTTACATGGGCAGCAAAGGGACCTGTAAGGAACCATTACAAATTCACAACAGTCTTGACATACAAAGAAAATACTTTGACCAGTGAAGTGCATGTGCTGTGAGGAGAAGTGGCAGTCACAATTTGCTGTGTTGAGTTAAGGCATGGGCCACGAAAATAACTGCAATTAAAATGTGATTGCCACATGAACACTGGATCATTAGATGAAACGTCTTGCTCTTCCAGGGACTGTGTGATGTTGTTTATCGATCTAACCATAAGACAAGTAGTAGAGCATCTTAGCCAAGTTCCAATACATTTGCAGTGGCAGGTGGAGAAAGAGAATATAAATCTTCTAAGGGAGGACATTATGGACTCAAAAATTCCAACACTGTCCAACTCTCATATCATTGGGAACACAATACATATTACTGCATTTTCCTCTTATCTTGGTGTATGTAGGTACAATAGCCTATGGGCCTGATTTATTGCGCTCTGAAAAGTGACTTTGTGCACTTTTGAGCATGCAAAACTCCTTTCATTGATTCATGGATCCGACTTTGTGTGCTCCTCTGGGACGTTGCAGGGACTTTGCGCAGGTCCATCTCATCTTTGTGTACAGTCGGGCGCTCTGCGCGGGACTCCACACAAAGTGTGAGACGGGCCCATGCAAGGAAACAAATAGGCGGCAGAACATGCAATTCCTCATTCCCCACGCAGAATGAGAAAGAGCAAGGAATTACATGGGCGTGTCGAGGGACGGGCTAGGCAAGGGAATTGAACACCCAGCATTGCGCAGCCCAAGCATATTTATGGATCTGAATGCACAATGTCTCATCGGGGAAAGATGCACACAAAGCTTGCGATCTCACTGCCACATGATAGGAGGTGCAAAGTCACAATCGCATAGGCACCAATGCGCACAGGTGAGCTACAGTCATGAATTTAGGGGTTCTGGCACGCAGTTGAGGTGCCAATTGAAGTCACGGGTGCTCGTATGCAGATTAGTGGGGTGTATCCATCATTTATGGGGGAATGCATGCAGATTTACCGGGGGCTGCCTTGGGTTACAAGAAAGGTAATGCATTTTATCAGGGTGCAGTTAGGAGTTACGGGGGACCAAAGTTTGGTATATGTGGCAGGAGCTGCTTTGCGCGGGGGCGTGTCGTGGGCATTACAGGGACACTCGATTTTCTTTGTGCATCAGGTTTCTTTACCCTCGAATTCCATCAATACACGGAGCGCACTGTGGGATGTATTTACCCAGGCATCCGAGCCCTACCTCAAAACTGTGCAGTACTGACATGGAAAACATCATGATGGCCAGAGCTTCCCAGAAAATGCACAGGGAAATGCATGAAGAATAGGCTGCCACTCATTTTTGCCGATGTTATGGGCACAGAAGGACGCTGCCTAAAACCACCATTGGACTACCCACACAGTAGTCTGAAACCATTGGGAATGGCAATGCTGATTGCCAAAAGCAAACCCATAACTGTTGGGAATTCATTTTCTTAAATCCCAAAAAGGGGTGCAGTACCAGTACTCACCACTATCCAAAAGCCGGCGTTTTAAAACCACCAGATTTTGTAGAAAACTGAATAAATGAACCCAAAACATGCCAAAGAAAGACATTTTAAGAGGTGGATCCAATGTAAAGTTATATTCTGAAGTGACTTGAAGGTTTATAACAAGACTGGCTGAGCTGTGGATTTCAGCAGTTTAAGTAAATTTGGACTGAAAGACACTAAAAAAATCTAAATGTTTAAATTGACTGAGTGACCTACTTTTGAGTGTCACATAGGTTGCAATTGTTTAAATGTCATAGTTTTAAACTTAGAATCAGCATTCTAGCTGCATATGTGAAAATGTTTAGTTTTATTTGAATGCAGAAAGTGGGGAACAAAAAGTGACATTTTATCTGAAACTTGGCTTAAGGAACTGAATTCTGCCTGGCAACTACCCCCACAGGAGTGAAACTTGAGTCACAGCTGTATTCCCAGGCCTATCTGCCTTTTGCTGGCCACACTAAGGATATGCCATCTCTCTGATAATTGAATTAAGGGGAGCCCCACAGAACACAGGAGCTCTGAACAAAGCCCTGTCCTGACCCAGGCAGATGGTTTATTGCAGATGTCGTAAATGTAGCTTCCTCCTGGAAGGACAAAGGGGAGGGGCACTGCCTGTGAGAGCAAGCTGGCTTGGCAGAACTGGAAAAACCAGAAATTCAACCTTGTGCTGGAGGAAAACCACACCCCTTTGGGGCCAGAACATAACTCTAAAAAGATGAATAACTCATAGAGCGGACATGTGAAAATTTTATAAATGATACCATAATTCTTGTGATTTTTCTGCCCACATTTTAAGACGTGCTAGGACCCGGTGGTATGTTCAGGGGGGTTTTAGCGGAAAAGAGGATATTACTCAAAATGTGTGCATGTGAAAAATCTGACACTTCATCAACTAATGTCCATACTCCTTGCGCACATGTGTGTAAATTTGGGGTAATGTCCGGTATTGCAAACCAGTTAAAAAGTGCAAAATATTGCCATTTCTGAATGCAAGCTCCCAGGAAGAGCAGAGTTTGAACAGGGTATACCTCCTGTAATGCATGATGGGTGCATGTCATTTTAAACAATATGTACCTCTGCAAATATGTATTTGGTTCAAATCTAGATTTGTGTGCAAGTTAACAGGAGAAGTGGACTTTCTGCAGGCTGTAAAATGACATCACTCTGACACAACTTAGCTCCCCCAATCAGGGGAGAAATGAAAGCTTGGCCAATGATAAGTGGAGAGGGGTAGGGTCTAGTGATGCTGCACACACACCCATTTTAAAAACACATAAAAGCAGAGAGACAGGACAGATAGGGACCTTCAAATCCATTTGCAGCTGGAAGCTCTGCCGGGAAAATCCATACTTTATCTCCATCAACTTCAGAGACCCAGACCAGACCAGCAGAGTAGAGCTGACCTGTTAGCAGAACCAGAGAGAGAGCAGACCCAGATCACTGTGAAGTGCAGAGACCAGAGCCCAGTCTAAAACCTGACCAGATCCGTGGCAAGGCCCAGTTAATTCAAGAATATAGTGTGAGTACCTAGCAAACTGTGCAGAACCAATCTCTTAGTTAAAATAATATAATTCAATCCTATTTTAATCTAAGTAGAACTGTCTCCTAACTGTCACCTGTCATTTGCAAAGCTGTCACTTGTCATTTTCTAGTTGCAAGCTGCACTTGTCTTTTTGAACTTTAAAATTTCAAATCTGAAAAACGACCTTTATTTAATCGCTCATATCTCCGTGACCATTTGTGCTAGAGACTTGCAGCAACTTTCATCTGGAAGCTGAGATCCTAGGCTTTCCTCGGACCCCAAAACGATAGTGATAGTCCTTGTAGTTCCTCTGTAATCGCGCTCGGCGCATTCGCAAATTTAGCTGCGATTTGACATTTTGCCGCGATTTGCAAATTTCTTCACGTGTAAAAATCTGCTGCTGCTTGCCTTCCATTTGCCAGAAATTCGTTTAACCTGCTAATTATCCCTGAATCATTGCTAGTGTGAGCCTGGACTAATATTAACTTGATTTCACTCACCCTGAACCTCCTAGAGGGAATTAAAAGCATTTTAGCATATTTTTTTCTACATTGCCAGCACCTTTAAAAGCATTTGGGCCTGTGTTTTCAACGTCTGTAGTCTAAGTTGCTGGTGAACTGAATCACATTTCATTGCATTTCTGAGAACTGTGTGCCTTCCTTCCATTTCCTTGCATAGCATTAAAGGGGGGGGGTGAATTGTACAAGAAAGTGATTACATTGTTTTTGCTGAAATCCTATCAAGTTATTTTCTGTACTGCATTTCATTCCACATTGCATCCATTTGAAACCACAAAAGTATTGTTGCTATCTTATCCATTTCATGTCAACTCCTTAGTGATTATAAAGAAGTGTGCTAGTGCCAGATTCTCCGTTGTTAACCTTTATCATATCAGATTAAGTGTGCTATTCAATTATTAATTTATTATAAAGCGTGATATATATATCTATTGTTTAAATTATCAAATAAACCTTTTAACTTGCAAAACAGAACTACTTCTTGGCTCAGTAGGGTCAGGGGGATTCTGAGAGAGGGGTGTTATATAGGGGTAGTCATCCAGACCGCATGAACTGGACATAAAGATATATCAATAAGGGTTTTCATTCAGTATTCTAGACTAGGCGTTGACTTGGCTGTAGTGCTGAATTGAATCCTCTTACAAATTGGGGGCTCATGCCAGACGTTTAGGTTAGATCTACCATTTGTGCAGATTAATACAGCGTGCCAGCTGACCAGATACACATATCCGGTCGGATCACCACGCTGTGTTACGCTGTAAAGCACTCCTCATAGGAACGCTCCAAGGAAACGGTCTGTTTTGCAAGAATAAAATACTAACTCTTGTAAGTCAGGAAGGAAATCAAATTTCCAGAATGACGACACTCGTGGACATGAAAATAGCCAGAGAGCACCTCTTACATAAGCTATTTGTGAGAGGTGAATGGACCGAACAGGGCCAGGATGTGTGGTTGCAGGCAATCACACAACAGGTCACTGAAACGGGGTCAGATATATATAGAGATCAGGGTCCACTACATGTGGCCCTGAGTGAACTATACATGGCCCCGAAGGCCAAAGATGAACACAACAAGATTGTTAGGATAGCGGCATACCTGTACCTATATATGGGAGACATGCAGGATAGATGTACTGAAAGCCAAGATCTGGCGAATAAGCGACAGATGGCGTTAGAGAAGGTCCAATCTGACCTGGTCTCTTCTGAGCAGAGGCTGCAGAGGAGCCAGGAGTCAGAAGATGATAGTAGGCAGTACATCATTAAAATAAAAGAGGATATGGACATCCTGCAACAGGAAAAGACAGACCGGGATACCAGAATTCTGGCTTTGCAGCAGGAACGCCAAGACAGTTTGGACTCCCTACTGCAGAGCCAGAAAAAGCTGGAGCAACAGATCAATTTCAACAGGGCATGCACAGAGCAGGTAGCCACCCTGCAAATCCAACTAGACAAAGAGAAAGAGGAGAGCAATAAACTGATCCTGAAAGACCTGGATACCCAGGCAGAGTTTGATCAGGAGCGCCAGAAAGCCGGTGCCTTCCAAAGGCAAAGGGACGACCTGGCGGCACAGATGCAGGCTCTTAGTCAGGAAAGAGACACTTTAGGCCAGGAAGTCTGCCACTTAAAAAAGGAAATTGAAGAAAATCACCTGGCCCTCCAGGGGCTGGGTGATCTCCAAAAAGAAAACCAGAACTTGGTAGAGCACACCAGAAGGGTGGAGGATGCTCTAGCAAGAAAGGAGCAGGCCAATAGGGACACAGCTCAGGAGGTAACCCTCCTGCAGCAAAGACTGGCCCAGTTCTCCAGGACCAACCAGGAAGCAGAGAGGGAAAATGAGGCCCTCTGTCAACACAATGATAGGCTCCAACAACAGGTAGCGATGCAGGAGAGACTGATAGAGTCCAGTAAGGCCTTAACTGAGGAACTGAAGGCACAAATGCAGGCTCTTGCATTGCAACAGGGAGCAGGGGCGGATAGAGATGAGGTTCGCTGGGAAAGGGAAACTCCGGAGCATAACCTCAGGAGCCCTAGTACCAGAGGCCCTCATACCTCTCAGTCCCTGGACTCTGCCACCCCCATGTTCCCCGGCGCACATGAGCACCGGGCCACCGGGATGGCAGACTACTATCCAGACAAAAGTATGGGGCTCATAGGCCAGTACCACCCAGGTATGGAGGGGCGGGCATCCGGGTATGGGCACCCAAGCGCAGTGCAATTTAGTGGGGAACCCCAGGAGAGTAGGCCCATTAAGGGCATCCTGAAAACCTCTGCCCAGTTAGGTCAGTGGAGGGGGTACCCATCATATCCTGGCAGCAAGGAGGAATCTGAAGACTCCTCTGAACTGCGCAGGACACAGGAGACCAGGTCCCCACATTCTGCCAGCCATTCCCAGGCTCGCAGAATCCGGGAAAACCTGGAAGAGCAGACAGGAACCTCTGGGAGCAGTGCCTCTGAGTCAGAGGATGAATGGACAAGGGTTACCCGAACCAAAAAGGCCAATAAGGCAAAAAGGGCCTCGCTTAAGGACCCCTTAAAGCAGATTAAGGCGATCAGGAGCGTCATCACGCCTTACCATAAGAACGCTAAGTATTCTGTTTGGGAGCACTTAGAGTTGTTTGAGCAAATGATGGAGACTTTCCATTTGAAGGACAGCCAAAGCTGTATTCAATATGTAAAGTGGACCTTCTCCCCGGAATACTCCAGTTTCTTTGCGGGGCTGGAGGACCAAAATCATTTAAGATGGTCCACCTATAAGGCGGCCATCTTGAAACATTTTTCCATTCATAGAAATCCTCAAGAGGCTCGCAAGGCAGCCTACAATTTGCAATGTGGGGAGGATCAGGCCCCACAAGAATTTGTGCAGGAGTTAAAGCGTGCTTTTGCACAGACCACAAGAAGGGTGCGCACGGATAGCAGAGAATTTATTAATACGTTTTTCCATGCCTTGCCCAAATACATAATGACCCAGCTCGTGAGGGATTTTCACGAGAAAAGATCTTTAGACTGGGTCATTGAACAGGCTACCCGGATCTATGAGGTGCAGAAACCGGTAGATAGCAAAAGTAATGCCCAGAAGAACCCCAAAGCCAACAGCACCCCTGCTGCTGCCAAGGTGGCAGAGGTAAAGGTCACCCCAGTTTTAGATTTGGAGATGGGGGGGCCTAAAAACCTACCTGCACCTAATAATGCTAGGCCCAGAAGGTCCTCGGGCCAGTCACAGACAGGGAGCCAGGGAGGCAGCCCCACAAATGGGGTCCCTCGCTCTCCTGATTATGTAAGTCCCCTTTATAAGGGAAACAGACCCATCCTGGGTTATGTGTGGACTCCTCCAGCCCAAGGGGGGGGATCCAGCCAAGCACCTAACCCAGGGAACTTCCCTCCTAACTTCCCACCGGAGGGCAGAAACTCTCCAAATCCTGGGCAGAACTTTTTCCCCAGATATCCACCCGACTTTCAGCCCCAAAACCATCCATCCTTCTTTCCCCAATTCCCTGAGCCCAGACCACTGAATTCAGGAGAGGGGAGGCCAAGGGTGGAGGGGTACCCAAATCTTCCCAACCCGGGGTATTACCAGAGGAGGGACAGCTACTCTTCCCGGGATCAGCCCAGGGGAGAAAACAGGGCCCCGTATCAGCCTGAGCGGGTTTCCCAGTTAGAGCGCCAGGTTCAAAACATGGCGCGGGATCTGGGTCACATACTGAGGGCTCAGCAGAACCCTCAGATCGGCATGCCGGCGCAGAACGCACCCAACTCTGGACCTGGTGCCCCAGAACAATGACGGGGGCAGCACCCCGATAACACACCGGTTCCCAGGGAGGAGGCACAAAGGGAAGGGGGGTGTAAAGCCTTGGAGGAAGCTTCCTTCCTCACTTGTAAACAGCCCCTGGAAACCCAGGAACCGGAAACAAAATCTTTTGCCCCTGAAAGTCTGCCTCCTAAGGAGCAGAGGGGGGGTAGGAGAAACAAAAGACCCAAACAGACTCAGTTTGAGGAGGAGGTACAGATCTTCCAATTTGAGGGAGAGGGATCCTCAGAGGATCCTGGGAAAAGGATCTTCTCCTTCAGAGAGGGGGGAACTCTTCCCAAAGAAAAATGGGTCCCTAGGGATGCAAATCCAGACTGGGGAGATGTGGAGACTGAGCTACCGCCGCCCACCATCTCATCCCAGAACCAACAGCAAGAAAATCCCCTGGTTCAAACCCATCCTGGTGACTGCCTCCAAAAAGGGGGGGGGCTGCCCGGAACCGGAGCCAGGGGAACCCACAATGGCTCTGATCTCCAGTTGCCAACTTTTTCTTTCAGATTCCCAAGGCTCTCCACAGAATTCTACCCAAATCTCTTCGCTAGCGATGTCCAAAACCAGAAAGTTAGCCCACCAGTTGTCCAAAAATGTGCATTATCTGTGCCCCCTTGAGGAGAAGGAGGGAAGATATTATGCCCTGTACAAGTACAGGGGCAGGGTACAATTTCAGCACTGGTGGACACGGGATCTCAAGCTACCCTTCTGTCCAGAAGGGCCTTTGATGAACTGAATGCAGGAAGGGGAGAGAATTACCAAATTCCTCTCACCGCACTTCCTGGACAACTGCAGAACTTTGACGGGAAGGAAATTCCCGTCGAGGGGACTGCAGACTTGGACATTAAAATTGGGCGACACAAGTTGAAACACCCGGTCATAGTTGTGACCCCAGAGGGCACCCCTTGTTTACTAGGGAATGACCTCCTGAGAAGGTTGTCACCCCTAATAGATTGCGTAAACAAGGTCCTCTGGACCCAGACTAGCCGACCAATAAAATTAAAACAGAGTGTCAACCTCTGAGTGCCTGCATTCAGGCACTCAGAGAAAACGTGGGGTGCTCTGAAGGAGCCCTGGACTGGCTTTTGTCATTTCTATCTAACCGCCAAGCTAGAGTCCACTGGGGTAACAGTTTTTCTGATCCCTGTGACATCCTTTTTGGAGTTCCCCAAGGTGCTAGTTTATCTCCCATGCTATTTAATATATATATGCTCACTTTGTGTAGCTTATTGGGGGAAGCAGGTGTGTCGTTCACGAATTACGCGGACGATACCCAACTCATATTGGAATTGGGGGGCAGACACCACGCTATGGACAGTGAACTGATCGCCAGGATTTACATGACAATAGACGACTGGATGCAGGCAAACTGGATGTGCCTAAATGACTCAAAAACCGAATTGATGATGTTCGGTTCCAGCCGCCAGCTGGCAAATTTGGGGCCTGAGTGCAATTCTTTTTTAATCAAAAATGCCACCATTCAGGTGGCTCCTACAGTGAAAACACTGGGTATGATGGTCAACTCTGCGGTCGACTCCCACGCCCAGACCAGCTACCTGCAAAAGAACACAGCGTATTACCTGAGATTAATGAAAGCTATCAAGCCGTTTCTTAATGAAGGTAATATGGCCACGATAGCGAGAGCCATTATTCTATCACGGCTTGATTATGGTAACGCTCTGTTGTTGGGGGCCTCTTCTAAGGACTTATCTAGCTGCCAAGTGATCCAGAATAATGCGGTCAGGCTTGTCAAGAACTTAAAGAAGAAAGATCACACCACAGCAGATAGACTATCATTACACTGGCTCAGGGTTGAAGAGCGTATCAAGTTCAAGGCCCTCTGCTTGGTGCACAAGTGCTTCTACGGCTCAGCGCCGGTATATTTGAAAAAGAGCCTAGTGCCCTACATACCGAGGAGAAGTCTACGCTCGGAGGGTAAATGTCTGCTGTCAGTCCCTAACTTCAAGCTGAAATCTGGCTTGGGCAGATCATTCGTGGTGATGGCCCCCAAATTATGGAACAGCCTGCCCGAAGTGCTGAGGTCAGAGGTAAACCACCTTACCTTCAGGAAGCACCTGAAGACATACCTCTTCAGATGAAGAGCCTGGGGAAAGCAATGTTTCGGGGTCCTTAATAGGCCGCAGTGTTTGTTACTTTATGTCTGTCTTGTTGTTGCTGTATTGTAAGTGCAAGCGCCCTGATGCCCACGGGCTACCGGCGCTATATAAAATAAAATACAATACAATACAATACAATGTTAGTTTAAACGGCACCTGCCACATGGTTGAACAAAAATCTGACCAAGTAGAATTCCACTTCCAGAATAACCAGATTCCAGACGTGACAGTAATAGCAGTAGGACAACAGACTGGTGATGGAGGGTCCTCTCTATTTCTGAAAATCAACCTTCCTTCCAGTCTAAAGTGGTACTCCACGCTGGAAGGAAACACTCTGAAATTCTATACTAATCCACAATCAGAAACTCCCACTCCTATAGTCCAGAAAGATGTGAAATCAGCTCAGAGCCTGGCTGATATTCAGCAAATTGGAGAGCAGTTGTTCATCCCTGTCCAATTAAATGATGGGAAGGACTCTGTTCTCGCTCGAGTGGGTGTGAACAACGGTAAGAGCTTCATCAGCGAAGCCATGTTCCGCCAACTCCCAAAAGATCCAGCCATTCCCACATTCAAACTGATAGACAAATGGGAAATGGACCTGGAAGCACCTAATTCCAAACATCTCCTGCCAAGCAGGTGTATGCTCAAAATCTCCATTGGCAACAAGAGCATTGTCCATAATTGTTGGGTCGTGCGAGACGTCCCTGCCGCCTTTTACTTAGGCAGTGACCTTCTCAATCGAATGCCATTAGTTTGGACCTAATAAACTTCAAAGCTTGGTCCCGATTAGCGGATAATCCCATGGGCTTTGATGATCCAGAAAAAGCATTTAGGTCAGCTCAATTGCTACCTTATGCAGTTGAAATTCAGGTGAAAGAGGAAGTCACCATCCCAGAAAGGACCCGACAATTCTCCCTGGAAGTGAAAGTTAAAAGAGGACAATATTTGCAAAACCCTGATGCTTACATACATCTAAATGCTTCTCTCCAACTGCAAGGGTTAGGGGTAAACCCAACTCCATAAGTCAACATAGAACATGACACCATTCTAATAGAGGTGGATAACAGCGACTTAAAGAGTATTACTCTAGCCGCAGGCACCATTATTGGAATGGCGGTTGATGACCGACATTTTTCCATTGATCTTGGAAATGAACTGTTAGGACCAATCCCCAAGGACTGTTTTGACAGTGACAGTAATGACAACGCAACACCAGACAGGATTTTTACCCGGCATGGGGGGAACCTCCTGGTGTACACTTCCTGCCCCTATGGTAAGGAAGATGTGACTTGTGACTTCAGGAGGGATGAGGTGATTTTCCAGGTCCATGAGGGCTGCCTTTCCCACCTGAAGCCTCCGGTCCAAATCAGCACTCTGACCAGGGACTTCTCCACCCAGCTGGAGGAGGCCGCGGAGATAGCCAAACCAGAAGTCTTTCCAGGCTTCAGGCAGATGGTGGAAGAGAGAGTTAACCTAGCTGATGCCTGTGTGACTCTGGAACAAAAGCAAAAGTTGAAACAAGTTTTCTTGGATTTCCAAGATCTCTTTGCGGTAGACTCATATGACTGTGGTCGCACCGACATCCACACAACAACAATCCCCACAGACCCTGGCATGACTCCTGTGTTTGTGAAGCAATATCGCTTGCCTCTCGCATCAATGGAGTCCCTTACTGAAATAATTAAGAACCTTGAGTCCAGGGGAATAATCCGTCCAGTCCACAGCACCTTCAATAACCCGGTGCTGGGAATATTGAAGCCAAACGGCCAGTGGAGACTCTGCGCCGACCTTAGGGAGCTCAACAAACGGGTCCATACTTCCCGATGGCCTCTGCCCTACATTGACCAAGGGCTGGCCCAGATCCAGGGGTCACAGGTATTCACTGCAATAGACCTGACCAATGGATACTGGACCGTGCCTGTCAGTAGGGAGGACCAATACAAACTGGCTTTTACCTTTGGGGGCCAGCAGTATACATGGACCCGGACGCCCTTCGGATACCTTAACTCCGGTAATGAGTTCAATATTTTCCTACATAAGGCCATGCCCGACCTGGGTGCAAGGGGTAACCTGGCTTATGTAGATGATGTCCTCATCAAAAGTTCATCTGTGGAGGAACACATAGCGGAGATCCGGTATGTTCTGACCCAGTTGAGAGCCGCCGGAGCAAAACTTTCCTTTCAGAAAGCACAGTGGTGTAGAACCCGTGTTAATTTCTTGGGGCATGAGATTACTCCTCAGGGCCTCTGTCCCCAGGAAAAGAAAGTGGAAGCACTTCAGAAACTGAAAGACCGCACAACTCTGCGAGAACTAAGGAGCCTCCTTGGACTGACTAATTACAGCAGAAAGTTCATTGAGGGCTACGCAGAGATCACCAGACCCCTGATTCATCTCCTGAAGGGGGGGGGTCAAGTGGGAATGGGGTCCAGAACAAGCCGAGGCAGTAAGACAACTCAAGAGAAGCCTCTCACAAGCGCCTTGCCTAGCTTACCCTGTCAGAAACAAGGAGTTCTTCCTGGAGACGGGGTTCTCTAATACGTGCTTGACGGCAGTATTATACCAAAAGCATGACAAGGTCAATAAAGTAATCTCCTATGCGAGCAAAACTTTATCCTCTGTGGAGGAAAAATTCAACGATTGTGAGAAGGCACTCCTGGCAACGGTGTGGGCATTGAAGAATTACCGCCCGTTTATCCAGGGGGAACACATCATAGTGGAGGCTCCACACCAGCCTCTGCAATATCTCCAAAGTGATAGAATCCGGGCCGGAAATGTGAGTAATTCCAGAATTACTTCCTGGATTCTGTCAATGCAAGGCTTTCCTGTGGAGGTCAGATATGGCCAAAACAAGAAGAGTCCCCTCGCGCAAGGTCTGGCTGACTTGCATGATTGTGCCAGAGAAAACTGTCTCGAGGACGAAAGTCTAAAAATAAAGGACAACATGGAGGCATACCTTAATTCCCCACACAAAGTCTTTGAAGAAGACAAGTGTGAGGGAATGCCCACTGTTTATGTGGATGGATGCTCTTACCATGTTGACAACAACGGGGAGAAAGAACTGGTGGCTGGCGTAGGGAATGCATGGGTGAGGGAGTTCCCAGAACCCTCCGCTGGATACAAAATTGGTCCCCGAAGTAGTCAGGTGGCAGAATTGATGGCGGTGCATCAGGCCATCCTCACTGCTGTCCAGCATCAACTCCACAAACCGGTCATATTCACAGATTCGGATTATGTACGGAACGGGTTCGTGGAGCACCTGGTCAATTGGAAAACCAGAGGCATGTTATGTGCTAACAACAAACCCTTGAAACATGGGAAGTTGATCCAAAACATTGACGATCTGGTCACCTCGAATGAGATGACATCTATTGGAAAAAGATCAAGGGTCATTCCAAAGTAGAGGGACCAGACAAAACTGGAAATGACTTAGCTGATCAGCTGGCCAAAACCGGGGCCATCCAAGGGGATCTAATTGAGATTGAGTCCCTGTTGGGGGAAATCCAGGTCACTGCTATCACTAGGTCCCAGACAAATGCTCACAACGACCTTTCAATTGCACAATGGAGCAAGGAGACCCCTGATGCTGATTTGATTACCGCTCAGAAGGGGGATCCAATTATTGGTAAGTTTTACCAACACGTTGAGGACCCTGAGAACTTTCCCCTGACGGATATCGATTACATTGGGAAGGAGGACCTAAGAGTGTTGATGAAATGTCCAAAAATGTTCCGAATCCAAGACGGTTTGCTGGTAAGGAAATCCAAAGCTGGCCACGATCAGTGGGTGGTTCCTACCTCATTCCGAAGCCTGATGTTAAGTCACGCCCATGATGCGGCCACCGCCGGTCATAGGGGGTTTCACACAACATTGGAAATCTTAAGAGAGGTTGCATACTGGCCACACATGGGGCAGGACCTTGACCAATACTTGAAGGGGTGTCTTGTGTGTGCACAATTTCAGCCATCATCCCTCACGCACCGTGCGCCTCTCCAAAAGAGGGGGATGACACTGCCATGGTCAGATTTACAAATCGACTTTGTAGGCCCCGTGATTCGCTCTGCTAGGGGGAATAAGTACATTTTGACTGTGACATGCTTGTTTACCAAGTGGGTGGAATGTCTCCCAGCCCCAAATTGCAAGGCAGAAACGGCAGCTGCCTTGATGATTAACCACATCTTTTCCCGTTTTGGTCTACCTCAAAGGATTGAGTCAGACAGAGGTAGCCACTTCACCAGTGAAGTAATGACAAAGATGTGGGAGATACTGGGGGTCAAAAGGAAGTTGCATATTGCTTACAGGCCAGCTTCTTCTGGGGCAGTAGAGAGATATAACCGAACCATTGTGAGCATATTAAAGAAGTTTGTGGCAGATTCTGGGCCAAGTTGGGATATCCGATTACCTCTGGTCTTAATGGCCATCAGATCTACCCCTTCATCTGCAACCAAAATGTCACCATTTGAGTTGATGACTGGGCGCAAGATGGTGCTTCCTCAGCATTTGCTCTACAGGACCCAAGAGCAGACACTGATAAATGCCTCCACAACTCATGAGTATGTGGAGAATTTAAGGAAACACCTCCAACATGCTTTTGCTTACGCTCAGCAGAATCTAGAAAGATCGGCTGATAGCATGAAGACCCATTATGACCTGAAAACTTCCAGGATGGAATATCAGGTGGGAGATCGGGTCTATCTATACAACTTCCAAAGAAACCAGGCAAAACAGCGGAAATTCTTGCCTACATGGAAGGGACCCTTTGAGATCATCGACAAGATCTCCCCTGTGGCCTCAAAATCCACATCCCCAAAGGTCCTTTGGCAGTGGGGGAAGACAAGTGGGTCCACATAAACCAGTTGAAATGTTGCCATCCCAGGCACACTCTGCAACAACTGGAGGAATCCTCTGGAATCCTAGAGGGTACTGTCTCAGACTAATTCAGTTCCAATCCTAAAACATACAACATCTAGTCTCTAAAATATTGTGATTTGCATGAAACTGTATCTTAGTTATACTGTTTTTTTTTCAAAATAAGAATGTAATGTTTCGTTATGATGAAATGCATATGCTGCCCCACTATCTCAACAGTGGCGGAAAAATGTCTATGAATAGGTATTGCCGCTCTTCCTTTGTCGTCCTAGGAGAAAGAAAACCTGGAGACGGGACAAGGAGGACGATCCGGAGACCGGGAGCAGAGACGCAACGGGCCCGGGGTACCGCCCAATTTTCCCATCAGGACCGTCGAGGAGAACCGATCGATCCGACCGGATGGAGAAAAAGATGCTGAACTGTGCCATCTATTGGAAGAAGATGAGGAAACATCCCAGGTCTTGCGAGTCCCATCAGTGAAACCGAATGGCCATCGCAAGAGGGGGGCTTGTGGGATGTATTTACCCAGGCATCCGAGCCCTACCTCAAAACTGTGCAGTACTGACATGGAAAACATCATGATGGCCAGAGCTTCCCAGAAAATGCACAGGGAAATGCATGAAGAATAGGCTGCCACTCATTTTTGCCGATGTTATGGGCACAGAAGGACGCTGCCTAAAACCACCATTGGACTACCCACACAGTAGTCTGAAACCATTGGGAATGGCAATGCTGATTGCCAAAAGCAAACCCATAACTGTTGGGAATTCATTTTCTTAAATCCCAAAAAGGGGTGCAGTACCAGTACTCACCACTATCCAAAAGCCGGCGTTTTAAAACCACCAGATTTTGTAGAAAACTGAATAAATGAACCCAAAACATGCCAAAGAAAGACATTTTAAGAGGTGGATCCAATGTAAAGTTATATTCTGAAGTGACTTGAAGGTTTATAACAAGACTGGCTGAGCTGTGGATTTCAGCAGTTTAAGTAAATTTGGACTGAAAGACACTAAAAAAATCTAAATGTTTAAATTGACTGAGTGACCTACTTTTGAGTGTCACATAGGTTGCAATTGTTTAAATGTCATAGTTTTAAACTTAGAATCAGCATTCTAGCTGCATATGTGAAAATGTTTAGTTTTATTTGAATGCAGAAACTGGGGAACAAAAAGTGACATTTTATCTGAAACTTGGCTTAAGGAACTGAATTCTGCCAGGCAACTACCCCCATCAGGAGTGAAACTTGAGTCACAGCTGTATTCCCAGGCCTATCTGCCTTTTGCTGGCCACACTAAGGATATGCCATCTCTCTGATAATTGAATTAAGGGGAGCCCCACAGAATACAGGAGCTCTGAACAAAGCCCTGTCCTGACCCAGGCAGATGGTTTATTGCAGATGTCGTAAATGTAGCTTCCTCCTGGAAGGACAAAGGGGAGGGGCACTGCCTGTGAGAGCAAGCTGGCTTGGCAGAATTGGAAAAACCAGAAATTCAACCTTGTGCTGGAGGAAAACCACACCCCTTTGGGGCCAGAACATAACTCTAAAAAGATGAATAACTCATAGAGCGGACATGTGAAAATTTTATAAATGATACCATAATTCTTGTGATTTTTCTGCCCACATTTTAAGACGTGCTAGGACCCGGTGGTATGTTCAGGGGGGTTTTAGCGGAAAAGAGGATATTACTCAAAATGTGTGCATGTGAAAAATCTGACACTTCATCAACTAATGTCCATACTCCTTGCGCACATGTGTGTAAATTTGGGGTAATGTCCGGTATTGCAAACCAGTTAAAAAGTGCAAAATATTGCCATTTCTGAATGCAAGCTCCCAGGAAGAGCAGAGTTTGAACAGGGTATACCTCCTGTAATGCATGATGGGTGCATGTAATTTTAAACAATATGTACCTCTGCAAATATGTATTTGGTTCAAATCTAGATTTGTGTGCAAGTTAACAGGAGGAGTGGACTTTCTGCAGGCTGTAAAATGACATCACTCTGACACAACTTAGCTCCCCCAATCAGGGGAGAAATGAAAGCTTGGCCAATGATAAGTGGAGAGGGGTAGGGTCTAGTGATGCTGCACACACACCCATTTTAAAAACACATAAAAGCAGAGAGACAGGACAGATAGGGACCTTCAAATCCATTTGCAGCTGGAAGCTCTGCCGGGAAAATCCATACTTTACCTCCATCAACTTCAGAGACCCAGACCAGACCAGCAGAGTAGAGCTGACCTGTTAGCAGAACCAGAGAGAGAGCAGACCCAGATCACTGTGAAGTGCAGAGACCAGAGCCCAGTCTAAAACCTGACCAGATCCGTGGCAAGGCCCAGTTAATTCAAGAATATAGTGTGAGTACCTAGCAAACTGTGCAGAACCAATCTCTTAGTTAAAATAATATAATTCAATCCTATTTTAATCTAAGTAGAACTGTCTCCTAACTGTCACCTGTCATTTGTAAAGCTGTCATTTGTCATTTTCTAGTTGCAAGCTGCACTTGTCTTTTTGAACTTTAAAATTTCAAATCTGAAAAACGACCTTTATTTAATCGCTCATATCTCCGTGACCGTTTGTGCTAGAGACTTGCAGCAACTTTCATCTGGAAGCTGGGATCCTAGGCTTTCCTAGGACCCCAACACGATAGTGATAGTCCTTGTATTTCCTCTGTAATCACACTCGGCGCATTCGCAAATTTAGCCGCGATTTGACATTTTGCCGCGATTTGCAAATTTCTTCACGTGTAAAAATCTGCTGCTGCTTGCCTTCCATTTTCCAGAAATTCGTTTAACCTGCTAATTATCCCTGAATCATTGCTAGTGTGAGCCTGGACTAATATTAACTTGATTTCACTCACCCTGAACCTCCTAGAGGGAATTAAATGCATTTTAGCATATTTTTTTCTACATTGCCAGCACCTTTAAAAGCATTTGGGCCTGTGTTTTCAACGTCTGTAGTCTAAGTTGCTGGGTGAACTGAATCACATTTCATTGCATTTCTGAGAACTGTGTGCCTTCCTTCCATTTCCTTGCATAGCATAAAAGGGGGGGTGAATTGTACAAGAAAGTGATTACATTGTTTTTGCTGAAATCCTATCAAGTTATTTTCTGTACTGCATTTCATTCCACATTGCATCCATTTGAAACCATAAAAGTATTGTTGCTATCTTATCCATTTCATGTCAACTCCTTAGTGATTATAAAGAAGTGTGCTAGTGCCAGATTCTCCGTTGTTAACCTTTATCATATCAGATTAAGTGTGCTATTCAATTATTAATTTATTATAAAGCGTGATATATATATCTATTGTTTAAATTATCAAATAAACCTTTTAACTTGCAAAACAGAACTACTTCTTGGCTCAGTAGGGTCAGGGGGATTCTGAGAGAGGGGTGTTATATAGGGGTAGTCATCCAGAACGCATGAACTGGACATAAAGATATATCAATAAGGGTTTTCATTCAGTATTCTAGACTAGGCGTTGACTTGGCTGTAGTGCTGAATTGAATCCTCTTACAGCACAAAGAACACTTTGTTTGCTGGTACGCACAAAGTCGTTTTCAGCGCGGGGGACTTTGCAAGATTTGTGCACACTTTCTATGAATCGGCCCTACGTTTTGTAATTTTATCAGCTGCAATACTTCATGAAAGTATTAGGAATTTCATCAGGCCCGTCAGCTATTAGAATGGCGACTTCTAGTCATTGAAGAGCCGTTAGATCACCATGATACTGCTCTATAAGAGATGTGCAAGGAGCAAGAAAAAGCGGGTTTAATTTTGAACACAGAGAAATGTAAAATTAATATGGAGGAACTGAAATTCTTTGGACACATTTTTAAGCAAAGGGGATGCAACCTGACTAGAATAAGGTGAACGCCATTGCATCTGATGTAAGTGACATTAGCTCCTTCTTGGGCATAGCTAGTTACTGCAACAATCAGTGCGCCATTGATGGAGCAGACAATACAAAATGCTCAGTTCATATAGTCCTTACGAATTTGCTATGATACCCTTGTAGGGTAACTGTTAAGCTCTTTAAATCCAAAAATACAATACAATGACAACTGACGTTTCAGAAAGTGGAAAAATGTATTGTATCAGCTGAACATGTTCTATTTCAATCCTTCATTATGCATAGAACTCACTGTTGACATCAATCCATTTAGGCTGGGGGCAATATTAGCACAATATAAGCCTGGGGAAAACTGTGCAATACATGATGGCATAAGTTGGTCAAAGTCTGACTTAAATACAGCAGCCACATTCCAAAGGAGGAGAAGAAGTACCTGGGCCTGCAAGTAATGTTCCCTCTATTTTGTTTTTGGCTACCGGGGGCACGGCAATGTGTGCAGGATGTTTTTCAGTCATGTGCGCAACTGACAGATGCGATCACCCAGGGGACCCTCATCCACTGTGAAAGTTAGCATAGTGCAGCCCGCTCTATTTCAAGGGCAGTTTGGATGGTCGTATCGCCACCCAGGACTTTCTTAACCTGTCTGAAAATGCACCCTATTAAATCTCAATACTTTAGGAAGATATCTTTATCACCGCCTGCTTTTGATGCTAGAGGTGAGGTTATCTTCGTGGGAGTATGACAAGAAGTTACATTTGAAGAAGTTATTGAAAATAGCATTATGGACAATACCATGAATGGGCAATGGTTAGTTCTCCCACGGGTTTAATTACTTATGGGTGGATTAACAATATAGTTTAATAGGACGTGATTGAGACTTCAAAAGAAAAATAAACAAATAACCAAATCACCTTTTTAATGCCATTTTTTCCTTTGTATTGCAATCCTGTCACCTCATTTTACCTATTTCCCTTGTGCTTGGATAATAACACCAATTGCGTGCCATTGTCCGAAATGCACCTTTTTTCGGAACCCTTCCCTCCAAAACAACTGTTCCAGAAACTGAATTAGTTTGAAACTTGAAATTTCCTTCAGAAAACATACCTCTGACCATTTTGAGAGAAGATCAACAACCACTAGTAAATAAGTGTCCTTAGCGCCACGTATGTTAAAAGGTCCAAGCAAATCCAGTGCTACCACATCCCATGGTAGTCTAGGACTGTCCCAAACAACCATGGGAACCTTTTGAACCGTGAGACCTTTGTCGCCTTCTATGCATTCTGAGTAGGACAAAACTGAGCCTCCACTTCCTTATCTAATCCTGGCCACCAAAAATCGTCTCTCACTAGTCCCTTGGTTCTCACCACTCCCAAGTGGCCCACATGGGCTAACTCAATAACAGCATTCCTCAATCTGGTCGGCACCACTAATTGATGCCCACAATACAAATAGTTGTTTTATACCCATAACTCTTCCTTCACCTTTGCAAAACCTTCTGTACCCATTTCATGTCCTTTGAAGCTGTTATTATTTACCATGTTGAGAAATTTCTTGTACACCTCATCCTCTATACATGCAGCATCCCACTCAGTCCTTTGAATGGTATTTTGAACCTGAAAAATGGCCACCAAACTCATATCTCGCAAACCACTATTGCTTTGTTCAACACATCTCGACAATGCATCTGCCACCACATTATTCTCACCAGATGTGTGTACCATATAAAACCTTAAACCCTACATGGAACTCACCCATTTCATTATGTGGCGAGATACCCCCTCTAAGCCCTTCTTTGAAAATATGCTCACTAACGGTTTGTGGTCAGTGCATATCATAAATTCTCTTCCCCACAAGAACCTCTTGAACTTCTCTACTCCCCACACACATGCTAGAGCTTCCTTCTATACTACTGAATACCTGGTTTCCGGGTCCTTAAGGCTTATAGAGGCAAGCGCAATAGTATGCAGTCCCACTCTATCCTGTTGCATCAGGACTGCGCCAAGTCCATGATCACTGGCATCAACAAAAATAATGATCTCCCTTCCTTCCTCAAATCCTGACAGGATGGGAGCATTGACCACTGCTAGCTTTATGTCCTTAAATTCTGTTTCACATTTCTCATCCCACTTGAAGTTGACCCCTTTGCATGGCAACTTATGCATGTTCCTGGTTTTATCTGCTAAACCTCTAATACATTTTCCATAGAACTCAATTAATCCCAAAAAAGACAAGACCTTCCTTCCAAAGATCAGCCTTGCTCTTTGGTGACAGTGTGCCCTTAATCGCCTCTATGGCATCTTCTTTGGGCCTGACTCCATTTCCAGAAATCTCATGTCCAAGATAGACTACTGTTGTGGTTTGTGTCTGGGTATTAAAGGGAGATGATGTGCAATGTTGTGTCAGGGTTTGAAAGGTAGATGTTGTAATGTAGTCTTGTCATGTGATGTCACTGGCCTGGAGTGCTTGCTGTCAGAATGTTGATGCATGAATGCAGCTCAGGAGAATGTATGTATGTGCCTCATCTCTACATTAGAGAATTGGAGTATCTGGTGTCAAAATGTATTTTAATGGAAATTATAATCATACCCTGAGTGTGCGTGGGCCGTTGTCGCGTGACCCGTCTTAAGTGTGGTGGCCCCTTACTGTGTCATCAAGAACCTGTACTGCATGTGTTGTTGGTTTTGGTTGGAGGCAGGGTATTTAGAGCGTACATATGTTGTAGCAAATGGCTAATGAATGTTATTTATATGTTTTTGCAATTAATGATTGAACCTATATGTTGAATCACCTGATCACCAGAAGTCAGTTGTGCAATCAGCAGAGAAATGGGTGATAGATAGGAATCTAGGTAAGTGATTCCAAAGGAAAAAATGAATTAAGGCTGTGCACAATCAGATAAAAATGTGTGCACCATGTACGCTCAAAAATGAGGTACATAAGTTTGAAATTTACCAACCAAGAAGGGTTTCTTCTTTGAAAATGAGTTTACAGTAGAGGCATAAAAAATAAGAGAAATGTGCATAGTATTGAAATCAGCCAATAAGGGTTGAATTTGATATATGATGAACCATAAAAGTAGGAAAATTGCACAAGCAATGACAAGCCTTCAGTTTGTGAATATGTTTGGTACCATGTTTAATTGGTTCTATTTTATTTATTGATGTTCATAGTTGAATTATCAGAACATTTCAGTGCTACCAGGAGCACATTTTATGTTTAAATGTTGTTTCATGTGTGCGAGTCTGGTAGTGTTGTGGTTGTTGATGCATGCTTAGTATACAGGTTTAAGGATGTATGTGGTGCGGTTGGGTATGAATGTGCTCACCTGTTGTGAAAGGTTGCACCTGTGTGTGTGTGTGTGTGTGTGTGTGTGTGTCACCTTGTTCCACTTCCCCTGTATATGGTAGGTTTGCAACAAATGAATGTGAATGAATGCTGTGTGCAGTGTGTGTGTATCTAATATTCAGATTGATTGGAATACTTTGGTTTTGTGAAAGGGAAATGTTGTGGTTTGTGTCTGGATATGAAAGGGAGATGTTGTGAAAGGTTCTGTCAGGGTATGAAAGGGAGATGTTCTAATGTAGTCTTGTCATGTGATGTCAATGGCCTGGAGAGCTTGCGGTCAGAATGTTGATGCATGAATGCAGCTCAGGAGAATGTTGTGTGGATCTGTGAGTGAATGTTTTGAGAGTGTCAGTCGGGGCGCCTGAGCTGGGGATGAGAGGATGGCCGCTAGGTCTGCTCTGTAACTATGTCCTGTCTATGTGCCACTATATATACACAAGAGAAACTGGTTGATGTATACTTGTACATATATACAATAAAGACATACTGGATCAAATATGATGGCTCGACAGCTGGTCTGTATTCGGACCCTCTGAGCCCAACAATCACTACATCTGTATTTACAACAACTAATTTCCTAGCTCTGAACATGCACTTTTCCTTGGCAATTGTTAACCCACCTTCTTCCAAAATCTTGAATACCCTGTTGAGTCTCACATCATGTTCTTTCTCATCAGCACCACACACTAGAACATCATCTTGATAACACATTACTCCTGCTTCACCCCCCAATAGCTTATATTTTGGAACACACTGGCAGGAGACACTAGTCCAAAAGGCATTATCACACATCTAAATAATCCTGTGGGAGTTATAAATGCTGTGAGATCTCTGTAGTCCTTGTGAAGTTATACTTGATGATAAGCTGACTTCAAATCAAGTTTCAAAAATACTGTTGCTCCTGACACTCATTCCAACAAATCATCAATCCTTGTAAGGGGAAATATTTCAGCAACCACCATTCTATTGACATGTTTAAGGTCAATACAGAGTCTTATTTGTCCATTTGCTTTTTTAACCACCACAATGGGGTTTACCCATTCAGAGGTCTGTATTCTCTCTATAGCACCCTCACTCTCCATTCTTAGTATCTCATTATCTTCTTCTTTGTGCAGTGCAAGGGGTACTGTGTGCAACTTTCCATACTTGGGAACAGCGCCTTTCTTTAATCTAACCGTGTGCACAAACCCTCTCAAACACCCTAATTTTGATTCATGCTTCACTTCCATCGGTTCCAGTGCCTTGACTTGTGTTTCAACTTCTCTCACCATTAGTACTTGTTCAGGATGGCTGGCTTCCAGCCTGATCTTCAAGGCTGCTTGGTCGCTCCAAGACAATAACTCGCCACCCTTGGTTGCTACATGAATGGTGGACATAGCTTTTCTCCCTTTGAAGTCAACCTCTTCTTCAAAGCAACCTATGATTTCCATGGTTACATCTCCATAGGCATTTGCCTTGACCCCATCTTCCCACAAAGTGCAATACTGGAATTTGTTTCTCCACATATCAATACTAATCAATGTGTAATCTGCCCCGCTGTCAATTAACATGTTCACCGGTATGCCTGCAACCACAACATCAGCATAGGGTTAGATATTCTCACTTTCCCTCATTTGCATAAATCTCATTAACTTGACCAGCCATAAAGTTCTTGCAACATCGTGCTAAGTGTCCCTTTCTTCCACATTCACGACATATTATATGCCATACAAAACATTCCCTGTCCTCAGCTAAGTGTGTGGTGCTTCCACATCTGAAACACCTTCTACTGGGCATGCCTCTGCTACCTTTTCCGAATGTTCCGGCACCTCTCATAGGTGTCTTTTTCTCTCTTCCCACCATCCACGGGCGTCCTCGACCCCTGTTGTCTGAACTTCTTTGCTCCACCACCCTCTTGTCTCTCTTGGGTTTCCTGGAACCTTCAGTTTAGGATGATTTGAAGAACACCTTATGGACCTTATTGACCAAACGATCCTCGACTTTGGGTTTCTCTCGAGATTGATCAGATCCTATGTCAGATTGGAGGGCATTGATACTTTTTTCTGTATGCTCTACCATCTTAGCGATTTCAATTGCTCTGTCTAGTGAGGGATTGCGTTCTTTCCAAAGCTCCTTTCTGAAATTGTCATTAGTACACTTGATCATAAGTTGATCTCTCAGATGTTCATCATGACAATGCGTGAATAAGCACTTTACTGACAATCCCCTCAGTGCCTTTATAAATTCCTCAATAGTTTCACCTTGTGTCTGTTCTCTGGTACCAAATTTATAGAGTTCTAAAATAATGATTTCCTCCATCTGAAAATGCTTGTCTAGCTTGGACAAGATCTTTTCATAGGGACCAACATCTTCAAGCCTCACCGATTCAGGAAACTTCCTCAAAAAATCTTGGCCAGCTGGGCCAAAAAATGAAACAACAGTGCTTTCATCCTTTCATTTGAGTAGTTCGCCCCAAATGCTGCTAGGGTGCATTCAATGAAACCCTCTTCCCAATCAACCCATCTCATTCTTGGTTCACCAGGACTGGAAAGAAAAAACATCTGGGCAGGTATGTTTGGCATGTTGGTGTGAGTCTCCAAGTCTTTGGTTCTGCCTACAGTTTAATAAAGCATGCTCTCTGTTTTCAATGTAAACCCAAATGTTCTAAAGCCACTTTGCCACTTTTCCAAAATAGCTTGACTTATTTGCAATAACCAGTGTTATGGTCCCAAGCACCTCCGTGACAGTGGTGTATGCCTCAGCTTGGTTCGGGCACTTAATTGTCAAGATGTTCTATATGCTCGTGCTGTTATTGCACCTTCATCTTCCTGAAATGAACGTGCCCTTCCTGTAATCCCTGCTGTCAGTTTTCCGTGGCTCCGTCCGAGCCCAAATTGCTTCCTTATCCTTTGTTGATTCTGGGTCACATGGTGCACACATGATCCAACGGTTGCTGGCGGACCCTTTCTGTGATTGGGTACCAGCGCAGAGAAAGACTCCTTCCTGCACTGAATCGTGCATATCACATCTGCTGGCAGCGGCAGCTGGACTCCACCTCACCAGGGGCCCCTCCTTAGAATCGCTGGGTACTCCTCTATGAGTGCTGGTGTCTGCCAGTGAGAGATCCCTCGATCCTTCGCTCAGCGCACCATGTTTTGATGCGCAGGGCACCCTCTGTGCCATGGCATGTGCTGGACGGAGCACTCCTGAGGTGAGTGCTTCACTTTGCAGTATCAGTTACCTCAGCGATCCTCACATCCACGCGCTGCTGTGCCTTCACTCATATGCAGGGTACATTCCCTTTGTCTCGGCTTGGGGGCCAAAACCGATCTTAAGGGAGCGCTCCGAAGTACGTCGCAGTACTGGCTCCACCAACGATGCTCACGCACGTACCACTGTGGCTTCACTCCAAAGTCTGATCGATGCTCTCTGTCCAGCTGACCGCAACGTCGCTGAGGGTTATCTTGTTGTGCCCAAATCCTCGTCGCCAGTCTGTTATCATTGAGGCAGACACAGCATGGAAGCACGCCACATGTCTGAGAGCGTTGACATAATGGTTTATTAAGTATTATCCTTAAGACAACCCCCAGCCTCAGGTAGCTCCTGGCAGCTCACCTAAACTGGAGCTTCTAACGCCCTTCACATTCTTAATCATGAACAATAACAAGTTTACTAGGATACTGTAACCAGGAGTGGGTGTTCTAAGAACCACCAGGCCTGAGATTGTGTGATGTCATACAAAGAGCCTGAACTCTACAAGCTACACTATAAGTGAGAAAGAAGAGAGATGAGTCCTCTCTTATCAAGGGCCCTATAAAAACAGGGAATGCACTATATAATAGTCCCAGATCAGCCACGTTCAAGTATATAAGGACCTCAGTTGGTGAGATTGGCCTTTGCGACATTGGAAAAAAACAAGCACAAAGATTAAATTAAACAGTACATTTTCTACAAGTAACTAACTGAAAACACAAGGAAGAATAAAATGTGATTAGGGCAAGAAATAGTAGGAGGGAAAACATCAAGCTAAGCTAATATCAGGTAGTGAGCAATAGGTGCACACAGATTTACAGGGTAATTCATAGATTTCAGTGCAGAGGCAGCGCACGCGAGCAGCGCAGAGAGGTAGCGTGCGCCAGCCGTGTGCACTAAACAGCATTCTGGCGCACCGCGTATTCATGGAATATCAAAGTAATTTTGAGCGCTGGCGCAGAGAACATCACGTCCCCAAGAATGCCTCTTGCGCAAGGATAAGGCATTGAAATCCCCAATGCAGTGCAAAGGGCCGCGCTAACCCTGCACCTGCACTAACCCTGCACCAGTTCACAGGGCCAGGACAGTGCATTCGGGGGTGCGCAGGAAGTTTCACACGCGATAGGCCTTGGGCGAACGGGGTATGTGTATTCTGAGGGGTGCGCGGGGAGCATCACATGTGATAGGCCTTGTGTGAGCGGGGTACGTGTATTCGGAGGGTTGTGCGGGGAGTATCACATGCGATAGGCCTTGTGCGAGCGGGGTACATGTATTCTGAGGGGTGCGCGGGGAGTATCACATCCGATAGGCGTTGTGCGAGTGGGGTAAGTGTATTTTGGGGGTGCATGGGGAGTATCCCACGCGATAGGCCTTGTGCGAGCGGGGTACGTCTATTCTGAGGGGTGCGTGGGAAGTATCACACGCGATAGGCCTTTTGCGAGTGAGGTAAGTGTATTTTGGGGGTGCATGGGGAGTATTACATGCGATTTCACTGGGCGAGCGTGGTACGTGTAGTCTGAGGGGTGCGCGTGCAGTTTCACACGGGATTTCTCTGGGCGAGCGGGGTACTTGTATCTTGGGTGTGCGCAGTAAGTTTTACATGCGATAGGCCTTGTGCGAGCGGGGTACATGTATTTTGGGGGTGCCTGGGGAGTATCACACGCGATAGGCCTTGGTCGAGCGGGGTACGTGTATTCTGAGGGGTGCGCGGGGAATATAACATGTGATAGGCCTTGGGCGAGCGGGGTACGTGTATTTTGGGGTGCGCATGCAGTTTCACATGCGATTTCCCTGGGCGAGCAGGGTACGTGTATCTTGGGGGTGCGCAGTAAGTTTCACACGCGATAGGCCTTGTGCGAGCGTGGTACGTGTATTCTTAGGGGTGCGCGGGGAGTATAACACGCGATAGGCCTTGTGCGAGCGGGGTACGTGTATTTTGGGGTGCGCATGCAGTTTCACACGTGATTTCGCTGGGCGAGCAGGGTACGTGTATCTTGGGGGTGTGCAGTAAGTTTCACATGCGATAGGCCTTGGGCGAGCGGGGTACGTGTATTCTGAGGGGTGCGCGGGGAGTATCACACGCGATAGGCCTTGTGCGAGCAGGGTATGTGTATCTTGAGGGTGTGCTGGAAGTATCACACATGAATTGGTAGTGCGAGTCCTCCCAGGCGTGCCCTCTCCCCCCCCCCCCCAGGCCCTGCAGGCAGCCCACACGACAGGGGACTACCCTGCACCCCAGGCCATGCCCCGCAAGCAGCCCATCCACCTTGGGCGTGCCCCGCAGGTAGCCCATCCACCCTGGGCATCACCCCCAGCCAGCCCACGTGTCACCATGCACCAGTCAGCACCGACTCATGTTCCCCTGCACCCCCACCCGGTGGCAGTGACAGGCACCTGCCAGTATGCCCCGACTCATGTCCCCCTGTCCCCCCACCCGTTCGGCAGTGACGGGCACCTGCTAGCAGGCCCCGACGCATGCCCCTCCCAACACGTCATCATGATCCACAATCATGCCCCTCATGGCCACCCAAATCCCACCGCACGCCACCCTTGCCAAAAGAACCAACCAAGTATTACATCCACCCCACATTGAAATGCCCATTACATGAAACAAACCAAATGGCATGAATGTACATCAACACATGTCCGTCACACACACACAATGGGTGCCAGTGAATGTGAAAAGCCACATCGTGAAAAGCAATGAGAGAATACCACACATTGAAGAATGAAACAAAAATGTATTCGACACAAAATGAAGTGAATCAAATGAAAACACACAATAATGGAAATAAGAAATAAAATGCAGCATGTTCCAAAATGAAAATAAATATGAAATCAGAATCCAAATAAATCCAAATGAAAATGTGTCCAAAGTCTCCGTCCAACAAAGCAAATCCAAAGGGAAAGAAATAAGTAAAATCCATTGCTCCATGGTTAAAAAAAAATTACGATAAATCCACTGTTCAACTATATACACATAACAAATCCAGAGTCCATGAGCCCAACCATTGAAATGAAACCTACAAAAAAAAATACCTAATACCTAATAAAGAACTATCTACAATAAAGGTGGGGCATAGTCCAAGCGCCCCAAATGAAAGAAAAACATAAATGAAACCTAACACTAACTAACTATATACAATGGCGGCGGGCAAGTCCTACGGCTCACTTGCCGACTTCCCGGGCCAGGGCATCATCGAACTCCTCTTCTACGTTCTGGAGGCAGGCCTGATCCATGGCCCCGAGGTTTTGCAGGGATAACACCATTTCCAACTCCATATGAATTGCCTCGAGGCACTCAGCCCGCCTCGGCCTGCCTCAGCGCCCTGCGCATGGAGTTCTTTGCCCTGACCATAGTGAGCCGTGCCTCTTCCGCCCGCTGCATCTATGTGCTGGCCCAACCACTGCCACACGGAAGACACTCCCTATCCAGGGTCCTCGTGCCCTCCGGCCGATGCCTGCCCCTCTGATGTTGATGGCCCTGAGCCAGCAACGCTTCCACCTTGAGGCTGCTGCTGCTGTGCCTGTGCCCTGGCTCTTGATGCCTGCACATCCTCCTCCTGCTGGGGTCCAGTTGTTGGTGTGGTCACCCCTGCTGGACCTCTGACTACCGACTGTGGCAGGGATGAGTCCTCCACCAGCCTGGCCGCTGGGTCAGAGGCAGCTCCACAGGGTACCCAGCTGATAAATGGGCCGCAAAATGGCACAGAGTATGACTGGTGCATAGTGGGTTAAGGTGAGGAGGGGGTCAGAAGAAGGTCCAGCAGATGGAGGAATCCAGTCCTAGTGACCCGTCCCAGTAGGTTGACGCGGTCAAAGAGGCATCCGAGATGACATGCAGTGTCTTCACGAAAACACTGTACGTCTGCTTGCATGCCCAGTTGACGCAACGCCATCCTAGCCAGGACAGGCTCAACCTGGTCCCGGATTGCCACGTCCGTAGGGAGAGGAAGGGCAGTTGTTGTGCGCTCATCCCCTCCCTGAAAACGGGTCTGGACGTAGGCATCCCTGCTGGTGCGGGATGATGCAGTCATAGGATCGGGGACAGATTACACACAGGCACCTCTGCGGCGGCCTGTGCTGCCTCCTGTCCCTGCCCCTCGACTGCACCACTAGCACCAGTGGAATCCCCCCTCCAGACCCTGTGTGCCCCTTCCACGCCTCCTCCTCAACCAAACCCCCCACCAACCTGGATGACTCTGTGCCATCTTCCTCCATCGGACCCTGTGGGGTCTCAGCTGCTGCCGAGGAGTCCACCTCCGACCTCCGCCTCTTGGACCTACCCTCGGGAGCTGCGGCCACAGACGTGGCACCAGACTCCTCACTCCCCGATGAGATGACAACATGGGAGGGGAGCTGGGCCTTGCGTCCCCTGCTGCCTTGCTCCACAGCACTGTCTCCGCCCTCTTCATCAGTTGATGCTGCAGACAGAGAGAGATAGAACACAGGCATCAGGGCACTGTACAATGTACAATGGTCTGACAGTTGTATATGAGTGGCAGTGTCAAACTTCAAACATGGCATCACACTCCCCAAAACACATGTCATTTCAACTCACACACATGAGCACATCAACAGGAATGTTGCACCAGGCAGCAGCATCCATACGCAAACAAAAGCATGAGCAGCCGAAGGTGAGCCTGACGTCACATGCAACACGGGGAGTGCAGAACACATGCACACACGCCACCAGACAGACATGCATCTGTACATCTCCACCACCTATCACTGTGATAGCATCTTTATCCATGTCACATCTGGCAATCAGCCTCCTACATGTCAGTGTCACATGCATCCATGGTGTATCACAGTTGCACACTTGTCAAATACACACACATGCAAATGTACATAGTGCAGATACATGCAGGTGGAAGCAGCATCCATGTGTGACACCACAACCATGCCACAGTACATACACAGAAATTAAAAAATGTGTGCACCAACACCTGCATTTGCCAAGCATGCTTACCAACACATGCACCATAGATGTGCCTCACACGAGAGGACTCACATGCGGCAGGCTCATTTCCCTGTACATACACATGCATACATGGCCCTACACAGACATATGTACAACCTGCACACTCCTGCCACACCTCAACATGCACAGTGCCCAAGCAGTACACATGTACACTTACCGATCGGCTCCAGATGGGTCTTCCTCTCAAGGACCTGGAGGTAGAGCGCTGGGCGTATACGTTCCAGGACCCTCATTTGGTTGTTGGTTAGTCCCCTTCAAGAGGCGCCGGGCCTTTTTGAGGGTACTGGACCTGAAGTTCTCCCAGCGCTTCCGGACGTGTTGAATGTCGCGGACTGCCAACCCCTCCTCATTGATGGCAGTCACGATGTCCATCCAGATCCTCTTCTGTCCTTCATTGTCGGCGTGCGAACTTCCAAAGAGGGCATCATACTGCCCCAGGACTTGCTCCATCAGGATACCAACATCACTGGCACTGAAGCTGGTAGCCCTCTGCCTCTCTGGCTGGGGGTTGCCAGTGGTGCTAGATGGTGTTGTGTCCGACATGGCAACCCCAGAGGCAGGTGTGGGTGGGCAACTGGGTCCTGGGCTGTGGAGCGATGGTATCCCAGTCGGAAGTCTTCTGTTCCGGCAGGGGTGGTCACAGCAACTGCACCCCTGCAGATGGCTAACGTGCAGGCACCAAACAGCAGGGCACGTGGGCAGCAGGCAGGCAGGCAGCGGCAGATGGCAGGTCGGAGCATGCTCAGGGCTCTGGGGGGCAGGAAAATGGCCTTCTGGGAAGGAGCAACGTCTTCCGTGTGTTGTTGCATGGCCAGCTTGATACATAGTGATTTGGCATGTGAAAAAATTGCACGTCTGCATGTAATTTGAGGAAAGGCCCTTAGCGCGTAATTGCGTCTGTGACGGGCAAGGGCGTTTCCCTCAACACGGGTTCATGTTGACTGTACACGTGCAAAAAATGCACGTCCGGGTGTCACTGCGTGCAATTGGAGGAAAGGGCCTTAGCGCGTACATGCGTAAGTGACGTGACGTTGCACGTGTGGGCTGGCTTAAAAGGTACGCGTAGGACACCATTTTCTTGTACGTGCTTTTTGTGGAGAGCGAGCGGGTGATTCTTGTACTTCTTGTCGGTTCACACGCTATAACTTCACAACGGTTCCAGTTCCTACTCCCTGTTTACTCAGACAGCGTTCAATTCTTCTTTTGGCGGGGGTGTTGCCAACACGCACACGCGTGTCTTTTTCACGTTCTTTTTCCAGGCAGACGGTGAGTCGCGCATGTATTGTCCAACTGTTGTTGCCACCGTGTGTCGCGTACCCATTCAGAGGTCATTGTAGGCATGCATGTATCATGCGTACGCTTATTTTTGTGTTTCTGGGTGCCACAGCGTAGTGCGGGTTCATTTTTCTATGCACGTGGTCTACCAGGGGTTGCGTGCACGTTAAATATTGTTTTCGGGGTGCCTGTGCGTTGTGTGACCCGTCATATTCCACCAGGGGTTGCAGACAGCCTTGCTAGAGCACTAGGGTATGAATTCCATCTAGTACCCTACCCCTTTCACCCCAATTGCCCAGGACAATTGTTTACTGCAACTCCCATACACACAACAACATCAGTGCCATGGTTGGGAGGCGACCAAGCAGTAAGGGAGGCAAAGGTGGCCGAGCTCAAAGAGGTGGGCACGGTAGGGGACGTGGCCAGTATGTGCAGGGTGGCCCAAAAGGCCAGTGTGTGGAGGACCAATCAGGGATACCTATGCCCCCCCCCAATGGTTTGGTGAGATGTAGCTGACACCATCCCAGCTCAGCCCTTGTTAAACCGGACCATATTGTCAACAGAACCGGCACAGGATGACTCCCAGGCTGATTTCCGTGTCACCAAGTCTAAGCCACACTTGGCAGTGAAAGTTGCTGTTGCCAGGCCACGTGGATCTGGGGCAGCAATGTCATCTGCTGCCCCAAGTAGCCAGGGTGAGGAGGCTGCAGGGGCAGCTGCAGCTCAATCCCCCCCAGCTCCGAGTCTCCCAGCCGGGACAGTGTAGGTCCAAGTCCATCACACTGAGGTTGGTCCTGCCAATATCACCCAGCAGCCGATGCCTGCAGTGAGACCTTTGGTCATCGTGCCTTTGGCAACTTCCAGTGCCCAGTCCACCTGCGCTTCAGCCCCTACCAACCAGAGCGGCGTACGCCACTCAGGGTCCGCACCACCTCCCAAGAGGAAGAAGGGTGCTCTTGCAGTACAGGCTGGGACCCCAGACACGGCTACCCACTCGGGCACGTCAAGGAAGCCTAGTTTTAATGATACAGAACTAGATGCACTTGTGGGGTATGTGTCAGCCCATGGCCGCAAAATGGGGGTGACTGCAGGGTGCAAGACTACGACTGCTCAATGTAGGGCCCACTGGAAGACCATCGCGGACCACTCTAGTTCCCTTGGATTTGTGAAGCGCACAGCTGATGATTGCTCTAAGCGCTGGAATGACCTGAAACGCAGAGCAAAGAACAAGCTGGCTTCAAATCATGCCTCTACTCTGGTGGCTGGCGGTGGGTCTCCACCAGAGGAGGAACAACTCACTGAACATGAATCTGTCGCTGGAACATTCATCACAGAGGATCAGATCCAAGGCCTGGGACACCTACCAGATCTTGAAGCAATGTTCGGTGAGTGACCATGCATGTGTGTGCAATCCATGTGTATGTTGCTTGGGTGATGTGTTCTGATTGAGTGCCAGGTTGAGGCTGTCTAGTCATGACTGCTATGGGTCACCCAAGTGGTCCCTCAAAAGCATTCCCCAGTCTTGTGTTTCCATTTCACAGTATCCCTTCTGACCACAGTTCACTTTTTGCACATGATTAATCCACTTGGCCTTCAGCTGTCCTCTTGCCACAAAATTGTTCATACTGTTTTCCTCTTCATTCAGCCTGATTGATGAAATGATTAGCATATTTACGAGACATTTTTGTGGCCTACTGTCCCAAATGTGACATACTTCTGTCATGGACTACTCCACACAATGGCCCACATTTATTGACTTATTAGGTGAAAGATTTGTACAATCAGACTGATTGAGTAATGTGCACCTATACATGGCCTGCACACTATCATTTTGGGGCCCTGTTTGAATGTTGAACATGACAATTGTATCCTCTGATGTCTAAATGACTAACCATTGATGTATCCATGTGCCTGCCATCACTGCATCAGTGAACACTGGCTTTGTTGCAGCGTGTGGCACATGCGTGTTTTCACACTCACATGGATGGGTGACAGTATTGATTTGCTACCATCTGGGTGTCCTTGTCAAATCTGCCATGACTACGGTATGTGCCGTCTGTGTGCTGGATTGTCCATGCCACTCAAAGGCTAATGTTTGATGCCAGTGCTATCCAGCATGCAGCACATGTGTTGGTTTTCCATTTGCAGTCATCAGTGTGTGCTTTTTGCCTCCCCTTCCAACTCTTTGACAGTGCATGCATGCCAGCGTTATTGTCATGTGGGACATGTGTCATTTATGTACTGGATCTCTGCCTCGTCATGCCCATGTGTGTGTGCTGTGGTGCTCATGCCTGTTTCCATTTGTTATCTTTCATGTTTTTGCAGATGATGAGGCACTTGATGCTGTTGAGGAGGAGGAGATGGTACAGACCTAGGTGGACTCACACCCACAACCAGGCACCAGTGGAGGATGTGGGGTGGTGGTGGGTGAACACCCATTACTCCTACAGACCATACTGTCCATGGGTGCCTCTGGGTACACCTCCAGAGACCTCTATGAATCAGGTGCTGAATCGGACATTGAGACATATGTGCTGTCGCAGGTGAGTGTTTCTGGCAGGGATGCTGTTCTGTCCAACCCACCTGCACCGGGGGTAGACGCCTCTATGGGGATTTCATTGTTGGAAAGACCGCCTTTGTTGGTTACGGATGCAGGGTCACACTCCACAATATTTGCTCCTGTTCCTGGGCCAGCAGATCAAAGGAGGAATGCAGTCCTGCAGCCTCAGGCAGTGCCAGCACAGCAAGATGCACATCACTTTGCCCCAAACAGGTGTGGTGCCCGCCAACGCGGTGGCTGTGCGCAACCAGGCAATACTGTGTGGGAGAACTCCATGTACAGTATAGCAGCACAACAGGGGGTATTGTGTGAAATGATGGCTCAGGCAATGGATAGGGTGGCCACTTCCAGTCTCCCTCCTGAAAGGCAGATGGAGCTCCAGCAGCAGGCAACAGACTCCATTTGCCACTCACACAGGGAGGACATGTTGGCATCTGACAGGGACCGACAGGCTAGACTGGAGACACTGCGCACAGCCATATCTGTAGAGTCACAGGCCCACAGGGAAGCCCTCGGGTTAGAACACAGGTCCCTCAGAGATACTCTGGGTGAACTTGAGGTGTCCCGGAGTACAAGGGAAGAACAGCAGCTGGAGCAGCTGACACATACACTCTCAGCTGAGCTCCAGGCAACCCGTCAGGAGATCTGGGCATCACACGAAGCCATGCAGGCAGAAATGCGTGCTACCCGTGAGGTGCTGCATGGGGATCTCCGTACCATCATCCTGCGGAACCAAACCTTTCACACCTGCATTCTTGCTGCCATGGAGGAGCATGCCAGGGCTTTGCGTGGTCTGCTTCCCATATCACAGCCACCTTCTGATGTACCACCACAGGGTAATGAAAGCGACGGCAGTTCTCCCACTGTAGCGTAGCCGTGCAGGCCATGAACCCATGGAGGTATTTTTGTTTTTTCTCAACATCCACGCATGTGGGTGTTGGGGTGCACCCTGTACCTCCTGGGTGGCCTCCCCTCCCTGGTTCACACATGGCCTTTTTTTTTAACAGTGTGGTGCTTTGTGTGGCTCCTGTATGCATTGCATCCACTGCGTATTCTAGCTGGGCACATGTAGGCTTGTACTGTCTTTGGGTTAGATGCTTGGGTTCCTGACACACACACCCTTTCCTGCTTCCCCTTTCCATGGGCTTGCAAACGGTGTGACCAAGTGACAGTAACTTACATAGTGACATTGGGCTCCCATAAATTGTGTGGACAGTCTGTGGTCAAAACTGTGTATACATCCCTAGTGGGTACTGTTGTAGAAATCTCCACTGCATGGTGGATTTATGTATGGTTCTACATCCCTGACTTTTTCCTTATATACATGTACCTTCTTCATGTCTTAACAAGCCCATCGACTTTGCAGATGCAGTTCATGCTGTATGCAGTTCACTGATAGATTTGCCTTCCAGCAACAATCTGCACTTGTAAGGGGTCGATGTGCTGCCTTAGTCAGGTCGTGACACTTGCACTACTTTTATTTTTATTGTAATATATTGGCACTGTTTGACCATGTACTGATGTTTTCTCTTGCTGGTAAGTATTTGTTCATCTGTGTTCATTTTGTATTCATTATTGAGAGCAAATTATCTGTGGCCTGTTTCCATTTAGGACAGTGCACTTTGTGACACTTTTGTCATGTTTTGTGTATTCATTTGGTTGCTTTCACATTGCATGCCATGTCATGGTGTTTTGGGGAGGTATTGGGTGACATGCCACTATTTTGATGTGGTATTTTGCAAGGGGGTAGTCCATCATGCTGCATGAATTTGTGCCTTTTTGTGACACAGCATTGGGTGTCTTTGAGTAGCTAGGGATGCACACAATGTAGCACTTCCAGGTGAACAATCTCAGGCTGGTATTGTTGTGACAGTTGACTGTCCCTTTAGTCATCATCATTGATTGTGAGCTGGTATGTGCCAGGCCTGTGTGCACTCCGCAGTGGTGGGATTTTAGGTGAAGTAATTTGCCACAAGCTGGGTCTGGGGGGCCTCACCACATGCCCTTTCACCTCCCATGCACAGCGACCATGCATGTGGTTGGGGATGTGGGGGCACCACCATGTCCACTGGCACGCCCCTCCGGGTTGCAACGTTGTGCAGGACACATGCTGCCACTATGATCCTGCACACTACTGGGGGTGCATATAGCAGCTGCCCACCAGAGCGGTCAAGGGAGCGAAAGCGTGACTTGAGCATTCCGAATGTGCGCTCCACTATGCCCAGGGTTGCAATATGGGCTGTGTTGTATCTTACCTCTGGTGGTGTGGTGGGGTTCCGAATTGACGTCATCATGTAGGTGCTCAGAGTGTAGGCACTGTCCCCTGGGGAGGCGATAATGGTTGTCATTAGTGGGGTTTTCCCATTTCTCAGTTTGTGACATGCATGCATGTGCAGAGGCATTTATACTCACCAATTAGCCATGTGTCCCTATGCCGGCCAGCTTCCAGGTCCCGGTTTAGGGGTGACATTCTAAATATGAAACTATGATGGCTGGACCCTGGATAGTTGGCATATACTGAGGTGATGATTCCCTTGGCATCACATACAACCTGCACGTTGATGGAATGCCAGTGCTTGCGGTTCCGATAGATATGCTCAGTGGCCTTGGGTGGACGTGGAGCCACATGGGTGCAATCAATGGCACCTAGGACTTTGGGGAAGTGTGCCACCCCACAAAATTGCTTGTCCGCTCAACTGAACCAGTAGCCAAGAAGTGCAGTACATTGAGCACCTTTTCCAAGGGGCTCAGTGTTTGCGAGCACAGGGGGGTGTGATGTGAGGTCATCCTCCCACACCCTCACCAGGTCTAGGATCATGTGTAGTGGAAACCTATACCTCCCATACACCTGGTCATCAGGTATCCCAAAAAGGCTGGTCCTGGATAAAAAAATGAGGGGCCTGGCTATCCTCCTCCTCCTGCGGTGTCCCACGACCACTGCTGCGAGGAACGGTATATTCATCTTAGCGTCTGAGCTTGTTTGTTGTTTGCGTGCCCTTTTATGCTGCGCGGGGCCACTTACGCCTGCTTCCAGATTAGCGCATCTTTTTTGGCGCATGCCTTTCCCCTGTTCGATTCCATGAATACGTGTTGGTAGCGCGCGTGTGGGCGCTGCGAGCATTTACCTCGTGTACTTCCCCAGTAACACCCACATTTTCACGCGTTGTTCCCCATTCCGCGTGTTTCGCCCTGTGTTCCGCCCACTTTCCTTGTGTGCACTACGCTATGTGTGCTTTCCCTGTGTGCGTAGCGCATGCCGTTTAGTGACGTGTGCGCCCGCCTGCGCCACCTATGGATTTGGCGCACACCCCAGCTTTTACTGGCACAGCGCATTCCATGAATCGATCAACGACTGCGTGCGTGGCTTTGGCACGCGTGCATTGCGATTTTCACGCTTGCGCTCCCCTTTTCGGCGCACATTTATTCCATGAATTACCCCGTTAATTAGGACTACTTCCATTAGCAAATTGTATCACAAAATTAGTAAAGATATTACTGATATTATTGGCTTGTGAAACTCTACAGTTTATTTCCTAAATGTCTGCCCCAAAATACACATCTCCATGTGACATTGTTACACCCTGTGTGGAGTTCAAGTGGAATAAGATTATTTATTTATTTAGTTTTTACATTTGTAAAGCACCCAAGCCAGAAGGCATATGGGCACTGTTGAAAACCGGTTACACTGATATTTAGCATAAATAGGCAGGGGTTAACAGAAAGGACAAGGAGGCTACAAAGGCCTACATTCATATCAATGGTCAAAGTCACTGTGGGAGTTGTAAAGCAGCAGGTCCATTATTGCTCTGATTTGGTGTTGTAGCTTGGGGGGTGCGACCTAAGCAAAAAGCCACGTTTTTTGGGCCTCGCAGAAGGGCAATTTGGAGAATTCCGCTCTTAGGGTTGGCAGGTGTTCTAGTGGTTGGCAGCTACTGTGGGGAAACTGGACCCTCCTCCTCTTACTCTTTTCACCTATGGTAAGGCTAGACGGTGTGCATGGACAGATCTTACTGGTCTGGTGGATTTGGATCTCTGTTTTCTGGGCTAGATATTGGGGGGTTCGAGAGGCACTTGTGAATGATGGATAAAGTTTTGAAGATGATCCTTTCCCAAATAGGTATCCAGTGAACCTTTTTCCTGGCGGCTGAGATGTGGTCTCTTTTTAAAATGTTCAGGGCAGCTTGCAGCATATTGTTTAGTATTGATATGATATGAAATGATAGTTTATTTATATAGCTCCTATACACAACGTGTTACCTACAGTTTAGCAAGGTTCTGTTTGGAGGTTTCTGCAAAGAGGGCATTACAAATGTCCACTCTTGCTCCATTGATTGCTGTGACAATGGTTAAACAGCTGGTCAGTGAGAGGAAGTGTCTAGCCGCGTTGATACATTTTGTTGTGTATGCGGATGAGGAGGTGATCGCCTTTATTTGTTTGGTGAGTGAAAGGGTGGCATCCAAATGGACAACCAGTGTTTTTACAGTGGAGGAAGCAGGGATCTGGAATCCATCTATGATGAAGGAGGTGAATTTAGCACTAGGTTTCTTGAGCATAGCAGGGGAGCCGACTAGTATAATCTCAGTCTTGTCGTCATTCAGGCATAAATGGTTAAAGGCCATCCAGGTCTGGATGGTAAAGTATATTTTGTTGATGGTAAGGGAGTCTTCATGGTAGGAGCCAGTCACTGGGAGGAGGTTTTGGGTGTTGTTGGAGTAATTGGTGTAAGAGATGCCGATTGTGTCAAGGAGGTCGAATAAGGGTTTGGTGAATATATTGTAGAGTGAGGGAGAGACACAAGAACCTTGGGGGATGCCACAGGGAATGAGGATGGGGTGGTGTCATGACCGCAGCCTCCAAGGAGTCAGGTTTAGCCCAACTGCCTCGGAAGCTGGGTCACAACTTCATTTCCAGGCACCCATCGGCTCCCATAGGGGCCTTATGGACCTTGTCCTGGCGCCAGTGGCGCCAGGCTCATAAGGGGACCCAGTCCCGGCACAGGACGTGCCGGGCTCATGATGTAAGGAATGGTGCTTGGGTGGACCTACCTGCTGCAGACCATGCTGCTCACTCACCTGCAGGATGAAATCCTCATCCATCCATGGCTGGAACTACTTTACCTTCTGGGTGTGGCCAGCACCACTCCCTGGGACTGGATACTGGAACTATTCTGGAAGCTGGGACTTCTTACCTGGGCGAGGCTGCTGTGGAAGGAGACACCTAAGCACTCCAGTAAGCTATTTAAACCACGCCCGATCAGAGCAACGTGCTTCGCATTATTCTGCAATAGCAGCAGGACGCTCACCGTGTCAGCTCCAGAGAATCTTCAACTTCTGCATCTGGGGAAGAGAAATCCGCAATCTTACCTTCCGAAATACCATCTTCGTCTTCAGCAGCATCTGAAAAGGGAAAAGAAAACCAGGTTAGCACGAGATAAAAACCAGCGCAGCACTTACCCAGTCCATCGGTGCATCTTAAGCCACGGGCTGCAGCTTTCCATTTTTTCCGGCACCCTGTGGAAGCAAAGACATTGGTTAGTAAACCTCCGTGAAACTTTCCTTACCTGCGCTGCATTCTTCTCGCCTCCGCCGACGCTGCTACTCGCATTTGCGAAACAAAAGGACATCATTAAGAAATACAAAACTCCATCTATACGCACGTGTTTTGGGCAGCGCTCATCTTTCTCACTCCTCGGTGCATTCCTTGACATCCATTTTTCTACCCAGCTGCTTCTGCGACCTGAAAAAGGAAAAGAGACATTAAGAAGTGCTTTTAACTTCGAATTGACATTTTCGACTTACTTGCCTGCAAAACCTTCGCCATTCCATCGCTCTCCGGACCTTCATATTCAAGCAACCGCCGTTCATGCTGCTAACAACGGCCTAGCTCCAAATCTTCATCCTCTGCAACCAAGAGGCTGGACAATTAACCAGTGAAGTAACTGGCTTCGGCGCCCCTGCACAGACGCAGGATGGAGAGCTCCGCTTTCACCTACATAAGGTGAGCACATTTAGCCTACGAACTACTTGGGAGTACCAGGAAGGGGAGGCAGCTTACCCAGTCAGGCTTATATATCCATATTAACCCCTTGCTCTCATAATTGCAGACACCTCACCCTTCAGATCAAGATCTCAGTGAGGAAAGGGCCTTTCCAGGGTGGCATTCGAGGCCTGCGCGTGACCCTAGAAGACTCTGAGAACCCCCAGCCCAGACCTGCGCCTCCGAGGGATTCAGGTGAGCGTTACAGGGGGCCTCGCAATGTCTGAGAAGACTCTCATGGACCTGTTTTTCATTAAAGAGGCCATCTACGAGGTGGCTTCATAGGAGAAGTTGGTTGAAACTGTGAGGTGGTAGCATAATGAGTTGTGGTCTACCGGGTTAAATGTGGCGGATAGGTCCATGAAGTGGAGGAGAGCTTATTTTCCATCGTCTTTAAAAGCATCAAGTTAGATTTGTAAGTCTAAAAGCACTGATTAAATAAAGTGACTAGGGCAAAAGCCATATTGACATGTCCCTACGATGTAATTGGTTTCGAGGTAGGATTGTATTTGAATGTATGCTGCCCTGGCAAGAATCTTTAAAAGGAACGGTTCTGTGGTGATTGTTGTGTTTATAATTAACAACAATATTGCAGACACCGACGTATAACATGTTCATCCATTTATTATTACATTCCAACTGAAAACTCCCAACACTGTCACTCTTCTAGATCCCTCATCACATTCTATATTACACTTAACCCTAAGATTCCAATATACTTACTACACAACAACCCCCACTTACTTATCATCTAAATTCATACTCACAAATTAGTAGAAGTTACATTTGCTCAATTAAACGGGTCGGCTTGTGAACCACTCTATGTGGCCAGCATTTTGAGAATACATCTGATGACTCAGGACTTGTACCACCTTCAGACCCCCCAGGTTCCAAACTCACAGGACTAGCCCCATTCCTTGACCACAAGTTCCAACATTTACAGGAACATGACTGGATACTCCAAAGTCATCATCATCATCCAATAGAATTAAGTCAGTGTCACTTTGATCTCCAGATGAGCCCATCTCATAATCCTCTTCATCAGAGTTATTATGAAATGTTCTTTTGAAAAAGGATGTATTCATTGTTATCTCACAATCACTTCCTTCAGCAGTGTCCATGGATCCTTTGACTTCTTTAATCTTCAACGGTATTGGCCAATATTTAGATTCCAGTTTCTTACAGTGTCTCTGTTGAACTAACACAGAATCTCCCACCCAAAGATTAGTATCTCCAGCCGTCCTCTTGCGATCTGTCCACTCTTTAATCTTTATCCTCTTTACTTTATCTCTCTCTCTAATGTCATTGTCTTTGGCAGCTGTATAATCATCGACACATGGAAGCCTTGTATGAGGCTTATACTTTATCATCAACTCTGAAGCAGAGTGTCCGGTCATCTCATGAGGGGTGTTGCGATAACTTCTTCACATCTGAGAAACAGCCTGTGGCATTGATATATTATCCACAATTGCTTTCTGGCGAGTCCGCTTTAGAGTACTCATGAACTTCTCAACCATACCATTGGCTTGAGGCCATAATGGCGTTATTTTCTGATGCTTAAAACTCATATGTGATGCAAATTTGCCAAATTCATGACCTTGAAACGGTGGCCCATTATCCGTTTTCACCACATTAGGGACTCCCCACTCACTGAATAGCTCATCCAGCACTACTGCTACATGATGGAATGCAGTAGATGACACATGCTTCACTAATGGAAACCGTGAGTACTTATCTAGAACCACCAGCAAGTATCCTCCTTCATCTAAGGGTCCAAAGAAATCAACAGCCACCCGATTCCATGGACCATCAGGAAGTTGCACTATCTGAAGGGGTGTTGCATTGACATTTGATGTGGTCTCTTGACATGTGAAACAATTTTGCAAGATATCTTCAACAATTACATCCATACAAGGAAATCACACCTGATTCCTCAGTATCTTCTTGGGGTTCACACTCCCCCCCTGGTGACCTTCATGTGCTAGCATCACAAGGACCTTTCTGAAACTTTTTGGAGCTACTTGTCGATTTCCTCTAAGAAGCACTCCTTCCTCCGTTGCCGACAGTTCACTGATCATTTACGTCAATTTCCAAAGATTTTTCATGTCCCCTTCTTCCACTCCTTGTTCCATGTCAAGACAATGCCATTTCCCTGTTTTGGTGAGCATAACTGCTACTTGAATCATTGGATCAGCCTTGCTTCTCCCCCTAAATATCTCCTTCGTAACTGCTGGTGGCAAAGCATTAAAAGATACATATGATATATACTCCTCTGCATTTCTTTACATTTTAGTTTCTGCCAAACCTTCTGGATGTCTTGACAAGTAATCCGCAGGATTTGCCTCTTTTCCAGGTTTATGAATAATCTTATAGTCATACTCCTGTTAACCTATGTGCCACCTTTCAATTCGGGGAGGCATCTTGATTCTGGGATTTCCAAACAGGGATAGTAGAGCTTGATGATCTGTAACAAGAATGAAAGGCTTCCCAATCACAAAATGATTACATTTTTCACATGCCCACACAGCAGCCAAACATTCCAGTTCAGCTTGTGAATATGCCTGTTCGATTTCACTCATAGCTTTGCTAGAATATGCCACAATGTGTCTTTCAAATTCATGCCCCTCTCTCTGATCTGTTTGTGTCAGGATGGCTCCTAGACCCACCGGACTAGCATCCACTATGATTTCAGTCTCCAGTTCCGGATTAAAATATACCAACCGCCTATCACTGACCAACTCTTCTTTAATTTTCTTGAAACGTTTCTCACAATCATCGTCCCACACAAAGGCCACATCCTTTTTCAGTAGCTGCCTCAGTTCATCAGTGAGGGTTGCCTAGTTCGGTAAATACCGTGCACAGTATCCAGCCATTCCCAAGAATGATCTTAACTCTATCACATGTTTTGGAGCCTCAAGACTCAAGACTCAAAATACTTTTCACCTTTTCTGGAACTGCTCTCATTCCATTCTCTGAAAATATATGGCCAAAGAATCTTAAATATTCTTGTGTACTTCACACTTCTGTCCATTCAAGGTCAATCCATGTTCTTGTAAAATCCTACATACTTGTTCCAGCGCCTCATCGTGCTGACTTTGATTAATGCCATATATCAAAATATCATCACTATAATTAAATGCATTCTTTACTGGTGATATGACCTTTCTTATTGTTTCCTGCAGCATATGAAATACCAAAGCTGAGTCGCTTATATCTGAATAACCCTTCATGTGTGCTGAAAGTGGTTATGGGTGGGGACTCTGGATCAATCACCAGCTGATAATAGTTTGGTGAATCTACTGGCTTGATTTAGACGTATTATCATGTCCTCAATATTGGGTCCCGGGTGCCTTTCCCTCTGTATTGCCGTATTAGGAATTCTCATGTCCACATACAGACGGAGACACCCATCTGCTTTAGGTACTACTACCAATGGGGATACCCAAGGTGTTGAACCACTTTGAACACTTTCAATGATGTCGTTGTCACTTCAACTCTTGTGACACTCTTGCCTGTAAATGAAATTCTTTGAACCGCGGATGCTGAGGAACAGGTTGAATCGATGTGTCAATATGTAGATTTATTGTATGATTTTTCAATTTCCCAACTCCTTGAAACAAGTTTGGACATTTCTCTTTCAACCTTTCTACATTCAGGACTTCTCCTGAAAAAGACTCTCGGATCATGACATTGTGACGGAACACCCTGTATTGTTTCTGACTGCTTGTATTTCACATCAATGAATCTCAGTTCTGTGGCAGTCTTACAGCTAATAAGGCATCTACCTACAACAGGACTTTTTATGACATGTATATTAGTTGTTACACATTGTCCTTCATGAATCAGATCACATTGATATTGCCCTTTATGTGACAGTGGTTGTTTTGCTCCCCATTGAACAATTTCAGCTCTTGATAACTGTAGGGGATATTGATTAGCAATCCTCTCATATGCCTCTTCACTCATGACATTTACTGTTGCTCCAGTATCTACTAAAAATGGTATATCTTGTCCACATAGCTTACTGTTACTTATATGGCTGTTTTACCATCTGCTGTGTCATATATCAACCTTATATATTCTTTACTATACCTATCATATTCTTGATAATGATCCATTGTCAATTCTTATTCTTCAACAGGGATGGGTGGATTTTCATATGGATCTCCATATTGTGTTTCTTCTTGACTTTGAATATGATAGGACGCTAGAGTTTGCCTCTGTTCTTGACCATCCTGGTTTGTTGTTTCTATCTGTAAATTGTCTATAGCTCTGACAAATCCTGGTTGAGCCCTTTGTTGATTTGTTTTCGACATCACATTGGGTCTTATCACATCTCTTTCTGAATATGTTCATCCTCCAAAGTTTCTCTGACTATCATATCTCCTACTTGACAACATCTGTGTATTGTAACGGTTTGTTAGGATTGTCATTCTTTCTCGACACATTGTCTGAAAATGATTCTCCTGTCCACATCGTAGACATAATTTACCCATGGCAGGACACGGACCCTTGTGTGGAAACTCAAATCCACATCTGTAACATTGTCTCTCCCCTATATTTCTGCATACTGATCCTGGTATTATACCAGCATATCTTTTTCGCCATTGTGTGTTTTGATTTACAGCAGCAATGGTGTCCATTCTCTTTGTATTTTCAATATTTGTTGCTTGTGTGACTCTTTCATAGATTGTTGCAAGTTCCAATACTTCTTTTAAGGGCAGAGGTTTTTTTAACCGATATTTCCTGAACTGAGATGACAAAAACCCTTCAATGACCCTTAACCTTATTGCTTCATCATCATCAAAATTCATAAATTCGCAAAATGTCACCCTTTTTTGCAATCTCAGCACAAATTGAGCTATAGTCTCATGTGGGCTCTGTGTACATTGATTAAACATATATCTTTCATAATCCCTGTTGGGTGAGATTATTAGTCAGGCACTGATTGCTGCTACCAATAACTGATATGTTATTTTCTCCTCAGATGGTAGTGTTTTGACGATACTCTTCATTTCTTTCCCCACTAGGTTTGTAAAAATGTCTAATTTGTTTGTGGCATTTTGGTCTCCCACTGCTCTTAAGAATTCCTCAAATTTGTCAATCCATTCCTGCCACCTTTGACCTTGATTTTCTTGCCGCTCTAAATTGAAGGGATTCGAACTGTGCAGGTAATTTAACGGATTTGTTGACATGGGCATTCCAGAGGTACTTTGAGAAGTACCTTGTTGTAAATTTATGTCTCTTCCTGCATTGTCCGATGACATGTTTGTTTGCTTGTGTACCGAGTATTTTTGTTTTATATATAATATCTCTTCACTTTGTTTGTCACTTCATGTTTGACTTTGCAATGCGTCTTCTTTTGCTTTGAATTTCTTGTCTCTTTGTCTTGTTTCTTTTATATCTTTATATTATCTTATTTTTCTGCATACTTCTGTGACAGCTCAGCCATTGGAATCATTTCATATTTGTTTCGTTGCATTTTATTATTGTTTTCCGTTCTTTTTCAGTAATCCCATTTAATGTTCTATGCAATGTCTGTCTTGTGGTCTTGTGCTACTCACACCTGCTCACTGTTTGTTTGCCCGAATTATGCATATCTTATTTCATTTCAATTTTATCAATTTATGTCAGTTTCCGTTCCGTTGTCTATTCCTGTTTTGCTCAGTTGAAATTATTGTGTTGCGTTGACCTAGTAACCATGACTTTTTTTTTCACTTTCCAAAAATAGCGGCATGTCATTTGACGTACCTGGGTCCTTTCCTCTAGTAGTTTTAGCTTTTAGATTTTCCAAAATGGTAGCATATAATTTAACGTACCTGGGTCCTTTCCTCAGGACTTTCAGCACTGCTCTGGCAACACACTACTTACGCCCCCTCTCGTGATTCAAGTTAGTTGCCTTTGCATTTGAAAAATGCTTTTCTTTTCACTTTTCTTCATGCTTCAATCTACCTTTAAATCTTCAAACAACCTCACCATGACCGCGTCATGTGCCTTAACGATTCTTCCTTTGTTTGTTTTCCTCCATATTCTCTTTCCCTCATACCGTATCATCCGTTTCTTGCCGTCCTCTCGTATTATAGTTTTGTTCACCTTCTCGCTTTCTTTACACCAGCCATTCTCCTGGTTTAGACTTTGTTTCCCCTCGTTGCCAAGTTGTTGTGTTTATAATTAACAACAATATTGCAGACCCCGACATATAACATGTTCAGCCATTTATTAATACACTCCAACTGAAAACCCCCAACCCTGTCACCCTTCTAGATCCCTCATCACATTTTATATTCCACTTAACCCTAAGATTCAAATATACTTGCTACACAACAGTGATTGGCCTATAGTTGTTGGATGATAGTGGGTCCACAAATGTGTTTTCTAGCAGTGGGAGTATCCAGGATTCTTTTAAACCGGCTCTAACCAGGTTGGATGAAAAGGAGGCATTGATAAATCTTGTTATGAAAAGTACTACTGTTTCTGCACAATCTTTGATTATTTTTGAGAATATTAGCTGTTTCTACTTCTGATACCTCTCTGATGAAAGCTGGGGTGGAGTGATGTATGGAAGGCAGAATGATGGGACTAACTGCTGCTTGTTTCTTTTACATTTTCTGCTGCAGGGAGATTATTTTTGATCACATAGCATTCTGAATGCTAATACACCAGGTCTCATCCTTGGTGATGGTGCTCGGCGACAAGGACAGGGTCTCTAGTTCTCTGAGAATTTTAAATAATTCTTGAAAGTTGGAGTTGGCCGTGGCTATTCTTGAGTTGTAGACTGCTGCTTTAGCATCAGTGATGGTCTGTTTGTATTCCTAAGCTACGTTGGTGAAGGTAGTTTTGGTGAGGTGTGTGGGGTCTTTCTTCCAGGTGGATTCTGCCTGTCTTTTTTTGGATCGCAGTGCCGAGAAGTCTGGGGTAAACCAAGAATTGACATGGCTTATTGGTTTTGCCTTTCACGGGAGGAGGGGGCTACCAAGTTCACTGATTTGGTTAGGGTACTTGAGTTCAGGTCTCCTAGGACCTTAGGGTCTGTTGAGACTATGTGTTCCCAGATCAGGGGTGAGAGAAGGGGGCAAATAGATTCTTTAGAAATGTTCCTGGAACTTCAGACGAGTTTGAGTGGTAGGCTCGTGTGGCTGAAAGTTATTGTTTCTGCAAGGGGAAAGTGAAACATGGTATGTGATGATCCGGCCAAGGGCAAGTGGCATTGGACGTGATGGTGATCTGACTGTTCAGGTCCACCAGCCAGTCCAAGGATCTTCCCTGATATGGGTTGGACCCATGACCCAGTGTATAAAACCTAGATCTATGAGGGCATTTGCTACTGCTATACCTGTTATCTCCAGCAAGTCAAGGAGGCCTAGATTGAAATCCGCTAGGAGCATAACTGCAGAGGATGGTTTGATGTTATCCCCGAGCAGGAGAGTGATCTCTTCCTCGAAGGTCGCGGGAGGGCCCTGCTGCCTATGAATGTTGGGTAGGGTGACAGAGCCAGTGGGGCAGGAATTTAGCTTAGCCGAAAGAAGTTCGCAGTTTGCTTCTATTGAGCTGTTGATGGGTCTGATTTGTAGGGAGTCTCTATAAATGAGAGCAACTTCTCTGCCTCTGATTTCAGTTCTGTCATGCCTGAGTATGATAAATCCCTCCAGGGCAGCTAGGGAATTTATAGCAGAGAAGGCGACGCACCCCCAAAAATTGATTCAGAAGCAAGACAAGAAGAAGAATTTCAGCCAATGAAGACTCGATCGATGAGGAGGAAGAAGGACGATAAACGGATTGACTGAAAGGTGCAGATGTGCACTTTGACTGTGGCTCCCCTGAACACTCTTGAAAATGAACTTTGGGAAGTTGTTGACATATTGTGGATATGACTGAGTGGCAGCACCTAATAAGGAATTGGAAGCGTGACCAGTACGCTGATTCTTTTCGTACAACGAAAGTGTTTGGTTGAATCCATGATTCTGACAAATGACAATGCCCATAGGATCTTACTTGCTGTTTACGTATTTATACTTGAAGCTTATCCTTCTTTTTATTGGGTGTTGTGTTAGCATACCTATTTTTCTGCATGATCCTAAAAATGTCCCTGCGATAAGGAGGCTGCTTATGGCAATAATTGGACAGATTCTGCAGTTACATGATTTACCAGAATTGCCTGATTAAAAAGGTTTTTTCCTTCCTTAAAGATAATATAAAGGCATAATGAGGACACTCGAAAATAGCACGATTTTAGACAATAAGTAAATTCAAGAAATACTGGAGTGGCATAAATGGTGTGGATTAATATTCTAGTGTATAATATATGCATCTACAATATCTATTTTGGTTTTTCTGTTTCTTCTGGTTCACACCTTTTACTTTATTGGTCCAGGAATAGTGGAAACTCTTTTGGTTCTCCCTACGCTAGGAACTCATGCAGACTTGCCCATTTTAGATGCGCCTAGGTCTTGAGTGTTCTCTGCCCAGAGCAGAGCTATTTCAGAGCTGTTCCCATGGGCAGCAACCATTATGATGGGAAGACGCAAGAGAAATGCAGAGGAAGATGAAATGGGATTAACACATATTTAGACAGCATGGCACATTTGGGTATCAACAAATGAAAAGGGTGGGTGAAAGACATCTAAGGTGGGTTGCTACATCTGTTCCCCGTACCTTATACCATGAGTACTGCCTAAACTTTAATTCTTAGAGAAGTATCAGAGTATGATGCCGTATGTCTCGTTCACCTTGTTGCATGCATGACCCGTGGACAGTTCCAAACACATTTGGCCACCTGGCGATGGATATTGAAATGGTCATTTCCATTCCAAGATGATTATATTAAGACTACACAGATGGAAAAGGAGCCTGCATAGAAGAGCAAGATGATCACATACCCTAGGGCAGGACAGGATGAAGTAGTCATAGCAGAAATAAAGAGAATGGACTGTCCAGATAAAGATGAACTGGCCTGGGCACCTGGATGTTGGGTGTGGGATGTATTAACCCACTTATGCTCTGCCCTGCGGCATCACTGTGTTCTGGTGGTGCCAGAATGATCAAAATGGCCGAAAAAGCCATGTGCGCGCCAAAATCTATGGAAATCGCTCTTTGTAACATGCCAAATCTACCATGCTTGTTGTCAGTGGTGGAACGGAGATCTCACTCCTGAATCATGTCACTGGGCTGATGAACATCAGAAATGGGGTGGTTTGACGCCAAATTTCACATACTGCGACCTGGCGTTAAACTCTCATAATGCTAGAAAAAGTGTTGCATTTGGCAGGAGGGATAGAGGTATACACCCCGACCTCTATTGAGAAATGATATAGTGTTGTGACTCTCCTTCATACAAATGCGCCAGATTAAGTCATGGGATATATCCAGTATTGAAGTTCATTTACACATATTCTTATGTATAATTCTCTATTACGCTGTTATTTGCCTTCTCTGGTAACACGTGTTTCGGCAATAAATGCCTTTTTCAAACCAGGGCTATTGCATAAATGTACAAATGAAACCGAATGAATTGTTAAAGGAAACATAAACATAATCAGTTGTAAGAATAAGCATTGCATTCCGCATTTACGCCAACGTAAATATTGTTAAGTATTACACATTTGTTGATAGACAGAGAGAAGAAGGGATGGGTGAAGGGGAGGATAATTGAGGTAAAAGATATGCACAGAAAAAGAAAAAGAAAAATAAATGCATGAAAAAACATGTAAATAAAACATTGAACTTAATACCAACAATAATTATACCTTATGTATAATGAGGTTGCTTGAATAATCACATTTCTTTATTCCCTTATTTTGAATAGCTGGCTTGTATGATTTTTTTCATATTAAAAAACCTGTTCATATATATTTATTCTTGTTCTTGGCACAGTTCATGCATTATATCAACCTTACTTATGGCTGATGTTTGGTGCTTAGTTTGTATGTGTCAGCAAGGAAACTTACTACCAATATCCATTACATAAAAAAGTATATGTATGCAACCCCATTTGCTTTTTTTTTGGGTGGTTGTTACCTGTTAGTTGAATATGCTGTACTTAATACTCTGCCGTCTGATCTTGGCGTAGTAGCTGTGTTAAATCCCTAAAGAAAAAGGTTTTTACTCAAATTACCTGTTTTTATCAGCAATTTGTCACTAAAGATAATCGGATGGGTATATGTGCTCATATGCAAGCGCGAGCCGTATTTTGTTTCATGCGCTCTCGTATTGTTTTGTCAATTGCGTATTTCCTTTTTTGTGGGAATTACGCAGGCTTAGACATAGCTCTCAACTCACCCGCTTTTGGCGGGTGTCACCCGCCTTGAAAGCAGATGAATCACCCGCCAAGTCCCTGAGGGCCCCATTCACTTCTATGGGCCTCTCACCCGCCAAAAAGAAAATCGGGTGTTTTCACTCTCCTTGGAGACAAAAAAGGTTGGGAGCTATGCTTAGAAATCTATTCTATTTTTAATTGGTGCGTGCCACCTCTATATGTGTCTGGCACTCTTGCAGCATAGCTTACAGATGCTTGTTATGGCTTACGGACATTGTGCACGCTGTTAGCTCTTAAAGTACTTTTAAACGTGTGCACGCGTTTCTAATGCACTTGTGCTGTGACTTCATGTTGCCGTGTTCTGCCTCTTACTGTTTTAGTGGACTTGACAATTAAATGAGAAAATGCTTACCGTGCAGGCTTTGGTTGCTGAGCCTCATTGATCACCCGGCCTGCATTCTGTGTGCTTACTTTTAAATGACCCCTAAATTAGTGTTGTCGGCAGGCACCATGGCAACTCAGAAGTCCTTTCTCAGTTGCCATGTACGTGTCGGCCATCTTTTGGGATGACTTGTGTTTGCATCAATGGTGAACCGTATTTACGGCACTGTGCTCCCATTTTATAACTATAACAAGATACTAACGTGTTTATTTCTCTCTTATAACATATAATAGAAGGATAATTATAATATAACCTGTTATTTCAAATTTATCTCACTGAGTTATCGCGTTTTTTAACATTGGGCATATTTTAGTATATATTGGCGCCGCACAAAAGTTTGTACGTCTTTATTTTTGGCGTTTGATGAGTGTATTAGCAAAACTTTTTGGAAAATTGTGTATATGTTATGGATGGGCTGTAATCTGCATGCCCTAGGTCCCAGCGGTCATTGCACTCATTTGATCCTCATACCTTGGGGTATGATGCAGTCAAGGTGGTGCCCTGTTTCTATTACTTCTGGTACTTAGCATAATTTTCATGCTTCAACATGTAAAGGCCATAGAGTAATGCTAGATGGGTCGTAACTAATGGTCCATTTTGTGAGACGTGTGATGGCCTGTCGCATGTCCTGTCTACGTTGTCCATTTTTTAAAAATATATATATTGATGAGGAAACACATTGAAGTTGCAATAAGTTTGTTACCCTCATAAAAAACAATACATTTCCCTATCGGTATTTAAACCAAAATTCAAAGCTTGAAAGTGGCTTCAGCTATGCAACAGTCAGAGACATTGAGCAAAAGTCAAGTCAGAGAAGCGCAGTCAGAAAATGTCAGATTCATCACAGCGTATTCCCACGACCACTCCAAGATCAGGCAAATATTAAACTGAAACTGGCATCGACTACAATTAGATCCACACCTAACGTCCTTTACTCAAAGGAAACCTCAAATTGTGTTCACGAGGGCTAAAACACTAAGGAATTTTGTAAGCCCCTCGCTGCTTCCGAGCATCAGTGAAAAGCAATCATCAAATTGGCTAACACCAGACATGTTTAGATTTAGGAAATGTGGGACCTGTTCCATGTGTCCATATGCGCATGCACCAGCAACCAAGTTTCAAGATGAATGCAGAAACCATATGAACATCAAACAGAAAATCAATTGCAGGACTAAGCATGTAGTAAATGCTATAATATGCATTTGCCAAAAAATATATATTGGGAGCACGATTCGCCAACTCCGGACACGAATTCGAGAACACTTAGCTGGCATAGGCAGCCAAAACCAGACTCTACCATTAGCCGTACACTGGCAACAAGAGCACCAAATGGCCGACAAAAAGACATCAGATTTATTGGTTTGAAACAAGAAAAACTTGGCAGAAGAGGCGGCAATCTCGAGATGGCACTACGACAATCAGAAGCCAGACTCATTTGCCACTTTCAAGCTTTGAATTTTGGTTTAAATACCAATAGTGCAATGTATTGTTTTGTATGAGGGTAACAAACTAATTGCAACTTCAATGTGTTTCTTCATCAATATATAAAAAAAAAAGAAATGGACAACGCAGACAGGACATGCGACAGGGCATCACACGTCTCACAAAATGGGCCATTAGTTACGACCCATCTAGCATTACTCTATAGCCTTTAAATGTTGATGCATGAAAATGATGCTAAGTACCAGAAGTAATAGAAACAGGGCACCACCTTCACTGCATCATACCCCAAGGTATGAGGATCAAATGAGTGAAATAACCGCTGGGACCTAGGGTATGCAGATTACAGCCCATCCGTAACATATACACAATTTTTCCCAAAAGGTTTTGCTAATACAGTCATCAAACGCCTAAAGTAAAGACGTACGAACTTTTGTGCGGTGCCAATATATACTAAAATATGCCCAATGTTAAAAAAACGTGATAACTCAGCGAGATAAATTTGAAATAACAGGTTTTATTATAATTATCCTTCTATTATATGTTATAGGTGAGAAATAAACACGTTAGTATCTTGTCATAGTTATAAAACGGGAGCACAGTGCCGAAAATACGGTTCACCATTGAGGCAAACACAAGTCATCCCAAAAGATGGCCGACACGTACATGGCAACTGAGAAAGGATTTCTGAGTTGCCATGAGGCCTGCCGACAACACTAACTTAGAGGTAGTTTAAAAGTAAGCACACAGAATTCAGGCCGGGTGATCAATGAGGCTCAGCAAACAAGGCCTGCACAGTAAGCATTTTCGCATTTAATTGTCAAGTCCACTAAGACAGTAAGAGGCAGAACACGGCAACATGAAGTCACGGCACGAGTGCATTAGAACTGCGTGCACACGTTTAAAAGTACTTAAAGAGCTAACAGCGTGCACAATGTCCGTACGCCATAACGAACATGTGTAAGCTATGCCGCAAGAGCGCCAGACACATACAGAGGTTGCGTGCACCAATTAAAAATAGAATATGTTTCTAAGCCTGCATAATTCCCACAAAAAGGAAATACGCAATTGACAAAATGATATGAGAGCGCATGAAATAAAATACGGCTCGCGCTTGCATATAAGCCCATATACCCATCCGATTATCTTTAGTGACAAATTGCCGATAAAAACAGGTAATTTGAGTAAAAACCTTTTTCTTTAGGGATTTAACCCGGCCACTACACCAAGATCAGATGGCAGAGTATTAAGTACAGCATATTCAACTAACAGGTAACAACCACCAAAAAAAAACAGCAAATGGTGTTGCATACATATACTTTTTTATGTAATGGATATTGGTAGTAAGTGTCCTTGCTGACACATACAAACTAAACACCAAACATCAGCCATAAGTAAGGTTGATATAATGCATGAACTGTGCCAAGAACAAGAATAAATATATATGAACAGGTTTTTTAATATGAAAAAATCATACAAGCCAGCTATTCAAAATAAGGGAATAAAGAAATGTGATTATTAAGGCAACCACATTATACATAAGGTATAAGAATTGTTGGTAATAAGTTCAATGTTTTATTTACATGTTTATTCATGCATTTATTTTTATTTTTATTTTTCTGTGCATATCTTTTACCCCAATTATCCTCCCCTACACCCATCCCTTCTTCTCTCTGTCTATCAACAAATGTGTAATACTTAACAATATTTACGTTGGCGTAAATGCAGAATGCAATGTTTATTCTTACAAATGATTATGTTTATGTTTCCTTTAACTATTCATTCAGTTTCATTTGTACATCTATGCAATGGCCCTGGTTTGAAAAAGGCATTTATTGCCAAAACACATGTTACCAGAGAGGGCAAATAACAGTGTAATAGAGTATTATACATAAGAATATGTGTAAATAAACCTCAATACTGTATATATCCCATGACTTAATCTTGCACATTTGTATGAAGGAGAGTCACAACACTATATCATGTCACTGGTCTGCCCAACAAGTAAAAATGGAGCCTGCATGAAAAGCAGTGCTTTGCTGAAAGAAATCCAGAATCTTGTTTTTAAATCTTTTTCTTGGTTGCTGAAACTACAGAATGCCGGTACAAAACACCATCAACCATCTAATATTCCTGCTGGGTGCTACAAGTCACTTAGTTCAAGAAATCATTATGAACAGACAATGGGCCTCATTACAACCCTGGCGTAGGACCATGGTGCTGTTAGCACCATGGTCCATGCCGGATTCCGCCATGGTGGATGGCGGATTTACCACCCCATTCCAAGGTTGGCGGGGCGGTAAATCCCCATTCACCATTGCCCCTTCCCCATTCCCATTTTTGCCCCATAGGGCTCAATGGGGATGGGGAAGGCGCTAATTACGGCACTGTAAATTACGGTGCCGTAATTAGCACCAAGGTCGCTTAGCGCCTCGGACTTTAACGCCTGCAAAAAGCAGGCGTTAAAGTGTGAATCTGGCGTTAAGGGTTTAACGGCGCCGCAGCCTTTTACGGCGCCGTTAACCCCTTAAAGCCAGGGTTGTAATGAGGCCCAATGTCCTGAAAAGCTGAATTTGTCATTAAAACATTCACAGCAAAAATGTGCTTGCCTGTGAAATCTGTCAAAATCTGGGTGCAGCACCCATGGCTACCTGTATGACAGCTGTCAGTAGATTGCATGATAGAATTTAAACTTGTACAACTGAAATCTAACATCTGAAAACTAAGTGACCTGTTATTGAGAGTAACCTAGGTTGTAACTGTTAATTCCCATGGTTTAGAAGCTGGAATAAGTGTTCTAGCTTCTTGTTTTGAAATTGCAAGTTTGTTTTAAACCAAAAAAGAAATGTAACAGAATGACATTTAAATTAGGCCTGCCTAAAAGTAATCCAACCAGTCCAATAGCTTTCCCCACGGAGGCCAGGCATCTCCCGTCTGCTTCACTACACCAGGAAATCACACCTCTGTGATGATTAGATTAGGGGAGGAAAATTTGGGGATGAGGGTAAGGAGACAATGGACATCCTCTGGCTGAAAGGACCTGCAAAGTGTGAAGAGTCGTAAATGGCCTCTCCCAGAAGAAACTGGGAGGGGACTGCTTCTGAGCTGCCAGGGGAAGAAGAAGGCCAAGACAGACCACCATTTGCTGCTTAACAAAGGCCAAAAGCACATTTTTAAAAGACTGATGAATTACTGTGTAAAATTGTGAAAATTATAGAAACAACAGCATTGTTAATGTGGTTTCTGGATGCACATTTTGAGAGATGCTAGAACTCTGTGAGATGTTCTGGGAAGTAGTAGCGGAAAATATGGTTTTACACAAAATGTATCTATGCCAAAAGCATGAAACTTCATACACTTATGCCCATATTCAAGGCACACATTTGTACACATTTTCTGATAAACTGGATATTGTGTTCCGGACAAAAAGGGCAAAATTCTTTCAAAAGCAGACACAAGATCCTACAGCGACGAGGTTTGGAGGAGTATCTGCTGCACAAAATATGTAATCTATATATGTTATTGTTATAGAGATTGCACACATGTAAATATGTATTGTACTAAAAGTAGATTTTATGTTCAAAGGGACAAGGGGAGGATTCTCTGACTCATAAACCCACATCATCATAGTGACACCCTGTTTCTTCTCCAATCAAGGTAGAGAAGAGACTCTAGCCAATCACTTGCCTAAGGGGGCACGCTTAGGATAAACCAGCACACACCCCCTTTATCATAAGCATACATAGAGACAGCTGAGGACTTAGAAAGACACACAGATTCACCCACTAACCGATTGCTGGCGGAGCACCCTGCGAGAGAACCATCCATATTCCTTGCTCCAGACTCCAGAAACTAGGCAAGCAGAAAGGCCCATTCCATTAGTTGAACCGTTTTCAACTAGGCCTTGAATTTCCAGAACAAGAAAGAATCCCACAAAAAGGGGAACAAAAGAAACAGCCGGGCTGTGCTGTAACTGCTTTCCTGCTAAAAGAATTATTACCATAACCAAAAGATCCAATCCCGTTGTGCTGTGCTGTGACCAAAGAACCATTGCAGACACGATCCAGTGCTAGCCAAGCTGTGAACTGAACCATTGCAGACCCAGTCCAATCCGGTGTGCCCAGCAGTCTGTCCCAGAACCAGAATTCCTGACCAGAATCCCTGACGGTTCCGTTTGAAACCCATATAGTGAGTATCTATTGATGGAACTGTGTCACTAGCATATGTACTGTCCATAGTAATCCCTGTCTTAAACCCATCCTCTCTTGTGTTCAGAACCGGTAGTGTTAGAAGTATTTTTGAATTGTCAGAGCTTTTCTTGCGCTAAGTGTCTCTCATTTGTTTTCTAAAATCATAAATCATTAGTATTGTGAATAAATAAATTGAATCCCAGAAAGAAAGTGAGTATCAACCACGTGAAGGATCTGTGGCCAGGACTGTGGAGATTCATGTGTGGCGTTCTCTTTTTCTATAGTCATAATCTAGTATAAGAAATCCCATTTGTTTTTTAAAAGCACATCCCTGTTTTCTCATTCTTGCGCCTATCTCAGAAAAACGACCTCCACTAAAACGTCCATAACTTTCTTAATTTTAACCGCATTTCAAATCCATATAGTTCTCCCGCGATCGTGATTACCATGCACGGAAAAGTTTACCGCACATTTTCGGTTTGGCAAAATATTACACGTGTAAAACAGCTTTTGATTGCACCCAACCTCAATTTTAAGTTTTCACATTGCTCATTAGTATTAAATTATTGCTAATGTTTGCCTGTAACTATCTAAAGCGGCTCCCTTAAGAATTTAAACAATTTCAGCAATTTTAGCCATATTTGGTGTTTTACCCAATCCATTCTCAAGATAACTTTAAAACCATTTTGAAAATTTGCCAATCAATTCTGTTTCTCTCTTGTGTTTGCTGGGGGGAAATTGGGATTTACATTTTGTTTGAATTCTGAATTCCTGAATACCTGCTTTCTCTCCTCCTATCTTTTTATATTGCTTGTTGGGGGGTTGAGGGGTGTGCAGGGGGAAATAGTAACCACATTGCTATTTGATTTGAACACACACAAAATGATTATTTCTGTGCTGAATTGTTTTGCTCCCTATCACTCCTTGTGATTAAAGAGATTGTTTAGTGTTAGATCACCCCATTGGTGATTATTGTATACCCATTCAACATAGTGTGATTAATTTGTAACTACATAAATAAATATTTTAACTTTGCAAACCAGCCTGATTCCTGATTCAGTGTGACCGGGGGGATCCAGGAGAGGGGTGTGATATGAGTGGTACATCGTTCAGAATAAAAGAACTTTTAAACACAAAATAAATAAGGATTTCAGTTGTGCATTACACGCTAGGCATTGACTTAGGTGAAGTGCCGGATTGAAATCACTTAAATGGGAAAGAATGCAGATGCTAGTCTATGCACAAGTAAGGACCAAAAAAGGATTGATGTCCTGTGCAGCTCATCTTTTAAAGAAAGAATATGTATGAGAAGTACAAAAGGTGAATGACGACTGTCTAAGGTCATGGGCCAAGCATGCCAAGCTGCTGACATGGGTAGAAGATGAATCAGGACCAATGTTTGTAATCCCACTGACAAATGCAACATTGGGTTTTCAGCAAAAAGGGAGAAGACATATGGGAGATAACATAGGTTGCAAGATGTAGTTGATTTTTCCAGTATGGGAGCAGGAGCAGCGGTTCTGACGGATCGATATTGGGCATGTGAACCTAGAGCCTATATGACATTGCCCGAGGATTGGGGAGGAACATGTTCCTTAGTGCTTGTCCATGCTCCAGCATTGGTGATTCCAAAAAGTAACCTGAGTATTGGTGAATTTCCTAAGGCAGGTGCCCATTTGAGGACGAGGAGATCGCTTGAGCTCCTCAACCGAACAAGAAGAGAGAATAACTTTTCAGCAAAATCGATAGACGCTTTTGATACTATTCTGTTTGAGCACAGGGTGTTCAGCAAGACTGCCTCGATATTCACGACTATCTTTGTGCCTGGGATCCAGACGATGGCCAATGCTAAATGGCTACAGATGACCAGATGGGAGCTCCTAGAGACAATCAACACCACTATTAAGGGGTTTAATGCATTCAAAGAGGAACTTAGAGCCATAGGACTGATGACTCTTCAGAACAGATATGACCTTGATATGATCACAGCAATGGATGGAGGTGTTTGTGCCAATAATCGGGCTATCATGTTGCACGTTCAAACCTTCTCATGATGACGAGAATGGGACCTTGACAGAGGCCATAACGTTGCTAATGAAGTTACATAACAAGATGGATGATGAGACAGAAGATATTGCTGATGACAGCTGGTTTGCGTCTATCTTCTCATGGGTTCCACAATGGATGGCATATATCTTCAAGCTCTTGGGAGCCATACTTGTGATGGTGATGTTTGGATTCTGGGTAATTAGGATGATAATTACACAGTACAAGAAGACAACAAAGAAAGCAGTAGGAATGACATTCATAATCAAAAATGAATCAGGGTTCGAATCCAAGGAATTGACAGATGAAGAAATGAGAGACTAAATAAAGGACAGTATCTTAGCACCAGAGGGAACGAAGTCCCTGCATCCAAGAAACCTCAGAAAGTATGTGGGATGATGGAGCTACTGCAAACCAAATGGCAGGTGTAGCCTTAAGTGTTGATGAACAAGTAAAATCAGCAGCATCCCCGAAAGGAGTAGTGAAAATTTGGGCTCCAAAGAAGCACTTTTTCAAGAAAGGATGTCGAGATACAGAAGCGAATGAAGGAGTGGTCGATGAATCAACCAGAGCGGGGAGTGCAGAGGAGCACCCCAATGCCACTACAGGAACTCCCACCCCTATTCTGCCTATATGTTGCAAACCAGAAATTATGACATATGCAATGCCAGTAATGATACCTATACCGCAAAGAGTCTTTGAGATCAGGTATCCACTAAGAAAGCCCTATGTGAAGTATCCCCAAAAGGCTGATGATCTCCTGAGAAAAACACCTGAAGAAGTGTGAAGATGTGAAAAGGAGAAGCTGGTCATGTCATGAAGAATAAGAATGATGCACTAAAAAGGATGAACAGAAAGAGAATGCATAGGTGATATGGAATCTGATGGTGAATTAAAAAATTCAGAAGTTTTTCATGTGTGGTACGAAGATTGCATGAATGTGAAGAACACTGAAGAAAATGCAAGTCGTACAATAACTGTACAGATGCTGTAATGCAAGAAGACTAAGTATTCATAAGGCTGGCTATACATAGTATATAGACTGCAGGCAGTGCCGCCCACATATATGTATATACAGATCTGGGAATTCAATTACCTATTTTAGCAAGCAAGTCTCCATGAAAGAAGATGGATTTGAAGCTACGTGTGTCACAGCAATGAACATGCTTGAATTTGAAGCAAGATCAGAGAGGCTGTCTGGATTGGTGTCAAAGACTGGAAGCAGCCAACAATTGATTATCAGCATGCAAAGTACAGTATACGTGAGAAGCCAAGGCATCCCTTGTTAAAGTTGCAAAAAAGGAACACTGTGGATGCCAAGTTTCTTCATTAAAGACGGATAAATGCTATAATACAAGCAAATTCACTGTCTCTGGTGTCGTCAGCTGAGGATGAAAATAGACGAAGAGCATGGTGCACCGGACTGTGATTAGCAAGTGGTCAACTCCCATATATTCCCAGAAATGAGGAGCTACTGCAAAGCCAAGTTCAAAGACAATGTGAATGGCAGATGGCATGAGTGATGAGAGATGGCAGGTTAATTGGGTGCGAAGATAAGGTTGAGTCAACCCACCAGCACCTGGGATACCACCTTACCTGATGCTAGAGCATCAAATGTTTCGAATATTATACCTGTACCTGTGAAGCAGTCATCCAGGAAAGCACATTAAAATTGTGGGGTACATTGACCTACTCAGCTCAGACATCCTGGACCTGGGCAAAACAGCACCCAAACCCTGGACAGCTGCTACACTGGACGTGGAAAAGGCATTCAATAGTGTGGGATGGCAGGTCCTATAGAGTTTCTTGAAATGGCATTGCTTCTGGCCAACTATGAGAACCTTGATAATGGACTTGTATAGCCAGCCCATAGCCATGATGCATGATAACTGTGTTTTTTCCTGGCATTTCTCCTTGTTTATAGGTACAAAACAGGGATGCCACTTATCCCCTATACTTTTTGTCCTCTCTTTGGAGCCCCTACTTCAACAGATTGTCATGATTGACCAATTACAGGGGTGCATGCATCAGAGTTTACAGTCAAAGTTTATGCATATGCTGATGACGTACTGTTGTATCTAGAGGACCCGATCACGTTGCTTCCTCCCTTCTTGCAGGAAATAGAGCAGTACTCTGATGTATCCGGTTATAAACTCAACCTAGGTAAAACTGAAGTGCTGTCACTCAATAATCTGTGTTTTAGCTCACACATCAAGGGACAAAGCCTAAAGTGGCAGCAGAGAAGCGTAGAATACACAGGTATCAACTTCTCTAATCAAACAGCGAACACTCTACAATTAAAACGTGTGACAGTTAAGGATGGGATAGAGGGATTGTTGGATGCATGGTCTGCGTTACTCCTCACCTGGTGGGGGAGGCTAGCAACGATTAAAATGTGTTTCACCCCAGTTATTGTGTATAGCCTGGTGATGTTGCCCCTCTAATAGCCAGCACACATTTTTGAGGGAGTGTATAGGAGTTTAACCAAATTCTAAGGGAAGAGTGCAGGACATTCTGACAAAATGCTACAGCTGACATTTGGAATCAGCCATGGAATGGAATGGTTATCACATGGGGCCCTAGAGTAACAGCCAGTATTGGTAGTTATGGAAGTATCATTGGCACACCCCTTTCAGACACAGGATATTCCTTGAATATGAGCCAAACCTGCCATGGGGGGTGGGGGTTGAACTGGTTTCTTTTGCATGTTATGCCTTGCACAGTTGAGGGGCAGCTGTGGGAGGGTGGCACACCCTTGTGGTGAAGTGCCATTGTGGCATCATTTCAAAGTGTGGCCTGCAGAGAAATTCCTAAATTGGCCAACCCTTTGAGAAAGTGGGGCATATTGTATCTGTGCCATATACAAGCGGCCAACAGTGTTATCCGATTTGTGACATTACAGAATGCGTCAGGCGTACCAGTCGGCAAATGTTTAAGATGTATTCAAATGGCTACGTGTGTAGCGAATTTAGAAGCTCGGGTTGCTGAAGAGGGGACGGGCTGGAGGTTGCCTCCCTGTAAGGCAGCATGTATCTACATTTTGACTTGATTCAGACCAATAGGACGAATACCAATAGGAAAACTGAATCCGAATGTGAATTTGCTTGCATTGGAGAGTTGTCAGAATGGCCGTTGTTGAATATATGCTCTTTGAGTCCACTCAAGCCCTTGAACCAGATAATGTTGTGGTCTTTCTTTGCTTGTTGGCTGAATATATGGCATAAAATTACCTGTACCTCAAGGGTGGCGTCTAGAACCTAGACACTCTGTATAATATATAATAGAGCGCTCTTCATGCCATCCCACATTAGAGGCGTGACAGTACTCTTTTTCTGACCTTGTCTGCATGAGGAAGGCACCCTGGCTCAGATACTGTTCTGTTGTATTTTTTCTGGTTCATTCTGGGCGGCTGTTTGGCCAAAGATACATCACATATATACCTTGCATGTACCATTCTCCCAGGCAGTAGTTCTTGTACGCAGTGAACGCCCATCGCTCAAGGCTAAGGGCTCCCATGAGAAGATTTTGGATGCCCTAATAGCAGTGGAAGTTAAAGTCATAACATCTAATTGGATGGAACTTTCCAACTTGTAACTATGGAACTGGTGGAATCAGGTGGCATGTTTATGAAAAAGGGCACCTGGTTGATGCCTTGCTCTACCCAGGTGGGAAGTCAAGTATTAAAGAGCAAAAATTAGCAAGGTCATGGGATACCTGGCTGATGAACGAAGGGTGAACACACACCTATAGGGGTTACAACTTGGTAAGTGTGTACACATTACTGTGAATGACTTCTAAAAAAAAAAAGTATCAGGACAGTTCCGGGTACTGCAGTCAGATTTTTAATAAAACTGCAGTTTACGTGTTTGTAGATACACTTAATTGAGAGTAACACAAGATACAACAGTATTTACACATTTTGAAGGTATAGTAACCAGTTTGTGAGTGTCAAATTTCCAATATTTGTAACGTCTTTTCAATGCTTACACATCCACTGAGCGGTCCTTGGGAAGGAGACCAGTGGATTTAGCGAGGTGATAGCATGTAATAATCAGCACATATACATCAAAACAATGTGGGGTTGAACAAGGACAATGCAGACAATATAACAGTCAACACGACGGTGTTTCGGCCAGAAAGTGAGCTTGGATGAGCTCTGATGGTGTGGCCTTCATCAGGACGAGATATTCCAAAGCGGGAAGTATCTTGTGAGGTCTGTTGAGATAAACAGACGAGGTGTTATAGCAGTGGGCACATTTGTGGGCATCTAGCACAGGTAGCGGTATCAATACATGAAGGACCGGTGCTTACCGGAACTTGGGAGCATAGTGGCTCAGGGAGTAGCAGGAGTACACTGGAGGATTTTCGAGGTCCTAGAGGTGGCCGTTCCTGTGGAAGTAGGAAGGACATGGAGTCTGTGTTAAGCCATATGGAGTGGTGGAGCAACTAAGGGTAAAAAATGTGTAAGAGCAAGCTTACCTTGAGGGCCTGCTGCCGCGCAAAATATGGGTAGAACAGGCTGGCGTGATGAGTATGCAAAGTCAACCGCAAGCGTGAGGGGCTGCGGAAAAAAGGACACATGGGGCTCAGATTGCAGGCCTCGGGGTATATCAAGTGTCATGGTGCACGTGAGGGTTGGTGAGGCGTGCAGGTCGCAAACGGCCACAGATAAGGTGTGGCAGATAAAATCACAAATGGATGACATAACATGTGTGCTCCATGTGGAAGTCGGTCTGAGCATGACTTATAAATGGACAGAAACGTCTGTGATGCTAAAATTACGTGTGTTTCACTACGCCTTTCAGCTTTGTCTTACGCCCTCCACCTTTCCCTCTTCTCTCCCCTTGTACGTTTTATCCCTCATGTTTGCCGTCTACTTCCTTTTTCTTTTTTTTTTTGTGCTGAGATTGTTCCCGTCGAATTTATGGGTTACTTAATGAATTGTTGAGGGCTAGCCTTGATACGACATAGATATGAAGACCATGAATTACGGCCTTAATGAATTTGGGTGCTAGTTATATAGGGTGGTTATAAAGACCAAAATATCTTAACAGTCCACTTTTTAGGTACAGTTTGCCAAGATCTCCAATAACCTGAGACAGAATGGTTTATGGGAACCACACGCACCTGGGCACTTGATATTTAATGCTTAGAGTTTGTCTTGTTCGATTGAATACATAGAGCATGAGAAATTATAAGTCTTGGCAACTCAATCGGTTTTGAGTGCTGGCACCCTATATGTTAATAAACCAGCACTCAAAAACAAGTGAACATTAAATATCCAGTGCCCAGGTGCGTGTGGTTCCCACAAACAATTCCCTACCAAACAATTGGGACAGAAGAGCACTGTCTCCTGAGAACCCACAAACCGGCAGCAGGACCCACCCCCTGAGACCATCCTGATCAATGCAGTGATCTAGCTCTTCCAGTGCTCTACCCCCTCCCCCCACCCTCATACTATACCTGAGAGGGTTTGCAGAAATCATCATCTCCTCACATTTCATAAATATTTTTAGAAGGATGTTGATTTATGTTTTCTCCTTCGTCTTACTATGGTGTGTACCAGCGCATGGATGCCTTTGTTTTGGTCATTTTGTCATAGAGAGATGAACATACACATAAACATCTAATGCAAAGCCTTAAATATCATGCACATCAATAGAATGAACATGAGGGAGGTCAGACGTGCAGTAATGTAACAAGTAATGTGAACGATTAGCACAGCACAGGTGGGGGACTAATAAGGGAAATGTAAATAGCGCACAAGCAACATCATTGCCTCTAGATCCTAGAAAAGGAGTCAGTGTAGCCCAACTGTGTGCTTTCGATTATTATGATTTAGGAAGCAGGAATGTTTAAGTCCATTACACAGAGTGTTCAACCTGTGACTTGCACCTTCCTGGGTATGTGCTTAGAGAACTAAACAGTCTTACCAGCTCTATGCTCTTGTACTGTAGATGGCGCTTCAGGCGAATCTGCTTCCTAGCACTGTCATAATCAGTGTCAGTATCATTACCCAGGTGTGGTGCTCAATGTATCGGCCTTGGAGGAGTGAAGGCCTGGATGTGTACCCCAATGCTGGCTCAAACGCGTGTCACCGGCATCGTCCCCTTCCCGGAGCGGGCACAATTGCATAACTATTCCCCCTGCTAGCTGAGCTCTATTGCATTACTGAATAGTTAAAAATGTTGCCCAGAAAACAGAAAGCAAAGAGGAATAACTGAGTATATTTTAGTTGGTTTTAGTATAGCTTAGAACCGTACAAAGGCTTGCAAAACAAAACAACCCAGCGACTCCACGCAAAGACACCTTCTTAGCCTTGTAATGTGAAGGTTCGTGTTAAAAGTGCCAGTATGAAAGGCACCTCGGAGACCGGAATGACCCTCTCCTTAATACATGGAAAGCAGGCTCTGTCTCATTTCTGATAATGCAATCGCAGCAGCTGGGGTAATTGATTCGCTTTAGTTGCTGAGGCTACCTTTTTCTCCTGAACCCTATTAAATTCATTACATTAAAATCAGTATAATGTATAAAAGATGAACACGGTGGAGAATGCGGGGGCGCTGACGTCCTTTTCTGTAAGCATTTGTCAAAAGCCCGCTGTTTTCCAAATGTATGTTTATGGTCTGTATAATGTATCTTGGCACAATCTCAGCCCTGCAAGCTTAATTTGCCATGCTTGCAGTTAACTAAACATCTAGAGCTACACGTGTACGCTGAGAAATAAATATGTCCTGCATATTGCTAAATTGCCCTTATTTAATTATCTGCTTGAGTTGGTAGTCATTCCACTGATTGCAATTCAATATTGCATAGTTGATCGACCTGACTGTGGCTCGAAGTGACACTGTACAAGTAGCCCGCTGAACACTGATTTCTACACAGAGCATGCATGTTATTCCTGTTAGACGTGTATATAGAGCTATATGTAAGATTCCACCCACTTCTAAGCGCTGTAGCAATTTCTGGGACTAGCGTCCAATGTAATGCTACTCAATTTATTGACAGAGGAAGGATGTAGGGCTGAGTCAGTATTTCCGGATTCAAATACGGGACTGTTGGCCGCACACAAATATCCAAAGCAAGCACTTACCTCACAGAGATATCTCACCAGTTGACATGATTTAGCAACACTGTTGTGACCCTGTTTGTGGAGTGTGGATATATTGTGGGCAAAACTGTCATACGTCTGTCTATGGACAGCATGGGAAGAGGTTTCCTGCAGATATTGTATGTATGCTGTGGGCATGGAATGTTTGCAGGGGGGAGCCTTGTTCCATAAGGCCAGCAGCGGAGAGCAGATGAGTAGACACAATAGTCATGAAATTGTTAGATGGTAAAGCATAGGGAGGAGGTTGTGTCACTTTATGCAGGTGGCGTGTTACAATCTGCAGCGTGTAGGAGACCAGGATTCATGGTTGTGCGTATTGTGATCTCTTTATATACTTGAAAGGAGATGTGTTGTAAGTGCTAGCATGAATTGTCATGTTGGTGAGAACATGGGGAGTGAATCCTGTTAGCTTTGCGCAGTAGTGTGCTAGCAGTTAACAATTGTGTGGTGATTACAGTAGCAGAGTGCACTATCTACCAACAAGGACTCTTAGGCGGGATACACATGTGTTTTGGTAAAATGCTACTGGAGCAGCAAGAGCCTTTATAATGAATTGATTTGCTTGAAAGGGGCTCCTAGGGGTCACTCGTGATATGGAAACAAGGCAATAACCATTCACGAAAAGATGTGCCAGACACGAGGTTCAAATTCCCAATGCTAGGGTTTATTGCAAGCAAAAATAGTCTCACTTGGCCAATTCAGGTCTCACGCCCCGCGACGTGAGTTTCCTAGACCTCGAGGGACGCAAGAGAGAGAATTACATACATCAGTTACATATATGCAAAATGCATATCATACAATCAGCAATGTCATGTGTAACGCCCCCCTTTGGTTAGCTTCTTTGAACTCAGGATGACGATGGACATTTCCGATGGGTATGACAATTATGACACTTTCGATGTCTATTCTAGTAACAATGTGCAATTTAGAAAGTGCGGAGGCATCTTCTAGTTGTTGAACAGAACACGGTGGTTCTGTTCTTGGAAGCAAGCTGCACACGGGGGAAGAGCCACATTCCATGCTCTGCTATCTATGAGGTACTATTAGTGTCCTGGGAGCCGACACGCTCTAACGGGTTTTGTGAGGGGGGGGGCGTAGGAAGAGCATAATTCAAGCCTTTAGCTGTTTTATTCTAACATATTCTACCATCGTACGAGAGTGGCTGGCAGCTGTGAAGTGATTAAATGCCCTACAGCTCTCTCTCAAGGCTAAAGAGAGGGAGCGTGGGCATTCCTTTCTGGGCTACTCATGAGGAGTTTCAATGAACTCCTCAGTCCCGCGACCTTGTCCTTTCATATTCAGACAACAATGTTAACAGTTGAGCAGAGTAAACAGAATTCGCAAGAATTGCAAGCTGCAAAGCAGTTTAGACAAAAAGCAATGAGCAATGGTTAACAAGCAAAATGGCGATTCTTGCTACGTTTAAAATGGCCGCTTGTTGGTCAAGCATAGCAGTCTATATTTCTATAATTCGGTGCATAAGACGGTTGGCCTACGGCCATCAAGTTACGTCTGTCATTCAAATGAAGGGTATTCACTTTTCCAGATTGACAAACCCTCCTTTTGGCCGTATGCCAAAAGTCTTATTTTTTTCATTGTATCCTCCTCCGATGAGGATAAGTCTGGGGTATCTATGTCTGAACCATCTTCATCATTAATGTCTATAGCCATGAATTGTTTTACTGTTTTTGTTTCATCAGTGTCTCTGTTATTTTGGCCATGCGTTTGTTTTCCTCTCGACAACATGTGCATACATCCCTTAGTACATCCATCAGTTATTTCAGTGCAAACTATTGGTAAGCATTGTATGCAACAGCAACATGTTATGAATATACCAAGTACCATCATTAGTATCGAGATTAACTTCCATCCCCAAGACCGCAATAATCCCCAAAACCAGGATCCTATCCCCCAAACCCCTTCTTCAGTAGAGAGTGTGGAATTTAGGACATGTAATTTCCAGATTGCTTTAAATATCGTAGGGGAGTGATCATCTATATACACACAGCATGCAGTTTTTACGAGTTTGCAAACTCCCCCACGATCAACTAATATTATATCGAGAGCCATCCTGTTTCGGAGTGCCATTAGTCTTATTCCTTTTTCTTCTATCGTCATAGTCAATAAAATATCCGTTGTTGAATCTATTGTATTTTTTTAATATTCTAGACAGCTTTCTTATATTGTAAGAATTTTCTATTTGGGACAAGAATGGTATAAATGATTTGGCTATATCCATTGCTATCATTCCATCCTCGCTACTCCTTTGAGTTCTACCTTTTGTTTGTCTGGCTACTTCTGCTGTCTTCAAGAGGAACACTCCTGGAAACAGTAGACATAGGTAGCATGTACCTCCCCAGTTCCTAGGTAACCATGGATATGCTTTTTTCCCACATATAAAGTAAACTGGGTCCCCTACGTACACGGGTTCTATTTCGTGCTTTAAAACCACTGTGTTCAGGCAGTTGCTAAACGTTCCTACTTTATAGGAACCCTTTTTCTGTAAACATAGGGGAGCAGTTTCAGGGCTGTGATCCACTGTATAGGCAGGGGGCAGAGCATCTTTATTCCATTCATCCCTCATTCGAAATGTCATTACTGATGTTTCTTCTGCTGGCGGGGTTGGTCTATTTTGCCTATGTAATCTATCTAGTCTTATCTTTCGTGTATTCTTCCTCATGGGATCTAGTGAAAACACGCAAGCTTTGTGGAATATGGAACAACCCACAGGTCTCATGATCACTTCCTCAAATTCATTCATATTGTTCTCATCTAGCTGACCCGTATTACTCTTGTTCCATTTCCCAAAGAACATTGCACTCAATGATACTTCACATGAATAAATCAATGGTAACGGTTGTACATACCAGCCTATCCCTTTCCCACCGAGCTGTGGTAAATGGGCACAAACCCAGCAATCTTTTTTCTTTAAAACCGCATGGGTCATGTTCATGATGAGCAACACTGTATTGTTGCCATTTCCTTCTCTGTGTCTTTCTTCCATTGGGGGCAAAGTACCAGTGATTACATGAACCAGGCTTTCAGTAGCTGCTTTTGGCAAAAGTGTTTCTAACGGGTGCGCGTACTCCAGGAACCATAGTGTAATAGCTGTTATTGTTGGTACTGTTATTGTTGGTACTACCATACTTAAGAAACACAGGACCAATGTCCAAATCAGTACCCAGTTCCTTTTACCATGCTTTTTCCCTAAATGTACAGTCTCTAAATCTATCATCTTTTCAGCAGGGGTGCAGGAGGAGGCTGAAACCGGTCTTGATTTGTTCTTCATCGTCCTTCTTCTTGCTGGCAAAGTTCGCCGCAAATGTCTCTCGTTCTCGATGCCAGAAAAGTTCAACGAAAAATGTCACAGTTCAATTCTGCCAGCCCTTTCACAGCCTAGATCACCTATCCACTCCGAACAAGATTAGTTGTTCTTTCTCCCACTGCTCAGACGATTTCTGAACAGTTCTTTATTGATAGAGTACTATGTGCATCCAGCTTGTCCTGCTCTGGCTCCTGACACATGTACTTTTATAAGCGCACTGAAGAGCCGTGAGTCTTGAATTGTCCGACTTGCACAACTCTGACACTTCTCTCCTCTACGCCCCTGGCTCCTACTCCGTCTGTGAGTGGAACCAAAGGCAAAAGAAAAGCACCAAAGATCTGTGGATCACTTTGCCTGTCGAGGCCGCAAATTATACCGGTTCACTCCTGGTATTGTATGATCCGTGAATAGTGCCGTTGCACTTCCAGTATCAGGCTCAGTGTCAGCCTGTGGCACAATGATGGGTAGCGATGAGCACCATGGCAATGATGTAGTTTCTTTCTTTGGCTTTGGTGCATTTGCAGAATCTGGTGAGCGCCAAATGGGTACACGCGTTATTTCTGCTCGTGTTTGCAATGCAGGGTTTGTGTCGCTTGGCAGTGATGTTGTTTCTGCTGAGCAACGTTGGGGCACTTTTTGCCCTCTCCCCTTACTGGCAGCCTCCTCGGGCTCTGTTACGAGTTTCACTTTTCGCTTGGGCTTTGTTTCAACTTTCACTTCTCGCTCAGGCTGATGCTGTGTCAATGGACTGGCAACAGTTTCTTTCGTTTCCGAGACCGTTTCCTTTCTCTAGTCGTCGGAAGTTGTCAGCAGTCCTGGGAATCTTTTGGCATGTGTTGCATGGATCCATGCCTTCCGTCCGTCTACTCGGATGGCCGTTTGCGTTGCCAAAAGTACTTGGTAGGGGCCGCGCCACCTGGGTGCTAATGCTGTCTTCCGCTCAAAGTTCTTTATGAAGACCCAACTTCCAGGCTCCAGCGAGTGCCCCGGTCCGGTGTATCGCACTGGTAACGCCTCCTGCACCTGCTGATGAATCAAACGCAAGTTCTGCATTAAAAGGCCACATTACGTGCTTAACATAGGATGCTCGACCTCACATAATCTTTTGGGCTGCGGTGCGCACCATGCATTTGCTGGTCTCCCCATTATAATTTCATAGGGGGAGAGCCCAGTCTTAGCCTGCACAGACGTGTGCATGCACAATAGCGCTAGGGGTAATGCATCCACCCAACTCAACTTGTTCCCAGCACAGATTTTAGCTATCTTTGACTTTAAGATACTGTTATGTCTCTCCACAAGCCCGGCAGAACTGGGATGCCTGAAACTGTGGAATCTCTTCTCTATCTGCAGACCTGCACAGATCTGTAGCACTACTGCGCCCACAAAGTGTGGGCCGTTGTCTGACCACAGGACACGGGGCAACCCAAACTGGGAGAAATACTCCTTTAACATTACTTTTGACGTTGACATGGCAGTACAGTCTTTTAAAGGATATGCCTCCACCCACTTGCTGAATGCACAAATCACCACTAACACATATTTGTAGTTCTGGCACCTTTCCATTTCTATGAAATCAAAATGGACCACCTCAAATGGCATAGAGGGTGGGCCAAAACTACCTACTGGAGTCACGGTTCCCTTCCCTACATTGTGTTGCAGGCACGTAATACAATTCTGCACTAGCCTTTCCGCATTCTTTTTTATGTGTTCATTTTTCCATACTGTGGATAAATCCTGTACCATCTTCTTCGCGCAAATGTGGGTAGGGCTATGCGCCATAGTAACCATTGCGGCCACGTAACAATTTGGCAACATCCAGTTCTTGGTCTCTTTGTCCACCCAACATCCTTCCAAATCTAACTAAGCAGAGCCCTGAGCCCACCCCTGAATCTCTCCGGTCGTGCCCTCAGCCTGCATTTCTTTGACTGTGGCAACTCCATTCTCTATCATACAAGGTACTTCCTCAGTCTGCACTGTCATCATTTTATTTCCCAAATCTGTGGCTGTTTGCTTCGCAATCCTGTCTGCAAATGCGTTTCCCTCTCCCACTTTACATGTTACTTTTTTATGCGCCTCGCACTTCACTATAGCTAGGCGCTTTGGAAACGTGAGTGCAGACAACAATCGCACAATCAAAGGGCCATGCTGAATCCTGGCCCCATGTGATGTCAAGAAACCCCTCTCAGCCCAAAGTCGGCCAAAGTTATGAACCACACCAAAGTCATACTGGCTGTCAGTATAAATATTCACGTTCAAATTCTCAGAGAGTTCACAGGCTCGGGTCAGTGCTATTATTTCTGCGACTTGCGCCGAATTGTAGGGGATCCTTCTGCTTTCTACAACACTCTCTAGGGTAGTAATTGCATATGCGGCCGTTGATGTGCCATCAGGTAATTTAAAACAAGAGCCGTCACAAAATAACTCCCCATCTGGCTCTTTCTGTGGGATGTCGCTCAAGTCAATTCTTCCCTTTGTTTCTTCTTCAGTGACCATTAAACAATCATGGGGTAGTGATTCATTGTCACCAATTTCTGCTATGGGCAGTGGCATTAATTCTGCAGGATTCAATGCGCTACACCTCATAATTTGGATGTGGGGTGCAAACAAGATGAGCTCATATCTTGTCAGTCTAGCTGAGGTGAGGTGTTGCGTCTGTGTCCTATTTAATAGAACGTCTATAGCATGTGGCACCATCAGAATTAAAGTGTGCCCCAATACCATTCCTTCCGTTTGTTTCACTGACGCAGCAGCCGCTGCGATGGATCGCAAACATCGTGGTAGTGCGCGCGCTACAGGGTCCAACGCGGAAGAATAATAGCCGCGCGGCCTATTTCTTCCACCTTGTTCCTGTGTCAAAACCGCCAATGCACATCCTTCACTCTCACTCACAAATAGTCTAAAGATCTTTTTATAGTTAGGAGTGCCTAAAACTGGTGCAGCACACAATGCAGCTTTCAATTGCTCAAATGCTTTCTGACATTCCTCATCCCACTGTAAAGGCATCACTGCATCCTTTTTAGTTAACTTTATCAACGGTTTCACAATCAACACAAAATTACTGATCCACTGCCGACAATAAGAGGCCATGCCTATTACAGCTCTCACTCCTTTTTGAGTTTTTGGAATAGGCATACTAGAAATACTTTCTATGCGTTCTGGTGTTAATCTTCTCCCTTCTTTCGAAAGTAGGTAACCCAAATAAGACACCTCCTTCTGATTATACTGGAATTTCTTCAAACTTATGGGTCGCTAAGTGTGTCAATAGTAATATAGTACTTTCATTGCAGATCTCTTTTGTGTCAGCAGCTAATAACAAGTCATCTATGTACTGCAAGAGTACGCAACCTTCGGGTAATTCTAGCATGTCTAGCTGCTCTTTTAGCGCTCTGCTGTAAATGCTCGGGCTTTCTGTGTATCCTTGTGGAATGCGTGTGAATGTGAATGATCGACCTCCTAGAGTGAACGCGAACAGATATCTACTGCTTTTATCCACTGGAATGCTAAAGAACGCGTTCTTCAGATCAACTACACTAAAGTATTCTGCAGTGGCCGGTATCATTGTCAGTAATGTTGTGACATCCGGGACCAAAGGGAATTGTGGGTCCACCACTTTGTTTAATGCGCACAGATCAATTATGAAACGATAGGATACTTCATTGCCTCCTTTCTTGTAAACTGGAAGAATCGGGCTTTTGCACGTGTTATCTGCAATTTCTTCAACCACCCCCAATCTTACCAGGTCAGTAACAATACTTTTTAATCCCTTCTCACCTTCAACAGAAATTTTATACTGGGGAATTCGTGGTAGTGTAACACCTTCTTTCAAAGTTATTTTTGCTGGCTCTATTTTCAAGCATCCTACATCGTTATCATGCATTGCCCACAGACAGGTTGGTACTCTACTTAGCTCTTCTGGTAAAGCTTTTGACATAAATTCCACCACCGGTGCATCGTGAGGCCACATCGTGAGGAACACCCCATCTGCCGTACAATGTATGACTGCCCCCAATTTCCTCAACAAATTTAATCCTAGCAAGTTCTCTCCACAATTTTCTGTCAAAAGAAATGGACACTGTTCGGTAAATGGTCCTATTGTAATTGGGGCAGCTTCGGACATGGGGTTAATTACTGGTGTACCTGCAAACCCTACGGAAACATTCTTTTGCCCTGACAGTGGGATCTCCGGAACCAAGTGGTGGTCTATCGAGCACTTCTGTGCCCCTGTATCTACAAGGAAACGGTGCTCCTTATTCCCAACTCTCATTTCTACGTAGGGTCCTCTCTGATTCACGGGAATAGACATTGGTGCTGACCCCTGCCGTGGGCTGTCCTATCGTGAAAATAACACATCGTCCGATGTGTAGTCACCGCTGCTGCTATAATACGTGTTTGGCTGTTTATCAAAAATATTCCCATTTCCCCCTCAATGGGCCTCATTCCGACCCAGGCGGTAAGTTACCGCCTGGGTCGTACCTTTACCACCATGGCGTAAACTACGTTTACGCCATGGTGGTTGGCGGACTTACCGCCCCATTCCGAGGTTGGTGGGGCGGTAAGTCCCCAATCCCCATTTACCCTTCCCCATTCCCATTTTTGCCCCATAGGGCATAATGGGAGTGGGGAAGGCGTTAATTACGCCACCGTAAATTACGGTGGCGTAATTAACAACAAGGTCCCTTAGCGCCATGGATTTTAACACCTGCTAAAAGCAGGTGTTAAATCCTTCATGGCGCTAAGGGACCTCGGAATCAGGCGGTAAGGGTCGGCGCTGTTTACGCTGCCGTAAACCCCTTACCGCCTGGGTCGGAATGAGGCCCAATGTCCTCCACTCTGATCAATTCTCTGTTGGCCCTGCCCACCCTATATTTGGTTCAAAACACTTTGGTTCAATGTCTGGTTCTGTTGCGCTTGGTTTTGACCATAGGATTGGTTTTGAGTACCTCCATTGGTATATCCCTGCTGCTGCTGCATGCTATTTCTGCTTGGGCCGTTTGACCCCTGATGTCCTCTATGAGGCCTTCTCTGACCAAACCCACCTCTATTCTGTAGGTGCGGGCATTGCGCTCGCCAGTGTCCTTCCTCCTTACAGTACGCACATTGATTTACTCCCAATGACACCCCATGCATAATATTCAAATTTCCTCTGCCTTGTGCATTTCCTCTACCTCTATTGTATCCAATGACCTGCTGCAGTAACACTCCTACTATCGTTCGCATCGCTTCTTTTCTCATCTCCAATGGGTACCCATTACATATCTCACTTACTTCCTTTACTGACGTTCTTTTGTTCGACATCCATCGCATTGTTTCCCCCACCCATACCTGCAATCTTTGTTTATCAACTATTTGTCCTGGTACCGGCAAATGCTTTTTACCACCTGAAAAAACTCTTGGCCACGATTTTTGCATATACAACCTCGATGCCTCCTTCCTACCTTTCTTAATACACTCACTACTATATTCAGGTGTAGCAAACATCTCAGCATATCTATCTTCCATTTCATTTTTCACTTCAATGAGTTTGTGCACATGTTTTCTTACATCCTCATCTCTTTGCTCACTGCGTGCTAACTTATTCAAATCTAACAATCGCTGTGGCGGTAATTTGTCAAGTAACTTTTTCCATTCTCCCACCAAATATTTCCCCATGCATTCCAACACTACCTGTCTCTCGTTGCTTCTTCGGTACCCATACAATGAGGCCAATGCAGCTGTCCCATCGTTTCCTTCTATGTACATTTCTGCCTCTTGCCGTAATTCAATCTTTCTTTCTTTGCTGATCGCGCTTCGAGTTACCCGTCCAAATCCTATTCCTTCAGCCCTGCCTCTCGCCTCCCCGGTCTCAATTTCGACTTCGGGAGGGGCGGATGGTGCTGAATCTGTCTCTGGAGCGGGAGGTGCGGATGGGACAAGTGACACAGGTGGCATCTGTGAAGGGCCATCCTGGGTGCTGGGAAATTGCGTGTCTGCGGTCTGCGCTTGTGGGAGGGCTCGAGCTGTGGGTGGGGCTTGGGTTAATGCTTGCGTGAGGGGCTACAGGAGGGGGTGTGAGAGCTACTGGTTGGGCCTGCGCAGTCACTACTGGCGTGTTTAGTTTCGATTCTGGTTTTGGGCCTCGACCCGTGTCAGTTAGCAAATGTTCCATTAATTCGTCTGCTATGTGTAGTTCCCGCTGCGGGTATACTCCTTCTATGTTCATTTGCTCACGTCTCCCTTCCCGTCTTAGACTTGCCGTCCACTCCTCCTCCTCCTTTTCTTCTGCTACTTCAAGCTTTGTTTTGTGCCTACGCACATGCTTCTCTCTACTCCTAAATCGGAGCATTGCTTCCCTCCTCCAATCTTTGACAGTCTCAAAAGCTGTGGGTTGCACTTTTTTCCTAATTAGCACCCTTTCTAGGTTATCTATCCTCGCAATCTCAAAGCTACCATTAATCAGCCACTGATGGTCGGGTTGCTTTCTAGTTTGCTTATGCCAAATTTCACAAAATATTATCGCACCCACACCATATTTTGCATACATGTCATAAACCGGCGTTCCCCCAGGCGGTGCACTTTGGCCATATTCCAAGGACTGTCTACCGCAGCTGAAAAGCCCCCTAAAGTGGACAGTACTCCAGGCATGTTTCTTTAACCTTCCCCTTTGGTTAGCTAACCTTTACCTGGACGTTTGAATTTGCAAAATCAACACTTTACCAAAAATCAGGTTTTTATTTGAATCGGGGAATGACTCACCTGATAAAACAAGTTGCCTGTCCTAACGCAACCTCTCCCAACGTCGTGGCTGCGCTTCTCTGGCTTCTGCCTCGTCTTGGGACCCTCGCCTCGTTTGCCCTCTGGCCCGGTACGTCAATCAGGGATCAGATGTTTGCAGATCTGCGGAAGGAATCTCCTCACTTCTACAGGGCGCCCCGTACACCTCTTGATCCCGGCTCGATCGTCCCGTCCTCGCCGTTCTTCCGCCTTTACTCCGTTACAACGTATACGATGGGGCAAGTGGGGGAGGGTCCCTATTCGGTCGCCATCTTGAAAGGGGCTCCTAGGGGTCCCTCGTGATATGGAAACAAGGCAATAACCATACACGAAAAGATGCGCCAGACACGAGGTTCAAATTCCCAATGCTAGGGTTTATTGCAAGCAAAAATAGTCTCAATTGGCCAATTCAGGTCTCACGCCCCGTGACGTGAGTTTCCTAGACCTCGAGGGACGCAAGAGAGAGAATTACGTACATCAGTTACATATATACAAAATGCATATCATACAATCACAATGTCATGTTTAACACCCCCCTTTGGTTAGCTTCTTTGAACTTGGGATGACGATGGACATTTCTGACGGGTATGACAATTATGACACTTTCGATGTCTATTCTAGTAATGTGCAATTTAGAAAGTGTGGAGGCATCTTCTAGTTGTTGAACAGAACACGGTGGTTCTGTTCATGGAAGCAAGCTGCACACGGGGGAAGAGTCACATTCGATGCTCTACTATCTATGAGGTACTATTCGTGTCCTGGGAGCCGACACGCTCTAAAGGGTTTTGTGGGGGGGGCATAGGAAGAGCATAATTCAAGCCTTTAGCTGTTTTGTTCTAACATATTCTACCATTTTCCGAGACTGGCTGGCAGCTGTGAAGTGATTACATGCCCTGCAGCTCTCTCTCAAGTCTACAGAGAGGGAGCGTGGGCATTCCTTTCTGGGCTACTCATGAGGAGTTTCAACGAACTCCTCAGTCCCGCGACCTTGTCCTTTCATATTCAGACAACAATGTTAACAATTGAGCAGAGTAAGCAGAATTCGTAAGAATTGCAAGCTGCAAAGCAGTTTAGACAGAAAGCAATGAGCAATGGTTAACAAGCAAAATGGCGATTCTTGCTACGTTTAAAATGTTGGTCTTGTTGGTCAAACATGGCAGTCTATATTTCTATAATTCGGTGCATAAGACGGTTGGCCTACGGCCATCAAGTTATGTCTGTCATTCAAATGAAGGGTATTCACTTTTCCAGATTGACATGCTATGAGCTATGGATTGGATGGATGGATTAGTGGCTTCAATAGAAATCTTGAGCTGTCATCAAATGGATGCTAATTCAAGAATGCTGTGTTAAGGTTTGGCAATTTCGGGATGTGTGCCAAATGGGTTTGAGTGAGTTTGATGTGTGTAAATGGTTTATTATTAGCATCTCACCTTTGCAGGATTTGCAGGATTAGCTCTGCATAAGCAGCCATGGACTTTTAGGAACTACATGCGAAATTAGGCATACAGTGTAATGGTATAGCAGTACTATAGTGTGTGCAGCTGTACTGGATAGGAGTGACCAAGGAAGGTGTGATGTATTGATCACCATGACGTTGTTATGCACCAAGTGATGGGAGTGGGTGGAAGGATGGTGTACCTAATGTCAAATTATCGTTGAATGTGCATATGGGTGAGGGTAAGTTGTGTGTTCTGCTTTGATACTAACAGATGAGATTTTAGTGCTATTTTGGTAGTACCAGTTGTGAGTTTGTGCTATATTTGAAGTACCTATTGCTGATATTTTACCACCTGAGTGGTACCAGATATTTGGATGTGTATCTTCTAGATATAGTGCAATCCTCAAGACCGTCTCGGTCCTCTTACGCCCACCATCTTATCACTCCAAGATTTAGACTGACAAGAGCCAGCAGAACAAGCTTCCAGGTCATTGCCTCAAAGAACTGGAACTCATTACCTCTAGCACTAAGATCAGAACAATCATAATGGACCTTCCGCAAACACCTCAGGACACTGCTCTTCTCCCAGGACCACTCCCATGGTTGATCTGGAGGACCTGACTTTAAGGACCATAAACTGCCAATGCTCATTACTTTGCAACCGCTTACGTCTGTCATCTTAACTAGCACCCAGGTGTGCAAGGGCTTAGAACGCTCTACAAATGTAAAAAAAATAATTAATACATAAATACATGAATGAAATAAATATTGTACCTAAAGGTTACTGGATTTGTACCTAGGAGTTACTGGATTTGGATGCGCTGAGTCATGTATGTACCATGCAGTACTGTAAGTCTGTATGACTGGATTGTCTGCCCATTGTTACAAATCAGCATGAGTGCTCTAGAAGAGTTTATAATGACTGCACATGGAGGTGGGTCGATTGAGTGTGAATGCACGTGGAAGTGGGTCATGCATGCATGTGTGCCGTGTTATAGGGCAGCGTTAGTGCGGCTGGAATATGTGAGGAATAGTGACTACACGTGGAGGTGGGACGGTAGGCATCAGTGTGTGCCATGTATTAACAGAGCATGATTGGTCTTTAAAAGTATGAGTGAGGAGTGGTGCGAGTATGTGGTGAGTATGCGAGTACTTTGTTTTTCAGGAGGAGCTTTCACTCTGGGGCATGTGGTAGAGAACATGTGACTTTCACTATCCAGTTGAAGATGTTGACGTTCATTTTGTACAACAGGAGTAGTATCAGATGTAAGTTATGTGCTGTAGAGTTAATGCCATATATTAAATTGCCCCACCACAAAGAGACCACAAAGAGCATAGTGAATGTGAGTCTTGAGAAGATAATTGAACAAAGCTGGTACCTCAAGAGGTTGGTGGTAAAGATGATTCTCTTTGCAAAGGGGCATTTACGTTTATATACCCTATGGAATTGTGATGGGTGTTTGGTGTAGTGTTGGATGTTCAGAATAGGCAGCAGCATTGGGGGTTGGGGGAGTTAGGCATGAAAAGTAATTACATTTTTTTAGGATTTGCAGGTATTCATGTTGTACCATTTAGCGACAAGACCATTTAGGGTGATGGCTATGTGTACATGGGCACTGTATTAGTGCTTTGTGGGTTTACAATGCTTTTAATGTGCCAGCATCTGTCCGCCGATAAATTATATTGTTCAAAGTCTTAGTATGGGGTGCACTATTAGGTTAGCCTGCCACTGTACTGCTCGTTAATATGCAGGTTCCTTAATATGCGTATTGGAGCACCACCCTGTCGGTGCATCGATATGTTGGATATGTTGTGGGCAACACCAGAGTAACCCTGTTTATGGATTGTGGATATATTGTGGGCAACACTGTTGTGACCCTGTTTGTGGAGAGTCAATATATTGTGGGGAACATTGTTGTGACCGTGTTTATGAAGTGTGGATGTGTTGTGGGCAACACTATGTGAACTTGTTTATGGATTGTGGATATATTGTGGGCAACACTGTTGTGACCTGTTTATGGAGTGTGGATATATTGTGGGCAACACTTTTGTGACCCTGTATAGACAATGTGGATATATTGTGGGCAACACTGTTGTGACCCTGATTGTGGGGTGGGGATATATTGTGGCAACACTGTTGTTACCCTGTATAGGGAATGTGGATATTTTGTGGTAAACACTGTTGTGACCCTGTTTATGGAGTGTGAATATATTGTAGGCAGGCTACCTGTGGCCTCCCCACATTAGAAAATAATAAAGAAAAAAAAAGCCCCATCCGGGGAAGGGCCTCTGGTGACTGGAACAGTGGGCATGGATTGTGTATTCTTGCCTGCTGTTCCAGCCACCTGATTGGCTGAGCGTCCTTCCACTGGTGCCAATTCAGAATGATGTCTGCAAAACCCATTGTTTATAAAATGAGGTTATGTGTGTGCATACTTTCACAATGAAAATAAATGGATGCAATCAATGCAAAAGTGTATTTGTATAGCATCATGATTCCATTGGTATGGTTTCATGGTCCCTGTCCAAAAGGGCATTGGGAACACAGATGAATTGTTTCTGAGGGACCAGAGTCTGTGCTCTGAACCGGTGCTGCAGTTTCATTTTGCACTGAGACTGCACTAGGCTGTGAGGTAAACAGTAAAAGCAATGACATGTGCAGTGTGGTCTAGGGTGCATGCACGGGGTATCTCATGACCACTCTTTTATGGAGGTGATATCAGTTTCACAGAGTGTAATCTTAGTTCATGCGTGAGGGTTGGAGTTATTTAATTATGTGTATGTTTGTAAAACATGACTTTGGTGACAGCGCAGATGTGCTTCATACAGGCCTGATTTGATTTTGATGTATTTATATTTTGCGACTAGGTGGAGTAAACTACATTTTGGTGCGACGACCTTAAAAATACACTAGCCAATCAATATAAAAACTACTATTCAGCAAAACAAGTAGGTTATTCAAGCTTTTCTGAAGGGGATCAGGAAATGGAAGCTATGAACTATTCAAAACTGGGCATTCCACAAATGAGGGGTGACCACTGAAAATCAGCGCACCCCCCTAATTTTCACCGACCTTGGTGATATTCAAATGAGGCCATGTTGTGATCTTATTGTTTATTTTATTGGGTTTACAATGTACAGTTTTCATTTTTAGGCTTTGGGCAGGAAGTCCACGGATATATTTAAAGACTTAACATAAGAACTTGAACAACACTCTGCACCAGACTGGTGTATAGTGGAGCGACTGCGTCGAGTGATTTTATCTGACTTTTGTCATCACGTGATAAGCTGGACTGCTGGGTTTTGAAGTGATTGCAATCACTGTAACTAGTGTATTAAAACCTGTTATTCCTTGCACGTGCCAGGTTAAGCAGTGGATAGAACAAACAATAACTTTCACATCGTAGATTAGTGTATTAACATCTGTCTTATATTCAGCGTCTTCACACATGGACATGTTAGAAACTATAAAGAAAGAACCTCCAGCCCGGTTATGGGAATTCTACCCAAGAGTGAGCTGGCACCCAGCTAGCCAGGACCATTCCAGGCAATCCTAATTATGGAGACAGCAGTTAACATTGGCAACATAGCCACCTTGGTACATGCATCACACTGTAAGGGGAGTGTCCACTCAAGAATGGAGACCAAGTTGCTTCTAATTAGCACAGTGACAGCTTTGTTATCTCCGTGGGTTACTGAATGACCTTTGACATTGGCAGGCGCAAGTACCGTTGCAGAGACTACTGAGGCCAACAGAAAGGGTCAACCTGACAAAAGTAGTAACTAAGTAACTACGTCAGATGACAAGACGTGTTATCATTGGTGTTACGTTATGTCCTGGCCAGGCGGTACAAATGGCCTAGGGGGATTGTGGGCTTGTTTCTGGGATTTCTCCCCTTATCCACAAAGTTCAAATAATGCAAGCTTGTCTGTCCATGTCATGCTCTTCCCAACCATTCGTCCAGAGTGGATTATCCTAAAACTCTGGCAGCAACTGAATGCCCATTGACAACTGCTCCAGTTCACCAAATCCAGGCCACTGTTACTCTTATTCCAATATCAACTTTCCCAATCAAGCTCAACTAGCCTAACCATCTGTCCCTTATCTAACCTGTTTTCCTATTGTCTCTCTCGTCTGTACTTCATAGATGGTGGCCATAGTCGCATGGTACCCGAGTGGGACCGTTCAGGTATTTGTATAGGATTTCATGCCTCACCAAGTGAGAAGGAGACTTGATTTCCCCAAAACAGTGGATATGGTGGTCATCCCCAGCACGTGCATTTGGAGGTAAGAAATAGAGGATGGTGGGGATGTTAATAGGTACAATGACAACTATTGTTATTTGGTGACTCCCCTAAACTCTGATAATAAGACTAGAGTGGAAACAATTCGTGTGCATAAGCCATCTTGTACTGCTACCACCAGGCAGACACAGGAGACCATTCCTGTGCAGATATCACTTTCTCAGAGTGCCACAGAGTTACAGTGTACAACTACGGTATCTCCATAGTTCCTATAGCGCAAAACAATTAGTGCAGTAGCTAGGCCTGGGTATAAACATATCATTGTTAATGTATTTGTAGGAACCATAACTTTCTCACTGCCTCTGTCTACCTTTCAGTTGACCTCACTATTTCCCAATTGCACGAAGGGTGCAGCCATCCATTTGGCATAGCGGTGGCAAGTATTGCAATCTGTGAGAAGTAAAAAGAATGGGGGGATAAGGTGTGGGATGGGGCAAATCCAGCCCCTGCAGCATGGAATGTGCATATGGTCCAGAACCTCAGTGACCATTAAGGTCGGCTCAAGAGAGACACTTGGCTTAAGCATGAGGCTCAAATGACCAACACTCATGTGAATATTTGGGAACTGAGAATGATCTGCACACTCAGATCTGCCACCAAGGAGTTGTTGACTAAGCTGATCCGGAAAAGGATGCTAGCATGCGGTGCCTTAGAATGGGACTTTGCCTGTGCAGAAGATTTAGATTCTCAGACTGATCAGCTTGTGTGAATCCATGAAGAAATGCAGCATCAAACCTGGTAGCATGAGCTTGGCAGTAACTCCAGGATTCCTGAAGACCTTTGGCATGGAGGAGAATGCTACTGTACAATAGCTGTGGGTGCTGAGGAATGCTATCACCTTTCAAGCCAGAGATTCTGTGGCCAGTGTTTGGGCTCCGATGCATCAGATTGTACCTGATACATGGGCTAGATGCAGGTGGGAGTGGGTGACACACTCTGCAGTTTAGGAGGAGAAGGCACCAGGTTCGCAATCCCACTACTTGACAAGTACCCCAGGAATAACCTCAGATCTCTGCACAGCTTAACCAACATTTAGTTATTATGATTCGTACAACCCTCAACGCTGCAATGCCTTACCAAGTCAGTAAGGAGTCAGGAAATGCTGGTAGGAAATAGAATATGTTGGGAGAGGTTGGCAGTAGACGCTACCCTACAAGGAACAGAGTTGTTTAGAGCTCATAATATTTACAGTTTAATGTGAGGAACCACGTCAGCAGAAATAGACTTTTTCCATAGAGCTAGTGTTAAAACGTGCAGTGTGTTCTGGCCAGTCTAGAGGTCAGAGGTAGTACGTTTGAAGGCAAAACTGATTAGAAATTTGACACAACTGCTGCCACATAGATGTGAGAATCTTTTAGAGATATTACTGCAGTTATGGAAAACTGAAGACGGTAAAAGACAATTACATGTATTTGAAAAAGTGTTTGTTGAAGAGAAACAGATGTTTCCAATCGTGCCCGGATATCCCATCTGATGCGGTCCTTCTGATGTTCTATGTGTGATAACTGCGACAGTGCAAGAGAAACCTGTCACTGCTGCCACGATACGTCTGATACTGCTTAATGTTTTTTAGCAGGTTTATTGGGGGTGTTTCTGTAGATGTAGAAAATATGGGGCAGATGGCCACCTCCAGACCTCCTAGTACCATCGAAAATGCAATATTTAGTTTCGGTAGGATTTAATATGTCTGGTGATGAAGTGGAGAAAGAAACTGGCACCTTGATGAGAATTTAAGTTTATACTCTTGAGGGGATTAAGAGAGGCCTGTCGGTCCCATGGAACTCTTATTTCCAATGTAAAAGGGTAAGGGACTAACGTCGTAGAGTAGTGAGTTGCACTATAAGTGCAATAGAGAAGATTGTAGCAGCTTTTTCTCTTGCAGATCTGTTTATCTTGTTCTACCAGCTGAAACCTGATTGCTTTTTAATTGAATAGTATTCTCCATTATTGGTCATTTTCTCTTGCAGAAGACTTTCCAACTTTCATCGTATTACTTGTAATACAAGATGCCCCAGGGTGCAGAGTGCTTTACCAATGTCAAAATAAATAAATTTGTTCAATCTCGCATATACCAAGGAGCGGGTTAAGGAATACAGGGAGTTATCTTTGTAGCTGAGGATGATTAAACTCTTTCGGCGGGAGGGCAAAGAGGAACTGGTCATGTTATACGGCAGGTGGACCCCAGCATTGATGATTGAATCCTGTGGTAAAAATGTGCTGTGCATGTTATGGGGCGGGGGCCTTTTCCCCACCAAGAAGCCTTGGCTGAGGGCCCTGAGAGGTTCTTGTTGGTTTTCATGTCATTTCATGTCAGCCATGTTATGGAAAATGGGAAGGAATATTTGATGAGCAATGCTCAGCATTTTCCAAAGTCCACCATACTGCTGTACAGGACACCCAGATCATTGTAAACCTACAAATGATTGTGATTCTATTGGTCAAGGAGGTGGGATGATCCAAAGACCTGTCTACTATTAGAGATTTCAGTTAATTTTAGATCCACGTGGATAGAGGCTTAATGTTCTTGCAGAACGATTACAAAACATTTTAACATGGACTCTGCAGTAAGCAGGCCAGCAAAGCATCAAGTCACTCTGAGTGGCCATTGCATAGGCCTTGTCGAAGAAACCAGACTCAAGCATCTATTTTGGCTGATATCAAACAGAGGCAGTTTATTCATTGTCTTGCTGGTCAATGAAAACAGCATCTAATGGGACCCCATGTCACTGACCTGACCCGCCCTCCAGACCTCTTACCTTTAAAGAGCGCTAGTCATTGGACCTGAGAACATTCTAGAAATCACTGCTAGGCCTTCCATCACATTTATCCAGCCTCCTGCTAAAACAATAACCTAATTTGTTAAATATTAGTCTAATTTTGCTAGATATATAAAAGATCTATGACTCTTCAGCAGCCTAGTGTTCATTCTTCAGTCCCAGGCAGACCTGAGACCTATGACACATTTTGCTTCATCCTCACGGAATATTAGCATTGTGTGTATATAACACTGAATTCAATACCTGTTGATATCTCTGAAAATTGAGATAGTCGCCGCACCCATCGTGTTCGAGTGCGCACTTCAGAAACGCTGACAACGCCAGAAAACGATTTCACATAATACCGAATATATAACAGTATTTTCCTGCGAACATGATAGGTTAATCAATTATCTAAGTTGCAGGTTCAGAAATATCAACATATATTGACTTCTGTGTTATATACACGATGCTAATATACAATGAGGATTAATGGAAAAGGTTGCAGTTTTGCAAGTGAGATAGATGCAGCTTTATATTAGGAATCAGACTAGAAGCCCTGAAGAAGACGAGGCCCATGAAGCAACATTGGCTAGTCGTCGAAACTAATGAACACTAGTGCAGTAACGTTCATGAGTGGTGGTAACATTAATGATTATGAACAGATGTCTGCAGGAACGCTCATGATCATGAGATGAAAAGAAGCTATTGGACAAAATGACCTACTCTCAAAAGTTCGACCTTCAAAAGTCCAACCCCCAGTTTTCCACATATATATATGTGGGGAGGGTGAAGTGAATAAAATATGTATAGGGGTAATGTGGGGGGCTGTGGGGGATCTCCCCCACATATATATTTGCGGAAAATTGAAAAATGTTCGATTCAGTAAAATCACGTAGATCCGAAAAAAATGTGTCTGTCAGTAATATATTTTTCATGTTGCAGTAACTTTTCTTGAACAAGAGGAAACTTTGATATCAATTGAGAACAATAGGTAATGATTCATTGTTAAGATGATGAATGTTTCACAGAAAGCCACATCTGGAGGAATTATTGAATTGCATTGATTGTTAATATACTACATCATGCTCAATTCATTGCATTTTAGATCGAAATGATGAATTGCAATATTTTTTGTTTTATTTTCTCATTTCACGTTTTGTATATTTGTAAAAACAGTGTTTTCTTTTATGTGTTTGTCAATACTCTGGAATGAATAAAAAAAAAATGTGTTTTACCATAAGGGCACTATTCATTCTCACCTTTGAGAGTCTGCCTAAATATTGATTAATTCATCCTTTAAGTATTTTTGCTTAATTGAATTTCATATTCATCTCTATGGGAGCATTGTGTGTATTTTTGTTTGGTTCCCTAGCTACCTGTGAGTGATTGGGATGCCCTAGCATTGACAGTGTTCCTCGTATGAAGGTTCCCCTCCAAGCTACTTCGGCAGTTGCAGATGAAACATGTCTCATATTTGGGATTGCAGTGAGAGATCCCGTTTCTTCTCTGAGACAGAAACCTCACTGGCCTCCAGTGCCCCGTAGTGTGTCTTTTAAGGTACTGTGTTTGAAATGTAAATCTATACATGGATGTACCTTACAATAGCACATTAAAGAAAGTGAGTTCCTTTAAAATCTCATCTTTTCCTGCTTCAAGAATAACTTTGATATTATCAGCAGTAAAGTATTGATGTCAAGTAAAGTATGACATTAATCAAGAACGTCTGCTAAGGCCAATAGCCTCTTTGCAGCAATTAGGTTTTATTTCGAATGATAAGACTGCGCGATAAAACAAAGTATTTTCAATGTTTAATCATATTTCGTAGCAGTGGCATAGCACCCTATACACTGGATGCTTGGTAAATGTAAAAATAAAGCAACATGTCTTCAAAAGTAAGTAATGTGGTGTCAAGGGTTTTGACCCAGGTTGAATTATTAGACGGGGTAGATGTGGGGATGAGCTGTCACCGCCCATCATTCTATCCCAGAACAAAACTAAATCAATAGACTGGGTGGATGTGGGGATGGGATGTCGTCACCCATCATTCCATCCCAGAAGCAGGAAAACCGCGTGGTTGTGCGCACACCAAAATGGTTGTCTAACCTGCCACCCACCAGTGCCAGCATGATGGACCGGAAGCACCAGGGGTGAAAGGTGGTGTCAAAGGAAAAATAACAGTGTTGTTAGACCAAAAGCGCCTTAAAATCACCTTTGTTTTCCTGAATGCAAGCTCAAAGTGCCGATTTCAAACATTGCAGGATATTCAAAAATCTTACTGAACACCAGCAGACATCTGGCAGAATGAAGTGTTGTGTGCATACAAAATCTGGGACGATGAAGAGCCCGTAACAATGTTTATAACAAAACTGGCTGAGCTGTGGATGTCAGCAGCTTATTTGAAATTGGATTTAAAATCACTAAAATCGAAATGTTTAAATTAAATGAGTGACCTACTTTTGAGTGTCACATAGTTTGCAACTGTTAAATGTCATGGTTTTGAACTTAGAATCAGCATTCTAGCTGCATGTGTAAAAATTGTAAGTTTGATTTAAACTGGGAACAAACAGGACATTTAGATGAAGCTTGACTTAAAGAAATTGAATTCTGCCTGACAACTACCCCTGACGGGAGTTGAACTGGCTCAACAACTCTTCCCAGGCCTGGCTGCATCCTGCTGCCCCCACCAAAAGGAGATCACACCTCTCTGATTGAATTAAGGGCGGGGTACCTGCAGACTGCAGGAAGTTGAACAAAGCCCTGTCCTGGGCTCAGGCAAATGTTATATTGGGGGGTTGTAAAATGGCTTCCTCTTGGGAGAAACTGGGAGGGGCAGTGCCTGTGAGAGCCAGCTGAGCTTGGGGGAAGTGGATAAACCAGTTATTCCACCATGTGATGTGGGAAGCCACACCCCTTTTTGACCAGGGCATAATTTTAAAAAGATAGATATCTCATAGTGCGGACTGGTCAAAATTATATAAATAATATAATTATTCTTGGGATTTTTCCGTGCATATTTTAAAAGGCGTTAGGACTCTCTACCATTTTCTGAGGCAGAACCCCGCTATTTATTGATATTGCAGACACTGTGTTTAAGCTAGACAAATGAAAATTTACTGGAATGTGTGTAGAAGGGGGGTGTACAGTTGTGTCAAATCTGGAAAGGTTTAAAGGTCGTTATCTGGATGAAAAGGGGCAGAATTCTGTCAAAAGTGGACACGACATCGTACAAAGACAGGGATCGGATGGTTTGGTACTACAGAAAATATGTTAACTGGACCTATAATATTAGAAAAATGGTACATAGATAAATGTGTGTTTGGATCAAATATAGATTTGTGTGCAATTTGACAGGGGAAGGATCCTCGGACCATAAAACCCACAGCATCACTCTGATTCACATTTCCTTCCCCCAATCAAGGGAGAGAGGAGGAATTGGCCAATGATAAGTGAGAGGGGCAGGTTTAGTTATGACCAAGGCACACACCCACTTTCTAAAGACATAAAAAGGACCACTGAAAGACAGGCAGGACATTCACCTTCCACTTTCTTGCGGGACGCTTTGCCGGGAGACTCCAGACTTCAAATCCATCAACCTCCAGAGACCAGAGATCCAGAGAGACCAGAGATCCAGAGAGACCAGCACTGTGCAATGCTGAGAGCAGAACTAGAGACCAGACCGCTGTGAAGAACCGCTAGCAGAAGTCCAGCCAATCCTGACCCAATCGGTGATGAAGCCATTCCTGCCCTGTGTGTCATTCTGTCCTTTTTAAAGCTGAAAACTGTCACCTGTCATTTTGAACTTTTAAATTCCAAATCTGAAAAACTACCTTCACAAAATCGTCCGTATCTCCGGAACCGTTTGTGCTAGGAGCGAGTTTTAACTGTCATCTTAAAGCTAACGAGCCTAGAACCGACTTCCTATTCCTTATAGTGCCTTCATAATTACGCCTGATGCACGCGATTAAATTTGCCGCGATTTGACATTTTGCACAATTTCAGCCACGAGTAAAAATCAGCAGCTTCTTGCTTTCCTTTGCTAAAATTCGTTTTAACCTGCTGGTTACTCATAGAGCATTGCTAAAGTGAGCCTGAACTAATATAAACTAGATATCACAAACTCTGAACCTCTAGAGGGAATTAAAATCAATTTTAGCATCATTCACTTCATTGCCACCACATTCAAAGCATTTTGGGCCTGTGTTTTAAAATCATACCTGTTTTCCTCTAGGAGGGGGCTGAATTTCGTATTGTATTTGATTGCATTCCTGAGAACTGTGTGCTCCCCTTTCCATCTCCTTATGTTGCATAAAGGGGGGAGTGAATTGTCAAGGAAAAGTGATTACATTGTCTTTTGTTGAAGCCATTTCCAGTTATTTTCTGTACTGCATTTCATTCATCATTGCATTGTCCTTGAAGCCATAAAGGCATTCTCTACCACCTTATTTTTCTTTTCCTATTCATAAGTAACCAAGAACTGTGCTACTGTAGGATTACCTATTGCTGATTACTGCTCATATTCACAAGTGTGCTATCCATTATCAATTTATTTATAGAAGTGTGATATATATATATATATATATATATATATATATATATATATATATATTGTTTAATTTTTTCAAATAAACCTTTTAAATTTGCAAAACAAATCTACTTCTTGGCTCCGTGGGGTCAGGGGGATTCTACGAGAGGGGTGTTATACAAGGGTTCATCATCCAGATTATAACTTGGCATAAAAATATATAAATAAGGGATTCCCTTGGCCATCCCAGACAAGGCACTGACTTAGTGGGATTGCTTGATTGGAGTCCCTTACAGTGGTATGATTAGAAATACATCTGTAGGAGCCCCTCTTCCAGGAGTACCATTGGTTACTTGAAGTGATTTGCAAAGGCGGGCTGAACCCAAAACAGACCCTTTGGGTATGTTCAGTGGTTTGGCCAAGGATATATAATCCCAGGGAGGCTTCTTTGCTATTAGGGAGGCAGGAGCTGGGCAGATCTCTGGCACATGGAAGATGTGTTGTTTCATTGTAGAACCCTCGCCTGCTTATCATCTGCCAACCAAGGGCATCCGCTGCGAAAGGCACCCTGGCAATTGCTGCTAAAGGAGGAGGTCATTCCATAAGGTAGATGTTTCCATTAAATCATAGTAGGTGGCTTGGTAGCTGCCAGTCCCCTAGCCTTAACCTATGAATGGAGTGAGAAAACCCTACAATGCTGATTACATGTTGGGGCTATTGATAGTAAGTCCCATTCCATAGATGTGAAGGCAGCTATCAGAGGAGAGAGAGACAGAGCGAGAGAGTGAGGGAGAAGGAGAGACAGAGACCCTTCCCTTACCCTCCTTGTGGAATGGGAGGGACATCAGCTCAAACAACTTAGTGTTTCCCTGAAGCAGAGGAACAGAGACTATACAACTGAAGAACCCAGAAGGAGGCAGCTTCCCTGTGGCATCTCCATTAAATTCAGCATAAGGGAGGAGGCAGCAGAAGAGAGCTCCAACTCTGTGTGGGTCTCTGTAGAGATCCCCAGGTCCTCTAAGTCAATTCTCATTACCCTTGACACCTGCCATTTCTATGCCGACCCAAAAAGGGAATTGAGTACTTTTGCGCAGCGACTTAATGCAATGAAAAGCCACCTTTGTCTCCGAAAAATCCTTTGTACACATCAAGCCCACCCAGTTCAAAGTTGTGCACTCATAAACTGAACCCCATCCAGCCATTTTGACAACCTCAGGTCACCCGGAGTGCACCTTTTTCTTTCCCCAATCAAGCCACCTTTCAAGACATCAAGCCTCCCATATCAAAGATATCACAGTGCCCAAAGTTGAGCCATCAAGCTGTGGTAAATAAAATAGATTGTGTTTTTTGTTCTTTCTTTTTACTTAATACGCTTATATTTGTTATTCCACCGGCAGAAGAGTTCGTATGTGCTGAGCCCCACTATAGGTATATATTCAGTATATGTTACTGCATTTTCTCTTTCAGGGTGGGTGTTTATTGTTTTTAGTTATACTGTGTGTTATTAGTAAAAAAGCTATATGTTTACAGTACATTGCTTCAATATTATTGTATCTTAGTATTTAACATATTGTTGTTATTTGGAAGCTTCCACTGCTAACCTACCTTCCTGGTAAGTATAGGTAGCCTGCCATTGGCCCATTCTACCCAAGGAAAAGGAGGTGTTCTACCTACCTTTGAATGTTTACTCTTGTGATGGGACACCTCTGAGTTCAGCTGTGGTACGTACGTGGTCATAGCGCACCAGAGTCTTTGCTCCCCCTTGTACGTATGGCTCGACTAGGATTTCACAAGTGCACTCTTCTGAACTATGAATACACGCTTTTAAGAGTGTTGTAATCATATAACATGGACCAAAACCAAATTGTGCATATCTATGTTCAGTCATGCAGGCGCCTCGCTCTATTCTGGAGAAAGCACCCAACCAACATGTGTACAAATGCTGTAATCTTATCTGGTCTAGCACCCCGGATGCTCCTCCACGCATCCACTTGCATATGTCTTGCTGTATGTTGACCTCTAGGTTTGGGCCATCATAGTTGCATTCGGGACCCAGATATCATTAAGGTAGGGTATTGAGTGTTGAGCCAGTGCATTTGGATTTTTAGTTTTAGTTGCATGAAGCATCTGATGTGTTCACTTGTTGTTTGAAGACAGCTCACTGTTTTAGGAATATGCAGGATTAGTGGGTCACTTTTCAAATGATGATTTGTTTGTTATGATTCCCAATCCTAGATGCCACTTTATCTGTCCAGACCATGAATAACTCCTCTATTACATTTCCCTTCTCTCTATTCTTGGCCCCGAGGGACAGTGCATACCATTCCAAGTACAAAAAGGTGGTTGCCTAGTGTTAGGGAGAAACACTCACTTGGTCCGCTGCTCAAGTCATGCACAGGGACTGTACATTTGCAATGTTTTAACCAACCTGCCTGCCTTTAGCCTGGCAACATGACTTGACTACACCCTTACACCTGGTACAAAAGATCAAAAACCCAAGGGTTAGCTTCGATGACCATCTGCCTCTCAGCCAACGCATAGATATTGCAGTATAATGGGGAAATGAGGCATTTTCAGGTATGCATGCTAGGAGTGTTCTCTCTAATGGAGATAAGCCACTGCATTAAACTCACTATATCATTGATATTCTTAAGACTTGATTAGTGCCTAATTAGTGGCCTAAGTACTAAATTAAAAAATTCCAAATATTTTAAACCTGGCCGCTAGGCTTTGACTCAACCTAGACGAAACTGTAGCCGATGACCCCTGCTTTGAAATCCCTCCAGTGGGTTTCAGCGAGAGAGTAGAGCAAGGCTCACAACATTCCATGTGATGTGTAAGGATGTCCAGGATAAGTGTTCCAGTGATCTACAAAGGACTGGCCCACATTATACCTGAACCTGAATCCTAACATCTAGAAATATATCTTTTCCTCCTGTGGGAATAACGAGCTGGAAGCCGCCTGCTGGCAAGGCTTTCAGGAGACAGTGAGTCAGGGACTGGAATGGGCTGGATCTGGCCAGAGAGCTCTAATAGTGTTTCTGGCAGGAATCTTATTATTATTATTTTTATTCACATATTATACATTTACCACAAAAACAACAGTGAACCCCCCTCTCCCCAATACCAGAGTCACAGAGTTGATATACATCTGAAAATCTGCCCCAAATATTCACAAACAATTTCTTTTTCCTCTGATGATTATAGATCACTCTTTCCATACCGGCCAGTTTCAACATCTCATCCATTCATGTATTCACCTTTGGGGACATCCTTGACTTCCAATGCCTTAAAATCAGCTTTGTGCTATCAAGGAGCCCCAAAACTGCCACTTCTGCACAACAGTTAAGCCTTCAGCCAATTCATCATCACCCACAATTAGCGTCTCAAAATCATAATCAAGGGATAGCCCTCGTACACTGTTGAAACTAGTACATAGTTTCACCCAGAAATTCCTCATCTTAACACATTCCCAGAGCATGTGTTCCATCGTCCCTGCTCTATGTGATTCTGTCCTGAAGACCATTATGTTAAGCAAAGGACTAGGAGTGTGTACTCTGTGTCAGCCCCATCTTACCCAGAAAACAATTTCGGGGCCCCATCACCCAACACCAGCAAGTTCTCTAGCCAGTTCATCTTCACCTAAAGTCTACACACTGTCAAAGCTGGAAGCCATTGTGTTTATCATTCAGAGAAGATGGCAATCTCCTAATAGTGGTAGCTGATAAAATAGTTTTGAAACCTCGACTTCTTCACCCTATTGAAAGGGAATGGCACCACAATACAAGTGCCTGTTTCCCACAGCAGTTGTCCTAAGAGGCTGCTGTACGGCATAAAGAGTGTTTTTTCCCCCGGATATCCTTAATTCATTAAATAAGCAAACCTTCTCTGCATTACCTCTGTCTATGGGATGAGGCAACATCTCCCAACCTGACCTAATGTAAGCAGGGGCAAGCAGTGTAGACTAGATTCATATGGAATGTTAAACCTTAAATTGCAAACCTGTTCATGTGCCCTCTATAGTGATATGTCCCTATGCTTTGGACCTCTGAAAATATACCACATGAAATGCAAATTACATGTGGATATGCCTGGAGCTGAACAGAATTCTCCCAAAAGAGAAGTCCATCTTCTTTGTAGAAGTAAGCCTGAAAGACTGAACTGTTTTGGCTGAAACATCAAAAATAGTCCTTGCCTGTGATTGGTCTCATTTACCTTGGCTCAGGCAGTTTACGGGGTCTCGCCAAAAAAGATAAAACATGCCGCAGTCCATAAAGTACACATTTCACTTCATCAGCCCTTCTGTGCCTTATTTACAGTCTTAGTCTCACTGATGTAAGTACACTGCAGTGGCGTTCCCTTGGCAAACTCGGTGGCGTCAGCCCGTTTACTTGAGCGATGTCATTGCATCTGTTATTTATCTCCAACCTCCCAGAATCTCTGCTGCTCATTTATTGAAGATCAAGCATATCAGATGCCATATTAGGCCTGCACTTTGAATATACGCATCCTTGCTCTGCCTACAGCTAATGGGTTCAAGAATGATGTGCTATTATTTTATTTTAAAAAAAGAAAAAAAATACCATAAATATCGATCCCTTCTCGGATGTCCATTATAGATTTTTTTTTCTAAAATGAAGTCATCTGAATATCTGTGCCAGCTGTCCAATTATCCAGATGCAGCCAATACATTGAGGTGTGTTTACTTTTGTCTGCCTCTTGTGAAGTTGCGCAGATATTAATATCCATTGCAATCCATTTAGAAGCACTGTGAAGAACCAAGATTTGGTTTTTAGATGACTTGCAGAAAGACTGTTTTGCTTTTAAACGATCAAAGTTAGTTTAGTAAACTGATTATATTACTCACACAATAAATATATTTAGGAAACTGTTTTTGAGGGATGGTCTAGTGGGGAATATGTTGGGAAAGTGGTTGATGCAGTTTGCCGCATGTGTTGCGCAGAGGACTTACTATACTGAGACATGTTCTTTGCGCAATTCATGGTGAAGAAATGGAGTCAGGATAGGCCGGGTCAGCGGAGGAGTGGGTGCAGTAAATTGGGAGTAGGAAGAGGTGAGTTGGGGAGCAAAAGAGGACTGGGTAGTGTACAGGAGTGTGTGGAGAGTGGCAAATGGTAAGGAGGAGTGGCAGGGTTCAGTGGTATTGTGAAGAAGCAACTTCCGGGGAACCAGTGGTCCAGGGATGAATCTCAGTTTCTAAACCATCAATCAACCCGACACCTCGAGTAAACCAGAAGAGATCTGAACAGATTGGAATACAAATGAATTATAAGACCTCCTTATCCAATTTTGGTAACGTGGACAGAACGGCAGGCTTATCTCTGCAAGGTCGTGGATCGTTGGTTAGTTGCAACACAGCGAAAATACAAGGATTACCGAATGATAAAAGGGACTGTCCAGTCAAGATTGTATAAATATATCTACCTTGTTGTTACTACAACAGAGTTCTACCACACTTCAATTACAACTCCACACTATGAAAGGAACAGAGATGACAGACAGTTTCACAAAGGAAAGAGATGCACTTTGGATACTGACAGGAGGGTATTCAAGGTTATTTGGTTTCAACATCAAAAGGGGTAAAGGGCTGAAAGTCTCTCTAGGGGACATCGGAGAAGGACAAGGGGGGCAGAACCACAACGTACCTAATGCTAAATAAGTTATTGGCGCTCAACAGCGTCAAGGCGGTTACAGAGTGCTTTGAAGCACGTGAGACAGAGTTAGTGGCAGGAGATAGCTGTGGGTACCAGGCGGCAAGCAGCTCGGCATGCGATGCTGGATGGACGTCTGCAGGCTGTCTGGCACGGTGGCTTGGGGCCAAGAATCGTCTCTGTGCTGGCTGGTGGATCTGGAATGCTGGTCGAAGGGTCTCAGACGGCTCTGGTGACTGGTGCATGCTGGGTAGAATTCTCATAAATGTGCTAATATCCTTTACCTTTTGAGACCCCAGCAACTTTCCAGGATTTTTAGGACTTTAATTTTCACCTGGAAAGAGTGTGAGCCTTTTTTCCCACTCTTTCATGTATTTTGATGTGTGTTTTACTTTTGTGTTCTTTGGATATGGAGTTTTAGACAACTCCATAGGCATCATCTTTTTCTTGTGTCACACAGCACCCCCAGTGCAGTGGCACAGGGATGTCTTTTAGACTTACCAAGGTTTAAATACCTTCTCTGAGACTGACTACTGTCTCCCAGTGAATGTAAAGTTAAATTGGCTTTGCTATTCTTTTTAAATTGCTAGACACAGCACACACTGACTTACAGCAGAGTGCTGGAGGGAATACCCAGTGTTCCCTATTCCTAGAACACTCATGTATCCCTCAAAAGCTACCCTTGGCTGGTGGCAGTGGTATTACCATGATTTCCCCGACTGCGGCCCGTTTAAACTCTACTGTAGCTGAAATCCAACGGAGCCATGTTTTCAATATGGCGTCTGCGCCCCCTCTGAAAAAACAGGTTCCAATCAACTTTTCTCACCATTTCTTTTTGGAAAGGTCCTTATAGTGTTTGTCTCTGCGCGTCAATCCAGGTTTGGTCCCTTTGTTCGTTGGCTTTTGGCGGGTTTCAGTGCTAAAGCCCGCCTTTGGCGCCTGAGTGAGTGGGGTGGACATGATGTGAGGGAGGTGCTCGAAACTCCCTTTGCTTAGTCTCCTAGGAGACCTGAATGCACTCTGGCGTGATTGGCTGGCTGACTGTCTGGCAAGGAAAGCCACCCTGCTGGGTGAGTGACAGCTAGGCTGGAATGAATCGGAGAAAACTGTTTAAAAGTAGGTCTCTGGGACTTGGAAGGCAGAGTCGACCACTGGAAAGAAAGAACCGAAGACAAGCTGAAGGAAGACAACTGCTGCAACTCCTGTCCGTTGGTTTGCACGGTGAAGCCCTGCTGCAGGTCCGAATTGCCTGAAACTCCCTTGATAGAGAAGCCCTTCAAGGACGACTTCTTCCCTTGAGGTGGTGGGAACAACCAACTCGCAAGCCACCTGGACACCATCTCCGTACTGGTCAAATTTTCTTCAGAGTGCTGTTGAAAACTGGATAGCCAGTGAGAAGGATACCAGATTATGGACTCATGAGGCACTCACTCCTTAAACCGACGTTTTGCCAAGCTTGTGGCTTCTTCCCTGTGCGGTGCAGGAACCTCCCAACGTCCTCCCTCTTGTCCCCACAACTGAGGCTCAGGAACAGCGAGATCTGCATGAACTGCCAGGAACAACTGCCTCAGCTACAGTTTTTCTTCATTCAAAAGGTACTGTGCAAATGCGGTAGAGAAATCCTCTTTGCCGCAGTGAAAGTTTGTGAAACTTTCCCAACTTTGGACTCTTGTTCGCTCCTAACCCGACATATTACTCTTTTTCGTGCAAACTACTTCTAAGAACATTGGCAAAGACTTAACCGTTTACTACCAGAACAGTGATATCCTATCCAAGACACTGAACCATTGACTTTGGCCCAGGCCTATTAAATTGAATTGCCTCTTGTAGTGAACTGAAACTATTTGCCCTGCCTATGAAAGTAACTGTTTTGATTCTTTGTCTTTCTAACTCTTTTGAAAGTTACTGAAGTGCCATTTTGCTCCCACTTCAGGGGAGCCTAACTTGTTCAGAAACTTACTGGTTTAGTACTGTAGTGTATTGGTGTGTGATACTGAGCTGCTTATTACTAGTGGAATGTTTTCTAACTAAATGTGTAAATAAATGTATATTGTTTTACCAAGAAACCGTGAGTAAGTATTTGTTTGAACCATGGGATTGCATGTCCTTTGTGTAACACCTTGTACTGCTCACATCCCTCTTGAGATAACTCTGGCTGCTCATCCACTGCTACCACATAGCTGTGTACTGCAGGCTTGTACCAAAGGTGAGATTGTGCTTACACCTGTAGTCTTAATTGTGTGTAGTGGTCCCAAAGGGTATTGCATGTAATTCTGTCTAACAGGGCATGACAACAGTTAGAGGTTCAGCCGGATGCGGTTTGAAAACTTTACTGTCTTGAAATTGTCCTTAAAAAGATGGACGCTGGATGATGCTTGTGTGGCACTCCTCTTAGCTTCTTCGCAGGGCCCATGAACTTTCAAGGAGGACGGGCCAAAGCTCAGAAGGGTGTTAGCAGGCAATGGCCTTGACCTTTGTCCAGAGACTCTCTGGCACTTCCCACCTAGGAAGCTTGCTGTCAGAACCTAGCAGGGCATGCTGTGTGCTGGCTGGGTTCCATTTCTAGAGCTGCTCAACGGGTCCTCTGAGTCCGGTATCTCCCTCTGTTCCCTGGGAGATGTTTAGGGTAGGGATCTTTCTTCCCTCGTGGAACTCTTGGCCTTCCTTCACTGGTCGAAGATGAAAGGTAGACTGTACCTTCAGTTTGGGTCCAAATGAGTCCTTCTTCTTACTCCTTGCAAGGTCTTCAGATGATCTGATCAGTGAGGGGCTCAGTCCTCTTTTAAAGCCAAATGGGCCCCACTGATTGTTGCAGGAGAAGTCCACCTTAATTAACCAATCCACACCGCCAATCTTCACTGATGCTTCAGGGCAGAATCAGAGTGCTTGGCAACAGACAGGGGAAGGATGGCAACATATACTTCTAAGTCCCACCCATCTTCCTGTCTGCTGTACATCAAAGTGTCTCCCTAATTAACTGAGCCTATGCAGCACTTGATCACACTATGGGCCTCCTTTGAAGTAGGGGGTTGCAAGCAGACTTTGGTCTACTACAATTCACATATTTCCCTGCTCTGAAAGGAGTGGTTCCAGACAGGACATACACTGCCCTTTCATACCAAAGCGGGGGTGTTAGTACCAAGTTGACTCATTGCATTACAAAGAGGTGTTGGTCTTTGGTCTTCATGTTCACTTCCTACACCCAGGCCTTCCCTCAGGCCTGCTTATTAATGTTCTTCAGTATTCGCCGGCAACAGCAAGGTGTAACAATGGAGATGCAAATCCATGGGGCCTTGAAATGCTAATCAGGCTAACCACGGCAGAGGCATTTGATGTACCCACAGCTGTCAGGTGTCAGCTACACATGACAGGGGAGGCTGGCGCTGGTAAGCTCTGTCCTCGCAGAGTACATGACTGTTTTTCTGCTGTGCAGTGAGCGTGGAAAATATGTTTGGGAATGGCCCCACATATTTTCTGGAGGTTGATTTCCCATCATTCATTTTTTTTAAATAAACAAAAATCAAAAAGCCCAGGCGAGCGCACTCTCCCTGTGCAAATGGTCAAATTCCTCACATGTGTATCCCCCAGAAACGGTGAACAGGAAGACAGAGAGAGGATGCACATGCACAAAGGTTCTGGGGTTGTCCATAGAGAGTCATCTGACGGGAGGAGGAGGTTGGTGAGGGAAGTACGTTAATATCGCAAAAACCAAAATCTCGAACTACAAAATCACAAACACAATAGGTTTGCATTTTGTAATTAGTTTTGTTTTTTTGTCCTCCACAACACATGTTGTGTACGCGGGGGACACCCCGCAACCCCTGCACACTAAAATACCAAAGTAGGGGTGCGGGGGACACCTCTGCAACACCCGCTCCCCTAAGATTTTTGTATTCCCAAAATGCAGAACTTTGGGTGATGCAACTTTTAAATACAGTGTTTTCATTAAATACCTTTGGTGAGTTGAGGGAGTGTGAACAGAGGTTAATTTCCCAGATGGCAACGGTCCTTGCACTGGGAGCTGTGAAATTGATTAATTGCATTTTTTAACAATTGTTTTATTTTATAACGTGCTTAATACCTGTTTCTTAGGCAGACCCGGGATTTGAACCTGTATTTTTCTGCGTCATCTTGCTTCCATGACTAGCACGTTGCCACTGAGCTATACTACCTGAATCATTTTTGCACTGTTGATGCTGCCATCCAGTAGAACGTGTGGGGAATTAGCAGATGTTGTGGGCAAAACACATTGAGAACATTTTTACATTAAATCACCGGAAATCGTTTCCTACTTGTAGAACCCCAAAATTATTCGTTTTTTTTACGGCTTCATTTTTATTCCAGCTAGGATTTTGCCATGTGAATTGCATTGTGACTCTAACCCAGTGAATTGTTCATAATTCCTGTAGCTTTAAGGAATGGTGAAGTGCCTTTGAGTCGTCCATGTCAAGCTAAATCAGGCAAACTTCAAACCATCTAAATATCAGATAGTCCGTAGTCCCCCAAATCGTGCAGTTTTTAAGGAGTCAGCAGAACAAGTTCCAACAGGAAGTGTTGGATCGCTGACTTCCATCCCAAAAAGCCCTTCATTGGTTTCACTGCAGTTGGGGTACCTAATCACCCTCACCTGTGCAGAAATAGAAAGAGTTGTTATTTTCTTTTTCCAGCTTGGGTCATGAGTATTTTGTCTGTTTTATGGTGATGCACGTCTGTGCTAGAAAAAGCAAAAAAAAAAAAGATTGAGGTGTTTTTCATTTTATAAATAAAAATAAAGGGCCTCATTAGGAGGTTATCCAGACCGCCAAACTCTGAGTTGTGCTCGTGGGTGCCTACCATTCCACCTGGTCTGAACTAGAGGAATGAAAGGCACCCGCGAGCACAGCAAGACTGTAGCACCGGCACGGTAATGAACCGGGCGGGTGCTACAGTCATACCCATTGCCATTGAGCCCTATGGGGCACAAATGGGAATGGCGATCTACCGGCACCCGTGAAAGGGCAATTACGGGGGTATTTCTGCCGGGCCGGAATACCCCGGTAATTGCACATCCGCAGGTGCTGGATTTTCTTGCCTGTTTGGAGGTAGCCTTGCCAGTTTTACCGGCAAGTCTACCTCCAACCTCGTAATGAGGCCCAATGTGTTTTCAATTTCTAGCATGAGGCTCACCGTGGGCTACAAATATATATTTTTAAATGTCCTGTGCAATGAGCAGTGGGCGAAATAATTTTGACAAGCAATGTCAAACTTGTGTAGGCATTGCCAAGGCATCTGCTCGGCACTGCCATAATGGTACTACCATTCACATACGATGGGAAATGGTGTGGTTTTCTGGACATATGAAAACATTGGGCCTCATTACACGGTAGGCGGTAGGGATTTACCGGTACCGATAAAATACCGGTACCGGTAAATCCCTGCCGCCTTACTACGAGGTCCCTTAGCGGGTTGGAGCTTTAACGTCTGCTTTTTGCAGGCGTTAAAAACCAACCCGCTAAGGGACCTCGGAGCTAATTACGGCACCGCAAAATTGCGGTGCCGTAATTAGCGCTTTCCCCATTCCCATAGAGCCCTATGGGGCAGAAATGGGAATGGGGAAGGGCAATGGCGGAAGGGGGATTTACCGCCCCTCCAACCTTGGGATGGGGCGGTAAATCCCCTTTCCGCCAAGGCGGTGCCGGTATTTTACCGGCATGAGCCATGGCGCTAATAGCGCCATGGCTCACCGCCTACCGTGTAATGAGGCCCATTGTCTGACAATGGATATCTAATACCTATACACAATACAAAACTGTTTGCTCTGTTAGGCTTGTTCTTAACTGTACATCAATGGAAGGTACAGATATAAATCAAGTTGTTGAAGGCACACTTGGTTAAGACATTTGTTTTGAAACCAGTAGCACATTTTCATGTGTAATAAAGAGATTGGCTTGCTGGTAACCCGCTGGTACTATCGGCGGGTCACCGGCAAACTTGCCTTACCGTTATCAGTGCCCGATATCCTGTGGTTACCAGGATATTATGGGTTCCGGCAACAGCAGTGAGTTCCCATGGGACTCCATGGGATGGGAGCAACTGAATCATAGGCACCGTTGTTAAAGGTGCTGGTTATTCAGTCATTTCTCTGCCAGCAGGGGCCTGAACTCCCAGCAGGTAAGGCCTGCCTGCTGGTAGTTCACTGGCTCTACCGGCAGACTCTTAGTGAGCCAGTCCGGTAAAAATGCCACAGCCGGTACTACCAGAGATTGGCCTTCATTACGAGCTTGCTGATAACCCGCAGGTACTACCGGCAGGTCACCGGCAAATTCGCCTTACTGTTACTGGTGCCCGATATCTCGGTGTTACCAGGATATTACGAGTGCAGGCAACTGTGGTGAGATCCCATTCAATGAGTCCCATAGGACTCCATGGGATGGGAACAACTGAATCACGGGCACCATTGTTAACGGTGCAGGTGATTCAGTCATTTCTCTGGCAGTAGGTGCATGAACTCTTGGCAGGTCATGCCTGCCAGTAGTTAACTGCCCCTACCGGCAGACGCTTAGTGGGCCGGTCCGTTAAGTATGCCAGAGCTGGTAGTACCAGCATTTATTCTGGCATTTTATCTGTACCGGCTCACCCATAATGAGGGTCATTATCTCTGAGCTGTCTGTTCAGAGATAACACTTACTGGCCAATGTTTTCTGTTACCTCCTAATAAAGCTTGCCCAAAGTGATCCTAGAACCGTGAGCTTTCGCAGGGAGGGGCACGTAGTGGTTGGCAGTGGCCATAAGGAGAAGCATGGTCCTGAGCAGTCAATGGATGGGTAAATAACCAAAGAACATACACAAGCTGTGTGCTCCTCCTCGAGTGTCACCTGCCCCCTCAACTCCAATGCAAAAGTTTTCGTTTATGGTTAGAGGGAAACAAATAAAAAGGCTCTTTTGAGCGCACAGGAGCAGAAGACCCATACCAAGGAACCTATGAAGGGGTGATTGGAGAGTGAGAGAGTTGTGGGGAATGCACACACTTGTCCAAGGCACCCAAATCTCACTTCCCGAATCCCACTTCCTATTCATAGTGGGGTTAAGGGTGTCCAGAGGGATGTACGATTATTCATGGATCGCCATATCTTTATAAGTGTGACACACAAATAAAGTCACACTTTTCCTAACTCTACCTATACAAGCAGGCCCTGCTACATGACAAGTATTTTTCTTTCTTTAAAAAAAAAGTAACCTGAATGTCCAATTTGCTGTTAATCCAGCGAAGAAAACGTAAACCATACCGAAGGTTCCTCTTAGGTAGCCATTCACTTCTATCAACCAAGCATTGGTTCCACATTACTGCTGATTATCGGTACCAAAACTGTTATGGTTTAAAGCATGTTAAAACGTACAAAATAAACGGGAAAAAAGTAACAATTCTTAGTCTAGTCAATTTATGATGTTTAATAGAAAAGAAACATGTTATGTCCAGAACACAACAATTATGGGATTGGCTTGCCTTGGCTTTTCATATTGTCAGCTTATACCAGACCTTGTCATTTTGCATGGGGCAAGGTGGTGTTTGCCGGGAGAGTTTTCTGCTGCCCAGGGAGATCCATGTAGCTAGTTCCAGAGGATGTCCTGACAAAGCCTTGACACATTGACCAAAGAGTTTCCCATCATGAGTCGCAGGAAGTCGGGTTTTCTAGAGAGCAAAGGTCATTGATTTAAAGACTAACGGCAGGTAATACTCGTGGGTTATGCTTTACCTCTGCATTTATACAAATGAGAAGGAAGATTCACCCTCACCACCAGGTCTCAGACAGCCACACTCAGATGAACAGCAAGAAGCTCTGGGATATTGCCTCCAAGGTCTATGAGAGAAGCACAAAGGGAGGACCAGTTTTGGTTTAGGTTTACCATTGGATCTTGTAATTGGGTGGCATTATCAAAGAAGAATAGTTCATGTGATAATGTTGTCTGGAAAAAGTCACCAGAGAGGTGACTTTTTTTTTCTTTTCTGACCCCTAAAATACTTTCCTCAAGTATTCTAGATGGGGTATAAATGTATATTATAAACTCCAATCCTAGATTATTTGGGGAAAGTGTTTGATTTGACTGAGGGTGAATTTTTTGGGAAATGGCACTGCTGGCGGCCATTTTCCAGGCAAATTTATCACTGGATAGCAGAAGAACTCATGAATCGAAATGATTTATAAGAATACAGCATCCTTCAAACACTGATTTTGGCCCTCTCGAATAAAAGGCATTTCTTTCAAAGAAAATGTTGTTTCTCTAAGTTATTTGACAATGTAGTACTTTATAATCCCATCATTGAAAATTCAAAGGATGTGTGCCTCTAGATACCAACAGTTAGAGAGTCATCTGATGGAGGACCTCACATTCTGCTGCCTTCACTCAAAGGCTTTGTTAGTACAAACAGCTGCCACGCTGATCTGGGTCATTGCTGCACTTGGGTAAAGTGTGATCCAAATTATCTTCTCTCAAGTTATGCTATGTTGATTTATACCATGCACCGCTATCATTTGCATAGTCTCCAGGGGCTCACGCTTCTCTGTAAGAAAGAGGATAGGGTAGGTTAGTGAGGAAAGAAGGATAGGATAGAAGTTGTGCTCTTCTGTTGATGCTTGCGGAACCAGGAGAAACTGGCATCTGTGCTTGTCACCTTTCTGAATGTGCTTTGGTTGTATGCACTGGCTTTTTGTCTCCAGAGGGTTAAGGCCCAGTGTCTGGGTTGTTTGTGGTTGTTTGTGGTGGTGGATGTGCGGTTTGTGTGTTTTGGTTTGTGTGTTTTTGTGTGTGGTGTGGCTGGCCCAGTTGGGCGTGTGTGGTACTTAAGAGGTATGCGGGAAAGGAGCAAGGAGCAGGGCTGGTTAGTACAATAGAACACTTCAGAGTGCAGTTATCCTTTGACACAGTGGCAAGATTTAAATGGCAGCAGTACCTTTTTGGATTTAGTGGTTAAACTCAAAAAGCATATACATTTCACACACTGACTAAACTCAAAATGCACCTAAATTCAATACAGTGGCTATACTCAAAATATGCCTAGATTCAATAATGCAGTGACTATTCCTAAAATGCAGCTAATGTGAACACCCTGGCTATACTCAAAATACGGCTGGATATAAAACTTTGGCTATACTCAAAATGCACCAAAATTAGATACAGTGGCTATACTGCAAATTAATCTAAATTCAATACGGTGGCTAATCTTAAAATGCAGCTAAGTTAAACAAACTAGCTATATTCAAAAACAGCTAAGTTAAACACTGAAGTTATACACAGAATAGAATTAAAATCAAAACAAGAGTCATCAATACAGAACAGGGTGTACAGCCAATATGTCTTCTCTTACCTGGATGTTGCTACAGGCAATTTTGGAGACCTGGCAGGGGTGCCCAGAGTGAACAGGCAAGCAGGTGATGGAGGTGCCCTAGGGAGGTGCCCTTTGCCGTGGCACTTAGCTGGCTGCCCGGACAAGGCTGTCCTGGGATACACTGCCAAGAGTGCTTTTCGCAAGAAGAGTTGGCCAATCACAGATGCGGTGGGCGGGAGTGGAGCAGGCAGATGGGCATGGGGAAGAAGAGAGGAGGGAGAGTCTGTGAAAGCACAATGGTGCTGAAACTTCAAGGACAAGCCAGGATGGTTCAGCAGCTGATTACCTTGGTCTGTTTAAGTACATCAGAAGGAATGTTGGGTTTTGGAGGATCCGCATATTTTCTGTTTTAAGGACGGTCAATAGCTGATTGAGAGTTATTCCCGAACCTCTGTGTGTGTTGTGATTGTGTTTAACACTGTCAAGGTGAGGTACACTACTTAACACTCCTCATGACTGAACAAACTAAGGATGATTAGCAGACGGACCTACACATGGAAGTTGTTGCAGAATCAAAGAGGCATGGCGAACAAAGATGAAGGTGATGGACACACCATATGTTTTTGGTTAGTTCCTAACAGGAAGCGGAGTTTTGTTTCTACAGAGTGTCTGGCAGCATTCAGACAGTAGAGAAGTAATGTTGGGGATACAGTAGCAAACTACAGCTGATCAGAAAGAAAGGGCCTTGCAACCTCAAATAAACAGGAAACATGGTGTTACTGTGTGCTGCAGCTCTGCCTGTTAGTAGGTTCCTTGTACCACAGTTCAGAAGGGCGGGTCCTGAATCACGTGAAGAGCTGACCCTCAACCAGAGAGCCAGTGGGAGTTTGACATTGCACACACAGTAACATAATTGGAATAGTCCCGCAAACGTAAGGAAGTTCCTCAGAGTCTCTAAGAGGAAAACAGCAAAGCATAATGAAAGGCACACAAGAGTGTTTTACATAATGCTTGTTTGCATTTTTATGTATTGGGAGGTATAGTATTTTGACCAGAAACACTTTACAACAGTAACCAAACTCTTCTGGAAATTTGTATCAGGTGTCTTACAATAGAGGGACAAGTTAATAAGCAACTGACCAGTTGCTAGTGGCAATACACGATATGTAAACCAGGAACTGAACAAGACAAACAATAATCCCAGCGGAGAGTGGATTTATATAGGGAGCATAGCGAGGGGAGTATCCAGCATTGCAAGAGAGGGATGTTGAGGAGGAGGGGTTGTCGAGCCACGAAAAAAGTCCTGCTACTTTTCCACCAAATGCACTTTGGAAAATTATTGCTAAACTGACACACAATCGTATGGAGCTGCACCATATTCAGACAAGAGTGTGACATGGAGCTGTGTGCTCCTGCTCTGCATTTGGCTCTGCCCCTTATTGGGCATGTAGTTCACTCAACAGCCTGGAGCGGGATGCATAGCATGCTCCTGCTATGCTCCCCATTGTGCATGAAGGGTGCAGAGCAGGAACACTCAGCCTCACTGCTGTCCTGGACAGGATGCTCAGATGAAAAGTAAAGCCACAGTAAGAAAAGGGTAGACTGGCTGTCCAAAAATGTCAGACTAGGCACATTATAACACATAACCTGAAATTATTTCACGCCACCATAAGAAACGGCAAGACTGGCTGACCTAGGTACGGCTGAAGATGTGTACAGGCCCATTTCAACATGATGATTGGGCGCCCCTGCTTAGAGCGAAAACAGTCTCAGGCACTCATGGGGAGTATACATTATTACAATGGTGAAAAACATAAGGTTAATAGCCTCTGATTATCAATACAACACTAAATGAGCACTGAAGAGCCCTAAGCCCTTCTTTGTCAGCTGATGTGTAGGAACCAGTGTTGACGGCATTACCAACTGCACTAAGAAATGAAAAATCCTACACTACATTCCGCAAACTGGTGAAAACCACTCTGTTCAACTAACCCGCATCTTCATCTTGCCTATATTCCTTGACTGTATGTAACGGTATGAACGTACCTGCTGTAATGTATTCCTATTCCAGCTGAGCATACTGTAACAGGGCCACGATGCTCCTGGCCGATGTACGCTTTATACATTTAAATAAATAAATAAAGGTAATGAGGTGATAACACTTCCGTATATCCCATGGGAAGAGACGAAACAGCTTGTAATTTGAGTGCTGCAAAGCACACATTCTAAGTCCAAGATGGAAAATAGAGAACTGAATATATTGCCATGTTACAAGACTTTTGACTGGGAAATGGGGGCAGTTGCTGTGGGGCCCTGAAACTTGACGCCCCTTTCATTTGAAATGGTTAAAATGCCGTGATGCCATCCCTGGGCTATCCGCAAATGTAGTCTAGCCAAGTAATAACTGACTTAGAGAGACCAGAGGTAATTTTTAACGACCACTTGTGACCAGCCCTCTATCAAAACATTTTTTTGTTTCGCAATACACTATGTTCACCGGGTCGCTTGCTTCCCCAAATCCTTTCGTGGTTATTTCTTTTTACATTTATGATTAATAGTTGATGAATTCTCATGTACTACACCAATTCATATCAAAAATAATTTTTTTAATAGCATTTCATCAATTACATTTTTTTACTTTATCACATCTACAAATATAGAAAAATATTTTTTACAAACTTTCTCAAGTAATTTTTAGACAACAAACAATTTTTCAATAAATCTCAATTAAGTTATGCACATTCAATATCCTGTAGCAATCAATTATTAAACACTTTAGAAAGATGATAATATCATCAGGATCTGTAGTTTAATCACCTCTTTCATAGAGGAGTAAATCTCAGTCCATAAAACTTTTTCTTTGTACTCATTCACACATGCTCACTTTCATACTGCATTCATACCGTACCCGACATGTTTCATTCCTTTCACACTTTCACGCTATTCACAAGGAAATTCTTCAGGGGTAAAAAATTCTACCACATTCTATTGACATGTACAATTATGTTTGTCTTCTTGTTGGTGATTTCTCTGGGATCAACTGTCAATGAGGTCCCTTTCGTCTTTTCTTACAGTCCAACCATCAGGCGGATAGCTATGGGAAGCAAGTGTGGGATAGTCGAATATTAATGCTCGAGCATCTCCAAGTTGACATTTTTAATACATACAACATTCTGCATTTAATGGCAGCAAAAAGGAGAAGTTGTTACTATTAACTCTTTCTCCACATCTATTCTGACATCATCTGTCTGTCTTGCTGAGTGCAGGGTTCACATGAGTAATCGCTAACTGATAAATCCTTTATCCTCCTTCATAAGGTCAGTCAGTTGACAATGTCTAAACTTATGGCTTTCTCCATGCAAATAATCAATTGTAATTACTTTTTACCCTCAAATTCTGTGTCCACTTTGCCAGGAAAGTCTAATATCTCGAAGGGAATGTTCAACGGCTTCCACCTCTCAGGGACCAATAAAATCTGCCCCTACTCAGGAAAATTGGATTGTTAATAATTTGATATTTTTCCCATTTTCATCTATGATTACTGTCACATGGATCGAATTGTTGCCATACTTATCATACTGACCTAGTGATTGTGTACATCCGATCCCTGATTTTGATAATGGTTAGCTGTTCCCGCAATGCATATTATTGCTTGTAGGACCGGATCAAGTGTTTCAACATTGTTCGTGATTGAGGTCATCCACATGTGTTTTTCTAAAATAGAAAAACACAACGGACACGATACTTTAATTTTTTAATTTTTTAAGTATTCGAGTCATTTAGTACAATTTAGCTTGCTCTATTCATTGGTCTACTCTTACCGTTGTATTCTCTTTTTTCGTCTTGCTCTGTCCATAGCTCGAGATTTAGATCCTCTTTAGTACATCCACTGTTTGCCCCGCCGATGGCGTCTCTTTTTCTCTTCGTTTTTCAACTTCTTTCCTTTATGTTGTCCATCATCTCTTTTTATTATGTAAGACCTGCCATGTGACCTCGTTGTCACGTGATTCTTAGGCGCAACGTCGTAAACTACCTTTTGTATTTATTCCCCAATTCTCATATCCTGCCTTCGGCCCCCAGTAGGCCTACTTGATGACTCTACCACTCGACCAGACCTGCACGATATGACCCCGCGGAACACCGCGCAAACAGACACCTGAGTCCGTCGTGATCTCCCCACAGGTTTCTCATGCTTCTGTGTTAATCCAAGTTTTATTTGTCCACATAGTTTATAATTTTTAGTAAATTATTAGTCTAATACTGAACCATCCATTTCTAACGTTGTTTTTGGATACACATTAGCGTATCCATAATGGAATTATTATACCTAACTGGTTTCAGCCATTTTTTTCGAAGTCATCAACATAATGTTGTTTAATCAGTTATACCTCGAACTACTTGCCTGATCCTATATCTTCATCTCGGAACGAGTGGGTTGTTATTCTGTTTTCTCATTCAAGCCTAATTCTGTACTTTTAGTTAGAAAAATCAGTTCTTTTTCTTTTTGGGCTAACTTCCTTCTGTCAAGATTTATGTCGTTCGTTGGCCTCACTAGATAAACAATTGACCATTTCAAATCTTCCGGTTTGTGTATCATCTCTATAAAGTGTCCGACTAAAGGGGCAGAATGCACTTTATTTTTTATGCAGCTTTTGTGTTCTGTGATACGGATTTTGATTTTTCTTTCCGTCTTCCCTATATATAGCTTTTTACAGGGGCACCAGATCACATAGACAACGAAAACGGAATTGCAATTTGTCAGAACTTTTTGTTTCCATGGGCTTTTAAGGCCTAAGTCTATTTCCATGGTTATTTTAGTTTGTTGACAACAAGCACAGGATCCACATGGATAGTGTCCCTCTGGTGCTCGCATCCCCCATGTTTCTGTTAGGGTTGGTTGTGGTTTACTCTGTTTAGTGATGTCATTTCGCATGATCTGATCTTTTATTGTCCTGCTCTTTCGAAATGCCATCAGTGGTCTTTGTAATGGTACTTTCCCTTTTTCCAGGATACCCCAATTACGATGGATAATTTTTTGAATTCTGTTAGAGAGATTGCTGTAGGTGTTAACAAACACTATAGGTTTTCTTTATTTTTCTCTCTAGAATTTTGTTCGAGAATTGCCTCCCTGTTTATGTTGTCTGCTCGCTTCATGGCCATTCTTGTCAGCTTTTTCGGGTAACCTCTTTTATGTAAATTAGTTCTCAGTTCCTGAGCTCCCTCTCTATAGTCTGCATTATTAGTGCTGTTCTTTTTTAGCCGTAGAAACTGACCGAAAGGTAGGTTATCGCGTGTATGGATTGGGTGAAAACTTGTATAATGTAACAAGGCATTGCGATCTGTAGATTTTTTGTAAGGTTTTACATAGAGTTCTCCCTTCTGTGGGTCCACTTTGATAGTGACATCGAGATAATTGATCTCTACCTTACTTGAGTTTACAGTGAACTTAAGGTGTTGGTTTTGTAAGTTAATCCAATCGAAAAACATATTTGCAACATTTTCTTCTCCTCTCCAGATGATCAGTACATCATCTATATATCTTTTCCATAGCAATATGTTCTTTTTATATGGATTGGTATCATTGTAGATGCAGTGTATTTCAAAGGCCTCCATATAGAGATTTGCAATGCTCGGTGCCAATGTAGCACCCATGGCTGTGCCCTGTATTTGTTTGTAAAAGCAACCATTAAAATGAAAGTAACTTTCCGTCAGTGCCATTTCAGCACACCACATGATGAAAGATACTGGGGTATTGGTGTTAATTGTTTCTCTCAGTAGTCTTTCTTCCAACACTTCAAGTGATGCTCTCTGTGGTATGTTCGTATAGAGGGCTATCACATCTAGACTCATCAAAATTTCGGTGGTATTATCAAATGGTCTGCCTTCAATGTCTTTTATGATCTGTGTGGTATCTTTCACAAAAGAAGTCATTTCCCTGACCATTGGTTGCATAAAATGGTCAACAAATTTGGATAATGGCTCCAAGATTGAATCACACCCCGACACTATTGGTCTCCCTGGTGGTCTAATCAGGGATTTATGTATTTTTGGGAGTATGTAAAATTGTGGAATCCTTGGTTTATCAACTATTAGGAAAGCCGCCTCTTTTTTTGTTATCCATCTTCTTTCTTCTGCTTTAGTCACTTTCTGTTGTATCAATCTTTCAAGTTTTTGTGTTGGATTTTCTTCTAGTTTTAGATAGTTGTTATTATCACCTAGTTGGTTCATACATTCACCTACATAATCTTTCCTATTCAAAACCACCGTGGCCCCACCTTTATCCGCTTTTCGGATAATGATGGAATCATTAAATAGCAATGTCTTCAGGGTGGCTTTCTCTGTCCGGGTACAATTATAGAACGTTTTCTCTTTTTAGTTTTTTCTTCCAGCATAGCGACTTCTTGCATCACCCTGCTTTCAAATACTCTGGCTTCGGCCGTTTGTGTTTGTGTTGGGGGGCAGAAGTCAGATTTCCTGTGCAGACCACTATCTAGTTCACTATTATCAATTTTATCATCAAAAAATTGCTTTAGATGGATCTTTCTCATAAACTCCGAGAACTCCTCTCGGAATTGAAATTGGTTATGTATGTTGGTAGTCACAAACCCTAGGCCTTTATTCAAAGCCTGTGTTTCATCTGGGGTTAATTCATAATCGGATAGATTCACCACAATGTCCTCATACTGCGAGTCATTACTCGCTGATCTGGATCCCATTCCTGTTGGTCCTGTTCTAAAAAATGTTGTCCGACCGGGTTTCCTCTATTGCTGATCCTTCTCATACCGCCTCCCGTCCTTAAGCCTCTCCTGCCTCTGTTGTTAGTTGGAGCTCGTCCCCTTCTTCCTGCGTTATTACCTTCCCCTGTGCTCTCTTCACTGGAGCTATAGGAGGTTCCTCTGAACCTAACTCGTCTTTTAGTGTTACCCTGCTTTTGTGCTTGTTCCTCCTGTTCTTTAGTGAAGTAGTTCTCCTGGACAAACGGGAAGGCTTTCTCATGTGTGAAATGTTGTATATCTTTTTTTAAGCGCCTAATCCGTTCTTTTGTTAGATCTTCTTTAAATGCTTTCATCTCACTCAACAATTCGTCCAATCGTTTTCTATATTGTTCAATAGGGACAATTTTTTTAATTTCTTCCTCCAGTTTTGTTAGGTCTATAGCTATTTTTTCTGTAGTTTGTTTGGCGGTATCAATTATTAGGATCACCCAATCTCTGCCGCATTTATTTCCAATGTAGCTCCACTGTAGTAAAAACTCCTTATTATCTAGAAAGATCCTAGGCTCGTTTCTTACTACGAGTCCCATCGGTAGTATGCTGTTTCTCAAATATTCTAACATTATACTACCATGTAGTTCTGACCTGATCAATCTCTTTTTAATCTGAGTTAATTCATCCCAACTGGTAAGATTTGATGTATCCCCCAATTCTCCTCCAAATAGTGTTGAATTACTAAGTAGTTCAGTGATGTACTCATCATCATAGCTTTTACACTTTTCTGCAGCCATGTTATACCTTATTTCATGTGTCACCTCCTCCCACCAAGCCAAAGATGATGTCAGCCAACAGATGTATTTACAATAAATGTGTCTGTCTCACGGCCATCCAGCCGTACAAACTCACAACTGACTTAGAGAGACCAGAGGTAATTTTTAACGACCACTTGTGACCAGCCCTCTATCAAAAAATTTTTTTGTTTCGCAATACACTATGTTCACCGGGTCGCTTGCTTCCCCAAATCCTTTCGTGGTTATTTCTTTTTACATTTATGATTAATAGTTGATGAATTCTCATGTACTACACCAATTCATATCAAAAATAATTTTTTTAATAGCATTTCATCAATTACATTTTTTTACTTTATCACATCTACAAATATAGAAAAATATTTATTACAAACTTTCTCAAGTAATTTTTAGACAACAAACAATTTTTCAATAAATCTCAATTAAGTTATGCACATTCAATATCCTGTAGTAATCAATTATTAAACACTTTAGAAAGATGATAATATCATCAGGATCTGTAGTTTAATCACCTCTTTCATAGAGGAGTAAATCTCAGTCCATAAAACTTTTTCTTTGTACTCATTCACACATGCTCACTTTCATACTGCATTCATACCGTACCCGACATGTTTCATTCCTTTCACACTTTCACGCTATTCACAAGGAAATTCTTCAGGGGTAAAAAATTCTACCACATTCTATTGACATGTACAATTATGTTTGTCTTCTTGTTGGTGATTTCTCTGGGATCAACTGTCAATGAGGTCCCTTTCGTCTTTTCTTACAGTCCAACCATCAGGCGGATAGCTATGGGAAGCAAGTGTGGGATAGTCGAATATTAATGCTCGAGCATCTCCAAGTTGACATTTTTAATACATACAACATTCTGCATTTAATGGCAGCAAAAAGGAGAAGTTGTTACTATTACTCTTTCTCCACATCTATTCTGACATCATCTGTCTGTCTTGCTGAGTGCAGGGTTCACATGAGTAATCGCTAACTGATAAATCCTTTATCCTCCTTCATAAGGTCAGTCAGTTGACAATGTCTAAACTTATGGCTTTCTCCATGCAAATAATCAATTGTAATTACTTTTTACCCTCAAATTCTGTGTCCACTTTGCCAGGAAAGTCTAATATCTCGAAGGGAATGTTCAACGGCTTCCACCTCTCAGGGACCAATAAAATCTGCCCCTACTCAGGAAAATTGGATTGTTAATAATTTGATATTTTTCCCATTTTCATCTATGATTACTGTCACATGGATCGAATTGTTGCCATACTTATCATACTGACCTAGTGATTGTGTATATCCGATCCCTGATTTTGATAATGGTTAGCTGTTCCCGCAATGCATATTATTGCTTGTAGGACCGGATCAAGTGTTTCAACATTGTTCGTGATTGAGGTCATCCACATGTGTTTTTCTAAAATAGAAAAACACAACGGACACGATACTTTAATTTTTTAATTTTTTAAGTATTCGAGTCATTTAGTACAATTTAGCTTGCTCTATTCATTGGTCTACTCTTACCGTTGTATTCTCTTTTTTCGTCTTGCTCTGTCCATAGCTCGAGATTTAGATCCTCTTTAGTACATCCACTGTTTGCCCCGCCGATGGCGTCTCTTTTTCTCTTCGTTTTTCAACTTCTTTCCTTTATGTTGTCCATCATCTCTTTTTATTATGTAAGACCTGCCATGTGACCTCGTTGTCACGTGATTCTTAGGCGCAACGTCGTAAACTACCTTTTGTATTTATTCCCCAATTCTCATATCCTGCCTTCGGCCCCCAGTAGGCCTACTTGATGACTCTACCACTCGACCAGACCTGCACGATACGACCCCGCGGAACACCGCGCAAACAGACACCTGAGTCCGTCGTGATCTCCCCACAGGTTTCTCATGCTTCTGTGTTAATCCAAGTTTTATTTGTCCACATAGTTTATAATTTTTAGTAAATTATTAGTCTAATACTGAACCATCCATTTCTAACGTTGTTTTTGGATACACATTAGCGTATCCATAATGGAATTATTATACCTAACTGGTTTCAGCCATTTTTTTCGAAGTCATCAACATAATGTTGTTTAATCAGTTATACCTCGAACTACTTGCCTGATCCTATATCTTCATCTCGGAACGAGTGGGTTGTTATTCTGTTTTCTCATTCAAGCCTAATTCTGTACTTTTAGTTAGAAAAATCAGTTCTTTTTCTTTTTGGGCTAACTTCCTTCTGTCAAGATTTATGTCGTTCGTTGGCCTCACTAGATAAACAATTGACCATTTCAAATCTTCCGGTTTGTGTATCATCTCTATAAAGTGTCCGACTAAAGGGGCAGAATGCACTTTATTTTTTATGCAGCTTTTGTGTTCTGTGATACGGATTTTGATTTTTCTTTCCGTCTTCCCTATATATAGCTTTTTACAGGGGCACCAGATCACATAGACAACGAAAACGGAATTGCAATTTGTCAGAACTTTTTGTTTCCATGGGCTTTTAAGGCCTAAGTCTATTTCCATGGTTATTTTAGTTTGTTGACAACAAGCACAGGATCCACATGGATAGTGTCCCTCTGGTGCTCGCATCCCCCATGTTTCTGTTAGGGTTGGTTGTGGTTTACTCTGTTTAGTGATGTCATTTCGCATGATCTGATCTTTTATTGTCCTGCTCTTTCGAAATGCCATCAGTGGTCTTTGTAATGGTACTTTCCCTTTTTCCAGGATACCCCAATTACGATGGATAATTTTTTGAATTCTGTTAGAGAGATTGCTGTAGGTGTTAACAAACACTAGGTTTTCTTTATTTTTCTCTCTAGAATTTTGTTCGAGAATTGCCTCCCTGTTTATGTTGTCTGCTCGCTTCATGGCCATTCTTGTCAGCTTTTTCGGGTAACCTCTTTTATGTAAATTAGTTCTCAGTTCCTGAGCTCCCTCTCTATAGTCTGCATTATTAGTGCTGTTCTTTTTTAGCCGTAGAAACTGACCGAAAGGTAGGTTATCGCGTGTATGGATTGGGTGAAAACTTGTATAATGTAACAAGGCATTGCGATCTGTAGATTTTTTGTAAGGTTTTACATAGAGTTCTCCCTTCTGTGGGTCCACTTTGATAGTGACATCGAGATAATTGATCTCTACCTTACTTGAGTTTACAGTGAACTTAAGGTGTTGGTTTTGTAAGTTAATCCAATCGAAAAACATATTTGCAACATTTTCTTCTCCTCTCCAGATGATCAGTACATCATCTATATATCTTTTCCATAGCAATATGTTCTTTTTATATGGATTGGTATCATTGTAGATGCAGTGTATTTCAAAGGCCTCCATATAGAGATTTGCAATGCTCGGTGCCAATGTAGCACCCATGGCTGTGCCCTGTATTTGTTTGTAAAAGCAACCATTAAAATGAAAGTAACTTTCCGTCAGTGCCATTTCAGCACACCACATGATGAAAGATACTGGGGTATTGGTGTTAATTGTTTCTCTCAGTAGTCTTTCTTCCAACACTTCAAGTGATGCTCTCTGTGGTATGTTCGTATAGAGGGCTATCACATCTAGACTCATCAAAATTTCGGTGGTATTATCAAATGGTCTGCCTTCAATGTCTTTTATGATCTGTGTGGTATCTTTCACAAAAGAAGTCATTTCCCTGACCATTGGTTGCATAAAATGGTCAACAAATTTGGATAATGGCTCCAAGATTGAATCACACCCCGACACTATTGGTCTCCCTGGTGGTCTAATCAGGGATTTATGTATTTTTGGGAGTATGTAAAATTGTGGAATCCTTGGTTTATCAACTATTAGGAAAGCCGCCTCTTTTTTTGTTATCCATCTTCTTTCTTCTGCTTTAGTCACTTTCTGTTGTATCAATCTTTCAAGTTTTTGTGTTGGATTTTCTTCTAGTTTTAGATAGTTGTTATTATCACCTAGTTGGTTCATACATTCACCTACATAATCTTTCCTATTCAAAACCACCGTGGCCCCACCTTTATCCGCTTTTCGGATAATGATGGAATCATTAAATAGCAATGTCTTCAGGGTGGCTTTCTCTGTCCGGGTACAATTATAGAACGTTTTCTCTTTTTTAGTTTTTTCTTCCAGCATAGCGACTTCTTGCATCACCCTGCTTTCAAATACTCTGGCTTCGGCCGTTTGTGTTTGTGTTGGGGGGCAGAAGTCAGATTTCCTGTGCAGACCACTATCTAGTTCACTATTATCAATTTTATCATCAAAAAATTGCTTTAGATGGATCTTTCTCATAAACTCCGAGAACTCCTCTCGGAATTGAAATTGGTTATGTATGTTGGTAGTCACAAACCCTAGGCCTTTATTCAAAGCCTGTGTTTCATCTGTGGTTAATTCATAATCGGATAGATTCACCACAATGTCCTCATACTGCGAGTCATTACTCGCTGATCTGGATCCCATTCCTGTTGGTCCTGTTCTAAAAAATGTTGTCCGACCGGGTTTCCTCTATTGCTGATCCTTCTCATACCGCCTCCCGTCCTTAAGCCTCTCCTGCCTCTGTTGTTAGTTGGAGCTCGTCCCCTTCTTCCTGCGTTATTACCTTCCCCTGTGCTCTCTTCACTGGAGCTATAGGAGGTTCCTCTGAACCTAACTCGTCTTTTAGTGTTACCCTGCTTTTGTGCTTGTTCCTCCTGTTCTTTAGTGAAGTAGTTCTCCTGGACAAACGGGAAGGCTTTCTCATGTGTGAAATGTTGTATATCTTTTTTTAAGTGCCTAATCCGTTCTTTTGTTAGATCTTCTTTAAATGCTTTCATCTCACTCAACTTTCATCTCAACTTTCATGCTTTCATCTCACTCTAGCCAAGTAATAACATAAATCATACTTGGTTATAAACCAAGTATGCTATGCATTATTATTTGGCCAAAATGGCATTTGGTGCAGCTAGTCTAGCCCTTTCTTACTGTGGTATGACTTTTTTATGGGTAGGTATGCTAAACCAATAACAAAATGACACCAGACAGTGCTCCTGTGTGCCCCACCAGCTCCAGCCCTGAGCGCATTCACTAGTCTGTCTTCAGAAAGAAATCAAATAATTTATTTCTGACTCCAGAAAGAAATGATCTGACTTCTTTTTGAAGTTGCACTGGTGAATGCGATCAGGACTGGAGCTGGAGGAGCACACAGCACTGTCTGGTGTCCGTGCCCTGCACTGCTCCAGGCTGCAGATTCTGCAGTGGCTCAGATCAGGGTGGGACACAGGTCCTTGTCTTGGCAGTGGGACACCTCCCATTCAGCACTCTCCTTGTCAATGAGGGTGGTAAACAGGGGGTGTCCAGATGCCAGAACTTTTGGTCTGGTGGCTGGGTACAAGGATTAATTGTCCTCCTGGCGGTGGGACTTGTCAGGAGAGCAATTGTAACCATCCGCCAGACCAAATGTCCCTGTTTGTCCACTGAAAGAGCCACTTGGGGGGCAAGCTGTCTCCTCGGATCCCTCCCCCCCACTCGGTACGCCACTGAGAATGCCCTTTTATCAATGGCGCTAGATAGAGCTGTCAAGGAGTGGGAGAGATGTGTTGGGATATTGAGGGTGCTCCCTCCAAACATCGGGAAGCTCCAGGGAACATTTAAAGGGGTGAATGGTAGTGGGTTTTTGATGTGGAAGGCTACTGAATTCCAATGGTAAGATACAAGGATGGTGAAGGAACATAATCTAGAGGTTACACAGGGTTTCCATGGCAAATGAAGATGAAGGAGGGTGGTAGCATTGAGGGTTTTAGGAATGGGGCGGAAGATTAATATGGCCAAATAGGGGGCAGAAAGAGTCAATTGAGGAAATTTGAAGACTAGCAGAACACATCTGACAGAAAACTATGTGTTGTTATCCAGCAAAGAGCGGTTTTGAGAGTTGGAGATGAATAGGGACTTTATAGAGGGTACGTTTGGCAAAATTGTGTACTTTGTCTTGTGAGGAGAAGGAGTACAGGCGGAGGCCAAGGAGGAGGCTAGAACAATAGTCAAGGTTACTGAGTATCAAAGTTGGGATGGTAGATGAGGTGATGGTGCATTTTCTCCACGTGTAGCAGATTATTTCTTGCAGTAATTGAGGGTGCAGTTACGAAGTTTGAGACCACTGTCAAAAAGAGATCCAGTGTTGAATTCCTAAGTGAGGTTGAGAGCAGGTCAGGGTGAGATGTGTGATGGAAGGAGGGCGGGCTGGAAGCTGGATGGTAGCTGACTTAAGTATTCAAAGAGCAAAGTATAAGACAACAAAGTGCCATCCAGTGATGGATTGCTGTTAGAAAATTGGTAAGACGTGCAGAGAGATTAGGATCGAGAGAAGGTAAAGATAAAAAAGATGGGTGTGCCATCTGCAAGGTGCCAGGAGAACCAAAAGCATGAGATGAGGTTTCTTAGGGAGGGTGAAGAGTAGAGAGAAGAGGATTGAGACCTTGAGCACTCCAACAGGCAATGGGGTAGGATCAGAGATAGCAGCATTGTATATGAGCTGATGAAGGCACAATTAGTATGGTAGACGCCAACCCAGTCATGAACAGTACCCTGAATTCCAATGTATGCAGGGTCCACAGAAGATAAGCAAGAAGGGTTAGCATAGGGAAGAATTTGTGAAGTGGTGCAGTGGTCGGAACATTGGAGATGTGAAAAAGGGCTCTTTCTTTACAGTGTGACAGACATACAGTAAGAGGGATTATATAACCCCCTGTTGATGTTCTTCCACAAAGCAAATTTCCGTTTATCGGGATTCAGAGACTGCCCAACAAAAGGAGAAAGTCTAAAAGTTCATTTCTGCTTAATTCTGCTGTTTATGTTGTTTCTAAGCATGATATGGAGATTTAAAGATGTTCCTATTATAACACAAAGAGGCCAACTGGGAGATGTTAGGGTAGGACTTGAGCCTCCAGTTTACACAATTACAGTACATGTGTTTTGCACTTCGGCAATATTTGCCCCAGTGAAAATTGTGAAATGTTTTGTTACTTGCTTGACTTTGGGTGTAATATATATGTTAAATATATGTTATATATGTGCAAAGAATCTACTGGAGAAAGAACAAGTCATTGTATCTGGGTCAGCAATCAACATGTCACATATGTAGTTTCTGTGGTGGGAGGTTTCAAATAACCTTCACACACAATGAGAAATTGAGATTCCAAATAGAACAACATGTCCATAGACATCCAAGAGATGGTAATCAGACTCTGAGGTTACACTGTGGAGAAATGTATTGGATTTCTGCTTGATCCTTGCTATCTCCAGAGGGTATGAATGCATTTCTGAGTTTGGACTGGTTTCTTCGACTTGTGTACATACGCAAATGAGGCATGGTCCCACCCCAACAGGGGCAGTCAAGTCCAAACTGCTAGGTCACATCCATTCCGCACGAGACTGCAACCATCCACAAACATGTATCAGCCTCATTGGGCCTCAGAAGTGAGGAGTAGCTTGGGTCTGCAGGCCTAGCTGGCACGGGACCCACTGGGCATACCCACCCCACTCGGAGTAACTACAGCAAAACAAAAGAGGTGATCGCTGGAAGGTTTAGAATTAACCTTAAACTCTAGCATTGCTCTGGGCAACCCTGCAGACCATCGTTCTTCATCTGCCAAGCCAATACAAAAGGTGAAAGATGATATGCATTGTCCCACCCCAAAATGGCAGTCTAACCTGAACTGCTAGGTCACATCCCTAGGTCACATCCCTTCTGCACAAGACCACAAGCATCCGCAGACATGTTTCAGTCTCAGCACTGAGCAAGCAGTCAGGATTGCACTCAGTAGGATCAAAGCTATTTTCCTATCTTCAGTTATCTCAACCAGTGTTTGAGATGTAGTTCTAAGCAGATCTGTAAGCGTCCTCCTTCCTTTTACATTGGCCTGTGACACTTTCTAAATCCATTTCTGAGTCTAAATCAATAGAGTAGTTTTCTCTCTCTATCTGGTTCTATTTTTCAGGTTCCTGCTTACCAGTTTGAAGCCCAGAGTGTCCTGCTTACTGCCACAAGTTGCACACATGTATAGTATTCTTGAATACCCGGTTTTCTCAATGTGATGCTACTCCCTGTTAATGATCTTTGATTGGCTGCTAGGGTTTCTTCCTAAGTGATTTTACTTCGGTCCACTGGGTTTCCCCCTCCTGGTCATCAATGACCCCATTCCCTGTGATGACCGAAGCTTTAAAAACCTGAAGCATCATTTTGGTGTCAGGTGAACGTATCTGCGGGGCTGTGCAGATACATGGAATAATGTCTAACTCATTTAGCATGTCCCTCTCTTGCCATTCTTCTGATTTGGATTGGTAGTTGTGATGGAGTTGTCTTTCGGGCTGGAACAAGAACATTTGAGAGAGTCATATAAGTGATGTGAAGCTTATTCGTGAATGCTCGCTTCTGTACTCTCTGACTCTCGAACCTACTACTGATTTTAGTGACTTCAGGTTTTTCAGCCAGTGTGTGTATGTGTTACTTTTTCATTGTTTGCATTGTTCTAGAAACTATTGTATGTTGTATTGCTTGATGCGTATCGATTGTTCAATCTGTACATTTGTGATTTCAATGCTTGCTGTTTTATTTTACTTAAAAATGTATTGCAATGTCATTTATGTTTTTTGTACATGTCCTTCACTGTCATGGCATTTGGTATGCCGAAATACATTTTTAACGAATGGCGCTCCCTGACATACGGTTCTAGCAAAACAGAGACTATCTGCTGGGCTTGTGCAGCTGATGTAGAAAGGATTTCCTCAAACACACCTTTAAGGCAACAGCCCTGGATGGGGATGGCAGCTAAATTGGGGTTCGTAAGTATAACTTTACCCTGTCTGCCTGGCATACACTAAAGAGCTGCAATGCAGAATCCACAGTGGAGACAAGAGGAGGTAATGATATGAGACCTGTAGAAGGCGGCACCAGTTGAGACTGTGTAGATATGGGACGCCTAGTGCCCTCTTCTCTTTTCAATAACCGGCCTCGTCTCGTGAGGCATGAGGTTTTGCAAATTGTGGAGTGACTCGTGGAAATCCCCCAAATGCCAGCATATACCACCATCCATCTTCTAACATCACATGACAAGTGCAGCCTCCTGCTCCTCATGAATGCGATCTGATGCCCCTTAATGTCTCCTATCCATGATGTTCTCAGCCTCTTTAAGGTGCAGGCTAACATGCACAGTCATCACAAGCCATGTGCAACCTCAAATGCCTCTTTGGGTTGTGCAAATCCGATTAATGACTCGTATACACCGCACAGGCAAAATATGGTTTGTGCGGCCTCACATTTGCATGTATTGGTGCATGCATGTATGTATGGGATTTATAAAGTGTGAATCAACTTGGAAAGCAAAATAGTGCTGTACATATGAAATGCACCCATGGGTTTACAAGTGGCCTGCAGCTCTACCAAAGGAGATGGGATGTATATGGGATGTAGGGATAGCAAAGGAGATGGGGTGGATATGGACTGTAGGATAGCATAGGGGATGGGATGGATATGGGCTGTAGGCGATGGGGGGAGCTCAGGAAGGTCTTCAGTGGGGTTTAGTGGAGGGATCAGTAATTAACTAAATGTTCTTTGACAAGTAGGATTCTCAGGTTCTTCATGAAGTGTAATATGAAGGGGTAAGTCTTATCTACATTGGTACACTGTTTCAGGGACAGGGTTTGCAGCAGGAAAAGCTTGTTTTCCAGAAAGAATGGCGTTTTGTTATTGACTGCTTTGTAGGTGATGCATGTTTTGAAAATGATGAGTACTTGAAGGAGTACCTAATGTAGCTCCTTGAGGATGGGGGTGATGTGGTATTATTAGAGGGGCCAGGGTGGCATCAGTCGTTCCTACAGGTATGTTGTTGTCACCACCCAGTTGGTGACCAGGGCTTTGGATAATTGTTTTAAGCTCAAGGTCAGGAATACATGGCTTCATTTCGTGGAGAAACGTAAACTGGTAGCATGCTGTTTGGGTATTTCTGGCAATGGTTTTTTTCAGTAAGGGTCCACGGTCAATGGCAAAGCTTAAAGATGTATCACTGGGTGAGTGTTAAGGTATTTATCTGTCAAGATTCTTGTCAATCAGGCAATTCCTGCCTTGGGCATGATTGGTGGGGCTTCCTACGAGGATTACATCAGTCCTTCTCAGCTTGAGCTGGAGGTAGGAACTTCCCACCCAGACTTGGAGGAGGGGCAGAGAGCTTTTGAGTAGATGGGTGCTGCTGATGCCATTGCTCTTTAGATTGAACTGTGCTTCATCTGCATATTGGTGTATATTGATATGGGAGATGGTGAGGAGTTTCCTTAGGCCATATTAAACAGGCACATTCAAATGCCTCAGTAAGGCAGCTAAGATGTTTTAAAAAAAGAAATTCGTATAGTAACCCTACATATGGCACAACATGTAGGTCCTTTTGCCACATTCCATTTCCAGCTTCAAATAACTACTGCATCTGAGGCCTGGAGCCAGGAAGCCATATATCCATGTTGGGGCATATAATAGATTAACACACGTTTCTCAAAAACTCAATATAGTTTCTAGGGACTTCAAGTGAAATAAACACTCCTTTTCTTGGTGTAATTTATATGTATAATGAACAGAACAAATATTATGTAATCTGACCATTGCACAACATCACACATACTAAGGAAAGGCAAAGAGACACGGGACACATCTCTAGCAATGGCTGGAAGATGTGAGCATACTGGAACAGTTAGAAAAAATACAATTGTGCAATGGTTGTAATGTAATATAATGCTTATTCTATTAACCTAGTGTGTAGTTCTGCACTCATATGATGCTCCCACTTAGGCTTGCCCTCCCGACGATTGCTCAGATAAGTTGTATTCTACGCAAGATGAATTTTTCCTGTACAACATTGCCGTTGTATGACTGTATTAATTAAACTATTATTCATATTCACCGATCACCTGATAACCTGTGTATCTATTAGCTATTCTTTTTTATTTAATGCAGCATTTTCATAAACATAGCAATTTTGTGTCACAAGCAATTTCAATCTAAGGACCCAATGTTTTTTTAAAACCTGCTTTTTATTGATATAAATGTCTCTTGTATTGCGCCCAGTTGTCTAGCCAATTAACATTTTCCCAATAAATGATGGCTCTTGAGAACTGCCCATTTTCTAACCAATCATCGAGCAAAGGTCTGAATGGCACCCGCTCCTAAATGTGTACACACCATATACATCCTGAAACCTTGCCTGCATCGACATAGAATTCACACTTTTTTGATTATTGAGAAGATAAAGAGGAGGGTACTTGGAAAATGTATTTCTATTTCATTAAAAAATGCTGGAACTAAGGGTATTGCGTGTTTAGATTTCACTCTCAACTTTTGAATCTGTCATCCGCCTATTTGGAAAGACCTATTATCTAATGAAAGGCACATACGCAATGCAAAAACAATGAGATCATGTTCAGAAGATTAAAACGAAACCAAACAGTACTTCATTCCAAAACAGCAGTCAGTCTGTCTAGTTTGTTCACAATAAATCGCTATTGGTTTAATGAATAACGTATTAAAACACGTTTCTGGCCCACCGAGCACAACAAAATCAATACCACACAATAACTCGAATGAGCTGGATAATTCATGACGGTACTAGTACAGATTTAATTAACTACTGTCAAGTTGCACAGGTATTTTGAAATATTCTCTAATCAACTCTAAATTAGCTTCACTAGATGTAGACAATTATTTAAACAGTTAATGTAGACTGTTTATCACCGACAAAGAGTGCTGCTTATGCACAACTAGAAACAGCTTGCAGTCAGTGGATGTTAGCCTTTCTTTCACTCGCCATTTGAAAGAATGGCACGAACTGGGGAGTAATACTGATTGTGTGTTGTATTTGAGATGGCAGTTTTGACCTAGTGTTTTATGACTCACTATAAAAGAACAACATTGTATACTGACGTGTAGGCCTGCGTCATTACCAATGTCATCCTACGTGGCAAACGGGATTGGCTCTAAGTGAACTACTAAGTATAGGTGTAATATCTATATAGAGTAACAGAGAAAAATAATTGGATAGTCAACAACAGGTGGGACAACTAAGCCCTCCCTTCAAAATGGCCACTATGTACATCACTAAATGTACAATGTCCCATTGGCTACACAACTATAGGACCCCCAACTATGTGGACCTCTACAATAGGTTGGCTACTAACCCCCGTCAATAACTTTCCACCTATGTGAGCAGCACTCAGACTGAACAACCGGGTGCGGGTGAGCATGTCTCGATACCAGCTTCCCACCAATTGAAAAGGATACTCCATCATCACCTCAATGGTTCAGTGTCAATTCGTGTCTGAAGTTGGCCTTGACTTTGTACTGTTCTCTGCGATTTTTTAACGACTATGGGTACTGTCTGGCTTCCGTGCATAGGTGTGATCTCCTCATGCATCCAACTTTCTTCCATCACGTGACTGGAAAGCATGAATTGAGCCTTTTTCGTGTAATTAACTGTATTTTCCAATAGTCCTCTGAAGCCTTTGTTTATACCTGACCTTCTTGAACAGGAGCTTCTGTTCTTTCAAGTTGATTGTATGTAATGTCAGCCAATTTTAGTTCTGATAAGACCTTGGCTCTTTGGCTCATCCAACTCCTTAGCTGAAATATACTCTGTTTAATTCAATTGCTTTTGTAACTGCGACACTGAATTTTGATCCCTTTTTTGTTGTTTAGTGGAACCTTCATTCTTAATTCAATCCAATTGTATCTATAAGGTATGTATGTATATTCCGCAATCTATTTACTTTAAGCACTAGGCTAGCTTCATTTATGCTCTGCTGCTTGCATTTCATTGCATCTGTACACGTTTGAAGTAACTAAATATCTTCATCATGTTTGTGGCATAAGTTTCTTCATCTTGATCCCAAAATGTTACTTATCCTTAGTACTTCTGCATTCTTCATAAATCGTCTGCCTCTCAGGTCTGATTATCTATGGAATCGATTCAGTTTCATATGACATCACCATTCATCCTGGTCATTCAGTTTCTTTGTTTCATCAGAAATCGCGTTCAAATGACCATTATACTGTCTTGGATGTAGGTATGGTTTCCTTAATGGATACTTTACCTTCCATATTCTCTTAAGTATAAAGCTGGTCAAGTGGCACAGCGAGTAGAGCGATTGCTTTGACAACCGTGCAGAGCCTGCTAACGCAGGTTGTAATCCCGGCGGGACCAAACTCAGCCTTTCATCCTTCCGAGGTCGATAAATGCGCACCACACACTGTGGGTAATAATAAGCAGCCCTCAGATACCTGAGGGTTCGTAGCGCTATATAAGTGCCAAATTATTATTATTATTATTATTATTATTATTATTATTATTATTAGCATTCTTATGGGTACTGCACAGAGTTGTTGTCTTCTTCTTGCCTTCTGATTGGTGTAGTATACGTCACATACTTTGGTTCATACTTCTCAGGTAATGTAGGTGGGGTAGGTGGAGTAGGGGTACTTGGCTTCTCCTCTACACTCCCCCCTCTGGGCGATTTATTGACCACTCTCACATCTTCTTCCACATCCAGACATCCTAGTCTGAATAAGTGCCTCTTAGGGATCCATATTTTTCTGACTCCCTTCAGGCATCCAGCTGACTTCACATGCTCATCTTTGTTCCATGTCATGAGCGTGCACTCTCCACTTGGACTGCAGTAGATCCATCTTCCCAAATATTTCCTGTGGTCCTTTGGATACAGGAACTTCATTCCCTCAGGTGCATGAATGCCAGACTTCACAAAGTCTCTGATCTCTTCATCAGTAAAGTCTTTAGGCTTCCATCCTTGACATCGATCATGATCTTCATCCCTAAGGCTTTCTTTGCTGTCTTCTTACACTGCAAGATTATTATCTTGATCAAACAGAATCCAAGCATCACTAACAATAGCAACGCTCCAAGAAATTTGATCATATCTGCCATCCATTGTGGAACCCATGAGAAGAGATTTCCAAACCAGCTGTCATCAGCAATATCTTCTACTTCTTCTATCATCTGGCCATGAAGTTTCATCAGCATGTTTATGGCCTCTGCCAATGTTCCATTTTCGTCATCATGAGAAAGTATAAATGTGCGACATGATTCTCCAATTTTGGCACAAACACCTCCATCCATGGCTGTAATCATGTCCAGGACATATCTGTTCTGGAGAGCCATTAGTTTTACAGCTCTCAGTTCTTCTCTGATTGCATTGAATCCTTTTATAGTTGTGTAAATTATTTGCAGCAATTCCTATCTGGTGATTTGTAACCACTTTGTATTTGCTCCGACCTGGATTCTTGGCATAAAGATCATTGTGAACATTGATGATGTCTGGCTGAACAGTCTGTGTTCATACGGAATGGTATCAGAGGCTTCTATTGATTTAGCAGAGAAGTCATTCTCTCTCTTTGTTCGATTTATCAGCTCCAGAGATCTCCTCCTCCTTCGATGAGCATCTGCTTTTGGAAAACTGTCAATGTTCAGGTCACCTTTAGGAATCACCAATGCAGGAACATGGACGTTCACTATTGTGCAAATTCCAACCCAGTCTTTAGGCAGTCTGATGTAGGCTTTCGATCCACACGTCCAAGAATGATCCATTATTACTGCTGTTCCATGCACCATTCCTGGTGCATCGAATATTCGTCCAAAGCTCTGATTTCCTCCCATTTTTCTTGTACCATTGTTCCTAAAGCAGAACTTAGAACTTTCTAATGGTACTATCTGCAATGGTCCTCCCCTGTCTTCGACCCATGTCATTAGTTTAGCAAGTTTTGGCCATAATGGCTTGCATCCATTCTGCACTATGTCAATAGTAGGTTCTTAACAGCCAATAACTACCCATGCTCTGCAGATCACCACTCCTTTTTCCCATCCGTCTGGTGATAATACTGTTCCCCAAATTTGCATTTGTCCGCTGTTCTTCCATCTGCAAACTTCTTCTGCAGTTTTTTCTTTGACATCAAGTTTTTTGTTCACTTCCCATCTAATACCAGCTCCTTTCACTCCTGGCTTCTCATATTTGATCACATGATTTCTCGTTTGGGCTTTGTTTCTTGTCTTTATATCTTGTATGTAGTCATCTTCATCTGGCTCTGTCTTTAAAGTTGCTCATTAAAGAGAAGCATTGCTTCCCGTAAATTGACCTTTTGTCTTACAAAATGCCATGTGTGATAGGCAATGTGCTGTCTGGACATCAATTTCAATTGCTATGAACATTTTTGACTTCTCATATGCACTATGGCAGGAGTGCACATACGAAGCAGTCTTCTTCTGACGTCCTTCTTCTAACTTCTTTCATGTGTTGGTACCATATGTTGTTTCCCAAGTGTGCTGTGCTGTCTAGATAATCATTCAGTTCATAATTGTCTTCTTGGGTGCTTCTATTAATTCTCAAAGTCTTTTTTTAGTTTGCTATAACCACATCTCTGAACACATCAGTATAGCTTCTTCTGGCTGGTTGATTTGCAGGATCATCCATCCGGGTTCCCTGAGTAGAAGAAAGTTCAGCAAGTCTTCCTTTATCCCTCTTTCTCTTTCTGGCAATGGCTATAAATGGCCATATTGATTCTGCTATGATCTCTGCACGTGATTGTCTTGTGTGACTTGTGCTTGGGCTTTTTGTCACTGGATAGGTGTGTCTGCATGCATTATCTGTGTGGGCCCAACCTTTGTCAATCCCTTCTTTTGCTTGTTTTGCTGACCCTGTCTCCAATGCTCAAAGGTAGTGTTTGAAGCACGTACTATGTGTGATGTACTGGTAACAACATCCATTTCAATCTCGGGTATCTGTCAATTTTCTCTAAGGACGGGAATGACTACAAATGGCCTGGGTTGTTTTGTAATTGCCACGTTTACTTTTTCTTTCTTCTCAGACATGTATATAGGAACTTTTGCATCAATTGCTCCTATATAGAAAGCCGTTCTAACTGTCAGTGAAAGCAGTATTAGTATGAATACAATACATGTGTAAACATCACAGTGGTACAATAGCCGGCAGCACCTGCTTCTAGGGCAATTTGACCGTCTGTCCTCTTGTGGCAGCACAAAGTTGCTGCTCTGGTTGCCCATCTAGATCATTTCATGCTAAGGAAGGAAACGTATCTTTAATGGCACTGTATTTTTAGATTTATTTCTGGAAAGTTGTCGTTTTCTGCAGCATTCGTCCTCTATCAGCTCAGCTGCTTTCTGGAACCAATTTTATCGACCAATCGTGGTGTAAATATTCCTTTATTGTGAAAAAAGATGATTTCTGATGAGCTGCGATGAACCCTGCTTCATTAACTAGTTCCCAATCGATACCTCGAATCTGCTTCAGACCAGATGACATAGTAGCTTCCGTGTCAGAATGAACAAAGTTTTTAAAATTTTTTCACTTCCTTGATCTGTCCCTTGGAGGAAAAGCTTCTATACAGCTCTTTGGTTTCTTTCAGAATAGATCACCACCTGGATTATTATGCCCTCCAGGATCACGTTCAAATTTGTAGTATTCCTTGGGTCCCTTAGAAATGACACCACATCTGTGTGCCTTCCAACAAGATGTGGGTAGTCTTCACTTAAACAAAAGAACACCACATTGACCAGTCTATGTCCTGCGTCGGGTAATAGGGGCATTTGTGTTTTCTTCACTGAACTCAGGCGATTTCAAAAATTCTTCGGTGATGATTATAAGCAGTCGTCTAACAATTTCTTCGTTGTCAGTATTGCCAAGAAAATCTGGTAAGCGACAAGTTCTCCATACCAGTCGAAGATAAGTACACAATACCAACTCAAAGTAAGTAAGTATGTGCTTTGAAAGGTCATCACTGGGTAACACCATGAGTAACTCCGAAGAAGCGCTCTGTGTCGATCAAAGTTTGGCATATCCTTAATTTTATCAAGGCTTAAGTGTGCCTCAGTCCAAAGTTAATAACCTTTTTCACTTTTCCTATCAAGGCTTTAAGCATGCCTCAATCCAAAGTTAATAACCTACTGTGGCTCTCAATAATGCAGATTTTCCCTTAAGCCTGCAACTAAGACGCACAGAGTGTTCAAATGTGTCCTTTTACCCTTTTATTTGTAGCTAAAATGGGAGTGTCCATTTTAAGCCACAGTCTAACTAGAAGTTCTTCTTTCTTTCCACTTGACAGGTTATGCATCCTTCTTCCTCGTCATTGATCTCGTCTGCACGGGCTGTGGTTCTTCCCCGATGACTACAGCTTCTTCGCGGTGGGGTGTAAGCAGAGGTGTCTCTCCGGCATAGATCTTTATATTGCTCAGGAAGATCCAAGCTCACCTACCCTGCACTTTGACAGCAGATGGCGTGATGTCGTCGACAATGAAAGAACCGTGAAAGAGGGGCTCATCCCACTTTTTCCTTGTGTGATTCGAATCAGGATCTTGTCCCCTGGGTAAATTCTTGGATGTATAAATTTGGGAGTTTGGATTGTTGAAGCATCTCCTTCTGTGTTCTTTACTGCTGTAAACCCTTGTCTCTGCAACTGTCCTGAAATCACAGAAAAACTAGATGTTAAACAGTTCAGGTAGTTTTGCAATTCAATTCCTAGTACTTCTGATGTTGGCTGAGCATCACTTCTAACTCAGGATGGAGGCATTAAAGGAGTTCTCATTCTCCAGCCAGTCACAATCTCGTGCGGCGTAAGATGGTGGTCAGATCCTAGTTGGTTCCTTAATGCATGCAATGCCAGTGGTAGGCAGTGCAACCACCCGTTTTTCAAACTAAGCTTCAATTTAGCAATTCTTTCTTTTAACAGGCCATTGAGCTTTTGACAGATACTATTTCCTTGCAGATGATAAGCTGAAGAAAATATATCTTTTATTCCGAGCAGCAAAGTGATCTGCTCGAAAACTGCATTAAAAAAATGCGGTCCATTATCCGATCTCACTACTTCACACCCAGCCCCCATCTGGGAAACAAACTTCCCGAACCAAAAACTTGGCTGCACAGGTAGTGTCTGGGTGCATACATGGACCTGCCTCTATCCATCTGGAGAAGAGACATACTATACTAAAAGGTATCTGTATCCATTACAAACTTGTATCATGACGACATGCAAGTGCTGAAAAGGGCCCTTTGGTCTTGGGATCACCCCCCTTACTATGCGTAGTGTATGCCCAGCCGTGAACTGCTGGCAAAAAAATACAATTTACCATAAAAATGCAACATGTTCCATTAGGTTTGGTATAAACCAACTCTCAACAATGGTTACAGCAAGATTCTCCCTAGTTGTATGTGCTGGGTAGTGTAATTGTTCTCGCACTATCTTTAATAAGGCTATAGGCATTACTGGTTTAACAGTGCTGTCTTGTCACCACAATGCTTCAGAGGGTTTTAAAGAACACCCTCTTCGCTTCCATAAGTTATTTTATTCTTGTGGTGCCTCCCCTTGGAGTTCTACTATCTGTGTTTTAGGCATGTAATTATATCTTTTGTCCATATTTATTAATAAAGTCATTCTTTCATTTACATCAATGGTTTGAACATTCCTCATTTCCATATCTGTATTTGCTACGTGCTTGGATTCAGCGCCTGCTGCTTGATTTCCGTTCGAGATAAAATCTGTCCCTTTTGTGTGAGCTGCGCATGTAACGACTGCTATGCTCACTGGGAGTTGTAGTACCTTAATGAGCCTATCCAATAAGGCCATGTGCTGCACTGGCGTGCCGTCCGCTCGGAGCTAGCCCCTCCTTTTCCAGTGTGCTAATCCTGCGTACACCATTGACATCACATAGACGGAGTCGCTGTACACTGTCACTTCCTGGTCTGCGTGATTCTCGACTGCAAGTATCAAAGCCAATAATTCTGCAGCTTGTGCTGAATAATGAAAACTGTTTAAAAACAGGTCTCTGGGACATGGAAAGCAGAGTCGACCACTGGAACGAAAGAAACGAAGAGGAGAGGAAGGAAGAGGACTGCTGCAACTCCTGGATGACCACTGAAGCCCTGCTGCAGGTCCGAATTGCCTGAAACTCCGAAGACAGAGAAGGCCTTCAAGGTTAACTTCTTCCCAAGAGTTTGGTTGGGACAACCAACTCGCCAGCCACCTTAACACCGTCCCCATCAGGTTAAAATTTCATCAGAGTGCTGTTGAAAACCGGATAGCCAGAGGGAAGGAAACCAGCTTGTGGACTTTAAGGCACTCACACCTTAAAAGCAACGTCTTGCTACAGCTTTTGGCCTCTTCCCTGGGCAGTGCAGGAACCTCCCAACGTCCTCCTTCTTGTCCCCACGACTGAAGCACAGGAACAGCGAGATCTGCTTGAACTGCCAGGAACAACTGCCTCAGCTACAGCTTTCTTTATTGACAAGGTACTTGTCCTTCCCTTAACATTCGTCAAACTTTCAGTCTAGCCAAATCCTTTAGAAATCCGTGGCAAAGACTTAACCGTTACTTACCAGAACTGTGGTATCTTATACAAAAGACTCTGAACCATTGACTTTGGCCCAGGCCTATTCAGAAGAATTGCTGGTTGTATTTAACTGAAACCCTTTGCCCTGCCTATGAATGCATTTGGGCTGTCTATTCTTATAACTTTGCTCCCACTTCATTTTGGAGCTAAACTTGTTCATTTACTTACCGGTTTGATTTTTGAGGTTTATTCGTGTGTGATATTGATCTGCTTGTGCTAGTGTAATGTTTTCTAACTGACTGAGTAAATAAATGTATATTCTTTTACCAAGAAACCTTGAGTAAGTGTCTATTTGAATAACTGTATTTGTTGGTCCTTTGTGTAACCTGTTCTACTGCCCACTTAAGCTCTTGAGATAGGTCTGGCTACTCAGCCATCGCTACCACTTTACTGTGTAGTACAGGCTTGTACCAAAGGTGAAATTGTGCTTACACTTGTAATTGCCTGTAGTGTTCCCAAAGGGTACTGTAGGTGATTCTGCCTAACACACAGGGTAACACAGCTGCCAGGAATGTGAGGAGTCAGGCCACCGTTACTGAATGGCCCAGAACAGTGCCTTCATTTTGATTATAAATCAGCTAAATGAGCTGAAGCACCTACAGTGGAGATTTGTGTACAAGGTCGACCCCACTGCTGCATACACCATTTATTTAAAGGTATTAAGTCCTGCACCTGCTTTTAAGATGTGCATATTGTTAAGTATTTCAATCAGGCGATACACCCTGGTCTCAGCCTAGTATGCAGCGCGCAGCTGAAATGCTTATTTTATTATATATATATAGGTTCAATATTCTGAGTGATATACCACTCATATCACCCCTTCTCAAATACCCCAGGTCACGATGGACCAGGAATCAGGCTGGTTGGTAAAGGTAATATTTATTTATTTATTTAAAATTCAAATCAACCATATACTTTTTAATAGGGAGCAGCAATCACCAATATGGTGACAATAACAGATAGGAAGATATGTAAGGCACTTAAATTCCCTCTTTAGCAACACTGAAGGAAAACACCAGAGAAAAGAACACTTTTGGCTTGTTTGGAAAGATAACCCTTGGGTCAGGATTTCCTCTGCAATATTCCTCGACCCACAAACAAACAATTCTATATAAGGAATAAGGAATGGAAGGCAGAACTCAAATCCAACCTTCCCTCCCCAAATAAGAGAGAAAAACGGATTTGAAATCTTACACTTTAAAATGACATTCAGAAATGGCTGTGTAAAACAATGAATCTGTGCGAAAATCCTTAAATCAGTACAAATGTCTATGGGAGCCACATTGGAAAGATACTAACAACCATGAGCTATAGTTTGAGCAAACGTAAACACTTTGAATCTGAATGGAAGGTTGAAAATAATTTAGAAGGAAAATTACACATGTAAAACTTTGCAAAAACACAGATTTCTGCCTACAATTAACCAACGGTTTTTGGGTTAATATGTAGCTATAGGTCTTAGGAATAATCCAGAGTTTAAATGAAGTCTCTAGCTATTAAACTGAGGAAGATATGCAAGGTTGAATGAGAGGCCTTTTTAGAAAAATCCGGTATTGAAAACTGAAAAGAAACTCAGTTTGGACAAGAAAGTATTTACTATAGTTTTACACTATGCTAGAGCATTCTGGCCAGAATACCATGGGGGACACAGTAAACTCTATAGTTGATTAACAACTTCAACACCAGATTCCGATAGCCCGCTCTGCCGGAACCAGTCAGATCACTCGAAGTAGGATTGATAAATTAAGATTTAAATTACTAAAGAAATGGCACCTAGCAAGACAAATCAAAGACTGGATTGCAATAAGGACTCTGACAATGTTACAAGTTATTAAGGTAAGGATAGGATGGTTTAGAGATTGGGAACGGACAAGGCAAAGCAAGGTATGCTATGGTTTTCTATGATTCCTATTAATACCTACAGTGCACTTTAATTTAGGATTTTGGACCATCAAGGTTTCTGGTCATCACACGGATCGGGTCTAACCAAGGACTGCTGGCCAAATCGGGTGGGACAGGATCCTCTAGGCAGTCTGGTCACCGGACTGCACTGGACTGGCCCTTCTGGTTACTGGAGACTAGAGATCAGTGGGATTTGCAAGTTTGTATCAGGCATGCATCTAGTAGTAGGGGTTCAGCAATGCATAGGCCTTGGCTTTGCAATGAAATCTGGAATCTGGATCAAGCAGAATGAAGAAATCAGGAACAGGACGCCACACAGAAAATCAGGAAGAAAGTCAGGAATCAGTGTCTTTGTGCTGTCAGGTTCCCTTATTTATCATGCCAAATGATATCACTAAAGTATGTGGCAGGGGCAGGCTTACTAGCCACACCCATAATGCTAGGATTGGGCAAGGGCATAGTTTACCCCTTGCTCGTCACTGATTGGATCACAGAAAAGGATGTCATGTTCATGGGATGATTTTTACACTGCCTAGAAACCTCCCCTGGCTACTGGAGCCAAAATCTAACTTTCCCACAAATACATATTTATACAGTAATAACCTCTGAGAAAATCACATGCACAGGTTACATATTTTGTGGGTCACATTTCAATCCAAACCCCAAGTCTGTGGGACTTGGGTTTGCCTTTCTGCTACATTTTGGACATTTTAACCATGAAAGATTTGGCCTAAAATTTCCCAAATTTGTACACTTGCGCAAAACGTTATGTTCGCAATATCAATACTTTCCCCACAATCTGTCATTCTTTACAACTTCTGTTCCTTATGCAGTAATGAGGTCTACCAAGTCTACCAAGTCTTCACAGAAAGAGCATACAATTAGATTTAAAACTACAAACTTTTCATATTTTTCCTCATTCTTGCCGCAAAGTTAAATGTCTTAACGTTCAGTTACAAAATAGGCTTTTTAAAACCAACAGGAAGTCTATGGCCACTTAATCAGTTTTTTTTTCTTTTCCCCAACTGCAAGCAAATGTCAATTCCTTTGAAGCAGGATGAGGGGCCTCTCTTTTGATTGAAGATTACTGCCTCTCACACTAGACTGGTGAAAGTCTCAGCCTGCTATTGTTCTAGCCTGGAACAAAGACAAATGTCCGATGACTACTTGGGAAGTCCCTTTGTCTTGGGTATTCAAAGCCTCCAAGCTAGCAATTAGCTACTTTCCAGTTCCAGAAGTTTATGAGGTGTCATCCGTTGTCAGGGCTGGCAACTGACAAAGCAGTTTTTTTAAAATATAGTTTGTCAACTCAGCTTGGGTTATAGCTTTGATTTTCTCCTTTTAAATCTTGAATTTAAACCTATAGAATTAAAACAGTTTGTAAGTGTATTTCTACCAGTGACAATTCCTTTTACATTTCTAAGTAATCAAGCCTTTACACAACAATGTACTTTAAAATAGGCGAATTTCCGCCTTCAGTCAGGAAAAAGCTCATTTTACAATTTCTTTAAATTTGGTTTTCATCTCCAGCAAATATACACTTTGTCCAACTATAGATCTTTTCTTTAGTACTGGAATTGTTTTGCAGCATGTATACAGTTACAGGCATCTATTTAGAGTCTTTCTCTGGACAGCTGATTCTTGATACTGTTGCAAAGAAAATAGACGAGTTTCCCATGTAAAATTAAAACAAAGCTCCTGGTTGATTTTTCAAGGATACCTTTGACAGGAGCTGTCATTCAAATGAGGCCTGGTTCCTCTGAGACACAATGAATGATCCTGGGCAATGCAGGGCCTTTTTAATCACTGCGGTTCATGAGAAATTGATGAATTTAGCACCAAGCAGCACTTTTAAGGTTGGGAAAGTGTCATTTTAAAGAGGCATTTGTTTTTTTTGTTGCAAAATAATGCTGCCTCATTCACTTCACCCCATGTTAAATGTTGCAGAGCACACTGGCACATTCCTGCAGTGAGTACTCTGTTCCACCCCACCTGAAATGCGTGTGGCAGGGGGTGCAGCTATTTTCTGGTTGTAATAAAACTTGTTTAAAGATTTCGGCGCACAGGAGTCAGCGCGGCCAATTTGTGCTGTTTCTTGCACCAATGCAGTAAAGTGATGTAACATAGCACAGCTGAGGGGGTCAAAATATCCCATAACATGACAAGGGACACAAGTTTAAATCAGATGTTCATTGAACAAGCATAGGCCACAGCAGAGGCCTGCCTGTGATAACACCAACCATGTGACGCTACAACCATCAAAAGAAAGACCAAATCAGCATATGCCATGGACGATTTGAATTTAAACCTTGAAGGATAGAAGAAATTGTGCAGTGGCGACATGTTCTGACGTGAGCACAGCAGGCACAGGCATGTCATACATGTAACAAAGTGCATGGAATTAGGTAGAAATAAGCAGGATATAACCTTGTGACAAGCAACCATTACTCCCTCTTTGTGATACATTGTTACATGAAAGTCACATGGGACACACTCCTATAAACACCAACACAGCTGTGAAGTGCAACTAGACATCATGAGCTAAACAGCCCAGCAACCATGTGTCGTTAGCATATGCATATGCATATGCAAAGGTTTCATTTGCCAACCTGTTTTGCTTGATGTAAATAACATCCAAGACGATATCTGAGTACACGCTGTCTATCATTTGTCATCAACCTGGGAAGACCAATGCCCATTGAGCAAAATGCACCACATGTAACATATGTCTTGTGCATTGTGAGAGGCAGCATTTTGAGAAGCACCACTGATTAAAATCTCAGACAAGAACTCCCCACCGCAGTGTCAATCCAATGAAGGCCACATGTTGCTATATGCAGTTGCCTATGTTAAGGATTTCAATCAGGCGATATGGCCCAGTGTACAGCGCAATGGAAAAACTTATTTGATATATGGATTCAATTATTTGAAAGATGTACCTCTTGTATCACACCCCTTACTTAAGAATACCCCGGGTCACGCTGGACCAGGAATCAAGCTGGTTTGTAAAATGCATTATTTATTTATTTATTTAAGATCAAAATCACAATATATATTTTAATAGGTAAACAACCATCACCAATGGGGTGACAGAACACAGAATAATATCTTTTATGCACTAGGAATAAGCAATGAGCAAAACAAATGCAGCACAGAAAATAATACTTTTGTGTTTCTTCAGATCAGATAGCACTATGGTTAGAGGTTCCCCCTGCAACACCCCTCAACCCCCAGGCAATGCAAAGAGATGAAAGGAGAGAGCAGGTATCCAGGAATAGTACAGATCAAACAGTGTCTCACTTCCCTCTTACCCCCTTACACAGAAAGAGAAAAGCAAAGTGGGCTTTTCAACTGTCAAAATTACTTTTAAAGTGGCTGAGCAAGAACTCTAAATGTGTGGAAAAATGCTTAAATTATTCTAAATTCCTATGGGAGCCACTTTGAACAGTTGCACACAATCACCAGCAATGATTTAGTCCCAAGAAAACATTTGAAATCTTAAAGTCCAGGTCGGAAACAAATGGAAGCTATTTCACACGTGTAAACATTTTTCAAAATGGAAATTTGCAGCAAACTTTTCCTTGCATGATTTTGGCTATGACGGGAGAATCGCACTGTTTGTTGTGTTGTTATTCTATGGATAGCTTTGGATGTTAGGTACAAGTAGGAGTTGAAATTTCATTTCTATCACAAAAACAGATGGAGTTATAGAGGTTTATGCAAAGGTCGTTTTTCCAAATATAGGTGCGGATTTGGACAGAGGCTTTAGTTTTAAAATCAGAAAAAATTAGACTATGGACTAAAGCCTCCAAGCTAAGCCACGAGGACGGCACAACGTAAGTGTCAGGAGTGATTTGTGACGCAGTGCTGGTCCTCGCTGTCCAGCTTGGAGCGCTAGGCTGGTCACTCGAATGAAATTAATAGATAAAAGTTGACAAAATGACTAGGAAAAGGATGCTTTTACAGATAGACAGAATAAGAATTCACTAGGGATTTAGACAATGTTACTGCTTATGGAAGTAAGGGTAGTTCAGAGGTTAGGCGGGGAAAAGATAATGCACTGGAATCACAAGTTTCTAGCTTCCTGTTAATACTCACAAAACAATTGGATTCAAGATTTTGGACCGTCAGAATTCTGGACCATTGAATCGGATCTATCAGGGACGGACAGCTGGGCACATTGGACTGGACAAGGTCAGCAAGGCTCTCTGGTCACAGCACAGCACAGGACTGGACGGGATCTGCCCTTCTTGGTTCTGAATATATTTCAATTCAGCAGGCAAGCATTAACAGCAGACTGTTTTAGGATGCTTCCCCTAAGCTTTTGGGGTTCTGTTCTAGAACTTTAGGCCTATCTGAGAAAGGTTCAGCTCTATATAGGCCTTTGCTTTGCAAGTTGCTGGAGTCTGGAACAAGGAAGATGTAGAGTTCAGCAGCAGGGCGCACCGCCAGCAGTCAGGAGAGTGAGTGGATCTGTGTGTGTCTATGTGTGGTCTGCTGTCTCTATTTATGCTATAAAATGACATCATAAAGAGGGTGTATGGGCCGGCTTAGCTAAGCTTACCTCTTTGAGCTGGGATAGGGTCAAAACTTCATCTCTGCCTTGCATTAGGGGTGATTGGATCAAGGCCGGCTGATGTCACATTTCATGATTTACTTTACAGTCCTCAGAGACCTCCCTTTAGCCACTGGTCTCAAAATCGGATTTTACACAAACACACATTTCTACATTAGTCACCTATATACAAATTACACACAAAGATGCCATATTTTATGTAGCATCCTTTCATCAAAATCTCGCAGCTGTAGGATCTTGTTTTAACTTTCTACAGAATTTTGTCCTTTTCGCTATGAACACAAATTCCAAATTTTATGCAACTTTCCACAAATGTGTGTGTTTAACATGGGAATGAGTGTATAACGTTTTTCAATTCTAGCAGAAATACAGACCCCATAAACCCACATTTCTTGCCATTCCTGTTCAGAATAAGCTACACGGTTGTACTAAATTTTCAAAGGTAGTGCTAAAAATTAGGTTAATTAATCTGCCATTTTCAGATTTTGCACCCCTTTTGAAAATAAGTTATACACCTTTTAAAAATGTCCATTACATATCCTATTAACACTAAATGGTCAGTATTTGTCACTCCTTGAAGCATGTGGTGCCCCCCTCCTTTGGAATTTGCTTCTGTCAGCCAGGAGTTTCCTGGGCTGCAGCTGTTTTATGGCCTTTCACACCTTCAATATCCTGGGTTGGAGGATGTCCATTGCTCCTTGGCTTCAGCAATTAACACCTCCCTGTGAGTTTCTCCTGAGAGGAAAGCCCTCCTTCTAGGAGAGAAACCTGATTTTCAAGTTCTTGCAGCCCCAACCAGGCTAATTAACTTTTAAATCCAGCAAAACCAACTTTGTTGCATCAAACATAAGTACATTATTTTGTTAGCCTTAAAATCTGTGGGATAAAAACACAACTAAGATCTGTATTCCTTTTTGGCAACAATCCTTTTTCTGTTTGCTAATCCAGCAGGCTTTTGATTTTTAGCTCACTTTTAAAGTTTCATCAGTAACTTCTCTGACAGCTGTCATTCAGGTGGCCCAGGGTACTGCACCCAGATTTTGGCATATGCTGTCAGTTGTCAGACAATCCAGTTTTCTGATAAATGTTCTGCTCTACACATTAGGATTTTGGATGTTCATAATGCTTCATTAGATACATGAATTCTAGCACCAGGCAAGATTGTGAATGTTGAAAAGTGTTGTGTTATAGGCATTTTGGAGTTTTTGGCAACAAAGCAAATGTCATTTGTAGGCACATTTTGGGGTGTCACTGGCAAGTGCTGCTTCTCTCTGCACTCTGTTTGCTGGTCATGGAGCCCACTGGCACATTTTGGCAGGGTGTGCTCTATTCCCCCGCACATGCACCATGGGTGGCAGGTTGTGCATCCCTCTTTTTGTGTGCTGAAGCACACGGTTTTTGGTAGGTTTTTGTAGGTTTTTGACACGCACAAGGGTTTTGCTGCCATTGTTGCTGTTTCTTTCCCCATAACCCACACCTACCATATCAGGTTCCAATTGCAGGAAGCAACAAGAAGCACAGCAAGGTGCAGCTGTGTAGGCAGCCCCACCACAAAGGAGAAGACACAAGGTGAGGCCACAAATAAACTGAGTCAGAGGGAACCTTTTTGGCATTACAGAGGATGAGGTAATCAAACTCTACAGCTTAAGTCCTTACACCATCATGTACCTGATGGAAATTCTGAAATCGGATTTGGAACCAAACAGCAACATCACTACAACAATCCCCCCAATAGTGCAATTACTATCTGTCCTCCACGTTTGTGAATCAGGACCATGTAAGGGAACTGTGGCAATCGCTGCTGGTGTGTCACAAGCAGAATTCAGCAAGATACTCACACTGGTGTTGGGGGCAATGACGCAGCTTATGAACACATTCATTTCATTTCTAGAAATATCTGCAAAGCTATCTGAAGTCAAATTAGGTTTTCATGCCATGGCAGGATTTCCTATTGCATTTAGGGTCATCAATGGGACAGACATCAGATTGGTACTCCCACGTGCAAAGGAACAGATGTTTAGGAACAGAAAAAAATCACTATTCACTGAATAGGCAGATGATATGTAAAGCCAATCAGCAGATAACCCATTGCTATGCTAATTTCACAGGCTCTGCCCATGATTCCTATGTCCTCAAGAGTAGTAGTGTATCTGGGTTAATAACATATTTGTGTCAAGAGTTGGTTAGTGGGCGAGTAAATGTTCCACCAATACAGTAATGCCAACTGCATGTCTCCAACATGTTAACTGAATCATAGTAACAGTGCCAGGCTCACACCAGTAAAGCTCATGTCATGAATCACAAGATTTTTTTTTATTATCATCAAACTTTTTTTTTAAGGTGATAGGGCTTACCCGCTGAAGCCTTGGTTGCTGACTCACATCCTACATCCCCAGACACAGGCTGAAGTCTGCTACAACAAATCCTACATCAAGACACGCAACACTATTGAATGTACTTTTGGACTACTAAAAAGTAAACTCTGTTATCTGCACATCACCAGTGGGGATCTATTGTATGCTCCCAAAAAGCTATGCTGCATTATTCTCCTGTGTTGCATGTTACATAAAGTTGCCATCAAGTGAAATGTACCAGAGTAGTTGACCAGATCCAGGAAGAAAGTGTAGACCTAGTACCCATTGAAGGAGATCAGCGGGAAGGCCAAAAGGACAGGTCAACCATTGTTGATAATTACTTTACCAAATAGACAACTCTGTAAAACATGCACATGACATAAAGGATCTACAGTAAAGACAAGGGCAACAATTAGTGATGCAGTGGAACAATGTATTTAGTGATACAAACAAATATAGTGACTACACTTCAACCTATAAATAGATTCTGTATATTCACCTGTGTTGCTTGACATCATTGTGTCAATTCACCCATCAATCGCAAACAATAAATAAATGCTTTGTGGCAGTGCAAAATATAAATAACCTTGGTAGAGCATCCAGCACAAGACCCATCAGCATGTGGTCCCTCATAATTAACACGTGCACGAGTGGAATGGCTAATGCTACCAACTCAGGACATAGAGAAGTTGAAGACAAACATGTTGGTCTGTGAACTGAGTGGATTGAATCTTTAACCCTTAACTAACAGAATGTCCTCTTCCAGCAACCCTGCACAACTCTTCGGAGAGCTGGAATAGGCATGTCATGCACTATGTCTGCACCTATGGATGGACTTGATTCTGAACATGGGCTGGCTGTAGTGGAGGCCTCATTAGTGGGTGCTAGACCTCAAGGAGGTGGGTTAGAGTATGAAGGCAGTTGGAGTTGACTTGGACATCCTCTGCTAATAACTTTAGTGTAGCACCCACATCAATATGCAGCTGGATTTGGGAGGTCCTAAGTGCCTGAAGTTTTTCCATGTTCTTTTGAACAGACCAAGCTAGTTTGTCTTCATTCCCACCAATGCCTAGTAATTTGTCCCCAATACTCAGTCTATCAGCATGTGTCACATTGCTACATCTTTGATACTCGCAACGTGGCCCTTCAGCTGGACATGCATATGTCCAAGGACTTTACACTGTCTCTCAGCATTGTCTATTAGCTGATGTTCATCATCCTCTCCATGCATGATTCCAATGCCTGTCTCATGTATTGACTTTGCTGGAGCTAGTGTTAAGGCAATAGCAGGAATGCTGTCAGAGGGAAGGCCAGGGTAATTCCCTGTCTCAGGAACATATTCCTCAATGGCCTCATCACTCCCTGTCCTTGTCAGGCCAGTCACTGATACAGATTCTTCACCTTCGTCGATCTCCCACCTGATACCGGCTTGAAAGTCTGCATAGAGAAAAGGGCATGCATTACAGAAATTGTCTAGCTGAAAGTGACTGAATAATAGCAAAACATGAGCACACCATGGGAAAAAAGCTGGTGGGCATTATCTACCTAAGCGCAATCCTTCGCATCACATGAAAGAGGAGGTATTTCATTTTGAACGTAGAACTCATCATTTGGGTTGGCTTCAGAGGAGTTGAAACCCCCTATCTGTTCCAAACTTGCAGTGCCATAATGGCTATGACTTTCCATTCTACAGGGCTGTAGGATGGGCTCAAAGGGAGAACCACCTCTTGTCTGCTTTTAGTTCTCCCAGGCTTGAAGATGCTTTTCAGTGATCTGTCAGTACAAATCCTACCACCTCTTTTTAAGTTCATCAATGGAGCAACGGGTACTTGATACCGCATTCACCTTATGCTCGATCATATCCCATATGGTGTTGCTTACTTGCAATGATGTGCAGTGTGTAAATGCACCAGAAAATGCTGCTTTGGGACTTATACTGTCATTCACCAGAATCTCAAGTGCAACATCTGAAATCTTAGCTTTACGCTTCCTACCAGCTTCAAGAGACATTGTGGGGGAAGGCACGTATCCAGAAGAAAATTGCCTCAGACTGATGGGCCCTGCTTGAAAACACAGGTATGCATCTTGCTAGTCCAGACACACGTGTTGGAGGTGACTTATTGTGTTGATGGGTGTCACCTGCTATTCCTGCAAGAATGAGCGACAATGGAATTGTTAAATTGGACCAAACACAGCAGAAGTGAGCAAAGCTATATTTTGCCCTGCACATTCACGGTCTTTGCAATTTCCCATGGCTGGGCTTCAAAAGGGGACCTGATGTTAGCATATACCCCTGCATTTTATTAGGGTGTTGAAGTGTGATCGAGGCACTCTTTCCTCTGCTTGTCCACTCATGAACACCCTACAGGTAGGTTGCACAGCAATTGAGTCGTATGTGGAATGTGACTAAGTGTGCTATGAAGTGAGGTGACAGAGGTGTGCCATAGTCACCAAGACATGTACAAATTGGAGGATGTTATCGAGTATCACTGTTTCCACAGTTCTGCTGTCCTGACATATGCTGCTCCACTTGCAAACATCTACTGATGCCATCTACATGCTCTTTGACACAGATTTGTGTCATGTAGCACCCCTGTCGTTACCCTCAGCTTTGTTTTCGTTGCATGTGCTCAGGGCCATCTTAATCACTTTTGGGGCCATGGGCATGGACATCTTTGGGGCCCCCCTCCAGCAAATCAAAGGAATTAAGGGATCAAGAACACTGGTTGCACCCCCCAACCCGACACGCTCACAACCTATAGGTTGATGTGCTGTCTCGCAGCATAATAAGCACGTTTAATCCCTTTACGTCCCCTTGCCCTCTTCATTCTTGCTCTAGTCAGAATTATAAACAAGTAGCATTTGAAGACCAACATTAGCAGTCTACAAAGGGGTTACTGTTCTAGTACATACAGGATACTTTTTTTCAACAGCATCCAGGAAGGTAGATGTTGCATTAATGCAGGACCGTGTGTAAAAGGTACAAGTAACCCATAATAGACAGAGAACTCATATTAGCTGCCTCACAGAATGCAAAAGTGTTCATGCATGGATAGAGACCACCAATTGGAAGGAAGGAAAACACTACACATATCGGATGTAACATGGATAGTGGAGGCAGATTAGAAGCTACCAAGAAGGTGTCTTTATCCAGACAGACTGAGATGGTTTTCAAAGAGTGTTGCCATTAGATATCAAGGAACAAATGCCTATGGTGTGCTTCACTATTAACTGAGTGAAACCATTAATAAGGCTTTTATGAAGATCATACCATGAGAAGGAAATCACTCAGAAGGGCTGACAATTTTGAAAGGTTTAGGGACTGGCCATATTGAGAGGTTAGGCAATGAATGTTTAAATGAGATGCCCAGGATCACACATTGGTTAAGGGGTGAAGCTGGGAGTTGTGCCAACTCTGCAATTTCTGCATTTAACACTTTCTTTTCCAGTTTTTACCATGAACTAAAACAATCTAATTTTATATAGAAACGGGCTTGGAAAGTACACAAATCACATTACCAAAAATTACCATTTTAAAACAAAATATTATAGAAGGGTGTTATGCAAAATAGTAATGATTCTACCTTCATTCTCTCCATCATCAAGGGAAGTATACAAGAACCAGCATACCAATTGATGTGATTTAACAAATTTAATCTGGGTTTGTTTTTTGTATTTTAAAGCCTTAAATACTTCCAAAACAATGGCTTGTGACATTTTCTTTTATAAACGTGCATAAAAACCTTTGACTTTTACCAAAAAGCAAACCGTTTTTGAGTCAAACAAGCTGAACTTAAAGGGGCTGATTCATGGAAATATTTGCGCCAAAAAACAGGGATTTGTGCGCCATTCTGCCCGCAAATCCCCATTTGTTAAACAGGGATTTGCGGGCAGAATGGCGCACAAATCCCTGTTTTTCGGCGCGAATAATTCCATGAATCAGCCCCATAATATTCTTGCCTGAGGCCTGCAACAAATAGTCCGCTCTCTTCTGTCTACCTACACTTCCACCCAAATGGCCTACATAAGAAGAAAGATCAAGTAATCGGCTAAACGATACCAGCAGCATGCAAGAAGGCAAACCTCACAGAAGACAGCACAGCAATGTAAGATATATTAGATGATTTGACCAGGATCACTGTATTGTGTGCTGGCAAATCCAGGAAACAAACATGAACGCTGTCGTTCTATAGTCTTGAATTTGGATACTCATTCACCTCTTGGACTAACAGTTTATGCCATTGTTGGAGGCGATTGCCTAGGTTTTACAACACCCCATCTGAACAAACCAATTTGTAGACTTCACCATACGGATGATATGTTAAGTTTTATAGCAACCCCTATCTGGTACAGGTACATTGCTGATAATAGCAGATGTTGTTCTGCAAAACCAAGTACATATGCAGGAAGGTTTATAAACTTCAGACTTAGGAAAGGCTCAGGCAGCCTTGCTGGAATGTGATATTATAACTTTGCATATGAACACATATCTCTGCACACACTGAGCTAAATTCTGAACCATTGTGGCACTCAATTTATCAATATGCATTTCATTATTGCCTATTGCACATGATCAACATGATTCCCACAGGAAAGAAAGAATGCTACATAGTTGTGCCATAAGGAACACACAAACTATGTGTAACACAGTGAACACAGAAAGCAATATATGATGAATTGATCAAGGCAGAATGCACTTGCCAAAACAGAAAGGCAATGGGTTTAGAGACTCAGCAGCACCCCATAAAATATCTTGACGTGTGCTATTTAAGACTGGTGAACAATGGAATCTTACTTGTTCAGATCAGCTAGCCTTGTGGGGCTCCCTCCAAGGTGGGGGCCCTGGGCAAGTGCCCCTTTTGCCCTCCCATAAAAACGTCTCTGCATGTGCTTATGTACTGTTTGGTTTTACTGAGACCTGTTCGATTTACAGGAAATCAGCACACACAGATGATAAACCCTGAGGAAGAATGAGGCGAGTGTGGAAGTTTCAACTGATTATATGACTCCAGTGCCAAGAGAGAGGGGTGCAGGTGTTGGGAGCAGGAGGTGGGTGTCGTACCTTGGAACAAGTTGGCGGATTAGTAAGGAGAATGTACATGGAGCGAGGGAGCCTGGAGGCATGAGGAGCAATATGCCCTGGAGGGGGTTGCAGAACAGTATCAGGAGGTGATGGCAGGAGAACATACAGAACAGATAGAAACTAATTACCCAAAGGTGCATGCTTAATGTGCTTGTGTATGCAAGACATGGATAAACATGTGCTAAACGGGGGGACATACCTTTCTCGGCTGATGTGACTTCTGATCCTGGATATACTTCTTTATGTATGTGATCCTGGGCTACTATGTCATATTTGTTATTTCCAATGATATGGACACCACCCTCTCATTAGACCTATGGCTTCCCGTGGCTAGTGGAATGCACCACAATGCTGAGTCCTCATAAACTGAGAAACACTAGAAACAAGACATGGAAGCGTCTATCTGCCGTATGCACTGCCATGTCTGCACCTGTCACTCGAGAGGGCCAAACTCCTTTACATAGTTTAGCTTACACAGCGATCAGTGTACATTATTTCACATTCAGCTGTGTGTCCCCATAACAGCATTCATGTTTCATATGCACCAAAGTTGCCGTTTATGATGCTAGCACTGGCATCAGGATTCCTATTTTGCCTACAACTGTTGGTCTGGTTTTATTTTTTAATGAGAGGCAACTTTTTATTTATTTCTTTTTACATGTATTAAGCGCACAAAACCCAAAGGCAAGTGCCATTATGTGGTGTGTGCTCCCTCAGCCAGAGCCATAGCTCCAGTCAACTTGACTTTAAGCTAGTTGATGTATTCATGTTTTGCATCTCCTGCTTACAATGGTCACAGATTATGTTGGATTATGTTTGCCTATGCTGTCCTATGTCATGGCATTATTTAGTTCATATTCACTGCTCAAGTTTCAGGTCATAAGCCTTTATTCGACTGTGGCCTTTACTTGTAGGGATCGTATGGATGTCAGATTGCCACCGGAGGTGTCTTAAATTAACTTTATGTTAGACCTGCAGCAAGAGCCCATTGTTTATTATTTGTTTATTATTATTAATTGTTTGGTTTATAAATCAACATTTCAATTTAATACATATTCAACATTAACACATTACATCAAACATTTAAATTGTTAAAAGAAAATTCAGATATAATTTCATATTTATATACATTTTTTTCTAAAATCTTACAAGGCTTTCGACAATAACAGTTTTAAAACAATTTTAAAACAGCCTTTTTACACCTATACACCAAATACAAGTTAATTTTAAGATTTAAGTTATTACAGAATTCATTCAAGATAGTTAATTATTCAGTTCTGTTGCATTCAAATTTAATTCTAAAAGAAATTGGACAGTAGCTATGCGAACAGCTTGCAACGGAGAGGAGAGTATTCTAAGCCAGAGTGTATCTACAGTTAACATACTATAACTCTCAAATTGAGTTTTAAAATATTTGCAATGTAACTCCTTCAAAGAGGAACAAACAATTATTAGATGTTTTAGATTTTCCTCATATTCAGATGAATGGCAAAACCGGCAAATGTTCTCATGTTTCTTTAGCTGTCCCATTCTACATACATTTCTCTATTGTGCCATCGGTTGAGTCTAAAATGTAGATAATGATTTCTAAACTGAGCTGAAGGAAATTTGAGCAAATATGAGGCAGTAATTCTCGCTTGTGTTGGTCCAACAAGGTGAGTGTTATAATCTTTATAGGTTGAACGTTGATCCAAGGTACAGATCCAGTCATACTGGTATAATTTTCTCTGTGCACGATTAGGATTTGTTAAAAGCAAGTCAATCGTAATATCAGCATCCACCAAGAGATTTATAACAAAATGTCTCCACTTGGTTGGAAAAGGGTGAGTAGATTTTAGCATATATATAGCCAATATGTGAGACAGATCAGAATCATTTACAAACAGCAAAGATTTCCTCAATAACGAACATAATTTCCAAGCATAAAACACAAACATAGAAAGTACTCCTAGCTCATAACGTATCAGGGGCCCAGGTGTATAGACTTTATTTGGTAAAATGTTCCATTAAGTGACATATCGCAACATTATTGACATTGAATCAAAGGTGTGCAGTAGTGGCATATTTTGGACTAGCTGTTTTTGTAGAGGTGATTATATGAACTATGAATCAAGAAGATGTTTCCTTTAAGATTGTTAAAAAGGAACCACCTTAGTTTTGCTGGTGTAGGTTGAGAATGTACTATTATTATAACTAAGGATCAAATACTAGACACTTTCTTGTGCGTTTGACTATGAGCTCACATTGTGGGTTTTGAAGTCGGAATTACAGATCAGTCTGCAATGCACGTGTGCACACGTCTTCTCAAATGCTGTGGTTTTAATTGCGTGTTCATGTTTGGCTTTCAATAGCATTTCTTTGAGAAATGCTGTGACAAGTACACAACATGTTATCACTGCAATTAGACTTTACTGAAGCTTAATGGGACATATTATTATTGTAGCTTATCTTGACACATGTTCAGTGAAACACTATATGCCCCACAATGCCATAATGAGTATTTAAAATATAAAAATGAAACACAGAAACAGGAAACCATCTGTGTTATTCATCTACTGCACTCTCACATTGACATTGCTCTGCCAGATTGTAAATGGCCTGCATTTGGGCTACTTTTCACGCACAGTCGACTGTACATTCTGATCAGTTGAGAATGAGACTTTGGAGGGGTGACTCATGGGGATTTGCTGGGATGGCATGAAAAGCCAGGCAACGGAGGACTCCTGAACGGAATAGCCTGCGAACATGGAGGTCTGCGAACATGGAGGTATGATGGGGAGGGTCGGAGGCAGATGCAGGGGTGTGAAGGCTTACACTTTTTCACATACTAGTTCGTTTTGGCTACTAGGTGGCACTGAAAGTGTTACCTTTAAGCCAACACTATTGTCATTAAAATAAGAGTTTTAAAATAAGAGCTTCAAATAGGAGCTGAGAATGAGGGTCTGTAATGCTTTTGAAAGGAGATGACATATGAGTATGGGTATGTACGCTTTTGGTGGTGTTTGGTTATGTGTCCACCCATTTAACACCCATTTCTAAGTCAAATGTATATGACTTTTACCCATTTCCACCCATCCCCACCCAAAAATCACACCCTTTTTTCTTTCCGTGCATTTGTATTGTGTGCTGAATTTGGCAGTCATTTTTACTTCCAAAATGGTGGCTGCTTCATGCTAATGTTTCTAAAAGGTTATTTTACTTATGTTTTTATTTAACAAATATATGCTAGTGCGTTTAAGTTATGTAATATATTTTTATTTATTTTGTATTAAAAATAAAAAGCTTACTGTTATAAATAAGTTGTGTTTCAAAATGTCTTCTGGGTGTTGGCCAGGTTTGTTGTGCTGTAAAGCAGTACCTGATTAGATGTACAGTATGTTAGTGATGTCAGTAAGACGTGATTGGGTCTAGAGTATGTGCTTGTTTCCACAAGGCAGCCATTTTCTTTTTTTTACAGAATGCCTGCATATAATTATCACTCTGGTTTGGTGGGAGAGGTGCCTCAGTGAGGATTGCAGTGTTATTATGGCAGTTCGAGTTTGCTTTTTCTAATTTTGAGAACAAAGAAAAGAATGTGAGAAAAAGCTTTGCTATGCACAGTAAGCTGCTGGGCTATGAAATGCAGTTTCACTTTGGTTTGATGGGAGAGGTGCGTCGGTGCGAATTGTAGTGTAATCATGGTAGTTCAAGTTGCTTTTTGAGAAGAAAGAAACAAACGCAAATGGGAAACAGCCTTGCTAAGCACAGTTCCTGTATTACAAAATGTTGTAATAGTTTACAGATTCATGGTGTCACTAACGGAGAGCAGGTCTTCAATCTGTTATAGTGCATACTGTTATTAATGTGTGCATAAAGAAACATGGGATCTGTGTCTTTTGAAACCAGTTGCTATTTGTTTTGTTTGTTTATTTATTTGGGAATGCGCACCAAACCCTTAGGTAGCCGGGCAAAGCAGTAGACAAGAAGTCTTAGAGCTTGGTTACAGTACTTAGCATAAATATGTACAACAGATGCATAAATAAATGAAAATACAGAGCATGGCCTTGGAGTTCAAGGAAACACTGACATGTATATCTATATAAACATATATACAACCATACACATATACAACATCATATATCTATATTGCATACATATATAACATTATAAATAACCATAGGTGCACAATTGCCTAGAGTACAGAGTTGTTCAGCGGATGCAAAGATCAGATAAGGTCCAGGAGTGGTAGGAGTGGTTTAAATCAGGTTATGTGTCATTGGTACGCAACCATTTGAGTACCTTATGTCTAAATTTAGGGTAGGGTTGGTCTAGTCAGAGGTCAAGTGGTAGCTTATTCCAGCATTGCTGGTTCCTCCCGCTGTCAATCGTTTGAACCTAGGAGTCTCCAGCATGAATGTGTTAGCAGATCTCGTAGGGCGGGTGGCTGTTATCCTGTTGATTTTTTCCACTAGATAAGCAGGTGCTAGGTTGTTCAGGCATTTGGAGCTGAGAGAAGCTGTTTTGAGGAGGATTCTATCCGTTATTTTTAGCCAGTTAACCTCTTTCCTAAATTTGGCAATGTGCTCTCTATAGGGGATATCCAATGCTGCTCTCAAGGCGTTATTCTTCAGTCTTTTAATTTTAGCTGTGATATATTTGTTAGCTCCTGAGTACAGGGCATTGCAATAATCTAAACATGACATGATAAGAGCATTGGCTAGTGTGATACAGCTAGCACTAGAGAGGTAAGGTCTGGATGCTCGGATTAGTTTGCAAGTGTAAGTTGTAGAGGAGACAAGGGAGTTGACTTGCTTTTTAAGTGTGAGGGAGGAGTCCAAGTAGAATCCAAGAGTTTTAACCACAGACATCACCTTGATAAAGTTGTTATCAATGTTGAAACGTGCGTAGTTTGGCCTGAGTTTTTGGATGTTGTCTTCAGAACCTAGGATTAATATCTCCGTTTTATCATCATTCAGACAGGGATGCAATCCATGCCTGAATGAGGGTGTAGATCTTGTTCACAAAGGCTGAGTCTGCCTCGAAGTTGCCCGAAAGGGGTATGAGCATCTGGGTGTCATCTGCATAGTTAGTGTAGGTGACACCCAGTTTGTCCAACTTGTCAAACAGAGGCTTGGTGAAGATGTTGTAGATGGTAGGGGAGACACAGGATCCCTGTGGGACACCGCAGGTTATTTTGATAGGGTCAGCGGAGGCAGAGGTGGAGAAGTCTCTCATAGTGTGATTGGCTAAAAAGGATTGGACCCAGGCTATCGCATCTCCGGTGAAGTTGGCGGCAGATCTAAGGTGGTTGCATAAAACTGCATGATCCACCAAGTCGAAGGCTGCTGACAAGTCCAATAGGATAAGCAAAGCTGTTTTTCCATTATCCTTTAGTTCTTCAATTTGAGTCTTAAGGTCTAGCAAAGCTGTTTCCGTGCCATGGAGGGGGCGGAAGCCAGATTGCCGTGAGCCAAGTAGGTGGTTGGCTTCCAGGTAGTCCTGGATTTGTATGTAGGCAGCTCTATATAGGATTTCAAGTAGAAATGGCACGGTGGTGATCGGTCTGTAGTTGGTAGGGATGGTGGTGTCCAAGGTTTGTTTTTTAAGTAGTGGGAGGACCTAGGATTCTTTGAGATTGGCGGGTACTGTGTTTGATTTATAGGAGGAGTTCATAAGCTTGGAGATAAAGGGGGCTAGGTCCCTAGCCGCATCCTTTATTATTTGTGCTGGGCAAGTGTCACCCTTGCAGTTTGAGGATTTAAGGGAGAGTATTATTTTTTCTGGGTCAATTATGGAGATAGTCTTGAATCTAAAGGGTGTGGTTGTCCTAGTCTCCAGAGGTTGAGATGTTTGCTGATCAGAAGGTGACAGTGTGGCTTTTTTTTGCAATTTTCCATTGGAGAGAAGACATTTTATTCGATAGAGCATTTTGTATGTTGGTGCACCATACTTTGTCCTTAGGGGCATTGTCTATCGGTTGGATTGGGGATTCCAATTCGCTGTGGTAAAAGAAAGTGTTGGGGTGGAAGGTAAGAGAAGTAAGATGCCCCATGGGGGCTTTGTATTGACGATGAGTGGGTTGGGTGAACAATGCCTGGTTTCATTCTCTTTTTGATACATTTTGATCACTGACTGCATGTTATGTGCTACCACCTCCTGCAGTCACTGTAAAAGAAAAACAGGTTTCTAGCAGAGGTAGCTGCTTGCACAGTGTGCGATAAAGGTTAGGGGTGAGTGGGTGCGTTTCCCCAGGTCATAGCCACACAATGCGATACTTAGCACCATCCATGAAGATAATCATGAGGGGCACATACCTTCCAAAGGAGTGCTCTCCACAATTTCAAAAGATCGACTTATAAAGGAGGCGGGTGGCCGTTCATAAGTCTTGTGCTAAAGGAGAAGGGAATTGCTGAAAATGAAGGCTCCAGAAACAGTCCCAGCATCACCAGCGGAGGGGTAGCTTCTCGCACATGCAAAATACTTCAGATGTCAGGTCCCACTGCCATCTGGTTTGCCCCAGGTCTATAAAGGTCTTGCATGCAGCTGTTGTAAGACTTGTGCATAATCCCCAGTTCACATGCGGGCTGAGTCCTACTCAACGCATCAGTCAGTGGAATATTATTGAGATCTGATATTTTAGGCGGCAAACATGGGTACTTCGATTGTCCTCTGGGCTTGGGTCAATATTGAATTGAGCAGACTGTTATTACAATGGCCTGAACTGCTTCCCACGGAATAAACTAGCAAACTAAATCGTTACCAGACTTCCCCTGGCACCGCCCCCTGCTTTGCAGCCATGTTCAGCACCCATGGCAGATAGATCCTGAATTCATTTATAATAAACCCGTGTTTTCGTCTCTGCCCTCCATGCCAATCTAGCATTTTCGAGATGCTCTAAATGGCAGACCTTTATTATTAGGCACTAATATAGTTCAGTCAAGCCACGACATGCAGATAATAGTTGAAATCCCAATAAACCATCTAAGCTTTTCATCCTTACAAGGTACTTTAAAAAAGTAGCAAAAGTAAAGCCTGTTTTGACAGCCCGTAGAAACAAGCGGAATTGGGCATGGAGTCCTATTTAAAAAAAATCCATACTATTCAAATGAATGCACCTCGCTTCATGCAAGGGTCACTGAGGATGAAAGGTAGAGTTATTACAAAGAATTCAAACATTTGAATGTGCAGGTTCCACATACATGTAAATGGCCCCCAACACGTGTTTCCCCACTTATTCAAATTATGAGGACCCCATTCAAACAATAGTAAGTAACACTAATAAGTTACTTTCAGCACCACTAAGGCACAAGCGGATTTCTATTAATGAAGTATATTTTTTTCTTTTTTATTATTATTTTTGTTTATTAAACACATTTGTTATCTAGCACTATGCTGAATTTGTTTAGTTTATGTAAACACATCTAAACAAATGTTTCTGTTGATATTGGACAGACTAGAAGAGCAATCACAAACTCAAGAGTCTTTTCTTGTTGACTTTAATTTTGCAGTAATTTAATAGATTGATCACACTATCCTTCCTGATGAACCACTGACGATAAGTGGGGAAACACGTGTTCGGTGCCATTGATGTTTGCTTAAAACGCTAGCAAATGATGCTACTAAACTGTGGAGAAAACAGAGACTAACAAATAAATCTCTTTTGGAGCACCTGTCAACAGTGTTTGTATTTTTTTGGATATGCAATAGTGAGCTCTGTGCAGCCCTTAGTCTACAAATCACGAATGAAGGCAGCGCCAACCAATTAAACCACAAATAACAATTTCTATTTCTACACAATACTCGCCACAGTTTGTCATTTAAGGCTGCAAGTTTTTGTTATTTCAGGTTCCACATATATCTCTACATTAACTTACTCAGCTATCTTTCTGTTGCTTCCCTGTATAGTAGCCAAAGTAAACAATCGCCTTTCATTTTCTCACTTTAAATGTAACACTGCTCAAACGTCTCTCCCTGATTTTCCCCTTTAAGGAGACACACAGTTTGAAGATCACGGGATCGGTTTAAGAGCCATGCGTCCTCATTCTGACTCCCAGCTCCTCAATGTGCTGCAAAGTGTGAATGTGATCAAATGTCTATACCTCTGGTGTATAATTGTGAACCCACAAAAGCCTATTTTCTCACTCAAGGCGCAATCAAAGGGGTGACCTTCACTATTACTTAATAATAAGGCATACTGCAGGATTAGAATCCACACATCTGAGTTCAAATCCCTTCATGTGTGAGCCTGACCATGTCACTTTACCAAAAATATATTATTTTCATACCAGGATAATGTAAACAATGCCCAGTTCTATCACGTGTCTCTTACTGCAAAGGTTGGCCTAATTTCAGTCTCATGCCGCAATTCTGCCCCATGTTACTGTCACTGCCTTATAATGCTCTCACTGTCCCACTTCTTCACATCACTCTCACTGCACTAGTTTTGCCCTATTTGGCTCTCACTGCCCCCAACATACCCAAACTGTTGTCGTTCTGCCCCATGTTTCACTTAGTGTACTAATTTACCCCCATGTTGCTGCAGATGCCCCACAAAGGCCCATTGGCACTACCATGGCAGCTCCCCCATTCATTCATACACAGGTATCACACACACACACACACACATTTATTGTAGAAGACCTTTTTCTCAGCTGCCTGGTCTGATTCTCATTTTTTTAGTTTTAGCTATAAGGTGGCACATTAACATATAAGCCGAAACTATTGCATTGGGGTACAGCTTGGGGAAGATGGCATATGGAGGGGTACACAATTCTTGTAGGTTGTGGTTGGTTATTTACCCATCCACTTGCCTACCCATGGCCATGCTACTCCCTAATGCTGTTCCCCCCACTCCACCCAAAACGCACCCTCCTGGGATCTCTCTGAGGGAGCTTTATCAAGCCTTAACTATGCACGTGAAGTGCCTGTCTGTGTTTTTCAAAGCAGTCTTCTGAGATGTAATGGTTTAATGGCAGTAAATACTCTTCTGGTGTAATAAAAATGTCTTCACCAGGTCTGCCAGTTAGAAACCTTATTGGTAACATAAGGGACAGCGTGGGGTCGGGCAGGACATACATTGCTGAAAATAGCTACAAATGCAACTGATTTATACCAAACAGACCGCATCAGATCCCTGATGTTTTAAGATGTATGGGTGTCACCAGAAAGCCACGAGTTTTTTTTTTCAAAAGAGAGGGGGTTTTGTTCATCTGGTGACAGAGTTCTATACGGGGATCTGATGGGGTGGTCCACTTGTGGTTGGGGTTTAGACCTTAAAATTAAGGTCTGCTATAGCAGACCCTAATTCATAAACATCAGGGATCTGATGCGGTCTGTTTGGTATACATCAGTTGCATTTGTAAAACTCACTGCATTTACTGTATGTGCAATGTCTCTACATCCTTTTGGACTAATATGAAGTAATATCTAGTCAAACCATGCATATCGCGCCTTGAAACACTTGTGTATAGGCGCGTTACAAATGCCATATCATATCATATCATATCATATGTGAGAACACGCTGTACAACTGATTATATGTTTTTTGGATTTGTTTTCACACAGTACTTTGGAACTTTGTTACCTGTATTAGTTGAATTATTTTGCTCATTTTCCTTTTGAAAATCTACATGTGTAGCCAAATTAAAAAAAGCAACCGTAGTTAAATTCCAGTGGTTGGATCATTCCTTTTCCAGGAACACAAATCTTTTCAAAGTCTTACTGGTTGTCTCTGGAGGTTTAAATAATTAATGCAAGACATTGTTGCAGCGTTAAAAGCTTTGAGGACAGGAAAACCCCCTCGTACACAGTTAGAACCCTTATGGCAGTACTGGCAAATGCGTTCCCCATGTTTCCAGAAAAGCCAATGCTTGTTTTTCTTTTCCAGGAAATGCCAGTGTTGTATTCTTTTTTGTAGGTTGCCGGAAATTGTGTCTGCTTCCTCTTTGGCAGCATCCAACTCTTGCAAAAGCACCACTTTTAAAGGGTGTGGATTTTCCTGGGACATCACCTGTTTGGTTGCCTTTTAAAAGTGTTGTCTTCCACTACAAACCGTTGCTATAGCATGGAATGCCTGCAGACAATTCAGCACCTATTTTCCTGCATGGTGGTGACGTGGACTTCACAGCTGCTCCACGTCAATTGTTGCACTCACCTAAGAATGTGGGTGGTGATTATTGGAGTGGACAATTTCGGAATTCCACACTCTGAATCAGGCCCTCAGCCTTTCATCCTTCAGCGCTTAGATATCTGCAGGTTTTTAGTGCTATATAAAACTAGATATTATTATTATATTATATTAGTGGTTAATATCACACCAGTAACAATAATGTGTATTGAATTTAGGCATTTAATATAGTTCAAATATATCTCCACACATTGAACCTTGGGGAGAGCATGTGTAGCATGTGTTGTAGGCGGAGCATCTATGAGATGAGTGACTGTACCTAGAATCGTATGGTCTGTGTGCTCCGATTGATGCGATGTGATGGGTAATGGTAAGGTTGCGAACAAGTAAACAGTACAGTTAGGGGTGGACTGGGAACCGAAAGAGGCCCTGGCAAGCCCAATCCTTTTCCTATGAGAAAATTAGGAAATACAATTACCACACAAAAGGGCCCTGGGGGTTAGAGGCCTACTGGGAAATCTCCAGTGTTCCCTTTAGGCCAGTCTACCCCTGAGTACAGTGCTACATGCTTTGCTGTATGTTATTTGTTTACATAATGAAATCAGTTAGCACACTTTTATATTTAACAATTTCGGGTACAGGGAGATTAAGGGGGTCATTTTAATTGATGCGATCCTTAAAAGGCATGCATAAAAAGAATGTACAAAACATTTCCACATGTTGTTATTGTCCGTGTCATGTTGTATGTGTTTGACATGCAGTGAGATGTATGAACGCAACACCCCATCTGCTCTCCCTGTGATTAACAGGAGCATCTCCACTGCATCTGATTTTGAAGCCGGAAGATGTGATACGAATCCATGTGAATGCCTCCCACTATGCACGTACATGGCATCAGGCATTTACGACTGCCTTCTCTACTAACTGTAAGCATGCATGGAGGAACAGCTACACCCAGATTTCTGTCCAATCGGACTGCAAGCAATAAAATGACCATGAGGTGTACTGCACATAGATCTGCAGTCCCCTTCATGCTAATTTCAGGGACATTAAACAAGAGCCCCTCAGGGGTCTGCCTAAATTGGGACATATTCTAATTGCATAACAGATTGTTACCACCGCCAGAAGCTGTAACCATTAATTCTTGGGTGTACTGTTTCATCTCTTTTAAAAATCCCTCAAAAGTTTCCAGCTTTGCAAAATGCACTTTAAAAATGAAAAAGCAAGAAAGTTACTGCAAGACATAAACGTTGGCTTTTTCAAGTAATTTTAGAACGCTACACAGGGGAGGCTATAGTTTGAATGAGAACAAATTTGAAATTCAGCTGGAATTTGCAAAATGCATCAATTGAAAGTACTGCTTGAAAGGTCAGATCCAGAGAATCCTGATTAAAATTCTATGTAAGTTGTCCAGGAAGGCTTTGCAGGTTTCGCTCTTAGGTCCATTGTTTCTTGACCTTTTCATAAATGAATCATTTTGAATCCAATCCACTGTCTTTGTAAATGATGGCAAACTCGGGGGGAAATCTGAGATGAAGGACGGCGTACTCCTCCAGCAAGGAATTGTGTGTTATGTTGGAAAAGCGACTGGTGGTAGCTTGGCCGAGCTGGGTGCAAGGTGATAGAGAGCTACATTTCTATGTCTGGATTGGCGTCATCATTGGTGTAACAGACCCTAACCACCTAACTATCTTTAGGATGGCGAAGGATGAGTGAGGTTTTTCATTCTGAGTGGAGAGATGATTGCACTGACAAACTACAGCGATGGTATGGGTGATGCCGGTCTGACATTCGGGAATGCCTATACTGAAACTCAGCGAGCATGAAAAAATGCACCTGTGTGGGCAAAAGGCCATCAAAAAGGGTGCAGCCACATCTCAAGCCAACAGATTGCACTGTGTAGTCATATGGGACAAAGGACTCTGGAGAAAAAAAAAGATGCAAATGGCTCGCTCGTGATGATGTAATCGACAACCACCTCTTTTGAGTGTATTTTAACATTGGGTTCACATAGACGTGACACAGTAATCTCACGTTCCCACTTATATAATCCCATCCTACAATTCTGGGCAAGGAACAAACATTGAGGTTGTCAAAATCGAAATAAAAGTATTTTAAAAGAAGAGTTGTTATTTTCAGACAACTGGATCTCCAGCTCCAAAATGAAATTGTACCTTCCTATATCATTCTTCCTTTTAAAAGTCCACAATGGCATCCACTTTAAATAACAACGTTTTCCTCTGGCTATTATGATCATCTAAAAGACACTAGACATACCAACATTCTACTTAGCATGAATTTCTTTATGAAAATTACTAACATTTCAATAGAACATTTCACATAAGGGCAGTAGGGTTGACCCATTCGATTTTCTCCAACATCAAGGCAAGTATTGTCCAGTAGAAATTGACATAATTTACATTAACAAAGTATCTATGCACCAAATGCCTTGTGCGCATGGAAGGTAGTGAATGCATTAGCTATGTACAGGCCACATAACTATAGACAAGTACTGGCTAACATAGGGTTATGTGTCAAGCCATTTACATGCAATATACGTTTTTAAATTGGCTCATGTAAGTTTGCATTCACAAATACACTCCTTTGGAATCTAAATGTTCAGTTATGGATGCACATGTGCACTATGTTTCCTGCATGTGTGGGTGCGATTCTTTATAGACACGTGTATGTGGCTTTCATTAAACCATGATTTGCTCTTTCATTTGTGTGGTGTGTGTGTATGTGTGAGTGTGTGTGGTTTTACTTGTTCATGAATGAAATCCTTTCTATACATAAATATTTACAGTTTTAAAAGGGCCTACATTTTTTACAGGGTCTGCAGTAGTGACTCCGTTGTTATGGTTAAATTGCTCATCTCACAGGATGATCAGTTTTTGGGTGGCTTATATCTGTGTCGCTTTTCGATGAATCCTCACGAAACTTTAAAAAAAGTATTCAGCCAACTCGGAATTATTATGGAAAGTTTTGTGCGATTTTATCAAGGGGTGACAAAGATAAGAGGGGTCCTAAAACGTATGAAATCTCGATAAACATGAATGGAAATAAATATTGCTCACAACTACAATATACACAAAAAGTTGATCAAGGCCATCATGTCATACATACTAGATTTTCTTGAATCACTAAAAACTCATAGTTCTTAAACCAAAACAACATATATTTTTCAATTCATGTAGTAACAAGTTAAAAATAGGTACTATGTACATATTTCACAGAGAACATTTGAGACAGTTCAATATATTTACTGTGATGCCAATCTACAAAATGTTCACCTTTTCAGACACAAAAAACCTTTGTTCTCAACATAAAACCCCAACAAAAACTGGATACGACAGACTAACAGAGCCCTTGACTAATTCAGGGACTTCTACAACACTAGTTAATCCTTCGTTTTAGTGTGAGCTGCCCTTTGTTTACAGTGTCATAGTTACTTCTTGAAAAAGTCCACACAGTGTGTTTTTTGGCCGTCACTGGAGTGTAACTTGTATCAATTCAGAAATGTGAGATGCATCAAAGCTTTAGAAATCGACACTGTGTTGGATTTGTGAACTGCACCCGTAGTCTGTGAATATTGCGTTACAAAAATATTCAAAATCACAACATGAAACTTGTCAAACAGATTAAACAATCTCTGGGAGGTGAGGGGTGATGATGATTGAATGGGACATGTCCAGAGAAAGCCAAACAGCAGCTGTTTTTTCTTCTCTGATGTTCGCAAACTTGACAAATGTTCAAGGACATCCATTCACTTGTGTGCATTACATGTTTGGGAAAGAACAGTTATTAGACAGCTTATAACTTTGGTGCTGGTCAATGAAACTGCACCAAGCCTTGCAATACAAATATGCAATCAACTTTGAATGTTGTTGCGAAATCTGGTGTCATTTTGTTGAGAGGGGGCATAATTAGAGAGAGGGTCCCAAAATATTTGGATGGCTTATAACTTTGGATAAAAGTTTGCAAAAAAGATTATAGACCCTACTATTGTTGGGATGCACGTTGAGGTTCCAAACCCACGTAAGCGACTTAGGCTGCGAAAAATATATTAATACATGTGAAAGTGAATGTGCTCATCTGTAGGGGGGTGGAACGTGCGCTGTGGGAATAACAACCATTGTTGCTTTGTAGCAGTCCTGAATATATACATAGGCATGGGCAGAGGGCACGAGTGGCACCGAACTACAATACTTTAAATACAGTGTACAAGGATGTAAACGTAGGCCCTGGTCCATGATGCGAGAAATACTGAAGCACCACCATATTTGAAGTGAGGCCTAGTACATTGCAGCCCGGGTTTAAAGAAGCAGCATAGTAGGGTAACACATTCTGAATCACCTCCCCATCCCATGCCTAAGCAGTGAAACCGAAAACAGAGGTCTTCAAAAATGTAATTGTATTGAGCAAGGGCCATGCAAAACCAGAAAGTAATGTCCCCCAGTATAACTGCCATCCCATTTGAACTGTCAGACGCGCATAAAATAGAATGCCTAAATCTATCAGAGTTTAGCTGATTAGTGTGCTCCTCAAGAGGCCCAGGATAATCTCTGGGAGGGGCAGCTGATAAGGGGGGAGCCAGTAGTGTAGCAGCTCATGATTTGTGATACGAGGAACAAGAGGTGATGCCAACAAGTTTAGTCCCACAATGGGGAGGCACGGTGGGAGCACCTGCATGTCTGGTATCAAGAGAAGCACTCCATTATTCTAAAGAGCCAATTTGACCAGGGAGGTATCCACGGAGTTCATGTTAATGACCAGGTGTGCACCATGTGACTAGGCCTATGGGGAGGGTAACATTCAAGGAGGTCCGCTAATCAGGTAGCGGGGACCCAAGGTAACAGAGTAGGGCACCACATTTTAGAGGGAAGGGGTAGAGTATAATATGTCCAACCAGCTGAAGGACCATAGTGGACTGGTAGTATGTATATAGGTGGTAGCCAGTGAGGGTGGGTGATGAACACAGTATACTGTTTGCATCTTCAGTGAAGATGTCTCTCTTTATAACACCGTGTTTGCTTTGAACTAACTGAGAGCTACATGGCAGTTGGGTTATACGGAACCCTCTGTCACCTTTTGCCTTTTTGTATACAAAATCAAACATGTTTTCCTTTCTAAAAGGTGCACCGGTCCTTTTTCCTTAGATGATTTCTTTTTCCTGTCTGGTTGTCTGGCAGTCTTGCCTTACATATGAATGGTTGTACAAAGTTTGAAGGGATTGTCTCAAGAGGGGGAAAACCTGTAATAGAGGGTCCAAACACTTTCAGAATAGGGATAGGCTTGAATGGAGAAACACATTCCCATGGCCACCAGGGGCTGCCAAGGAGGTTAAAATGGGCATGACCAGCAGGGCCGGATATATGGTAACGTTTTCAAAATCGGGATAGGCTTGAATGGGAAAAGAAAATTCTGCTTGTGTGTACACCCCAACGTCATGGATGGGTTTGCAGCAAATGTCAGTGATAAGTAGAACCACGGACCTGAAAGCCTGCTTTTGCAAATCCTTCCTGTCTTTTATATTTTCCAAAGTGTCAAAATGTAGGTATTCAAACTAGTGATATTCGGGCCTACAGCATGGCTTAAACCCATTCCCAATGGATTGCGGACACTGGCCATGGCTGGAAGCCATGAACACTGTCCATCGGTCACATTATGGGGGTACAGTGGACAGTGGACCAGGATTCATGCAGTGGAAAATGATAGCGCTCGAGTCTCATGCCCTAGGCAATTCAACCATGACTTGCATCCCGAGCATGCGCTGCAGAAAATATGTTTGTTAGAGAGGTTTACAGCCCTTTCATATATGTTAAAAGACACATTATTAATAGCTTATATACTGTGCTGCAACATCATGAAACATTTTCACCTATAAAAAACATTGAAATTCAGTGAAAAGACTTTTTTAATGGGAGAATATGGATAAGGTAAAATCGAAAAACCAAACAAATTTGCAAGTTATGGTAAACTATGTAGCCATAACTCACACCACTGCCATATAGTGCTAAGACTAACACCTAGGACATCATAGATGACATCACAAAAATCGCATATGCTTTTACCATATGTATGGTAACAACATATACAATACACAGAGAGAATCTTTCTCTGTGCACATAAGTATATTCGAAAACATGGACACGTGCTGTGGTGCAGGGGATTTTATTTGTTCTAGTTTGTCAAAACTGATGATGACAAACGGTATATTGTTTTTGCGTAGATACGTTTGAAAGCCAGCAACTGTTTCAATTGCTCTATCGATCATTGACTAAGCTTTGTTTTACATCAAGTACAAAAAAGAAGGTGGGTGAGGCGCGCACTCCCGGTCCTGGTCAATTGAACCTGTTGCAAAAAATATAATAAGTAGCTGGGTCAAATCCCAAAATGGACAAATATTCACAGGGTTAGATCCCTTCTGCTGCAAATCAGGTACTCAGTAATAACAGGGTTAGATGCCTTGCTATTTGAGATAAGAAAGCGCTAGGAGGAGAACTACAGACCACAGAACTGCAGCTGAGGGATCTAACCCTGTTATTACTGAGTACCTGATTTGCAGCAAGGGATCTAACCCTGTTAATACTGAGTATCTGATTTACAGCAGAAGGGATCTAACCCTGTGAATATTTGTCCATTTTGGGATGTGACCCAGCTACTTATTTTTTGCAACAGGTTCAATTGACCAGGACCGGGAGTGCGCGCCTCACCCACCTTCTTTTTTGTACTGAATGCTATGGGAGTCCCGGGCTCCAGAGGCAGCGCCAAGGGGTGACTGTGCCCCACTTTGGAGAATCATAAAGATGGTTCTCTCCCCTCCCCCAAATTTGGGAAGGACTTGTGCTTTGGAGGGGTGTCGGTTGCTGGTCACCTGAACAGAAAAAAACCTTTTCACTACAGCTACCAGAATCCTTTGAGTCTAATTAGACACACCTGCTCAACAGCCTCCCTGATGATTATTTGAGATAAGAAAGCGCTAGGAGGAGAACAACTACAGACCACAGAACTGCAGCTGAGGGATCTAACCCTGTTATTACTGAGTACCTGATTTGCAGCAAGGGATCTAACCCTGTTAATACTGAGTATCTGATTTACAGCAGAAGGGATCTAACCCTGTGAATATTTGTCCATTTTGGGATGTGACCCAGCTACTTATTTTTTGCAACAGGTTCAATTGACCAGGACCGGGAGTGCGCGCCTCACCCACCTTCTTTTTTGTACTGAATGCTATGGGAGTCCCGTGCTCCAGAGGCAGCGCCACGGGGTGACTGTGCCCCACTTTGGAGAATCATAAAGATGGTTCTCTCCCCTCCCCCAAATTTGGGAAGGACTTGTGCTTTGGAGGGGTGTCGGTTGCTGGTCACCTGAACAGAAAAAAACGTTTTCACTACAGCTACCAGAATCCTTTGAGTCTAATTAGACACACCTGCTCAACAGCCTCCCTGATGATTATTTGAGATAAGAAAGCGCTAGGAGGAGAACAACTACAGACCACAGAACTGCAGCTGAGGGATCTAACCCTGTTATTACTGAGTACCTGATTTGCAGCAAGGGATCTAACCCTGTTAATACTGAGTATCTGATTTACAGCAGAAGGGATCTAACCCTGTGAATATTTGTCCATTTTGGGATGTGACCCAGCTACTTATTTTTTGCAACAGGTTCAATTGACCAGGACCGGGAGTGCGCGCCTCACCCACCTTCTTTTTTGTTTTACACCAAGGTTGCAATTTAGTATCACAGAGTTAATATTTTTTCCCATCCAACTGTGCTTGAGATAGAGTTTTCTAGGTGATGTAGTCGTGCTCTTGTTTGTTGAGACATAGGGAGTTTCGTGCCATGCTCTTCCATTTTGTCTGCGCAGCTGATGTGGACCATGGGTTGCATCTCTTTTTTCAGCATTGCCTCGTTGTATTGGTTACAATTTGCAAGGGTTGGCAATAAGCACATAACTTTTTATTTACTTGAGTTAATTCTTCCATTCTATCTGGGGCAGATGTGTTTTGTCCATACAGCTCATTTATTAATCTACTTTTCAGGGATGACTCTGTGTCTTCAGTAAGCACACAAGTTCAAATGCTTTTTAAAATGTGAGCATATGTTAGATCTGCAGACTGATGCATGTTGTGTGCAAGTGCTGTGTAGCATAAATGATGCCAAAGATTGGCATTGTCTATGCTGCCAAGTATATCACAGCATTCTTTGTAGCCTCATTCTTTAAATATGGGTTGTCTTTTCACTGATGTTAAAAGTGGGAGGTCCACAAAAACTATAACATGTTTTCCTCCAAATAGGTCTCATGTCCATCTAGGAATTCCTGCATATTTAGATGAATGTAAGCAAGAATTAAGTTGGAAACCATGCTTACTTCTTCTACTAGGAGGGCTTTAATTTGTCGAAGAAGTCTGTGTACTTTGGCTGCAGTAGCTGCTGACAATTTGTAATATTCTAATTTTTTTGGTGTTTCACTGGGAGGAGGAGGAGTTGGTGTACAATTAAACCTCCTGTATTGTAAGCAGCTAGACCTGTGGGGGCTGTTACTACATCAGAAAGGTAATATGTTAATCTAAAAATGCTCAGATTGTTTTAGTTAGGAAGGTTTTGCCAGAGGTAATTGACTCCGTTCAGGAGTGTTTACTTTACTTCACTTTACTTTAATACATTTATATAGCGCACCAAGCAACCCGGAAGCATATGGGCGCAGAAAACATACAGACAAATAGAGAACAAACAAGTTATCAGCCATCCCATGCGGAGGCATGAAGAGGCAGAAGATATATAGGTGTGGTTGGGGGAGAAGTTATGTGAAAAGCAGGGTTTTTCGTTTTTTTTTCTTTTACAGGTCTATGCATTTCATTGTTCACGGATCAGGGGGTACATAATTCTAAGCTTTTGCTGCTACTGCAAAGAAAGCCCCTTTAATCACCTCAGTCATTTAGCATCTGAGCATCTTCAACAATTTCAAATGATTAGATTTAAGAGATCATACAAGTGGCTTGCTCTTCAGGGCATCAGCATCAGCCAAATATTCCGGAATCATCATCACCATGAATAAGGAGACAATAATCAATACTGGTGTCGATAGGGAGCCAGTGTAATCCTCTCCTTGCATCAGAAATGTGATCTCTCTTTTTTTCTGCAACTTATGATCCAAACTGCACTGTTTTGTATTACTTGTAGTCTTGCGCAGTCATTTCTTGAGATCCCGATAAGCAGACTGCTACAATAGTCTATTTCAGTACCAATAATGTCCCTCGCCACACTCTCGTAGTTTGCTTTGGAAATATATGGCCGTAGTTGTGCTAATAGATTAATATAGTAGGCAGTAGTAGAGATCACACAATACACTTGGGCCTGCATAGTCAGATTTTGATCTAAGTATACCCAGTGGTTTGATTTCTTTTTGTCGCAATCATACTATTCGTAACCTGGAACTGCAGATATTCTGCTCCAAGCTGTAGAATTTAGTGTGTACCTACCACCATCAACTCTGTTTTATCATTATTCAAAGCCAATCCACTTTCAATCATCCACACATGTATCAATTGGTATGCCTTGTTTACACTCTTAGTATTTACCTCAAAAATGCCATATAGCGCGGTGACACATTCTGCGTCATTTGCATAATTAGTAAACCAAATGCCTTTGCTTTCCAATAAATCAAAAAGGGGACCGTGAAAATATCATACAGTGAGGGACAGAGGCACGGAACCTGGGGTACTCCAAAATATAAGGCTGCGGCTGCAGCCTCTGCCTCCTCACTGCAAACCCTAATCAGACTGTTGCTCAGAAAAGACTTCATCCAAGTTGCTGCTTTATCAGAAAAGACAGCCACTTCTTTCAACCTTGTGATTAATAAAGAATGGTCCACCAGGTCAAAACCCAGGGACAGGTCCAACATCATAAGGACTACTGTTTGTCCCTTGTCCATCACTTGGATTAATGTAGATAAGTCCAATGGGGATGTTTTAGTGCCTTCACTTTCCTAAACCTGGACTGCCATTTATTCAAGATAATTTAAAGAGGTAGAGCGGAGTGGTAAAAATGCAGCGGTAACACTATTGCTGCCTCATTACCGCTCTGTTCAATCCTGAGTTTGGGTGGAAAGTACCACCGGCTTTTTGCTGGAGGTAAAAACCTCTTTGTTTTCTGCCCATTTTCAGCACTATTACTGCCGGTGCAGTAATAGCAAAGAAAAACCCCATAGCATACTATTGACTCTGAATACATGGGGATTAACAGCGCCACAGCAACTCAGGATCAGGTTCAAATTGTGCCGGATCAAAATGCGATAACGCTAATAGAGTCAGGTGGTATCCTAGCTCATTTACCACTGGGACACAGCCCAACTCCTCAGGGACATGATTCTCCTTGAAAGAAGCAATGACACATTTGGAAAAAATCCCTATCAGAGGATGTGCACATACTTCAATACTAATGGCAGGAAAGGTATCACCCTTACATTTCATTGGCTTGAGTTTTCTGACAATGTTAGACATCTCAATTTCAGACACTGGTCTAAAATTAAATTCATATATTACAATTTGCTGGGTCGCTGTCGTAGAGGGGGGTGCTTCCAGTTCCACCGACTACCTGCGGACCTCGATATTCTTTTTTATCAGGTCTCATTTGCCCAACATAGCCGCTTCTCTTTAAACTCTTTAGAGCATTTTCAAGCATAGAAATACTTAGTTTCTATTACTTTGAGTTTCTGGCGCTCTGGGGAGAGCTACGCATTCACCCTTTTGTTCTGTACCAACCTTATTTTAAGGCGGGCAATAGCATTAGTTGCTTTGACAGGGTCTCCTGATAGGCTTTGGTCATCTTGTCTGCTGATTCCATCCTATTCACTTCACAAACTGGGGGGAGATCCAGGCTTCCGTGGCTGCTGGGGAAAGCTTTCTGGTATTTCTCGATGTTACAAGAGATTTTTCTTTCATTCTAATCTTTATCCTTTTGTCACATAGCACGACCCATTGGATAAGGAAATTATCAGACCATGGGCCAAGGTGAATAACCAGGTAATTGATTGTGATATTATGAGTGGCTACCCAGTCAACGATGCTCTCCTTGATGTGGGTGGCCTAATTAATTCAGTGTGGAAACCTAAATTCCTAAGTGATCCTGCAAGGCTTTTGGCTAGAAGATCAGTTTCACTTCCTAACCATAAATCCAAATCCACCAGTAACATTGCCTTAGTGGTGGGCTTTAACAATGGTAACAGCATATAACATTGTTCAGTTGCAAAATCATACACAGGTGTAGGTGGTCTGTAAATCAGAATCATATTAAGTGTTGCTTCTGCATCAGTCCTGACCTAGACCTGGAGTGTTTCACAACCATCTGGACCAGATACATCTACCTAAAAGCAACTCCACCCACACACCCCTCTTGTTTATACCTGTGTATCAGGCTATACCCCAATGGCACTTCCAGGGATATGGTGGGTCCAGCAGCCTTATATAACCAGGTTTCAGTTAAAGTAAACATATCTAGGTTTTGATCAATTATATAAGAGTCAACTTCTGTGTCATTGCTAATAAGGGACTTGGTATTCAGGCCCAGTTTAGTTTGCTTTCCTGGAAGTTCAGCGTTATGTACATGTGTGCTATTCTTCAATGGACCAGTCTGAACCTCCTCATATTTTGGAACCCAATTAGTGGGACTTAGAGATCTCCACATTTACCTCCCTCAGGTGATCAAGAGAAAGCTGCACTCCAGTATTTGACCCCCACTTCCGTGTTAGCTCATTGGCTAATTTGGACTGCACCTCTGGACTTACTGAGACACTAATAACACTCAGCTCTGTTAATGGGCTCGGCTTGATGCTAATCATGCCACCTCTAGGCGAGAGTGTTCTTCTCCTTTTGTACGGGTGCATTATTTGTGCCACTTCCGCTTTGCCATGTGCCATAATAACAACACTGTGACTTACTGCAGGGAATTAAATATCATTCTGTATACTGGAGCACATAGATAGATTTGTCTGAGAAACATTAATTGCTTCATGGGGATGCATGTTACCAGACCATAGGCACTAATAAAGTTTCCCTTCTGGTCAGAGATGCGAGCACCGGGTGTGCAAGTGTCACGGGCCAGCATAGACTGGCTAGCCCAGACACACTGACACGCCTCACCAATAAGATAGAAGGCACAAAGGACTACTAAAATGCTGAAACTTGTAGTTCCCATGCGTTCAGACCCAGTAAAGAAAAATCTAATCTAGAAAGGGCCTGCAGGCAAAACTGAATGTGCAAACGTGAGCAGGTAGGTTTAAATATACACAAGAGCAGATCAAATGTTTGTTTTAAATGAAATAAGAGTTATATAAAAGTCAAAAAATAATATCAATTTGGCACACACTAATAAAAGTTAGAAAGTATAAACTATTTGGAACACACCATTTGAACTTAAAAATGTACAGTTAAATGCTAAAAGCTAGCATATAAAACAATCTCAATGAAATAAGGGCTAAGAACACCATTAAAGATTAAAAGGCAGTAAAACACGATGAGGCAAAATGCAAAAGGTGTCTTTATATAGTAGTGTTTCTATTTCTTCTTGTTGGCGTTCATTGTCTAACATTTCTTCATGCTGTTTAAAATTGTCATTTGTTATACTGCTTTCATTTGCTTGAATGCTGCTTCAAATGTGTCATGGTCAGCGATTTTTCCTCTTTTCTTCATGTTTTGAATGGTTGCAGTAAGGCCATTTAATACATTTCTCTATGCTCTTTAATGATAATTTCACAAGGTTGATTAGACTGGGTACTATCACAATGTAATGCTGGGTATTTCCCAGTTGTATCATTTGGCGTAACATTACTTTTATATGTACAGTTTTGGGCTATATCATAGAGACACATGTCTTCCAAAGCAGCACTTCTGTTTGGATAGTATGTGTCAATAAGACTATTTATAAGATGTTTATGTTGTTGAGATCTTCTGTAGCTATAGGTTTGATTTCTTGGTAGGATTTAAGTACTTCTTTTCTTGATGAAGGTGACCATGGTTGAGCCAGAGAATGCTTTCAGATTTCTCATTCATGGCTTTACCTGTTAAATGATCTGCAGTTTCATAGGACCCACACTTTCTATGTGATAGCATTTTGATACCAAAGCTGTACAATTTTTCCAAAAGGTTATTTGTCAGATTACATATTCTCCCAGAGGTCTTTTAGCTCAGTTTTCTCAGATCTGGTGAGATAACATGTGACATATCTTGCAATGGCACTTGCAATGTCTGCAATGTATTGAATGTCCATATTAGCATCGCTATGTACTTGACCTTTGGTATACACTGGTCTAGGAAATCCAAAGCAACATTTGACTAAAGTATGTTTGTATTCTTATCGATGTCAGCAGTATTTGCCAAACTTATGTAGTTGAAAACCTAAGATTTGTGAACATTTGTCATTATTTATGTTTTCTGAAGGGATGTTACAGGTAATGTAGTTTACAATAAGTTGTATAATAGTGTCATTACTGTCCTGGCCAAATTTGAGAGAAGTTTTAATCCACAAAAGTAAGTGGGTGAGTGGTGCTCCACTGGATTGAGATTCTTTCCTCCAAAAGAAGGATTCTACTTCTCTGAGTGGTGCACAGTTTTTACTACAGATGAAGTGTAACATGGCAATGACACAATGGTGAAAGTGTCTTGTGACATTGACAAGATCAAGAGAACATAGTTAGCCTGTACTTTTTATGTCTATTCCTTCTTTATTTTGGTTTGCAGTGAAAGTCATGCTCGTCATCCCATGCATATTCTGCACAACTTAAAGTAAGAAACCATGTGGGGGCATAGGTTCCATAATGTACATAAGCATGACATCAAAACCAGTATTCCTTTGTACCACTCATATTTGCCAAGAGATTTGTAATACTTAACAGCAACACTTCATCTTTGATTTTTATCTTTTGAAGGAGTTTAGGAAATGTGTGCCTGTGTTTAATGTGCATGCAACTCTGTAATATAGAGTTGCTAGTTCACATTCAAAACAAGAAATGGAAAACATATTCAACCTTTTGCCAGTATCTTAGATCTTCAGAATCCGTTTCTAGAGTGCAACATTCTGATGCACTAATTTTTATGGGTCTTTCATCATGTCCTCCTTGTTTTTTACAGAAGAGTATTGGAAAACAACGTGCTTCCAAACTTTTTCATATACATTCATTGGAGACTCTCTGGCCTACAGATTTGATATGTTTCTAATGCATCTTCGACAGTGTCTCCGGAATTTAGTGGGTGAATTGTGTATTGGTCAAGAATAGTGATAGAATCAACATGTTCAAATTGACCACTTTGTACTTTACTTTATTATTTATAATGTGCTACTTGCCCAAAGGCCTCAGACTGTTGTGCATCTTCACATATGTGTGTTGTTTCTTTTATGTTTACTTATATGCTTATATCTTTGCACTATTCATTGTTTTATTTAAGATACTCTAAGTTTCTTTAACTTTGTTTAAAGCAAGCAGTTGTCTTCATTGTCCTTTATCTTGAAGTACATGGCTACTATTTCTGTACTTTTCTTATAGAAAGTTCTGCCTCAACAACCACATGCATTGTCTGGAATTTCGGCAGAAGTGTTTTCAAACTTTGCTATTTCTTTTCTGTATATGTTTGTAGGGAGGTTAGTGTCAGAAAGTTGTTGGTTAATATTTAAGTTAACTGTGTTTTCTAATTCTTGTTCAGTTCCAAAATATTTACTTTGTATGTGTTCTATTTGCCTGAGGACTTCTTGGGCTGTCCCATTTAGGAGATTATCATTGAGTTTTGTATTTCAAGAATAGGACCTTTAGCATTGTTCAATCTATGCACAAGGTTTCTCATTGTAGAATGGTGTATTGCTAGCATTTGTATATAATGGAAGGTGCTTTTACAAGCAGTTTTTGACATGCAGGAATGTCCTCGTAGTCCAGTGCAGAATTGCACTGGACAGAAGGCCATGTTTTTGTAAAGGTTTGATTCTACTGGTGGCTGTTATTCAATTTTTTAAATAATTTTTATCACAATTTTGCATTTTAAAGACTATGGCCCTCATTACAACACCGGCGCTAAACCATGGCGCTATTAGCACCATTGTTGCTGCCGGTATTGTAATGAGTCCGCCATGGTGAAATGGGGAAGTACCACCCCATTCCAAGGTTGGGGGGCGGTACTTCCCTATTTCACCATGGCCCTTCCCCATTCCCATTTTTGCCCCATAGGGCATAATGGGAATGGGGAAGGCGGTAATTACGGTACTGCAAATTGTGGTACCGTAATTAGCACCAAGGTCCCTTTGCTGGTCCATTCCTTAACGGCTGGTAAAACCAGCCGTTAAGGTGGGAACCCGCAAAGGGACCTCGTAATCAGGCGCTAAGTGATTACTGGTACCGGTAATCCCTTAGCGCCAAGGTCGTAATGAGGCCCCATAACTATTGGCCCTCTCTTTAAACACACGGTCCACCAAAGACCACACCCCCACTTCCCCAACCTGTACGCTGGAGGTATTGTTTAATTGTGTTCTTTTGTTTCTGTTATTTTTACATCATAAATCATATTTCACAGAAAGTCAAATATTCTCAGTCTTTGCGGACACCATTGAATTTTAAAGTCACTTTGGAAGAAAGTCAAAATTTATCTCCACCCTTGTTTGGAGTGGTCGAAGTGAGTGGGAGTGGTCGGGAGCGGTGCTCCTCTACTTTTTTAAATTACCTTTTAGAGCTTCTATACTTTTATTTTAAAAAGAAACCGTTCCGGAATGGTTTTGTTTAAAAATAAAAATGTAGGAAGCAGATGAAACTTGCCCTTTCAGTGCACGTTCCCTTAAACAGCAGGTGCAAGTGTTTGGTGGTGTGTATTGCGTGTGGGAGGGGACGTGATAATACAGTTTGTGGGGGGTGGGTGCAAGCCAGCAGGGAACATAGTTCCACTACTCCTTTTCGTACTCTCCTCTTCCTTTCCTATCTTCTCCTTACTACTCTCTTGCAACTAAGTAATGACTTCATTGTATGTATAACAAGTCATGTCTGTAACAAGCGCCACGATGCCCTACGGGCTGCATGTGCGCTTAACAAATGCGAATAAATAAATAAATAAATAAATAAATACACTTCGACCACTGCTTGTTTGAATATGGCCTGGTCCCTCTGCAAACCATGTGTTACTTACTACAGGGACACAAGTGTCAATAAGTTTTGCAACCAGTCAAATTCTTTCAGTGGTTGTTGATGCTTCAATTTCTGCACCAAAACAAGCCAAGCTGCAATCAGGAGAGTCATGTATGCTTTTATCTGCATTTTAGAAGGTAAGCTAAATTGTTATAGCGTAATATATCTGAAAAGTAATTTAGCATTTTGTGCTTAATAAATGTGAACCCGATTTTAGGAGAAAATCATATTTGTTTTTACTAAATTGCATATTTTGTAACCTTTTGGAGAGGGACATTCTGTCACTTCATTGCAGCTAGTGCCTGAAAATATCACCTAGATTAAAAGTTAAGAGCTTTTCTCATTAGTAATATTGCTAATCTACATTGACCAGCAGTTTTGTAGTTCAGCGCACTATTTATGATTGGTCAGGCGCATCAGCGCAAGCCGGTGTGTGCTGGCTGTAAATAGCCAAACCTTACTTGCTGTGCTATTTTTATATGCTAATCCATCAGTAATTGAATTTTTTAGCATTTTGTACTTATTATATATGTGAACTCGATTTTAGGAGGCATTTTAGAAAATCGTATTTGCTTTTACTAAATTGCACATTTTGTAACCCTTTGGAGAGGGACATTCTGTCACTTTCTTCATTGCAACTAGTGCCTGAAAATATCGCCTAGATTTGAAGTTAAGAACTTTTCCGATTAGTAGCATTGCTTAACTACATTGACCAGCATTTTTGTAGTTCAGCACACCTTTCCTGATTTCTCAGGTGCATCTGCGCCAGCGCATCAGTGCAAGCAGGACCGTTACTCTAATTCTACCCCTCGAGGACGCAGTATAACCTGTCCGTTGGGTACATAAAATCGTTACACAGTAATTCTAACCTTATTGTTTTTATTCCTTTTGCCTTGTCACAACGGTATATTTCATTATGCGTCGGACTATGACTTTGGAACTCCTGCTACTGGCACAGAAAACAGCTCAGGAAGATTTAGTGTCCAAATACATTTCTCCAGGATCTCAGGATCTGGTCACTATCCCAACCATCAAACGGGCAGCTTAATTTGTATAAATCAACTCGATCGTGCTCAGGGCACCATCGTAGATATGTTTACTGCATGAGAATTTCAGGCAGACACTGTACAAATGGTGACTTCCAAGGTGCAAACTAAGCAGACTCCAATGGTTATCAATGGGTTAGACTTTCCTAAATGTATCATATATATGGAAGCGCAAGCGGGCAGGCCCCTGTCACTATGCCGCTCTACGACATTATAGTGGGACCTAATGAGGACCTAATGGATTGCAAAGTCCATAAACTAGAACTTAAAACTGAAACATGAGCAGGGATTAGTACCATATCCAACAGGTTCCATTATCCTCCTATATCGCATGATCGTAGTCAAGTTTGTGGTGCATCCTCTGGACTTAAAAATAAGTATAAAAATAGTGTTACTAAATACTAGGTCACTGAACAAGCATGCCCTGGAAATATGTGATTGTATAACAAAGAATGATACTGACATGTTTTACATGACAGAGGCCAGGCTCAAAGATTATAAGGGCCCTGCAATAGATTTAGCCAACCCCCAGGATATGTTTGTCTTGACCAGAAACAATGGCAGGGCAAGGGAGGGGGTCATATATATGAACCTCATAAACAATTCTAATTGTTCCTTGATCTTACTATGTTACCTAAACCGCTGGCAAGGAAATATCAGGGATGGAGAAGCCCTATCATTGGAATCTGACCTCAAGAAAATTGAAGTTAGCATTCTAAAATCAGAAGCTACACACTGCAAAGGAAAAATATTGGGCTGGGTGGCTGCTCGCAACATAGAGGCATACATAATGGACACACAACCCTATATTTATCCAGACCATTCAACTGTGGAACTTACCATTCAACTCCCAGGAAAAGTAGAAAAAAAGTCCAATATCCCTATGAGAATCCTAAGTAGACATTTTTAAAAACTGAAAACAACTCATCTTGAAAAATGTATGACAGAAGTACTAAAAGCTATAAGGATACAGATTCTCTTGACATATTGGGTAATGTGCATCGATCAATATTAACTGAGAAATGGGACCAATTTGTCCCCTTAAGATGGAAAACCGTAAGAGACAATTGTAAGCACCAAAACTGGTTCACACTTGAATTAAGAGAAATTAAAATCTAAACGAAAGTCAGAGAGAATCTGGCAAAATTAAAATACTGAAACTAATAAAGCATTATTGAAAGACATGTAAAATATATATTAAAAGGCATTGTCTGAAGTTAAAGAAAACTTCTTTAGCACCCACATTCTGAATGCAAAAACTATTCAAAAAACTTTTTGAGATCATGAGATCACTTGAAAAACCAAAAGTTCAGGTAGAATCTTTTATTCTTACTACTGCAGACTGTCTTAAATTCCAGCAGACATTTATATATAAGGTAAACAATGGCAGAGAAAACATTATAAGGGCAATCTTGCACACTAAGGAAGATGTAGTGGATCACAGTATGAATAACCTAAACATCAAACATCCAATGAATACTATAAAATTCAACTTCCATCAAATAACTATTCAACTTCCATCAAATAACTATATTGGAAATGGAAAATATATTGAAAACCTTTCTTCCTACTACATTTTCTGGGATTCTATCCATACCAAACTGATTTTGGATAATATTCAAACCTTCTCCCCCTTTGTACACAAGATTTGTGAACTCTTTGTTTCAATACACTATGGTACCAGACTGTATTAAGACTGTCACAGTGACTCCTTTGGTAAAGAAAGCAGGACTCAGCCAAAGAAACCCAGCCAACCTTCGACCTATAACTAACACGCACTTTTGGCTTAATGTTATGGACAGGGATGCCTGTATCCAGCTCCAACAACATCTAGAGGAGGCTGAGCTTCTGCACCCCAAACAGTCTGGTTTCCGATCCCATCATCGAATGGAAAGTTTATTGTTAGATGTGCTTGCCAGTATGCTAGACATCATGGACCAAGGGAAAGCAGGACTATTAGTACTGATGAATCTCGCAGTTGGCTTTGATCTTTAGGATCACAACCTCTTGTTGACCAATCTCTCTATGCTCGTACATTGTTCCGGTAAAGCCATATACTGGATACAATCCTTTCTGAACAACAAAGGGTCGACTGTACAGTTGGGCACAGCCTCTACCATCTCAGTCCCTACCGAATATGGTGTTCCACAAGGTGCTAGTTTAACACCCATAATTTTTAATATGTACATCAAGCCATTTTGTAACATCTTGGGAGATAGCTGTGAGTTTTACAAACCATCCCAATGACACCCAGTTACTACTGGAACTGGGAGGGACCTATAAAGTGGATTTAGATAATCTTCCATTGATTTATGGTGCCATCAGAAATGGATGTGAGGCAATTGGATGTCCCTCAATAATAATAAGAATGAGCTACTTATATTTGTCTCTCGTCAATCTACAGCCACGCTTTCATCAGAGCATTCCAACTTCCAGATTGAGAACTGTATATTTCCAGTATCAAATAAAATCCCTGGGGATTATGCTACAGGAAGCAGGTTAATTACACTCTAAAAAATAGCCATTACCAACTAAAGTTACTAAGGCAAATACGACCTTTCTTGTCAGAAACAAAATGCAATTATTTGGCCCAAGAATAAATTATTGCAACACCCTACTGGAGAGGTGGCAGGAGGAGCAACAAGGGCTGTGTCCAGAAAATACAAGTCCTCCAGCTGATGCAATTCGAGTTGCAAAAAATCTACCACGCAGCTCCCATATTTCTGAATTCTGGAAAGAGCTGCACTGGCTACTTGTTGCTGCAAAAATACAGTTCAAGCTACTCATCTTGGTGCATAGGTGTGTGTATGGCTCAGGAGCTTGTTAGCTCTCAGAGAGACTGACAAAATATGAATCCAGCAGAACGTTAAGGTCCTCTGGAACTGGGTTACTTAAGAGTATTAAGCCAAATGTATATTGGGAAATGGAAGATCCTTCAGTATGCTGGCACCTAAAGCATGGAAAACCCTGCCGCTGACTCTTAGGCTGGAAAGTAATCTGCTACATTTTCGTAAGCAATTGAAAACATTTCTGTTCACATAGATTTGGTAGTTAAATTCTTTTCCCACTTATTTGTCCTGTGCGTCATGTTCTGCCTTTTGTCTTTTTGTGCGCTATAGATATAAATAAATAAATACATAAATATATATGCTGTTCTCAGGGTCCCATAGTCTGCATAGCCACCCAATTCCTTCTCTGCTGGGTTACACCCTCCCACATAGGCCTGATCACTGGGCAGTCCCACCATATGTGAGCCCAATTTCCTCTACCTGAGCATCCTCTCGAGCACTTAGGTAATTAATTGCTAAACATAGTATGAATTGCTAACAGAGTGTAATGCCATTGAATTATTATTTTAAACCACATTTCCCTGACTTGGATAGAATGGGTCAGTTTTGAATATTACCCCAGAGATACTTCGACTTCTCTATAGGTATCATACAATCCAGTAGTGTTTGCCATTTCTTCATATAGACCATTGCACTGGCATGGCTTCTTCAGTGAGGATCTTGTATAACTATGAGATACATTTTCTCAAATCTTACTGTGTGGTAACACATCTGCTGGCTACTGCTTTGATCTGATATCCAATATCTCAGCTGATAGTATGACAGCAGCTCCGCTACACCCAGCCCCATCTGTTGCTTACATTGTTCAAATGATTTGACCTCTGGCCCCTGCATCATATCCCTCAGTTTGAGGCATCCTACAAGCTGCCACATTCTAAAAGCTTCTCCCTTTACACCTGGAGAGAACTGCAGATTTTGAATATAGAGGAGTAAATGCTGAAGGATTAGTTGATAGATCCTCTTTATCTAGCAGGGAACTCCAGATAACCACTGCTAATGCTTGAATACAGCTGATATGTACATTGGCCAGTCTGTGCACTTTGTCTAAACAATGGATCCCCGATAGGAATGTTCGTGCTAGCACTTTATCCATTTCTGCCCAGATCTTGGAGGTGTCGCTTATAAACTATTCCCATATGACTCTTAAATGTGCTGCTTTGTAGTGATTGAGCAATTGTCATAAACATTTGAATGACTGTTGGCACACATTGTATAATGAACTGCACATTCATTTGTACACTGGGCGACTTGTGTGCACATATGGAACATTTGGTTGAAAATATGTTGGTAAGATTTTTCTATTAAGATTTCCTTTGCCATAATGAATCTGCTACTATTTCATAGCCTCTTGCATTAGTGTCCATGGCAATAGGGTGTGTTTGGTTTTAGTTATGTGCTTCTTCATTGAACTGTGGTTCTGTGCTACTGGTGTGACACCATTCACCTGCAAAGAAGTTAGCAAATGTATCTATGTTCACATTGCACTTTTTGTTTGTTTTTTAATTAATTTAGTTACTGGTTTCATCTAGTTTAAAACTAATATAAGTACTTTTGTTTTTAGTTTGAATGTGCTGTTCATTAGAGCATTCAACTATATGAGTTCCCTGCTGAAGATGTATCTACAGTGGTAAATCAGCGGTAAATCAACTTAAGTTGGCGGCTCCCTCTGACACCGTTTATCTTATGGTACTCAAGGACATTATTCTGGCCATTGTTCCTTGGGTTACTGTGGCAGTTGACCTTTTGTGTCAACCAGGTTCTATTCCTAAAGAACCTAAACAAGCCACTGTCATTCCTCTTCTGAAAAAGCCATCGCTGGATGCTACTGTTCTGGCTAACTATCGCCCCATTTCGCTTCTCCCATTTTTTATGAAGCATTTGGAATCTTTAGTCTCCCCACTACTTTCTTCTTTTCTTGAATCATCTTTTTTCTTTGACCCGTTTCAGTCTGGTTATTTTAGACTGCAGTCTCTACAGCATAGTTTGCATGCCTGCTGTGCTTTTCCTCATGCCAAGGTGCCCTTGGGTGAATATGTGCATTATGAGATTTGTTATCATAACATAGAATGCCCTTTGTGGGCCATTGTGCTAAATATTTTCCTGCAGTCCTCTGTACCCACTCTGCGTGGTACTTCAATATTTTATCCCTGTACTGACGAAGCCTTTTACAAAAATGCTCTAACGGAGTCTACATAATGCCAAATATACCCTATCCGTCCCTACTAAATATCTGCCAGCGCTGTTCCGTAATCATCGTATATCCAAAAACCTCAGCATGCCAACAGTAACCAAATTTATAAAAAAGTCCGAACAATACTCAGTCCCCACAAAATAATGAATTTGCAAAAATAGTTTTTCTTTTTTCTTTTCAAAGGCGCCTGCACACTTACATCCACCTCACCACTCCTTACTCACACATTCCTCATCTAAACTAAATCATCCACATCTCAACACAAAAAACCTCTGAATACACCTCTCTAACAAAAGTCAACCAAAACCTATAAATATAATACTCCAATGAAATTTCAACCAACAATATTTACAACCTTATCTTCCTCTCGCCCCCCTTCCACAGAGGGTTGGGGGATCCTTTTCTACTTCTACACAGTGCTTTTGTTCGCCTTATAAGAAGAGAACCCACATACATTCACAACTCAATTTTCTTATGACATCATCTTTCCCCACAAAGGAGGAGGTCCCATCAATATCTTCTTAAAACCGAATGCAATATTATACAGTGCTGTCTCTCCCCCAATGAAGGAGTTCCCTTTTACTGCATCTACTACTCAATATAATAACAAATTAAAACAAAAAAAACATTCACAACACTGCACTTCAGGGCTGGTGCTATTACTAGGCAAGGTTAGGCACTTGCTTATATGTTGGAAATGTTAGAGTGGCAAAATGCTGCATTAACACCTCCATACTAATTACTGCCTGGCCTGTAGTCATAGCACCGGCCCTGCTGTTGTTACACTGTCTGCAGGCTGGCTGCAGGCCTGCAACAGACCAGGTTGCGCCGACCGTGAAGGTTGGGAATTGGGGTTGTGTCAGGGTCACGAGTGGCATGGGTGTGGCAGTAGCGAAGCAGGACGGTGGACCGAGGATGGTGCTGTGCCGCCGAGTGCCGACCAAGATAGTAAAGTAACGGTACCAGTGGTACCAGACCAGTGGTCGCTGAAGATGGTGGTGACAAGCAGTGCCAGCTGCCTGCCAGACCATCCCAGCCCAGCGCAAGTCTCAGCGCCGTCATCCGGCTCCAGGGCTCCATGGCCGGAATCGCAGGGGCTTCACACGGGCCCCGGGGCTGATCAGGGGTGGGGCTTTCTCTGCATGGTGTTAGCATGGGGGTGTAAAGAGAACACTTGTGGTTATGGTTTAATAGCGGTTTTGCATTCATTAGAACAGAGTACAAGATGGTGCTCTCACTCCATGGAAGAGCAGGGTCCTGTGAGCAGGCTGCACTCTGTGACACAGATACAAAGGGCAGACCACAGTGTGTATCAAGAGTGTGTTAGATGTCTAGTTCAGTTGTGGGGGCAGGCTGCACACTGTGGCACAGGTGTGAGGGGCATTGATGACTGCACTTGTGAATGCGCACTGCGCCCTGTAGCGGAAGTGTGAGAAAGTGCACTGCAGTCTGTGTGGCTCAGGTGTGGGGGTCAGACTGCACTCTATACCGTAGTTGCTAGAAAAAACTGTACTCTCTAGAGCAGGTGTGAGGGCAGTGCCGAATGCATGCTGCACAGTGGTATAAGGGGCAATCTGCATTCCGGGGAGCAGGTGTCAGGGGCACAGTGTCACATTTAGCCCAGGTGTGAGGGCAGATTACACTTTGTAGAGCAGTACCGGTTTAGGGGATAGACTACACTTGTAGTGCGGGTTTGGGGTAGACAGCACCCTGCACAATAGGTTTTGGGCTAGACTGCACATTGTAGCTCAGGTGTGAGGCCCAGACCACACTGCATAGCATTTGTAAGGGCAGGCTGCATTCAAGAGCAGAGTGAGGAGCAGATTTCAGCCCATACAGTAGGCAGACTGCACTCTGTAGAGTAGGTTTGAGTGCAGACGGCTCAAAGAGAGAGTGTGAGAGGCACATGTACTCTGAAGAGTGGTTGTGAGTGGTCGACTACTCTGTAGAGCAGGGTTGGGGATATTGAGCACTTTGTAGAGCAGATATGTGGGCAGATGCACTCTGAAGAGCAGGTGTGAGTAGTAGACTGCACTCTGTAGAGCAGTTGAATGTGGCACTTTGAACTGTAGAGCAGATGCGAGGGCAGGATGCATTCTTTAGAGCAGGTGTGAGGCTGGGGGGTATATTGTACTTTGCAGAGCAGATTTGGGAACACATTGCACTCTGTAGATCCAGTGTGGCGGCAGACTGCACACCGTAGAATATGTCTGAGGGATAAACTGCACTTTGTACTGCAGATGTGAGGGACAAGTTGACTTTTGTGTAGAAGAGTTGGATGATACACTACACTATATTGCATGGGTGTGAGGGGAGGGGCTGACCACATTGCAGAGCATGAGAGAGAGAGAGAACACATCACATTCAGTGGGGCACGGGGGAGAGAAGACAGCAATCTATATGGTAAAACGTTGGGGTATACTGCACCATGTAAAGTCGGTGTGAGAGAAGAGAAGACTGCACTTACGAGAACATGTTTAAGGATCACACTAGGCTGAAGAGTATTGGTGAGGGCAGACTGCACTGTGTGAGGAAGGTGTTTGGGAACAATGCACTCTGAAGTGAAAGTGTGTTGTTATTTGTTTCAATAGCGCCTTACGCCAAGGCACTTTATACAATGAATGGGTTGGTACAATCTTAGATCTGATGGCAGTAAACAACAGGACACAACACAGAGAGAGAGTAGAGGAAAGAAATACCAACAAAGAATGGAAATGAATGAAAAGGTCCATAAAAAGTCAAGCCACATGATGAGGAGTTGCAGGTATCGGGGACTGATTGCAATGTGTTGAACTGGTGTAGGAGATAGCTAGCACTGCAGTCCACACCCCAAAGAACACAGTTGGGGCCTAGCCTGCACTTTGTATTGCAGATGTGAGGGACAGACAACTTCTGAGGATCAGGTGTGAGGGCAGGCACACTCTGTAGAGCAGGTATGATGACAGACTGAACTGTGTAGAGTAGAGCAGGTATGAAGGGCTGATTATACTCTGTAGAACAGGTATGAGGGTAGGATGCATGTCGTACAGCAGGTTTGAGTAACAGACTGGACTCTAAAGCAGGTTTGCGGCAGATTGCACTATGTAGTGTAGGGTGAAGGACAGACTGGACGTTGTAGAACAGGTCTGCGGGACAAATGGCACTCAGTGTCACTTTGTAGGTCTGGGCCGGGGCTGCATGTCTTATGTAGAGCTGGTGTGAGGGCAAGCTGCAATCTGTATAAGAGGTCTGAGGGATAAATTGCACTTTGTAGTGCAGTTTCACTGACAGAGCCTACTCTGATGAGAATAAATTAACCCCTCATGGGCACAAGCATTTTGACCTTCACCTTGACCTTCACCTCAGCAGATAGAGCAGGGCGGTTAGGAGTGGGTCTGCCCGAGTAGCGCGGGTGTGTTTGGATAGCAATGCCTTGGAGATGAGTCAGTCTGGGGGTGTGCGGATAGGGGCCGGAGGCTGTCACACTGGCTGGACTTGATGTTCCCATACTCCTGGGTGCTTAGAGCAGTTAATCTCTGACTGACATTTCCTGGACTCCAGGGAGGGCCTCTGTTACAGCATGGCAGGGGCAGGTACCGCTATGCCACAGCCCGATGCATCTTTGGCGTATTCCTGAGGCATAATTTATAATCAGGGGCAGGCGATGGCATGGTAGCACCTAGGTTTATTCTTCTGAGTAGACAGGCCCCTGGGAAGCCAGGACAACAGCATCTCCACCTGGGGTGCTGTGTGTCTTCATATGCGGCCGGTGCCAGGGGCTGTGCAGGCAGCCACACCTCTCTCACCATGATCTGCATTTTTGTTGCTGAAAGGTTGTGTTTTAGATTTCCAAACTAGCCCCTCCTTGATTCCTCATTCTGGTGCCATGGAAGTAATGGCAATCGGTAACAAAATGAGGACGGTTGGTTGAGAATGGTTAGGAATTGGAGTGGGGAGCACCAAACTGACAGTTTGCCTAGGGTGGTAAAATTCCTTGCAAGGGCCCTGCTGCACTTTCATGCAAGAGTGCACTCAAGTGATATGGAAACTCTGATTCCCCTCGATGCTGAGTCTCCCCTCTCAACTGCCTGCACCACCCTGGTCAATGGCTCACCTAAGGGATCAGGCATCTGCCGGCCTCCTTGTTTGTGTGCACATGAACTGGTCTCGGCAGGCCAGTGCAGCGCACTTAAGGTGTGCGGCGAAGAGCTCATATATCTGGGCCTTCAAATGTTAAAGTGCAGTTCCACAAATTAATCCACAAAATAGCACGAGAGTGAGCAAAAATGGAGTGCACAACTTTTTATTTGCAAATATGGCTGGGATAATGTCAGATAGCTCTGTGGCACTGAACTGAAAAATCAACTCAACATGCCCATTCTGGGTGTTATGATATGGTTGCCAGCAACACCAATAAAAGGATACAGGTAGGTAGACAAAAAAGGATGCACTCGAAGATGTCCTGAGATCCTTGATCTGACGTGGCACGAAGTCGTCAAGTGAGACCTTCCAACTAATGTCACTCTCCGACTTGTAAATTAAACAGTCAGAGAGAGCTATTAGTGGAAAGGGCGTGTGTGAAGTGTGGAACAATGACACCAGGCTGTTGATACAAAGGAATTACATAAGGACCTGAACTGCTATAACTGACATTAAGCACCCATCCAGTTTACACTAAACTGTTGATCAGGACAGCCACTAGTAGATTCCAAAAGATCAGCAAATAGTTCCAAAAAGGTACAACGACAAGGAGGGAAGTTAGTAGAGGAAGCCAACCCGAGCGGAACGAGGGCCACACTAGAATCGGGTTGGTGCATATCAGGATAGTGTCCATTAGTCCAATGCACAACTCTACAAGGGAATCTCAGAGGAAGGAATGATGTGGGTAATGATCCAGATAATTGAATAGAATGCCCTTATAAGAAGTATCCAGATGGTGAGCAGAAAATACCCTCACAGTACTTTGAATATGGAAAGTGGGAAGTTGCTTCTATATTTAATAGATAACAAAAAATAGGTAAACTAACACAACAGTGTCCCCACCTGAACTGGAACTGGAGTAAGTAGTTTGCCTCATGAAGAGACTGAAGCAGGAGGTCAGACGCCGTTGTGGGAAAAGAGTGACGGCTCCGGAGTAGCTGTAACAGGTAGTCAACTCCGTCTAAAGAACGTATTATAGCCCAGGAAAAACCAAAGCGGACCTTGGATTCAGTCAGGTGCCGTCTGATATTTCCTGCCGTGAAGGATAGTGACGGCAAGCGGGAGCCGAGTGAACAACAAGTGGCTCTGGGCTGCAACGCAGGAGGAAAAGTAATTGCTGCACTGGACTGCAGAAGAAGCTGCTTAGCGGTACTGGAGCGAGAGGAATAACAACGCTGTAGGAAGGAGGAAAACTGAATCCACGGAAAGGTAACTTCAAACTCCGGAACGCCAACTTAAAACAATCAGAAGCGCCGAATGCCCGGAACTGCTGCTTTAAATACTATCACGTGACACAGGCGCAAAACGTAACAAACGCATCACGTGATAACAACTGCGAGTGAACACATCTAAGCAAAGCAGAAACGCATGCCTTCTAGAATGTTGTCAGCATGCGTTTATTCAGACGTAAAATGCCCTTTAATGACGGCGCTTCCCAGGCAGCCTTCCTAACAGTCTCCATTGCGTGTAGAATGGCCTTGCAGTTCTGAAGGCCGTGTGGCTTCGACGCCCAGAAGGTTTGGGAGTTCCTGATATAGAGATGGGAAAAACCGTAGTTGTGCCAGCTGTTGATGGACAACCGAACACAGGCATGACACTGGGCTACAACATTTGAGGTGGAAAACTGCAGGATTAGCATTTCCTACAAGTGCAAAATGAATTCTAATTCTAACATTTCAAATAGCTGCTTGTCATCAAGGCCCTAAAGAACACTATACATTAATCATTGTGATTTGAGGTTTCCATCCTCATGACATTAAAAATAACACCCCTCAAACATGGCCTCATTTGATCTTCCATCCCAAAACGTTGCATTTCCCATTGGTTGGCACTCTTTATAATACAATTGATAAAAAGCTCTGCCCTAATTGGACAGTGAGACCTGAGACAGCTCGGGCTATAGCATTCCACCGAGACAGACCAATGGTGTACGAGTGGAAATCATATCATTATATCAAAGCATTTTTGAATCCCATGGAACATCACAATCCCTTTCCATGATTGGCCCTTTAGCTTTGCTCCTTTTGCATCTGCAACTCCCATCCCAATAGATGCTGCCAACTTTGGATGCGACCTTACACTTATCTACTCACAATGAATAGCAGTATGAAAATACGTGTGTGCGGCCTGCTCCTGCAAAAAAAATGTCTTTTATTTATTAATTTTACCAAGGCACTTTCACCTCCGGACCAAATGTCCTCCTGTCAATGGGGGCTCTGTGTTCACATTTTTGTTTCTTCAGTACTGCTGTCAGTGCCTGCTCGTGTATCTCACTGTGTCCTTCACAACCATTATGTATTAATGTATTTATCGTCTGGGAAGGCACCTGCTGTCTAGAGCACAATTACAGGCCCCTGAGAAGTTCCTCTGTAAGAACAATTAGCTGAACAGTGTTTGGCATCTCTTTAATTCTGACCTTGGCTGCTTGGAGACCTCTAACCACCAGCAAAATGACATTCAATTAAATAACCACAGTTCCAAGATAAAGCCTATCACACTAGAATGGCAGTCTTTAACAGTGTTAGATTTAAACATGGCAAACCTCTTGCAAATGCAGTAACTAACAACTATACTTTACCAAAACTCAATCTACACAGTCCACATAAATCCAAACTATGTACCTGTGTCTAATAATATATGTGTGGTGAAAAGAATGCAGAGAAATGCCTTGCTGCATGGGTGTTTTGCAGCTGAAGTGAAGTAAAAGGACGGTTGTGTAATACGTTGTGATATGAAGGTGTGCTGTAGATTTAACAGAAGGTATGGCATTTTTTAAATAGATGTCATTATTTGTTGTACTGTAGGTTGATGATTAAGGTATTTTTAATCATTGGATTGTTCCCTGGTATAGGTAATCGGATATGGCATTCACTATGGAAGCAGAAGTAATTTTAAAAGAGCGACTACATTATTGCGATCGCTGCTGCCGTGAACCATGTTTTGCAGCATAGAAAACCACTTGCAGTTGAAATGAAGTTAAAGGCAAGGTTCTACAATACAGCGTTATATGAGGGGCTGCTATAGTTTTGATATAGTCATGTAATTTAAAAAAAAAACAAATGTTATTATTTGTACTCCATCTTGATAATTGAGGTATTTTTAACACTGGTATAAGTAGTAACATATGTAACAGTCACCAGGGAAGCAGGAATTAGCGAATAGGCTGCAGCAAAGAGTGTTTTGTGGCACGTATAGTTGAAGTGAAGTTTAAGGTAAGGTTGTTTAATACAGTGTGATATAAAGTTGTGTAATAGTTTTGACAGGAGGCTGGTCATTTTTTAAAACAAGATGTCATTTTTTGTTGTACTGTAGCTTGATAATGAGGTGCTTAGAGAATTGCATAATTGCCAACATAAATAGCTACAAGTTCCAAAATGCAAAGGGAAAAAAACATGGGTGGATTATGTGAGAGGTCAGAAATTCGAGGCAGACAACATGATAAAGGATTTTAACAAGAAGGCCTTTCATTAAACTAAAAGGGTGTGATAAACGTCTCACTTTCCCTACCCTAATGTGGGTTTCACAGCCTATGTAACTATGACTACAGTAAAACTCTCTAATACACACAAATATCTGTCCCTCACACTTACACATATAACAAAAGATATTCAGGTATTCATAGAGCTGTTCAAGTTCAACACACACTTAATTAAAACCAAATAGTCTGGTAACTAGGGTCTGATCCCCTTCCCCAGGATAAAAGCAGAATTTCCAAATGAAAGTTCCAATGAATAAAGTTAATTCCAATTGTCAGATTCTACTTCAAAAGGTAACATGTACAAACGTTTCTTCCGATAGCCAAGTTCTGTTTCCAATACACAGTTTCTTCACTGCAGGGCGGTTTCACTTGGCGTAGTGATTGCAGTTCACCACTCCAATGAATAGCTCAATAAGATTTCGCTTCTCTTGAGAAAAGACAACTACTACACACTCCTTCATTATACGCACAATGTTTTCCTCAGGATGGTTTTAGCACAGTTCAGCAAACACAAGAGTGGTGTTGCCACTTTCTTTCCACCACAATGGAATACTTTAGTGTCTTTTTCCTGGTTAACTAACCTGCCATGAATACCACTAACAGTCCATTCCCTAGTGTACTCTTCTGCCAGGATGAATAATCTAACACCACTACAAGTGCTCTGCTGTGTGGTTCTTTGTTATCACAACAATATTCTTGTCAGGATGGTTTTAGCACAGTTCATCAAACACATGAGTGGAATTGCCACTTTCGTTCCATCACAACCTTCCACCACAATGGAGTACTTCAATGTAATTTCCTGGTTCGGTAACCTTCCAGGAATACCACTAACAATCTCCTGCTCACCTGAATCCTCTAACACTACTACAAGTACTCTGTGGTGAAGGTTACTTCAAAACATCAGTAAAGTATTAGACTTTCAACAATAGTATTATTCACAACTTCTTCCATAAGGATGCAACACCCATTGATGATGTTTGTTCCAATGGTTTATTGGCCATATGCAATTCAGGGTATGTTCCTCTCCCCCTTGACATTCTCCCCAAGGAGGGTAACCTTCCTGCCCGCTAAAGATTCTACTATCATATCTGGTAACTGCTGATTCAAGTTTCTCTCTCCTAGAAAGCTGTTTCCCCTTTTGCTTCTAATGGCCTTTCCTTGGCTTAGGCAATGCTGGTTGTTTTCTGGTTTACGTATTGCCTCCTCTTTGCTTTGGTAATACTGGTTACAGTTTTATTCTAATACTGCATCTTCTTTACTTTGACAATGGTGGTCACTCTGTGGATTTAATACTACCCCCTTTTTCCTTGGGCAATGATCATGACAGCCTTCGTTAAAAATGATTCCCTTTGCGCTGAAGATATTGGACAGAGTGGATCTGAACAGATTCTAGTCTATTTGTCGTAGGCGAACTAACTAAATAAGCAGCAATCTGACTTCAGACCATGTTTTGGGACTGACTCAGCATTGCTGGACCTTAAATCGAATATACCACAGTACAAGGATAAGGGCCAAGTCTCTTTACTTATGCTACTGGATATGTCTGCTGGATATGTCTGACCCAGTGAGCCATGCCCTACTTGCTGAAAGACTGAATGAAAAGTGTTGCTAATTTCAGTGCCAACGCAGCAGCCTGGGTTAAACCCTTCCCAGAAAACAGATCCATTAGGGTTTGTAGTGATATGGCAGAAGCAAACCCAACAGAGCTACTATACGGTATACCACAAGGGGCATGTTCAATATCAGAATCACAAAAGGGGTATGTGTGAAACGACAAACGATTCAAAATAGCGCAGGGAGAGCCATGCTTGGAATGAAAAAATGTGACCAGGTCTCTAAGGCAAGACATGATCTTCATTGGCTGCCTATTGAAGCAAGAATAGAGTTTAGGCTTCTATCTATAACATTTTAATGTTTGAACGGTCTTAATCCCCCCTATTTTACGGACAGGATAGCCTGTAAACCAGATGTGAAATCTATCAGGTTGAATCACACAAATGTACTTGTGGTGCCTCGATGTAAGCTTAGCTCAGTCAGTAAAAGGGCCTTCTTCATGGCAGCACCGAAGGCATCGCATTTGATTCCACCAGATCTGATAAGCTTAACAACTCAATGCGTTTAAAAAGAAATTAAAGACTCATTTATTCAGATAAAATTCTTACTGTATATTGACCATTAGGTTTCAGACAGGGGTTCTATGTAGGCTTGTATGCCTTATTTATGTGTCAATCCATCTAGCAGTGGCCTTATGCATCCAGCCCATTATGGCCGTGCTTTAAAAATAATTAAATTTAACTGTAAATGTAAATGTTAAATATCACTATTTCTTTACTCAAATAAATATAGTTATAAACTTTCTTAGTTCGGTTTCTCTTTGCATGTATGTTAAGCCAAAGTTGCTGGTATTCAAAATATATATTTGCAGCTAGCGGTTCACAACGGAGCACCCCAGGGTCACCTGTGCAAGGCCCACTCACTGGTTTTTCACAATGCATCTGCATGTCCCGCTGCTGCCACTTCTTCTTTCCTCGCTAGACTTAGAGCGTCTGACTGCTCAGATTGCTGTTCAGTGCCTCGTGCCTTCGCCGACAGGACCTCACGGTGCTCTTGTCGTTTCTTTGTGCTCGCCAGTCCCTGGAGACATGCACGATGTTCAGAGAGCTCCTCTCTCCCGCAGAGCAACCTGCAACCACATAGCTTCTGATTGTTTGACCTGTGCAGTTCAGGCTCATCCTGCTCATGACTCTCCCAGCACAATTAACTGCCAAAGGCACAGAGGTGATCCCAGCATCTTTGTTCTGTCCCTGCACGGTCACAGATAGCTCCTTCTGTTGCTACTACTGCTGCTACTTTGCATCTGGGGGGGATTTAAATGATCCAAATATCCACTCAGGTGTAGATTGTTAGGGACACTAGACTGTGCATTGCAGTTCTGTGCCTCCAAGCTCCTCTTCTTCGTCCCAGTTCCTACTTTATCTTGTTCACTTTGTTTACTAAACCTACCTCTAGATACGGGACTTGAAGATATTAATGTTTTCACATTTTAAACCATGGAAAACATAAGGGTGGTTATTGAGGTTCTGACCCTTACACTGAACATAATGGATTTCCTTACAAATAGGTTGAGAACCTTTAGGTAAGGAAGTCTGATTCTTACAATATGCCATTAGATATTCTGGCATCTTGGATATCTCATCCTTCGCAGAAGATGAGTACTGCATCTCTCCTAGCAGAACCATCCTGTTCCCTTTGGGGCCCTCTCCACCCAGGTGATCCACCCAGCCAATGCCGCCCCCAGGCTTAGGATCAGTAAGTGCCTGCCTTCCCCTGGCCACTTGGGAGGAGACGGCAGGCAGGTATTCTGTGAGTATTCCATAGAATTCATCACAAAAAGCACATACAAATTGGAATGGGACATGTTAGCAACTGTGGAATTGTGGTTTGCTATAAGTAGTTGCACAGCTAAATCAGTATGTATGCGGAAAATACTTTTAAAACCCCTAATTATGTATTTGGATAGGTGCTGCAAAGTATGTGAAGTATGTTTTGCAGCACATAACATCAGTTATTCTTCAAGGTATATTATAAAAAAGATGATATACAATATTACTTTTGAAAATCAAATCATTCTTGTAGTATATGTTCTTAGATGTAGATTGTGAAATGGAGATGATGTTGATTCTGGAACTAGAAATATGTACAAGTTTGTACAGTAGGTTGTGATAGAGAAGACTTTGACTCACAGCACAAATGGACTCTCAGAGTTGAACGATACATCTGTACTGTTGAACTAAGGTGAGAGGGTTATATGTAGAGTTTTGGGAATGATTGGTGGATGGGTGTGTGACTGTTTAAATGTAGCCACTCGGGCAGTGTTGATGAGTTAAGGGTAAAAAAGGAAGAAGGGCTGCACTATGACTTGACACCCGCAGACATATGCAACTGTTCGTGAACGGAGCACCCACGCCATCTGTGCTTTTTTACCATGCCCTGCAAGGAAATAGAACTGCGAGGACCGCAGACACCGGACTCAACCAATCAGGTCTTCTCTTTGTGGAGGAGGAGTTGAACTGAAGAGAAGGACATGGCAGCAAGTGCACCATTTCTTGTTTGTATTGCTGAAAGCAAGAAGCTCAACAGGAAGACTGAATTATATGAGATGTGTGGGTTAATTGGCTGCAGAAATATGCAGAGCAGCTTGGTAACTCACACAATTTTGGCTTGTAAAATTGGAAGTGGTATGGTATGGTATGGAGTTTGTGACATGAAATGGAGTCATCTATGACCCATGTGTGAAGATATGGTGCATTTGAAACATCAATCAATAATTGTAAAACTGTTTAGGGGAAATAGCTTAGGGTATGTAACTGGTGTAGCTTTGCAGTTTCCCATGACAGACACTTTCAAAAGTCTGATGAAACATGTTCCACAAACATGGTTTATTTTTTAATGAATTACACAGAGACACGTGCGGAAAAGATCAAAGTTGATTTGTCCACAAATAGAAAAGGCAAGGCAGAATGTAAACACAACTGTAAGTGTATTTCTGCGAGATTTTGGAATGTCATCTTTTGAAAATAAAAATAATATTCAACATGATGTATTGAACATTTTCAGGAAAGATGGAGTACATATTGCAAGTGTTGGAAATGACTATTTACTTTTCAATATTCGGAATGGAGTGAAACATTTTTGGGGGAAAAAATTCAATTGACAGAATACTATGTAATGAAACAATGTATTAGTACATGTGCATATTAAGATCATAGTTTTACAAGAATAAAAAAAGCTCTTTTAAGAGCCTTACATTAAAGAGTATTAACAAAAGGAGTCAAGTTCATAAAGCTTCCATTCTCTGTTTTTTGATCGTATAGTCCACAGACATATTCTCCTATCCCACACTTCAAGGGTGAAGAAACACAGAAGGGGAGCTCACAGTCTTTGGTGGTGTTATGTGAATGGAAGGTGTAAAAACCTTAAAAAAATGAAGAAGGAAAGAGTCTGGCAAAAGGATTAAATGTGATGGCTCAATAACAGATGGGATGAGGTAATTAATGAGGAAAAAGGCAAAAGGTCTGATTATGGGAGGTGGCTGGGGGTGGCATTACCTGGTGTTTTGAGTGTGTGAAGGTTGGGTTGGGAGTAGGCAGCTCTACGAGATTGTTTAATGGTCCTCAGATGAATTGTCAGAGTTATAGCAAATCAGTGTTTCCACTGACCCTCCCTTGAACTCAGTTACCCAGCCAATACTAAGAATATCAAACTTAGAGATGCACCTGTATAGCAACAACGGTGAAAGAGAATACCTGAGCAAGCATTTACATCGGAAAAATAAAATGCGTGGAATGCGGGAAAACAAACATGCACGTGAGTGGGATTTAAAATAAGATTCAGTGAAAATGTGTTGGTGTATTCAAAAGCCCCCTGCACAGGAGAAGCATTACATTGTCATATTGTAGGATGCACTACAGTGTTTGGATCTAAGCACCATATGACACAAGGTTACTTATCCAGAAACCCCTTAAGGGATTTTGGTGTACCTATATTTCTCTGGAAGATAGTGGTTTCTGGCTCTTAAACTCATTCTTTCTCCGTAATGGGTAACCCAGTTCCATTAACATTGGTGAAATGTCTGCAAGTTATTTTCAGTAACCTATTTATTTAATCACAGCTGCTGTGAGTGTGTAAAATAAAGTTTTGCATGAATAAAGTGTAACTTCAAGTGTTTTGGAAAGCATTCCTTGGTGTAAAGTGTGTTTGTACTGTTATTGTTTGTATAGTAGGCCAAACTTGACTCCAGAATTGATGTACTGTTTTACTCCTTTTGTTATATAAGGTAGCTTAAATGCTTGTTGGACATTTAACAAAAAAAGACAACTTAAAACTGTTGTTACATCCAGCATTAACTGGTGACCAGAAGCTGCCAGTGGAGAATCAGGAATTAGTGCACAGCGTTCCACAAATCTAACTTCCACATACAATGCAAACTTATCATTTTGTCCCTTATTTATGACCCATCATGCTTTAAATATCAGATCAATGTGTCCCAATGTTTATAGTCAAATTCACATTGGTGTGTTTGGTCAGCTCAGCTGGCCTGGGGAGCCAAAACTGACTCCTGGTAGCCGTTAGTGTCAAGCCCACCAAGCTCTTCTAGGCTACAATCATGAGCGAAATAGTCCCCACTCCCCTTAATTTCAACCCTGAAGTTTCCATTTGTGAATTAACATCTGATGTTCCTTAACCAGGGTAATTTATTTGCACCCTCACAATTCATCATGTCACCCTCACAATTGGTATGTCAGACCTGTCGCCAAGCTCAAGCATGTATTTACCTTTCTACTTGCACTCCACTGTCAGTAAGCATCTACAATTGTTTGCTGACTATTGGTGTTTCCTTCATAGAGTCTGGATTAATCCAAAATCGGTCCAGGTTTCACTGACTAAAATTGAGATCCAATGAGCAGGAGCTGAAACCAGCTCCTGGGCATCCAGCATTAACTGTTGACCAGGAGCTGCCACTGGAGAACCAGGTGCTAGTCTAACTTCCAAATACGATGCAAACTTATCATTTTGTCCCTTATTTATGACCCATCATGCTTTAAATATCACATCAATGTGTCCTAATGTTTATGGTCAAATTCACATTGGTGTGTTTGTTCAGCTCAGCTGGCCTGGGGAGCCAAAGCTGACTCTTGGTAGCCGTTGGTGTCAAGCCCACCAAGCTCTTCTAGGCTACAAGCATGAGCGAAATAGTCCCCAGCTCCCCTTAATTTTAACCCTGAAGTTTACATTTGTGAATAAACATCTGATGTTCCTTAACAAGGGTAATTTATTTTTCACTCTCACAATTCATCACATCACTCAATGTGTCTATGTTTGCACAAGCTATGGGTCTTCCACAATGTGACCCAATATAATGACTTCAATGCTATGTTTCTTTTCATTGGTGAAGAGTCTTAATTCAAAACATATCATCACATTAGGTACACTCTGAGGGAGGAGTAATACTTTTTTAAGAAGGTGTTCTCTATTAACTTAGTTTCTTTGCATTACAATATTACCAAAGATATGCATCGTATGATGCCGCAGCAATGGCATGAGTGCTACATGCTTCCATAGCAGGGGTAACTATATGATCACCAAACGATTTAGCAAAATTAAGGATTGCATTGCAGACACAGCTACTCCCCCATGCAACATGACTAACCCTGCCCTCACCCTCTGAACTGGCTTCTTAATCCCAGGAGAACCTCCGAATGAACAATCCGCCAAGAGAATTATTGTTTAAAAAGTTATGTGATCATAAATGTCCGTGGTCTATAATGAAGTGGCTTGTGGCATTACATATGAACACCTCATATGAACAAAAGTTTGTTTGAGGAATGATGGATGGTTGTCTGACAGTATCGAAACATCTAGAGGACTAAAACAAGGTTGCCTGCTAGCCTCTGCTTTATTTAATTTCTTTCTAGGAGATATATGCTGCTGTTTAACAGGCCTGATCACGGACCCACCGAAATTACAGGGGTTGGTGATACATTGGCTCTTATATGTGAATGATATGATCCTCATATCAAAAACACTGTCTGGGCTAAGAACATTATTGACCACACTAGATAAATATGCCATAGCAAACTGCATTAGCATTAATAACACCAAATCACAAATAATGCAGTTTGTTAAATCTAAACATAAACAGTATCACGGGCAACTACAAAATACCAAATTGCACATAGTCAGGATATACATCTATTTGGGGGTGTGCATCCATAATAATTATGATGATAAGCCATATGGGGATCATATGAAATCCAAGCAGCAGACTGTAAATTCTCAAATGTTCATAATAAGAGCCAAATATTGCAAGTTTTCAATATCCCCCTTAATTATATATTATAAACAAAAATGTGTGCCAATAATACTTTATGGTGCAGAGACAAGGAAATGCCAGTCTTATGAATACTGGCAGCAGCGGGTAGGTTCATACTGGAAAAGAGTATTGATAGTTCCCAAATCTGAATCTATGGCCATCATTCCGCATGAATTGGGACTTATATCTTTGTATGCCATGTATAAGTGGAACATAAGTCAACTATACAGGAAATGTATTATTCAGGGAAATGATAACGGCTTGTTACAAATAATTTCAAAGCATCTAAAAAAAGGAAATGAGGCTTTCTCGAAGAGTTGGCGTAATTTTGCGTGCAAGTCATTACAAGGTGCCGGGATAACGGAAAGATTGTTGATCGAGAATCCGGATAAAGCCAAGCAAAAACTATGGCTGTCGGATTGGATCAAAACGAGATCTAAATGTATGAAATTACAAAAATTTCAAACACATCCATTCTGTTTAAAAACACATGGTCAAGTGGAAGCATATCTGCAGCGATCTCCCAACCCTAGACAGTAAGCAGATTTTTTAAGATTTAGATAGAATATATGGCAGAAGATACCAATGCAGGCCATAAACTGCAGATTTTGTGATGAATCCCAGCGACGTTAAAACATTTGATGGTTGAATGTGGTAAGCTGTTCGAAAATAGAATTGTTCATCTCAAAAGTTAATTTACTGACTGTGTGGGTTTGACAGAAGACACTTTGTGGCGTGAATTATTTCATACTAACAGAAGATTTGCGCGATATGCGATTGTTGGCTACCTAAACAGCTTGAACCTAAAGAATTTCTAGACAACAATATAACTATATATTATTTGAGAAAACATCTTCTAACCTTGAGATGAGATAGAATCATCTGCATTGTTGATGGGGAGTGTTCATTATGTTATGGTTTTTAAGTAGTTACGTTGTTCAAATTTTTGTTTGAGATAAAATTATGGAATGACATGCTAAATTGTAAAGAATATTATGTATGTTGTTTTGTAATGATTGATATTTGAATATCTTTTAAATGTTTGTACATTATGTTGAAAGATCGGATTTTTACGATCAAAACATAAATTAAAAAAAAAAAAACAATCGACCAAAGAATGATGAGCCAATGTGTTGTATTTGACTGAAGTGTGAGGATAGCCAATGTATGTGTACTTGGATGAACTGTGAGGGTAGACAGTGTGGTCACCTTGAGGTAAACTCCGGGGATGGCGTGTGGATTGCATTCAGATGAATTTGAGGGCTGACTCATGTATTGCACCTAGTTGAATTGTGAGGGTAAATAATGTATCTCCAGCTCTCACAAACTCCCCAGACCACCTCTCAGCACTCTTCCACTACACATACTACTTCTAAGACACAGTACACAACACCTCTGCCATTATAATGCAGCTATCCACCATGATAGAAATGTGGTCTAGCTGCGCATATGATGCTTTCTCCTACTCTCCAGACTACCTCTTAGTGCACTTCCACTACATGCACCACTCAAATACACAGTGTACAGCAGCTTAGACATTAGAGCGCACAGCTCCACACATTTTGCACAACACCTCGGCGAACAGAATGAAGCTAATCCCCCATGATATAATGTGCTCTATCTGTACACATAATTGCTCCCCTGCTTCACATACTTTACACAGCACCTATTCCGTTAGAATACAGCTGTCCCCCACGATACAATTTGGTTTAGCTGTACACATAATGTTTCTTCTGCTTAACATGCTCTGCACAGTACCTCTGTCATTAGAATGCAGATATCCCCCAAGATAAAACCTGGTTTGGCCATCTACCTAATGCCTCAACTGCTTCACATTTTCTGCACAGTACTTCTGCCATAGGAATGCAACTATCCCGCAAGATAATACCCGGTCTAGCAGCACACATAATGCCTCAACTGCTTTGCATGCTCTGCACAGTACCTCTGCCATTGGAATGCAACTACCCCCCAAGATAAAACCCAGTCTAGCTGTACACATAATGCCTCAACTGCCTCACATGGTCTGCACAGTACCTCTGTCATTAGAATGCAGCTATCCCTCAAGATAAAACCCAGTCTAGCTGTACACATAATGCCTCAACTGCTTCACATGCTCTGCACAGTTCCTCTGCCATTAAAATTCAGTTATCCCCCAAGACAAACCCCGCTGTAGCTCTGCACACAGTGCCTCTGTTGCTTTACATACTTTGTGCAGCACCTCTGCCATTAGAATGCAGTGACCGTTCAGCTGGACCCATATTGTCTCTCTTGCTTCACATACTATGCACAGCACCTCTGGCACTAGAATGCAGCTATCCCCCACAGTAAAAAGATCTAGCTGCACACTTATTATCTCTCTCACATGCTCTTCAAACTACCTCTCTGCACTCACCCACTTGCCTGTCCAGCATCGGTGACTAGCAGGGACTTGGCAACCCCTACTTATTTGTGTCGGCTAAAATGCACACACGCATTCTATAACTCTCTGAAAAATGTCCCATACTTGGACTTCGGTCCCCCAAAGGCGTTCATCCTACAGCACATTGACACCATACCAATGGTGAAAGGCGCTATATAAATGGCCATTACATTACATTGGGCTCATTACGAGTGGTCGGTATCTCAGCAGTAAATCCGCCGGGATACTGCCCATTGCAAATAGCGTTACTGCATCTCGGTCCGGCGCTATTAGTGCCAGATCCTGAGTTGTGGTAGGGGCGGTAAGTCTCATTTATATTGGGTCCATTGGGTCATTTATATTGGGTCGATGGGGCATTTTCGGTGCAATTACCACAGCGCAAATAGCGCCAAAAGTGGGCAGAAAGTCGGCAGATTTACCCCCAGCTATAAGCTGGGGGTAAATCTTCCGACTTTCCGCCCAACTCAGAGTTGGGCGGAGTGGTAATGCAGCAGTAATAGCATTACCTCCACATTTTTACAGCTCCACCCAACTTGTGATGAGGACTGGTAAATAGCTGGGTACATTGCTAGTAGAGGATGTCTGTTGCTTATGTGACTGTTATGAAACCCTGCTGCATTTTCCATTAGTTTATTCACCGTATGACGACCTAAGGAAATGCTATTTGTTTGATTTGCTACAGATGTAGTTTGAGACTGTGAAAATCCACTCCTGTCAGTTCCTGATACAAAGATTTTTACATTTGCATATTATCGGCAAACTGCCTGGAACTACCGATCATCCCTGATGGCATTTATCTCTTAAGCATTCTCCAATTAAGAATATTTTTTCTCTTTTGTTAAATGTACGTCTGAATTTCCGCTTCGTGTTATCAATTTATTATATTGCACTGATTTTATGAAATGTGTTGTTTTATGGATTGAGTGAATCCAAAATAAACGGGGGTGACTACGAGTTGGAATGGCACATTTTAATGTATATGCTCTGTGAATAATTGGGGAAAAGGCTTACTGTTGGCACTAGTTTCTGCAGGGCAGCACATGGAAAATTCCAATACATGACAGGACACAACCAGTTTACATATTCATTTTCAAACACATTTTTGGGATGCATGTGACCCAATTGAACCAGCATTACCTATGTAAGTGCACACTCATGGTGGCTTTGTCTAATAAAGCAAGTACTTCCACTGTCAGTAAATACGCTGGGCGGCCGGTGCCCCGCCCTTTATGTCTCCACTGGCATCCTACTTTTTACTACTTTCCATCTAAGGGCCGCCAAGATCTGACAACATGTGTCATTTCTAGTAAGGTAAGACGTGCTGAGATTCACGCACCTCTTTACCTGCCCCTTTTCCCTACCCGTTTTGCCCTGGCCCGAATACTGGCCTGATCTGTAGTCCACGCCCTCTCAACCAAACACACTTCCACCCTAGACTGCGGTCACCAACGAGATACGTTTAAACCACAACATGACCACTTGCACTCATGCATGCTACACCTCGACTAACCCCCAACTTCCTGTCCTGCTACTATTCCCTCGACCAACCTGCAATTTCTTGCTTGATGCAGCCACCAACAACATGTGGTGGGACATTCCAAGCTTTGGACCCTGGACCCTGTCTACACTATGTAACTTACCTGATTTGACCCTGCAGCCTGCACTACTCACACTCCTTGTCTATAATATGTAGCTACTTGATTTGACCCTGCAGTCTGTGCTGCCCCTATTCCTTGTCTATACTATGTAACTACCTGATTTGACCTTGCAGCCTGCACTGCTCACATGCCTTGTCTATACATTGACCCTGCAGCCTGTGCTGACCACATGCCTTGTCTATACATTGACCCTGCAGCCTGGACTGACCACATGCTTTTTCTTTGCATTGTAACTACCTGACTTGACCTTGCAGCCTTGCGTTGTCTACATGCCTTATCTATACTGTGTACCATTAAGCACTTTCACTTTGTAACCATTGTAACCATATTTGTAACCTACTATACAAGAAATCCCTGTAACCAACCTCTTAAGTACAAGCACCCAGATGCCTTTGGGTTTGGTGTGCTATATAAGTGTCGAAATAAAGAGATAAATGAGTCAATTTTGCCGAGTAATGCCAGTATTGCTTGCGTAAGTACACATTCATGTATCTTTTGTCCAAGGCCTCAGTAATGCTTCAGTCAATACCCACTCATAATGGCTTTCCTTGATAATCTCAGTACTGCTACTGTAAAATCACACTCATGAATCCTTTGCCCAATAATCCTAATAAAGCTACTTCAAGAACACAGCCATAATGCGTTCTCCAAGAATTCCAGTACTGCTACTGTAAGTAAACAATTGTGTTGAATTTGCACAAGAATACCAGTGCTGCTACCATAAGTACCCACTCATCCTGGCTTTACCCAATCATTCCTGCAATGAAAATGTAAGTACACAACGACACACACACGTTTGCTTTGCCCAATAAGGCCAGTACTGTCACTATTCATCCGAGTATTAGTATAGACACAATAGGTACACAATCATAGTGCCTTTGCACAATAACACCATCATTGCTATTGTATCTACACACTCATGTTGGCATTTACCAATAATGACAGTATTGTCAATGTAAGACGAAATGATCATGCTGGCTGTTCATGCAACATTTGCTCATGGCCACACCAGTCAGACTCCAAATCAGATTATTTTACCATAAGAAATATATATCTTTGATGGACCAGTATCTCAAGAAGACGTGCTCACTCCCTGCAGCCAACCCCACCCTTGAGCCACACACACGCGAGCGCGCGCCCACACACACATGAATACACATACCTATTTATGCACACCCACCTATAGGCACACACGTTTACATGCACACATATGCAACACCTGGCATGAACTCAAGCACACATGCATATACACACAATGTTCTGTTTTTAATGTAAACTTACCTCTTCCCCCTTTGGCTGCCACTGGTCTGAACTCACCTTTTCATAGCCATGTTCTCCTCTTGGATGGCACTCCCTGTGCATTCTGTAGGCATCTATACCACCCCTTGAGCTCTAGCTCCTACAGCGCACCCACACTTTCCAGGATTCCTAATGCCTTTGAAAGATCATTAGGATGTGAATGGACAAGAGCACGTGCTTCAACCCGAATAGCCTGCAGTACCCAGTCCAGCGTGCCCAAATGGGCCATGCACGCGTGGGGAAACACACATGCCAGTCAGACAATGATATCTAATCGATCAAGCACAGCTGTGGGACACTGGACTATGTGAGAAACTGGATTCCGCCACAACATGGCCCAGCAAAGCTTCCTCCGATACCCAGTGAAGCATAGGGACTGCTAAGGACGGGTACTGTGCCAGCTTTGGCTGATCAGTTGGTGCATAGCTGGCGGCAGGTCAACGCTGATGAGTCCCCAATGGTACTATGTCTAGCATGCACTAAACAAATAGTTATAGTGGCTGATATTGCCATTTCAAGATTGTCACAAGTGTAAGTCGTTGTTCCTTCTGTTTTAGGCATAACACGTTGTAGGCAACAAAGAGTGAGTGTGCTGTGAGTGATTACAAGGATAAACACTATTTGGCAAAGGGTCCATTGTGTGACACATGGCATTACAAATGTTGATGAGTACTATAGGTTTGAATTTTGTAATTGCTGACATTAACAAACCTTGATTATATCTGAACATTGAGGAGTAAGACCTGTCAACAATGATACCTGTGGGAACTAGAGGCATGCAGCACAGGAATTATGCTTACAGTTAATTAACCACTTTACAAAATATCCAACGACCACCAAGGAACGAATTGCCCCATATGTTAGGGTTTAAGAAAGTAGGGCAATCCCAAGCTGCTTGGATTCAGCACAAAGGGCCCAACTAGACATTGTCCCACCCGCTCTGTTATTTCTCACCATGTGATCCCCCAACCACTGAGAGGGGCGTAAGTCGTGACCCCATACTCTCTCATACAGACACAGGGGCGTAGAAGACACTTAAAATCTGGGGGGGGCAGGGGACACTTTGTGGACTTGTATACTGTGTTCCCGTCCCGAGTCCCACTCAGCTAATCTTGGGTAAATAAATTGGTCTTGTACTGGTTGGTTGTTAATTGGCCAAAGGAGCAAGCTCTGCTCGCCAGTTTGTACCAACATTGCACTTGCTAGTAATCATCATGACACAAGTGCAGTATCATCATGACACTTTTTAACGTGAGAGGCGAGCATATATATCAAAAAGCTCCATCAGGCAGCAGCCGCAGAACCAAATGCACTACGATACATTACTGCACTTACATTGCCTTTACAATTTCTCTAGCTCATAATCAGGACTGAACATTAAACACAATCTAAATGGATGATGCCAATGGTTTAATTTTTATCATAGCAGTAAAAGCCAAAGTGCTGCTAATAATATGCATCATGCCCGGGTCAGGACATCAGTCGCCTGTTAGGCAAGATTGTATGTAGTAACCCTGTGGGAGACTGCACCAGCCTTGTCCTCTTGGCAATAGGTAACCCAACCTTTGATATAGGCCTGTACTACACAAGTTGGTAGAGTGACTGAGCAGCCAGATTTATCTCAAGAGGGGTCAATGTGAGCTGTAGGGTTATCACACAGAGATTCACAGTGACATGTATTCAATTTACACTTATACTCAAGGTTTCTTGATAAAATAATTATTTATTAATTTAACAGTCCGTTTTAAAATAAGCCTTCTTTATAGGGGAGCAAATATGCAACTGTTAAATATACTTAAAAATACAGACTCTCAGTTTTAATAAATAAGTATATAACCTTTTGGGATGGTACACAGACACTTCCTACACTCTGAGGTGACTTCAATTGTTTAGGACACTGTGGACATTGATATATCACGTGTACATTTAAAGCAATACTGAGATTTGTGGCAAAAGGAAAAGGTTAGGGAGGGAAGCAATGGTTAACAAGTTTCTCACACAGATGAGCACTTTTCAATCCCCCAATGCAATGTAGGTTAACCCTTTCCCAGCTATACAAGTGAGGTATGTATGACTTTTTGGAGGGACAGTTAAACACAAAGTCAGAGGGTAGGAAGAGTCTTAAGGGAGCCAGGACAGCCAATGTCAATTGAGCAAAGTCTAGGGGAGCTGAGGCACTTCTTGAAGATTGGCACACAAGTCTTGCACAATGTTAGAGTTTGTTGCAATAGATATCACTGTTGGGTCACAAGCTGGGAAGCTTGTGAAGGGCAAAGCTGCAATCAACTCTGCAAAAGGCAGCAAATGCCACTTTCAACTGAAAGCTAGCAAGCTACACACAACAAGAGGTAAGTACCCCTAGTTAACAGTACCTTGAGTGTGAAGAAAAGGTTCCAGTTGGCTTCTGTTCCTGTTGTAGTTCCTGCAGATCCTGTTGTTCCTGGGCCTCGGTTGTGGGTACAAGAGGGAGGACGTCTGGGGGCTCCTGCACTACAGTTTGAAGGTCAGTGACAGCAATGGGTGCAATTCAGATCCGCTGCACTTTGCAGTTTCAGCTACTCGCAAATAGCACCACCACAGTTCTTGGACACCTTGTGGGCTTTATTCGCTTCTGAGGTCCAGCACTCTGTTGGGATGGCTCCGGTTTGGGAAGTCTTGCTTCGAGGGAGTCTGGAGGATCATCCTAGAGCTCGGTCTGACTTAAAAATGATAAACTCATTTCTGGAGGTTCTGTCCCCTGGCACTCGGTTCCAGCATCTGCGAAGAAGTACAGTCAGCAGGGTGAGGGTTTCCAGGCAAGATCGTATTTGGTCACCAACCCAAGAGGAGAAGTCGTCCTATGCAGGGCTTCTCTAGTCAATCAGAATTCAGAGCTCCAGCAATGCAGCAGGGCTTCACCGGGCAAACCAATGGTCCAGGAGGTTACAGCAAGCTTCTTTTCCAACTTCTTCTTTGGTTCATTTATCCAGTGGTCGACTCTGCTTTCCTTGCAAAAGACCTCGCCTTTTATGTAGGTTTCTCCCATTCATTCGCAGCCTAGCTGTCACTAACAAAGCAGGGTGGCTGTACTCCAAGGACAGCCAGCCAGCCAGCCAATCACCTTTGGGTGCATTCTAGTAACAAAGGAGACTAAGCACAGGGAGTTTTGGGCACCTCCCTTACTTCCTGCCCGTGCCAGACACGCTGGAGCCAGAGGCGGGCTTCACCAGTGAATCCTGCCAAAGACAAAATGAACAAAGGGACCAAACCGGGTTTGACGTGCAGAGTAAATCTCAAGAAGGACCTTTCCAACAAGATAGGCAAAAAAAGAATACCGGGCCATTTTGACAAAATGGGCACCCATGGGTGCAATACTGCAGTTGAGGATTCAGCCTGCGGTAAAAACACACAATGGTAGGAAAAATAAACCACTGCCACCAGCCATTAATTGTAGAAAGGGTGACATAAAAATGTTACATGAGAAAGTAGACAAAGGGGATACTAAGTAACCCCTCCAGCACTCCACATAAGGGGATACTAAGTAACCCCTCCAGCACTCCACATAAGGGGATACTAAGTAACCCCTCCAGCACTCCACATAAGGGGATACTAAGTAACCCCTCCAGCACTCCACATAAGATGGTGTGCGCTGGGTCTACAAAGTAACAAAAGGTAAATACTGTCAATTTCACTTTACTGCTCTTGGAAATAGTAGTTTATCCAAGAGAATATCCAAGAGAAACCTATAGAGAAATTCAAAGGACTTCTCTGTGACACTGCACTGAAGGTGCTGTGTGTCACAATACTAAAAGTGATGCCTATGGAGTTTGTCAGACTCCAAAACCAAATAGAATACAGAATACAAATCAAATAATAATGCATGGAGCTCACTCACTCCCAGGTTAAAATTAAAAAGTCCCAACGTCCAGCAAAAGAGCTGGGGTCTCTAAGGTAGAAAGGAAGTAACACATTTCTGAGAATTCTCGCTAACATCGCTGCAGCGCAGGAGCAACACCCGTTTCGTGTGAGGCAATGAAGAGCAGATAAACAATGATTTTAACCAGGCAATGCTGCTTTAATGACTAGTGTGAAATATTCACCTGTAATTGCAAGCTCATCGCTTCTGGCCACTGCTGCCAGGAAAGCATTGTGATGGTAATTGACGGCCGCTCACCAGCAAAGGCATCTTCAGTCTAAAACTTAACAAAATGCAGTGAGTGTACAGTGAAATCAAATACGAGCCCACAACGAATTGTTAATAATGTTGCTTAGCGTGCCTCACAACAATCAGGTACTATGATAAAGTTGTTTAAATGCAATTTCAACTGTAATGGTTCATACTTTCAAAACTACGAGCTCAGTTGTCTGCGCTTCATAAAAAATCATTTATTTGCCCATCAAGGCTTGGACTGCTTTAGGTATAGGTATCACCGGCAGCCTGCCCATTAAGTAAAATGCTGGTCAAATAGCACAGTGAGTGGAGCTCTTGCGTTGACATCCATGCAGAGCCTGCCGACGCAGGTTCGAATCTCGGCTTTGACATCCATGCATAGCCTGCTGACGCAGTTTTGAATCCCGACAGGGCCAAACTTAGCCTTTCATCCTTCCGAGTTTGATACATGAGCACCACACACTGTGGCTAATAATAAGCAGCTCTCAGAAGTCTGAGGGTTGGTAGGGCTATATAAATGCAAATTATTATTATGATCGGTCTGTATAAAGTCTCTCTTAAAGCATGCAGCATCAAAAGGACATCAACATTATATAAGAGTTAGGGATTTCACACATTGGCCCTCATTAGGACCCTGGCGGTAAGGGGTTTACGCCAGCGTTAGCTGCGCCGACCCCTTACCGCCAACTACGAGTTCCCAAAGCGCCATGGTCACTTCTACGCCCGCTTTTTGCGGGCGTAAAAATCCATGGCGCTATGGGACCTTGGTGTTAATTACGCCACCGTAATGTACAGTGGCGTAATTAACGCCTTCCCCACTCCCATTGAGCCCTATGGGGCCGAAATGGGAATGGGGAAGGGTAAATGGGTCAATGGGGACTTACCGCCCCGCCAACCTCGGAATGGGGCGGTAAGTCCGCCATCCGCCATGGCGTAAACGGACTTTACGCCATGGCGGAAAAGTCCGTAGATGGCGGAAAAAATCCGCCAGGGTCGTAATGAGGGCCATTGTCAATCTAGAGGTAGACTGAAGCTGGATAAAGTTGTTTAAATGTAATTTCAACAGTAATAGTTCAAAACTACGAGCTCAGTTTTCTGCGCGCCATAAAAAAAATGTATTTCGCCATCAATGCCAGACTTCTTTAGGTATAGGCGCCACCTCCAGCCTGCCCATTAAGCAAAATGCCTGGAATTTCTTCCAATCAAAGAGGTGGGAACTGTTAAGCTCACAAGCAGAAAAACCCCAGCAGCACAAGATAGAAAACAATTATGTGTGCAGTCCGGACCGGTGCAATAGGCAGTCAGCCAAATACAGCCAGCCAGTGTGACTGTCATTACGAGTCCGGCGGTAACCTGCCGGTTTTTCCGTCTCGGTTACCACCGGACTCATCTTACCATTCCACCTCCGTGATTCCCGGAATTTCCGGGGCATTACAACCCTGGTGACCCGGGAATTCCGGAGGCGGAATTTGGTAAATCCCCATTCCCATTGAGTCCTGTGGGACTCAATGGGTATGGGGACCATGGAAACACTGGCACCATCTTGTGATGTGCCGGTGTTTCCACGTCTGCCTGCAGGCGGGCGGTGTTAAACCCGCCAGGTCAGATCTGGTGGGAATGACACCTCCGCCTGCAGGACTCGTGATCACCCTGTATGGAAACAACAGTGGCGATGGGTTTACCGCCACCGTTCTTTCCATACTAGGCGACCTGTAATTAGGCCCACTGTATGAGCAGAGCCGAGCGATTATACGCTCATACAGTGTCCAGCTCCAGCCCTGATTTTAAGTTAACACAGGCAGCCTTGCTAAAATTAAACCCCTGCTCCTCGCCTGGCTTCTGATTGTGGCATTATATCCCCCCTGCCTAAAATTGTGGGGGGTTTGTCCCCCAATTCCCCACATGTCCTACACCCATGTACATACACACTGCAACTCTCCTAAAGACCCACCTTTATCACAAAAATAAAAACAGAGAATTGTATCATCATAAAGCAAAAAGATGGAGACATTCTAGACAAATGTCACGTTCCCACAGCTGGCTAAGCATTGCTGCTTTGGTATACAAAGCTATTGGTGAGAAAGCGTGGCACACATTTGCTGGGAACATGCCCCAATGCAAATGTGGCCATGCCCACCACTTGATGGCTTAAATGTTCCTGCCAGCTGAGATATCCCAGTTGATGATAACCTCTGCTGATGTCTGGGCTTCTGTGGTGGGTGTCTCCAATGTCTAGCAGAAGTCATGCCTGCCTTTGGACTGTAGGGCCTCTTACATAAGGAGGATGTTTTCTACTGAACATGAACATCACTATTACACAACTTGATAACCACTTTAAAAGTGTATACGACATTTGGAGTAATATTGGGGATGATGGGGACAAGTTCCCCCCAACTTTTGTGGCATGCCTTTTTGTCCCCCCATCTATTGGCAAAACCCCCCAAAAACAACAAAAAGGGAATTTGTTATTTTGTGATTCCACATAATCACATGTAACCGTGGCAGATGGTATTTTACCACATACAAAACCAAAAATACTGCAGGATCATATATAACAATAGTGCAATGAAGGTATTTTGCACCACAAATGTATTTGCCACTTCGCTTACTTGTGGCAACTTATTCTAAAGTCACTTCCATAGTGCCTCCAAGTATCAGAGTGATGATGCTCCTTGCAATGTCCTTTTCTGTGAAGTCACTTCTGTGGTGCAATCCATATGCAAATTATGAGCTTTCCATGTATTTTGCCCCAGAGGGCCAAATAAAATCTGTCTGTACATGCGCATAAAAGGTGCTTTGCAAAACCCAAGTTTGGAGATGGCATTTAAAAATCTATACTAAGTATACTTGGTCGCCCACTGCACTGCATTAACCGATGGCTTCTGCATTTGAATTAATGGAAAAATTAAGGGTATTGCTGACATTCCAATGAATCTGTTCCTTTCTACCATCGCTTTATAGTTCAGCGAGGTCAAGTAAACGTAGCCCAAAACTTCAGGGATCAGTGGGTGATGTGTTATTGTTTATGTACATATAAATGTTGTTTGCACACAGTGCATGTCAATAGAGGTGCTGGGTGCATTTGTGTTTGACTGAGTGTGTGCAAGCACATGTGTGTTCACTTTTGTGCCTGAATGAATGATAATGCATTGTTTGTATGTTCTGGGTGGATTGAAATTGAGAATGTTATGTTGTGTCACTGGGTGCATTGCAGGCCCAGGTGAAGATATGAGGGGGCCCATTTTCAACATGATGGTTGGGGGCCCCCTGTTTAGAGCGAAAACAGACATGTGGGGTGCATACATTACAATGGTGACAGTGATAAGTTTAATAGCCATCAATTATCAGAAAGCAGTCATTTTGCAGGGAGATTAAACACTAAATGCCCACTGAAGAGCTCTTAACCCTTCTTTGTCAGCAGGTGGTTGATGTGGAGGAACCAGTGTTAGAAAGCAATGAGGTGATAACACTTCTTTGTATCCTTGTATCCCATGGGAAAAGAAAATGTAGCTTGCAATGCAAACACTGCAAAGTGCACATTTTAAGCCCCAGAACAAAATAGAGAGAAATTAATATACTGCTCTGTAACAAGACTGCTAAGTGCTGACTGGCAACATGGGCGCAGGTGCTGGGGGGCACCCCTGAGGCCCGAGTCCTCTTTCATTTAAAAGGGTTGAAAGGCCCTGATGCTGTCCATGGTGGATGGGTATGAATTTTGTGTGTGTGTATGTATGTATGTAAATGTGCGCGCGAGCGGCACTTGGCAGGCACAGCATTTGTTTATGAGCATCTAGAAGGCAAATATGAAATATTACATGGCTAGACTGGCATTTAGGGCAGCCAGTCTAGCCCTTAATGTGACAGGACTGTTCTGGGAATCTTGATAAAACAAGCATGGCATGTGTTATTAATTGCGTAGACTGGGCATTTTGGGGCAACCATTCTAGCCCTTTCCTACTGTGTCACTGGCTGTCATGACATTTTGTACTGGTATCATTATCAGTCAGAAACTCTTGCAGGGGCATGCACTTCTCTGCCTTGAAGGTCTGGGTTGGAGGGACATCATCAGGAACTACTTAACTTCTTCAAAGACCTCAGCGCAGCAGCTTGCTGCCTTGCTCATGAATTGTCAAAATGTTCTCGCAGTTGGACTCACTACATTAAGCGATTAAATGCTGGAGAAAATTAATCCTGTTCAGATCATGATCAAAGTGTGCACTAGTTGGCTGCACACTGCTGGTACTTCTCTTTCAGTTTCAGAAGACTGACGTGTCTGTAGAATTGAATTTTAAAGATACACAACCCGTTTTATGAAAATGATAACAGAGTGTTGGCAATGGACTCTTGTAGTGGAGTAGTTTAGTATTAATCCTCAGAGGGTTATCCCTTAGAGGCACAGGCCGCCCTTGCTCCACCAAGCCCCTTTCTTTCAGTTGTCATGGTCCCCCCCAACATTTTCAGCAAAGTTAATCCACAGTATTCGACCTCTTTACCCATTGCAATGCCATTTATTCATTTACAACGATTTCAGCTACACATGAGCACTTGTGTACTGGGGGACGGAGTCCACCCAATTTATTCAGAGGGTGGACTCAGTCCCCCTCCAGCTAAAATGAGAAACATTGAATGTTCTCTTTCAATTTATGAATTAAAGTCGACCGCCGAACACTTCACCTCTACCCTATATGACATGATGAAAAATAACAGACAACTAAAGATGAAATGTCCAATTTCGGTACTGCAAGTCCCAGGGAAAGAATTTGTATTGGTTCTTGGAGTTTAAAACATGCACACCTTTCAAAGTTTTCAAAAAGACTATTAGTAGAAAATATCCTCTCTTGGTTTTGTGTGTGTATTGATTTTATGAAGGGCAAATGCCATTCGTCCTGTTCAATTTGTATGGTTATGCAAAGCCAATTTAATGAAATGTGCATATTTGACCTTGATATGCTAATTTCTGGCGACGTCTCTTCCCATTGCGTTTGTTGATGAGTTCCCCCACTTTAATCTTTAGGACTTGTCCCCTGCTGTCATCTTCTTTTATGACCAACACGTGTCTTTCAGAGGTTGTCTAAAAACGCAGCAGGGAAAGAAGTAAATGAACTTCCTGACACTGGAAGTCCCAAATTGTCTTCAACTTTTCCAGATATTATGCAGCTTGCATATAATTCATAACAAAACCAGTTACGGTTGTAACGTTAGGACTCTTGAACAAAGCTCAATATAATAAGTAGTTACTTCAGAAGTACAGTGTATCATATTGAAATGAACATTTTACAAAAATGAATGTATCCAGCAATATTGATCTTATTGTCCAAGCAAAAAGCACTGTTAGACAATACATCGAATGAGCATTGGAGGAAGAAAACCACAGTTGTGCACATACATAGTCATTTGTTTTTTTTAAATAGTTTTTAATGAATGTATATTCCGACAATGGTTTTCGACAATTCAAACTGAGGCTTTCTTATTGAGTGATCATGGGAACTTGCGATGTATGTTGTGTTGTGAAACAGCGGACAACCATTCTCACTGCAGACACCCAATTCAGGGAGCATTCTTAGTGGTTCTACCAGGGCACAAGCAAAACAATGTACACCCTTTATGTATTCTGAACCACAGCATAATCAAACACACAGCTAAAACATGCAAACAACTACTGTGCAAACAATAGTTCAGTACTTTGAGAAATGTAGATATACACACACAGCATGTAAGATAGCGGAACTTGCTCAGGGTCAAATTGACCAAGTTAGGCCACTTTTCTGGGGTTCATAAAATGAGTGAGACCACAAATGGGTGTCTATCTTTCAATAATCACTAGCAACACTGTGGGTGGCTTTCATTCCATTCTGTTCCATCTCCATTATTACACATGGAGACCAGCCATATTCAATTCAGTCTCAGTCATGCCAAAAATGCAAGCTATGCAACCAGAGCTGCTCGATTATAGTGCTTCTTCATGGGACTACAACCTCAGTAAGGTGTAGCTTCACCAGTAACAAAAAGCAAGAGATGCCTGTCTGGGCATACGTTTCCCACTACATAAAGTGATGGATGGAGAGCTTTGAATTAACCATGACCTCTGACTTCATTTCATCATTTATTGGACTGTCGCCTAAATATACCTCTTAATTCTTCCACCAATACAGCAATTGCTGTTTTAAGTCTCCTTTAAAAAACCAAATCGTATCAGAGATTTCTTGTAATCCCGTACAGAAAGTAAACGACCCAACAGATTGGGCTACATGATGGCACCAATGGTGGCAGGACACAAGGATGATTGGCATATGGAAGGAACCCTACTGAAGTGCTGCAGAAGGGATAAAACAATTGAATGGATGAGGCCCAGCGCAATGCCATTAGTTATGAAAACTTCAAATCGTTCAGGTGATACACTTACTTCAATAGAATTGGATAATAATAAAACATATTAATTAAGTAGTTACAAATGGTCTCATCTATGGAATAGGCTATGTAAAATGTCAAATATACCTCTATAATTCGATACTTAAGGTTACAAACCTGTGTATGCACATAACATTTTCAGTTCGTAGTCACTTCCAAGAGACCTGCACATATATTTTACTGCATTCATTGAATGCATATTATTTAATAAATAGGCAAGGAGTTGTTTTCACCTGTGTTCTTACTTGTATAATATTGTATGTTTTGTGATAGATTTCTATATTGAAACTATAACCAAATAAAGTTAACAATCAATAATGTCAAATCTTAAAAAATAGAAATATTTGTTCTATGATTTCGAATTTTAAAGCTTCAAAGAAAACCTAATGAAATGCAGACAACGATTGCAGTGTCAGATTCCTAACACACAGTGTTCCCGTCTGAAATGGTTATCTTTATATCAGAATGGAATCAATCAGGAAAGCTGACTGCTGCATTGTTTTTATTAGCAACTTTAACACTATTTTCTTCAATTATCTGCCTGGAAGTGCTGTTCTTTTCATGGTGATTTCCCTATGGAAGCCAAGACAGATGTGAGTACGTTTAAATCTAATACAGTCTGTCAGTCCAAGAAAAGATATGTGTTTTCTATCCACCAACAAAACATGTCCTTCCTGCAGTTGCATTTGGCAGTAAAATATGAAACCTGAGATTCACCTACCAATGATTTTCATGGAAACATACAGATGCAGCCAGACCGACAAGGGGAATACAGAATAGAGCCTGCAGACTTTTAATTCTGGGAAAATAGGACTCAAAACATTGAACTACCTGAGTTTCAACACTATTAAAGACTATGGATGGTGTTGTGAGGTAAAAAGACATCCCCAGGGATAAAGAGATAGAGAGGCCATACTAGGCCCCTGTTGTGAGAGTGAAGCTGGCTAATGTGGAGTTCCATTGAAATATAAAAGCAAGTACAAAACAGTGATTTCGACATAAGGCCTAGTGAAATGGAAAGAAATTATGTAAAACTGAAGCATTGCACGTGGAAAGAAAGAAAAAAACACATTTGAAACACTGCGCATTTGGAAGATAAGGAGGAATGATGGCTGACATTTAAGAAATAAAGTCAAGTTACAGATTGCGTTTATCAAGAATAAAGATACATTGGATCTCATTATAAGTATGCTGGTCCGGTAACAATGGTGTCGGTAAGCAACCGGCATCATTGTTACCGGACCTGCATACTCTGAGTTCTGCGAGCAGATGCCTTTCAGCCCGCCACATCCAACCAGGCAGGCGGAATGGCACCCACTCTCAGACCTTGCCGGTGCTACCATCCTCCCCATTCCCATTGAATCCAACGGGACTCAAATGGGAATGGGGAGTAATTTTTTCTGGCGCCCGGCAATGGGGAATTACCGGGACTGCCGGGGATGTAATGCCCTAGTAAATCCCCATTGCCAGGAGCTGAAAAAAGAATTACTCCAGCGTCAGACATGCCGTTTTTACCGGCACGGCAACTGCCGGAGTCCTAATGAGGCCCTTATTCACAGAGTGTTTTCCAATGGGTTTTTGCCATTATAAAACGCTTCTGTGAATTAGGCCCGTAATTTCCACCATGTAAAATGACAGCCTGTAAAGAGAAAGGCCTATTTCGTTTTTGGAAAAGTGGACACTGGCTTCCTATGTTAACTATGGCCTATTTGTGTGCATTAGATTGAGAATGAATCTACCTCTGTTCTAATACAGTAGAACAGAAAGATTGTATTTTAAACCCCATGCCCAGATATAATGCTAAATTGTTACATGGAAGCACATCTTGTCGATTTAAAGCTGTATTTTCTGAAGTGCACATGCAGCTGGTGTTTTCCCCACTGAACTAAAAGGTGTGTGCCTGTCAAGTAAGACCCATCACGCAGGGCACAGGGAGGGGGGAGACAGAGAGTCCCATAGCAGGCGGGACCTTCAGCAGCCCATAAATTGGAGAGAGAGAGCTGGGTCCTGGGGCTGGAGATTGAAAGTGGCCCATGAGGAGAAGAATGAAGCAGAGCCTCTTGAGACATTGATTGGAAGACAGAGGTGCCCCATGCTATGAAGGGGAAGCAGTGCCCATCTGCAGATGGGAGGGGCTGTGAGACTGTGCCAGCTCCTTATATATAGTTGGATATGCACATTTAAACCCGGTCAGAGAGCGCATTGGGTGTTCATCATTTGAACAGTTTACAAGTGTGTTGTGGTGGATATAGGCCCGTAAAAGGTGTCTGCCGAAATTTGTAGGTACCTCCTAACAGTAAGGGCAAAATCACTGCTCAAGGAAGGATGGCGGTTGGAGCTGCAAAGCTCCGTGAGGTGCGGAGTGCAGTGTGGAATGGTGATGTCATCGTTGAAGCAGGTGGAGTCAGTGATCTGATCGAATTGTAAAACCAGATAGTATGGAGAAGCCTGGTTTGTTATCATTAGAGAATCATTACCCATTGTTAGGAATCATTACCCAATTTAGGGATCCAGTTATCCATCATTCATTCTGATTAATAGTGACATGAAGTAGTGACATCATTAGACTCTCCACATATATGTAGCCATTTGCAATTTGCTACAGAATGAAGCCTGTTATATTTGAAGTGCCATGTAGAGACACATGTTATATTTGTAGACACATGTAGATATATGTTGTTATGTATTATGTAGAGACACCACGCATGAGTGTGCACTTAGAATATGCATGAAGTCTGCATTATAGATGGGTTTGCGAGAGAAAAAGTAAACGCTAGACAAAGCATGTAGCTGGCTCCTAAGCCATCCTGAATGAAACACACAGAAACGCTGCAGCACTGCGGAAGTTGTTATGAGTTACTGTGAATGTGGAATGTGTAAACAGTTTCTTAGCAGACAGAGGTTAGACATGACTTTTGCTTTAGTAGAGAGACAGAGAAGGGCTGGCTTATCAGGCCCTGGGTTGTGCTTCACAGACAGAAAAGGTGGGGGCAGGTAGTTGCAGAAAGCGAGAGGAGCTTTTGCATGGAGAAACATGCAAGGAGAGAGGGATTTTAATGGAGTGAATGGAGAAATAAGAGAGATGGATGGTATGGTAGTAGAAGCACTGATAGACATGGTATAGATATGTAGAACATGTCATGATGACCAGAACACACAGTGATTGAGCAGAACACGCAGTGATTGAAAAAGTACAAGACATGCATCACAGACTTTTAGGCAATGCTCATATATAGAAATGCTGACAGACAGATAGAGAGGCATTTTAGCTTAGAGAGACATGTAACCATGGATATGTATATACATCTTTGAACAGTATAATGAGAGGTGAGGCTTTGGGAGTTTCTAGTTCGAGGTGCTAGTTGTTGGAGATGGAGTGCTAGATGGAGTTTTGCATGGAGATGCTCACTGACTCTGAGATGGAAGAGAGATGTTTGGCGGTGGCATAGGAGATACTCTGAGAGAGGAAGCAGAAGGGAAAGCATTCTGATGAGAGCTGATGAGATCGATCTGGCAGAGAGAGGCCAAGGAGAGGCCTTGACTGACTGGCTGGTTGCAGAGTTAGCTGGAGAGGAGTGACAGAGCAACACAGAGCAGAAGTGGAGTATTGATAAGACATGTGCATGCGGAATTAGTACAGACACTCGCACAGAGCTTTGGCTGACATGATAGATGGGGTAATCGGACAGGGATTGTCTTAGAGAGAGAGTGTGAAGTATGGTGTGGTGTGAATGGAGAGGAATGGTGTGGATTGGAGTTGCTATTAGATTGCTTGCATTAGCAGCCTGTAAGGCTTATAGTTATTGCATTGCATTGTAGATTTGCACCAAAATCATAAAAGGTGCAAATTCAAGATTTGTATTATAGTAGTGTTTGCATCATGCATTGCTATGTATGAATAAAAGTGTTTTCTATTGTTGAATTGATTCATGTGTTTCTTTGTGTCTTATGTTAGTGTGTCCATAGGAGTAATTTAGGAGTAATTTAGGAGTAACACAGTACACAAAGGCCCTGAGATACAAGAGCATAGTGATCCACACCCCCCTAGGAGATTTGTCTGGGTATGACAGAATACCGCAAGTGTGACATTCCAGTTCTGGCGCCGTTGGAGTATGAGCTTGCTGCTCTGTAGAAAGGAAGGGCTTAAGTAAAGCACCCTAAAAGCATGGGTGGACGTGATCAGGAAGTATATCATCAGCGTTTCGGATGTTGTGTCTCTTATGGAGTATGTCGGGTGCCGTTGCGCTCATGCGTAGAGTAGAAGATCATAAAGGAGTGAGGGTCTTCAACGTCGGGGGAAGGCTCAGTGCAACTTTCATGGTTTCCGAACAAAGTGCATGTTGGAATGGTCAGCAGGTGCTACCCGTCACTGAAATGACTGGATCGGTAAGCACAATGGGTGAAATGAAAATTGGAGTGATAGGCGCACTGTTGTATATGCACTGTGATGCCAGAGAAATTTTGGCATGGATAAGGTTGGTTATGAAAGTAAGAAGGGATGGAAAAGTGCCCCAAATGATTACTTTGAAGTGACACTGGTTAGGGAAGCAGACTTTGCGCATATGTATCCTTTTCCGGAGTTGGGTCATGATAAGATACCCACAACCCATATAGCCTAATGAACTCGTGCTTTTGCGCGCACGCTTTTGAGGAAGTGCTGTTTAAAAAAGGGCTGTCTACGGCTGTCCACAGGTGGTGAGGGTGGAGGGTCCCCCTTCTGGAAATAGACGCACTGATTTAGTAAGCTTGCACCAACTTGTCCTTTTATTTAATATAACATGCGCCGGCTGTCCTTTGGTGTGGTGCACTGGTGTGCAGGCCGTGCACAGGAGTACATGACTTGCCTTGCTGCCATTTACTGTTGCATGTGGAATGAATTTTGTAGAAACACACACTTACTTACTTTAAGTGAGTCTCTAAACATATTGTTACCAGTGGTTGACTAGTGTTTCTTACGTAAATAATTTGCTGCCCACCCTGCCCCCTCTCGCATGGTGCTCTACACTTTACCACCACTCTAACTATTCACGCTCATTGCACAACTTATCACTGATGGCAAATATACCTTACACACTCAAAACGAACATGCCAGCAGTAGCCACGCTGCTATAATAGACTGAGCCCTCACACACCAAGGAAAGTACCCAAAAAAGCTATTACGCTATCCACAGTCATTTCCAAATCACTCGTCATGAGGGACATTCAGGATTACTGCAGTAATCTAAATCTAAGAAAGAATGCAGTAAACTCGAATCAGCAAATAGTCAGTGGAACCTGTAAATATGACATCCATGCACCGATTGCAACTGACCTGGAACAGATGCCAGGTGGCAGTGAAACTGAGAAAGAGCAGAACTGTGCTCCTAAAGCACTAAGCCCCCCGACGAGACACGTCAGAACAAAAGGTAATAAATACAAAAGATCTTACCTGGACAAATCGGAATCTTCAGTACATGAAGACCATTCGCTAAACAAAACACAGAGGTTAGTTCATCGCCGGACATCCAGGTACCTCCCACGATTGACCTAGCTCAGACAACACTATCCGATTTGTCACTGCACGCAAGCTTTTTGGAACCACTGCAGGAGCAACCTGCACTAAGCTCATCACGGATTTCACAAACAAGAGACTTTCAGTCACCCTCAGTCTCGGTTTCATTTGTCGCCCCTACCCCGAGACGCCCTACAACAGTGCCTCCATTAAGGGAGCTGAACTCCCAAAAGCCTATGCTTGAAATCACGCTTGCAGCAATTAATTATGCCTTGGTAAACTTGGGGCGGCTATTTGAAACTATGGATGCCAAAATTAGGCACCAAACAATGCAAATAGACCTAATTAAAGAGTGGATGTTGGAAGAAAGACTCGCCAAGGAAACCAAAGCCCGGCCTGTCAGAGCTGATAAAAGATGTGTAGAAGAAAAGATGGGGAGCCCTCACCTACAGGAGGTGCAGAAGGACACATTTCTGGTCCCAGTTTTACCAATCTTTGACACAATAATTAGACCAGTCACAGAGGTGATCCCTGGAAACGTTATGAAAGGAAACAATCCACAAGTTGCGAGTCCTAAGGCACTCGTTAAAAGCAAAAAAACAAACGTTTAAGTGGAAATGAAAGAAAATCTAAGAATATAAAACTGTGAACCCACCAGCTGCAAAGCAACTTGTAAAGAAAATCATCCTTGCTCAAAAACAGAATGCAAGCTTGGCAGTCATAAACAAATATAAAAATATGCGGAAAAACAGAGACAGAACTAGAAAATGCAGTGTTGGCTCAGGCTTCCAACCATGCGCCACTAAACGATTTGGTTGATGAAATAGATAGACAACAGAACGTTCCTCCACAAGAAGTCATAGCAGAGCCTGCAGGAGCACAAAAGGGAAAAAAGATGAGTCAAAGTACAGCATGGCTCTGGACAAAATGTCAACTGAAGCTCGAAGGAGAGAAATTAGAGAGGCAGTCGATGCCTACTTAAGCTTCCAAAAGAACTAACATACGGAACAGAGGATGCAGCAAGTAAATAGTATGCCTGCGTGTCCAGATGACCTTCAACATTTAAATTGTGGCTGCAATGTTAAGAACCATGGAGAGCAACAAAGTAACCAATGTGTATTAGGGGATAAAAACAACATCTCACCTAAATCATTGATACTCAAACCTAACAACGAAACTCAAGTTAGCATTGCAAGTAACACTCCTGGTCGTGTTACGTTTGATCAAGCCACGAAATGCAGCTGCCTACATGCAAAACAGTACAGTCAAGCACATGGACAACTGCAGCATGAAGGAGGGCAAAATCTACCGCTGAAAACATCCACAGACTCATATAAACAAAAACTCGCTAGTGGCCTCATGGGAAATCAGAAAAGTGTCAACAACATGATCATCAAAACCAAACCAGCTCAACACACATTGATCATGAAGTGCCGCCCTGCTCCTGCTAGACAATTTACGTTATGCCACACTAACATCTTAAACATCTTTAAGGATCCGTCTACACTGAACAGCATATCTTCAATTGATATTGCGCAAGTGGATTTTCCAAACTTATACAAACCAGAGACTGTTAGGTTGTGGATTCCATCAGGTATGGTGGCCCAAGCAATTTGGAATGTGAACCCCAAATTATTCAAACTGGGCTTTACCATCCTGCAAGATAACCAAGGCTATGAGGCTTCAAACATGGAGAGAATACCAACATAAAAATATGTCAGTGTGCGACAACATACAGACACAGAGTGGAGAACCAACTGATCATAACTGGGACCCAGCGAACTAAGCAACCATGAAAAAGATCTTAGATTGAAGCAGACAAGTTTGGTCAGCTGGAATACTCGTGGACACTCCCATTTCCCTAAATCCTTGGATAAAGATCTGGAAAGTTTCGATATAATCGCATTTAAAAAAACGTGGCTAATAAATGACCCAGTCTGGAATAATCACAACATCTCGTTACTCCCAGTGATTCCTGCAACCAAAGGTCGACCGACATCCGGACTAATGGTAGCCACTAAAATCAGCTCAGGATGCGTCTTACAACCATGGTTGACACCTAATAACTACATCAAGCTGGTTAAGATTCTACAGGATGACCAAGTAACAGCATTGCTGAATATTTATAGAAACCCAGCTGGTATATCAGAATCAAAGTTCTATCAAGATCTGATAAATACGCTAGATGAGATTGCTCTTGATACACAAGTGACCAGTACAATTCTGGTGGGAGATCTGAACTTTTGATGTCTTTATAAAACGTTTTAAAAAAGAACAGATATTCGGAGGTGGTCGGCATTAATGGAGGAATGAGGTCTGGTTATGATCAATGGATCACTTCCTGGATATTTACCACCGAGACCCACGTGGTCAGCATAATTGACTTTGTTTACGTGGATAGAGTTCTCTACGCACAGACTTTGAGATTTGAAGTCAGGGAGCAATCATTCAGTGATCATAATATGCTGACATTGTTCTGTAATACAAAATTGAAAACAGTGTCTGACCCAAGGAAGTATTATGCTCCAGAACTAGTGATAAACAGTGCAAAAATTAGATTTTGTTGGAATCAATACAAGCTGCAACAACTCAACGAGACACTATTACAAAACTCACTTAAAGATGAAAAGGCTCCGTACACCACAGCACTTTTCTTATTCAGATTGAATGGACCAGATAATGGGCCCAAGATTCAGAAAGTCCATGCTTTTGACATTCATCAAAAAAATAAAAAAGCTCAGATGAGAAAAGATAAGAAAGCCGCCAGTTTGTTAGCAGAACCTGATAGGACCTCCACTTTGTGCTCAATAAAAGGTCAGTATAGAAATTAGACACGTAGCAGGAGCGCCATGAAATACCAGAGAGATGGTGAACTAATGCTACAAACATGGGCATCGAAAAGCACAGCCTTATGTGGTCAATTCTTAATAAATCTGGAGAGCAGAAGAAATTGGTCCAAATTAATGGCGTGACGGAGGAGTGTTGGCTACAACACTTTCAGGAACTGTACAGCTCAAAGAAATGGAGAATGCTACAAAACCCGATCACAACATGTACAACATGGCAGCTGGACATTGAGATGGAGGACATAGTGTACTTCATCAAAAAATCATCTAGCTCACGGGCACCGTGCCCGCATGGTCTAAGCAATGCCATGCTTAGAGCCTTTCCAGATCATTGGGCAAAGATTCTGTATAACATATTTCCAAAGTTCTAAAAACAAAAACTATCCCGGACTCGTGGCGTAAAGCAGTTGTAGTTCCTATCTACAAAAGCGGTGATAGACTTCTTCCACGTAACTACAGACCTATTTCATTGCTCAACGTTACTGGGAAGGTTTTTGCATGATTTGTACTACGAGACCTCAACCGATGGGCAATACATCACCACAAACGAGATCCCTACCAACCTGGCTTCATCCGCGGAATGGGCACGGGTGTTAACCTGATGTCCTTATATGCCATTAAACAGCAAGCTTACACCTCGAACCAACCACTGTATCTTGCATACATAGACTTTCATGCAGCATTTGACTCTGTCTCACGAGAGCTGCTGGTCGGCAAACTACAGAGAGTGCAATGCCCAAACACCATTGTAGACATCATACAGGAGCTGCACACAAACACTTCATTGCAAGTGAGATTGAATCTGGAGGGCCTCCTCTCAACTCCTTTGTGGACCAAAAGAGGGTTGAGGCAGGGATGTATCCTGGCCTCGGCCCTGTTTAACCTTTTTATCAACGACTTGCCTGATGCTTATCAAGATCTAATCACAGACGCACCGAGTTTGGGCCTGAAAAAACTTCCTGCATTATTGTATGCTGACGATCTTATTCTTCTGTCAAAAACGACCACTGGTTTACAAAATCTATTACATGCTGTGACTTCGTATATCAATACCAATCAACTCACAGTAATTGTTGCCAAAACCAAAATCATGATTTGCAATACTCGTGAGAAGACCTCCAATAAATACACATGGGTCTTACAAGGTGCTGAAATAGAGGTAGTCACCAGATACACATACCTGGGAATGAGAATTGATGATCGCCAAATCAACAAAGCTCACTCGGAAACAATGGAACAGAGACTAACGACAGCAATTTCGCAATCCAAATTAATATTACGTACATATGACAAATTCTCCATAAAAACAGTTATCACTTATTATAACCAAAAGACTGTGCCAATACTTTAATATGGTCTGGATACATGATCCATGGTGAACCAAATCTTCCTCCAAAAATTGGAAGGAAGATACTTGAGGGAAATTGTTAATTTGCCTCAATGTAATCCCGTTGTAATCATACAACATGAAATTGGGTTGCTGTCCTTGCATGTCAGACTCCTGTGGCGGCAGTGTGCCTTGCTAAGGAAATGTGTTCATGCTGGCAACCCTAACACCTTGCCCGCATCTTTAGCATTATATATTCTGAAGTCAGCTTCAGCTTTCCGTTTAAGTGGCAAAAAAAGGTGTATGACGCAGTGGCTGCTGCAGATGTGTCATTAGAGACACTATTAGAAAATCCGGACAGAGCCAAAAAAAAGTTGTACATCCATGACTGGATTCGTATCAGAGAGCTATGTGGTACATATAGAGACTTCAGATATAACTAATTTCCCAGTAAAAAGTTTGGTATCTGTGAATCTTATTTAGTTCGTTCCCCTTCTGTGTTCCTTCAATCAGCCATTCTACGATTTAGATTAAATCTATGGCCGACTCGATCGTTAATGGTTAAACGAAAGCAAATTCCTGCCTCTCTAAGCTTTTGTAGATTTTGTGCAAACACTAAGGTGGAAGAAACCCTACGACACGTGTTTATGCATTGTCCAGGAGTCATGCGAGAGAGAGAATTATTTCTGTATAAATATTACCAACAGCATGAAACCATTGCTCAAGAAGAGAAATGGAATATATTTTTTTCAGGAATATATTTTTTTCAACAAATCGAATTTCTGTATACATAGCCATAAAAAGATTTTTAGAAGCCTTGTTCACGGCATAAAAAGGACGTGAGGAATCCCATCGTCCTTCTCTTAAGCATTGCATTTTAATATACTTCTATATGAATTATCGATGATTTTAATTGCACTTGTTAAATCTATGGAAATGTTGTAGCTTATGTTTTTTTTCCTTCTTTTTTTGAATATTCTTTTTTATATGAATTTACCAATTTTTGTAATGACAATTTTTGCTCTTATATGTTGTAAAGTTGTTAATTAACTAAAAGAGCTATTAATACACATTTTAAAAAGTAGGAGCACATATTATGCAGTGTCATTGATTAACGTTTTCCCTAATAAAAAGAAAATCATGCATCGCAGTGAACCCAGTCTGAAATCATATTAAAGGGCATAAAGAGCCCGTTGGGACCATATATAAACAACATTTGTGCAGTGGATGCAATTTAAGTTATGATCAAAATTACGATTCGGCCCTTTTTCATACATCTGAGGAACTGGAAAAATTGACAGTGATAGATGGTGAGATTAATGTTGGAATTATGTAGTGTCAGAATTGTAACTATTATGGTGCAGCCACAAAGCGCAAAAAATGGTGGCTCTGCCCAGGAAGGGTGTGCCAACATAAAATTAGTATTGCCCGACTCGCCATAAAATGTAGACTCCAAAAATATTCATCAAGTAGTTATCTGAAAAGTTAGCATAACTGCATGTTGTTAGATTTTCAGAACCCAAAAAGGTAAAACCCTCATGCCATTTTGAAATGATGTATTTGTACTCCTCCCTCAGCCTACATCATACACACCTCCCAACTCCTGGTCCTATTAGCAGCCAGTGGTCATCTTGGTGGGAGGTGAAGGTAGAGTTTTAGCCAATCCATATCATGAGAATTATGATAATGTATGAGTGTCATCAGCCTATAAGAGGCCAATTTCCACTTTATTCCTGGAGGTAGTCTACTCCTGGACTTTGATTGATTTGAACATTTATATTGTGCATATCCCAGAGGAGTCAAGCAGCGAACTGCATCTAGGCGCAGATTAATCTTAATAAAGTAGAGCGCAAGAGAAAGAATACAGTGAAACAGCTACCAAGAGATTATACAAATACATGCATTTTCAGTTGTTTCCTCAAGATAGCCAGGGACTCAGTCTGTCAATCTCCCCAACAAGTTGTTTTAGAAGGGGGGATTACCAGAAGGCCTTGGCCCATAGATTGCAAAGAATGTGTGGGACTGCAGATCATGATTTTTGTACGTTAAATTTGCTGGGGCCAGGCCACTAATGCACCTCAAAACATGGCACAGCAACTTAAACTGAGTCCGCTGCTGGACCGGCAACCAATTGAGACTTCTACAAAACTCAGAAACTGGAGATTTCATTAATAAAGAGAAAAACAGGCATACTGCTGAGTTTTGTGCCACTTGAAGGTGATGTAATTGATATTTTGGACTGCTTACAAGGAGCGCATTGCAATAGTCTAACCTTGCATTGATAAGGGTGCCTACCACTGTCAATCACTCATGCTCAGATATGAAGGGGAGAAGAGGTTTAAGAAGCTTCAGTTGGAAAAATACAGACTTAATTATCAGATTCAAAGGGAGATTACAACCCAGGCTGGACTGCCAAATGCATTCTAAATTCTTTACAATTTCGGTATATTTAGATGCAAATCCAAATAGTGTAGAGCAAGGGATTATTGGAAACAAGATTTGCCAGTTTATTTTTGGTCTTCCAATGGTTATCAACATTTTGAAAGATTTCCTCCACAGTGATTTAAGACAGTGAGATACATGGGTGGTGTTTTGGCAGTTGAAGCAGTACAACTGAAAGTAAGATTCATTTCTTTTTAAGGTACATTTCATTTGGACAAAGCATCTGGGGAATGAAAATGAACAATGAAGCCGGTCCAAGTCCGCTCCAAAAACAACTTTTGATTACTGCTGAGAGATCAGTGCTTTTGACCTGGGGAGCTACTTTAGCCCTTTAAGTCCTCTTCTGTCAAGAAATATACAGCTAGCAGGGAAGTGCAACAGCTCCATGTATAGGAGTTTTAAGAAGGAAGAAAATGTAGAAGGGCACCACCGCAAAATATAGACCCCACAAAACCTGAGAAGTACCAAGGAAGCTGACGGGTCCAGCACTGGTAGCAAGTCTATAGTTCCGAAGAGCCTACAAGTTGAAGAAACAAATTAAAACTATATGAGAATTGTTCTTCTTGCCTTTTTTAGAGAGGAATCACTAATCCCCTTTATGATGATTCAATGGACCTTGCTTGAGAATGTATGGAAGAAAGCATCAAACAGTTTGGAGCAAATGCCAGGCTCATAAGGTAACAATCTTAAACTTTCCCTAACGTGACCTACGCATGCATTCACTAATAAGTGACACCAAAACCAAATGTTCAGAGATTATATTTTTGGGCGACTTAAATCACATCTACTAATTTTAGCCAATTCCATGTTGTTCAATTCCATGATGTCAAAGGTTTTTGCTTTTCGGCAAGTGTACTCTCCACATTTTCTCCCCTTCCAATTCAGAGGAGGAGTAGTCAATAAACCAGTACTACAGAATACTGTCACCTGATGGGCTTAGAGCTGCAGTTAGTGAGCAGGTGAAAGTCGCTCTAGGTCACTTGTCACGTGGCCTAAGCCTCGCCCACCTTTCAATCACCTTAAACTGTTGGTGCCGTCCTGTTTTTCCAGCCTTTTTCCCTGCATAAGCAGCCCTCCAGCCTCTTTCCTTTGCAGTTGAGCAGGTGCAAGTGAATCTAGATCGCGTGGCCTAAGCCCCACCCATCTTCTTAGCCCTGTCTTCCTTTCTGCTCTTAACTCTTAGATCAAGGGCATCTCTTGTCCGGGCGTCTGAAGTGAAGGGCAAATGAAGAAAAGGGCAATTCCTGTTTGGATCTGTTCACACCGGGAGAATGGAGGGCCCAAACCCTTGCTCAGATAACAGGTAAGCATGCACCTACATGTGTTTTCTCCCTCAGTCACCACAGGCCACCCCATCCATCACCACCAACACCACCATCAACAAAATTGCCCCTCCTCTAAGGCATGGGCTCCGGAATGCAGCAACATCACCCACATTAGCCCCAAGCCCATCAGCACCCCCTCACCATTCACAGCAAGAAAGCTGATGCTCGGCAACATCCACTTAGTTATCACCTATGCAGAAGACATTGCTGACCTCATCACTACACACAACCTTGATGGCATCTTCATCTCAGAGACCTGACTGACACCACATCCTGGACGTCCTTTTCCCGATGGCTGCAGCATCAGAAATGGCCAAACAAGGCAGGCAGGGACCTCACAGTCATCCACAAGAACTTGTGGCCCTGGACCAGACTTGACGTCGACAATACGGACTCCTTTGAATTCCTCTCCTGCAACTTCTCACTCTCCCTGATGAACACAGTCACCTTACATCTCATCTACAGACCACCCAAACCAAACACTGTTTTAACCATCAACTTCACCAACCTGGTCACCACCATGTCCCTCACACATGCCAACAACATTTTCCTAGGCAACTTCAACCCCACAGGCTACAAGGCCATCAAACCAATGAAGGACACTCTCCTCTGCCTTCTCGACACCCTCAGTCTCATATAGCACATGAAAGACCTAACACACAATAGCAGTCACATCCTCAACCTAATCATCATTGCACTGTCTTCTCTCCACTACAGCTCTCCTCTCCCACTCGACTGGTCTGGCCACCAACCGTGACTTTCGACATCCTGTACATCACCCCAGTGGAGTGCTCCTATTAGAAACCCATCAGATAAACCTTCAGGTCCTTCAAGAATTTACAGAAGACCTTGCCAACCTCCAACCTCCATGGACTGAACACCCCAACCACACAGTGACTCTCTACTGGTAGCACTGAACACCACCTTCTCAGCCTCCATCGACCAACACGTGCCGCTGATACAATGCACCTGCAAACTGAAACCATTAGCACTCTGGTGCAAGAACTCATGCTCAACAAAAGAGTCATCAGGAAACAAGAGAAAGCCTGCATCCAACCTGGCACTCATCAAGGAACTCCAGCCAACCCGTTGAAAACTAATGAACACAGCCAAGACCTCCTACTATCAGAATACCATAGCAGAAGTCGACAACAAATGCAGAGCCCTCTTCAAAGCAATCAAACACTGCATCAACCCACTATCCAACACTGCCATACCACACTCCATTGTATAACCCACCACCATCAACACCTTCTTCATTGTCAAAATCAGCACGATTCGCCAGCACATTGACACCAGCTCTGCATCCACAGACCCACCTTACGTCCCTTCTTGTGAAATCTCCACATTCTGGACAACATTCAAGACACTCTCGACAGAGGACCTGTGGAAACCCTCAAAATCCAAAAAAACACATTGTATGCAGACAACATCCTCCCAGCATCCATCCTCAAGACCTTCCCTGCAGAAGCTCTCCTTCCCTACCTGGAGATCATAAACAGTTCCCTAATTCAAGGCACATTTCCATCAACCCTAAAGTCCTCCCTCTACTAAAGAAACCCACTCGGGATCCCAACAAGCTAGTTAACTATTGCCCCATCACCCATCTTCCCTTCCTAGGTAAGTTCATCGGGAAAGCAGTAGCCACACAACTGCAGCAGCACATCGGCAACAACAATCTCCTCCAACCTATCAATTCCAGTTCAGACCCTGATGCAGCACGAAGACAGAAACCATGCAGCCGGTTGACGATGCCCTCAACATCCTTGACAATGCCTTCAACATCCTTGACAATGGCCACACTTGCCTCGTGGTTCTACTTGACCTCTCGCTTATGGACATCCTACATAGGTGCACCCTACATAGGTGCATGGGGATCAGCAACCTTGTCCTACGCGGGTTCAAGTCCTACCTCGTCAACCGCCAGCAGTTTGTTCAGATGGACTCCTCTAGATCACCAAGGCTACCTGTCACCTGTGCAGTCCGGCAGCATTCCATCCTCTCCCCAGTGATCTTCAATCTATACATGGAGCCACTGCAAACCCTCCTAGCCACACACAACATTCACATCCACCAATACGCCAACAACACACAGCTATACCCCAATATCAACTCCATCAATGATATCCATATGCTCAAAACCTGCCTCTCGGTGATCCGGACGTGGAAGTCTAGTGCATACTTGAAGCTCAACCCCTCCAAGACCAAATTCCTACTCCTCACCAACAACAACGAACACCAAGACATACAGACCTGGCAATCAACCATGAAATCTGAGGGCTTCACACCCAAGCTCACCTCCTGCGCCAAGTCCCTTGGGTTCTACATCCAAAAACACCTCTCTTTCAAGACACACATAGTAGAGAAATCTCAGGCAGCTTGGTATTAGCGCTCCCTCCTGAGGTAGGGCAAGCTCTTCCTCCTCCGGACAGCTTTAGATCCACCGTTCATGCACTGGTCCTATTCCACATTGATGGGTGCAATGCACTACTCAAAAGACTCCCATCATCCTCCCTTGTACCCCTGAGAAGTGCCCTACATATGGTCACACGCCTCATCAAGGATCTACACAGATACAACCACATCACCCCGAACCTCATTGATGTTCACTGGCTCCCACTACACTCACAAATCACCTTCGAGTCTTGCTGCATCATCTATAAGGCAGTCGCCCTCAAGTCACCCAGCTACCTCGCTGAGAAACTCAGTATTTTTGACTGATAGTGCACCACCAAAAGCCAGGAAATGTGCAGACTTGAAATCCACCACAGCAAAAAGGAAAATAAAAACAGAAAACAAGTCTTCTCTGCCTATGGCCCAAGACTATGGAATCTCCTCCCCATCAGCATTAGACTCATTTTCCCCAAGCTCCTACAATTCAGAAAGGAACTCAAGATTCACCTCTTCAAGGAGCCTCTCCTCAACACCTAGGCCATCACGTCGCCCCTTGCACCACCTGACTCACTAGACCCCGCCCTCCTACCCACCACCCGGTACAGCTGTAACCCTCCTCTGTGTCCCCATGTATCCTACTCCCGTATATTGGTTCTGTTGTTACCTCTGAAAAGCTCTCCGTTGTGCATCTGTATGGTTGTATACTTCTGTAAAGTGCAACATTATGTATCTGTATTGTTGTATACCTCTGTAAAGTGCTCCATTGCTTCTCGAAGCTAGGTCCACGCTCAATAAATATAATAATAATAATAATAATAATAATAATAATAATAATAATAATAATAATAATGATATTGTTGCTGATACCTGCAAGGACAATAGCCACACCACCTCGTATAACTATGATTCTGATGTTCGCCCTGGGCTTGCTCATGGTGGCATTCCAGGCAAAGGCTTCTAAGTAGGCTCATCTGCATAGGTACCCCCAGCAAAATGTCAAACTCATAGAAATATAGCTTCAGTGGGAGAACAGCTCTAGAGCCACTGACATGGTCATAAAACCTGGTTCAGACTTTTTCTCCCTAACCTGTACCCACCTTTATTTCGTCTCTCAGTGTCCTTCAGTATCCAGTCAAAATATCTAAAACATTACAGAGTGGTACATTTCAGAGTGGACCATAACCCCGGGAAACACTGTAAACATTAATTAAATAAATAAAGGGTCGTGGGGTAAAGGGTTTAAAATGGGTCAGGATGGGGAAAGGGGTAGCGGTATAAGGGTAAAAAAAAACAGTGGGCTTGGGGGGATTCCCCAAATAAAATAAAAAAACGAAAGAAAATCTGATGTTTTGTCCGTGATTAAATTTACCACACTGTAATTGTGGTCAGTAAGATCACATGTAACCTGTCCTTCCAAGTGTACCCGTAATAGTCTAGAGTTCTAACTGAATCCATACACTTGCACCCTTCTTGTGCGCAATTCCTTCACATCGTTGTTCACAGTACATGAAACCCAACACATACAACACATACATTTCATTCAATTAAGAAACGTGCTAAAATACAATTTAGAAACAAGATCTGTCCAAATGAATTTCAGATTTCTGAGTTGCATGAAAATATCTACATACATACAACAATCTGCCAATTATGTTGGCAGAGTCTGCTACATGGAAAGGGAGATATTAAACATGCCATTCAATGTTTGATAAGAGGGGTTGTTTGGACACCAAACCAGTACGCATGGTTGTGTTCATGTGTTGGCAAGACCCAGTACAACAAAAAAAAGGAAAGACCATAGAGGAAATTAAATTTGTATTTCCTTGATTTCTTTAGAAATTAGCAAAGGTCTGTCCAATGGTAAGGGCCACATACACAGACAATCTTTCCACAGTACTCTTGCATTGCAATATGTCTCCCACGTGCTGCCTAATAGTCCTGGCAGATGTTTGGCCTCATCTAGTTTATCGGAGGGGCTGCATCAGGGTGACATATGTTATCAATTAAACACAAATAGTGAAAGCCTCCTAGAATGAATCAGGGGAGTGAGGGCCACATGGGGTACAAAGGGAACAGTGAGAACATTATTGAGCAATACATAGGTAGTGAGAGTGGCCTGGGAAGAAAAGGGAGGAAATAGGATATGAGATCAGAAATAAAGTAATAGTTCATGATTTCTTCCATAGCATGTCTAGTAAATTGTATGGCTTTTTAAAATCTGATTTCACCCAAAAATCCCATAGATTTACACCACCCCCGCCACAGGTGAGTTTAAGCTTGATCAATGAGCTCACTCTCTCATGCAAAAGGGGTCAACAGCTAGGCCCCCATTTACAAATGTCATAATCGACCATTTTCAAACATGGGACCACAAGAAACACTAGATAAGTGTCGGCATCACTGGACATCGGTAGTGACATGAAACTTAGTACCTTGTGCAAAGCAAGGATGAGACCCATGTTTGAGCACATCTGTGTTTCCTAAGGTTAATTTGCAAGTCCGGGGAGTGGCAAATTTGCATTGGTAATGACACCCTAGCGCCTTTCATACCTGAATGGCCAGCTGTTCCCGTTGTGGCTCTATTTAAGCAGCTCCACTGCTCAGTTCTAGCAAACCAGTATGGTCAAGAAAGTGACCAGGGTGCCCAGATCACCAAAGAAGGTTTCTGCTCTCTGGAACGTCTTTGCTCGCCACCAATTCTATTTCTACACAAGAAATCTACAATATGAAAACAGAAAAATTACACCAACATCTCATCCACCTATATCTGCTTCTCCAAGATTCTCTTTTTTATTTGTTTTATTCGTATATGATTTATTCCAAACCTTTATGAACGTTATATACAATCAGTGAGTTATTACATACATTTGATTCATTCTAACATCTGATATCCTAAAAACACATGTTATAAATATACATATAGATCACACTCTCCTCCAGTGGCTTGTGCAAAATAGCAAATGTGCAAATTGGGATAGTAACACTTAAAAATAAACCTTCGAACTTTGCGACCTATAGGGACATATTTAAAATAAATCATACAGATAGACTTTGTAGAACATAGACAACTCCAATTATAATAGAGAAGGTTCTGATATTAAGATCGAAAATGCACCCGGATTTACAACGCATCTATGATTTCACTACAACAGTGCATAATTAATACAAGCGGCAAAATGAAAGGATCATTAAGCACAATGCCAGGTATTCACCAATGCCATTAATTCATTGTTGATTACATTCAAAATGCGTGTAAGCCAAATAACCAGAGAAACATTTTCACCCAACATGGACAGAGACAAAGAAAATTCCTTGTAAAACTGGTTTCACCGATAGCATGTCTTCCAAATGCTTGCATTCTTACAGATTCGAAATAGGGACACTCAGTAACAAGATGTTTCACATTTATTTTCAAGTTGATCATGAAACAAACAAACAAAAACGACAAGTTCTAGGTAATTTCACACCTTGAGAGTCTCAATGTTTCATTCAGTCTTTAGTATGGAATTGATTGAGTTTAGATCTGATGTACAAGGAGCAAGCCTTTTCACAAGGAAAGCAAAGTAAATAAGAGGATCACTATGTTTGTTTTTTGATGAAGCGAGCATATTCCTTATGCATGCTGTATTTACTGAGACCCTCAATAGTACATGCCCAATCTTGACCATAACATTTTTTTTAATATGATCAGGATGTGTGGTGAGATCTCGATTGTCAACATCTAGTTTGTTCAATAGGGTTTGCATTTTGATACTTAACTGTGTTAAGGATGCAGGATGGACATCACTGAGCATCTGAATATGGAGCCACATAGAGGGAATGTCGGGGTGGATTGATCATTTTTGAGTAGTTGTTCAACATTCTCCACTGGTATTTTGAGGCTAGTGAATTAAGCCCTAGTTCATGTCTGAGAATAGAATTGGGCAGTGAATTGGCTAAACCCAGAGTTTGTTTCCAAATGAGACGCTGTAGTTGATGCAAGATTTTACCATGTCCATCAAACACTTATCAAGACTATATAATAGGACTGATTCAACCTTTAGGATGTAGAAGTCCATTGCCGGCATAACAGAGAATTTACAGTATTTTTTAAAGATTATTTTCATCTGTGAGAGCAGTGGTCTTAGATTTTGATTAAGGGAGTTCTTCCACATAGTTGTTGATGAGGTATCACAGAGATTATAGTTTATCAAATAAAATCAAGTCAACTGCGAATGCCATCCAGTGGATATGTAGTTTGCCTATTCTGACCAGAAAGATGTTGTTGTGTTGCCCGATATCATTGAGATCACTCAAGTAAAGATTGAAAAGGACTGAGGCCAGGTTGCAACCTTGTTTTAATCCTGTGAATGTAGAGATAACATCAGTGAACGCGCCATCCTGGTTAATTCGTACCCTATAACAAGTGTTGTGATGTAGTGATGTAGCATAAAGATAATAAGAATGATATGTGGAGGAATGCCAATCTTTGCCATTTTGGTCCAAAGATTATTACAAATGACACAGTCGAAGGTTGAAGTCATATCAAGGGATGCCCTATACACCGAACCACAATCTGATTTCTTAGTTGACTCAAGAATATGGGATAAGATTGTGGCATTAAGAGCCATGCCCATGTTTTTCCGAAATCCTATCTGGAATCGCGAGAAGGTGTCATGGTCTTTCAAGATCATTAAGGATCAAAATAGAAAATACTTTTGATGATGCATCCATCAGGGCAATTGGCCTGTAGTTACACGAATGTGATGGATTGCCATGTTTAAAGATAAGTATAATTATTGAAAGAAGCCAAGACTATGGAATTCGCCTGGATTTAAAGATGAGTTCATATTTGACTTTTAGATTAGAGGCCCAAAAATAAGACTCATGTCATGATGCCCGCTCCCGGGGAGCTTGTTCAAGCCCTGCGTCCCCGAAAGCGGACATCCAGTCCCCAAGGAAGGACCCAGAAACCCCATATAGGGGCCCTTTGGACAGAGTCCTGGCGCCTATGGCACCAGGCTCATAAAAGACATCAGTCCTGGCGCCATAGGTGCCAGGCTCATTATGGAAGTGCTTGGGTGCACTTACCTGATGCAGACCATGCTGCAGGATCCCAGCCTCCTTGAGGCCTGAAAGGAACTACTTTACCTGTGGGACTAATTTACCATCCGGGCGTGGCCGGGGAAGGATACATACCTGATTGGAGGAAAGATACATACCTGGAACTTCTTCCAAGGCTATTTAAACCCCACCCGAACAGCCACACGTGCTTCGCGTTGTTCTGCATCTAGCAGCTGGACGCTCACCGTGTCTGCTCCTGCATCCTGACTTCTGCCACGCCTGCCAGCATCCTGGATCACCTGCAAAGGAAGAGAAGAAGAGAACAGAAGAAGGAAAAGTCCTTACCTGCTAAATCCGCATCCCGGAGACATCTCGCCGACAATCCTGAAAAGGAAGACTTTTATTTAAAAGCTCATCACGTCGATCGCTGCAGCGCCGCATTCCACTCACCTTTACAGGGCGCCTCCATGTTCAGCAGCGATCATCCGGATTCGCAGTCACGCCCCAGCGCCTAGGGAGAAAAAGACCAGAACAAAAGGTGAGAGAGAGAAGGGAATAAGGAAAGCTAAATCTCCATGTTAAGACTTACCTGTTGATTCATTCCCTCTTCATTTCGGGTCCGCGCCGCATCCTGGCATTTCCGGACCCCGGCCCCTAAGGGGAAAAAGAGACATCAGCGTTAATGAGCAAATTAAAAGACATTACCAAAAAACGCTCATTAAAGACTTACCTGATTTCTACAAGGATTTCACCTCTCATCTCGGGTCGGTGCCTGTTCCCCGGCATTCCGTACCCCGGCCCCTATGGGGAAAAAAGACACTAGCATTAGTACATTAATGCATGGACACAAGGGGAACCTCTTATCAAAAACTTACCTGGAAGCCAAGCAAGTTTGGTTCTCACCAATCCGAAAATCCAGTGAAGTAACTGAATACCAACGCGCCCCTGCATCAGAAGCAGGATGGAGAGCTCGTTCTTCCAGACCCTAAGGTGAGACGCTACGAGGAATCACAGAAGGGTTTCTAGGAGGGTGAGAGGGGAAAGTGGGAGGCTGATTGCATTACCCCGCAGACAGTTAATCCCCTATTTTCGCCTACAGAAGGATACTTCTGCGAGCCAGACAAGCCAGATTTGGGGGCCCGGTCCAGTCCGTCTTCCGAACCCTGCGCATCACCTTAGAAAAGGTCACAGCAGCGCGAACCAGGCCAGTGCCTCCGTGGGAGTCAGGTGAGCGTTACAGAACGCGAAGCCTTCCTACAAATTCCCACCCAGGCGCTATGGAAAGTTCTGAGACTGATCAGTTGGCCCAATTACTGGGGGAATTACGGGCCTAAGTACATGCTGCTCATCAAGAGACTAATGCCCTCTGGAGGGAATTAATAATATCAAAGGAAAGAACTGATGACCTGGCCAGACAGCTTTTGCAAGGTCAAGCTGGGCAAACTCCTCTACCCGGTTCCAGAGGGAACCCCGCTCCTGTGGTTTCCAGTAACCCTGTGCAGATTAATCTACCTGGAAACATGCCGCTGGCCCCACCCAAACGCTTTGCTGGGGACCCCAAACGATTCGCCGTATTCATGAATCAGTGTCGTTTGCACTTCCTATGCAGACCTGGGGCCTTCCCTAATGATCAGACCAAGGTAGCCTTTGTATTGTCATATCTCAGCGGCTGCGCTGCCGATTGGTCAGTTCCACTGGTTACTCAAGATGACCCGATTCTCCGTGATTTTCAAAGGTTTCAAGCAAGCATGGAAAGGTTATTTGCTCGACACTCTCAGGGGCAGGCTCTGGATGACGAACTTCTATCCCTGCGACAGGGCAATCAGGACCTCCTATCCTATATTGTAACCTTTAATAGACTAATTGTGGAAACGGGATGGCCAGAGGATAAAAGAGTCACGTTGTTTTATCGAGGCCTACGCAGAGAACTTAAAGATGTCTTGGCCCAAGTTGTAAATCCGCCCCAAGAATGCACAGAGTATATAGACTTAGTGGTCCAATTGGATCGCAGACTTCAAAACAGAAAAGCAGATCGGTCCAGGTTTGAGACCCGGGTGTTGGTCAAGACCCATGCTAATCCCAAGGGAGTTGATGTCTCTGAGCCTATGCAAATTGGAGGGGTTAAAGGACCCTTAACTCAAAAGGAACGTGAAAGGAGGCGGCAGTTAAAAATATGTCTTTATTGTGGGAATTCTGGACACTTTGTACAAGATTGCCCGGCAAAACCTCCCCGAAAGGCGGTAGGAGCCGCTGATAAAAACCATGAAGACTCTGTTTCGGGAAACGACTCCGCACGACAAGTGTAGGGGTCCGCTTGCCGAGCTTGAAAACTAACTCTCAGACCTCGCATTTCATTGTGCCAATGGTTCTCGTAGATCCAGAACAGCCTAAGCGGTTGCATGCAATAAAGGCATACATCGATAGTGGGGCTATTGGAAACTATGTGGATCGTGAATTGGTCTCTAGGATTAACCTCCCTCTCCGTCCTAAAACCAGCAAAGATGTCATCACCACAGTCGATGGAACTGAAATTGCCTCTGGACCGGTAACACATTCCACTACTGAGGTGACTCTTATTGGTCCCGACGGCCATCGGGAGGCTATTGTGTTTGATGTAATCAAGGCTCAACAGTTTCAGGTTATTCTTGTAATCCCTTGGTTAGAGACACATAATCCTCGAATTGATTGGCGAGCTAAGAGAATAACCTTCCCGGATTGTACACAAACCTGCTACCCAGAAAACCTGGAGATTAATCTAGCATCTGTAACCTCTGCCTCCATGCAACTACCTCCGGAATACCAAGACTTTCAGGACGTCTTCCAAAAGGAACAGGCCAACACGTTACCTCCTCACAGATCGTACGATTGCCAAATCGATCTGGTGCCCGGTGCACAACCCCCTTGTAGCAGGATTTATGCCCTTACCGAACCTGAGAATCTGCATTTGAGACAATATTTGGATCAATACCTAGCTAATGGTTTTATTCGCCCGTCAAAGTCCCCGGCATCCTCGGCTTTGTTCTTCGTGCCCAAAAAAGAAGGCGACCTTAGAACTTGTATCGATTACCGCGCATTGAACCAGATAACGGTTAAAAACCGTTACCCTCTGCCTCTGATCCCTGAACTCCTTGACCAGGTGAAGGACGCTTGCATATACATCAAGTTAGATCTCCGGGGGGCTTATCATCTGGTACGAGTTAAAGAAGGCGACGAATGGAAAACTGCCTTCCGTACTAAATACGGATTATTCGAGTACCAGGTGATGCCTTTCGGATTGTGTAACGCGCCGGCTGCCTTCCAATACTTCATGAATGATGTCCTTCGGGAACTCATCGATGTTTGTGTTGTGGTATATATCGATGACATTCTGGTGTACTCCTCTTTGGAATCTGATCACAGAAAACACGTCAGGGCAGTACTTGAAAAACTGCGCCAACACAAACTATTTGCTAAATTGGAGAAATGTGTTTTCCATACCACAGAAGTCGAGTTTCTAGGTTTCATCCTGACACCCAAAGGAGTCCGAATGGACTCAAGAAAAGTGGATGCCATCCTCAAATGGCCATCACCTAGCTCTGTAAAAGGGGTTCAAAGCATGCTCGGCTTTGCCAATTTCTATCGCAGGTTTATCCCGGAATTTTCACGCGTGGTACAACCCATTACTGCACTCTTGAGGCAAAATAAACGTTTTGAATGGTCTGAAGAAGCCGAGCAGGCCTTTCAGGATTTAAAAGCTAAGTTTACCTCTGCACCTATATTGAAACACCCGCGTCCAGATCTCCCTTATGTCGTCGAGACTGACGCATCCAGCCTAGCCATGGGAGCTGTCCTGTCCCAAAGAGATCCCGAAACCAACCAACTGCATCCCGTAGCATTTTGGTCCAGAAAATTCTCGGCACCCAAGGTTAATTATGCAATCACGGACAAAGAACTGTTAGCCATTAAGTCCGCTTTTAAAGCCTGGCGGCATTATATGCTTGGCGCTCGACATACCATCACAGTGATCACTGATCACCGGAATTTACAGTATTTGAAAACCGCCAAGGCTCAGTCATCACGGCAGCTCCGATGGGCTTTGTTTTTCGCTGAATTTGATTTTGTGATTACCTATCGACCTGGCTGCAAGAATGGCAAAGCAGACGCCTTATCCCGAATTGGAATGGGAGAATCTGATACAAACTCTGAACCAGTACCAATAATTCCCGAACAGAGGATTCTAGGCATGACTTCGTTACAGACGCTTGAAGACATTCAAGCCAGAGGGAAACAACTCCTGGACCCAACAACCTTGCAGGATTGGATACAAAAGGGATCAGACTTTACCATAGATAATGGTTTACCTTATTTCCAAGGACGCTTATTCCTGCCACATAAGGAATTACACAAACTAGTTATTTCCGGTTATCATGATGCATTAATAGAGGGACACCCCGGTATTGCCAAGACAGAGGAAAAGGTGAAACGACAATTTTGGTGGCCCTCTTGGCGAAAAGATGTTAAATCTTTTGTGATGTCCTGTGGTGTTTGCGCCCAAAATAAAAGTCAAAAGAAAAGACCAGCCGGTCCCCTTCAACCTCTAGACATACCGCCAGCACCCTGGCACACCGTATCAATGGATTTTATTACGGACCTGCCTCCTTGTTCGGGTTACAATACTATTCTGGTAATTGTGGATTTGTTTTCCAAAATGGCCCACTTTATTCCTTTGAAAGGTTTACCTTCAGCTTCTGTCCTAGCCAAAGAATTCCTCGAAAATATTGTTCGGCTACATGGATTCCCATCTATACTAATCTCTGACCGGGGAAGCCAATTCATTTCCCACTTCTGGCGCAAATGTTGTCAAATGGCGCAGATCGACGTAAGATTGTCGACCAGTCACCACCCTCAGACCAATGGTCAGACCGAGAGGACAAATCAGACCCTTGAGCAATACTTACGGTGTATGTTACAGCAATCTGAAAGCAACTGGAAAGACATTCTTTGGATAGCCGAATACGCATATAATAATTCGGTACACTCTGGAACTGGCCACAGTCCTTTTTATACTTTGTTTGGGCATCACCCTCGAACCTCAAACCTTGACTCACCTCAGAACCTCGGAATGCCTGCAGTAGAACATCTGCATTCTACAATTACCCAAGCCTTCAAAGAGGCAACTACGCATTTACAACAAGCCAAGAGAAAATACAAGGAGAATACTGATCTACATCGGAGTGAAGCACCTCCGTATCAGATTGGGGATCAAGTGTGGTTAGCTACCAGACATTTACCACTCAAAGGGCCTCGAACTTTTAACCCAAAATATCTGGGACCTTATTCTATTACGGCAATAATTAACCCAGTGGCTGTTAAACTTGATTTACCAGCTAGTATGCAAATTCACCCTGTTTTTCATGTGTCACTTCTGAAACCAGTGGTACCCGGAACCCGACTACTCAAACCTCCAGAACCTATTCTAATAGATGGGGAGCCCAAATTCGAAGTGAAGAACATTTTAGACTCAAAAATTTTTAGGTCAAAACTGTTCTACCTAATTGATTGGAAGGGGTACGGACCTCAGGAGAGGTTGTGGGATACCAGCGACCATGTGCATGCACCTCGATTAGTCAGGAAATTCCACCGACTCTTCCCAGACAAACCAAAACCCCCGTAGGGAACAACCTTGGGAGGGGTCTTGGGGGGGAGTGCTGTCATGATGCCCGCTCCCGGGGAGCCGGTTCAAGCCCTGCGTCCCCGAAAGCGGACATCCAGTCCCCAAGGAAGGACCCAGCAACCCCATATAGGGGCCCTTTGGACAGTGTCCTGGCGCCTATGGCGCCAGGCTCATTATGGAAGTGCTTGGGTGCACTTACCTGATGCAGACCATGCTGCAGGATCCCGGCCTCCTTGAGGCCTGAAAGGAACTACTTTACCTGTGGGACTAATTTACCATCCGGGCGTGGCCGGGGAAGGATACATACCTGATTGGAGGAAGGATACATACCTGGAACTTCTTCCAAGGCTATTTAAACCCCACCCGAACAGCCACACGTGCTTCGCGTTGTTCTGCATCTAGCAGCTGGACGCTCACCATGTCTGCTCCTGCATCCTGACTTCTGACACGCCTGCCAGCATCCTGGAACACCTGCAAAGGAAGAGAAGAAGAGAACAGAAGAAGGAAAAGTCCTTACCTGCTAAATCCTCATCCCGGAGACATCTCGCCGACAATCCTGAAAAGGAAGACTTTTATTTAAAAGCTCATCGCGTCGATCGCTGCAGCGCCGCATTCCACTCACCTTTACAGGGCGCCTCCATGTTCAGCAGCGATCATCCGGATTCGCAGTCACGCCCCAGCGCCTAGGGAGAAAAAGACCAGAACAAAAGGTGAGAGAGAGAAGGGAATAAGGAAAGCTAAATCTCCATGTTAAGACTTACCTGTTGATTCATTCCCTCTTCATTTCGGGTCCGCGCCGCATCCTGGCATTTCCGGACCCCGGCCCCTAAGGGGAAAAAGAGACATCAGCGTTAATGAGCGAATGAAAAGACATTACCAAAAAACGCTCATTAAAGACTTACCTGATTTCTACAAGGATTTCACCTCTCATCTCGGGTCGGTGCCTGTTCCCCGGCATTCCGTTCCCCGGCCCCTATGGGGAAAAAAGACACTAGCATCAGTACATTAATGCATGGACACAAGGGGAACCTCTTATCAAAAACTTACCTGGAAGCCAAGCAAGTTTGGTTCTCACCAATCCGAAAATCCAGTGAAGTAACTGGATACCAACGCGCCCCTGCATCAGAAGCAGGATGGAGAGCTCGTCCTTCCAGACCCTAAGGTGAGACGCTACGAGGAATCACAGAAGGGTTTCGAGGAGGGTGAGAGGGGAAAGTGGGAGGCTGATTGCATTACCCCGCAGACAGTTAATCCCCTATTTTCGCCTACAGAAGGATACTTCTGCGAGCCAGACAAGCCAGATTTGGCGGCCCGGTCCAGTCCGTCTTCTGAACCCTGCACATCACCTTAGAAGAGGTCACAGCAGCGCGAAGCAGGCCAGCGCCTCCGTGGGAGTCAGGTGAGCGTTACAACTCAGATTTAAGCACACAGGATGGGATCTTGTCTGGGACTGCAGCTTTTGAATATTTCAATTTGGAAATTGCCCACTGAACATCCTCCAAGGACCATTGACATTCCCCCATTATTGAGGTGTCAATTTTTTTGAGACTTCAGTATAAGCAAGTGGAATTTGATAAGTCTGAGTGAGATGTTTTTCCCAAACCTCTGCCAGAATAGAGACATTCATTGTAACAGAGGGTGTGCTCGGCACATTCCTTATAATTGCCCAGATAGATCTAGTATTGTGCTTACACAAGAGTTGAATCATTTTTTGATTATCAGCATTGTGTAACTTGAATTTGATTAATTTTATTTTGTTCTTGTATGTCTGATTGGTCTGTTTTTTGGAGCTTATTTATTGGGCAGGTGTTAATGCCAAAGCTCCAAGAAGCCTTAGATCTTTATTTTTCTTCCGTTTTAAATTTGCATCATCTATGTTGTATGTATGATTCTAGCGTAGATCATTTGTCATATATTTTTTGCAATATTGCTAAGCAGAGATTTAATAATAACATTATTGCATTCCTCCACTTGCTGGATGCCTGTCCTATGGGAGATTATATCACCCTGCGTCATAATTTCTATTCTAACCATAGTTGTCAACTGTTAACATAGTTTTGTATTCCAACAAAGAGACAGGGCAGGACGTTCAAATTCTAAGAGTGTTAGTACAAGTGTAATTTCATGTGTGTTATATTCTAAATTCACATTCAGATTGATGATCATGTGGTCACCTAGACCAGGGTTACTCATTGTCACAGGATCACAGCAAATGACTAGATTAGTAGATACACAAAAATAAGAATAGCGAGAGCCTCTTTGCCATGTAAAATTAGTTTCATTGTTACCTATCTCTGCGATTTGTATATCCCAATCCAAGAGATATGTCACCCATCCTTTCCCTCTAAGCATAGAGGTTGGCTCACAATTCATCATTGTTTTAGGGTGCTTATCACTGGGTAAATTAATGCAGGTAGAGTTGAAATCACCACATATGGCCACCACATAATGGGGATTACGGAGAAAAGCATCTTCTAAGATCATATATAGATGTCTAAAAATCATGTCTAGAGACTTCTTTGCTGGATTCCAATACAGACATATTATCAGAAAGGAGATGTGTTCTTCCCCCTGTGTGGTCAATTCTATGGCCAACAGATCTTCAGAAGATGAAATCATCTTGGTATTGGCTTTCATGTTATTATCAACAAGGACTGCTAAACCTCCAAATGTTGTACCTAAAGGACCGATGTTGGTAGGTGCAGTATAGATCATGTAACCATTCAGATGGAAGTGTTGTAGCTTCATTGTTTCTTGAATAAAGATTACTGTCAGTGTGTTACAATTTTGGATGGAATTAAACCAGGAATATAAGTTCTTGTAGCTGCGTGTAGTACAAGATTTAAATCTTATGACTTTTGGGCTACGATTGGGATTGGCATGTTTGATTGAAAAAAAGGTTTTCATTAAAGGTTAAAGGTTGCACCTAGGACCAGTACTTAACTGTATTAGCCAAGGAGGAAAACTGGGTCATATTTTCATCATTCAGCGATTTTGAGTTTTCATTGTAAGGTGTTGCACGTTTGCTAGCCTCAATTGCCTTGTCATGAGCCTCTATAAACAAGAGAGCATCTTCATGGCATTTAAATATTTTAAGATGGAGTCCCAATTGTGTGAGATTTGCCCGGTGTTCACAGGAGTGAAATTCACAAATCATACGATTGTTGTTTTTAAGCGACAAAGTCACCCAATTGATATTGTCAGAGTTTAAAATTCTTAAAGAGGGAATCTGGTTAAAAGAATGAAGAATAATGATTGATTTATTCTAGTTGTGCAATTAATTTTCGGATTGCTAACCCATCCAAAAATGTTTGAGGTCTGGGAAACTTTTTCCGGCGATACCTCAGATAGTAGAGAGCCACAACCTTTTTTGTTGCCTTTGACAGGAAAGAAACTAGACAGCTGTGTTTGTGTAATGCTGCTGGTCTCATTCAGAAGATGTAAAGGAACCTGAATTGAGTATATGGACTTGAAACTCTACAAATCCTCTAAGGCTGTTGCTATTGCAGCAGTAGAATTATTTGTATCAACTCTCTTCTTTTTTTTTGCTTTTGGGTAAATGTTCGATTTTAGACCTTTGAGGAGAGCAATCCTCCTTTAGCTGCAAGTGGGATTTACTTTTCTCGTTTAACCGATACAAGTCCAGCATCTCATCCTCATTCAATATATTGCTAAGATTTTTTATAAAAGAGTTGTGTCCATTTATTTTGGACTGTGCTTGATTTTTGTTTTTTTTACCAGAAGTGTCATTTTGACTCTTTTTGTTTGCTCTTCTTTTCAAAGCCCTAAACTCTAATCGCTTGACTCTATGGGAAAGAAACTGATTTGAGGCCATTGGGTTTGATGGAGCTTGTGTTAGTGCCGAGGTCTTGGGCGAGGTCTGACCTGGGGTCTTATCATATTGTTCTATCAAGTCCGTCAACAGTGAGGGACTATTGGGATCCTCACATATCAGTTCCAACGCTATGCATTCCATCTGAGGAGACAAACAGCACTGCCTATGTTTTGAACAGTTTGTCAACTGAAGGGCTTTTATGTGAGTTTCAAGTTCAATCATTTTTGCTAAATTAGTGCTGACATTTTACCATATGTCATCAGTGTTAATTCAGCAGTATCATCATACACTGGGTTGGATTGACCGATTGCAGTCGCACATGCCATGTTTTTAGAAACAGCCAAAGTGTTGATGTCTTCAGTTTGCATTGACTTATTGCGACTATCTGCATCAACGGTTTGACATATGCGAGAAACATAGTGTACCTGTTTAGTATCAGGATTCATTGTGAATTTAGAGGTCATGAAGTTTTCTTGAGCAAGGATGAAGCCTTCCAGTTTATTCATCTTTTCAAGAATATCCGACAAAGAGATCTTGCTATCACAGATCTCATAATGGGTAACCTAGTGACCTTTATCTAGTATATTCAAAATGTGAGTCACCACTGGAAATGAGTACATGTGCGGGGTGTTAGGATCCTGAGATAGGATAATGCTTGATGTTGACGCATTTTGACTTGAAATTCTCCTAGGATGTGTTCTCCTTATTGGAGATTTGTTGGTGCTCATCATGTTCGAGAGCCAGCACTTTCAAATCATGTATTACATTGCTTGATGAAGGAGATGGAGAGCTAGCCATGGGTGGATGAGAATCCTCTGTGATGGATGCAACAGGTGACAAAGGGTTGGCCAGTAAATTAGAGTGGGGATTTGACACATTTCATCTATGGAACTTGGGAGGAAAAGTGAGGGTGTGGAGGGGCCAAGGGAGACTCTGACCCGTTTACCCAATTCGGCGATAACGGCAGGAACCAACATGGAAACCTCAGAAACATAATTTTTGTAGCATTCAACAGAGTTTGACATCAGAGAAGTAGTAAAGGGTTTACCCAAGCAATTTAATTGCCCCCGATGTGTTGATATACCCAGGTTATAAACCTCATGTAAAGAGTAGGATAGTGACTCACACTTAGCAGCAGAAGAGTGATGGCCTTGGGCATGAGCATGAGTTGAAGGTAAGTCTTGATAGGTTTGAGATGGAGTACTGCCACCAATGTGTTTATCAGGCAGTGGAGAATCATTGGGAAGCATATGAGGTGATTCTTTTTGAAGTTATTCTTTAATCACTGATATTTCACTGAGCGAGCCCATGTAGGAGAAGAGTTATTCATGACCGCAGAATTTATTTCTGATGTCTCAGTGAGACATCTTCCACTTCTAAGCCCCACTTCTAATCATGCAATCGTACACCCCAACAATGTGTTGTTTTTTTGTTTTTTGGGGGGTTATATGTTTATAAACAAACTAGTAAGTAAAGCACTATTTGTTGTTACTGTTATATAAAAATATGGTTCTTGCAACAATTTTGCTTTCAAACTGGGTGAACGTTCGTGAGAAACAAGACAACCCTGCGAAGTGAAGTTTTCTGACCGTAGATACAACAAGCCCAAACAGAAGGACAGCAACTAGTGTCCCCGACAGTAGCTAGGGTTGAATAACGCAGCTGTGTTAGTTAATAATATCATATCCAATGACATCAATTGATACGGCTTAACCAAGTTAGAAGTTATAGAAAATGCACGTGTTCATGCACATGGCAGCAGTAACTAGCAGAAAAGTTCTAGACTACAGCGCAACCGCTGGTAGGTAAGTGCAATACCCGCAACATGCAGTGATAGCCAAATAACTCTGTTTATTGAGTATAGAGACGTAAACACAGATAGCAGTTTGCACGCCGAAGCATGACGTTGTTATTCAACAGAAGGCCTTCATGTCCAGGCCCCCTTATGGACAGTCACAAATAGTTTCATGCAGTTTACAAAGCGAAAGAGAAGAAGCAATTACAAATACTCCTTTTATGCAAGAATTTCCACAAAGCACCCCAGTGATACTCACCAGAGGCAACAAGATTTTGTAAAATCAGTGGGGAGGACAAGGTCTCATAGCAAGACACTTGTAAACATGAATACTTCCAAATTTAAAATCTTACGGTAGTAGGAGATGGAAGATTAGGGACATCCAACAGGAAATCATGGTGCTGGCAAGTTTAGAGTAAGAAACTAGAAGTGTCCGCAAAGCAAGCCCAACCAGCCGCCACAGCCGAGCAGCCAAACAGGCACTTCCTGGGCACTTCTTGGTGCGCGCACGCTGGTGCACGCACCCATGCTTTTTTGTGCTGTGGTGTGGGACTGGTGGGTGGGGCTTCTCCCTAAATAATGAAAAATAAAAAAATATGGATGAATTAGTCACCGTAAATGTTCATTTTATGTTTCCAGTGAGGTCCAGGTTAGTTTAGCGTGCTGCAATTTAAAAATCGCACTGTAGAAGGAAATCAGTCCACATGAAGAGTGCAGGGTCTACGAGGACAGCAGGATAACTCCAGGCCAAACAGGCACTTCCTGGGCACTTCTCGGATTTTTATGAAGACTGGGAAAGTGTTCCTTTAGTCCTGGAGCACACCAGGACCAGATGCCTAATGTGGACAAGACCACCAATGCCTAATCGTAAAACAAAGTTCTAGCTTGTTATTCTATACATTGCCCAAATGTATACAAGGAAAGTTAGCATTATCTAACCAGCAAAAACTGTATTCTGATCCGGTGCTTTTAATTTGGCACACTCCTGAATCAAGAATTTGACATTGGCAGCATCAGTGCCGTGAAAGCCGTATGACGTAAGTTAACAGCTGGAAGTTGCTCCCCCTAAGAAATCATTGCAAACTCCTGGGGATTACTGAATACTTTGTATACCATTTTAAAGTTAACTTTTTACATCACCCTCCCGTAATTGTGGTCTTTCTTCTATATTGAAATAGGTTGTGAAGTGTGTTGCAAAATCACATTGTCAAATTTAGTCTGAGTTTGAAAAAGAACAGTTGGGATTAGACCCAAATACATATTCAAAAGTTAATAATACAAAATGGAATGCCCACACAGGAGCAAAATGAAAATGTGTGAGTGCGATGCACATATGGCTAAGCCAGAAAGTGGAGCAAACAGACATTTGGTTGGAGGAAAGCCTACGATTCATCAGACACCGATGTGCAGGAGTAGGCAATGAGTTTCATACATCTCAGCGCGGCACTCTTTCCTCGAATCCTCGAAAGATTCTTTAATATATAATTTCCATGCCAACAATCTGTTTTATTTCAATGAGCCACGACTTTTATGTCACTAAATAATAGCAAATCATATTGTTATTGAAAAATATCATCTTAGTTTGAGCATTTCAGATGTCGACGTTTAATTATTTAAGAATCACTGATGCTGAATCATCAAAGAAGGCTTGGGTGGTAGGTGCCCATCAGCAATATGTGACAGCCCATCCCATCCCCCAGTCCAACATTCTGAGAGAATAGGAGCGTGCAGGAGATGAAAACACGTTGTGCCAGAAAATCTCACATCTGGATGATCAGCATATGCATTGGGCATCTTGGCAGTATTATGGTACATATCCACATGCACGTTTGCACATGTGCAATCGGGTTAGCACATGGACACATTTGTTTGCACAGGTGCACTCTAAAGAATACCAGTGCAAATACAGAGCAAGTGGATTTGCAAATGTAACAATGCCCCATGCTGTACCTGGCACAGCACTCACTTGCTATGCCAGGTGCAGCCCAGAGATTTGCGTCATTGTAAATGTATAGCGCCACTCCTGATCTCACTGGGATCCCCCCGGAGTGGAGCAGAATGTTTCACATGGAGCCAAGCAGGTTTGACCCTCACTAAAGTTGCCAGGGTTGCAAAGCAAAGTTCCCATTTGAAGGGGCATAGGTCCTGTTGGTAGTCTTAACTTGCAGCCTGCCATGAGGAGACACCAGGAGGGGCCTATGCCCCCCATTCACATATGCACTCAATGGGTAAGCTGTTCATGTGCACTACCTCTTGGGTGCCGCAGAGGCACCAGGCCTGTGTTCATGTGTATTAATGTACAATGCACATATGCAATCTGTTTACCTCACTAGCAGAATGCACGCCACCATGCGAATGAGGGGATGCCTCGGTTCCACATGCTATTACTTAACAGGCTTTCTAGTCCCTGCATGTTTGTGAGCACTACAGTGTGGCATTGCTCACGTGTTCAGCCTGTCTGGCCCCTTGAAGACACTGCCAATATCCACATATGCTGGTCTGGGTCTGTATTAATTTACATTTGTGCAAGAGTAAATGTCAACATACGAGGTCTCTACACTATCGTAGGATAGACCTTGTGGAGGAACATACATTGATTGCCGATCTTAAGGGCGAGTTCACCATAGCGATAAGTCAAATACATAGAGGATACAGGAAGATGTGCTGTGCCTGGCTAAAATGACTTCATATTTATATGGATAGTATTACCAAATATATACGAGTACAAAAAGAAAGTTACAAATTAATTGAACTTGATTATATACAGAATTTTAGATTGGTAATTTTCAACTAAGGGACATATTCCAGCAAGGCTTCTGAGTGACATGTGGTAAACGACGAGAGTGAAGCTTGGGTTGTCTATGATGTCGTTCAGAACTCTGAGTTGAAATACACACCATAGTTCTGCACTCAATAAATACCCTGATAATAATAATAATAATAATAATAATAATAATAATAATAATAATAATAATAATAATAACAGTTGAAAGCTACTTATCTATAATTGTATAATCTGTGTGGTCCTGGGCATACATTTCCAACCCCTGATCCGCATAATGAGGAAGCATGTATTCCACAGGCCAAAGCCATTGACAGAAGCTGTTTCTCCCAGTTGCGCATTCTACGCTGCATCTTACCTTACTTAACATTCACCCACAGACCCATGACCATCATTTCTCTAATACTATCCAAACAAGACTAGGCAAACAGCCTCTATCTCGGACTAACAGATTACCTAATAATGAAACTTTGAAGAGTTCAAAATGAAGCAGCAAGGCTTCTTCTCAGGATGAAGCAATTTGAACATATCACGCCAGTATTATGTACACTCCTCTGGCTACCCGTCAAAAAAATTGTTAATTTCAAAACATTGTGCATCACCCATTGTGCAGACCATGGGGTAGGTGCTACCTCCTTCAGAAATAAGTTTCAACACTACACTCCCTCCAGAACACTTAGGTCCAGCAACACAGTAAGTACTAGTGCACAACTTCAACACGGAATGTCCAAGAGGAGGATCTTTTTCAGATCTGGCCACAAAACTGTGGAACACCCCACCCAAAGCACTGTGCCTGGAGCAGAACCACCTGATTTTCAGGAAACAGCTCAAGAATTGGCTTTTCCACCAACCACTTTGAAAGAAAAGAGGAAATAAGTGTAGCCAACTAAGAACTGCGCACCAGAAACCTGGGCTAATTTATGACAAGCCTTTTTCAAAACTCTTGGCGCTACATCTGCAGGAAGCAAAGCTGACTCATTAAACCTCTCCTGCATTGCACTGGTACGCATCTTTATTCTTTGTGAAATACCAAGAGCCAGGAAGTGACAACACCCATACCCCCACTCTCCACCACCTCACCACTCACTAACTCCTCTAAAATCTTGCATCGTTACACCTCCACTACAGACTGCCTCCGAGGTCTATTCAGACTCTATCCATCTATACATCTTCTATCAACAACCATGCCTAATATTTGCACTCCACAATCTGGGCGCTTCGCATTTGGCCAACCTACCCAGTCGGTAGCAACCATAAACAACATAGATATTTTAATTTCGACACACAGGTAATGGGTACTCCCGGCCTGCATCCATCAGCACCAAAGGTTTCTGCCTCCGCCTTCCCACGATACAACTAACACACCTGCCCTCCTTTCTTACTGAGCCATGCACAGTGACGCAAACATTGTTGGCAGAAGGGTGCTATATAAGACCACCTTAATTTATATTACATTACGTACATTACGTAATGAGAGAACCATCTCCGGTTCCGGAAGCACCTCAAAACCTTCCTCTTTGCTTCTGCTTTCTCTCCCCCTCTCCCCTGCTAAATTCCTGACTGCATTTGCACTGATTCTGCAACAGGGCTACTCTCACCGATCTCGGTCCTTGGCCCTGCCACTCTCCTCTTGCACTGCCTCCCTGGCAACCCCTGCACAGAGGGACTGTCTCTGTATCCCTACAGCCCCCTTCCCAGCACTTGTCTGCACTTACCTTGCACTTGCCACCAGCTGGCCCTTATTATTTATCTTGTTATTCTACTATCCCTGTACTGCACTTTCCCCTCCCCCTTTCCCCTTGCACTTTTCCCTTCCCCCCACCCACGCACTTGCGTGATCTGAATGACACCTGGCCTAGTAGGATTGTTGTCTGTCTTCCCTTTGTCCCCCCTCCCTGCCTCGTTGCGCCTTGAAACACTTGTGTATAGGCGTGTTACAAATGTCATATCATATCATATCATGTATTCACTAAGAGTCATCTATTTCTGAAAAAAAGCGAGGTACTGTTTGGAATGGTCGATACTTTCTGTTCATCGTATACTGTCTCTGCCAATTTTTATATGCTTTCCCAACTTAGCATCACTTAGGATCTCCACATCAATACAAAGATTATTATCATTGCTTTGTAATTTATTTTTAAAAAGAGGCTGTTAATTTCTCCATTCTTAAACCATCATAGGAGAATCATCAGTGCTGATCCTGATGATGTGTGTATGTATACAAAATGTGTTGAGCTCAACCAAGGACAGAAGGCATCTGGGCGCTCAAAAGTCAAGTAGGACCATACATAACGCCACACCACCTCAAAGCAACAGTGTCTTAAGGGTCTTCTGAAAATGGAAGTGGTCTGGAATCTTCTGCAGATATGCTGGTAAAGAATTCAAAAGTGAGCAAACACGCAAAAAGGGACATAGTGGGTGAGTTTCAACTGAAGAAGAGCCAGCCCAATACACAAGAAAGCCCGATGGGCAATACACAGTGGGCCTCATTACAATCCTGGCGGTAACCGTTCCTGTCACACAGGCACGGCTGCCGCCATAGTTGCATTTTTCCGGCCCCTGGCAATGGGGACATACAGGGCCATTCCGACCTTGCCGGACCCTGTATGTCCCCATTGCCAGGGGCCGGAATCCATTACTCCCCATTCCCATTCGAGCCCCAGAGGGCTCAATGGGAATCGGGAGGTTGGATGCACCAGCACCGTTTATAGCGGTGCTGGTGCATCCGACATGCTGTGCTCGTGGGTGCCTTTCTGCACGCCAGGTCCGACCTGCCGCGAAGAAAGGCACCCACGAGCACAACTCGTAGTTTGCCAGTCCGGGAACTACGGTACCGGCATGCTTACTGGTAGTGTAGATCCAGGACCAGCAAACTGATAATGAGGCCCAGTGCCTTAAACTTTATAATACAACATTGTGTTTTACGTCATGACAAACATATTATTGCCACTCTAATTTATTTTGCGTTTTTCATTGTCTATATTTTTCCCCACCTCGACTTTCTTTTGTTCATGCTTGTCCTATGGCTATACACATTTTGTTATAATATTGGGAACATTTTTTACAATTTCTCTATACAATGTATTATTTCTTGTTTTGTGTCCCGATTCAACATGAATAAATGTTGGACAATGGAATGCTGTTCTTCATTATATGTGCTGTTTCTCCATCACAATGCCTCATGAATTAATGCTGTCCAATGGAATGCTGGTTGGTGTGTTTTCTTTTATTTTTCTATTCCTTACTGTATCTTTTGCTTAATATGTATACAGCCTTGAGAAAGACCCGGTGGGTTCAAACACGATTGACTGTGTGTTACTTGAAATGCTGTACATGGGCATAGTACCTGCAATATCTACGTTCAACCAATTAAATGTGTTACAAGTCAGCGTAGTATGACAGCGTCTAACTTTAATAAAAATGAACCAAGTCATTGGCAGTTTGTTAGGGTTTGCCAAGTCATTGGAGATTTACAGGGGTAAGGCTACTGGCATCGGGGCCTCTGGGTGCAAGCTTTGGGGATATGAGAATGTGGACATACTACAGAGGGAGGGGAAATCTCTTTCTTGCATGGCTTTTTTGGTGAGCCTCCTATGACAGCCAGATGCATGACCCACTTGGAGACTGGTACTCCCTTTCTCACAGATTTGTTGAGACTCAGGGTGATCCTGATCTGGTGATCTGTCTGGGTGAAGAGAGAGGGGACATTAAGCAGATTTGTATTAAATCATCTCCTCAGCTTGGATAATCTTTATAGAGTTGGTTGGCTATTGTTTATCAAAAGAGCATTTGGCAGTATGGGATCGGTTTGCTAATTTGATAATCCCGAAAGATTGGAGATCTGGACAACCATCCTGATTAAAACACACATCTGGTTGGGCCAAGATAGTCTGCGTGAGTAGGCAAACTAGGTTAAACCATCAATACGATTTTAACTTCCCCTGAGCCCCGCAAGTGGCCCGGCAGAGCACCTATCCTTTGTTTCTAATAACCATCATCGGATATTATTAACTGGGGCCCGTTTCAACGTCTTGTGCTTCAAAGCCTATGGCACGGGGTGTTCCTATATAGGCCATGCACAGTATTTTTGTGGAGAATTGGAATCACTGTTGCATGTTATCCTATTATTTCCAATTTATAGTGACATACATATTAGTGCTTACAGAATGTTCTTTGATCAAGAAGCCTGTGACTATGGAAACTGGCACTCATGTTTCTATTGTCTATCCCCACGGTTCAGGTTGCTTTTGCCTTTTCTTGCTTTTTAAAAAGACCGACGCTCTGCCGCGATATTGCTAAACTATGACGTAGGCATGTTGTAAGTTGTTCCTCATTTCTTGAACGTCTCGCGTTTTGTATTTTATAATCAGGATGTGAAGATGATTGTTCCACTACTTTTAAAAGGAAGTGTTTCAAGTTGTATTGCCATGCTGCAAAGTGTTAATATGCGTGTGATTGTTCCCCTTATGTTCAAATGTGTGCGTTTTGTTACACGTTGTGAAGGAACATGTTTTTCGTATTTCAGTGCCATTCATTGTGTTTTATTGTGTTTTAGTCATGCATGACGTGATGTTATATAACATGTTGTTTGATGATTTTTCTTTTATCCGAACACATTACCACGATAAGAACAGCAAAGGAGCAAGTACGCATCCCTGTTGATCCCCACTTGTGACACAAAATGCTTTTGTTCTTTCACCGCCGTGCCTGAACCTAACTGTGCCTGAGATATTGCCATAAAGGTTTTTCATGGGATTCAAGATGTTGTCAGGAATTTCTAGGTTTGCAAGGATGTTCTATAAAATGTTGCAGTCGATTGAATCGAAAGCATCTTTAAAATCAACAAAGACCAGGAAAAGAGTGCCCTAATTCATTGCATTTTCATTCACTCTGTGTTATTTAACCCTAATAATACAGTGTTCAAATTCTAAGGATATTTTATTAGAGTCATATGCCTTTGATTGATACTACTGTAGTTTGTCATTCAGGGTGGGAACCATGAAAGCCATAACCATACTCTCTTACCTGAACCTGTTTCTGTACCAATGTATATGTTGTCAGTTGAGTTTATATGATATGAGTACTTCTCACGACTTCTCTATAGAAGCTGTTATTATTGAAGCTTTTGAAACTAAAACCTTAACACATATTTATATAGACTAAGGCAGTGAGGAAAGTGGTCCTTAAATCGCATCCTGTTCCCAATTCTCAGTTCCGCCACAAAGTGAAAGGACACAGAGGGAACTTAGCTTCCCCTCCAGCTACCTAAATCATGACTAAATGAACGGCTATTAACAGAGGCGATTACTACAGAGGCAGCATGCTCCATGACACACCTGAACTATCGTAATCGCAAACTACCTATACAGGATAAATAACATAATACTGTGAATCACTGCCGATCATGAACACTAGATTAAATGCTTGATAGGAGACATACAATGAAAGAATGGTGTTAGAATTGCATGACATGATGGCATAAGACACACATATATGAGCAAAAAATGGACAGACTACTGACAGCCTGATAAAGCCCAGAGTGGGCAAAACACATGTTGCCTGGCTTGCAGCTTATGTTGGCTGGCTCATGAGTAGCTTCACATTGGAAAAGTTGATGTACATACCCGAGTGCCAGATTTGTAAGCCTTTCAGCCATAGTAATGTGAAGGATTGCCATTGCCAGTTTATAAACAAATACTGTGAAGCAGGTAATTATATATAGCTCTGAAAGGGAAATCTGCTGATCAGATCCCCCCATGTACCAAAAACCTATAATTATGAGTTACTATTCTGTGGCAGAAACCTCTTTAAATATAAGAATACCTGACCCAGAGACATAGCCACTCCACAGCAAGCTCTGCTGGGAACAGGAATCAAAGGGCACATACATTCATCCAAGGCTTGGCCTCACACCAGGGTGCTGCATATCTAAAGGTCTTTGATTCTTTTGAGAGCGGTGGGTGTTAGTGTAGTCCGATAGAGTTCTTTACACCTGGAGGGTGGTTCCACCATCTTGTTTCTTTCTACCTCTGCCTTTCTATCCTGTCCCCTCCATTTCCAGTAGCACAAACCACTTTGGGTGTGATGTCAGAAGGCAGAGTTCACTTGCTCTAAGAACAGGGATCAGACCCCTAAAGCACTTCAGGCTAGCTTTTGCCCAATCATATTGGGGACTCTTGCCTTTAAAAGAAGGGCTCTCCTACCACTTCTCAGCTTCACTTTGGAACACACACCTAAGAAGAATTTTGATGGACCTCTGTTGGGAGAGTTAACTTTCCAGAGCCACTACCAGTGTGGTGAAAACTGTGTGTCCAAGGCAGAAGTGAGCTATGTTCCCTACCCATCCTCAGGGCACATTGAGTGTGAACCTGCTGCTGGAAAAAGACATGATCACTGCCAGTCACGCTGCTGCCCAGGACCTCTTTGTGGTGAAGGAACCCTGGCAGTGTGCATCTGCCTCCCTTGCTGTGAGCCCAAGAACAAGGACTGAGCTTGTCCATAAGAACCCAGAGCAGGTCTCACAGCTTCCTGAGACCCAGGACAGGCAACAGCCCTGTGTTTCCTCACAACAAACTGGTGGAACTGCCATCAAACTGGGTTCCCTGTATCTCAAACTAGCAAGACCTTCCGGAGCTGCCTTTGGCACCCGCTAAGCTTTTCAAATTCGGACTGCACATTCAAACCTGCTCACCACTCCAAAGCGCTAGCCTAGCACGTCATTACCTTGGCTCGAACTACAGGCTCTTTTTTGCATCTGCCACCTTTGAACTATTGCTTGCCCAACCAGCATCTTCGCTGCCGATTGTCATAGCCAGTAGCACCAACCCTGGTGGATCCCTGACCATCGGACGCTGCATCAAACCTCTCAAACCAAAACTATGAATTCAGTCGCCAGCATCTTCCTCATCTACTCAATTGTCACACCAACCCTGATGGCCCTCATGATTCGCAACTCCTCAAGCACTTCATCAAACTGATCCAGTAGCGCAGCAGATCCAGTCTCCAGCCTCTTCAAACTAACCGTCGATCTGACTCTGGTGGCCCTCATGACCCACTCACCTTCAACTTCCACCTTCTAAACGCAACAATCCCCTCTTTGACCCAGCTCTTCACCACTCCCAGTTGAAGACAATGTGACTGCCACAACCAGACAGCCTCGAACCACTTGAACAGCCTGGCTCACCGTAGTTGAACAGCCAAGAAGGTACTATTGGCCCAAACTGCCCTTTGGTCCATTTTGGGCTGTGGAAACTGTGTAGGTAACTTGTGCACATTTTTCCTCAACACATATCCTATTTTATAGAACATTGTGGTTGTTGAAATAGCCTATCACGCCTGCATGCTCAACCTAAGTGCTGCATTCTCTCTTTTCTTGAATATAGTCTGTTTTTTCCACAAGGGTGGGCTTTGTACAGTGTTTCAATTTTATTTCTCTTGCAGATGGTGTGCTTAATTAAAGTATATATATTTGTTTAGTACGACATTCTTTTGCCAGCAGTCGTTTTTTCGATGGATTTTTTACTGAAAAAAATGTTTATTCACTACTCATCCCTGTACTCCTGCAGAGCACCAGCCATTTTGTCACAAGACGTATCAATTAACGCCATATTTTAGAACTATACATATCCACAGTAATAACTAAAACACTTTTCACAGCAATAGTACAAGTAAAACCCTCCAATGCCTGAACTACCAGCTCCGAACAATTCAATAAAGTCCTGACATGAGTGTGGTCAAGTGATTTCCACAACTTATCAAGTCTCCAATGCCCTTGTCCAGTTATTTGATCGAGGGCCCTCGGCCGTTAAGCACAGTCAAGCGATCATCAAAACAACAATGGAAGCGCAAACTCGGGTCATGTTTCATTATGTTCTTGAAGGGCACAATCAACGGTGCGAAAAAAGACAAAAAATCCATAACGATTTTGTCCCTAAACCAGCGACCTTCAGCTTCAAAAGCAGAATCGCTGCCCTTTAACAACAAAGAGAATCTATGCGGGCTGCCGATAGCATCACACCTGTGCGGCAAGCATTGCCCCGTGGAAGTAGCAGGCACTGCTTGCTTCCCCTTTAAGCATCCAGCTTCAGGCAGTTGTCTGAGATCTACAATTGCAAATGTCCCGCTTTGAGGCTCTGCGGGCAGATCCATACATTTCCATAGCTTCTTTAAATGCACATCTAAATGTCCCCGCAGTCTCAGCAGATTAATACAGACCTACACGAATGTAAACAGTACTGCACTGGATGTGAGCGGCAGCAGTGCTGTGCTGAATACTAAGCGCTCGCGAACAAGACCCTGCGTGCATTTTAGTTCAAATCCCATTTCTCTTGTTCTTGCTTTCTGAAAGAGGAATAAAAAAAAGATGGCTTCGCTAGCAGCGCCAAATGAACGACAGTCCCTTAAATCTTTAAAACAATCTTTATGATATTGTAATTCAAGAGGGAGAGCACCTGGACACTTCCAGACCAAATCAGCGTTGGACAGTCAACAGTGAAATGGGCCTGGCTGAATTATTGAAAGCAAGGATGGCTGGAGGTGCATATTGCCAGTCCGATAATACCACATCTGTGCAGAGTCTGCGGGCTCAGGTTCGAATCCCAGCAGGGCCAAAGTCAGACTTTCATCCTCGATAAATGAGTACCACACACCATGGGTAATAATAAGCAGTGGCTCAGATGCCCGTGGGCTCGTAGCACTATATAAATGCTAAATTATTATTATTGCGATCATGGAGAGCATCAGCCTAAATAAGAAACAGTTGGGCAAAGAAAGATAACTGCAAGCTGAATAGAAAATGTATGTACAGAGGTTAAAAACTCAGCTCATTTTTGAAACTCCTTGTGCTGTTATCCTCTCGTGTAGAAAATACCCAATTGACTGTTGCACTGTTTTGTTGGTGACGACAGTCGTTAGAACAGTGGGCCAAGAAATGAAAGCACTTGAAGGCCTGCATGGTACATAAAACATTTAATTTCAAAGCGACACACTTTGACTGGATGACTGATAGGTAATCGAGCGGGGGAAGCCAAGCGTGACTGCGCGCGCCAAGGGCGCCGGGGAGGAAAAGGTGATCGGCTTCTTCATGGCTGGCAATATTGTAATCAAGAAGTTGATAGAAATGTTGATCTTGGAGAACATGCTCTCAGCAAGAAAGGTACCGTCTAAGCCTTTTTTTTTAAAACATTTTTTAAAGTTGCTTAGGTTTCTGCCATCAATTGAAATTCTATCCAGGAGAACCCAAAATGCTCTCATTTTCAGAAGTCATCCTTCATAGACAATGAGCATTTTGGTAAGTCCCTCGGTTCTCCAGAACTCTGCAATTGAATTGGATCTTTTTTGTTTTTAATTCAGACCATAAAAGGGAATCTTTGCACAGCCAAACTATGTTTTGCACAATAGATTCAGGGAAAAAACCATTTGTATTTTATCCACCATGGCAAATTACAGGAAGCACCTGCCATTTTTTTTTTCAGTCCAAAATAATTCTTCTGCTTCTGTGGCACTTCTCCTTTCTTTAGTGTGCAGGTGAACAGAGATGTTTTAACAACTTTCTTCTTTCTCAATTTACACAATTGATTGTATTTTGGCTGAAATGACAAGTTTCTAAGAGTGAGAGGTTTTACACCAGATGCTAATTTCAATCTTTAGTTGTGCCTGTAGATTCTGAGAGTAAAATGACTCTACACAATTCCTGGTAGCAGGATCTACGTGTATTTTGAACCTGTTTCCGTGGAGAAAAAAGGCGCATTTTCTGTCCACTTGATGAGCCTCAATCACCACAAATAACTGCAGAATCCTTACTGCATTGGGGGTTTCGCCCTGTGAACCCTCATACAATGCTCCCCATGCCCCCTCTTCTTGCCCCTTCCTCCCCCAGATAGCTTTGCCTTCTCATGCACTGATCTACCCGCCGGCTTCAATCCCTCAATACTGTATATTACATGCCTTCCATTCAAGCCAAATCCTTATTTTTCTGCTCCTCTCCCATGCGCAATCTCCACCTCCATTCCACCTCTGCACCGCTCCCACATGCAAACATGTCTTCCTAATTAGTTCACAAATACAATAATATTTTCTGTTTCTTCTTTTGTGTTAAATGTCTGAGACTATAGATCAGGTAGAAGCAAATGCTTTATTTTTAAAATAATTCTTATACCAATCTGTAAAGTTTGGTCAAGTGACGATTTCTAATTCAATTTCAGGAAGATAAGTGATGTCAGTAAAAACATTAATGATGTTTAATGCATGCGTTCTGTCTTAAACTATGATTTTGGGCTTGTACTTTAGCCTTAAAACCTCACGGCCTCTGTGAAATGGACGTCGAGATCATTCTAACTGATATCAACATTAAATGCTCAAACTGGTGTGATTTTAAAATGAGAAAGCTACTCGTACATTTATGGAAATGCAGAGTCAGTAAATTGCAATGTACAAGCATGTTTACTTATAAACTTTATTTTGAATGGAACTTGGATTAATACATTGTTTTGTGCAGTATTAGGCTATGTTGTTTAAAGTTTATAGCTATCTAAATTACTGTACAACTGCTGCCTCATGCAAGCATGGAAGCAGGATAAAGGTCCCAATTCCGTGGGATTGCTCACCTCTAATTATGTCCAGTGAAGGCTAGTTTTTATGTATTTCACCTACTAAAGTGACACTTAAAAACTGCCTTGATTGTGAAAGCAGTTGCTGAAAACAACCTTTGTGCTTACTGACCCCTGGCCTCTAGACTCTATAAGCCAGTTAAGAAATATTAGTTCTCTTGTGTTTAGCATTGTACAAGGGTTCCAGGAAAACATCCATGTTGTCATCGATTTGGAAGGGGAACGGGAGTCATGTGAGGGCAGAAGTTAGAGGGAGTGAAGTGGTGACATGTATAGTTGGGCCCCATTGCATTTGATAAACTAATAAAGCATTAATCTGCGCCCGGCTACCCCTGGGTTTTTTGTGCGCATTATCAAATAAACTAAACTAATTAGAAAAGGACTTGCCGGGGGCATTGGCAAGCGGGCTGCGAGATGGTTGCATAAACCAGAGCTCCTGCTCCACTACTAGTATATAATACCAGAGGGCTATACATTATATTTTTCCAGTGACTCACATACCTTACTACTTTACCTTCGGGGGATGCTGCGACTCTCCATTTCGCTCCAGTTTGCAGCCCTCACTGAGCGATCAAGAGGTCTTGATGCAGCGGCATCGAGTTTCAGGAGCGTGCACTTCCTGTCAGCTATGTTGGATCTCCTCGGAGGCAAGACGCAGTCCCTTTCTATATTGAGGTACAGCTTTGCCTCACAACACAGGCAGCCATATACAAAAGCCTGTATCTACATGTGATACAATCGACTAGAATCAATATATTAAGCCATAATTGACAATTGATATACATTAAAAGTTTGTGGTCCCCTACTACTGCGAGGAAGCATGCATGTTGCTGACTGTTTTTATTAACAACAGCTTTCCTGCTACAAATAAGAATTTTACCAGAGGTTTTTATAAAAGAGGTGGCTAATAAATCCTCGGGTTGAATCGTACATATGGTAAATCCTGGAACCATCTGCTCTGATTATTGAAGCTGATCTAATTGAGACCTCTAATTAATATGATCCTTCAATAAGTGGCATAAATATCAAGTAGTATGTTTAAAATCTTGATATAACTGGAGGTGAAGGAACATGTGAAACTCTTTGGTTCCTTTTGTGGCCCTAATTCATCTTTCAAGATGTCCTCACAAAAAAGCCAAACAAAAAGCTCATCTAATAAAGAAACAGTAGCAGCCACCATAAAGAGACCAACAAGCAATTCCCTTCCTCCAAGCCAAACAATTTCAGAATCAAATATGGAGACTATTCTATTGGGCATAAGAGCACTCAAGGCCCTTTATGGAGACTACTAACACCAGGCTCGAACAATTAGATGAAAGATGGATAAGCTTTGAGAACAGCATTGATGAAGTAGAAAGAAGGGTTAGTGTGGCTAAAGACGTTGCCACGAAGGTCGCTCACATGGAACAATCCATACTGACCCTTCAGAAACAAAATGAAGATGTGGAAAATAGAAATCGTAGAAATAATCTATACGTCTTCGGCTTTCCAGAAGGAGTGGAAGGGGATGATGTAGCTCTTTTTCTTAAAAAACCCTTTCAAGTATTTTGAATCTACAACCATCCACAGCTCTTAGTATTCAAAGGGCACACAGGATTGGTCCTACAAGAGCAGAGTTATTTAAGAAAAATGCATCAAGACCAATAATTTTCTTCCTTCTTGAATACATGCAACTCCAATTTATTCTGAAGAAAGTGAAAGAGATGGAACATCTTATATGCAATGGCCACAGAATCTTTATTTCACAAGATGTTTCTAAAAACAAAGCTTAAAGAGGGAAATAACTACTCTCATATTGTCCAGCGTTCAAGCTATTAAATGTTAGATATGGCTTGATCTATCCATGCACTTTCAAGGTCACCATTAATGGCAAGTCTTCTTCATTCGAGGACCCAGCCGATTTAAAAAACTACATAAGACTGTAAAAAATCAAAGCAATTGATTCAGGCAACACAAGTCACCTATGGTTTATCTTCCATTCCTATAGGTTTTGCTCCATGATTTGCTTCAAAAGGTACTTCCTTTGAATAATCATCCCTCTTGAACTGTCAATCTAAGAACTATTTGGAGCAGACTTTTTCTTTCATTGCTGCTTGCTGTTTCACCCTTTGTGTGATGCGGTTACATCCCCTTATGGTACTTGGCATTGCGACTCTGAACTTTGAGCCTATTAATTTTGATCTACTTCATTTACTCATATGTAATGGGTGGGAATATCCGAGTTACCATCAAGCCATAAGTTCCTACTTGACAATACCCAACCGTCAGACATTGCAATGTTAGTTTTTTACATTTTTTCTTCTCTTTTTATTTTATATACCCATATTTATTTTTCTTTAACAACTCTCGGAACCCTACGGTTTCTGGATAGGTGGGAACACTTTGAATATGCTCAGGTTTTTAAATGTTTTTCGTTTAGAAAAATTACTATTATTATTCTTTCCTGAATTATGGCATTGAAATGTATGACATGGAATGTGAAAGGTCTTAACAGCCCAATTAAGAGGAAAAGGGTACTTTCTCATATCAACAGATTCAAACCAACTATTGCTTGCTTGCAGCAGACACATTTATCATTACAGGAATCCATGAAATTAAAGAGGTTATGTGCAGGCAAGGTTTAGGCCAGTTAGCCAGATGGTAAACATAATGGCGTGGCTATCCTAATCAAGAAGGGTACTAAGTATCAGATCCTACATAAAAACACAGATAATAGTGGTAGATGGGTTTTAGCTAAAATATTAATTAATTATCAAGTTTTTTCAATTCTAAATATTTACGGGCCAACAAACCCTAATCCCAAATTTTGGATCAAAATGAAACAGATGATCTTGCAAGCAGATCTTCTAAGTCTGATAATTTGTGGAGTCTTTAACAATATCATTGACCCCTTTTTAGTTAGAAAATCCTCTTGCCAATTCAAACGCAGTAAATCACATGCTGAATTCACAAATTGTCTAACGGAAGTTGGCGTTGTTGACTCATGGAGGTTTGCCAATACAACTGATCTAGATTTCAATTTTCACCCCCGCCACATAAATCGTTATCACGTCTTGATTATATTTATGTTACCAAATCCTTAGTGTGTGCAATAATTGACGCAACTATTCAGTGCTCTTTAATATTAGATTACTCTCCTGTAATTACTAATGTTGAACTGAGAGGTGTTAACAATCACATAAGTAAAAGGAGAATCAATAACTCTTTCCTTCAGGATGGTAACTTCCAGAAATCCTTTCTCGAATTTCACCACTTTTTTTTTTCAGATCAATAAATATGAGGATACCTCCAGGGCCAACAATTGGGATGCCTATTAAGCTGCTTTAAGGGGACGTATTATTTCATACGTAGCTAAAAGAAAGAAAGAGACAGGGAAAGACTTAGAAGTCTTATACAGCGAATTACGAGCTCTGGACAGAGGATATAATGCTGCAGCAAATGATGCCTTCCTCAAACAAATTCTATCTCCCGTTTCTCTATTAACAGAAAATACACTGATCAGGCATGTGGTGTGCTCCTGAAATTGAAATCCTAAATATATCAGTCAACCAATAAAGCTGGCAAAACACTGGCCTCGTATGTCAAAATTAAAAATGAAAGATCCAGGATCTCTGCTATTAAACATGACTCTGGCAAAACAGTAAATTCCGATGTGAATATCCTGGGTGTTTTTACAAAATTCTAGGAGAATCTATATTCTTCCGCTTATACTGATACTAATCTTACGAACAGACTGAAGTATGGGTATTAGACCCTATAGAGTGTGCTAAAACCACTGTTGCTGTATGTTTTAGGGCGGCTGCATCGTCCAATCAAGGTACAGATGCACCCGTGAGTGCCTGTAGATTATATAAAATAGAAGTGTCTAGATTGGGGTATCACACTATCCCCAATATTTGGCAGAGTGCGATTCCCCAATCTAGACACTTCTAGCTGATACTAATGTTAACTTTAATAAACAGTTTTGATTGCTTGAAATACAACCATCCTATTAATATTAAAAAAGGTAAAGCCCTGGGACCATATGGGTTTTCTATGGACTATTTTGCACATTTTTCTGGTGCCCTCTCTTCTAAGCTTGAATCACTCTACAGCTTCTTCGAATGTTGAACAATCACTAGGTTCTTTTACAGAGGCTCTGTTGGTCCTATTTCCAAAACAAAATAAAGATAATGGATTACCCAAGAACTATAGGCCAGTCGTGTTAATTAATTTGGACTGTAAGATCTTTGCAAAGCTTTTGGCCAATAGAATAGAATAATTGATGTGCAAATTAATTAATCCAGACCATGTAGGATTTGTCAACGGTAGAATTCAAGAGTTTTCATGAACATCTTACACTATACATAAGAAGTATCATCCCCAAAAGCCTTATGTGGCAAGTGCACTAGATGCGGAAAAGCCTTCGCCACGTCAAATGGGATTTTTATTTCAAGCCCTTAAATGGCATGGCATGGGGATGGTTATATTAAATTAGCTAAGCTGTTATACTCAGAGCAAAAAACTTCAATTTTCATTAATAATCAATTTTCTCCTAGATTCCCCCTCCATAGAAGTACCAGAAAAGGATGCCCCTGTCACCTATTTTATTTGTACTTGCACTTGAACTAATTTTGGATTTTTTACATACAAATAGAGACATTGTTGGAATTAAATGTGGAAAATCTGAATTTAAACTGGCTGCCTTTTCGGATGACATATTGATTTACCTTGACAACCCGACCACAACACTTCCACACTTACTAGACATGATTGACCTTTTTTCACAGGTTTCAAGTCATAGGTTGAGCAAGGATAAATTGGAAATGCTTCCCTTTCACGCCTACTGTATTAAAGAAGATCTCGTCCCCTTTGGTCTCAATTAGAATCCTTATTCTATTGAATAGTGAGGGATCTCAATTGCCTCTTCTCTGCCTCAAATTACAAAAATTAACCTACACAAACTACAATCAAAACAAACTGGATTTGTAACACATGGGCTCCTTTATACCTGTCCTGGTATGGAAGATTAGAGGCCATTAAAAGGATGTTTACACCTGTGATTCTGTATTATATACAAATGTATCATTTTCCTTTGCCAACCTCTGTTTTTAAAATATATCGAAAAGATACTTATAGATTGCCTTTGGGGTTCTAAGAAAAATAAATAAATCACTGCTAGCAAATTGAGGCCTTCATATGTCAATTGTGGTGTTAATTTCCCTAATTTTAAAAATTACCATAGACCTTTTGTTCTCAAACAAGCCAGAAGCTAGTTATCCGTTAGTGAGGACATTAACCCACCTACTTGGCTAACTATTAAAAAATGTTTTGTTTCTCCATTTGATATTAAAGATACAATGTACTTTTTCAATGGATCCAAGTTGGGCTTTTCCAAAACAATGAGCCTCATTACGAGCATGGCGGTAGCCGTGCCTCTATGGCAGGCACGGCTACCGCCATGCTCGCTACCGGCACCGCCTCCCACAATTGGGTAATAACCAGCCCATTACGAGATGAGTGGGCCGGTAATTGCCCATTCGCGCGAGGCGGTAATGCCAGGCTCCTGATCCCCATTCTGCCCCTCTTCCTTTAGCTGGTGTAATAAGCATATAACCATAAACAAGGCCTATCTTCCGCAAAGTATATATTAACAAAGGAATTAAATTAATTGATCAAATAATTGTGGAAGGCGATATCCACTCTGCAGAAGAATTTAAAAATAAATTCTCATTGCCAACATTCCCTCTCAGTCAAAACCTCAATTGAATTAATGCGTGCCTGGATGCCAACAGTAAAGATAACCCCCAGCAATTACTAGTAGACACTCAGAGAATGCGTATCATAGATTCCCCCGAGGAAATCAAAGTATCCAATATCTATAAAGTCATAAGGTCTAAAAGAACTAATAACCTATGGTCATCTGAATTGCAATGGGAAGAAGAATGTGGAACCCACTTTGGTAATGAATTGTGGTCAGACATTGAGTCCAAGACCAATATTATATCTATATCAGCAAATTTAACCCAAACTCTTTACTTTTTTATCCATAGAGTATTTATCACTCCTAGGAAGCTTTTCCTATCTAAATTGGCAGATAACAATCTATGCTGGTCCTTTTATCTCGGTTCTGGGACCTTTATCCATATGTTTATGGAATTTCCCCTGGTGAACACGTTTTGGAACCGCATTTGGGCTTCCCTTCAACAAATCTTTAAGATCTCTATCCCCTTGAATTTGACCAACATCCAACTTGGAAGTCTGACCTTCAATGATGGCAAGATTAGGTCATCCTGTGTTATATTTGACCTGTTTATACTTCTAGCAATACACTTAATTAAATCAAATTGGAAAGAGTTTATCAAAATCTCTATAAAAGGTTGGTGAAATAATGTATGCAATGTTCATAGAATGGAAAAATGTATTGCCAATTCACCCTCACCTTCTCAAACATTTAAAAGATGCCATCTTTTTGTTGATTACTTAAATAACACAAGTGCTTAGTTTAACTGACTGATATATTGTTAGTCCAGTTTTCAACTATATTGGTATTTCCCTTTATCCTGTTACTCATCTGATTGTTGTTGAATAATATATATTTTTTTTCTTTCTCTCAATCGCCCTCATTCTTTACGCTTCCTGTTATACCCTTGTTGAATCTACTAGTCAATCTGAGTAACTCGCTCATATGAAAACTAATCTTATATGGTTTATATCCTAGTTTCTACATCATAAGATATCGTCAAAGTTAATGAATTTCATGTTGTATTTGTTCTTAGTTGTTGCACTACATATTGTATTTTATGAGCCTAAAGTTGTGTTATATAATGTATGGCTCACACAAATTCAGATTGTAATTGTGTATTCTTGCACTAAATAAATGAAATCTTTAAACTCAAAAAAAGAGAAAAGGACTTACCTGGCAACGAGTGATTAGAGTAAGGGGCCGGATGTTCGACAACAAAAGCCAAAACGATGATTGATGACAGGAATTTAAGGATAGCAGCAGGCAGAATTGGTGCCAAATATGCAGATTTAGTCCCACTGGTGAAGTTGGGAAGGTATAAATATATGTAGGACAAATAAAAATATACCCTACACTACAGTCAGAATGTACACTGTAGTATCATTGAAGGAAAGCACCTTCAAACATAGCAGCACTTTGAGGTTTTCCATAGTAACGGTTGCAAGTCTACATACCAAGTGATTTTTGTAAAAGATTGTTTGATGGCCAAAGAAAAAAAGCAGAACAAAATGTTGCATGAGTGAATTAGGAGCACCATCTACTGGAAAAAACATTTTAAAAGAAAACATAGCAGAACAAACATGACATTGGCTGTACATCCTCCAGAAGGTTTTTTTTTTACCTACTACTGGGGAACCAGTTATTCCATGGCTTGAATGGAAACAATATTGGGAAAATTATCTCATTGCAGTAGACCATTAAGGTTTAATAACAGATACAAAGAGACCAGTGTTATTACACCCAGGAAATACAGAGAGATCCCATTTTTACATCAGGATAAGAGAGCTGAGATTTAAACATACATGATAATCACTAAATTATTTGGATAAATATTATATACCAAAGACGAATGTTGCAATCAACACATTCAATTTTGTATACAAGGTTCCAACAACCTCAAGAGAATGTTAAAGAGTATGCTTCAGCACTACTTAAGCTGGCAATATCATGTGGTGTTTGAAATTGAATTTTAGTGGATGAACTGATAGAGACCAGATAATTATACACACAAATATCACCACACAGGATCATTTATGAATGCTTGGTAATGCATTTTTAGAAGAGACAGTAGCTATCGTGAAAAAGGTGGTACATACAACATTATGCTCTAAATCATTAAAGGAAAAAAAGATTGCTAGAGATTAGAGACAACTAGAGAACCTGACAAACAAGAAGTAAATGTGATTACAACCAGTAAGAAGACAATGGAGGAAAACACCAAAAAGGATGAGGATAAGAAGGAATATGAAGGTGAGAACATGAAGTCCTTCAGGTGTGCGAGACAAATGCATATATCAAACTCCCCATGGTGCCCTGCGATACACCAGAAGTGTGCAGCAGGCAAAGTTGGCGGCTCTTAGGCAGCAATATTTCACAAGCAGAAAAGAGTAGAATGGGTCTGAGACAATGATAACTCAGATGAAGTATGCATGATGACCAAGAAAACAAGACAAATTAAAATGTCCCATCTGCAAAGTGAAATTTGATGGTACGATCTTTACAATGATGGTTGACAGATGCTCGCTGTACACCATAATCATGAAGGAGACATTGGAAAATCTGCTGAGGACGAGACTTGCAGACAAGTTGGGGAAATCAGATGTACGGGATCAGGGGTATTCAAAGGGTCCTGAATGTTCATGATGTCCATGCCCCAAGCATTACTGAAGTTGAAGGGCATAAAGGTTGTAACAAATGTGTATTTAGTTAAGGAGTAGAGGTATTGGGATCAAGTGTACTGGGAATCAGGCTATATCTAAATAAGGAATATCCAGTTTTATTAATTAACTAAAAAGTGACAGAAGAAGAGACGTATTTGAAAGTATTTAGTGGGAGAGTTGGATGTCTGAGAGGATAAGACACACAATATTGGTAAACCAGGAGCAATACCAACAGCTCACAAAATGAGGACAATTCCTTTGAGTATAAGGGAAAGTAGATGAAATAATTGAACAAATTGACACAGTGGAATGGATTAGTCCCACAGTTTATTTATTTATTAAACATTCTTATAAACCACGCCACATGCCCGGCGACCTCAGAGTGCGCATGTACAACAGACAAAGAGAACAGAGGCATTTCAGGAGGAAAAACCAAGGATCTAGAAACCGATGGAAAGGAGAAAGGGATAAGGACCAATTAATCAGGAGGTAGGTTGAAGAGATGTGTTTTCATGCTTTTTCTGTAACTCCACGGTTGTCGGGATATCTCTAAGGCTGTATGGGAGCAGGTTCCATGCAGTTGGACTCTGAACATTGAAGCTGCACCTGCCAGCCTTAACAACTTTAAAACTGGGCTGTGCAAATCTGAGTTGGTTCTGTGACCTGAGATTAAGGGATAGATTTAGGAGTAAAATTTGTGAGTCAGTGTCAGAATTTTGTGTGTTATTCTAAGCTTCACACGCAACCAATGAAGGTCCAGCCTGGACGCAGTAATATGAGCTCGTCTTGGCAGACCTAAGATGGCATGAACTGCTCAATTCTGTGAAACCTGAAGGGAGTACATATTAGACTGCGAACAGCCACTCAAAAGGCTGTTGCAGTAGTCCAGGCAGGAATTAATCAGGGCAGTGGCAAGTTTTGCTGCATTTTCGTGCATCAGAAAAGGTCAAATATTGCATAACCATTTGTTAATCAGGCTACAGGAGGATCAGGTCTGAGCAACATGTTGATTCATTGTGAGCTCAGCATCTGAAATAACACCCACGGTCTCCACCTTCTTTGCCACGAGAATCATGGTGCCAAAGATGAGAGAGTTCTTGTATTTGGGTGATAGCGATTCCAATTTAGAACCAGAGGCAACAATCAGGAGCTCTGTGTTCTTGGTATTCAGTACAAGCAAGTTGGTAGCCATCCAGGCATGGATTGCGGCATAAATAGAGGTGAGGTTGGCCAAGTCCTCAGAGTAAGAACCAATACGTTTAACGATGACCTGGGTGTCAACAGCATAATTTACATACTGGGCACCCAGGCTATCAAGATATCAAGAAGTCTCAAAAAGGGTATGATATAAATGTTACCCCTTAACTGCCATGCGTTCCCCCCCCAGTGCCAAGGCCTTTTTTGGTTGATTTTGGTATGTCGCCATTCAATCCCTTGTAACATTTTTGTTACATGAGATATCTTGGCCAAATCTAGCCCCTTATTTTCACACATGTAGGTGGCCATAATGCCACCAAGGAATCCTAGTTTGCTGTAGGTGGGTGAGAGAAAATAACCAAAAAGTTAGAAAATGATTTTTTTTCAGAAGATGTCAATAAAATGATGTACAAAGAAGCATGTGTATTTTTCCTTGTAAGAGCTAGGAACAAATGGTTTGCTGTGCTGAATTTGCTATTTTACAGGCTTTCAAGAACAGGTTGAGTGGAAACTAAAAAAACATATTTTGATATGGTTACAAGCCGTTTTGTGAGAGGTAGGTGATTTTGGCCTTTTTTTCCAATAGGACATGCATGGACAGAATGGAAGAGAAGGGTAGGAAAGCTGAAGGCATACATTTCTGAAAAGTAGAGAAAATTCAAGTTTAGCAAGGGGTGATTTGAGCAGGTCGGCGCCTGGATGCCTATGGGCTTTGGCGCGGTATAAGCACAATAACAATAACAGGTCAGGAAACAACTATGAAGGGAAAAATTCCATTGTTTGGGGAAAATCAGGAAAATGACAGAAAAAAAAGGTATGTGGTGGACATGGTTGACCCGGTAAGGCAATGGCTTCTGTGAATTTTGAGTAAAACAATGCTCCACTACATTCCCCTGACTATTCCAGTTAGGAAATCACAGAATTTTAGTAATGTTTCACAAAACAATCAATACCATAAGCCAAAATCTGAGCCATGGTACACAGGATTTTTATGCTTCTGGCCTAAACAGACTTAGTTAGTATGTGTAAATAAGGAAAACAAATGTGGAGATGAAGGGCAAGCATACATTTTGTGAAAGAGCACAGGCAGACCTTTTGAAGGGTAGGTGACTTGTGCAGGTTACAAAAGCGTATGGTTTCTAAAGCAGCGACTAAATGTTGATCACATTTGGGAAATTAAAGGGTTTTGTGACAAAGTGCAGCAGCAAATGTGTCGAAACGTTATGAAAAGCATGCAAATACAACACATGTCATACCTTCCCGCGTTTCCACAGGTGTCCCGATGAAAATGGTACCTCACATGTGTGGGTGCACCCACCTGCGCGCAAAGAGAAAAGGCTAAACCACTGGTAACCCCAAGTATTTTGGCAGACCAGATTTTGAAGAATTTTATTCTTGTGGACAACCTACAGATTTTGGCCTCGGGTGTCACAGCCACCAAGGAAAACAGGGACCCCCATGCATTTCCGAAAAGAAGACACCCGTGGGAATCCACAGAGGTCTGACTTGTGCGAATCACCCCTGAATTTATTACCCACAATCCCTGTGAAATTCAAAGATTTGGTGAAAAAAACTCAATTTCTGGACATTTCACTTTGCCCACCCACTGAAAAACACTGCCAACAACACATGTCCTACCTTCCCGCATTCCCACAGGTGTCCCGATGAAAATGGTACCTCACATGTGTGGGTGAACCCACCTGCGCGCAAAGGGAAAAGGCTAAACCACTGGTAACCCGAACTCTTTCTGCAAAGCAGATTTTGAGTAATTTTGCTCTTGTGGACAACCTACAGATTTGAGCCTGGGGTGTCACAGCCACCAAGGAAAACAAGGATCTCAATGCTTTTCCAAAACAAGGACACCTATGGGAATCCACAGAGGTCTTATTAGCGCAAATCGCCCCAGAATTTATTACCCACAATCCCTGTGAAATTCAAAAATTTGCTGAAAAAAACAAAAATTTTGGACATTTCACTTTGCCCACCCACTGAAAAACACTGCCAACAACACATGTCCTACCTTTCCTCATTCCCACAGGTGTCCTGACAGAAATAGTGCCTTACATGTGTGGGTGCACCTACCTGGGCGCAAAGGCAAAAGGCTAAACCACTGGTAACCCCAAGTCTTTTGGCAGAGCAGATTTTGCATGGTTTTGTTTATGTGGAGAACCTACCGATTTGGGCCCGGGGTGTCGCAGCCACCAAGGAAAGCATAGAAGCCCATGCATTTCCAAAAAGTAGACACCCGTGGGAATCCACAGAAGTCTTACTTGCGCGAATCACCCCAGAATGTATTACCCACAATCCCTGGCAAAGTCCAAAATTTGAGGAAAAAAACAAAATATTTGGACACTTCACTTTGCCCAGCCACCGAAACACGGAGCCAATACCACACGTCCTACCTTCTCGCTTTCCCACAGGTATCCCAATGAAAACAGTACCTCACATGTGTGGGTGCACCTATCTGGCCGCAAACGGAAAAGGCTAAAACACTGGTAACCCCAAGTTTTTCGGCAAAGCAGATTTTGAGTAATTTTGCTCTTGTGGACAACCTACAGATTTGGGCCTGGAGTGTCACAGCCACCAAGGAAATAAGGGAATCCCATGCATTTATGAAAAGAGGACACCTGTGGGAATCCACCGAGGTCTGACTTGTGCAAATCGCCCGAGAATTTATTACCCACAATCCCCGATAAAACTCTGAAATTTGGCCCAATTTTTTTTCCGGACATATCACTCTGCCCACCCACCAAAACACACAGCTAACAACACATACCCTACCTTATGGCGTTCCCACACATGTCTCAACAAAAACGGCACCTCACATGTGTCAGTGTACCTACCTGGGTGCAAAGGGAAAAGGCTAAACCCCTGGTAACCCCAAGTCTTTTGGCAGAGCAGATTTTGCAGGGTTTTGCTAATGTGGACAACCTACAGATTTGGGCTGGGGTGTCACAGCCACCAAGGAAAACATGGAAGCCCGTGCATTTCCAAAAAGAAGACACCCGTGGGAATTCACAGAAGTATGACTTGCCTGAATCGCCCAAGAATATATTACCCACAATCCCTGGCAAAGTCACAATTTTTGGACACTTCATTTTGCCCACCCCCCGAAACACGCAGCCAACAAACACATGTCCTTCCCTCCCCCATTCCCACAGGTGTCCCGACGAAAACAGTACCTCACATGTGTTGGTGCACCTACCTGGGCGCAAAGGGAAAAGGCTAAACCACTGTTAACCCCAAATCTTTCGGCAAAGCAGATTTTGGGTAATTTTGCTGTTGTGGATAACCTACAGATTTGGGCCTGGGGTGTCACAGCCACCAAGGAAATGAGGGAACCCCATGCATTTCCGAAAAGAGGACACCTGTGGGAATCCACTGAGGTCTGACTTGCATGAATCGCCCCAGAATTTATTACCCACAATCCCCAGCAAACTCTGAAATTTGGCCAAAATTTTTTCGGACATTTCACTCTGACCACCCACCAAAACACACAGCTAACAACACATGTCCTACCTTCTGGCATTCGCACACGTGTCCCAACTAAAACGGCACCCCACATGTGTGGGTGCACCTACCCGGGTGCAAAGGGAAAAGGCTAAACCACTGGTAACCCCAAGTCTTTCGGCTGAGCAGATTTTGAGGAATTATGCTCTTGATGACAACCTACGGATTTGGGCCTCGGGTGTCACAGCTGCCAAGGAAAACAGGGAACCCCATGCATTTCCGAAAATAGGATACCTGTGAGAATCCACAGAGTTCTGACTTGTGTGAATCGCACCAGAATTTACTAGCCACAATCCTCGGCAAAGTCTGAAATTTGGCCCAAAAAAAAACTTTCAGACTTTTCACTCTGCCCACCAGCAGAAACACGCCACGAACAACACATGTCCTACCTTCACGCATTCCCACAGTTGTCCTGATGAAAACTGTATCTCACATGTGTGGGTGCACCTAACTGGGCAAAAAGGGAAAAGGCAAAACCACTAGTAACCTCAAGTCTTTTGGCAGAGCAGATTTTGCAGGATTTTACTCTGGTGGACAACCTACAGAATTGTGCGTAGGGTGTCAAAGCCACTAAGGAAAACAGGGAACCCCATGCATTTCCGGAAAGAAGAAACCCGTGGGAATCCACAGATGTCTGACTTGCACGATTCGCCCCAGAATTTATTACGCACAATCCCTGGCAAAGTCCGAAATTTGGCAAAATAAACACAATTTTAAGATATTTCACTCTGCCCACCACAGAAACACGCCGCCAACATCACATGTTCTATGTTCCCAAATGTGTCTCGACAAAAATGGTACCACACATGTGTGGGTGCACCTACCTGGGCGTAAAGGGAAAACGCTAAACCACTGGTGACCCCAAAATGGTTGGGGAGACAACCTACAGATTAGAGCCTAGGGTGTCGAAGCCACCAAGGAAAACAGGGAACACCATGCATTCCGAAAAGAAGAAACCCCAGGGAAACCAAAGAGGTTTGACTTGCGCAAATCGGTCCACAATTTATTATCCACAATCCCCGGCAAAATATGAAATTTGGCAACAAAAATAAAATAAATGCTCATACATTTCCCTCTGCCCACCCACCGAAACACGCCGTCAACAACACATGTCCTACCTTCCTGCGTTCCCATCGGTGTCCCAAAAAAACGCTACCTCACATGTGTGGGTGCCCCTACCTTGGTGGAAAAGAAATGTGTCGACCAACCACAAGTTCTACAGTGGTTCCAGGGAGCCCCGGCAGGGTCCCCGACCTTTTCCTGAGGGAGAAGCTGTAACACAACCCAGGCAGAGCTCCAGGGTGGTAGGGAGCAATAGTAATGGCCTTTCGCGGCTAACTCCATTTCCCTGTCATTTCCCAGAGGGAGAAGCTGTAACGCTGTCCAGCCAGAAAACCAGGATGGTTCGAGGTGCGGGTCCCATGTGGGTCGACCATCCCCAAGTCCAGCGGCAGTTCCGGGGAGCCCCGGTAGGAACCCCATTCCTCCCCAAAAGTGATATCTGTAATGCAGCACAGCCAGAGATGCAGCCCGGGCTTGCGGAAAGTCAACCCACATGGGAGACAGCCGCTCCCAGGGAAAAACCAATGTTATGCTGGCATGGCAGTCAATTTGTGGCCTGACCCTGCAGTTCTGTCCCAGCCCACCAAAATATCTCCCCAGATGGCCCACTCCCGCCTACACCACCAACAATCCAGCCCCAGTCCCACCCATCCCACTGACAATGGGCCCTACCCGTAGAATAATAAAAAACAGTACTCAATAACGTTGCAGCAGCTCGCGTAAAAAAAAGCTGTAAACCTAACAAAAACATTAATTACCTATAGTCATCCTAGCAAAAACAAATCATATCTTTGTACTGAACTATCGACTAGCATTGTAACTTTTTTATGTGCATTTTAAGTATATTTTAATTTTTGATTGCAAGCAGACCTTTGAGGTCATAGCCTACTGCAATTTTTAAATTGTTCTGTGTTTTAATTGCCGTAGTACTGAAAAAATTCATAGGAAGTAGAAACCCTAAATGATTTGTATGGAAGGTGCTTTTGTATAAGACATTTACACTGAAAAGTGTGAGGAGTGCATGGCAGTCCGTTGGGCTGTTTTTCACTTTGTGTCACTAATAGAGCAAGCACGAGAAAAGGAACTACATGTCCCACTGTGCCCTGCACCTGACGCGGCCTGAACGCATCACTCAGTGCTGACGCAGGGTATAACTGACCCACGTCAGCGCAACTCAGTTTACTGAACTATCGGCTAGCATTGTAACTTGTTTATGTGCATGATTGCAAGCAGACCTTTGAGATCGTAGCCTACTGCAATTTTTAAATTGTTCTGTGTTTTAATAGCCGTAATACTGAAAAATGTAATAGGAAGTAGAAACCCTAAATGATTTGTATGGAAGGTGCTTTTGTATACGACATTTACACCGAAAAGTGTGAGGAGTGCACGGCGGTCCGTTGGGCTGTTTTTCACTTTGTGTCACTAACTAATAGAGCAAGCACGGGAAAAGGAACTACATGTCCCACTGTTCCCTGCACCTGATGCGGCCTGAAGGCATCACTTAGTACCGACGCAGGGTATAACTGACTCGCAGCGCTGACTCAAAGCCTGCTTTGGCCTGTTTTACGGCCTGGACCGGCGGTCGGCGGGAAAGGCGAACTCAGACTCACAACACTAGTGTAACCCGCAGACTAGGTAAACCACTCTATTGGAAGGGGATGGATCCGATGTTCAGAGAGAGTTATTATAGTTATAATACTTCCACACTGAAAGCCCTAGACAATAATATGGGGGCCATTACATTGTGAAGTTTAAATAAAATTTGAAACTTAGGTATTAAGCCCCCATCAGAGACATGCTCCAATATGTCAAAGACATCAGAGGGCATAAAAGCAGGCCTAGTCAATGCTAGATCTGCATGTGCCCACACTACAGAAATATTGGCATTGATTGAAGAAAACAGACTTGATATTCTTTTCCTAATGGAGACCTGGTTTATAGAGGTTTCACATGCAATTCTTAATAATTTAGTCCCTGAAAATCTTCTGATTCAACACATTGATCAAGTGGGAAAACGTGGTGGGGACGATGCCATTATTTACAGGGAAACACTACGTATTTCCCATCTTAAGCTGCTTGATTGGGGAAATAACTCACAAGTGGGGCAATTTACATGTGCGCTATCCTCCCAATCAGCTGTTCATGTAATTCTAGGTTACAGACCTCCAGGTGCCTTTAAGGAATTTCTGGAAAATCTGGACCATTTTCTAGCCACAGTAGCAAGCAAACAGGTAGAGGTCCTGCTACTGGGGGACTGGAACTTATGGCTGGATGATCGAAGCCACCCAGGCTATACGGAACTTTGGGAGTTATTTGACACTCATGGTCTCAGCCCTTTAGGTATATCACCTACTCATAACAAGGGTCACTGCCTTGATTTGATAGTAACAAGAGGTAACTGTACTGTACTACTCAACAACATACCAATCTACTGGTCAGACCATTTGTTTCAACTATTTGCTCTAGTAGCCAAATCAATAAATACTCAAGGTCCTATTGAGGCAAGTGGGATATTTTCTCTGCGCCATAAAGATCTAGACAACATATCGGCACAGGAAGTGATGAATGCACTTTCAGAGATCGATAACACACTGCTTAGTGAAGAATTCTTCCTTACTAGAACTAAAGTAATGGAGGGAATCTGCTCTAGGGAGGCACCCAAAAAACCTAGGCGCAAGCGGATGCCTAAACCATGGTTTACCAATAATTTGATTCCTCTACGGAAGCAAGTTAGTTTGACAGGCCGAATCTGGCAAAGGTATTCTTCTTAAGAAAATAATGTTAAAGCTAAAAGGGTGCTTTTGCTCTACAAAAAAGCTATTTTCGAGGCGAAACAAATGTTTCTCCAAAAAAAAATGTGATGCAGGTAATCACTCTAGAGAAATTTTCTCAGTTATGTCTAAATGTCATAATCCAAGCTGTAGTGACCTTTCCATTCCCTCATCTTTGGCACAAGCTAATGCTTTTAATAATTTTTTTTTTGGAGAAAATTGTTACGATTAAGAATTATATTGCAGCCCTAGATCCTATTCCTTTTTCTTCAGAATCATTAAATTCTGTGGATGATACAAAGGAATGTGATCAAGCTATTGCTCCACAAAATCAATTTAACTTTCACCATGTAACAGTTGAGGAGGTCTGTGCACTGATGAAGAATCTGAAGCCAACTAATGATTGCCTATTTCCCCTACAAGTGGTAGTAGCCAAACGTATGGCGGTGGAAATTGTGCCCTTTGTTACGTTATTCGTTAACACATCATTAGATCAAGGAGCAGTACCATCAATGCTCAAATACACCACACTGACACCTCTTCTGAAAAAATCGAGTTTGGATCCTCAAGTCCTTCAAAATTGTCGTCCCATTGCAGGTATTCCTTGGCCGGGGAAAATACTGGAAAAGGTGTTGACTTCACAACTACAGGCTTTTGTTGAAGAGGAATCACTCCTGAATCCTTTGCAGTCGGGGTTCCATCCTAAATTTGGCACGGAGACAGCATTGCTGTTAGTTTATGATGAGTTGTTGATGGTAGCTGACCAGGGCAAGCTTTCACTTCTAGTGATGCTTGACGTGTCAGCCCCCTTCGACGCGGTCAACCATGAGATCCTCTTGGAGCAACTGAGGACGATTGGAAAAGTTTCAGAGCAGGCCATTCAATGGTTTAGGTCCTTCTTGGAGGGACTTCAACAGTGTATTAAACTGGGTGCCTTCACCTCGGTTCCTAGTAGTGTGGATTGTGAGGTCCCACAGGGTTCCTCACTGTCGCCTCTTTTGTTTAACCTGTACTTTCGATTAGTTATGGAAATCTTGAGACGCCATGGAATCAGTTTACAGTCTTACGCCGATGACACTCAGATTTTCATCACAATCGATAAGGTTAAAGAAACCATAATTAAAATCGGGTAATGTCTTCAGGAAATCAGTGAGTGGATGGCTGCTAATCAACTGCAACTGAATGCTTCCAAGACAGAATTCATCCTGTTTGGTCCGGAACACCTCATGACTACATTAAAAACTCAATCCCTTCCCAAACTATTAGGAGTGCAACTCACATTCTCCACAAAGGTGAAAAACCTCGGCTGTATCTGGCAAGACAATTTGGGTAGCGAAAGCCAGGTTGGAGCCAAAGTAAAAGCCATTTTTTTCTTCCCTTCGGCTCCTACGACAAACACTTCCCTATATTCCACAGGAAGATTATGCACAGGTTTTGGGTGCACTTACGAATGCTCACCTGGACTACTGCAATAGTCAACCGGTGGGCATTCCGAAAAAACTAATCAGCAGACTGCAAAGAGCGCAGAACGCAGCGGTCAGGTTGATCTACGGGCTTAAAAAAATTGCCCATGTTTCATCCTTCCACCGTGAACTCCATTTACTATCAGTTGAAAACCACATAAAATTCAAAATAGCCTGCCTGGTTTTTAAATGTTTGAATAATATGGCACAGGATTATTTTAAGGATATGTTTAGATACTATCAACCATCAAGATTCCTATGCTCAAGGGACCAAGCACTGTTAACCATCCCCCATCTACATTTGTTTCTAGAGGGGATAGAAGATTCTCAGTGTATGGTCCCAGACTTTGGAACAGTCTACCCAGGGAAATACGGAATTTAGACACTCTACTTAATTTTCGGAACGCCCTAAAGACCTTCTTGTTCAAATAAAACTTGGTCATTGGATTATAATTAGAGTTCCATCTTGCTTTCAAATATACTTATGAATACACTTTGTGCTAGCTTTTTTGAGTAAGAAACACCATATACGGTTAGGTCCGTTCTGAGCACGCTATAAATTCCTCAAAATCAAAATCATATCTACTACTCTCTGATCACAGCCCCCCTTTCAAGCCATCCCTGGTGGTCTACTGACCCTCACCTCCGAGTAAAAACACCTTTGCCCCTTCCTAGGGCCAGATTGCAAGATTGCACTAGCAATCTGCCCTCAGGGAGGGCTACGTGAGAGCCCCCCCATCCATTTAGGGTCGGGGGAGAGGGCCACCCCCTTTCATTGTAACAAAAATCCTGGTAGTCTAATGGCCCCCCACCTCCACCCAAATCTCCTTTTATTTTATTTTTATTTTTGTTTGTTATTTTTTTGCCCCCTTCCCTGGGAGCAGATGATCACCCATCTACCCCCAGGGGGGGCAATACGTGCAGCCCCATGCCTGGGGGGCTGCACCAAGACTTCTGGTGGTCCTCTCCCCCATCCCAAATGGATGGGGGGCATCTCATGTAGCCCTCCCTGGGGGCAGATAGGGGCAGAAATATGCTCCAAGGGAGGGCTAAATCAGGTTCCCCCATCCACTAAGGGTGGGGAGGAAGGGCTACCCCCTTTCATTGTAACAAAAATCCTGGTGGTCTAGTGCCCCCCACCCAAATCTCCTTTTATTTATTTTTTATTGTGGTTTGTTATTTTTGCCCCTTCTCTGGGGCAGATGACCACCCATCTGCCCCCAAGGGGGCCAATACATGCTTGGGGGCCCTGACCAAGATTTCTGGTGGCCCTCTCCCCCCACCCCAAATGGATGGGGGGAATCTCATGTAGTCCTCTCTGGGGGCAGATGCCCCTTCCTAGAGGCATAAATATGCCTCCAGGGAGGGCTACATGAGGTGCCCCCCCATCCACTTGGGATGGGGGAGAGGGCCACCCCCCTTTCATGACCTAAAAAATCCTGGTGGTCTAGTGGCCCCAAACCCCCCAAAACTGAACTTTTTCTTTTTCTTTTTTGCTATGGGTCCCTTCCCTAGGGGGGAGATGGGCACCCATCTGCCCCCAGGGGGTACAAAACCTGCAGCCTCACGCTTTGGGAGCTGGGGGAGAGGGCCAATTACATAGTAAGCAGCTCCCTCACCCCCCCCCGCCCCCACAAACAGATCCCTGATGGTCTAGTGGCATTGCTGGGCACAGATCAAGCGCTCTGCACCCACTTCATGCCCAGCAATGCTTCAAACAAAGGTGAGGATGGAAAGGAGAGAGTCTCCCCTTTCCAACGACACCTCCCTCGATCTGAACGGCACAATAGTGCCGCAGATCGAGGGAGAGAAAGGTGGAAACTCGCTGTTAATTTTATCTGCAGCAGCCGAAATGGCTGCCACAGTGAAAATTACTTTCAGTTTCACCTCAGCACGCATTACACGTGCTGACGTGAAACTGAAAGAAATCCAACCCTGGGCCATGAGGAGGAACCTCCAGATCACATAGCCCGTGGGTTGGATTTCAGTTTTGTGCGATCCCTGCTTTGCCGGGATCGCACAAAACGGAGTGCCAAAAAGGACAAGCTATCTCGTCCTTGGCACTGCAAACGTAATCTCAAGGATGAGATAGCTCGTCCTTGGCACTTAAGAGGTTAAACAGGAAGGGGGATAACCCCTGCGGGACAACACATAATCAGAGTGGGCTTAGAGAAGACCTCACCAACACGCACTCTGGCATTCCCTGGGCCAAGAAAAGATTAAATCCATTGCGATGCCTCAGGGGAGCAGCCAACTACAGTGCAGAGTCTATCCTCTAACAATACATGATCAACAGGATAGAAAGCAGAGGACAATCCTGCTGGTTCCCCGAGATCAATACTGTGTAGCAGATTTGCCTTGAGGTCTAGCATGGCAGTTTAGGTGCCATGCCCCATTCTGAACCCCGACTGGTGAGCCAGGAGTATATCATTCCCCCTGATAAAGTGCTGAAACTAAGTGTAGGCCACCTTATCCAAAATCTTTAAAAGAAAGTGAATATTTGTGATGGGGCAGTAGTTATCCACAGAGAAGGGATCAATATTCCCCTTTTTAAATAGAGGGGTGACCCAGGCCCAGTTATGGCAAAGAAGAAAAATGGGAACATTTTCATCTGTGTTGACTTGAGGTATCTGAATGAAAACATTTTGGTAGACTGTCATCCCATAACAGTCATAGTGGAGAGGTTAAAATGTATTCATGATGCTGATCTGTTCACCACAGTATATTTGTCATCCATGTACCATCAGATTCGCTTGACGATTTCAGAGAAAGACACTTCATGATATGATATGATGTGATAGGTTATTTATAACACGCTTAATACCCAGAGGTTTCTAAGCGCGGACCTTGGGATCGAACCTGTGGTGCTCTGTGTCGTCTTGCTTCCAAGGCGAGCACGTTGCCCATGAGCTATCCTCCCAAAGAAGTCCCTGGAACATTAATCTACCAAGATGACATTTTAGAGTTTGGTGAAGGCTTATTGGAGCATGAAAGGTGACTGTCTGCAGTGTTATATATATTAAAGCATAACAATTTTACCATTGAAAAGTAAAATGCAAATTTACAGTTTCAGAAGTTGAGTATATAGGTCATGTAACTAGTGATAGGAGATACACGCCAAAGGAAGATCCCATTAGTCAATTAGGGAAGCAACTGATCCTACAAATAAATATGAAGTAAGAGCATGTTTAGGTATGCGAGAATGTTACATTAAGTTTGTCAATGATTTTGCCACAGTGTCATATCCTATGAAGCGAATGCAGATCCCATAATGTCACAAGCGCTGAAGTGGATGTAAGTAGGATGGAACATTAAGAGTAAATATTTAAATAAAGGGGACCAGGAAAAATTGCTCTCCACCACTCGGAGTAACCTAGTTCAAAATATTAAGCAGCTAAAAAAAGCAAACCAGTTATTCTACTTATAATCATATCATATGTTTCAGAGTCTCAAACACAAGCAAGCTCATCATCAAATCTAATGTATTCATTACAAAACTATATCAAGCATCAGTTCAAAAAAACACATATAAACATTTTATACATCAATTTTAAAGTGACAGGGGTTAGTAAGTGCATTAATACACATTTTCCTCTCAATACTAAAGCTGTGTGAAACAAACAAATGAACAAACTCTTCTCAGAATTGATCGATAACGTGAAAATGTGAACACTAACAGTGACATCTGTTATAAATAGTACTAACATGTTAACAACTTTAACAACATCAACTGAATCATTCTCAGAGCAGTCATTCAATACCCTGCACTGTAACGAGTATCCTCGATCCAAATGTTAAACAATCACATACACAAGTATCAAAAACCATGTGTGTTTCGGGCACCATTACAGGTACAAAAACTGAAAAATCTGTCCCACTAATTCCACATTTCAGCCTTCATCAAGACGCTTATACATTTTCAGTGACTAGTGCACCCCTCTCTCTTTTCGATCAATTCATTAAGAGTAAAGGAAGCCACAATATGTTAGGCAATTGAGAAGTTAAAGATCAACACTTGATTGAAGATGATGTGTTGATTTCAAATCAAAAACTGGTTTTGCCAATAGCATGTAGAAGTAAACATATTAAAAAACCTCATGGGGGACATACAGTTATAATGGCTTACCAAAATGAAAAGTGAGGTAATGTTATTGGTGACCAGGAATGGATGATCAGATATAAAGATAGGTAAGAGAGTGTTGGCCATGTAACAATTGTGATGAAATTATAACAATACAAAAATAACCTGTGTGGTCATACCACCAAGAGGAGCATGGGAACAATAAGGAATTGAAGCGTTAGGTCCATATACTACAGGAAAAGATAAAGTATTCATGTTGGTCATGGTATGTCATTTTTCAAAATGGCCTGAAGTTAAGATAGTCAAAAGAGTAACTGGAGGAGAAGTAATACAATTTCTGGAACAGATGTTTAATAGGGAACGGTATCCCAAGGACATCATTAGTGATAATGGATCATTGTTCAGAGGGCAGGATGTCAGTTGATATAAAAAGAAAAGGGAAATTAAGTAGAAATATGTGTTTAATGATCATCCTGTGTCTGATGGATTGATGCAAAGGTCCAATGTGGTTATTGTAGGTACAATTGAATAAGCGTTGAGTAACAATAGTAGTATAGAAATGGCTGTGAAGAGTGTATCGTGTAGTGTGTGATCCGCACCAGGTGGAACAACAGGAATGTATCCCTTACAGGTAATGTGTGGCAGAGAACTATTTTGCTGTTTGAATCCATTTTGGATCAAAACAAAGAGGAAGTAAATGAAGATGAAATTAGAGGATGCAAAGTAGCAGCTCAGAGTAGGTATTGGCATAATTGGTTGAAAGGATGAATGTTCAAAGTAAGGTGGTTTTCCAGGAGAATAGGTCAGTGTAAAAAAAGGGCGTATTAGGGGCAGAGGGGAGTCAAAATCCACTCATCCGAAAAAGGTAGTGGAAGTCTTTATCAATGCAGTTGATTGCATAATGCATCCATTAGGAATATTAACAGGTTTGGAAGATGTAAAGGAGGATTTGAAAGATAAGGAGGTTAAGTCGATATGGTGGGGAAATGAGAAAGAATATGTCAGGAATTCAGCATGTTCTGATGTGAATGAAATATGGAATGGGATAGATGCAGATTTGGAGGGAGGAATCATTGAAAAAATGAATGAGTGTCCAGAGGTAGGTGTGGATGCTAACGAGGAAGGGAAAGTTATCGAAGAAGAGCAACTTAACAGTGATAGTTAAGAGAAGATGAAACACCCGAGTAGGTAACCAGAAAGGTTTAGGGACTTTATAATGACATCTAGTTTGTCATAGCTTACATCAGATATGACATGGAAGGTATATTGTAATATCTTCCATATTTGGTAAATTAGATTCATGTGTTATTTGTTTGTGGTTAGTGAGTCATTGCAATTGTAATTGTTTATTTATACAGTGTTTATACACAGGTGGAGTGCTTCAAAGCACTTTAAGACGGGAAGGAAACATTTAGGTCATGCATGCGTAGCGACGGAGGTGCGAGTAAGGGGGCCTGGAGGGAACAATGATGAACATAGTGCTGCGGGCCGGAGGCAAGTGCACAAGACTAGCGGGTGAGCCTGGGACCTCTAAGGCTCTGGAGGTTAACCAGGCAACCAGTCAGGAAAAACCTAACAGAGTTAGGGAGGAGAAGGAGGAAGGAGGGTGGGGAGAAAAAGAACAGAGGTTAGCAGGGGAGAGGGAGAGAGAGGAGAAAGAGAAGATGAAGGTCTTGATGAGTTTCCATAATTTAAGGAGCTCCAGCTCAAGACAGAGAGAGTCAAGGAAGCTGTTCCAGAGGGAGGCACCTGCAGAGGATAAGGATCTACCACCAAATCTCTCTTTGTGAAAGCGGCTCACCCGCAGAGAGTTCAAGGAGGACAAGCAGAGGACTCTAGAGAGAGAGTATTTAAGAAGAGAGCATTGTAAATAGTGCGGGCCCTGGCCCCAGAAAGCCTTGTGTATTATGCAGAGGATGTTAAACTTGATCCTTGCAGCCACAGGGAGCCAGTGGAGGGATTTCAGCACCCGGGAGATGCAGTCCCTGGGCTAAAGGTCAAGGAAAAGTCTTGTGGTTCTATTCTGGATGAGTTGTAGAGGACGGAGAGTAGAAGTAGGAAGATTGAGAAAGAGGCTGTTGCAGTAGCCCAGCCTAGAGAGAACCAGGGTTCTTGGGGTGGTGAGCCTCTGGGCGAAAGTGAGAAAAGGTAGAATACCTCTGAGGAGGTTCAGTTCGTAGTGGATCTTTTTGGAGATGTCTGAGATATAAGAAGAGAAGGAGAGAGTGGAGTTGAAGATGACCCCTAGAATTGTGTCTCATTAGTAGGATGAGGGCACAGGGCCAAGGGAGGCCGGCCAGTGTGAAAGTGGGAAAGTGGGAGCAGAGGTCCCAATGAAGATGATCTATGTCCTACTGGCATTCAGGCAGAGATCATTAGTAACGCACCAAGACTGAATTGCCGATAAACTGTCAGGCATCAGCGAGGAGGCTGAGGGTAGCCTGAAAGAGAGCTGCATGTCATCCGCATAACACTGAAAGTTAGAGGCAGGACTTTTTGTTTACTTTAAAATGTTTAATGGGGGAGCTGGTGTTGTGTTTAGTGTTGTGCGAGGGTTGCAGGAGAACAATCATGTCGCAACCGTTTTGGAAGGAGAACATGGTGTGAGAGCAGCTGTTAGAGGGATCAAAGTGCTGACATGGATGGTCAGGGAAAAAACAAAATTGGGATGAAGGAGCATGGAACCCCAAATTACATATATTAACATTAGTGAAATGTTGTACATGTAGTGCTGCATCTTGAGTTATTCCACCATGTAAGCTCTGCTGTAATAGGAGTTATTATAATCCAATTACATTTTATTCATTTGTTAGTGTTGGAAGGATAATGAACCAACTCAGCCTTCCATGGATTGTAATGCAAGCAGAGCAGAGATGTCTGGCACACTTACTGAATTCCCTTTGGCAAGTGCGATCCCTTATGGCAGTGATCCCAAACGTGTAGCTTGTGAGCAACATGTTGCTCTCCTGACGCTAAAGGGTTGCTCGACAGTTGCTCTGGGCCATTGTGTGGAGGCTAAGAAGGACATTCAGGGTGAGACAACAATGGCAGTGTACACTGAGCCATAACTGTGCAGGAAGGCTAGCCAATCAGCCTGCTCTATTTGACAGGCATGACATACTGTTAGTTGTTGAAGCATTCACTGTGGAGGCATCAGTAGAGTGGTTTGAGAGGTGGAGCAGGCCAGATGGGTTCAGGGAGAAAGGGGGTGGCTACATAAATTACTCTATTGGGGCTTCAGATGAGACAGTCTCCAGTGATTGAAGAGAACCTGAAGCACAGAAACTAGGCTGGCCTCGCCATCCATGTGAATACCCATTGGACCACTCTGTAATCAAAAGTAAAAATTGCAATTGTTTGGTCCAAAATGTTCCATAATAATTGCATAATCTTTTTGAAGACATTTTCATCTTCTGATTCTTCTTTCCAGTATGGAAGTGCATTCATGGGAAAAATAATCGAACCAAATGCCAGTGTTTGTGTTCTGGTGACAATTGCCAACTGCTGTGCCTTTTTACAGCTGGTACCCGCATATTGGAAAAATAACTAGTGCATGCTCAAATTTTCCTTCTCAAACAATTTGCTTATGCCAATTTCTTTATATGTGAATTTTGTGTTTGTGGGCCCCATCCGTCATAATTGGCACACATGTTACAAACTACTTGTGTTGCAGTGCCTGGTGAGAAAATTCACATTGTATGATGCTTTCATTCTCTGTCATGTGACTAATGGGTTGCTAAGATAATGAGCTCCAAATTGTGCACGATGAATTAGTGTAGCTACCAATTGCAATTCAATTACGTTACTGAAAATAATTTCTTAGTGACATAGTAATTATTTTTACTTTAGTATAGTGTTTTTTGCTAGATTTGTCCTGCTTCTGTTTTCCTTAACAAGGGATATTACCCAATGTAATGTACTGAATTCATCAACCTCGAGTGATGAATGGCTAAGTCGACCCTGCCACAGGTATGAACTTGCAAAGTAGCAGGCTGACCCCATGTCAAGGGAGTGCACTTAACAAGCGAGGTATACAACCATAAACATGAAATGTGTACAATATGAAGGAAGAAAGCCACCCCTTCTGTAAAGTGGTCTTCAAAAGTTCCAGTTTGTGAATGTGGGATGTATGACCCACTCAGCTATCTTATGCGGCATCACTCTGATAGTTATGGTGTAAGAAACAGCAAAAATGGCGGCAAAACGTGCGCCGAAAAACCCCAAAACCGTGTGTTTAAACGCACCAAAAAGATGGATGCACAAACTGCCACCCATGGTGCATATGTGGTGGGACTGAGCACACATTGCAGAAAATGTGCCAGTGGCCTCCATGATCAGCTAACAGAGTGCAGAGAGAGAAGCAGCGCTTTGCAAATGAAACTCCAAAATGTGCCTTTAAATGACATTTGCTTTGTTGCTAAAAACTCCAAAATGCCTATACGCAACACTTCTCAGCATTCAAAATCTTGCTTGGCGCTGAAAATCATGTAATCTCTTGAAGCATGGCAAATATACAAAGTCCTAAAGTGTAAAGAGCAAAACATTTCCTCAGACAAACCGGATTGTCTGTAAACTGACAGCTCCTGGCAAAAAGCTGTGTGCAGTACACTGGGCTACCTGTGAATGACAGCTGTCAGATGAGCTCCTGATGAAACTTCAAAGTATTCAAACTAAAAGTCTGCCGGATTAGCAAACATAAAATGAGTGTTGCTAAAAGGAATACAGATCTCAGTTGTGTTTTTTATCCCACAGATTTAAAGCTAAGAAAGTAATATATTTATGTTTGATGCAACAAGTTTGGTTTTTGCTGGATTTAAGAAGTTAAGAATACATTTGCCTGGCTGAGCTGCAAGAAGTGGAAAAACAGGTTTCTCCCAAGGGGAGGGACATCGTCTCAGCAGAAGCTCACTGATAGATGATAATTGTGGGTTAGGCCAGACTCTTGTCTACAGAAAGAGAATGAACAATGGCAGATCCTTCAGCCCAGGAAACAGATGTGTGAAAGAGTCATAAACTGCTCCTGGAAGGAATTCCTCAAAGGAGGGGGCTGTTCCTGGACTCCAGGGAGAGACAAAGGTACGGACCATTTGCTGTTAAGAATGAACAATGAACAATTTTTAGAGACTCATAACTTGTTATTCAAAGTGGTGAAAAATATGAAAAGGACAGAGTTATTAGTCTAATTTTTGGCTGCACGTTTTAAGAGGCGGTAGAACTGTTTAACATATTCTGGACAGGAATGGCAATATATGTGGTTTTATGTGAACTGTATTAATACTAGAATTGTGAAAATGTACACACACATCCCTATGTTAAACACACACATTTATGAAAATTTGCAGAACGTTTGGAAATTGTGTTCATGGCGATAAGGACACAATTCTGTAGAAAGGTGAAACAAGATCCCACAGCTGCAGGATTTTGATGGACAGATGCTACATACAATATGGAATCTGTGTGTGTGGTTTGTGTAGAGGTGACCAATGTAGAAATATCTATTTAGGATAAAATCCGATTTTGACACTAGTGGCTGAGGGGAGGTTTCTAAGGACTGTAAAGCTAAACTATAAATGTGACATCATCCGGCCTTGATCCAATCACTCAGATTCAAGGCAGAGATGAGGTCCTGATCCAATCCCAGTTCACAGGGGCAAGCTTAGCTAAGCCAGCCCATATACCCATTTTGTGATGTCATTTAAAAGGATAAATAGATACAGCTGACAACACATAGGGACTCACTGATTCACTCACTTTCCTGATTCCGGCGAAACACTTTGTTCCAGCGTTCAACATCCAGCTTTAACATCTTTCTAGATCCAGATCCCAAGACTCTGCTAAGCAGTGGAGAACTATTGACTTTCAGCAAGGCCTAAATCCTCAAACTTATTCTTGACAACCCAGTTCAGTGGTGTGGGAAGGCCTTCTGAACTAGTATCCTGCAACTCGCTGGCTTGCTACCACAAGGCTTCCCTGAGGAACTCGCTATGCAGCTGATTTCAAATACCCACAAACAAGAAGGGCAGATCCTGTGCAAATCCGGTGACCGGCCTAGCTGATTCAGTCCCGCGCCTGATGTCCTGTCCTTCCTTGAAAGACCCAATCCATGACCAGAACTGACGGTCCAATTTAATTACAAAGGACTGTAAGTATTAATAGGAAGAACAGTGACTCATAATATATCTGCATTGTATGATCCCAATCTCAAACCCATCCCATCTTTAATTCAGAACCATAGTATTGTTAGAAATATCCTTGCACTGACTTTTCTCTCATCTGTGTTACTAAACACTCACTTCTTATTGATTTGATTAAGAAAAGTAATTCCCAAACCAAAGGGAAACTAGAGTATCACACATGAATATTTATGAGCGGCCGTGAATAACAGATTCCTGTGTGGCATTCCCTTTTTTGTAGTCCTAACATTAGAATAAGAAAACTTATCTGTTATTTTTAAACCCGAATTTCTGTTTTTCGTTCTCCCGCCTATTTTGCAAAAACAACTTTTACTAAAACCTCCATAACTCCCTCAGTTGTCATGATAGAAGCGAAATGTCAACTCCGACTTGTACCTAACATCCTTAGCTATCCATAGAACATGTTATAGCGAAATTCACATAAGGAAAACTTTGCCGCGATTTCACATTCTGAGAAATGTTAAACGTGTGAAGTAGCTTTCATTTATTTCCCACTTGGACTTTGAGATTTCAAATGTTTTCTTCTGACTGAATCATTGCTTGTGATTGTTTGCATCTGTTAAAAGTGGCTCCCTAGGAATTTATAATAATTTAAGTATTTTTGACCACATTTGGTGTTTTTGCTCAGACAATTCCAAAGACAATATCAAAGCCACCCGCGCAGTTGAAAAGTCATTTCCGTTTTGCTCTTGTGTTTGAAGGGGGAAGGTGGGAGTGATATTCTGTTTGATTTGTGTTATTCCATAATACCTTCTCTCTCCTCACATCTATTTAATTGCCTATTGGTGAGTTGAGGGGTGTTGCAGGTGGAACCCCTAACCATAGTGCTATCTGTTCTAAACCAATCCAAAAGTATTCTTTTCGGTGCTGCATTTTTTTTTGTGCTCAGTTCTTGATTCCCAATGTATTAAATATATTATTCAGGGTTTTGTTACCCCATTGGTGATTGTTGTTACCTATTAAATTATATTGCGATTAAATTCTATATACATAAATAAATATTTACCTTTGCAAACTAGCCTGATTCCTGGTTCAGTGTGACTGCGGGGTGGGGGTGGGGACTCAGGAGAAGGGTGGATATGAGTGGTATATCGTTCAGAATATTGAATTTATAGATACAAATAAATAAGGGTTTTATTTGCGCACTACATGCTGGCCGTGACTTGGGTGTGTTCCCGATTTAAATCACTTACATGAACAATGTTACTGGCTCAGTAGCATGCTTAAGAATGCGCCCCATTCAATTACATTTCCCAGGGGATTGCTTGGGGAAGGAGCACCCATATCCATCAGAAATAGTTTTTATATTCCTAATCCCTCGGCTCAATGTAACAGACCTTGAGTACCTTAAAACACACTATTTTTAGCTAGATGTCTAAGGTGGATAACCATCCCCTCACACAAAGCCTGGTTGAAATAATCTTTAAATTCTACCATATTCTGTCCAGTATTAACCATTCTATTCTCCTAAAAATGCACAATTTGCCCCTAAAGATCCTGACAATCCCTTTGGAGGGATGGGTGGGGCAGCACCAAAATAAGCCTTTTTTTATTGTGGAGTAAATGCTACTGTTGAAACGTGCTTAAACATTTGGCATTACATTGCTTGAAAATTTCCTGGGAGAGAACTCCAAGCACTGAAATATTTAGTTACATGCTGCAATGTTTTTGAATAATTGTGCTTGCCTAGTGTCTAGAAATGCACTGTTTGCCACTTAATTTACTAACGATTGTATTTCCATACCAATTTAATGTGAAATGATGTTTAAGGCCATTATGAATTGCCTGGACTAGGCTTACACCTAATGAGATTGCTGTTAATTACTCATAATTAACAGTGCTATTAGCAGTTTTGAGCTTAGTACAGTTATGATTTGTTCCAATCTTTTTACCACTGACTGAATGCCGATAAATTACATCAAAGTGCTGAAGTTGCTCACCATCTGACACTCAAATGGTGCTCATTGCTAACAAAAGGTTGGGGACCCCTGCCTTATGGAGAGATGGCTGAAATTGCTGCATGGATGTGCCAGCTCTTTGAGCTGTGAGGGACATATTCTTTGAAATTTTGCAGGTCAATTAAGCCTGCATAACATTGGTATGGTCGGTGGAAAAATGTGTTTACTTGTTGTTGGTTTTCATCTAGGATTTTACCATTTTGGGCAGCAGAACCTGAATCTGTAGCTGGCTGAGCGCCTCTGCAATAATGCTGCAGTACGAGTCTTACAAGAATGGGGATGTTGAGGCTGAAGACTTTCTAGAATACTACTGTGAATGGGCTGTTCCATGCAACTCTATGCAACTCTATCACAATTTGATATTCTGCTAGCATTATTCTTCATTGTTTGTTCATTGTTCTATAGTTTTCGAAGGCAAAATATCATTTTCATGACAGTCTTGACCGATTTAGAAATTGAGTTTTAGTTGGTGTACTATGAGCAAAGGCCTAATTATGCCTATTGTTTCTTTGCATAGGTGCACTTGGAGGGATAAGAACATGATAGAGTATCTCCTTAGCAACCTTTGCTTCATTGATTAACCAGATTGATAATTAAAGTAGTAGAGGGATCAATCTTATGGAGTCACTTATGTACTTAAAGGATAGTTCCGGGACTTTTTTTTTATTGTCCCTACGGTTCGGCCATGTGTTTTTAAGCATAAATCGGTAGATCGTAGAAAACTTTCCTATGGACCATACCCGACTTTTCGTCCATTAACGCACTCGAAATCAGCCGCCATTTTCTGATAATCCTCTCACTTGCCGCATCGCCCTGGCTCACCTGCTTTTGCGGCACTAAATCAAATCCCCCGCCCCTGAGCCTGACAGCAGCAGATTTTCGATTCCATTACTCTCTCTGTGTTACTTATAGTATTCTGTGACTCGTTTCTGTGCTCTGGTCAGCTACCTTCGCCACTTCTAGGCCTTGTGAACACCTGTACCATCTCTGTAAATTATTTTACTTTCTTTACCACACAATGGCTACAATAATGCCGTATATGTACGAGCCCGAGTACACCGAGGAAGAACTACTGGAAAGGCAAGCACGCGAAAACGATGGGGATTCGGACGGCAGTTGGGAGGACCAGTCAACGGATGAAGAGCCTGGACCATGTCGCATGGACGGCGTCTCCACCTGGTGCACGTGCAATCGGTGCGAGCTAATGCCAACTGAGGAGGAGAACTGCTGCTGCCGTGAAAATTCCGGGTGCTTGGCCTACATTTCGGAAGGCGAGCCAAGTCCGCAATGCATCACCGAGCTGCCAGAGTTCAGGGAAGCCTGCCTCTCACGGACCGTGTTGAGGATGATGACGGTGCTTATGCACGAACTTCGCGGCACTGTTCGTCCGCGTAATCCGAGTAACGAGTAAGTATACTCTGGTTTTGATGTCAGTGATGCCACTACTATGTCATGGTCGTCTCCCACATATAAAATTACATCTACATATCATTCGAATGCATGTAAATTGGGTCCATATTGTGCATTTTCTAGATAGAATTTTTTTCAAAGCAGAATGATAAGAAAGTTTTGTCATTTTAATACAGTTTGCATCTTTCATTTTCACAGGTGGTACAGGCTGGTGGCCTATCGTTGCTTCACTTGGTGGCTTCACGGGAGGCTCGGACACCGCGTTCGGAGAGTAATATCTGCCTGTGCGGTACTTGCCATTAGACAACATTTCCCAAGCGACAGTGGACAATACCGCGGATTTTCCCTGGATGTGCTGCAACCGGAACTTTACAATGTGTAATGTTTATTATTTATGTTCAATTGAAATTAAGATCTAAAATAAAACCCAACATATATTTTAACAATGGTTGTTTTCATTTTTTAAATGAAACTAGTGTGTCTCCATTGAATAGTCTTCCTGTGCCTTGTCTTGTCACACCACATGTCTCCGGCCAGCATCCTCCCTCACGCTGGCCGCCCACCTTCAATCCACATAACCTTTGCACCCATATATTCTCCTGGGAGGGTGAGGTATTTATAAACTCACCCCCCTGCCTTCCAAGTATTAGATCCTGCAGCCTGCCTCTTACATGCAGTTAGATGGCCTCTCCTTGGTGAGGCCCTGCGGCAAACGAGTCTTGTCTGCACGACCACCGCCCCAATCCACCCCCCGTCCTATCAAAGGCAGTTCGCACCGGGGTACTTGCGCTGGCAAGTGGAGCTGTCAGGGAGCGATAAAGGCCAAGAGGTGCCAAAGACCATGTACACTTCAAAGTGGTCTATAGAGCATGGGTTGTTGTTCCCATGTCTACCTCCAGACCCCGTGTCTCCTGCCAAGCATCCCCCCTCACGCTGGACGGCCCCCTGCAATCCACATAAGTGTGTCTCCATTCACGAGTCTTCCTGTGTCTTGTCTGCACGACCAGCGCCCCAATCCACCCCCCGCCCTATCAAAGGCAGTTCGCACCGGGGTACTTGTGCTGCCAAGTGGAGCTGTCAGGGAGCGATAAAGGCCAAGAGGTGCCAAAGACCATGTACACTTCAAAGTGGTCTATAGAGCATGGGTTGTTGTTCCCATGTCTACCTCCAGACCCTGTGTCTCCTGCCAAGCATCCCCCTTCACGCTGGACGGCCCCCTGCAATCCACATAAGTGTGTCTCCATTCACGAGTCTTCCTGTGTCTTGTCTGCACGACCAGCGCCCCAATCCACCCCCCGCCCTATCAAAGGCAGTTCGCACCGGGGTACTTGTGCTGCCAAGTGGAGCTGTCAGGGAGCGATAAAGGCCAAGAGGTGCCAAAGACCATGTACACTTCAAAGTGGTCTATAGAGCTGGAGCTCAAAAACATGTGGAGGGTCGTTGGAAATTCTACTGGAAAAATGGCGGTCAGTAATGCTACACTGCACAAACGTTCACCGTTGGAACACAAACCAACATTTCCACAATTGTGAACATGGCCATTTGTCCACAGAGGAGGCACGGAAGAAGAAGTGGTTGATTCCTTCATCACCCACTCACAAAGCCATTGAAAAGATTGTATTTGATAAAACTATAACAAGAGATTTGAGGGGACTCACGGAATTCTGCCACACAGGAGATTTGGAGGTTTTCCACAATATGTGCTTAAAGTACAGGCCAAAACGATTGCATTTTGGCATGGAGGGCATGATAAATCGGACTCTTCTAGCGGTCTTGGCACATAACCATAATGTTGGACGTCAACAAAGTAGGACGACCGGAACTTTAGGGACGCTTCGCTACAATAAGGCCTTCACTAAAAGAAGTAAACAATGGGTGATCAAACCAGTGTTTGAGGATATGCAATATGAGTTTATTGAGAGACTTATTGTTGACGTCCTAGATAGGCACATAAATGGAGTTGTGAACGAACCTGTGCAGGGGACAACTGCATTGCCACCCAACATTGCCTCTGTTCCATGTCCACCTAAAGAAGAGCTCATTGAGAAATACACATCACGGTTTAAATGATTGTAATTTGATTGTCTGTTCTCTCGAGTCTCCTCATGTCGCAGGCCCATTGAATATGTGTATCTATGTAATGTGTAAATTAAAGTGATTGCTCAGTGTACATGCAATGTGTCTATCCAACCTTGTTCATCGGCGCATTAAATTAAACCAAACAGTATTATAAATCATTTTTCAAAAAATATAGAATGTCTCCGTATTTATGGTTCTCTGGGGCTGCAAAGCACGCAGACAAAATGCAAAAATGGAGTGTAAATGCCAAGTCCTGTGAGATGGCCTTACACTGAATGTAGCTAAATAGGAATGTGCGCTCGTTCAAAGTGAAGGTCAGCTGCTTTGATTTTTTGCTCGGGTGCCGGAATGGCCCACGACTCAGTATAAGGTTGTATTGTTATTTGACCTTGACAGGCCGGGACCATCCCGAAAGACTTCTTTTTGGTGGTGTGGGGCAATAACGTAAGAAACGATAATGAAGCCATTTCATTTTCGTTCATTAGAAGAAATAACGTCGGCATAGAAGGAGTGGTATTTCGGGGCTGCCCTACGCACAGACACAATGGAAAATGCAAATATAATGTAAGTAACTCTTTAGATGAGTTTATACCGCAATTTAATTACTATACAGTAGCTTTAAAGACGGGTTAAGTTGTACTTGTTCGTTCTGTGTGGCATATTGTCTTGAGGAGAACCATCTCCTTTTACGGAAGCACCTCAAAACCATCCTCTTTGCTTCTGCTTTCTCTCTCCCTCTCCCCTGCTACAACTGGTCCACTGTCTGCGACCTCGGTCCTGGGCCCTTCCACTCTCCACCTGCACTGCCTCCCTGTCAACCCCTGCACTGGGGGACTGTCTCAGTATCCTACAGCCACCCCTTGATGTATAATACCCAGTTGCACTGTCCTAGCTATGAAATAATTTCCCGACCTAATATATAAAATGAATAATTTTAATAAAGATCTGATGGTGAGACTAATTTCATTTTTTATGTTTTTCAAACAGGTACATCATGCATTACTGCATGTGTCACGAGTACCAGACACCGGCGGATGGGTTTTTTAACCGCCAGTTGCTTCTCCGCGTGAACAACGTTACCACCCTGACCATTTTATGGGACGATCGCCAAGTACAAGTATGCCCTTACGCGGTACTAACGGCTAGATGCAACATACAGACCGTTGTGGTGGCCTAGTGCCTCGTTGTTGGAACAGCCATGCGATTATCAGTGCGACCGAAGAGCTTATTTTATCGTAAACCAACACCCTGTGTACTGCACACGAACATCGCTTGCCTCAAGACGAACTATTTTGGATCGAGAGCAAAGAAAAATGCAAATCCCAGAATATTCTCTAAACATTTGATGTCGAATAAATGTACTTTGCCAAATGTACAATCTTGCCGTTTGCTTTTAAACCACAGTTTCATATTCCGAATTGTGGCGCTGTATTGTGAGATGATCTAAGACCCTGTGTACAACAAAGGAACATCGCATGCCTCAAAACGAACTTTTTGGAACGTGAGCAAATAAAAATGAAAATCGCTGAATATTCTCAAAACATTTGATGTCAAATAAATGTACTTTACCAAATTTACAATCTTGAAGTTTAATTTAAAAGTACAGTTTCATATTCCCGATTGTGGCGCGCTGTGTTGTGTGAGCTCATCTGTGTTGATTTCCGGGTTCTGTGTGGAGTCGCGTAGAAGACGCCTGGGCGCGTTTGCCTACGCAGCTCAGTCACGTCACGGATAGAGGCGGGGAATATGAATGTTTTGATAAAGTCTGTTTCAGGGGCGGGGGATTTGATTTAGTGCCGCAAAAGCAGGTGAGCCAGGGCGATGCGGCAAGTGAGAGGATTATCAGAAAATGGCGGCTGATTTCGAGTGCGTTAATGAACGAAAAGTCGGGTATGGTCCATAGGAAAGTTTTCTACGATCTACCGATTTATGCTAAAAACACATGGCGGAACCGTAGGGACAATAAAAAAAAAGTCCCGGAACTATCCTTTAAATCTGACTTTCAAGTGGAGCAAGTTTTCAGCCAAGGATACTTCCCAAAATTGAGCTGAGGATGTTATGTTTCAGTATTTTACCAAACTCTCAATATGGTTATACCCAATTAGCCGATAATGTTAGTAAATCATAGGATATTGCTGTTACTTTAGAATAAAAGTGCCTTGATCTTGAATGACTTCTAAAAGATCTCTCGGGCATCCTTTAGCTTTTAGTCTTCCCAATAATAGCTCACGGTCTATGCTATCAAAAGCTTGTTGTAAATCAATGCTGGCCATATAAATTGTTTCCTTCTTGTGTGCAGATCGTGATTTAAGGCGCTCGAGACCGACTTGCTTTTTTATCAGCAAAAGGATCTCTTGTCTCTCAAATGTTTTATCCCAACCTTTAGACCAGGCTCCTGCTTTCTGTGTCAGTATCGATGTGGGATGTGGGTACTGATGTCTAAATCCTGGAGGACTACAGATCTATTGTTAGTCCCATACTTCTCTGACTGGGGACTCTGGGCCTCATTACAAGTATGCCGGCCTGGAAATAGCGGTGCCAGTAATTCCTTCACAGCACCTTTTCCCGTATCTGCAGAGACACGCGGCAGCTGTGCCTGAGATACCGGCATGGCGTAAGTAAGTGCGCATCCAGAGCTGCACAGACACGCATTTACCGGCATGGACAACACTGGCATCACGGAACAGGCGTTAAGTGCAATCTGGTGTGTAGAAACATGCCACAGGTGTACATAATCAGCACAAGTGCTCCCTATGGGCTGTGTCATTGCACAAAAGGACCACTCCCACATCTCACACCCCTTCCAAAACCACAATGCTAGCAGTAGCTGTAGCTGTAGCAGTACAGGACCTGGAGGCCTTGTCTGCAGAGCAGTTGATTGAAGAGGCAGTGAGGCGAGGATGCATCAGAGGTGCATGAGGAGACGGAGGGCCATCAGACCCAATGTGCAGCAGGTTGTACCTCGCAGGCAGCCATCCATCCTTTGCCTAAGGGTCACCCCATTCAACCTCACTCCCGGTCAGATTCATACCCTGTACCGCTATACAGGGACACAATCACCACTATAGTGGACCTGATACATGATGACCTGGTGAGCCTCCTAAACATCTGTACAGCCATCCCCCACTTGCTGAAGGTAGTGTCTGTGCTACACTTTCTTGCCACAGGCACATATCAGCACAAAGTTGGGCAGCTGCATGGGATCTCCCAACCCTATTTCTCCTGTGTGCTCTTCCAGGTGCTGGATGCACTCCTGTGTCACGTACGGCACCACATCAGCTTACCCGGACTGCTGATGAGGTGAATGCCACAAAAATAGCATTCCATGCCCTTTCAGACATGCCTAATGTAATTGGTGCGGTGGACTGCACACAAGTGGCGCTGGTGGCCAGGCATGCTGTGGAGGTAGTGTACTGCAACAGGTAGCTGTACCGTTCACTCAATGTACAGATGGTGTGTGATGCCCCAACACCTCATCAACCATTGCTGTGCAAGACTTCCTGGCTCAACACATGACTCCATGGTGCTGCGGAACTCCACGCTTCCTCGGTACATGGAACGACATGCCTGACATCATAAATGGCTGATCGGTGAACCCTACTCCAAGTGAAAGTGCTGTGTTGAATTGGGGGTGGGGCAGTTACCAGCATAGTATACCTAGCAGCTAGGTGAGGTTAACTCCAAGGGCATGTGCTAGGTTGAATTGGGGGAGGGGGGCAGTAACCAGCCTAGCATACCTGGCAGTGGGGTGAGGCTAACTCAAAAGGCATGTGCTGTGTTGACTCATGTACCAGTATAACACCCATGAACAGTGGATGTGCACACTGCATTCATTTGATCATCATTACTGCTGCCACAATTATCTGAGTCAATTACCAAACTCCTTCGAAGGTGCACAGGAACGTATTCTGCGTTGTAAGTGCCTTAAATGTGCAAGTGTGTAGTTTAAGTCAAGGGGCAACACAGTAGTACCATGCCAAAGTGGAAGGCCTTGACAGGCGTGCCATCATCTTAGATGATTATACAGTGCATACATAAGTACATCTATTCCATAATCCAACATCCTAGTAACTACATGTACCAGAATGCACCACACCATTGTGACTACAACAAGAAGCAAAAACACAGTCAACCAAAGGCACAACTCGTGATACATAGACACAGGCAGCATAGGCTAACACCCCCAAAACATTATCTTGCTGCACACACATGTGACTGGTACAGTCAGCTCATAAGTACCAGAAACATGACTCCATTACGGACAGGGTACTAATCAATGCATTCACACTGAATTTGCAAAACTTAACATCACTGAAAGATATACCATCCCAAATCTATGGTTATTAGATTAGTCACCCCCAACCAATGCATTCTACCCCTAAATTCCCTCCACCACCATTTTGTACATACTGGTCCTCACCACAACCGCACATTACACCCATATGTGTGAGCCATGACACAAAGTCTGTATAGAGATTTTGTAATGAAGACTGCATACCCTTCGTACCACTAAATCACACCGGCACATCATGGTAATGATAAGGACACTGTGCTACATGCACATATAGCTCTTTTTCATTTGTGACCCATAACAGACATACTTAAATTATGTGTGTCACTTGCAGAAGAAGTGATGGTAGCTCATGTGGAGTATGAATGGTCCATGTAAATGCAACTGTACAACACCCCCCGCCACCCCCACATGCATACTGACCAAGTGCCCTATATGGTACACAAAAGATAATGAATGAGAGCTAAACTCAATTGTGCTTGAGCATGTTATTTGTCTGAAATGTACACTATACAGCCTGTTCTCACTTGATATTACCAGGAAATGGACATGTGCACTTTCGGTTGATCCCGTGCAGGTGATGCGTGGTACGCCTACAACCGGGCCCATGTCCGTACTCGCTGCACCATTGAGCAGAATTTTGGGCTGTTCATGGCCAGGTTCTGCGGCCTCAGCAGATTAGGTGGCATGCTGATGTACAGCCCTGAAAAGGTTGAAAAGATTGTGCTTGCATGTGCCATGTTGCACAACATGTGCATCAGGCGCAACGTCTCCCTGCCTCCCGACATGGACATGCTGCCACCAGAGGATGATGGGGACACTGATGATGATGAGGATATTGGTCAACGCTGCAAGGGCAGGGATGAACGTGCCAAACGTGGGGAACCTATTGATCAGTATTTGTGAGCACCTGTTACACTCACGGCACAGGACATTGAGCACACTGGGCACTGGGCACTGTACTTGAATAAATTCACTCACACTGAAAGATCAATGTCCAGTCATGGATTATTTTGACAGCATCAAATATATTGTGAATATAAATATTTACAAGTGAAAAAGGCCTTAACTCCCTCTACCATCCCACCCAACCATCCCTCCCCACAATCCCTCCTCAACTAGCCCTCCTCACACCCGCTCCCCAACTATCCCTCCCCACACTCATCCAATGGCGGCCTATTTACATCCACTCTTAGGCTGAGGGGTGCATCCTTCTGCAGGGCGAGTCAGCCTCTCGGATCTGAACCTTGGGTTGCTTTGTAGGGAACTTGCAGGAGTGGTACTGCTGGATGGTGCCAGTGGCAGGTGCATGTGCTGTTGATCGGCAAGTTCCTGGACCAATACCGAAATGGATTCCTCCAGGGATGACATAACCATGTTCCCCTCCCTCACGCACCATGCCAGATGATTTATGGCTGCTGTGACTCGGCCCTGTACGTTTGCCAACCTCTTGGGGATGGCCTGAAGTGTCTCATGCATGAGGTGCACCTTGTGCAGGTGTTGTTGCACCACTCTGCCCATCGCGTCTGGTCTTGTCTCCATCCTAGACAGATGCCCCTCTACACCCCTAACATTGCATGAGGGGCGTGGTTGTCCGGGTTGGGGGCTGATTTGGCCCACAGGACTGAATCCCTCAGCATCTGCATGGATGTGGTTGCTGGATAGATTATCTGCCTCACCGTCTTCCCCAATGTTGTCTGGTAGACACCCTTGTATAAGGGGTGCAGGTTCCTCCAGTTGGGGTGGTGGCTGGGCCCCATGTGCCTCCTCATGGGGTGGTGGCTGGGCCACGGTACCCTACTCTTGGGGTGGTGGCTGGGCCACAGGTGCCTCCTCTTGGGGTGGTGGCTGGGCCACAGGTGCGTCCTGTTGGGGTGGTGGCTGGGTGGCAGGAGTAGTTGCCCGCTCCTGTCTGCTGGCGGATGCACTGGCATCCTGGGTGGAAGTGGTGGTTGGCCAGTGGCGGTGTGCCCTGGTGTTCCTCAAGGTGGTTGGCTGTTCGGCCTCATTGCCAGATGATGTACCTGTGTGGGTCAGAAAGGCAGGACATCAGTGATGGGTGTGGATTCATCCGACAGACATTAGTACTAGTACTTTCAGATGTATATGCATTGTCATGAAAATGGTGGTGGCCATAGCATGGTGCACACATGCATTTGTCAGGGATGCTGTGTTCGTGCATGTGTGGTGTGCGTACATGGTATGTGCAGTGGCTGTTGCCCGGGGTACTGGTGTTTTCCGTTTTGCGTGTTATGGGTGTGCCACACAAGCTGTTTGACATTGGGTTGTCTGATTGTGACACAGGTGTGTTACACATGTGTCTGCTGCATATGACAGTTGCTGCGTTGATGATGATTCAGCTAGATGGGACACATTGGGTGGGACAAGGGGGCCACATGTATCATTAGTGTGTGCATCGTGTCATCTGCTGGTGGTGGAGGTCCTTGACACTAATGTGACTTTGTGCATGTGGTAACACAGCAGTGACAACAGCAGTTGTGCAATGTCAGGGGGATGTGTGTCTGAATGCCTGCAGGTGCAACTTGTGGGGGTAATACAGGGGACCTGTGTGATGTGTGAGTGGTGTATGGATGTGGGTTGCAGGCATGCTCGATGTGGATGTGTGCAGCCAGGTTGACTGTTGGTGGACTGCCAGCAGGGCTATACTGGCTTTGGGTACGACAAACTTGACATGTTGGACAACTCATTAGCATTGAGGCTATATGCTGCATCATATGTGACATCTCCAGCCTTTGCATCTCCATCTCCCTCGATAGCCTCCAGGTACATTATGCTGCTTCAGGTTGCTTAACAGGCCTGGAGTTTGATTGGTGAAGCTGGTCCCACTCCTATGGCCGTGCCCGGGGCGCACTGTGCAGCAAGGAGGTTCCGCACCAAGAGACGTAGATCGTTCCACTGATTGTGGCAGTCCCTTACTGTTCTGGGCATTGTCCCCACTATTGACACCTTCCGGGCGACCTCCTCCCAGTTGGCCTTCTTCCTTAATTGGGTTTGTCGGTGTAGGTCACTGTAAAAGACTTGCTCTGAGTTCTCCACCAGTGTGTCTGCCAACATATTGAGATCAGCTACGTTGAATCGCGGCTTGCAACTCTGTGCAGCTGGTTGACTTGCAGACATGTCTGGGGAAGATTTTCAGTTCTCTGGATATGGCTCTGACTCCTATGCACTGAGGATTGCAATGGATTGTGTCTTATTAATGGCTGCCGGTACATTTCCTGTTCCAGCGATCATGTTATTTCCGGTCACTGTAATACCGGTACCGGTAACGATGGTGCCCGTAGGTAGGGGTGCACGGAGCTGGAATCGGAGTCAGTGTCAGTGGAATAAACAGTTGATTCCGGCAGCAGTGCCACTCGGACACGGTAATGATTTTATACCGGCAAACTTGTAATGAGGCCATCTATCTGCAGACCTGTTTCTTGGGCACAGTAGTGTTGCTCTTCCCACCTCCAGAGCTCTGGTCCATTCTGACATCTTCCTTCCTTGGCTTCTTCTTTGGTAAATATTCATTGTGCTGTCTGGTGGGATCCTTCTTCTAGCTCAACCCATTGATTGCTTCCTGTTCAGCTCCTCTATAAATATTGGAACCTTTTGACAGTTCTTATCTATTATCAGAATGTGCTTCTTGTCCTTGTCCTGTTGTTTCTTAGGACAACACTTTGGACCTATTGCAAATTCTTTTAAAGTAATGTAACTTTGTACTTGCCTTTTAGGAATTGGTTTTTACTTCATTCACTTTTCATTTGGAGTCCCTTTCGGGGAAATCCTTCTGCTTTCATTGCACAATTTAGAAAATAAATGTACTTAGCAGTAATGTAGATCTATTAGTTTCTGCATTCCCTTTCATTTGGATTTTCTTCAGTAATATACTGTGTGGACACAGTTTTATTGTGTGCTTATGTGTGTATCAACTGTACTTTATTGTCATCCTGTTTCCAGCCAAAGAGTGAATCCTTCACTGTTCTTCCTAGCTACAACCTGGAGAGATAGTATTAATGTAAGCAAACCCATGCTCACCAATGACAGGTTCTTCCCAAGCCCTCCCCAGTAGAATTTGAAAAACCCTCTTAAGAATGTGTAACTTTTGATCATGGCATATGAATTCCAGGTGTTTCTGTACTCATATTTCTAATATGGGGTTTGCTTCATTTTTTATGAAAAAAAGAACACTAAATATCAAGCCAGTGTGAGGTCTAACCAGAAACACTTTAACAAGGGGGGTCCTGGGAGTCCCTCTGCCAGACATTAGTCCTGGTTGCGAGAGACTTACCCAGAGTCTTTAGCTCACTATCTTTCACAGAGAAGAAATATCCTAAACATATCAGTCTTTGTCCTGCCCTGGGGCAGTCCAGCACCGAAATGCTAGGCAGTTCTCCTCTGAACAAGAGTACCAACAGCATCCCCAGACACGTGTTTCGGTCTGGTTGGACCTCATCAGTAGGGAGGAGCTGTGCCTCTCTAAGAATAGTGAGCAAGGGGTCCACGTCTGGATTCCCCTAGTAACTTAGAGTGAGACGCAAAGTGACTTGCATAAGCAAATTAACAAGGGGGGTCCTGGGAGTCCCTCTGCCAGACATTAGTCCTGGTTGCGAGAGACTTACCCAGAGTCTTTAGCTCACTATCTTTCACAGAGAAGAAATATCCCAAACATATCAGTCTTTGTCCTGCCCTGGGGCAGTCCAGCACCGAAATGCTAGGCAATTCTTGTCTGAACAAGAATACCAACAGCATCTGGGGACCCCCCTTGTCAATTTGTCTAACCAGAAACACTGTCATTAATATACATTAAAAAAGACATGATACACAAACGTACCTGAATGTCACAGCAGAGCACAATATCATACCCATGCACACTTTATTGAACAAATACCAAACTGGATATCAGAGAATTATACCAACCAAAACTAAATACAGAATTCCCCTACAGGATGCATTTTACCAGTCCAAAAGTAGGTGTAACCAAAAATCAGCTCTTAGGATCATATTGCATAGCAACAGAAACATAAAACAACATTCCCCTAAATATGACCTGTACCACAGTTTGTTATCCAAGCTACTTCTTTTCCAGATTGGTCAATGGAATTACCCTTTGATGTTCCCCTCTCAAAAACATACCAGCAGCTCTGCAAGCTGTACAGCATGCCTCAGACCCAGAAGATAGGCCTCAAATAGTCTTCTCAATTGGAAAAAAAAAGTACATGGCGCCCCACTGCAAGAAAGAACACAGCATGATAACCTGTTCTGTGGGAATGTGCCCACTCAGAGTCTGCACCCACATGTTTTAGCTCACTGTACCTTTCACAAAGGAGGAATTTCCATTTGGATATCAGTATTTGTCCCGCCCTCTTGAGCAGTTCAGCACTGACATGCTATGGCAATCCTCCTTTGAACAAGGGTACCAACAACAACCCCAGACACTTGCTTCAGCCTAGTCTGGCCTCATCAGTGAGGTGGAGCTGTGGCTCTCTGAGCGCGAGTGAGCAAGGGGCCCATGTCTGGATAACCCTGATGTAAAAGCAAGGAAATATCGAGGCTGTGTACCACAAAAGGAAATACACCAAACACGGGCTGTAAAGATTCACAGATCTTTAATCTACTGTACTGTTACAAAGAAACATCACAATGAGTACCAGCCCGTCAGAGTGAGGAGAGAAAGTGCTGGACATCTAAACAGTCGCATTATTTATACATATCTTGCAATATTGTCCAGCCCCTCTATAGGTTAATAATCTGCGGTCTAGAGTTTGTGCCGAGTTCACTTATGGGTCATACAATAATATGCACACGGATTACATGTCCAACAAGTTACAATGGCAAAGTGTATTCTTGTATTTAACAGTGAGCCTTAGCACATATCCCTTCACAATGTGTTTCTGACAGTGTCCACGCTCAACATTTACTTTACATTGTCCATGATGTGTGTTCGTGGATGAGGCTTGTTGGTGCAGACAATCCTAAAACCACAAGTCATGTACGGGACAAGGTCTCATTACCTAGTCCAAACATTGGGCCCTCGGACAGTCTAACCATTAACTTGGCACAAAGGTCGTGAAGGCTCGGTTGCAAGTTGGAAACACAGTCCACTATTTTAGAACACAAATCACATATGAACAGAAATCAAAATGGCGGATGATCCAAAAATGGCGGCAAAGTCAGTCGGAACTTTGCAACGCGGTTTTCTTCACAGAGCGACTGGGCTTAGGCCAATATATATCAGAAGGAGGCGCAATATGATTTCCCGTTTAACACTGAGTAACTTAGGGTGACCAACCCCAAGTTCCTTTTACATACAAAAAAAGGTCAGGGTGCCCCTCTGTAAGAAAGAACACGGCATGATAACCTGTTCTGTGGGAATGTGCCCACTCAGAGTCTGAAGTCACATGTTTAAGCTCAATGAACCTTTGAGAACCAACAGCAACCCCAGACATGTGTTTCAGCCTAGTCAGGCCTCATCAGTGAGGTGGAGCTGTGCTCCCTTAGCACAGTGAGCAAGGGGTCCGCATCTGGATAACCATTCTCAATTGGATCTGCTGTGTTATATGTCACCATTGAAGTTTTCCCCATTCTTCCTTCCTTCTTAGCCTGGCTCATCAGTCTTGATTGTGGGATTTCTCCCTGATCATAGCAGTTACAACATAACTTAGAGTCAATAATTTCAGCTATTGTTTGATTCATTACCTGACCTGGAACCTCTGCCTTCCTGCTTCCTACTGTGTTACCATACTTGTTTCTTAACCTTCCCTGCTTCCTCCCTCACCCTTGCATTTCCATACCAATACTACCTCCAAGGGTGTACGCCCATCTAGGAACTGCCATAATAGTACAATGCAGACAACCATCTCCATCCTTCTTTCAAGAGAGGTCAACTCCTTTCCTGCATGACACAATCAAGCCAAAGTGCTTACATCACAGCTACTCACACAATTGTGTCTTGCCACGATAGCCCATATATTTCATGTCTTGGCCCACCAGTCCTCTGTTTCACCACTTTTTGTATTGTCAATGTCCCAAATAGCAATTAAAATGCATATGGTTCATTCCATCATCATCATCTGGGGATAAAGTGGCACCAGTTAATACGTTCCAGCAATGGCTACTATCATGGCCACCAGGTGTAACCTCTTCAAATGCTATATATTCCTCCCTATTACCACTTTTGCTTCTGCTAAAACTCTCATCTCCACCAACATCCTGATCAGGCTGCATAACTGCTCCAGAGTCTTGATGGGTCCCTCTCATGTCCCCTTTAGCCCCACTTGAAAAGTTACTTATCTCTGCTAACCACCTCATCTTCAACCTCCCATGCTCATCATTGAAATCCACACATCACATTTGTATAGGATACTTGAATATGTGTAATAAGTCACTCTTAAATAAGTCCTTTAATCAACAAATTTACCCATTGGCTGTCACACCCCTGACATAGCTAACTCAATTTCCCAATATTAGCCCCATCTCGCCCTGACAGCACTGGCTCTCCTCAACTTTATGTTCTGCTCTTGGTACCTTGTGCTTTGTTCTTTCATCCATCTTTTTCTCTAAATTGAAACTCCCTAGTCCCTGACATAATGTTAATTTCCACTTCAAACCTGCTCTGAATAGGCACCTCTTTGAGAAGGATTTGAAGTGTCAGGCAGCAACCAAAACCCTCTGATCCTTCAACTGTCCCTACATTCTGTACTGAATGTACATACTATTAAAGTAAATCCTGTAATATATGTAAATTATCTGCTGCCTACTCTATTATATGTAATTTTAACAATGGGCTTCATTACGAGTTTGCTGATCCAGAAACAAGGGTGCCGGTAAACTTGCCGACAACCCTATATCTGGATCAGTAAACTCTGAGTCTGCCTGCTGCGGCCACTGTGCTCGACAGGTCTGACCCTGCCGGGTGCTGTGGCCACGGTTGGCAGACTGTTCATGGAAGCACCAGCAGCGTTGCTAACTGTACCAGTGCTTCCGTGTCCTCAATAGGACTCTATAGGAGTGGGGACTTACAATCTGCCGGCACCTGACTTCCCGGGCTGCCAGACTCGTAATGAGCCGGTGGCACTGGGAAGTCAGGCTCCGGTAAAATATTACAGGTCTGCCAGGAAATCTGCCGGTACCACAGGCAGGGTTACTGCTGGACCCATAATGAGGCCCAATGTCTTTTCTGTTCCATCCCCTCTTTCTTTTTCACGGCCTACCATCTACATTTGGTTAGTAACATTTTCATGACACTATACTAGAGGGAAGATTTGACCTATGCACATACCTGGTCTGGTTGTTGTTTGTGGATCATCAGAAGGCGTAGGTTGCATACAAATGACAAGTCCATATAATGTTCTGTCATTTCAGAATCCCTGGTATGCTTCAATTAGATGTGGCTATAATAATTAAGTGAACTCCCCACCACCATACCACAAGGGATATGGCTTATATTTACAGATGTCTCTGTCACCAGGTGGGTAGGTTTTCATAATTATATTTAATCTGGAACAGAGGTGTAGACTTAAATGCAGGCTCTGTATTGCGATGACTAGGCTGTCACCAGCAGCTGTCAAACAGGGCACTTATGACCTGTGGACCTGCCCTGTGCCACAGAAGATCAGGGGCTGCAGCTCAGGATATGGAGGCAGCAGAACACAGATGCACACTAGATATTTGGCATGCAGTTTAATAAAAAGGGGGTATGGTTAGCAGACCACCATTTCTGAGATGGAAGTACCTGCATCATTTTATAATTTAATAAAATAATAAAAGTCACAGCTTCTACACCCTTATCAGATGGCAATTCCTCATAATAGGGTTCTGGGGCTCTCATGGACAAAATGTTTAACATTGTCGCAGGCATCACAGAAATGCTGAAATCCTCACTCTTCTTTGGTCAGTGTACTTTTCAGCTTTCTAACATAATTGGTTCCAGAGCTGGAAGTCCCCCCTTTTTAATGTAGGTATATGCATCGAGCCACCACAGAGCCACACTGAGACTTTGTAGACAGTTCACCAGGTTTTTCTTACAATTATGCGAAACCAACAAAAGATGTGGCGATTCTTTTTGATAGTTGGTTAGAGATACAGCTTGTTACATCCGGGCCCCATCTAGCCACAGAGAGCTATTTGGATAATGGCACTAGAGCCATCCCTCTCTCTATTATCTCATGGGGATAACCATCCTAGCCTAGCCATTTGTATCCCTGCTTAGTGCTACAGCTTGGTAACCCCCACCGATTGGTTCTTACTTAGTCTATTGGTGTTCTCCATAAGACAAGAACTTCGGTGATCTCCCTCTGGGACTTTCTAGCTATCCCCTATTCTAGCCCCACTTAGTTTTCTGGGGTTTTGGGAGTAGTGCTGCCACTCATTCAGTTGGATCTGCCCATGCAGTCATGCATGCTCTCGCCTTGCCCTACTCTGCCTCTTTCGATTCCTCCTCTGGAATCTTCTGTACCTCTGATGTTTCACTCCCCTTGTTGCCTACCTCCACCCTTTGCTATTAGCTCTATTCCTCCTCTCACCCTCCCCACAGCTACCTCTATTCTCACTGTTACTACCTCTCCTCTCACTACCACTACCTCTCCTCTCAGTACCCCGAACTCTCCTCTCACTACTACCACTACATGTCCTCTCACGGCCACTACTTCTCCTCGGAGCTACAGCTGCTTCACCTCTCACTACTACTACCTGTCCTCCCACAACTACCACCTGTTTCTTCTCACTCATATCCCAGACACACACACTCCCTCTGCAGTACCTTTGTGTCACTGCCTCACCCACCTAAAGATTTGCCTCCAGAATCCTCTGCTCATTGGTCCTGCTCATCTCTTGGCCTCCTCCACTCAATGACTGTCCTCCCCCATATCACCACCTACTCCTGTTTCTCCTCTATGTCACCCTTTTCCTTTCCTGATTGGTTGTCTTACCTTGACCAATCTAATTGTGTTATTCTCCCCACGAGGTAGGGATGGGAATTTTCAAAAAGAGGATTAAACCCTGCCCCTCGTCCTATGCGGCCTGTGTGCATATGCTGCACTGAAGCAGATAACCCCTGCTGGCAGATTCCTTGCCTCACCACGACCTCCCTGCGGTGGACAGTGCCAATCCCTAGTGGTTTAATGTGGCCTCAGACACAATCACAGACACGATTGGTCCTGTCCTCGCTCTGCCATAGAAGCCCCTCAATATACAGGGCCTTTCAACCCCGACGCCCTATCAGAGTTAAAGCTGGGTCTGCCTGAGGGCTCCGACACTTTCTTCTCCCAGGTCACTCCTTCGTGCTTGTCCTGCTCACACGCCACCTCTTCATGAACCCCTTGGCCATCCAGGTGACTTTGCCACTGAATGGGAATCGAGGTGAGTGCCCTCCTTTGGGTGTGAGGCTAGTGACCCAGGGTTACTGCACACTTGTGCACGGGCATCCAGGTCAGAGATAAGAGTTGGATTTTCTGGAGCCCCCTTTAACAAGGCTTGGAATCTGGATTTGTCATATATATCATTGGGCTATAAGAGGAGGCAGAAGTGGTCTGTTTGTAGTCTGAGCTCAAGCCCTGACTGGAGGCTTTTATTCACCTTGTCAAATGAGAAATTATATTGTGCCGCCTATCGCAATGTATATGTGTAAGTCGCTTGCGAAGAAATCCGTGTTGCAAGGTCCTGACCTTAAAATCAATGTAAACCACCATTTTAGGTCAATCCGCCATTTTAGGTTCGCTTTGTAAAGTCACCCTGTGAGTTAAAATGGCGGACAATGTCATTCTGAAATACAACATGGCTGTCTTGACCTCTGTATGTAGCTAATATGTGACTTGCCTGCAGGCCACTTGTTGAGGTTGTGAACTGAGACCTTGTCCTTCGTTGACCTGTGTGTAAAAGATTACTCGTGCAATGAAACTCATCCGTGAGCATATGTTAAGAACAATGTATTCAAATACTGAACGTAGAACACTTGTTTAACTGCATTGTATTAATGTTTGAGAAGACCTGCATGGGAAATCCCAGAATACACAGTTGCTGTATAGGCTTGTTGATATATGTATTAAAAGCAAACCAGTTATATGCGGATGTGCAAGACTTGGCATGAACCCTAAATCGGTGATGTATTAGTGGAATATTAACCCGAAGTAGGGCTGGACATCGTGCTCACGAAGAGTATAAAAGACCAATGCATTCTAATTTACAGCATCTCTCACTGAACACACTGAACCATGCTGAAGTTCGTTGTGTTGCACTGAGGGCCGATAGCTATATGATTTTTGCTCTGTTCTTAGTAACTGGATTCAGTATAAAATAAGTACTTTGTATGTTCCTTTGTAACCCGTGTTCGGTGTATTTCCTTTTGGGGTACTCGATATTTTGATTTTGTTTTCACAGTTGGTGCCTGAATAGGGACCCTCAAGATTGATGCCGGATTGTTGAAGGTTGACGCAGGCTATCGGACCGGGATCCGACGGTGTGACAAAAAGGGGCCCCACTGAACGAGACGCGACACCTCAGCAGCGCTGCACGACCAGATCCCTGGACGATTAGCTTGTGGTCCGAGACGGCATCTTGACGAGGGTCCACTTATCGAGGCGGGCAGATTTGCCAAAATCACCATACACAAGATGAGATTAGTTAGTTAAGACTCTTTGAAATCCGATCGGACCTCCTTAGGTTTGTTCAGGTGAGTCGTGACCCGACTCTTAATTCAACCCTGATCATTTGAATTTGGCGCATTTTATCTGCAGCCACAATTTTTGACCAGGTAACACCAATAATTTGATATGTCTGGGAAATTGTCTATCTGCTTCAGGGAGTTGTCCGCAGCGATAGACAATCTTTGGAATTTAGCCGTCCCGCACCACAGGAGGGGTCGCTGGCATGTACTATGTACTGTAAGCATGGCATTGGAAGTATAGTATTTAATGACATTTGGCAAAGACAAACCAGACATGCCTCCGAACTTCAGAGGCCAATCAATGGTAGTTTTGAAATCCCTCGTATTGAGTATTTAAAGTCAATTCTATTAAAGAAAAAGGCTAGATCTGCAACATTTGCTGTTTTGCAGAATTGGAAAAAAGAAGCGTTGCAGCAACTTAAAAGTAGAGAAAAACATGTGCACCGTCATAAAACGAACGCCAAAAAAGCATTATTGTATGACCAAGATAGACATTCTGAATCAAATAGGAATATGGATAGGGCTTTCTCACTTGGAATTCAGAAAATCTATCCTTCCAAAGACCTCCATGCTTCCGATGAATTCATAGACAAATTGTTAAATGAACGAAGGCCTGGTGCTTCTGCGCCACCTTCGTATGTTCCTCTTCCTGCTGCTTTGCCTCTTCCTCCTGCTATTCCTGCTCTACCTGCTGTTGTTCCCGTTGTTCCTGCTCCCCCTAATGTTCCCCTACCTCCAGCTCCTCCACCTCTCCTTATCGCACCAGTTACAGTACCTCCATTGAATTTGCCTGCTCCCTCTCTTCCAAGTGGTCCTGAGCCGCTTGCAGTCGATCGGGGTGCAGGGTCGAAGGTTGTCACTCCCAATACTGTACCACCTGAGAAGAAATGTGATTTGATTGCATGGGCTGAGCATTGTATGGAGAGGGATGATCAAGCTAATGTTTTTGCCACACTTTGTAATATGGATAATTTTCCTGAGAAAAATGTTTTTATTGAAGGTTTAGGGATTCATTTATGTGTAATGTGGGGAAAATTAAATAATACAGATCTCCTGCAAGGGTTAAGGGATCTAAATACTTTAGCGTTTTCTAGAGACACTGTGGAGAAAGTAAATGAGTATGTCAAGAGGTTATTTGGGTATAGAAAGGAGTTAGAAAAGTTGCAGAATGAGGATGACGAGGGGGAAAATATGTATGTGCAGAAACGGTTCCTTCCTTGTCGTAAATCGATATCCGAGGAAGCACGAATTTGTCAGTTGAAGTATATGACACATATAGTCAGTATACGCCAGAAACGCAGAGGAAAGTGATACAGGTAATGATAGAGTACCTAAAGGATGATTGTGTAAAAAGAAAGATTAGTTGTCCCACAGAGTTATTGAGTATTTATAAGAGAGCTTTTTCACTTGACACTTCTTCAACTGCTTTAGCGCTCGACTTAGCTCTGTTGCTTAGTAAGCGTTCGGAGTCACCTACTTCTCAATTGCCTATGAGAGAGATTCCTCCAACATTTGTCTCGAAGGTTGAGATTGCGGCCGATGCTGCACGAGGAATAGTCGCTGTGGACATTCCTGCACATTATGTATCACAGTTTGTCCATGTCCCGTTCTCAAGACAGGAAGTGAATACTATTAGACAATCTATTCCTGATATTAGGAAAATTCTGACAGGATTCTATAAAGAAATAGAGTCCGTCTTGCAATACTCAGTGTTCACCTTAGGCGATATCGATGTGTTACTCCCTGTACTCCTGCCAGTAGGTTTGTGGAAACAAGTTAGAACTAAAGATGACGTGCCAGGGATGGGAGATACATGGGTGAATATAACTAGACTCGATGGAGAAATGCCAGCTGGTGAAAGACCGCCTCATGTGATACTAACTTTGCCTGATAGAATCATTGCATAATTGAAAACCATAATTCCAGAGAAAATAGTTATTTGGGACAAACTTACGGCCTATGTCCAAGGAAAGTCTGAGGGTGCTACTGAGTTCTTTAATCGGTTCGAACAGGTATTCTCAGATTTCAGCGGACAAGACCTAGGCACAGAGTCTGGGAAAAGGTTATTTGTGGACAAATTTGTGCGTGGATTGCTGCCTGACATCCAGTCACAAATTATGTCTTCTGAGAGTGCTTGACAGGCGAAGTCCCAATCAGAAGCACTGCACATGGCTCAGTACTATGAGAACCATGTCAATAATGAAAAAGATAGAGATGAAAAATGAAAAGGTGATTTGAAGACTAAAGTGCTATTACAGCAAATTGTTAGAGGCCCCAGAGGGGGTAGTTCTCAGATTAGAGGTCAGTATGTCCTGCATGGAATGTGCCCTTGGGTCCTGAGAACATTAACCAGTGTGCCTATTGTCATCAAGAGGCTCATTGGCGTGCACAATGCCCCGTCCTTCGACAAAGGCCGAATAACACATTTTGGAATATGGGTAGGCGATCCAGACGTCACCCGTGTGTAGGGGGCCCTGGAAGAGGTCAGTTTACACAGGATCCTCAGCAACCTTTTTCACAGGATAATCAGACTCCGAGAGTGGATACGAGGAACATATTTGATCATCCTTCTGCTGCATATTTATTTGAAGAGCTTCCTTTTGATGACATTCTGTTTTGTTAGGATTGCCCGAAGCAGCGTTTGGAACCTACACTTATTCCCGTCAATCAGAAAGGACCCTACGTTGAAATGATGGTGGGAAATAGGAAACATCCGTTTTTGATAGCTACTGGAGCACAGAAGTGTTCCATTGATCATTCACGGGTTCCAAAGATTCCACTGTCAGGGCAAACCAATGTTTCTGTAGGGTTTTCTGATACACCAGTTGTTTGTCCGGTTTCTTCGCCGGTACCCATTTCTTTGGGTCCCTTTACGGACCACTGTCTATTTCTGTTGACTTCGAATTGTGGAGAGAACTTGCTGGGGTTGAATCTGTTAAAAGAATTAAATGCAGTGATTTATTGTTCTTATGATGGAGTGCGCTTGACGATTTTACCATAGCAATTTTCTGTCTCGCAATTCTTGACTGGACCTTTGCCGCCAGAATTCATTAATGTACCAGAGAGCTTATAGGCTGTTGACGACAATGATGTCAGTGTTTTACAGATTGAACCTGTTAAGATAGTTTTGAAACACGGAATCGAGCTGCCACGCATTCCCCAGTATAAGATTTCAGTTGAGGGCGAGCGAGCTTTGAAATGCATTGTTTCCGATTTTGTGCATCGCGGGGTGATTGAGGAAATTTCAGGAAGTTTGTGCAATAGTCCGATTTTACCCGTGTACAAGAAAGGTGATAATGCAATTCCATTCCGTTTTAAAATTGATTTACATGCCATTAATAAAGTTGTCGCTCCACAATTTCCAATTGTGCCTGATGTGACGACAATCTTAACCATGATTCCAGCTACAGCTACTTACTTTAGTGTGGTGGATCTAAAGAATGCTTTCTTTAGTATTCCTATACACAAGAATAGTAGATACTTGTTTGCGTTCACCTTAGGGGGACGCTCGTTCACATTTAATCGTTCACCTCAAGGGTACACAGAGAGTCCTAGTGTTACACCATTTAGGTGATGGTCATTGTTTTACAAGAAAAGGTTCTGTGGTTCAATACAACGCTCCGCCTCACTGAAGTCAGCCAATTCTGCCTGTAAAAGTATTAGCGGTCTAGTCTTTCCACGTCCTCAACGAACGTCGGATGCAAGTCATGTAATCCCTTTAAAGCAGAAGCGGGGCTCTCTTCATAGCGTCGCTACTGTTTTCAGAGACGCTCCGTAAGTTTGCATCTAGGGAGAATCAGATTCCTCTAACCTTCTTTGTCCTTTTTCTTTCTTCTTATACTAACCACTCTATTTTGTACCGTATAGCATCTTTTCAGTGCCATTTCCCCGCGATTCACCTAAGTACTCCCGTACTTCCGGGTCTGCCGAATCCAGCCTCCTCTCCTTCTCTCAGTCCCCGATCGGGCGAACTCTTGATCCTCCTCCCGCCTCACACAGTGAGTGGTCTCTTCCCCTTCCTCTGTTCCTACCTTATTCCATTTCCTGCACTTACTCACCTCCCTTTACAGGATCCCCCGGAGCAATTGGGAGATTTATTCCAGACGGGTTCCCTTTCCAGGGGTTTTCTTCGCTGCATGTAGAGTCTTTCCCGGTACTGGAATTCACGTAAGACCTTTCTCCTTTCTCCTTTCTTTCAATCTCGAACACTCCATCTCTTATCAATCACACACTCACCAATCATTCTTCTTACCCTTTAGAGTCCCGGCTTCCCGCACTACCGAGAATTCACAACAGAAGACATCCATCCACCCGAGAGGCACTCGTCTAGATCGTCCAGGGTTTTCTTACCCAGAGGGTTTCCCTGGGGCTCGTGCTCCTTTCACCGGTTACTTTTCTTCTGCCCTTGATCCTGTAGCATGCGCTTTGCCAAGATGTTTGCGAGCTATCGTTGCTGCTGCTGCGTCTGTAAAACAGAGTGAGGGAATGGTCCTAGGCCATGATCTAACCCTGATGGTGCCTCACTCTATAGATGTTCTACCGAACCAAACCCAAACGCAACACCTCACTTCTGCACGGTTGACAAGATATGAATTGATCTTGTTTGCTCCTCACATTCAAATTAAGATGTGTTGTGTTCTTAATCCGACTGAACTCCTACCTTTCCTGCAAGATACTACTTGCGGTGATGAAGAGTCACATGATTGTCTGCATACTACCGAACAAGAAACAAAGGGTAGAATTGATTTATAAGACACTCCTTTGGACAATCTGCAAGGAGAGCTGTTCTGTGATGGCTCCTGCTTCAAACTTCTGGATGGTACATCCACAGCTGCTTATGCAATCACCACATTAAGCACGATCGTGGAGACTAAGAGAATTACGCATAATTCTGCGCAGGCCGCAGAGATTATATCATTGACCCAAGCTTGTGAACTTTCTGAAGGGTTTGCAGTGGGGGTGCATTTGGGGTGGTTCACAACTTTGGGAGACTTTGGTCAGAGAGAGGGTTCCTAACTTCACATGGCACTAAAATCCAACATGGCTCCCTAATAGTACAACTACTCTCAGCACTTGCGCTCCCTACTCAGTTAGCAATTATGAAATTTGCAGCACATCGAAAGATTACAGATGACATAGGGAAAGGGAATGCTTTCGCTGATCAGATAGCTAGACAAACTGCTACCAATCCCCTTATGGAGATGTATGTTTCAAGGGAGATTGTAACTGCTTATGCAATGGATGAGGGTGTTGGGTCTATATGGGATATCCAAGCTGATGCGACGTTAGAAGAATCCAAGAGGTGGGCTGAAGGCTTGGGGAAACCTGATGATTACGGGTGTTGGGTGGAGATAGTTGAAGGGAAATTGCTACTCCCTGACGCGTATATAATGATGATGGTCATCATGGCCCATGGTCCTATGCATGTATGTGCCCAGAAGATGACAAAGATGTTAGAGAAAGTTTGGGCAAATGACAACATTTTGAAAATTGCCCAGCGCTACATCCAGGATTGCATGATTTGCCTACAACACAATGTGGGAAAGGGGACATCAACTGCAAGGGGAAGTTTTGGGCCACCCTCTGTCCCCTTTGAAGTTATCCACTTTGATTTTATTGAAATGGAGCGGTGCAACAATATGAAGTACGTGCTGGTGGTCATCTGTGCTTTTAGCAAATGGGTTGAGGCTTTTCCCGTCAAAGATGCTACAGCCATGACTACTACGAAAGCCATGTTAAAGGAGTACTTCCCGCGGTTCGGGCTACCAAGAGTTATCTGGTCGGACAATGGTCCACATTTTGTCGCTGCTGTAATTCTGCAGATATGTGCGGCATTGCAAATCGACAAACGGTTCCATTCGGCCAGACATGCTCAGAGCGCAAGACTAGTAGAAATACACAACAGTATCATCAAGAACAAGCTCGCTAAGACTTGTGCCTGCACCAAACTAAAATGGCCGGACGCCTTACCAATCGTGTTATTATCCATGCATACAACCCCTCAAACTAAGACTGGGCTCTCTCCATTTGAGGTGGTAATGGGGAGACCTGCTAATATCTGGAACCTTCCTAAATGCAATTCGTTGAGAAATGTCAAAAATGTATTACTTTCAGATTATTGCAGCCAGTTGACTAAAAACCTGTATTTGATTTATCACCCGGTACGAGAGGCTTTACCTGTGCGATACGAGGGCCCAGGCCACAGTATATGGCCTGGAAGTTGGATGCTCATCAAGGCATTTGAGCACTCTTCCTGCCTTGCGCCTCGCTGGCGTGGCCCGTTCAAGGTCCTGTTGGTCACCCAAACAGCGGTGCGGGTCTCTTGAAGAAAGAACTGGATCCACGTGTCCCACATCAAGAAACTTCCTCACCCAGTGCAGCACGTTACAGAAGAAACAGAACCCCTCGCTAATGCTGCAACCAACGATTCCAAAGCAGTAAATATCGCCGACAGTGTGACGGAGAACCTTTCTGAGCCCATGAGGCTTGGGGAAATAGCCATTTTGTCTCCACACTCTCCAAAGGTTTTGCATAAGGAAACTGCTGTTCCAAATTTGGCATCTTCACTTGTCTCTGATACGTTGCTTCTAACGGTAAGTGACGACACATTGTTTCCAGATCAATCAGTACCAGGAAAAGCAGGGTACAATCTACATCCCAGAAAATAGACTTAGGGCACGGTTTTGCTGTGCATCTGATAGACTTATGGCACGGTTCGAAGAAGAAAAGGATCATCGAGCGCTTGTTTTTGCCCAAATTTGAGAAAGGGGATTCTGTTGGCTAGGGTTGTGGAAGGACTAAGAAGTCGCACGGCCGGGAGGTCGCCAGCAACGAACATAGGGGTTTCCGTTTGAAGACTACAAAGCCTGCCACCGCTACCACTTGTATGGGACTTGTAAATGATGGGGTGACCAACCAGGACAATGGACAATATGCCTGGGCCCTGAAAACGTATTGCTGTGTTTTTATAATGATATTTGGGTTTTTAATAGTCGCTGTTTTAGGATTGTGGTTCCTTGAGGAAATGCATCCTTTAGAATCCTTGTTGCCCACTGAAAATGTACCTGCTGTTCCTGCTACCTTTGTACATTTGCATACTCTGTCCCCTAGGGACTCTCAGCATAGACAAAGGTACCACAATAATACTCTGCTACGTATCATGAATACTACGCATGCCATTTTTAATAAGTCTAACTGTTGGGTCTGCTCACATTTACTGCAACACATTTATGACGGCACGCATGTTTTGCTCTACTTTTAAGTTGCTGCAACACTTCTTTTTTCCAATTCTGCAAAACATCAAATGTTGCAGATCTAGCCTTTTTCTTTAATAGAATTGACTCTAAATACTCAATACGAGGGATTTCAAAATCTAAATACTTTAGCGTTTTCTAGAGACACTGTGGAGAAAGTAAATGAGCATGTCGAGAGGTTATTTGGGTATAGAAAGGAGTTAGAAAAGTTGCAGAATGAGAATAACGAGGGGGAAAGTATGTATGTGCAGAAACGGTTCCTTCCTTGTCGTAAATCGATATCCGAGGAAGCACGAATTTGAACGAAGGACGCGCTTAGATGGATTTCAGATATGTCGATAACTCCAGTTGAAGTATATGAAACATATAGGCCCTCATTACGACCCTGGCGGAATCCGGAAAACGATGGCGGAAATGCAATACCGCCATCGAATAGCGCTCGGTGCGACTATGACCCGTCACCGCAAAGTACGATGCCATTAGCGACACCGTAGTGAACGCCAACGCCAACTGCACCAAGCACGCGCGCGCGCGCCATGCCAAACCGTAAACACCACCATGGCGCAAGGGTACGCCAATTCCGACCCTAGCGGACATGTACCTAACGCCATCAAGCATGGCGGAATGCACCATTCCGCCATGGTGAGAAGTACGGCATCGCGAATCAACCGTAAACGGCCCCACTGAGTGCCCGTACACCGCTCCCTGCCCACAAAGTACAACTCCCCGTAGGTGCAATGAAGTCACAATGCAACCATTGAAATGTACAAGTCACCCATGCATGCCAACGAACAAAAGAAACACAACAGGGGCCAATGGGAGCTGCAGGGCACAGATGGCACGAATACAGAAGCCATCCCAATGGACATGACCACAGTCCCCCACCAAGAAACGCACGCAAACACAGGCACCTGTGACCAGCAATATTCCGAAAATCACATCATTCCACCAGTCCACCTGGCTGACCAGCAGTCTGTTACACAAAACCCAATCCCCCGCCCCTGAGCATGACAACATTCAAACTGTCATATTGGCAGCCCCCATCCCTGACCTCACGTGCTTCGTATGCAAACGCGCCCAGTACAGTACCACGCAACTAAACTCCGAAGCTGGAACCCAGTGCAGATCTCCTCACAATACATAGCCCCCCAAATAGGCATATGCCACATCACTTGCAAAGAAGAACGCTACACGGGCCAAATCAGAATAGAAATTTAATGCACATCAAAATCACCAAGCCCATACAGCCATCAGGCCATGAACTCCAAAACACATTTCACCATTGTGGGCTGCATCCGCAAGAAATGACCAGCCACTACTTGTGTGACGCCCTGTTCCCTCATGGTACATAGAGCCACATTCACGTACGAAAAGGCAACATGGAAGCGCACAGAACCGCAGGGCCGTCCCAATGGGGAGGCACTAGTCCAGCTGAAAGGCCGAAATGTTGCTCCGAGCCACTAGTACTGCGTAAGGGCATGTGGCCCATTGGCGATCGTCCCATAAGATCGTAATGCTGCTCCACTGATTAACACGAAGCAGCAGGTGTCGGGAGTAAAACCCATCTGCAGGAGTGGCATACAGATGGCAGTGGCAAAAGGGGAGGAGATACCTGTCAACCAAAAGAAAAGAAAAAGAACAGAATGGCCATCAGTACTACATTCCAACAACTCACTGCAATGATCACACTAAATCCACAGCCATATGCATGCTAGCCCACTCCAAAGGATCATCACCACCCCAAAACCACTTGCGACTCATAACTATCTATATCGAGGTGTAAACACCATCACAAACGAGTGTACCTGTGCATGCGTCTGTGAATACAGAATCCATCTGATGGGATTGTTAACGTGCATGGACACAAGTGTCTGAAGGCGCGTCGAGACAGGGAGGGCTCAACAAGGCCAGATAGACGATGGTCCCACTATGGCAGCCCTGCATCACATAGCGCAGGGGAGGCGGACAGATTCCAAGAAGCCCTGTACATGGCAAACTCTGTATCAAATCATCTGCCCATGCATCCATTCATCATTCCCTCATCCCGGTATAAAAACGCCTGAATATTTACTCACATAACATTAGAAATATCCATTGAGTCTGTGCGTTATGCAGCCTGCAAAATCCACAGTGCCCCAGCCCGTAATTCCAGTGTAGTGAAGTAACATGTATTTGGGAACGTCCGGCCTCATCGCCCACGTCGCTATTGCGCATCCCAAACCATTCATATCAATCATTGCATTCTCGCCATGGCCCCTGTCTCAAGGACATTGTACAATAGTACGTTATATTTGCAGTCAGACCTGTGGGCATTTCCTCGCCGCTAGCTGAAAACCGAAAGCGCCGCCCTCCGAATTCCTCATTTGCAACATCACGTCGAAAAGGCATCTGTGGCCGCTTGAAATCACAAATTAATCCATCTAGTGCGGCTGTGTGTGAAAATGGCAACTGCCTTCACTCACAAATGGCACGCCCCGCCCGTCGGTGAACCTCGGTACAGTGATGCATGAGGGTCCACCGTTACTCGAGTACTACGTTCCACTGACCCTTCACAACTCTGTTCGCGACTGCACAGATAGTATGTGAAACAATGGGACCACAGCAGAATGAACATATCAACCAATGTTACACGGCCATCGGGTACAAATACATGATTGCAATAGCAAGATGCCATTCCACGAATTGCAGCGTTGTGCGCGGGACGTGCTCGGCCAAAGGGGAGAGCAGTTTGCACAGGTGGAATGAATCACCACAGGTGGAGGCCATTCAGCCTGAAAACACATAAATTGCACAGCCAGTCTCCTCCCACAACCACACCGAAATGCTACCGGCAGGACTCGCGATGTTGGCCCTGGGGGACCTGATAGCACTGCAAGTACTCCAACTCCAAGAAGAAGACGAACACCAACTACAACCGGCCGCACGGAGGAGACGCAGGAGGAGGAGGAGGCCAAGGCAGGGCCAGCAAGGGCCGCCAGCACAGCCACTACCACCACGCAGGCAGCCCGCAATCCCACGCCTCCGAGCACATCCGTTCAACCTCACTGATGAGCAGATCCACACCCTCTACCGTCTGGACCGGGACACCATAGCCGCCATTGTGGACATGACACAGGCTGACCTTGTCAGCATGATAGACAGCCCAACCGCCATCCCACCCCTACTGAAGGTGGTGTCTGTACTCCACTTCCTGGCCACAGGCACCTACCAGCACACAGTCGGACAGTTGCATGGCATTTCTCAGCCACTGTTCTCACGGACACTATTGCAAGTGCTCGATGCCCTCCTGCAGCACGCAGACGACTACATCTCCCTACCACGCTCGGAGCAGGAAATTACCAACACAAAAGTGGGATTCCATGCACTTGCCGGCATACCTGGTTGCATTGGTGCCATCGACTGCACCCATGTGGAATTGGTCGTCCCACATGCCATGGAGGCCCAGTACCGCAACCGAAAACAATTTCATTCTCTGAATGTACAAATGGTGTGTGACTCCAACACGATCATTACACATTGTTGTGCCCGATTCCCTGGATCAACCCATGATTCTATGGTCTTGAGGAACTCTACAATACCACGCTACATGGAGCGACACGCAGGGAACAGATCCTGGCTACTCGGTGAGTCTCATTTCATGCATGATAATGTGGGGTATGTGATTCGGCAATGACCTGGCAGGAAGGGGGGGGGGTGTGCGTACGTAGCAATGGCATTCCACATCATACGTTTCTCGTCCACATACAGGTGATGCTGGATATCCACTGAAGAGATGGCTCCTCACACCAGTCCGGAACCCACGGGACCATCATGAGGAGGACTACAACCATGCCCACTCACGTACCCGTGTAGTCATTGAACAGGCATTCGGCCTACTGAAGGGTCGTTTCCGCTGCCTCAGCAGGTCTGGCGGGGCACTCCTGTACCGCCATGAGAAGGTTGCAAAGATGGTGATGGCATGTGTCATGCTCCACAACATGTGCGTACGTAGAAATGTGCCCATGCCCCCTGACGCAGAACTGCAAGCACCTGATGATGGTCATGATGAGGGTGGGGATGTGGCAGCACCTCAAGGAGTCTGCGAGGCACCGGAGGGCCGTGACATTCGTCAGCATCTCATTGATGTATGCTTCTAGCACTCACGCCTGGTGGCTGATACATGGACACGGGACTCGTGGCACTGTGTGTGTCTGGGACATGCACAATATGGACTGTACGCCTATGATGGCCTAGTACACAAAGATCAATGTCCACACATCTCATTGGTTGATCGTGCACTTTTTATGGCATATGTGATATCATGTTGTACACCCTATCGACCCGCCACCCAAGTGAGCCCAACACACCCCCTCCACCCTCCTACCTCCCCCCCGAACACCAGTGTCCAAAGATGCTCATTGTCAGTGGGCAGTCGCTATTGCAAGCCCCCTCTGCGGGTATCAGGGGCACCCCTGCCTGTGGAGCGCAGGTTCCTCCCAGATCTACGTTGGGGGCTGCCCTGGACGGAACTTGCAACGGATGTTGTCTCTGCCTGCTCACGTCCATGCATGTCCCTAAGGGTTTGCGAGAGCTCAGTGAGCACACGGCGCACTGCGGCAAGTTCGGCACATACGTCCTTGGACGTCGCATGCAGTTCCCCCCTCAGGCTCTCAGTGCTTCTTTCCATTTGTGCCCTTAGTGTCTCTGTACCTCTCTCCATTTCTGCCCTAAGTGTCTCAGTTGATGTTTCTATGTCTGCCTTAGTGCCCCCACATTCATCGGCATGGTCCTTGAGGAGCGTGGCCAGTTGCTGCTGTTGCACGATTAACTGGTCGAGGGACTGTTGCCTCTGCTGGGCCATGGCCATTTGCGGGGGTGTCACAGAGGGGCTGTTGTCCTCATGTTGCCTTGCCACAGGGCTTGTGGGGGATGGCCAGTCGTCGTCTTGTGGGTGCCCCTGCGTGGTATCCTCATGTTGTACGGGATGGGACAGACAGGGGGATTGGGACAGGTCATGGATGGATCTGACTTCGACATCCCCGTCTTCTGTGTCGGAGCATGCTGCCATCAATGGGGTGTCACCTATGGTGCTGCTGCCACCGGAGGCAGTGCCTTCTGTGGCATCCGTTGGGGGGACCTGTGGTGGTGGTGTTGTGGGCATGCTGGCTGCTGGGGTGCCTGTTGAAGTTCCCTCCTGTGTGCTGCCACTTGATTTGTGCTGCTGCCGTGTCTTGATGCGTGCAGCTGAGGTGGAGGGTCTTTGGCCGTTGGTCTTGGCCCTCTTTGCAGGTGTGCTGGTAGGGGTGTCCTGAAGCTCGTCGTTTGGATCGGACCCTGTGGTGGAGTAAAGGAGGGCGAGGGTTATTGATGGGTCTGTGGGAATTGGAATGGCATTGTATCACATGCACTGGGGTGGTACCTGAAGGTGATTTGGGTCGGGGCCTTGGAGGTGCTTTCATTTGTGTGTGGAGTGAGGGTGCAGTTGTTTGGCAGCCTGCAGTTAGGGTGTGCCTGCTGCACGTGTAGTGCGTGTTTTAGGGGTTTTTAATTATTTATGTATTTATTGTGGGTTTTAACGTGCGCTATCAGGCCGATGTGTGTGGCCGTTCTCCTGGACATGTGTTTCTGTTGCACTATGTGGACGCATGGTACTTCACATGGATGGACATTGTGGATTTGGCATTGTTTTATGAATCTTCGGATGTCTGCACTCCTTTCTCCATCCCTCCGACTCCCTCTATGCTCTCCATTCCGATGGTGGAGGCACAGATTTCTTCCCAGGGGGTCAACTTGATGGGTGATTCAGGACCTCCCCCGGTGGCTGTGGCAATGTTGCGGTTGGCAGAGAGTATGCTGCGGACGCGTATCCGCAGGTCGTCCCATCGCTTACGGCATTGCTGTGGGGTGCGGGGTGCGGTCCCCACCGCACTTACCCGCTGTGCCACCAGAGCCCATATGGCCTTCTTGTTTGCAAGTGCCGTCCTGGTCATTTGCGTGCAGAAGACGACGGCAGCATTCTCCTGGAGGGTCTCTGTTAGCACGGTGAGTTCCTCACGGGAGAAGTGGACCTGCCGCTTGCGGTCGCACGCTTTCTTCGCTACTTTTCCCATTTTTCTTGGTTTCGCTAGGGTGGATGACGGGTTGGGGTGTGTCTCAGGGTAGTGATTTTAGTGGTTGTGTGGTTTTAGTGGTTTTATAGGTGTACGGCGGGATGTTTCCCGTTCCGGGCCCATGTTTTAACTTCCGTTTCCGTATATTTCCGGCCACCGTACTTTCCGGTAGGCGCACACTGCGGTGTCCGCTGTGATGGGTGGCGGTATTGCACCTAGGGCGCCGTACGGCGGCGGTGTGGGCCGTTTTGGGGTCATTTCCGCCATCGCGGACTTTGCACTTCCGCCATGCCGTGGTGCTCGTGCCCGATGGGTCGGAATGGGCCGCACTTTGCTCCTTCGTGCAATGGCGGAAACGCTATTTACGCTGTGGCGGTCCGGTCAGTCACTTTCCGCCAGGGTCGTAATGAGGGCCATAGTCAGTATACGTCAGAAACGCAGAGGAAAGTGATACAGGTAATGATAGAGTACCTATAGGATGATTGTGTAAAAAGAAAGATTAGTTGTCCCACAGAGTTATTGAGTATTTATAAGAGAGCTTTTTCACTTGACACGTCTTCAACTGCTTTAGCGCTTGACTTAGCTCTGTTGCTTAGTAAGCGTTCGGAGTCACCTACTTCTCAATTGCCTATGAGAGAGGTTCCTCCAACATTTGTCCCGAAGGTTGAGATTGCAGCCGATGCTGCATGAGGAATAGTCGCTGTGGACATTCCTGCACATAATGTATCACAGTTTGTCCACGTCCCGTTCTCAAGACAGGAAGTGAATACTATTAGACAATCTATTCATGATATTAGGAAAAATCTGACCGGATTCTATAAAGAAATAGAGTCCGTCTTGCAATACTCAGTGTTCACCTTAGGCGATATCGATGTGTTACTCCCTGTACCCCTGCCCATAGGTTTGTGAAACAAGTTAGAACTAAAGATGACGTGCCAGGGATGGGAGATATATGGGTGAATATAACTAGACTCGATGGAGAAATGCCAGCTGGTGAAAGACCGCCTCATGTGATACTAACTTTGCCTGATAGAATCATTGCCAATTTGAAAACCATAATTCCAGAGAAAATAATTATTTGGGACAAACTTACGGCCTATGTCCAAGGAAAGTCTGAGGGTGCTACTGAGTTCTTTAATCGGTTCGAACAGGTATTCTCAGATTTCAGCGGACAAGACCTAGGCACAGAGTCTGGGAAAAGGTTATTTGTGGACAAATTTGTGCGTGGATTGCTGCCTGACATCCAGTCACAAATTATGTCTTCTGAGAGCGCTTGACAGGCGGAGTCCCAATCAGAAGTACTGCACATGGCTCAGTACTATGAGAACAGTGTCAATAATGAAAAAGATAGAGTTGAAAAACGAAAAGGTGATTTGAAGACTAAAGTGCTAATACAGCAAATTGTTAGAGGCCCCAGAGGGGGAAGTTCTCAGATTAGAGGTCAGTATGTCCTGCATGGAATGTGCCCTTGGGTCCTGAGAACATTAACCAGTGTGCCTATTGTCATCAAGAGGGTCATTGGCGTGCACAATGACCCGTCCTTTGACACAGGCCGAATAACAAATTTTGGAATATGGGTAGGCGATCCAGAGGTCGCCCGTGTGTAGGGAGCCCTGGTAGAGGTCAGTTTACACAGGATCCTCAGCAACCTTTTTCACAGGATAATCAGATTCCGAGTGTGGATACGAGGAACATATTTGATCATCCTTCTGTTGCATATTTATCTGAAGAGCTTCCTTTTGATGACATTCTGTTTTGTTAGGATTGCCCGAAGCAGCGTTTGGAACCTACACTTATTCCCGTCAATCAGAAAGGACCCTACGTTGAAATGATGGTGGGAAATAGGAAACATCAGTTTTTGATAGATATTGGAGCACAGAAGTGTTCCATTGATCATTCACGGGTTCCAAACATTCCACTGTCAGGGCAAACCAATGTTTCTGTAGGGTTTTCTGATACACCAGTTTGTCCGGTTTCTTCGCCGGTACCCATTTCTTTGGGTCCCTTTACGGACCACTGTCCATTTCTGTTGACTTCGAATTGTGGAGAGAACTTGCTGGGGTTTAATCTGTTAAAATAATTAAATGCTGTGATTTATTGTTCTTCTGATGGAGTGCGCTTGACGATTTTACCACAGCAATTTTCTGTCTCGCAATTCTTGACTGGACCTTTGCCGCCAGAATTCATTAATGTACCAGAGAGCTTATGGGCTGTTGACGACAATGATGTCAGTGTTTTACAGATTGAACCTGTTAAGATAGTTTTGAAACACAGAATCGAGCTGCCACGCATTCCCCAGTATAAGATTTCAGTTGAGGGCGAGCAAACTTTGAAGTGCATTGTTTCTGATTTTGTGCGTCGCGGGGTGATTGAGGAAATTTCAGGAAGTTTGTGCAATAGTCCGATTTTACCCGTGTACAAGAAAGGTGATAATGCAATTCCATTCCGTTTTATAATTGATTTACATGCCATTAATAAAGTCGTCGCTCCACAATTTCCAATTGTGCCTGATGTGACGACAATCTTAACCATGATTCCAGCTACAGCTACTTACTATAGTGTGGTGGATCTAAAGAATGCTTTCTTTAGTATTCCTATACACAAGGATAGTAGATACTTGTTCGCGTTTACCTTAGGGGGACGCTCGTTCACATTTAATCGTTCACCTCAAGGGTACACAGAGAGTCCTAGCATTTATAGTAGGGCTTTGAAAGAACAGCTTGATACCCTTGAATTGCCCTCTACTTGTACATTGCTTCTTTACGTTGATGACTTGCTTTTAGCTGCTGACTCTGAGAGCGCCTGTAAGGAGGGCACTGTGTTACTGCTTATCCATCTAGCTAAGAATGGTCACAAAGCTTTGCTTAAAAAGTTTCAATATTGTTGCCAGGAGGTCGCCTATTTAGGCTATCCCCTGTCAAAGGAGGGAAGAAGATTGACACCTGAAAGAATAAAACACATTTCTGGCATGTCTGTCCCAAATACACAGAAGGAAGTTAGAGCCTTGATAGGTATGGCTTCTTACTGTAGGTTGTGGATCCCAAATTTCTCACTAGTGATCAAACCGATCTTTGACAAAGAAGGGCATTTCTTCGCCATTGCCGTGGAACGCAGAACACCAGCAATCGTTTGACTTACTTAAGACTGCATTATGCTCTGCACCAGTTTTGGGCACACCAAACTATGAAAAGGTCTTTGTGTTGTTTGTGCATGAATGTGATGGATGTGCTTTGGCTGTATTAACGCAGGAACATGGAGGGAAGAATAGGCCGTGCGGTTACTTTTCTTCTGCCCTTGATCCTGTAGCATGCGCTTTGCCAAGATGTTTGCGAGCTATCGCTGCTGCTGCTGCGTCTGTAAAACAGAGTGAGGGAATGGTCCTAGGCCATGATCTAAACCTGATGGTGCCTCACTATATAGATGTTCTACCGAACCAAACCCAAGCGCAACACCTCACTTCTGCACGGTTGACAAGATATAATTGATCATGTTTGCTCCTCACATTGAAATTAAGATGTGTTTTGTTCTTAATCCGACTGAACTCCTACCTTTCCTGCAAGATACTACTTGCGGTGATGAAGAGTCACATGATTGTCTGTATACTACCGAACAAGAAACAAAGGGTAGAATTGATTTATAAGACACTCCTTTGGATAATCTGCAAGGAGAGCTGTTCTGTGATGGCTCCTGCTTCAAACTTCTGAATGGTACATCCACAGCTGCTTATGCAATCACCACATTAAGCACGATCGTGGAGACTAATAGAATTACGCATAATTATGCGCAGGCCGCAGAGATTATAGCATTGACCCGAGCTTGTGAACTTTCTGAAGGGCTTGCAGTGGGGGTGCATTTGGGGTGGTTCACAACTTTGGGAGACTTTGGTCAGAGAGAGGGTTCCTAACTTCACATGGCACTAAATTCCAACATGGCTCCCTAATAGTACAACTACTCTCAGCACTTGCGCTCCCTACTCAGTTAGCAGTTATGAAATGTGCAGCACATCGAAAGATTACAGATGACATAGGAAAAGGGAATGCTTTCTCTGATCAGATAGCTAGACAAACTGGTACCAATCCCCTTATGGAGATGTATGTTTCAAGGGAGATTGTAAATGCTTATGCAATGGATGAGGGTGTTGGGTCTGTATGGGATATCCAAGCTGATGCGACGTTTAGAAGAATCCAAGAGGTGGGCTGAAGGCTTGGGGAAACCTGATGATTACGGGTGTTGGGTGGACATAGTTGAAGGGAAATGGCTACTCCCTGACGCGTATATAATGATGATGGTCATCATGGCCCATGGTCCTATGCATGTATGTGCCCAGAAGATGACAAAGATGTCAGAGAAAGTTTGGGCAAATGACAACATTTTGAAAATTGCCCAGCGCTACATCCAGGATTGCATGATTTGCCTACAACACAATGTGGGAATGGGGACAGCAACTCCAAGGGGAAGTTTTGGGCCACCCTCTGTCCCCTTTGAAGTTATCCACTTTGATTTTATTGAAATGGAGCAGTGCAACAATATGAAGTACGTGCTGGTGGTCATCTGTGCTTTTAGCAAATGGGTTGAGGCTTTTCCCGTCAAAGATGCTACAGCCATGACTACTGCGAAAGCCATGTTAAAGGAGTACTTCCCGCGGTTCGGGCTACCAAGAGTTATCTGGTCGGACAATGGTCCACATTTTGTTGCTGCTGTAATTCTGCAGATATGTGCGGCATTGCAAATCGACAAACGGTTCCATTCGGCCAGACATGCTCAGAGTGCCAGACTAGTAGAAATACACAACGGTATCATCAAGAACAAGCTCGCTAAGACTTGTGCCGGCACCAAACTAAAATTGCCGTACGCCTTACCAATCGTGTTATTATCCATGCATACAACCCCTCAAACTAAGACTGGGCTCTCTCCATTTGAGGTGGTAATGGGGAGACCTGCTAATATCTGAAACCTTCCTAAATGCAATTCGTTGAGAAACGTCAAAAATGTATTACTTTCAGATTATTGCAGCCAGTTGACTAAAAACCTGTATTTGATTTATCACCAAGTACGAGAGGCTTTACCTGTGCGATACGAGGGCCCAGGCCACAGTATATGGCCTGGAAGTTGGATGCTCATCAAGGCATTTGAGCACTCTTCCTGCCTTGCGCCTCGCTGGCGTGGCCCGTTCAAGGTCCTGTTGGTCACCCAAACAGCGGTGCGGGTCTCTTGAAGAAAGAACTGGATCCACGTGTCCCACATCAAGAAACTTCCTCACCCAGTGCAGCACGTTACAGAAGAAACAGAACCCCTCGCTAATGCTGCAACCAACGATTCCAAAGCAGTAAATATCGCCGACAGTGTGTCGGAGAATCTTTCTGAGCCCATGAGGCTTGGGGAAATAGCCATTTTGTCTCCACACTCTCCAAAAGTTTTGCATAAGGAAACTGCTGTTCCAAATTTGGCATCTTCACTTGTCTCTGATACGTTGCTTCTAACGGGAAGTGATGACACATTGTTTCCAGATCAATCAGTACCAGGAAAAGCAGGGTACAATCTGCATCCCAGAAAATAGACTTAGGGCAAGGTTTTGCTGTGCATCTGATAGACTTATGGCACGGTTCGAAGAAGAATAGGATCATCGAGCGCTTGTTTTTGCCCAAATTTGAGAAAGGGGATTCTTTTGGCTAGGGTTGTGGAAGGACTAAGAAGTCGCACGGCCGGGAGGTCGCCAGCAACGAACATTGGGGTTTCCGCTTGAAGACTACAAAGCCTGCCACCGCTACCACTTGTATGGGACTTGTAAATGATGGGGTGACCAACCAGGACAATGGACAATATGCCTGAGCCCTGAAAACATATTGCTGTGTTTTTATAATGATATTTGGGTTTTTAATAGTCGCTGTTTTAGGATTGTGGTTCCTTGAGGAAATGCATCCTTTAGAATCCTTGTTGCCCACTGAAAATGTACCTGCTGTTCCTGCTACCTTTGTACATTTGCATACTCTGTCCCCTAGGGACTCTCAGCATAGACAAAGGTACCACAATAATACTCTGCTACGTATCATGAATACTACGCATGCCATTTTTAATAAGTCTAACTGTTGGGTCTGCTCACATTTACTGCAACACATTTATGACGGCACGCATGTTTTGCTCTACTTTTAAGTTGCTGCAACACTTCTTTTTTCCAATTCTGCAAAACATCAAATGTTGCAGATCTAGCCTTTTTCTTTAATAGAATTGACTCTAAATACTCAATACGAGGGATTTCAAAATCTAAATACTTTAGCGTTTTCTAGAGACACTGTGGAGAAAGTAAATGAGCATGTCGAGAGGTTATTTGGGTATAGAAAGGAGTTAGAAAAGTTGGAGAATGAGAATAACGAGGGGGAAAGTATGTATGTGCAGAAACGGTTCCTTCCTTGTCGTAAATCGATATCCGAGGAAGCACGAATTTGTACGAAGGACGCGCTTAGATGGATTTCAGATATGTCGATAACTCCAGTTGAAGTATATGACACATATAGTCAGTATACGTCAGAAACGCAGAGGAAAGTGATACAGGTAATGATAGAGTACCTATAGGATGATTGTGTAAAAAGAAAGATTAGTTGTCCCACAGAGTTATTGAGTATTTATAAGAGAGCTTTTTCACTTGACACGTCTTCAACTGCTTTAGCGCTCGACTTAGCTCTGTTGCTTAGTAAGCGTTCGGAGTCACTTACTTCTCAATTGCCTATGAGAGAGGTTCCTCCAACATTTGTCCCGAAGGTTGAGATTGCAGCCGATGCTGCACGAGGAATAGTCGCTGTGGACATTCCTGCACATAATGTATCACAGTTTGTCCACGTCCCGTTCTCAAGACAGGAAGTGAATACTATTAGACAATCTATTCCTGATATTAGGAAACATCTGACCGGATTCTATAAAGAAATAAAGTCCGTCTTGCAATACTTAGTGTTCACCTTAGGCAATATCGATATGTTACTCCCTGTACTCCTGCCCGTAGGTTTGTGAAACAAGTTAGAACTAAAGATGACGTGCCAGGGATGGGAGATATATGGGTGAATATAACTAGACTCGATGGAGAAATGCCAGCTGGTGAAAGACCGCCTCATGTGATACTAACTTTGCCTGATAGAATCATTGCCAAATTGAAAACCATAATTCCAGAGAAAATAATTATTTGGAACAAACTTACGGCCTATGTCCAAGGAAAGTCTGAGGGTGCTACTGAGTTCTTTAATCGGTTCGAACAGGTATTCTCAGATTTCAGCGGACAAGACCTAGGCACAGAGTCTGGGAAAAGGTTATTTGTGGACAAATTTGTGCGTGGATTGCTGCCTGACATCCAGTCATAAATTATGTCTTCTGAGAGCGCTTGACAGGCGGAGTCCCAATCAGAAGTACTGCACATGGCTCAGTACTATGAGAACCGTGTCAATAATGAAAAAGATAGAGTTGAAAAACGAAAAGGTGATTTGAAGACTAAAGTGCTAATACAGCAAATTGTTAGAGGCCCCAGAGGGGGTAGTTCTCAGATTAGAGGTCAGTATGTCCTGCATGGAATGTGCCCTTAGGTCCTGAGAACATTAACCAGTGTGCCTATTGTCATCAAGAGGGTCAGTGGCGTGCACAATGCCCCGTCCTTCGGCAAAGGCCGAATAACACATTTTGGAATATGGGTAGGCGATCCAGAGGTCGCCCGTGTGTAGGGAGCCCTGGTAGAGGTCAGTTTACACAGGATCCTCAGCAACCTTTTTCACAGGATAATCAGACTCCGAGTGTGGATACGAGGAACATATTTGATCATCCTTCTGTTGCATATTTATCTGAAGAGCTTCCTTTTGATGACATTCTGTTTTGTTAGGATTGCCCGAAGCAGCGTTTGGAACCTACACTTTTTCCCGTCAATCAGAAAGGACCCAACGTTGAAATGATGGTGGGAAATAGGAAATATCAGTTTTTGATAGATACTGGAGCACAGAAGTGTTCCATTGATCATTCATGGGTTCCAAACATTCCACTGTCAGGGCAAACCAATGTTTCTGTAGGGTTTTCTGATACACCAGTTGTTTGTCCGGTTTCTTCGCCGGTACCCATTTCTTTGGGTCCCTTTACGGACCACTGTCCATTTCTGTTGACTTCGAATTGTGGAGAGAACTTGCTGGGGTTGAATCTGTTAAAATAATTAAATGCTGTGATTTATTGTTCTTCTGATGGAGTGCGCTTGACGATTTTACCACAGCAATTTTCTGTCTCGCAATTCTTGACTGGACCTTTGCCGCCAGAATTCATTAATGTACCAGAGAGCTTATGGGCTGTTGACGACAATGATGTCAGTGTTTTACAGATTGAACCTGTTAAGATAGTTTTGAAACACGGAATCGAGCTGCCACGCATTCCCCAGTATAAGATTTCAGTTGAGGGCGAGCAAGCTTTGAAGTGCATTGTTTCCGATTTTGTGCGTCGCGGGGTGATTGAGGAAATTTCAGGAAGTTTGTGCAATAGTCCGATTTTACCCGTGTACAAGAAAGGTGATAATGCAATTCCATGTCGTTTTATAATTGATTTACATGCCATCAATAAAGTCGTCGCTCCACAATTTCCAATTGTGCCTGATGTGACGACAATCTTAACCATGATTCCAGCTACAGCTACTTACTATAGTGTGGTGGATCTAAAGAATGCTTTCTTTAGTATTCCTATACACAAGGATAGTAGATACTTGTTCGCGTTTACCTTAGGGGGACGCTCGTTCACATTTAATCGTTCACCTCAAGGGTACACAGAGAGTCCTAGCATTTATAGTAGGGCTTTGAAAGAACAGCTTGATACCCTTGAATTGCCCTCTACTTGTACATTGCTTCTTTACGTTGATGACTTGCTTTTAGCTGCTGACTCTGAGAGCGCCTGTAAGGAGGGCACTGTGTTACTGCTTATCCATCTAGCTAAGAATGGTCACAAAGCTTTCCTTAAAAAGTTTCAATATTGTTGCCAGGAGGTCGCCTATTTAGGCTATCCCCTGTCAAAGGAGGGAAGAAGATTGACACCTGAAAGAATAAAACACATTTCTGGCATGTCTGTCCCAAATACACAGAAGGAAGTTAGAGCCTTGATAGGTATGGCTTCTTACTGTAGGTTTTGGATCCCAAATTTCTCACTAGTGATCAAACCGATCTTTGACAAAGAAGGGCATTTCTTCGCCATTGCCGTGGAACGCAGAACACCAGCAATTGTTTGACTTACTTAAGACTGCATTATGCTCTGCACCAGTTTTGGGCACACCAAACTATGAAAAGGTCTTTGTGTTGTTTGTGCATGAATGTGATGGATGTGCTTTGGCTGTATTAACGCAGGAACATGGAGGGAAGAATAGGCCGTGCGGTTACTTTTCTTCTGCCCTTGATCCTGTAGCATGCGCTTTGCCAAGATGTTTGCGAGCTATCGCTGCTGCTGCTGCGTCTGTAAAACAGAGTGAGGGAATGGTCCTAGGCCATGATCTAACCCTGATGGTGCCTCACTATATAGATGTTATACCGAACCAAACCCAAACGCAACACCTCACTTCTGCACGGTTGACAAGATATGAATTGATCTTGTTTGCTCCTCACATTCAAATTAAGATGTGTTTTGTTCTTAATCCGACTGAACTCCTACCTTTCCTGCAAGATACTACTTGCGGTGATGAAGAGTCACATGATTGTCTGTATACTACCGAACAAGAAACAAAGGGTAGAATTGATTTATAAGACACTCCTTTGGATAATCTGCAAGGAGAGCTGTTCTGTGATGGCTCCTGCTTAAAAATTCTGAATGGTACATCCACAGCTGCTTATGCAATCACCACATTAAGCACGATCGTGGAGACTAAGAGAATTACGCATAATTATGCGCAGGCCGCAGAGATTATAGCATTGACCCGAGCTTGTGAACTTTCTGAAGGGCTTGCAGTGGGGGTGCATTTGGGGTGGTTCACAACTTTGGGAGACTTTGGTCAGAGAGAGGGTTCCTAACTTCACATGGCACTAAATTCCAACATGGCTCCCTAATAGTACAACTACTCTCAGCACTTGCGCTCCCTACTCAGTTAGCAGTTATGAAATGTGCAGCACATCGAAAGATTACAGATGACATAGGAAAAGGGAATGCTTTCTCTGATCAGATAGCTAGACAAACTGGTACCAATCCCCTTATGGAGATGTATGTTTCAAGGGAGATTGTAAATGCTTATGCAATGGATGAGGGTGTTGGGTCTGTATGGGATATCCAAGCTGATGCGACGTTAGAAGAATCCAAGAGGTGGGCTGAAGGCTTGGGGAAACCTGATGATTACGGGTGTTGGGTGGACATAGTTGAAGGGAAATGGCTACTCCCTGACGCGTATATAATGATGATGGTCATCATGGCCCATGGTCCTATGCATGTATGTGCCCAGAAGATGACAAAGATGTCAGAGAAAGTTTGGGCAAATGACAACATTTTGAAAATTGCCCAGCGCTACATCCAGGATTGCATGATTTGCCTACAACACAACAAAGGGGACAGCAACTCCAAGGGGAAGTTTTGGGCCACCCTCTGTCCCCTTTGAAGTTATCCACCTTGATTTTATTGAAATGGAGCAGTGCAACAATATGAAGTACGTGCTGGTGGTCATCTGTGCTTTTAGCAAATGGGTTGAGGCTTTTCCCGTCAAAGATGCTACAGCCATGACTACTGCGAAAGCCATGTTAAAGGAGTACTTCCCGCGGATCGGGCTACCAAGAGTTATCCGGTCGGACAATGGTCCACATTTTGTCGCTGCTGTAATTCTGCAGATATGTGCGGCATTGCAAATCGACAAACCGTTCCATTCGGCCAAACATGCTCAGAGCGCCAGACTAGTAGAAATACACAACGGTATCATCAAGAACAAGCTCGCTAAGACTTGTGCCGGCACCAAACTAAAATGGCTGGACGCCTTACCAATCGTGTTATTATCCATGCATATAACCCCTCAAACTAAGACTGGGCTCTCTCCATTTGAGGTGGTAATGGGGAGACCTGCTAATATCTGGAACCTTCCTAAATGCAATTCGTTGAGAAACGTCGAAAATGTATTACTTTCAGATTATTGCAGCCAGTTGACTAAAAACCTGTATTTGATTTATCACCAGGTACGAGAGGCTTTACCTGTGCGATACGAGGGCCCAGGCCACAGTATATGGCCTGGAAGTTGGATGCTCATCAAGGCATTTGAGCACTCTTCCTGCCTTGCGCCTCGCTGGCGTGGCCCGTTCCAGGTCCTGTTGGTCACCCAAACAGCAGTGCGGGTCTCTTGAAGAAAGAACTGGATCCACGTGTCCCACATCAAGAAACTTCCTCACCCAGTGAAACACATTACAGAAGAAACAGAACCCCTCGCTAATGCTGCAACCAACGATTCCAAAGCAGTAAATATCGCCGACAGTGTGTCGGAGAATCTTTCTGAGCCCATGAGGCTTGGGGAAATAGCCATTTTGTCTCCACACTCTCCAAAAGTTTTGCATAAGGAAACTGCTGTTCCAAATTTGGCATCTTCACTTGTCTCTGATACGTTGCTTCCAACGGGAAGTGACGACACATGGTTTCCGGATCAATCAGTACCAGGAAAAGCAAGGTACAATCTGCATCCCAGAAAATAGACTTAGGGCACGGTTTTGCTGTGCATCTGATAGACTTACGGCACGGTTCGAAGAAGAAAAGGATCATCGAGGGCTTGTTTTTGCCCAAATTTGAGAAAGGGGATTCTGTTGGCTAGGGTTGTGGAAGGACTAAGAAGTCGCACGGCCGGGAGGTCGCCAGCAACGAACATTGAGGTTTCCGCTTGAAGACTACAAAGCCTGCCACCGCTTCCGCTTGTATGGGACTTGTAAATGATGGGGTGACCAACCAGGACAATGGACAATATGCCTGGGCCCTGAAAACGTATTGCTGTGTTTTTATAATGATATTTGGGTTTTTAATAGTCGCTGTTTTAGGATTGTGGTACCTTGAGGAAATGCATCCTTTAGAATCCTTGTTGCCCACTGAAAATGTACCTTCTGTTCCTACTACCTTTGTACATTTGCATACTCTGTCCCCTAGGGACTCTCAGCATAGACAAAGGTACCACAATAATACTCTGCTACGTATCGTGAATACTACGCATGCCAGTTAATAAGTCTAACTGTTGTGTCTGCTCACATTTACCGCAACACGGGGTTATGGGGCTAGGTTGGTATATTCATCCTTTACCTTTGACAACTGCTTGTTATGCTTCTCTTAGAGCACTGTTCTTTGGCCAGTGGAACGATAGCATCTTAAGGAACTTTGATGGCACCAATTTGAATAGTTTTGAGAAATGTGTTTTGACTCCCCTGGGATGCTCGCTTTTCGCAAACAGGAGTAAACCTAACGTTGCTTCTATTAGGCCTTCTGATAGACTGTCTCTTCCTTTTCAATATTTTATTTCCTTTAAGATGGCTCCGATAGGCAATAAGGATGCCATGCCTCCTTCTTACACTGTTAATCATAGCCCCAATTCAGTTTCTTTTTGCATACAGAGGAATGGAACTCAGTCAATGGGAGATTTTTTAGGTTGTGCCAATGTTGCAAATTTGACTGGGGAAAACAGACCTTTGTATGAACGCGAACCTGTCTACTTTGTCTGCGGTAATGTAGCATTCCCATTGTTGCCCAGAGATTGGCAGGGAACCTGTTATTTAGGGATCCTGTTACCTGGGGTGTTTATAGCTAGCACAAAATAAGTTTCAAAGGCTCGTCCAGCACAAATCTTGGGAGATATAGCAAAATCAGTTGTGCCATTTTGGGGACAGATAGCAAATTCCGAAGTATCAGAAGACTAGCGAGAGTACTGGAGAGAACCATGAACCGGACCACAGAGATACTCTACAATATGACATTAGAACAGAAGGCGATAAGACTAGTAGCACTTCAAAACCGGATGGCATTAGATTTCATTCTGGCTGAACATGGTGGAGTGTGTAAATTAGTGGGGTCCGCTTGCTGTGTTTTCGTACCAGATTCCTCCCCAACCATCTTCAAGGCAATACAGAATCTGCACATCCTTAGTTCAGAAGTGCATGTTCCCGAGGGAAACTGAGATCTTAGCACTTGGTTCTGGGACATTTTGCAATCTTGGTGTTGGAAGATACTTTCGGTCTTGCTGATTATTTTGGGAATCCTGTTGTTTCTTTGTTGCTGTATTCAGTGTCTACCCAGTATATGTTCGATGCTAGGGGGATGCTGCGCACAAGCGATAGGTACGATAGGACATAAAGTGTATGCCCCAGATAAAACTTCCAAAGAATATGTATTGAAAGAAATTTTAACGAATTACCTAATGGGAATAGATATTTCCGACAGCGATTCAGTGTGCATGGACGATGATGCATGGAGGTATTTGCAAGGAGATCCAAAGTAGTTTTAGCACATGGCATAGGCCAAAAGGATGGTTTGTCAAATGAGAAATTATATCGTGCCTCCTATCGCAATAAATATGTGTATATGGGCCTATGCCAAGCTGCTTATAAATCGCTTGTGAAGAAATCCGTGTTGTAAGGTCCTGACCTTAAAATCAATGTAAACCGCCATTTTAGGTCAATCCGCCATTTTAGGTTCCCTTTGTAAAGTCACCCTGTGAGTTAAAATGGCAGACAATGTCATTCCGAAATACAACATGGCTGTCTTGACCTCTGTATGTAGCTAATATGTGACTTGCCTGCAGGCCACTTGTTGAGGTCGTGAACTGAGACCTTGTATTTCGTTGACCTGTGTGTAAAGGATTACTCATGCAATGAAATTAATCCGTGAGCATATGTTAAAAACAATGTATTCAAATACTGAACGTAGAACACTTGTTTAACTACATTGTATTAATGTTTGAGAAGACCTGCATGGGAAATCCCAGAATACACAGTTGCCGTATAGGCTTGTTGATATATGTATTAAAAGCAAACCAGTTATATGCGGATGTGCGAGACTTGGCATGAACCCTAAATCGGTGATGTATTAGTGGAATATTAACCCGAAGTAGGGATGGACATGCTGGAGTTCGTTGTGTTGCACTGAGGGCCGATAGCTATCTGATTTTTGCTCTGTTCTTAGTAACTGGATTCAGTATAAAATGAAGTACTTCGTATGCTCCTTTGTAACCCGTGTTCGGTGTATTTCCTTTTGGGGTACTCAGCCTCTATATGTTGATTTTGTTTTCACAACCTCTGTGGCTGGAGGTGGAGCTATACGAAAAACGAACTGAGCAAGGCTATATAACCACTCACACAACCCCTAGTGCTGCGTGGAGACAGAAGTGTTCTGTTTGTGGTCCGTTGAAGGTCCGGTGGTCTGTTGATGGCACTCCACTCTGAACACCGCCTAAATTTCTTGTGGTCTCAGAATGTAAGCATACCAAAATTGTTAATCAGTTCAGTGAATAACTCTAGTTCTCAGCCCTCTGAAAAAGCTATTTCTCATACCTGTAGTATTGTGGCTTCCTGTTCAAAAGTATTGAATACCTTTTCTGGATATGCCAGGTAAGGTAACAAACAAGTCCAGGAACTACAATCTTCGGAAAGGGAAACCATACGGAAAGAGCAACGGTAACAAAAGGGCTGCTCCATCTGAAACAGATGCTCAAATTACACAGGGGGAGGAAACAACTTCTGACAATATGGGCCTCATTATAAGGTTGCCGGTCCGGTAACAACGGTAATGGTATGCTTGCCGGTACCGTTGTTACCGGGCCGGCAAACTACATTGTCTGCGAGCGGTTGCCTGTCAGCCCAGCATGTTTAACCTGCTGGGTGGAACGGCACCCACTCACAGATCATGTTTAATGCACCAGCATCATTCACGAATGGTGCTGGCACATCTGGCTTCCCCATTGCCATTGAGTCCAATGGGACTCAAATGGGAATGGGGACTAATATTTACCGGCGCCGGTAAATTCAACACGGAATGAGGCCCAATGACTCGGTCCCCCTCTGCCCCATGCGCACAAAATGTACAACGATGGCATTCTTTGGCACTTGTGTGAAGTCTGAATTAAATACATTAATAGTATTGGAAGACTGCTGTACTCGGAAACAGCAATTAACCTCCACAGTTCACCACCAGCACGAGAACACTAGTATTTCTTTGTATGACATGGATAACAATTCTCTGCTTAAACTTTGCTATTCCCAGCGAATTGGTACCTGTACTCCAATGAGTAACTTCGAGTCCAATGTAGGAAGAGTAAAAGTCACCTCTCAGAAGGACAAATCTATTCCTCATCCTTTAGAATAAGCTCATCAACGCCTATCTGCATCACCTAATTTAGGCCTGAATCTGACCATCGCAATGCAGGTTCTAAAGTGACTTATAGGGCCTCATTACAACCTGCCAGTCCGGGACCGTGCAAAATCCGTGATGGCGGTAAAAACGTTTCCGTGTCCGCAAGGGTGCGGAAAAACCGCACGATTACACGCTGTCGGTCGCGCGCACCACACGGACTCGGAAACGTTGTTACCGCCGTCACGGAATACCCCACGGAAATGGAAATAACGAAGCCACAAGTGGCGCAAAACCCGTTTCCGCCTCCGCCGCCACGGACACGGAACCGGAAATACCATGATCGCCAAAACAGGAAACAGAGAGGCGGCCATCATATAAAAGCACAATCCATTGCCATCCAGAGCCAGCACAAGCACAATCCTGACTCTGAGAAGCCAAAAGGGACCACCAGCATGTCTGCCAGGATTCCTGCTCAGAGGCAGCGCAAACAGCGCTTCAGCGAGGCGGAGCTAACCGTCTTGGTGGAGCACATTGTGGACAATGCTGAGATGCTGTTCAGCGCCGACCAACGGCGTGCCACACAGCAGCGGAGGAAGGAGGTGTGGGCCGAAGCTGCACGCAAGTGCACCGCTGTGGGCGTGGCAGTGAGGAGCGTGAAGGACTGCCACAAGCGTTGGGACGACCTGAGGCTGAGGGTACGCAACCTCATTTCCACGCACCGCCAACGCAGCAGTGGGACAGGCGGAGGACCCCCTTCCCCACTGAGGCTGCAAGCATGGGAGGAGCGTTGCAGCAGCGTCCTCCACCTAGAGGGACTCCATGGGATTGGGCAGGCTGAGGCAGGAGTGAGCCCACCTGCAGATGCCGGTAAGTGCCCAAACATGAATGCCACATGTAAATATGCAGTTGTGAGTACTGGGCCAAAGGACCCATTAACAACCCCCCCCCCCCAGGCAGTGCATGTGTGGGCCAAAGGACCCATTAACAACCCCCCCCCCCAGGCAGTGCATGTGTGGGCCAAAGGACCCATTATGATCCGTATGGCAACCAATATCACTGAATGCAGACACCAGCAATCAGATGCATGTGACTAACACTATTCAATGTACAATCTTAATGACGCATGTGATGCACCCATCTGCCACCACAACAACACTAATTGCATGCCCTTTGTGTCCCCACAGCCGTTTCAAGTGACAGTGATACTGCACAACAGGCCAGCCAATCAGCATCGGCAAGTACACTAGCCACCGCCACCACACAGGAGGATGCTGCCGGCAGTCCTGCACCTCTGGCCACATTACCAGCCACCACAGATGTGCATCACACCACCACCACCACCAACATCCCCACCATCTCCACACTGGCTGAGTCCAGACAGGTGCCACAGGAACCTATCATGGCCACCCAACAAAACACCGAAGGCAGCAGCACTGCAGAGGGGGCGGCCTGCAGTGATAACAGTGCCCCGCAAGAGCACTCGGAAACAGGGCCACAGGGGGAGATGCCCACATTGGAAGACCTGGGCTCCTTCCATGAGCTGGGGTTCAGCCCCACTTCACTGGGGAGTCCCATGAGGTCGCCCACCCCATCCATGGCCGAACTGAATGCCCGCATGCAGCGGATGGAGGACCAGCAGGCTACCCTCACCCAGCTGGTGGAGAGGCAGCTAGAGGAATCCAGGCTGCAGAGGGAGAGCTACAGCGCCTCAGTGCGTCGCCTGTCGAGGTCCATTGGACGCTTTGCGAGCACCATAGTGACCCTTGCACGCCATGTGCGGGAGGGCAATGACCACACCTCCAGGCTTGTGGAGGCCATGTTGGTTGGCCAACAGGCAAATCTGGCACGGATGCCCTCAATCCCTGATTCTGGCCAATCAAACACTACCACCCCATCCAGCTCCACTACTGCCAGTCCAAGGAGGCGCTCGAGTAGGCTAACGGGTCCCTTGGGCAAGGTTGCACAGAAGCGCACACGGAAGTGATGGCATGTGTGTAGGGCAGTGCAGGACACATGTGGACTACAAGGGTGTGAGAGGGGTGGTCACGTTTGGGTGGTGGGGTAGGTAGTTTTGGGGGTTTGGACAATGGGCTCTGGGTGGGGGTGGGCACGTTTGGGTGGTGGGTGGCCCCGGGTGTACAGCTTCCCTAACCAATGCACCTTCTTCCCTGTTGTTATTACATCAATACATCACCATTTCAAATCAAGACATACATGTGTGGACATTGATCATTTATTTTGCAGTGCAACTATTAATTCATTGTCGTCACCATGTTTGTGCATTACTGTGAATGTGCTGTGACTCAAAAGTAAATGCGAATCAGGGCATCCCGTGCTCTCTGGCCATCATGTGCACCCCCAGGGGGAGGCGGTGCCATCCCATCCCCATCTCCATCTCCATCCACATCTCCATCCCCATCTCCATCCCCATCTCCATCCCCATCCCCATCCCCATCCCCATCCCCATCTTCCTCATCTGCGTCTGGTGGCATTGGGATGTTCCTGCGCAGGCATATATTGTGCAGCATGGCACATACCAGCGTGATTTTGCCCGTCTTCACTGGGCTGTACAGCAGTGATCCGCCAGATCTGCTCAGACAGCGGAAACGGGCCTTCAGCAGTCCAAATGTCCTCTCAATCATTCCACGTGTGCGGATATGTGCCCTATTGTATGCCTCTTCATGCCTGTTCCTTGGTCTCCGTACAGGTGTCATCAACCATGGCGTGAGTGCATATCCCGCATCACCTACATGGGATGTAGATGGGGGAACATGTCAGTGTTTGTGGCATCATGTCCTCATCTGCTGCTGTGCATTCTTGTATCATCATTCATTCATGCATATGACCCATGCAGTGTCTGGAGGTATGTTTTGGCCATCACGAGGAATGTCGCTGACTGCATATGGGCCTACACATTAACTTGCATGTTTGCTGTGCCCTGCGGGTGACATTTGATTGTGTGCATGTCATGGTGCAGTGCTGTCCACACATGGCAGAGTGACTTCACTGTACGGAAGTAGTAAATACTCGTCGTATCATTTACACGCCTCTCGTGCTTTTTGGGGCAGTGTTTCAATTGAGGGTGGGTGTCTGCAGTGGCACAGGGTTCATGGGACAGTGACGGGATTGGCTGTGGCAGTGTGTGCACGGGCACATTGTGGTGCCCTGTCATGTCTTCCTTCATGATGTTTGGCATCCGCTGTGTATTTGGTAGATGGAAGGGGGGTGATGCATGTGCGGTCACAGCGGCACACTCACAATGCTCATTGCCTGGACACACACACACCACTCCGACAGGGTTGTAGCATCGTCAGCTGTACTCACCCAATAGCCACGTGCTTTGTCCGGCATAGCGTTCCATGTACCGTGGCAACGTGGAATTCCGCAGTACCATTGAGTCATGTGATGAGCCTGGGAAACGTGCGCAGCAGTGTGTAATCAGTTGCATGGCATCACAAACCATCTGGACATTCAAGGAGTGATACTGTTTCCTATTGCGGAACACCGCCTCAATTGCATGTGGTACTGTCAGCTCGACGTGGGTGCAGTCAACTGCGCCTATGCAATTTGGCATGCCTGCTATGGCATGGAAGGCCAACTTGGTGGCAATGACCCCGGGGAGGGTGCGGGGTAGGGCTATGTGTTCCGACACATGGCGCAACATGGCATCCAGTACCTGTACCAGGACTTTTGAGAAACACGGTTGTGATATGCCGTGCAGCTCACCAACCGTGTGTTGATAGGTGCCAGTGCCAAGGAAATGCAGAACTGAGACAACCTTCAAGAGGGGGGGGATGGCAGTGGGGGTGTCAATTAGGCTGCTGATGTTGTCCTCAATCATGGCGGTGATGTGCAGGATTGTTGCACGGTCCAGCCGGTATAGGGTGTGGATCTGTCCTGGGGTGAGGTTCCAGGGTGAGGCCCTGATGCGTGGTATTGGTGGCTGGCGGCGGGGTCGGGCTGGCTGGGCAATGGGGTTTGCCATAGCTGCAGGGTTGGCTGGTTGCCGCCTGCGCCTCCTCCGCCTACGCCTCCTCCTCTGCGCCATTGCTGCCACCATGTGCAGTACTGCCTGTTGGTTGAGTAGGCCCAGTCCCAGTGCTACTAGCCCTGCTGCCTGCATGGTTCTGTGTTGTGTTGGGCTGGGTGTGGCCCTTTTGTAGGCTCCCAGTGGCCTGCTAGGTCCAGCTGGGCTGATTTGGTGCACCTGTGCCCTGATTCAGTTCAGCCGGCAGTGTATAACGCCATGTTCGCGGTGGCGGCGGTTCCGCCACCGTGATCACGGTATTTCCGCCATTTTTTTCCCGGTATTTCCGTGTCCGCGCTAGTTGTGATGCTCACGGTGTTTCGTGTTGCCGGTAACGGAGGGGTTTCCGTGCAGGCGGAATTAAGGGGAACCCTATTTCCGCGGTGGCGGTTTAGGGTGGTGCTATTACCGGGGCCGCGGGTCATGATTGCGCGGACATGCAAACGGTGCCGGTATGGTTTTACCGGCAGTGTTAATTCCGGACCGGAGTACTTGTAATGAGGCCCATTTGTCTCTTGAAGCTGGTAAGAAGCGTAAAGCTAAGATTTCAGATGTTGCACTTGAGATTCTGGTGAATGACAGTATAAGTCCCGAAGCTGCATTTTCTGGTGCATTTACACACTGCACATCATTGCAAGTAAGGAACACCATATGGAATATGATCGAGCATAAGGTGAATGCGGTATCAAGTACCCGTTGCTCCATTGATGAACGTAAAAAGAGGTGGTAGGATTTGTACTGACAGATCACTGAAAAGCATCTTCAAGCCTGGGAGAACTAAAAGCAGACAAGAGGTGGTTCTCCCTTTGAGCCCATCCTACAGCCCTGTAGAATGGAAAGTCATAGCCATTATGGCACTGCAAGTTTGGAAGAGATAGGGGGTTTCAACTCCTCTGAAGCCAACCAAAATGGTGAGTTCTACGTTCAAAATGAAATACCTCCTCTTTCATGTGATGCAAAGGATTGCGCTTAGGTAGATAATTCCCACCAGCTTTTTTCCCATGGTGTGCTCATGTTTTGCTATTATTCAGTCACTTTCAGCTAGACAATTTCTGTAATGCATGACCTTTTCTCTATGCAGACTTTCAAGCCGGTATCAGGTGGGAGATCGACGAAGGTGAAGAATCTGTATCAGTGACTGGCCTGACAAGGACAGGGAGTGATGAGGCCATTGAGGACTATGTTCCTGAGACAGGGAATTATCCTGGCCTTCCCTCTGACAGCATTCCTGCTATTGCCTTAACACTAGCTCCAGCAAAGTCAATACATGAGACAGGCATTGGAATCATGCATGGAGAGGATGATGAACATCAGCTAATAGACAATGCTGAGAGACAGTGTAAAGTCCTTGGACATATGCATGTCCAGCTGAAGGGCCACGTTGCGAGTATCAAAGATGTAGCAATGTGACACATGCTGATAGACTGAGTATTGTGGACAAATTACTAGGCATTGGTGGGAATGAAGACAAACTAGCTTGGTCTGTTCAAAAGAACATGGAAAAACTTCAGGCACTTAGGACCTCCCAAATCCAGCTGCATATTGATGTGAGTGCTACACTAAAGTTATTAGCAGAGGATGTCCAAGTCAATTCCAACTGCCTTCATACTCTAACCCACCTCCTTGAGGTCTAGCACCCACTAATGAGGCCTCCACTACAGCCAGCCCATGTTCAGAATCAAGTCCATCCCTAGGTGCATCCATGAAGATATGAAAAGACAAGGAGTGGCCATTGAGCATCTGCATGATCTGCTGAACCAAAAACATCGAGAAGCCAATTTTCAATCAGTACCCAATGAACTGATACAAGCACATGCCCCTATTGTAATTGGCTCGCAAGAGAAGAAAATGACTTCAATGTTTTAGACCAACTGCCCATTTCCCCCCTAAACTATCCTTCACATAGGGAAAGGCGGATGAAGAAACCAGGATTCCCCTCTTCTGCCCCATGACTCGGAATGCTTATCTTTGAATTGCCCATTGCATCAGAAGTGCAAGTTAAAACCAAGTCAAAGAAAGCAGGAAAAGGGAATCTAGGCGTAAAAAAACAACTGCAGCAAAATGTTGGTACTTTGACTAGTTGGTTGATAAAAGACAAAGGGGGTCATTACGAGTACGGTGGTAGGGGGTTAACGGTACTGGTAAGGATGCCAGTGTCGTTAACCCCCTATCGCCGCATTTCGAGGTCCCTTAGCAGGTCCCACTAAGGCCGGCTGGTCTATGCGGGCTTGAATGGGAATGGGGAATGGTTTTCAGAATGGGGACTTAGTGGGTCCTCCATGGTTGGAATGACCCGGTAAGTCCCCATTCAAGAACCCGGACACGAGTTTGGAGGCAGCCATGGCTCTAATAGCGCCATGGCTGCCTCAAAACTCGTAATGACCCCCAAAGACTCAAACACCATTCCTTGTGAGGAGGCAGATCATTTGAACTTGAACTCTCTTTGCCACAGGAGTCGATTTCAAAGCTACCTGACCTCAGTGCTGTGGTGAGTACGTGCTCTGCCACAGGAAGGGTTATAACCTTGTGTGGAGCTCCGCAAAAAGTAGAGCTACTGGTTGCACTGGATTGCCATGTTCTATTAGGGGGCAGCTGCCCAATTCTCGGAAAAGAAATATAAATCGATCTGACCTTTTAAATGTATTCTATCCTTTATCTTGGCTTTGAACTGGACAAGGAAATATGTGGTAATGAGGTTAATACCTGTTGTATTGATTGTAAGGCATCCAAAAATAATTTCAGCCCTGCCATCCAAGGTTCCCTTGCCTAATACCTCCAAATATCATAACATCAGAGGATGGAAATGGTTAAAGAGTGTATCACCGGATTTAGAGGATGCCTCTGGATGAATATGCAGAATGTCTTGCTGGAAAACCAGGAGACACTCCTCTTTTTTATCCAAGAAAGCTTCACTAAATTGTCTTTTAGAATTCCACATATGTATGTTACAAATTGATGGGAATGCACTGCACCAAACACATGCAAAGAAAAGGGAATAAGGGAAGCCCTTCTGATAGTCTGCTGATTGGGGTGACTCAGGAATTACACTCCTCATTAGTGACACCTATTGACTTCCTTAGCAACGTTTTGGCTGTTGACTTCAGATATAAAACAGAGTTTTTCTGACAAGCTTATGTTGTTATTAAACTTCTATGACGCCCCGGGTGGCGTGAAAACATGATTATAACCACCTGGGGTCTCGTCTGTGACTCTGATGTTTTATGGATTGGTGGAGACATGAATGCACACTATAGCGAGTGCACACCATCTGTATCCTATCAGCATGTAGCAGCTACAAGTGAGATGACTCTGAAGTTTAGTAACCTGCAGGAGTTAGGCTGGTTGAAGTTTTTGAAAGAATGGGAATGAAGGGTGTTAAACGGTCGGACAAAAAGTTATGAAACTTGGTACTCGGGGTCCAAGCGGGCAACCCTTGAACAGTATTTTGGAAACAAAACTTTGCTAGAAGGTGTGCACAATTCGGAGGTGGTTCCTAATCAATACAGTGATCATGCTTTCTTTAGCTTAAGCCTCAATTTGAATCTTGAACCCCCAAAAGGTTTTGGAATTGTTGAAGCAGAGGTAAATCATGCAAGTAATCAATTGCCTTTGTTGGTTTTATGCCAACATAAATAGGACATGTATGGCCCTTCAGAATATGGCCCTTCGTCATTTAAATACTTTTGTTAACTATACTGCAACTGAGTTTTGGTTTCACCATATGGCTCATAGTGGCGGGCTAGTTAAGGGTAATTTCCAAGTTATGTCTGAGAAATTGAGTGCCCGCTCCTTTGATACTGAAATTCGTGATGCAAAGCGGAAAATACGGAGAGACTTGAGACAAATTAAGATAATCGCATGCCCAGTAAATTCTAATCTTCATGAGATTAAGATTGTTAAGAATAAATATTACAACTGTTTAAAAGGGTGTAAAGCACTGGGCATAAATGCCAATTGGCAGCATATGACTGGGACTCTGAGGAGCCGCAACCCTCGCACATTGTGGCAAGTTCTAACATTGGCAAGGGGCACTAAGAGTGATCATGGGATAATCCACATTCCTAAAGAGATTTGGAAGTGTCACATTAACTCGAAAATGTTCTCTCCTGCTGATCCATACGCTTGTGTAAGAGAATGTAATGCACCTTGGCCTATGAAGTTCAGATTCTGTGCAGCAATAGGACATGGAAAGACTCCATGGCCCAAATGGATTTCTATGCTGTCCTAAAGAAGGACCCAGTGGGTTGGGCTCGACATATGCCTCTTTTGTTCAATAAGGATTTTATTTGGAGCATGGCGTTCCAGCAACATGGCAGCAGTCTATTTTGGCACTGGTGTTTAAAACATGAGATCAGACTCTGCCGGAGAACTATAGATGGCTGCCAATGCTGGACTTTACACGTAGGACCTTTGCGACCTTTGTGCTAAGGGAAATCCAAAACTGGGTTGAAAAAAGTGATATTCTGTATTCCTGCCAGATGGGGTTCTGCATTTGAACAGCTATGACGCATAGCATAAGGCTTTTAGATTGAGGGCTGGTCATAGGCAAGGGCCTCCCATTTATCTAATCTACGTTGATTTTTGTTCAGGATTTGATCAGGTCAATCGTTAAATGCTATGGAGGAAAATGAGAAACCGCAGGTGCCCTACTTGGTTAATGCAAATTATTATTTAATTGCATACAAATGCAAAGGCCAAAAATTGTTTAGGCATTGGTGGCGTTCTATCTGGCCCTCTGGCTATAAATAGGGAGTGCTGGCTTCCCTGCTTTTTAATTAAATATAGCCAACTTTCCAGCAAGCTTGCAATCGAAAGCCAAATGTCCTCCGAAAGAAGGGCCCATACTGATTGTCACAATGTTATATGCAGACGAACTTTCTTTTGTTTGACCTTGCTTACTCAGGTATGAAAGCTATGCTGAACGGATTGTGTGCATACACTTGAGACACTGAATTAACTGTTCATTTAAGTAAAACCAGAGTAATGTTAGTAACTGCAAAGAACGTTAATAAGATCGCTATGACTACTACTCTTGGTACGATTGCGTATACCAACACTTACTTATTTGGGCCTTGAAACATGTCCAATCCCATCATTTATGACAGCTTAAAAGACATGAAGATTAGGAAAGTCAAGCAGCTTACTCATTTGATTTGGAAATGTGCAGGGCAATTTGCACGATATTCCATGAAAGGTATTTTAATTCTATACAAACAATGGTTCCTCGCTTCCTTGCTATATGGACTAGACGCTTTACCCGTGAGGGACCTGGGGTGGCTATATAAGCTAGAAGGTTTCTTCTGGCACAGTATTTTGGGCCTTCCCAAGTCTACCTCTGTGGAGTATTTGCGTATTCAACTTGGTATAAAATCATTGAGAGGTTTAGCGTTAAAAAAGAGAGGTGAGTGTTTCCTTAAGTCTAAAACTACACCTAAACGTCCTCTGTTAACTACAATTGGTGGGAATTATGAGGCCGAGCGATCTGCTAGGGACTGTAAATATCCAAAACTAAATGATCATGCCTTTGAAGATGTAATTGGATCCTGTGTTTTGAAGAGGCAAGAGTTTCGAGACTCTGAAAGAGACTTTCTCAAGAAAATTGGATAGATGGGATTGGCGTAATAATTGTGCCCATCTATCCAACTAGAGTATCTATGCAAGTGTAATTATGGTTACGCAACCCTATTAACTTCAGTACATGGACCCGGCAGTGTGTAGACTATGACTTCTAATTCACACCAATCACTGGTCTTTATTGGAAACTTGTGGATCCAGAATGAAACTGGCGCTCGAGGACAGGTTTTGCTCTATATGTAAGGTGCTTCAAAAGAGAGAAACATCCAGTCATGTGTTTACTGAGTGTGTCAAATTGAGCATGAAGTACATGTGTATTCTAGGTGGCTTTGTGCATAATTATGAGTCGATTAAAAATCAGGACTTCAGGAACTACTGCCTCAGCACTGACTCAACCTCAATGCACATAGCATGTTATCGATTGTGGATATTTATTGTGAAGTATTTTAATTAAGACCTTATTGTATTTATTTGTATATTTAATGGAATGGCTTTGATTAATGTGCTATTATATTCCTGTTAATGATGTTATTGGTAATGATTTAATTGTCAATATTATATGTTTTGTACTTTCTGTAAAAAGTTCTTAATGAACTAAAACACAGTAAATATATAAATACATACATTTCACTTTGCCAAACTAATTGCCTTGATACACAATATATATGTTGCAATACTATATGCTTAACCAGTGTCATATTTGCAAAACTTATTAGTGGAGATCAGATTATGCGGTATGCATGTGAGAAAGATTACATGGACATCTTTCCATTGAGCTTCCAATTATTTGTAAAATATTGTATCCTTTCTGCTATCAGGCCGTTTTATCTCTGCTGATAATTGAAAAAGATCACTATACAATATAGAATCTATTTATAGCCTTGTAAAATAATCAGGAGTTCCAGGCTTTGAATCTACCTATATTGTGAGGAATGAAACGGCTTACTTAGCCTAGTAGTTTTAGGTGTCTAAAATCATATCACATATGAACATTATTTTCTCAACAAATCATCCTCTCAAGTTGTGGCTTCCACACTAAAAGATAAGATGCTTCCTCCCTTGACAGCTGATTCAATATATCATATCAGCACAAAAATCCAGTGTTGCTGGTTTGTAAAGGTCCTTGACCGCTTAAGATCCCTATGAATATTGTGGTTGGACTACATGGAAATTGAGATTTGGAAATCATTAAGAATCATGTGATTACAGGAGGAAATGCAGGTGCTGAAATTACTAGACTGAGGGGAAGGATCTAGAGATGCAGGCACCGATTTATTATTAGATTATTTGTTTATTTGAACACATACCTGATTAAAATATTCTTTAAAAGTGCATGAGAACTATCTATCTTGAATAATGAATCAAGTGTTGCTTAATACAGTAACAGGATCAAATCCTTCCTTCATCATACTGTACAATTGTGGATAAATATTCCACAAATTGTAACATGGCAACCGAAGCAACCCCACGGAGCACATAATCCATAAGCGATCTAGAGTGATACAATTGTGGACTTAGTTCTGTGAGAATAGGGCTGGTGGGTATTTCAGGTCCCTGCCTTTAGCTGAAAGAGAAACAATAACTTATTATCCAAGTAGAAAATTAGCAGGTATAAGTGAACAGTTACCGGAAGAGTATTGTAACTCTAGTTCCAAAAGGCAAGTCCTGAAACACAGGTGAATAGATGAGACCAGAGATGTATACTCTAAGGTGAAAAGCAGATTGTGCTATCCAAGTAGAATTCACTAGAAGACAAAATTCAATAGGAACTTCACAAGATATGCACTAGCTCTTGAAGAAGTTGTCATCGATCAAGCATGAGCAACCACATAAATCTGGAAGTGGGTTCACCTTAATGGGAAGCCTTAGAATATTCCAAACAAGTAAAGCTGCCATAAAAAAAAAAAAGAAACTGAATACTGACCATCACTGGCAGTAGTACCAAATAGCATTACAAAAGCTATCTTTTTTTTTAACATTATGAGCACTTATTGCTCAACAAAACCTTAAATACAATCCATTCATTCATTCCCACAAATGCCTTGTATTAATAGAAACAATCTATTAATAAAACAAAAATGGAATATGGCAATCATTGCAAAGGCTTAAATGAAATTTGAGGGTAGCCATTGTAATTTTATCTAGATGAATCTTTGAGGGTAGGCAATAGTGTATAATATTAGGTGAATTTATATAGCCAATGGCAAGAATGTAGCCAAACTTTGAATTCACCCCCCCTAAATCCATCTGCATCTACACAACCAAGAACCAGCCAGGATACACAGGTGCTTATAACACATCATGCCTATGGATACTAGCCAAAGGCACGGCCACCCATCTGCATGCATCTGCTATCATGCAATAATCTAAAACACATTGCGCAACACCTCTGCCATTAGAATGATCCCCCATGATAACAAATCGGTCTATCTGCACACACAATGATTCACCTGTTCTCGCATACTCTCCAGACTACGTATCAGCACCCATCTACTAAATGCACTACTGTAAGGGCCTGATTTGCAAATATGTCTTCAATGGGACTTTCCCAGGTTAAAACATTTTGGTAAATTAGGCACTAAGACACTTTGCACAACACCTCTGCCATTAGAATGCATCTATTCCCCATGATAAAAAATGTGGTCTAAGTCACACATAATGATTCTTCTGCTCTCACAGACATGGGACTTACCCATTGCTACCTATCTTCCTATTGGCTAAAATGCAAACAAGAATTCTATAATTCTCTGACGAATTTTCCATACCTGGACTTCTGTCCCCAAAGAGCGTTCAACCTACAGTGCGTTGGAACATATGGTGAAAGGTGATATACAAATGATGCATTACATTATATTACGTATGTGCCTTTTGCTGTAACCAGTCTCCTGACAAATGACACAACAGCTCTGCAGTGGCATAGAGCAGGCTCAAAGGTCCCATGTGAATTCCTTACTCGTGCTGGAACGCAAATTTCCTGTAGGCAGAGTGGTTTTTTATTCACCTGTATCTCTGTTTCCACATTTAATAATTGCACACCTTAATGTGGCATCCTGACTGCTATGAACACACAAATATAGAGCCACATCAATGTGTTATCATCCTAGTGTCAGCTCTGTGATCAGATAGTACCAATGTATATTAGTATCTGATCTGTCTCCACAGCTGCCACATGGAACTGGCCAGGATGATGTGCAGAAGAATGAGTACATTCCCTTTGGGTACAGAACTTCCCCCAGGAAGATCTCATGGCAACCAGTGCTTATAAGGCAGCACAGATATAACAAAGCCACTCTGACAACAGGGTGCTGACTTGTGGAATTCCTTTGAAGTCAGTCATCATGGGACAGGGCAAAGTTAGAGAAGTGAGAAAGGAGAGGTGGACTGAGAGAAGGGTACTACCATCTTGGATTCTGGCAGGGATATCTTCCTTTTCCTGTCTCCTCTATTTCTTGCAGGGAAGGAACTCTGTACGTGATGTCACAAGGCAAAAGGTACTCATTACAACAACCTGAATGTGACCCCTTACAGCAGGTTTGCTTTGGACCAATCCCCTGTGATTTCTGCCTTCAAAAGGAGAGGGGCACCCCCCTGTCTTTGATTCTTCTTTATACTCCTTCAAGGACAAGATGGATTCACTGGAAGCACTGGCTAATTCAAAATCTGCCATATAGGTGAAGACAGAAGGCATCCAAGCTAGAGGCTATGCCCCATAAACATCAAGTGAACAGTGAGTGTGGCAGCTGTTGGACCAATGCCTCACAGCTGTCTACACTGGAACCAGAACTCTGCTCTCTAAAGGTGGATGATGCCCTGTAGTCACCAGCTGAACCCACTGGAGTTGGAATGTATAACACAAGGGCTCACCATGTCTTGGAGTCTCTGGATATGGACTCCCAGCAACTCATAAGCACAGAAGCAGCTTGGATTCTGTTTGACAACCATATCTTCAAGCTGGATTGACTGCACTCAATGCGTTCAAACCACCACATGATGTTTGATGCTACTCTACAAAGTCTTTGAACCACTTGCTGCATTTCGAGCCATCCAGATAGTGGCACAACCCATTGAAACTGACCAATTTATCTCGACTTGATAGCAGGCTCAACATTATGTCAACATCTTACTCAAGCACCAACTTCACTGCTGGAAGCTATTAAGCTCACGCATCCTGCTTATGTACTCAACCCAACAGAAAGATTGTTTCCCGTGGCCTCCACTGCTGCCTCAAACCATTGGAAGCCCTTGTTTTTCCATCGTGAATGCCAACTCAACCGATTGTAGCCCGCACTATCGACCCAACTCGACATTGAAATCCAGTGGGATTACACTGATTCAAAATTTCTCGACACCGATTCAACCTGTAAATAATTTTGAGGCAAAGCAATTTTGGATTTCAATTATTTCCAAGGCCTGATTTCACCTTTAAAGACAAAAGAGTAGATTAAATATGTTCTCCCAAACACTGCTGGACATTTCGGAAGGATAAGGCTGAGAACCAAACAAGAGCTAAACCCCACCTGAAAGATGGGCCCAAAACGTTTGAGTGCATTTACTACCAAGGAATACTGCAGAATGTGTATTGAAATCATATGAGTGTTATCTTTTAAGGCCCACACACCTTTGACAAACTACACATGGGAGAATAGCACTTATATTTAAAGGGCTAACCCCATGCATATTGGAGAACAGTCAATTGAGGGAGGGATAGCCAGTATATGTTTGGAGACTGGTTTCTGTATAGCCACATGATTGGAGGGTTTGTCAAGGGAGTGATTTTGGACTGACTGAGCCCCAACCTGATTCTCCAAAATCAGAAGTCCCCTTTCAGAAGGTAAATGTAACCCCAATCAACCCCAAGCTGTTCAAAAAGATTGTACATGGTAAATATGGGAAGTTAAAGGGGGGACTCCGAGAAATGCAATTTGAGAACACTAACAGAGGTGATGATATTTTAGATCCCCTATTTCTCCCCAGTTACATGGGACACAAAGTGAGTTACTTCTTTAAAGATTATTGTATTTCGTACTGATAGGCTATGTTTAAAAAATAATGCATTTTGGTACAATTTAGATGCAAAACTGCCTTTGGAAAATGAATTACCCTTTAAAATATTATTAGTAGCTTAAGCCAGTTTAGAGTCATTTTGGGCCACAGTGTTGTTGCTAAATACTATTTTCTTGGGTGAGATCATGCATCAATGCATGCAGGGAAAGCCATATTCGTAAGCAAGAGATGTGTGCAACACAAATGAGTATAAGGAATTAATTCTATCAAATAGGAATTGTACAAAGTCTTAAACCCCTGCAATCCCTTATCTTTAAATGGGCAAATATACTAATGTGTAATTTGGTACGGCAGGGGGATTTGACACTGTACATGTTACTGGAGTAGGTTACAACTCCCGCCTAAATACACATGAGGGCTGAAAATGACATGCAGCCACAATAAAGGCTTTGCATGCATCCACTGATTGATAGTTGTGCACACAAATAATTGAAACACACACAGAATTTAAATGTAAAGCTGCATATGCTGCATGCTGTATTCATAGTCACACACACATACACAGAATGAAAGTAGCATACTCGTGCTTAGTGAAAATCGCACACACATATTCCAAGAAAGCTGCACTCATGTATTTATTTGGGTTGAGAACAGGGTAAACAAATCCTTGAGAGAATTACTTTGAAGTCACACCTGCAGGACCCACATTAAGTTGACCATTGTCTACATTGCACGACCTGCACATAGCCAATACATTCACTACCACACACCTGCACATGGATGTCTGTTGATTCTAAAGGTATCTTAAATGATATTGGTTCTGGTAACCTTCTCTGATATCATACTTGTCTTGATACTGGAATAAGATGAGTATTCTGAGAAGTGTTTTTAAATGTGTCCATGTTAATATGCATACACTGGCCAAGAAGTGGCAATGTCAGCATTGAAGTAAAATTGGGGTTCTGAGATCAAATACAGAACAGTATCTCTATAGAATGAAAATGAAGGCTTGTGTTCACTGATAATAGTGAGATTCATATAGGCAGATACAATCATTTTGATGACTATTTGGTTTTGGTATCAATCCCATTGCAGTGATTCCCAGTGCAAAGCTGGAGACCACCTTAGTTGAAGTAACTTTATTCATGTAAATAGTTTTTTCATTTTGAAAATCACGCTGTCAATTCCGTGCCCAGACTTGTGTGGTGAGATTGTATAAATGGAGATGCGAGACCAGTATGCCATGCCTAGAACCTAGTATAAAAACTCAAATATTCCTTAAAACCTCAGCTAAAGTGCCAAGAAGCCTCACTAGACACGGTTAAGCACCCAAAGGCATGAAAAAGGCACTGAAAAAAGACCCTTTCTCCTGGGACCACATTTTGGACCATAGTGACTTGCAAAACTGCATTCCCTACATTTGTGTTTAAATACATAGGGCCTCATTACGACCCTGGCGGTAAGGGGTTTACGCCAGCGTTAGCTGCGCCGACCCCTTACCGCCAATTACGAGGTCCCTTAGCGCCATGGCGCTTTTAACACCTGCTTTTAGCAGGTGTTAAAATCCATGGCGCTAAGGGACCATGGAGTTAATTACGCCACCGTAGTTTACGGTGGCGTAATTAACGCCTTCCCCACTCCCATTATGCCCTATGGGGCAAAAATGGGAATGGGGAAGGGTAAATGGGGATTGGGGACTTACCACCCCGCCGACCTCGGAATGGGGCGGTAAGTCCGCCAACCACCATGGCGTAAACGTAGTTTACGCCATGGTGGTAAAGTCACGGCCCAGGCGGTAACTTACCGCCTGGGTCGTAATGAGGCCCATAATCTTTTGCAGTGATGTTGTTACCAATTGATTGCCTGAACACCCCTGTTCATATTCCCAGAGTGCCCTGACCCGAAAATCTGCATTATCTGTGTTTTCCAGCTAGTTGATTGCATTTTTTATCGTTTAGTTGAAAGTGTCTATTTTCATTGATCCTTGATTAGACATTCTTTTTTTTAAACCATTGTACTTAAATAGTTGTTTGGGTTGCTAATGTTATCACCTCACAGCCCTTCTGAAGATAGTGTCTGCTTTCTGCCCATGTTAACAAAATAGATGAAAGGGGTGTACCTTTCACCTCTTTTGCCTGTTTCACCTTTATGATGAGATTACTGCTGATTTAGTAATAGTTTGGGGCTGACTAGGTTTGATTTTGCTGCTACTCATCTCTGACCTTCGGCAGGGAAGTAGTTATTTCATCACAGTCTGCGTCTGAAAACTAAATCTTGGCCCATAACTAATCTGTACAATACCATGGAAACAGAAACACTGGTGACAGGGGCCATGCAGCAAACGAATCATGCACAAGGGCCAAGACAGCCAAGGCCACTTTCTTTTTCAGGTAAAAAAGATAAAAAGTGCCAATATCGTTTCTGTTTCTCCTCCATGGCTTCCTAAACAAGTGCTCCCAGAGTTTGATTGTATTTAAAGGATATCCCTGATTCTCTTCATCAGGACCAGCCCTTTGGAACGCTTTATCATCCAACATAAGATAGTAAAACAGCTACTCCCATTAATCAGAAAACCATTTCAGTCCCACTTGTTCAACATATTTATTCTACTTCCTGCATTGTGCCACATAAAAACAACTAGGGGCATATTACATTTGCATCTGTGCAATAAGTGGTAGGGCAGAAGTTGCTCTACTTCTTAAAATATATACTTTCATTTAGTCTTTGTCCCTGGACATATTCCACCCGAGTTCTAAGACTTGGGCAAGAACTAACCTGGCAGAATAAAACAATTAAACAATCCATGTTTGTCAGCGGAACCATTTTTGCCCTAGTGCTAATTGCACGTTCACATATGCAAAATGTCTGCAATATAGTGTTGCAAGCACCCTTTTGCGCATTACTAGCAACAGAGCATAAATTGCCTTAGAGAAGCATCTTTTACAATAAAACGTGTTCCAAGAGTAGTCTTTTGTTCCAATGTGAATACTGTGTGAAATTGCACTTGCACCAGTGCAACGTTTTCTTTAATCCCCTGGAGGAGATTCTTTTGTTTGCACAGGACCCATTAACATTAACTATGTATGCCTCTTTCCCAACTATTCTCCGGGTTGGCCAGTGGTGCTAATACATTGGCATGTTTGGATCGTTTAGCAGTACAGAAAGTTGCTGCACTAGAAACGAGCAGCCTTGATGTGCTCGAGAGATGCAGTCTGCTTTGTTAATGGGCTACAAAACTACTCGCTGAATGTTGTTTCACAACAGGGAAATTCTCAAAATAGTGAGCATCTCAATAAGATGCCCAATGGATCATAGAGGCGCCTGTGCCATCAAGCATCTCAGTGCACCGCACATATTCACAAAATATTGACACACAATGTACTCGGCACACCGGATTGCTAAACCTTGAACAAATATTGGTGGAAAATGGCAGAATATGTGGGGTTGAGTCTGTCCAATGCTCATCTACCAGATCCACTCAAATGTAGAGCAAAAGAGTTTGTGTCACATCATTTGAGAATGAAATGAGTGCAACTCCCCACAGAAGAGCATGATGTGATGAAGCCTATATGGCAGACCATGAGGCTGCCCTATGCATCCTAACAAGAACAACATGAAAGCATTTCAATGCAAAATAGGCCTTACAAATGATCAGGGATTTGTACAGTAGCAGTAGCAGTCCCCCTGGGTGGGCCAGGCACCTGAATCATGATTTCCGAATCCCAAAGGAACACTCCAGGTGGATGTATGTGCTGCATTGTATTACTAGTCAGCTCTAGTCACAGAGCTTCTGTAGGGAGTCAGAAGGTGCATTCCCAGAGAAGAGCCACTGCCACCTGTAGATGGAAGAGGTACCCTATGATGTCCTGATTCATGGTATACATGGGCATGCATCATGTGTGGTTTGTCTGAACTTACCCAGCTAACGGGTGTCTCTGTATTCTACATCCTCAAGTTCTCCTGCAATTGAGGAGTGCCAGTAGATGTAGCTGTCAATTGTAGACACAGGATAACTGGCATTCACATTCATGATGAGGTTTGAAATATGACGCAGTCTCTACAAAATAATGGAATGCCAGTATGGCCAATCCCTGTATATGTGTTTCAAATTTGTCAGGGTTAGAAGAGCCACATGTATACATTCAGTGGCACCACACACCTCCGGGAGACCTGCTACATCACAGAACGCCCTCACCATGGCAGTCCTTATGCTTGCATGATGGGTCATTGTGATGTGTTGTCTGGCTGCTGTAAGGATCACCTGCAGGACCTGGCATATTTGCCTTGGCTGTGAGGATTGAGAGATCCTCAAGGGGATGTCACTGGTCCTCTGCTAAGAGCTGGTGGCAAATAAATGCAAGGCTGACAGTGTTGTGGGAAGCATTATCTGTGGGAGTTTTTTCGTCATTAGTCAGTTGGAAGCGAGTGACCTCCTCCTATACATCCTTTCTCTTCCCATCCTCCTCTTCATTAGTTGGTGCAGCAGAACGATGCCTACTGGATCTGCGATTTTGGGGCCATGTGGCTGTGTCTCTGTGCTGGTTATTCATACTGTGTTGTTGTTTGTGATTGGTTTGACCTGTGTGTTTCATTGGTTGTATAGTCCAGTTGCACTCTTTTCTGGACCATGTGCCTCACCCATGAAAGCAGTAAATGTTGAATGGCATCTTTCTGGAGCAAATTCTGTGGTTTGATTTTGGGAATTTGGATTTTGATCATGAAAAGGGGGAGTGACTTTCTGTGGTCACTCCCCCTTTGCATGCTTAATTTGATGCATTGACAAGCTTTCTTCCCACTTTGTGCATCATTTGTCCACATTCTGCGCTCCTTTTCTAAAATGGCGCACTCTTAGATGTGCAATTCGGTAAATGTGGTGCATTACTTCTGGCAAACTTTGTATTTTTTTTAATTTCTGCCACAATGCATTTTTTTTGTAGACATACTGAAGAATAATGATAGGGAATAAGTTCACTCATTTTGTAAAACACACACTACAATGATAGTCATGCATGTCTTAAGATTCAGGAAATAAAATGTTTTATAGGCACATCCATGTGTTAAATAGAGTGTTATATTCTTAAATGCTGACCTTGCCAACCCTGAGTAGTAGAAGCCAGTCAGGCTTTCCACAATAAATCTATACGTGCCTACAATGGGGATTTTCTGCATCTTCCATTGGCCACTCCGAAAACCTGACTTGGTTGACTATTGAGGGACAAAGCACGCCGTGCCCTGATTCAGTGCCATGTTTTTTTGGAATGCAGTCACTGCTTTTGGACCTATTTATGAAGTGTCATATGTTCCGCTTTGGAAACTGTACCTTCTTAAGTACAGAGGATGCTGATGTCAGGGTGAGAGGGATATTTATTAGTATTCTGCTGCTGCACAATTTGTTCTGGTAAATTGCATCACTTCTTTGAGGCATTACTGACATCTATTTTTCTTTGAAACCCAAAATAGAAAACGTTCCAGTCACTCAGAGGTTTTGGTGTTGATTGCCTTGAAAATAAATGTAACACAGTAAAAACGTCAGCCGGGGATGGCTGTGGAGGTAATGGAGTTAGGACGCTGAAACTTAAGTTGGATCAAAACAAAATGACCAATAACTGTGTAAACATCACTATACCGATGAGAAGATCCCTCATTTAGCAAGAAATCTTGCCATCATTAAGTTATTGTTCTGCAAAGATTATTGCCCGGCACATTGGTTACATTGGTAAGATTGGTATTCCATATAATTATTGCCAGTCTGGCATTAATGCCAGAGGTAACTTGGAGGTGTATAGAGCGGAGATAAATATCATTGTAGGTAATTATAGCCGGATGACATTTTCTGCATTCCCATGATCACAGCTGCTGATGAAATTGTACCTCTGGCTAAAAAACATAAAATATTCAAATTTCTGAAGCAGGGTTTATGTTACTAGAGAAATACAATTTTGCATAGTTACTTGAGTGTTTTGGGATACATTACACTTGCATTACAGACGATATTTGAGCCCAGGTCAGAGAAGATTGCATTTTTGTGGTAACTACCTCCGTTTTAAAACAACTTACTTACTGTGAAGGTATTTTCTGGCAGTTCTGCATTAACCAATGGAAGAAATTCAATTTGTCACCAACTGGATATACGTGCAATTGATTTTGGAATAAGATGTTATTTTCTATTTTATAATAGGAGGTATTTTACGTCTTGTGGCATTGTTCTCTAACCACCAGTGTTAGAATTTGCCCACCCCACAAATGTCCCTTAATCTCTAATGCAAATTTGCCCAAATTGGTCTTTTCTTATTGGCTGAATCAGCTGTCCGATGGACATGGTTTCCTACAGATTTTGTTCCTAATTTATCTTTGATACATGTCAGATACAGCCTTTTGTGAAAATGTTCATAATTTCACCACAAGCTGGCTCCTTGTCATAATATGGGGTACAAAGCATCCACACCTGCATGCACTGGGCTTGGCCACAAATGCAAAGAGAACATGAAAAGGGTGTGAACTGGCCATTCTAGCAAGAGCATCAGTTGCCGCAGTGCTGAGATCATGCCAGATACACCCTTTACAGGATGCAGAGGAGGGTTCGCGCTTAGTGAACAGCTAATTTTCTTGGCGAACACCTCATTATCTGAGTGACCCCTCACTATCCAATCCACCAATATTTGTTTTATATTTCGTCACTGCTTTTATACAGTATATATTGTTATCAACATATTGATTATTTCCTGTTTCTTTAGACACAGAATAGTACAAAGGCCCATTACAGTCAATGGTAGAGAAAATGGAAATACTGTACATTCCTGAGGTCGTTTACTGAGATAACAGCTCTTTTATCCTAGCAAAGAGTGGGTCATGTGCTGGATGGTAACACATGTGGGAGAATATGAAGTGCAGATAGTTTTTCTAAAGTGAACTGGCAGCAGGATAATCTGCCTGAAAGAGTGAGAGAGGCGCCATTCACATTATTATGCTTTGCATCTTGCTCGCTGCCATGATGAAAAAAAGGGTGCCTCTGTAAAATGTGAAATGCACATAACTGCTAGCTCAGCTGAGAACATTTTCAATAAAGTAAAAGAAAACCCCACGAAAAACTATAATTTCTTAGACTTTTTAACTGAACCTAGAGAGTGGATGGTTGATGATAAGAACATGCCAAGAACCATATTGGAACTTTCTAGAGGTAAAGGTGAAACATTGCCTGATTTAATTCTTTAAAGGCACAAATGTAAATCGTATATTTCTTCAACTATTGTCTGATGAGTATGTGAAGACATGCAAAAAAATGCACAGGGAAGTTCGAACTGTGCCACATGTAAAAGAGTATATTTGCATCCAAAAGAAATCATCAGGCCTAAGAACATTTAGTGGAGTTATGAGTGAAACAGCCCATGATTTTATAATTGTGCCATTGTTGGCAGAAGGTACACTTGTGAATTCAAATGTAAACTAAAGCAACGTGAAATGTAGGAATGAAGCATGATTCAAACGTTTATTGTAATTTCCATGCAGTTCATCTGACTTTACTGTATTTTATTTAACTTGATATTAAAACATGTAGAAAGTATTGAATTGATTCACTCTTCTGTAATATGGAAAGCTGTGCATTCCTTTCTCTGCTACATGCTACATGTAGGTGGAGTTTACCTACAATTAACCTCACCTCCAGAAGCCACAGCCACATCACAAGACAGAACCTCCACAGAACCATTGGATTAAGTTCCAAACAAGGGCCGCATAAAACCCTTGCCAAGTAGCCAGATAATGTTTAACTTCAAAGGGACCTGTCACATTCATCATGTCAGGCCCCTCATGAAATCCATTAACCTACGGTCATGAAAACAGCATATTCGATGTCCATGCAAAAGCCCAACAAACTATTAAATATAGTGAAGGAGAACGTGCGTGAAGTGTACTAGATTGGCCGAAATTAACATTTCTTTACTTACAAACTGAAAAGTTACATGTGTGCATTTCAAATAAAAATATATGAAGTCAACATATCATATCTTTATAGTGAGTGCTCATATCAACATAAAACAAATTGCAGTTCATAGCTAAAATGTATATCTTCTAACCGATAATGAATTCACCTGGGGTGTAATGTAAAAAATGAAAATAAATAGGACACATGATTATCTCTGCAAGTGCATGATGTACAGGACCATTTAACGTCTTGAATTAGTCCTTCTGATCTACATATTCGCTATTGTATTATTAAAAAGAAATGCCTCTTGATAGGTTTAGCAGTGAGTTTACCCCCATTCCTTTCAGATCATAGGACTGGTGGAAGCCTCACCTGGTCACAAGATGAGGAGAGAACCGAGGATTATAAAATAGCTGGTACACAGATATATATATTATTATGGGGAAAATAGTATTGAAGAATATTCTTGGATAGAACTGGGAGGAGATGACTGGGGAGCTGACACCGTCAGGATGATTGGGATTCAGGCAGGCTGAGAAACGTAGCCATTTCAGAGAGGGATAAGCAAGTCATTGTGGTAGGTCAGAAGAAGGAGGCAGACCAAATGGTGGCATTTTTACAATTCTTCTTTATTAAAATATTAAGAAAAAGGGTGCTCTGTCCCTATCACAAAGGTTTTCCCTACCTAGCATAAACTAACTATGGGTCTTATCATCAGTATAGCAGTCAAAAGTAATAATCTGTACTCCATCAAAAGCTGACCTATTCTTACCCTACCACTAATAAAATGCCAAAGGAAAAGAAAGGGGTCCAGGAGAATGTCTACATTCTCCTGCACAGGCTTCTTCCAACCTTAATAGTCTATTTTCAAATAGTTCTTGGTAATCGTGTGAATCAAATCCTTTAACTGTTCTAGGGGATTCGTCCACCTTCTCGGCTTCCCCTTTAATACTTTCAATAGAGTTCCTTGGTCTCTCACAACAGGGGTTTGACCCTTATCCCTTTTGGATTATTATAGAGTCTTTCTATTTTTGGATTATACTTCAACCACTCCTGTCCTTCACCCTCTTGAAAGTATTTACAACCACCAGGATGAATATGATGAGTCCCTTTGTACTCTTCACTCTTTCTAAGGTATTTACAACCACTGGGAAATGTTTGATGAGTCCCTGTATATTCTTCACTCTCTTTAAAGTATTTACAACCACTGGGAGGAGTATGAGGAGTCCCCTTATATTCTTCACTTTTCTTTAAAGTATTCAAAACCCTGGGATGAGTATGAGGAGTCTCTTTGTATTCTTAACTTCAGGGGTGTTGCTAGCTTTGTTAAACATCTGGGGCTACGCTAATGTCTGGAAAGTCGGGTCTCGGGTCTAGCTAGTCTTTTGGTTGTAGCTCTGAACTGTTATATGGGGCTACAACCAAAAGACCTGGGTCTATAGTCCCCGTAAACTCCCCCAGCAATACCTCTGCTTCACTTTTTGTTATGTATTCACAACCACTGGGATGAGTATGATTAGTCCTTTTGTGTGCTTCCCTTTATTTAAAGTATTCACAACCATTGGGATGAGTATGAGGAGTCCCTTTGTATTCCTTACTTCCTTTAAAGTATTCAAAAGCACTGGGTCGGCTATGAGGGATCCCTTTGTATTCTTTACTTTCTTTAAAGTATTCACTACCACTGGGACAAGTATGATTAGGCCCCTGAGACTCTTCATGCCATGTTGCCCTGCCGGGTCTCCCGCCTCTCCTGTTACCACAATTCTGCTGAATTGGCATCACTGGTTCTTCCTGTGGGGTCGGGCTGCCTCTTATCTCTTCTACTCGTCTAGCAGGCCTCTTCTCTCCTGACAACAGTGTGAAAAACGGCATAGCCTTTTTTGTTGTGGTCTCAGTGTTGTTTGAGGGCCAACCTGTCCACCTCTTCAGGGTCATGCCACCGCCTCGATCCTCATTCTTCAGCATACATAGTTTGGCCTCTTTGCTCTCTCTGAGCTTCTTCTGCCTCGTGGTTGCTAGCTTCCTCTCGGATGAGGACTTCCATGGCTCTCTTGCCAGCTTTGAACCTCTCGAGTTCCACCACCAACATACGTTGGTCCTTCCAGTGCCCTCCACACCACAGAACCATAGTTCTTTGTCTCTGTCTCATGGATGCTCTTCCTCACTCGCTCAATCTTCTTAGTCCCAGAATGGTTGACTGCCAACCACTGGGAAATCTGTATTTCTGATATTCTCTTCAGCTTCTCAGTATGTTTGTTTGTCTGATGGTGAGCTGGTGTGATGTTACAATAACAAGCATTGATTTTTTGAGGATGTTTCTACTGAAGCTTTGATGGTTTCAAAGATTATTCATAAAAGTAGTTAGGCAGTTCCATGATGGAACGGGAGGTCTTGTCTCTCCCTGCGAGGTCCCACTTACCGCCATCCCTAGAGGGAATGTTGCATAGCGGACTCACCTCCCCAGCCTCACAGCGAAGGGCTTCCCTATGGGGAGAAGTGATGCGATCCTGTGAATTCGCACACCATATATTAGAGATTGAGTTACAGACAGCCATCTGAAAAGGGACCTTGCTAATGCAGCAACTCCAGAGTGAGTGTCCAAATTGATTCTCCAAAAATGAAAAGCCACATTTAAAATGTAAGTAGAATTCTTATATAACTTCAAATTGACCATAGTATTATCCATGGTAAACTTCCAGTAATCAAAGGGGCTGGGAATCAAAAAGGGGTGCTATCATTAAATATGGTGCCAGTGTCTTCTATTTAAATGATACCAAGTGAGATCTAATTTTGTTAAACAGGATAGCATATCGTGCCTCCTTTATTGTATATATTGGCCTAAGCCCAGTCGCTCTGCGAAGAAAACCGCGTTTCAAATTTCCGATCTTAGATCGACTTAGTCGGCATTTTAGGTCTGTCTGCCATTTTGATTTCTATTCTAAAGTAATTCTGTGTTCCAAAATGGTGGACAGTGTAACCCGCTTGTACCCGAGCCGTCCTGCACTTTGTGCATTAGTTAATGTTTAAACTGTCTGTTGGCCGAATGTTTGGGTTGAGTAAAGAGACCTTGTCCCATGCCTGACTTGTAGACAGAGGATTACCTGCACCAACAAGTCCGATCCGCGGACATACATCAACTACAATGTAGTGCCAACACTGAACGTGGACACTGGCTGAATTGCATTGTATAAGACATTTGTTAAGGCTTAATGTTAAAACCGAGAATACGCTGTTGCCATTGTGACTTGTTGACATGTAAACTGAAGATGATCTACATGCATATAGTTGGACAAACTAGATGTGAACTCGGCACGAACCCTAGACCGAGTATCATTAACCTGTAGAGGGGCTGGACATTATGATTGGAAATGTATAAAAAGCATAACTGTTTAGACGTCCAGTACCTCTCGCTGCTCACACCGAAAGGGCTTGTATTTGCTGGGATGTACTGAGGGCCAGATAGCTATCTGATACTTTGTCTCCTTGTAAACTGTACAGTCTTAGAATAAAGATCTGTGAATCTTTATAAGCCCGTGTTTGGTGTATTTCTTTTTGGGAGTGCTCAGCCTCGACATTTCCTCTTGCTTTTACAATTTCCTTAAACCCAAATGCAGTTTTTCAATGAGAAGCAGAGTTTAAAACTAACAGCATTTTGTTAAACCTAAGGGAATATTGTTCTTGGAGAATCACACAATGTTAAAATAGAATCCTTGGCTCATGTTCCTATAGAATCACCAGGAACACAGTGCACGGGTAGATTAATCATAAATGAGTTACTTGTGCATCAGAAATTAGCACAGAGAATTCATCCTATTCACAGAAAATTAAGCAAAGTGCTAATTCCCTGAAGTCACTTATCTTTAAATGCACAGGTATGTATGTGTAATGTGATAGGGAAAGGGTGCTTTAACATGGGACATCTTACTGCAGAATATTACATCTCCAATTTAAGACCTGCAGATCAAAAACATATAAATAAGAGTAGATTGAAACATTCACACATATGTAGATTGAAAGTTGCGCACATATATTGATTGAAAGTTGCATACACATGTTCATAGAAAGCTGCAGATAAATATACTGAGAAGATGCCACGTGCATGTGTTCAGTGAAGAGTGCATAGTCCGTGAGAACTTTATTTTCCTAATGCAAACCTGAAGGAGATAGATGTAACTTGTTCTTGCCTAATTTTAAATGACCTGGACATGGCCAATACATTCACAATCCCACACTCATACATGCTAGTCATGTAGAATTCATATGTTTTACGAATGCCATTTGTTTAGGTAACTTTTCTCCAATAGCATTATTGTTTTGATACTGAAAAATCAAGGGTTTTTGAAAAATTGTTGAAATGGTTTTAAATTAATATGTACGAACACTAGCCAATAAGCGACAATGTTCTCATTGAAGCATATTGTGCTGCTTAGATAGAAGCAAGCATAGAATGAGTGTACTTAAAATGCCTCAAATCTTTTAGTATTTTTTAGTTTATTATACATAACTATAATTGATTATGGAAATGAATGCTTGTGTAAATTGAAGTGGTATGATTCATGTAGGTAGTGAAAAGTTTTTTAGTAACTGATTGTTTATCAATATGTATCATCGTATTGATTTCCTTGGTAAAGCTGAAGACCACCTTTATTTGACTTAGTTCTTTAAATAAAAGTTTTCAAGTTTGGAGAAATCACTGTTTCTTGCCCAGAATTGTAGGGTGGCCCTGTATATCTGGCACATGAGATTAGTCATGTCACTCGAACGTGAACCTATAATTTAAACAAATAAAATGAAATATCTTTCACATACAAATGTTGATTAAATCTACTGGTACTCTTCACTGAATTCAAAAGAAATATCAGGAACCGTTCAATGCTGCAGTAGGGGGGGTACTATATATGATTGCTCTAAATGTATGCTGCCAGTGGGAGGTAAAGAGCAATCATAGGGTGAATGGGTCCGTTTTATATGCTTTGGGGGAGTGCTACTGCAAAGACTCCCATATCTGCATTTCTTTGTTTCCAATCAAAGATCCAGGACTACACATAACACACACTGTGATCGCGTGAAGGTGGTTGGAAAGGTATCCCATACTGTATACATAATAAACCTGCACTTCTCGTTGATCCTTCTGCTCCTTCCCCTACAGTATTAGCTTCTAGCTGCTTTTCATAAATGTTTCCCACACCATCCAGGCCCTCAATGGTACTTATCTTTCCTGGGGAGTGCGTGTTACATAGATCTGCTGTGAAGTACATAGGCATTCAGGTTTGTGCTTCTGATGGTTATCTGTATCATCTGTGAATGTGCAGTTCAGTGCTTGCCTGCACTATTTGTGATACAATGAAGGGAAGGTTTCAAGTGAGGGAGAAAACCACATCAAGAGAGCAAATGGCTGATTACCTGGGTGTCCCTCAATCTACGCACCAGGTTTTGATCAGATTTTAGTGTCATATATATTGAACTCTACTATTTATTTTGTATTGTTTTTATGTATCTCCTACTTATTTGTGCATAGAATGTGCACAGAGAATGGGTTTAGTAATGTTTATGGTATTAGGTCAAGAGACCTTTTTAAAAAAAAATGATTTGGAAAAAAACGATTTTTGAAAGACTGCTCCGTGACTGCATGGAGCAGGCTTTCTAACTCGAGCTGTCATGCCCCTGCTGCACACGAGTGTGCGCAGGGGCTGACAGCCAAGCCAGGACCTCGAAACGCTGTCAAGAGAGACCGGGTACGTTTGTGTGTAACTTTGGGTTGGGGGAGTCTTGGAAGGGAAGGGCAGTGGTGGGTGCTGAGGGAGAGGGTTTTGGGGGGGTGAAAACCCCGATTTTGAAAAAATCAGGATGGGGAGGCGGTTGGGGTCGGGGTGGAGGGGGCGTAGGGGCTGGTGGCATGGGTGGTGGGTCTGTGGATGAGGAATGTTGTCTTGTCACTTTTTGTAAGCCGTCTAAAATCAGCTGAAAGAAATCGGTCTTTTAGTTAGGCGAAATTATAACATAGAACCATGTTTACATGGGCTACATTATAATGTAAAGCCATTACTGTACTCTCAGAGAGACCCCAAAAAAGTAAACACTCTATGCTGGGAAAACTGAGCATACTAGATTATGGGCCTCATTACATGGACGGCGGTAAGGGTTAACGGTCACTGTTAATGGTACCGGTGACCGTTAACCCCTACCACCTTACTACGAGGTCCCTTTACGGGTTGGAGACTTTAACGCCTGCTTTTTGCAGGCGTTAAAAACCAACCCGCAAAGGGACCAGGGAGCTAATTACGGTACCGCAATTTGCGGTGCCGTAATTAGCACCTTCCCCATTCCCATTATGCCCTATGGGGCAAAAATGGGAATGGGGAAGGGCAATGGGGGAAGGGGGAATTACCGCCCCACCAACCTTGGAATAGGGTGCTAATTCCCCTTTCCTCCAAGGCGGTGCCGGTATTTTACCTGCATGGACCAAGGTGCTAATAGCACCTTGGTCCACCGCCATCCGTGTAATGAGGTCCTTTGTTTTTAATCTATTTATTATGTATTGTTTTAATGTATCCCTTCCTTTTTTCAGATGTGTTTTATCTAACTCAATATTGATTTAGTGAGGGGAAAAATAAAAACTGGACCTCAGGTAATACGTTGAGTATGTGTTGTTATTTGTTATTTATTGATATTTTCTATTATCTGTTGTTTTTACAGTACCACCTATACAGTAGTTTATGAAGAGGGTTGGAAAAAGGCGTCGCTTACTGTATACAGAAACTATCTGATCATCTCAAAAGAGCCCCATTTCTTGTCCAAGTAGGATTTGAAGGTGTTGAACCATTTAGCATAGTAAATTACCTTGCTTGCATTAGATTTGTCCAACAACGGGCTCTAGAGTCCATCGATGTACTATTAGGTAACAGACAATTTAAATTGAAATCACCAGCTATTATTGAGGTCGTAACATTCAGTGCTGCAAGCATTTTGTTCAAAATTGTTTCCATTTTGCCAATAAACATTGATTCTGAGGTGGACAAGGGGTTCCAGTATATATTTATAAGGATTGAAAGAGGATGTAGCGGATGATTTTTATCTGAAGCAGTTAGCTTCACTGCTTGAATCCCTGGGTCGGGAGATGACCAGGATTCGAGAGCAAGTTGGGCGTCATTCCGGACTGCAAATAATAATCCTGCTGCTGGACTTCCTCTAGATGATTTAGAGGCTACTAGTTTGATTTGATTATTTTCTCAAACCGGAGCAGTCAGTAGCCACGTTTCCTGAAGCATAACTATATCAAATTAATTTAATAATGCCGAAGAAGTTGAAATTGCTTTTTAGCTGAAGCTGTCTTACTGCCACTCACGCCCCAACACAGATTCACAGCTGAGTGCTGTGTGCTGAGCTAGGAGGCCACCTTATGCCCCTCTCCCCCACTTGCTACATGTGCAGTAATATTCAAGATATTTATCAAGAGTGCTTTGTGTTGCTCTCCAGCCCCATGCTTAAGGTGATTTATTAATCATAGTCATTTAATTGGGACTTTCTCTCTTCCTATGTTGTTCCACATATATTCACTGGCTCATTTGGGGAGCAGAATGTTTATTTTCACAACATTTTTTATGTGAATAGTCCAGTGAGATATCAACAGTTATGCTTACATGTAATGCTCAAATCTGATCCTGGACTTCTAATGATATGAAACATAACCCTACCCAAATTATCACACTCTACTGTGTACACAAAACCGATCAGTGCCAGCAAAATATCACAGCACCTACAGGCCGTCTCCACCTCAGATGTGTCAGGATGCATTTCATTGGAATTTGCAGACAAAGCAGTATTTGTGCTTCCTAAGTCATAACGTGACCCTTTTGGCTGAGACTGTCCCTCTGTCTAGATGTTGTTAAGTGGCTTCACTTCAACACTACAGCTAAGTCAATGCCTAGTCTGGGATGCTGAGGGAAACCCTTATTGATATATTTTTAGGTCCAATTCATGTACTCTGGATGACAGCCCTTATATAACACCCCTCTCTTAGAATCTCCCTGACCCCACTGAGCCAAGAAGTAGGTCTGTTTTGCAAATTTAAAAGGTTTATTTGAAAAATTAAACAATATATATATCACACTATTATAATAAATTAATATCTTATAGTACACTTAGACATATGATGTGGATCCACAATGGGTAATGTTACAGTGGTACACTTGATTACCTAGGAGTAGTATAGAGGATGAGGTAGCTGAAAATGCTTTATGGTTTCAAGGAAATGCAAGGTGGAATAAAATGCAGTACAGCAAATAAACTTGATATGATTTCAACCAACAACAATGTAATCACTTTTTCTCTGGCAATTCACCCCCCACCCCCATGCAATGTAAGAAATGGAAGGAGATGGAAAGAGGAGCACACAGTTCTCAGGAATATAATCAAATACAATACGTAATTCAGTTCCCCCCCAGCAAGCTTAGAGGAAACAGGTAGGAGTTTGAAACACAGGCCCAAAATGCTTTTAAATGTGATGTCAACGGATGGGAAAATGTGCTAACTGATTTTAATTCCCTCTAGAGATTCAGGGTGAGTGAGAGATGCTTGTTGGTATCAGTTCAGGCTCACTTTAGCAATGCTCTATGAGTTATTACCAGGTTGCAAACAGATTTTAACAAAGGAAGGAATGGAGCTGCTATTTTGACAAGTGGAGAAATTGAGCCAAAATCGCAAATCGCGCTAAATTTCGCGAGTGCGTAAATCGCGATTGCGGAAAAAGTAAATTTCCAAGCCCAAACAGTTCCAGAGATACGGACGATTTAATAAAGGTAGATTTTCGGATTTAAAGTAAAACTCAAAATGACAGGTGACAGCTTGCAGCTGCAGAATTGACAGGTGACAGTTGTCCAGCTTTAAAAATGACAGATGACACGATTTCTAGGAGGCAGTTCTACTTAGGTAAAAATAGTTTGAATTAGATTATTTTAACTAAGAGATTGGTTCTGCACAGTTCTGCTAGGTACTCACAATATAAATTTGAACTAGGCCTCATCACGGATCTGGTCAACACGTCCGGCGGCGGTTCTGTCTGCTCAGCGGGTCAATCAGGCACCGGTTCTGCTCACAGCCAACCCGGATCTCTGGTTCTGTTCACAGCAGTCTGGGTCAGCTCTGCTCGGCTGGTCTAGCCTCTCTGGATACAGCGGCCTCTGGTTCTGGATACTGCTCTGCTTTCCGGTCCGGATCAAGTGGATTCTGGATGTAACACTGCTTTCTGGGTACTAGCAAAAGTTCTTGGCAAAAGAATTCAGACAGCTCGCCCAGCTGTGGAATAGTTTGCAAATGATTTTAAGGATGCTGAGGCCTGCTGAGAAGAGTTCTCATTTTGTGGGTTAGGCCCTTGCTTTAAGTTCTGAAGTAAATTTCTGGTCTCTGAAGATTGATGGATGTGAAGTCTGGAGTCTCCCGGCAGAGCGTCCCGCAGGAAATGGAATTGAATGTCTCTACCTGTCCCAGCAGTCTCTTTTTATGTGTTTTGGAAGTGGGTGTGTGCGTGGCATAACTGAGCCTGCCCCTCTCTACTTGTCATTGGCCCAATTCTCCCCTCTCCCATGATTGGGGGAAGGAAATGGATTGTCATCATGATGAGGTCTGTTTATTGGTCAGCGGATCCTCCCCTGGTCAATTTGCCTACAAATCTATATTTGATTCAAATACATATTTCCCAGATACACAATTTGTTGAAATTACATGTACACATTATATATTCCTTATGGTCCATGCTTGTCCGCCTCTGATCTTCCTGGGGGCTTGCATTCAAAAATGACAACATTTTGCGCTTTTTGACTGGTTTAGCAATATCGGACATTTACCAAAAATTACACACAGTGCGCAAGGAGTATGGACATTAATTGATGAAGTGTCAGATTTTTAACATGCAGACATTTGGAGTGAGACCCTATTTTCCGCTAGCAACCCCCCAGCATACACCACAGGGTCCTAACACCTCTTAAAACGTGCACAGAAAAATCACAAGAATAATGATATTACTTATATAATTCTGACAAGTCCGTACTATAAATTATCCATCTTTTTTTTTAAATTATGCTCTGGCCCAGATGGGTGTGGTTTAGGTTCCAAAGCACATGGGGAAAGCTTCTGTCTGCCCCCGCCTCCTGCTCGGTTGGCTCCCAGAGGCACTTCTCCTCCCACTTCTCCCAAGAGGAAGCCACTTTACGGCCACCCCAATATAACATTTGCCTGAGTCCAGGACAAGGCTTTGTTCAACCTCCTGCGGTGCCCCTCCCTTAATCTAATCAGAGAGGTGTCAACTCCTTTTGGTGGGGAAGCAGGATGCAGCTAGGCCTGGAAGATTGGCTGAGCAGGTTTCTCCTGTTGGGGGAAGTTGTCAGGCAGAATTCAGCTAAATGTCATTTTAGTTCCCAGTTTAAATCAAACTTACAATTTTTACCTATACATTAAATAATTACTTCCTTCAAGTCATTTCAGAATATAGTTTTACATTGTATCCACCTCTTAGCAAGTCTTTCCTTGGTCTGGTTTGGGTTCCTCTGTTCATTTTTACACAAAAGTCTGGTGGTTTTAAAACGCTGGCTTTCTGATAGTGGTGAGTACCGGTATTGCAACCATTTTTGGGATTAAGAAAATGAATTCCCCACAGTTCTGAGTTGCTTTTTGGTAATCAGCATTGCCATTCCCAATGGTTTCAGGCTACTGTGTGTGTAGCCCAATGGTGGTTTTAGGCAGTGCCCTCCTGTGCTCACAACATAGGCAAAAATGCGTGGCAGCCTATTCTTCATATTTTCCCTGTGCACTCTCTGGGGAGTTCTGGCCATCATGATTTTTTCCATGCCAGTACTGCACAGTTTTATGGTAGGGCTTGGATGCATGGGTAAAAACATCCCACAAGCCCCCCCTCTTGTGATGGCCATTCTGTCCTTTCACTGATGGAACTCGCAAGATCTGGGATGTTCGCCTCCTCTTCTTCCAATTCCATAGATGGCACAGTTCAGCATCTTTTCCTCCCTCCAGTCGATCAATCAGTTCTCCTTGCTGGTCCTGATGGGAGGATTGGGCGGTACCCCGGGCCCCTCGGATCTTCGCTCCCGGTCCCCAGGTCGCCTTCCGTGGTCAGTCTCCATGTTTTCTTTCTCCTAGGACGACAAAAGAAAGCGGCAATACCTATTCATAGACATTTCTCCCCCACTATTGATATAGTGGGGCGACATATACATTTTATACTTTAATAGACATAGCATTCCATTTTTTAAAAACAAGATATAATTCAGTGACAGTGGCTTACAAGCGTCATAATATTTTAGAGACTATATATGGGATATTTTAGGGTTGAAACTGAATTACTCTGAAGCGGTCCCTTCTGGGATTCCAGAGGATTCCTCCAGTTGTTGCAGAGTGTGCCTAGGATGGCAACACTTTAGCTGATTAATATGGACCCACTTGTCTTCCCCTTCTGCCAAACTGCCTTTGGGGATGCGGATCTTGTATGCAACAGGGGAGATTTTGTCTATAATTTCAAACGGTCCCTTCCATGTAGGAAACATTTTCGCTGTTTGTCCTGGTTCCTTTGGAAATTGTATAGCTAGACCTGGTCCCCCACAGTATATTCCTTCCTGGTGGTCTTCAGGTCGTAGTGGGTTTTCATGCTATCAGCTGATCTTTCTAGATTCCGCTGAGCATAGGCAAAAGCATGCTGAAGGTGTTTCCTTAAATTCTCCACATACTCATGAGTTGTGGAGGCATTTATCAATGTCTGCTCTTGGGTCCTGTAGAGCAAATGTTGAGGAAGCACCATCTTGCGTCCAGTCATCAACTCAAATGGTGACATTTTGGTTGCAGATGAAGGGGTAGATCTGATGGCCATTAGGACCAGAGGTAATCGGATATCCCAACTTGGCCCAGAATCTGCCACAAACTTTTTTAATATGCTCACAATGGTTTGGTTGTATCTCTCCACTGCTCCAGATGAAGCTGGCCTGTAAGCAATGTGTAGCTTCCTTTTAACCCCCAGTATCTCCCACATCTTTGTCATTACTTCAATGGTGAAGTGGCTACCTCTGTCTGACTCAATCCTTTGAGGTAGATCAAAACGGGAAAAGATGTGGTTAATCATCAGGGCAGCTGCTGTTTCTGCCTTGCAGTTTGGGGCCGGGAGACATTCCACCCACTTGGTAAACAAGCATGTAACGGTCAACATGTACTTGTTTCCTCTAGACGAGCGAATTAGAGGGCCTACAAATTCGATTTGCAAATCTGACCATGGCAGTGTCATCCCCCTCTTTTGGAGAGGCGCACGGTGTGTGAGGGATGATGGCTGAAATTGTGCACACACAAGACACCCCTTCAAGTATTGGTTGAGGTCTTGCCCCATGTGTGGCCAGTATGCAACCTCTCTTAAGATTTCCAGTGTTGTGTGAAACCCCCTATGACCGGCAGTGGCCGCATCATGGGCGTGACTTAACATAAGGCTTCGGAATGAGGTAGGGACCACCCACTGATCATGGCCAGCTTGGGATTTCCTTACCAACAAACCGTCTTGGATTCGGAACCTTTTTGGACATTTCATCAACACTCTTAGGTCCTCTTTCCCAATGTAATCGGTATACGTCAGGGGAAAGTTCTCAGGGTCCTCAATGTGCTGGTAAAATTTACCAATTATTGGATCCCCCTTCTGAGCTGTAATCAAATCAGCATCAGGGGTCTCCTTACTCCATTGTGCAGTTGAAAGATCATTGTGAGCATTGGTCTGGGACCTAGTGATGGCAGTGACCTGGATTTCCCCCAACAGGGACTCTATTTCTATTAGATCCCCTTGGATGGCCCCGGTTTTGGCCAGCTGATCAGCTAAGTCATTTCCAGTTTTGTCTGGTCCCTCTACTTTGGAATGACCCTGGATCTTTTTCCAGTAGATGGTCATCCCATTCGATGTGACCAGATCATCAATATTTTGGATTAACTTCCCATGTTTCAAGGGTTTGTTATTAGCACATAACATGCCTCTGGTTTTCCAATTAACCAGGTGCTCCACGAACCTGTTCCGTACATAATCCGAATCTGTGATTATGACCAGTACGTGGAGTTGATGTTGGACAGCAGTGAGGATGGCCTGATGCACCGCCATCAATTCTGCCACCTGACTACTTCGGGGACCAATTTTGTATCCAGCGGAGGGTTCTGGAAACTCCTTCACCCATGCATTCCCTACGCCGGCCACCAGTTCTTTCTCCCCATTGTTGTCAACATGGTACGAGCATCCATCCACATAGACAGTGGGCATTCCCTCACACTTGTCTTCTTCAAAGACTTTGTGTGGGGAATTAAGGTATGCCTCCATGTTGTCCTTGGTTTTTAGACTTTCGTCCTTGAGACAGTTTTCTCTGGCACAATCATGCAAGTCAGCCAGACCTTGCGCGAGGGGACTCTTCTTGTTTTGGCCGTATCTGACCTCTACAGGAAAGCCTGGCATTGACAGAATCCAGGAAGTAATTTGGGAATTACTCACATTTCTGGCCCGTATTCTGTCACTTTGGAGGTATTGCAGAGGCTGGTGTGGAGTCTCCTCTATGATGTGTTCCCCCTGGATGAACGGGCGGTAGTTCTTCAATGCCCACACCGTTGCCAGGAGTGCCTTCTCACAATCGTTGAATTTTTCCTCCACAGAGGATAATGTTTTGCTCGCATAGGAGATTACTTTATTGACCTTGTCATGCTTTTGGTATAATACTGTCGTCAAGCATGTATTAGAGAACCCTGTCTCCAAGAAGAACTCCTTGTTTCTGACAGGGTAAGCTAGGCAAGGCGCTTGTGAGAGGCTTCTTTTGAGTTGTCTTGCCGCCTCGGATTGTTCTGGACCCCATTCGCACTTGACCCCCCCCTTCAAAAGATGAATCAGGGGTCTAGTGATCTCTGTGTAGCCTTCAATGAACTTTCTGCTGTAATTAGTCAGTCCAAGGAGGCTTGTTAGTTCCCGCAGAGTTGTGGGGTCTTTCAGTTTCTGGAGTGCTTCCACTCTCTTTTCTTGGGGACAGAGACCCTGAGGAGTAATCTCATGCCCCAAGAAATTAACACGGGTTCTACACCACTGTGCTTTCTGAAAGGAAAGTTTTGCTCCGGCGGCCCTCAACTGTGTCAGAACATAACAGATCTCTGCTATGTGTTCTTCCACAAATGAACTTTTTATGAGGACATCATCTACATAAGCCAGGTTAACCCTCGTACCCAGGTCGGGCATGGCCTTATGTAGGAACATGTTGAATTCATTGCCGGAGTTGAGGTATCTGAAGGGAGTCCTGGTCCATGTGTACTGCTGGCCCCCAAAGGTAAAAGCCAGTTTGTATTGGTCCTCCCTACTGACAGGCACGGTCCAGTATCCATTGGTCAGGTCTATTGCTGTGAATACCTGTGACCCTTGAATCTGGGCCAGCCCTTGGTCAATGTAGGGCAGAGGCCATCAGGAAGTATGGACCCGTTTGTTGAGCTCCCTAAGGTCGGCGCAGAGTCTCCACTGGCAGTTTGACTTCAATATTCCCAGCACCGGATTATTGAAAGTGCTGTGGACTGGACGGATTGTTCCCCGGGACTCAAGGTTCTTAATTATTTCAGTAAGGGACTCCATGGATGCGAGAGGCAAACGATATTGCTTCACAAACACTGGAGTCATTCCAGGGTCCGTGGGAATTGTTGTGGTGTGGATGTCGGTGCGACCACAGTCATATGAGACTACCCCAAAGAGATCTTGAAAATCCAAGAAAACTTGTTTCAACTTTTGCTTCTGTTCTAGAGTCACACAGGCATCAGCTAGGTTGACTCTCTCTTCCACCATCTGCCTGAAGCCTGGAAAGACTTCTGGTTTGGCTATCTCAGCGGCCTCCTCCTGCTGGGTGGAGAAGTCCCTGGTGAGAGTGCTGATTTGGACTGGCGGCTTCAGGTGGGAAAGGAAGCCTTCATGGACCTGAAAAATCACCTCATCCCTCCAGAAGTCACAAGTCACATCTTCATTACCATAAGGGCAGGAAGTGTACACCAGGAGGTTCCCCTCATGCCGAGTGAAGATCCTGTCTGGTGTTGTATTGTCATCGCTGTCACTGTCAAAACAGTCCTTGGGGATCGGTCCTAACAGTTCATTCCCTAAATCAATGGAAAAATGTTGGTCATCAACCGCCATTCCAATAATGGTGCCTGCGGCTAGAGTAATACTCTTTAAGTCGCTGTTATCCACCTCTATTGGAATGGTGTCATGTTCTATGTTGACTAATGGTGTTGGGTTTACCCCCAACCCTTGCTGTTGGAGAGAAGCATTTAGATGTATATAAGCATCAGGGTTTTTCAATTTTTGTCCTCTTTTAACTTTCACTTTCAGGGAGAATTGTCGGGTCCTTTCTGGGATGGTGACTTTCTCTTTGATCTGAATTTCAACTGCATAAGGTAGCAATTGAGCTGACCTAAATGCTTTTTCTTGATCATCAAAGCCCATGGGATTATCCGCTAATCGGGACCAAGCTTTGAAGTTTATTAGGTCCAAACTAATGACAAAGCGATTGAGAATGTCACTGCCTAATTAAAGGCGGCAGTGACGTCTCGCAAGACCCAACAATTATGGACTATGCTCTTGTTGCTAATGGAGATTTTGAGCATACACCTGCTTGGCAGGAGATGTTTCGAATTGGGTGCTTCCAGGTCCATTTCCCATTTGTCTATCAGTTTGAATGTGGCTGGATCTTTTGGGAGTTGGCGAAACATGGCTTCGCTGATGAAGCTCTTACCGTTGTTCACACACACTCGGGCGAGAACAGAGTCCTTCCCCACATTTAACTGAACAGGGATGAACAACTGATCTCCAATTTGCTGAATATCAGCCAGGCTCCGAGCTGATTTCACATCTTTCTGAACTATTGAGGTGTGAATATCTGGTTGTGGATTGGTAAAGAATTTCAGAGTATTTCCTTCCAGGGTGGAATACCACCTTAAACTGGAAGGAAGGTTGATTTTCAGAAATAGAGAGGACCCCCCATCACCAGTCTGTTGTCCTACTGCTATTACTGTCACGTATGGAATCTGGTTTTTCTGAAAGTGAAATTCTACTTGGTCAGATTTTTGTTCAACCATGTGGCAGGTGCCATTTAAACTAACATGGTTGGCACTCTGTTTTAATTTTATTGGTCGGCTAGTCTGGGTCCAGAGGACCTTGTTTACACAATCTATTAGGGGTGACTACCTTCTCAGGAGGTCGTTCCCTAGTAAACAAAGGGTGCCCTCTGGAGTCACTACTATGACCGGGTGTTTCACCTTGTGTCGCCCAATTTTAATGTCCAAGTCTGCAGTCCCCTCGACAGGAATTTCCTTCCCGTCAAAGTTCTGCAGTTGTCCAGGAAGAGAGGTGAGAGGAATACGGTAATTCTCCCCCCTTCCTGCATTTAGTTCATCAAAGGCCCTTTTGGACAGAAGGGTAGCTTGGGATCCAGTGTCCACCAGTGCCAAAATTGTACCCTGCCCCTGTACTTGTACCGGGGCATAATATCTTCCCTCCTTCTCCTCAAGGGGGCACAGATAATGCACATTTTTGGACAACTGGTGGGCTAACTTTCTGGTTTTGGACATGGCGAGAGAAGAGATTTGGGCAGAATTCTGTGGAGCGTCTTGGGAATCTGAAAGAAAAAGTTGGCAACTGGAGATCAGAGCCATTGTGGGTTCCCCTGGTTCCGGTTCTGGGCCACCGCCCCCTTTTTGGAGGCAGTCACCAGGAGGGGTTTGAACCAGGGGATTTCGGTATTGTGGGTTCTGGGATGAGATGATGGGCGGCGGTAGCTCAGTCTCCATATCTCCCCAGTCTGGATTGGAATCCCTTGGGACCCATTTTTCTTTGGGAGGAGTTCCCCCATCTCTAAAGGAGAAGATCCTTTTCCCAGGATCCTCTGAGGATTCCTCTCCCTCAAATTGGAAGATCTGTACCTCCTCCACAAACTGGACCTGTTTGGGTACTTTGTTTCTCCTACCCCCCCTCTGCTCCTTGGGAGGCAGACTTTCAGGGGCAGGAGATTTTGTTTCCGGTTCCTGGTTTTCAAGGAGCTGTTTACAAGTTGGGAAGGAAGCTTCCTCCAAGGTTTTACACCCCACTTCCCCTTGTGCCTCCTCCCTGGGAACCGGTGGGTTATTGGGGTGCTTCCCCCGTCATTGTTCTGGAGCACCAGGCCCCGAGTTTGGGGCATTCTGCGGTGGCATGTTCATCTCAGTGTTCTGTTGAGCCCTCAGTATGTGACCCAGATCCCGTGCCATACTTTGGACCTGGCGCTCAAGTTATGAAACCCGCTCAGGCTGATACGGGGCTCTATTTTCTCCCCTGGGCTGATCCCGGGAAGGGTAGCTCTCCCTTCTCTGGTAATACCCCGGATTGGGAAGATTTGGGTACCCCTCCACCCTTGGCCTCCCCTCTCCCGGATTAGGTTGTCTGGGCTCAGGGAATTGGGGAAAGAAGGATGGATGATTTTGGGGCTGGAAATTGGGTGGATACCTGGGGAAAAAGTTCTGCCCAGGATTTGGAGAATTTCTGCCCTCCTGTGGGAAGTTGGGAGGGAAGTTCCCTGGGTTAGGTGCTTGGCTGGATCCCTCACTTGGGCTGGAGGAGTCCACACATAACCCAGGATGGGTCGGTTTCCCTTGTAGCGGGGACTGACATAATCAGGGGAGTGAGTGACCCCATTTGTGGGACTACCTCCTTGGCTCCCTGTCTGTGACTGGCCCGAGGGCCTTCTGGGCTTGGCATTATTAGGTGCAGGTAAGTTTTTAGACCCCCATCTCCAAATCCAAAACGGGGGTGACCTTTACCTCTGCCACCTTGGCAGCAGCAGGGGTGCTTTTGGTTTTGGGGTTTTTCTGCGCATTATTTTTATTTTCGATGGGCTTCTGCACCTCATAGATCCGGGTAGCCTGTTCAATGACCCAGTCTAAAGATCTTTACTCATGAAAATCTCTCACAAGCTGAGTCATTATGTATTTGGGTAAGGCATGGAAAAACGTATTGATAAATTCTCTGCTATCGGTGCGCACTCTTCTGGTGGTCTGCGCAAAAGCACGCTTTAATTCTTGCACAAACTCTTGTCGGGCCTGATCCTCCCCACATTGCAAATTGTAGGCTGCCTTGCGAGCCTCTTGAGGATTTCTGTGCACAGAAAAATGTTTCAAGATGGCCGCCCTGTATGTGGACCACCTTGAATGGTTTTGATCCTCCAGCCCTGCAAAGAAACTGGAGTATTCTGGGGAGAATGTCCATTTGACGTACTGGATGCAGCTACTGCTGTCCTTCAAATGGAAAGTCTCTATCATTTGCTCATAGAGCTCCAAGTGTTCCCAAACAGAATACTTGGCGTTCTTATGATAAGGCGTGATGACACTCCTTATTGCCTTTATTTGTTTCAATGGGTCCTTAAGCAAGGCCCTTTTTGCCTTATTGGCCTTTTTGGTTCGGGTAACCCTGGTCCATTCATCCTCTGACTCAGAAGCACTGCTCCCAGAGGTGCCCGTCTGATCTTCCAGGTTTTCCCGGATTCTGCGAGCCTGGGAATGGCTGGCAGAATGTGGGTACCTGGTCTCCTGTGTCCTGTAATGCTCAGAGGAGTCTTCAGATCCCTCCTTGCTGCCAGGATTTGATGGGTACCCCCCCCACTGACCTAACTGGGAAGAGGTTTTCAGGATGCCCTTAATGGGCCTACTCTCCTGGGGTTCCCCACTAAATTGCACTGTGCTTGGGTGCCCATACCCGGATGCCCGCCCATCCATTCCTGGGAGGTACTGGCCTATGAGCCCCATACTTCTAGCTGGATAGTAATCTGCCATCCCCGTGGCACTGGGCTCATGTGCGCGAGGGGACATGGGGGTGGCAGAGTCCAGGGACTGGGAGAGACGAAGGCCTCTGGTACTAGGGCTCCTGAGGTTATGCTCAGGAGTTTCTCTTTCCCAGCTAACCTCATCTCTATCCGCCCCTGTTCCCTGTTGCAATGCAAGAGCCTGCGCTTTCAGTTCCTCAGTTAAGGCCTTACTAGACTCTATCAGTCTCTCCTGCATCGCTACCTGTTGCTGGAGCCTATCATTGTGCTGACAGAGAACCTCATTTTCTCTCTGTGTCTCTTGATTGGTCCTGGAGTACTGGGCCAGTCTTTGCTGCAGGAGGGTTACCTCCTGAACCGTGTCCCTATTGGCCTGCTCCTTTCTTGCCAGAGCATCCTCCACCCTCCTGGTGTGCTCTAACAAGTTCTGGTGTTCTTTTTGGAGGTCACCCAGTCCCTGGAGGGCCAGGTGATTTTCTTCCATTTTCCTTTTTAAGTGGCAGACTTCCTGGCCTAAGGTATCCCTTTCCTGACTAAGAGCCTGCATCTGTGCCGCCAGGTCGTCCCTTTGCCTTTGGAAGGCACCAGCTTTCTGGCGCTCCTGATCACACTCTGCCTGGGTATCAAGGTCTTTCAGAATCAATGTATTGCTTTCCTCTTTCTCTCTGTCTAATCGAATTTGCAGGGTGGCTACCTGCTCTGTGCATGCCCTGTTGAAGTCCAGTTGTTGCTCCAGCTTTTTCTGGCTCTGCAGTAGGGAGTCCAAACCTTCTTGGTACTCCTTCTGCAAGGCCAGAAATCTGGTATCCTGGTCAGCCTTTTCCTTTTCCTGTTGCAGCACATCCATATCCTCTTTTATTTTAGTGATGTACTGTCTGCTGGCCTTCTCTAATGCCATCTGTTGCCTATTTGCCAGATATTGGCTTTCAGCACATTTGTCCTGCATGGCTCCCATATATAGGTACAAATATGCCGCTATCCTGGAAATCTTATTATGTTCATCTTTGGCTTTAGGGGCCATATAGAGTTCACTCAGGGCCACATGTAGGGGACCCTGATCTCTCCATGTATCTGACCCTGTTTCAGTGACCTGTTGCGCGATTGCCTGCAACCAGACCATCTGGTCCTGATGAGTCCACTCACCTCTCACAAATAGCTTATGTAAGAAGTGCTCTCTGGCTATTTTGATGTCTACCAGTGTCGTCATTCTGGAATTTGAGTTCCTTCCTGACTTACAGAAGTTTGTATTTTATTTTTGTAAAACAGACTGTTTCCTTAGAGCGTTCCTTTGAGGAGTGCTTTACAGCGTAACACAGCGTGGTGATCCGACCGGATGTATGTCTCCTGTCAATTAGCACACTGTATTCATCTGCACAAGTAATAGATCTAACCCAGAATCTCCGGATACGAGCCCCCACTGTGTTAAGCGGCTTCACTTCAACACTACAGCTAAGTCAATGCCTAGTCTGGGATGCTGAGGGAAACCCTTATTGATATATTTTTAGGTCCAGTTCATGTACTCTGGATGACAGCCCTTATATAACACCCCTCTCTTAGAATCTCCCTGACCCCACTGAGCCAAGAAGTAGGTCTGTTTTGCAAATTTAAAAGGTTTATTTGAAAAATTAAACAATATATATATCACACTTTTATAATAAATTAATATCTGATAGTACACTTAGACATATGATGTGGATCCACAATGGGTAATGTTACAGTGGTACACTTGATTACCTAGGAGTAGTATAGAGGATGAGGTAGCTGAAAATGCTTTATGGTTTCAAGGAAATGCAAGGTGGAATAATATGCAGTACAGCAAATAAACTTGATATGATTTCAACCAACAACAATGTAATCAATTTTTCTCTGGCAATTCACCCCACCCCCCTCTATGCAATGTAAGAAATGGAAGGAGATGGAAAGAGGAGCACACAGTTCTCAGGAATGCAATCAAATACAATACGAAATTCAGTTCCCCCCCAGCAAGCTTAGAGGAAACAGGTAGAAGTTTGAAACACAGGCCCAAAATGCTTTTAAATGTGATGGCAACGGATGGGAAAATGTGCTAGCTGATTTTAATTCCCTCTAGAGATTCAGGGTGAGTGAGAGATGCTTGTTGGTATTAGTTCAGGCTCACTTTAGCAATGCTCTATGAGTTATTACCAGGTTGCAAATGGATTTTAACAAAGGAAGGAATGGAGCTGCTATTTTGACAAGTGGAGAGATTGAGCCAAAATCGCAAATCGCGGTAAATTTCGCAAGTGCGTAAATCGCGATTGCGGAAAAAGTATAGGGAGTAGGAAGTCCGTTCTAGGTTCGTGGAAAGCCTATAATCACAGCTTTCGTTCCTAGCCCAAACGGTTCCAGAGATACGGACGATTTAATAGAGGTAGATTTTCGGATTTAAAGTAAAACTCAAAATGACAGGTGACAGCTTGCAGCTGCAGAATTGACAGGTGACAGTTGTGCAGCTTTAAAAATGACAGATGACACGATTTCTAGGAGGCAGTTCTACTTAGGTTAAAATAGCTTGAATTAGATTATTTTAACTAAGACATTGGTTCTGCACAGTTCTGCTAGGTACTCACAATATAAATTTGAACTAGGCCTCGTCACAGATCTGGTCAACACGTCCGGCGGCGGTCCTGTCTGCTCGGCGGGTCAATCAGGCACCGGTTCTGCTCACAGCGATCCAGATCTCTGGTTCTGCTCACAGCGATCTGGGTCAGCTCTGCTCTGCTGGTCTAGCCTCTCTGGATACAGCAGCCTCTGGTTCTGGATACTGCTCTGCTTTCCGGTCCGGATCAAGTGGATTCTGGATTTAACACTGCTTTCTGGGTACTGGCAAAAGTTCTTGGCAAAATAATTCAGACAGCTCGCCCGGCTGTGGAATAGTTTCCGAATGATTTTAAGGATGCTGAGGCCTGCTGAGAAGAGTTCTCAGTTTGTGGGTTAGGCCCTTGCTTTAAGTTCTGAAGTAAATTTCTGGTCTCTGAAGATTGATGGATGTGAAGTCTGGAGTCTCCCGGCAGAGCGTCCCGCAGAAAATGGAATTGAATGTCTCTACCTGTCCCAGCAGTCTCTTTTTATGTGTTTTGGAAGTGGGTGTGTGCGTGGCATAACTGAGCCTGCCCCTCTCTACTTGTCATTGGCCCAATTCTCCCCTCTCCCATGATCGGGGGAAGGAAATGGATTGTCATCATGATGAGGTCTGTTTATGGGTCAGAGGATCCTCCCCTGGTCAATTTGCCCACAAATCTATATTTGATTCAAATACATATTTCCCAGATACACAATTTGTTGAAATTACATGTACACATTATATATTCATTATGGTCCTTGCTTGTCCGCCTCTGATCTTCCTGGGGGCTTGCATTCAAAAATGACAACATTTTGCGCTTTTTGACTGGTTTACCAATATCGGACATTTACCAAAAATGACACACATGTGCGCAAGGAGTATGGACATAAATTGATGGAGTGTCAGATTTTTAACATGCAGACATTTGGAGTGAGACCCTATTTTCCGCTAGAAACCCCCCAGCATACACCACAGGGTCCTAACACCTCTTAAAACGTGCACAGAAAAATCACAAGAATAATGATATTACTTATATAATTCTGACAAGTCCGTACTATGAATTATCCATCTTTTTTTAAAATTATGCTCTGGCCCAGATGGGTGTGGTTTAGGTTCCAAAGCACATGGGGGAAGCTTCTGTCTGCCCCCGCCTCCTACTCGGGTGGCTCCCAGAGGCACTTCTCCTCCCACTTCTCCCAAGAGGAAGCCACTTTATGGCCCCCCCAATATAACATTTGCCTGAGTCCAGGACAAGGCTTTGTTCAACCTCCTGCGGTGCCCCTCCCCTAATCTAATCAGAGAGGTGTCAACTCCTTTTGGTGGGGAAGCAGGATGCAGCTAGGCCTGGGAAGAGTGGCTGAGCAGGTTTCTCCTGTCGGGGGTAGTTGTCAGGCAGAATTCAGCTAAATGTCACTTTAGTTCCCAGTTTAAATCAAACTTACAATTTTTACCTATACATTAAATAATTACTTCCTTCAAGTCATTTCAGAATATAGTTTTACATTATATCCACCTCTTAGCAAGTTTTTCCTTGGTCTGGTTTGGGTTCCTCTGTTCAGTTTTACACAAAAGTCTGGTGGTTTTAAAACGCCGGCTTTCTGATAGTGGTGAGTACCGGTATTGCAACCATTTTTGGGATTGAGAAAATGAATTCCCCACAGTTCTGAGTTGCTTTTTGGCAATCAGCATTGCCATTCCCAATGGTTTCAGGCTACTGTGTGTGTAGCCCAATGGTGGTTTTAGGCAGTGCCCTCCTGTGCTCACAACATAGGCAAAAATGGGTGGCAGCCTATTCTTCATGTTTTCCCTGTGCACTCTCTGGGGAGTTCTGGCCATCATGATGTTTTCCATGCCAGTACTGCACAGTTTTATGGTAGGGCTTGGACGCATGGCTAAAAACATCCCACAAGGTCTTTTTACAGTGTCCTCAGTTCCTGCTTTTTTAGAGCTACCCCTTCCCTCTGCATGGCTAAAAGTCCCCCAATGCCATTTGGCACCTCCCCTCTGCACCCTACCACAATGCATTCAAAGTGACGATGCTACAGGTTTGCATATTTGTTTTATTTTATCAATGTCGAATGGCAAGTAAAAACATAATGAAATTCATAAAGCATGCATTAAAACACACACAAAATATACACACATTATATATTCATTCATCGTGACCCATTAATTTGGGAAACCAATGAACCTGTTTAATAGAAGCAGTTGTCTTGTAGAAAATGTCCTGTGGAAGTACTCATGACCAAATCGTGCAGATGCAATCAATGTCCTCTGCACTGCTTGTGTCTTTTAATATGCCTTGCAGCGCACCAACACCATTGTGATCAAATGTAAGTCTGGCCACTCAGGTGGAGACAGAACCCCAAAGAACGGGCTTGCTCTCAATTAATCCTGCAGAAGAATATTTGTCATCAGTGTCTTGTATTATTTTTTCTTTTGCGGTGTCCTGGAGACAGGACGTTTGCACTTGTGGGGTCAGTGCGGCAGAGGCAATGTGCTGTTTGAAGAGGGCCTGTGCAGTATGCCCTGAAAGACAGCTATGAGATTCTTGGGGATGTGCCCAGGGATGGACTTTCAATGAGTGTGTCAGCTGTGGGTTACTAGACATGGGCCTTCTCTTCTGACATACCATGCTGCTTATACGAATAAGTGTCATGTCATGTCACATCCATTAATAGTATGTCTTGACTGCTCTCAATCCGCTGTTTTCCATGCACCATTCGCTTCTCCTTGTTATTGCCAAGGACCCTAAATAACATCCTGTGATGTGATAGAAATAATCCATTACTGCACTGTACAAACACAAAGAATGCAACAAAGTGTAGGGCTACTTACTAACCCCACTCAAGGTTACAACACCACCACCCAGGTTAACATTTTCTGACAGATGATACCAAACAAGTCAGGTCCTGTCTGCCTTTCATCACTTTACATTAGGACTCAAAGTCCCATAATGCAATGAAAAAGGCAGAACTGGCTAAGCTCTTACACATTGAAATGCATGATGTAGACAAGTAGAATACAGTATGTCTACTGTAGGAAGGAGTGCAGCACATAATCGCAGGACAAACAGTGCCCTACCGTCCCTCCCAGCCCAGTGAAACTGTAAATACTAACCCACATCCCATTCCACCATTTCTAACCGATGGCTTGCACAGCTTGGTAGTTGATTTCAATCCGCAGCTTTGATCCTGTGATGAGAGGACAACTGAGATTGGAGCTCGGATACAATTTGTCAACTTTTTTAATCGGGCTGGTAATGAACTCACACAGACACCTACAAGTACAGCTAAAAAGTAATGGACAGGAATGTTAATGATCTTAATCACACACTTTATACTTTATTTGAGATTGTGAGACTGAAATATAGTGAAGGAAACGTGCAAAGGTATTGTTGTCATGTATGGGTACCTCCACGATCTACAGTATACAGAGCAGCCCCCCAAAGGAACCACACCTCGCACAGAATGAATACATCACATCACAACCCCACATTCACTACCAGTATAACATGAAATGCCTAAATCCTCATGCTTATTTCTCCTCTTGTATAGGTGTTCTTTGCCAGTGTTGTGGTAGTAGATGGCAGACCACATGTGGGCCCTCCTGAAAGTTATGAGTCATGGTGAATTGCTGTAATTGCATTTGTCTACATATTTTTGATAAATAGGAATGTGAATTTCAGTCAGAGGCCAAAGGATTAGTGCCCTAACTAAAGCAGTTCTTTGAGTTAAAATAACTATTTGCAAATAAGTAGATTAATACCCCCAAACAACTAGATGTTCCCTTTTGCCATTCTATGCTAAATCCCAGGATTGGGTGGTTTAAAGGCACCACTAGGGGGTGCTAGTTTCCAAAAGAAAGCAGGTGCATTGTAACATAAATTGCACGTTTGCTTGTTACTATATTTTTAAGTAACAAATGAGATTTTATTCCAAAAACAATTGCATGTGTTTGTTGTACGCTGTTGTACTGACTGCTTTAGTCGACGTATAAAGCGCAGTTTCTGTAATTAAGACCTAGTAAATTATACCCAATGTGGTTTATCAGGCTTATTTGACAATCCAGACTATGAACCAATGCTGACGCATCATAGCCTGACAAGGAACAGTGGCTTCTGGAAGCCGTAGATATGTTCATACAATATTGGGAATGAGAAGGAAGGGTAGTTTTTTACTTCCCAACCTATAGGAAATGATGGTAATGTGTATTCCATCAATTGGTGAAGTAAAAATGGAGGAGTATTCACACTTGTTGAATCAAATTCTGAAATATATTCTTCTGCTTGGGGTAGGTCAGCAAATGATCGGTGTGCTCTTCTTGATAGTGTTGTTCTTCTAACTCAAACCTGCAGATGTCTGTTCCATTTCATTTTAGCCTACATTTAAATCACATGCACTCATCTCAGGCTTTCATGATCTCACTCAAGCAATGGGGTCAATTGAGGTGAGTATGTATATGTACGTTTTCTCTGGTAACAATACATGTTTCTGTTACTGAAGCCAATAAAATGTGCTGGATTTGCTTTTTACTAACTGAAGTTGGTTTGGATAAATGTTAATTGAAGAGTCTTAATGCTTTGGATGATCAGTGGTCATAGAATGTAGTACTGTTTAGAGATGCCTTGTGTACTTTAAGATTCAAATTGTGGGAAATGATATTAATGGTACTGTTGTGTGTTGGAATGCATGTATTATATGTAGCGTGATCGCCGCAGGCAGGCTGAGTTTCATTGTGTATTTGATTCTTGTGGTGACTTCGCCTACATAAGATCTGGGGGCCACCTTTGCATTGATTTATTTGAATACATATTTTCATTAATTACATGGCCCATTTCTTGTCCCCAGAATTGTGTGGTGGGACTGTTGGCCAGCGGGTAGGATATTGGGCTGCTCACCTAGAAAATAAAATGCTATTCCAATTAAAACCATACAGCACATTGAAATAAAGAGAGAACATTAGAATATTCAGGAGCGTAATGGTGTAATGTGCTAAGGGAGTTTCCGTGCCCCAAACCTAACCCAAAATTCAAAGCAAAGAAATTAAAAATGGGCCCCAAAAGAGTTAAACACAACTGAATATAGACTCTACTGATTTAACAGAGGTACTGTATGATGAGAGGGAGCTAAGAAGTCTTCAGATGTCAATGGGTTCTGAACCTGAGCACTCCAATCCAGAGAGGGACTAAACCTCTCCAGTATCATTACTCAGTTTTTGGCCAATCCTCTTGATCACCAAGAGATTAAGCGAATTGCTACCAGGATAAAATAGGGAGGCAAGACGGAAAACTCTAATCACGTGGTAAAGGGTTGTTGTAACCCAAACCCAACTCAAAATAGACCATTCATTTAATTATTAGTATTTCTGTCATACGATGCTTGCCCAAAAAAAAAAACAATTCAAATAGGCATTTGCAGAGATTAGATTCGAACCCAGCTCCCATTGATCATGACTTTACCTTGGACCTCAGATCCAGACGCTACCTACAATCATATATGCCGGCAATGCGGAACTCATGGGAGGTACACGACTGGCTCTCCAGAGACTCATTTCAGCACATGAGGATTGTATGGTAGACAGAGGCCTAAAGATAAACACTGCAATGACTTAGGTCATGCATTTGGCTCCCAAATACCCCAAGGCACAATTCATTGGAACCGTCTGACTAAATCTAAGTATTTGGAAGTGTGTTGGACAGTACATAATGTGCATTCTGCCTCTAGAATGAAACATACAAATGGGTCTCTGAAGTGATTTGCCACTAAAATTGGGAGGCATGATTTGGGTGCCCTATTGAAGATAGATCAGCCCAAATCTGTTGATGTTGATACCTATGGCGCAGCAACGTCGGAGTACACAAGATGTGGCTCATTGCAAAAAAGCACAGAACATGTTTCCAGGAGGCCTGCAAGGTATGCCACAGTTCGCATTAGTATAGATATTGAATGTGGACAGGAATGAGCCTTTTACCACAGATAATTGAGTGTAATTGGTTGTAACGGAGCCTTGATGTTTCAGGGTTTTGTGTGCTTAAAACATTTAAAAATAAACAAATAAATAAATACATAAATAAATAATAAGTCCTGGAAAATATTAGTGTGGTCGGCCTTGCTATGGCACAATGAGTAGGAAGGCCTTACTAAAGTGATTTTCAAAGATCGTTTTGAAAAAGATACAAGAAAAAACATTGCTGTATTAGCTACAAGTCTAAGGGCCTCATTATAACTTGTGCGGAATGGGTTTAACAGCGCCGGTAATGGTGCCGGCGCGGTTAAACCCACTCTGCACTATTAAGAGGTCCCCTCGCGGGACCCGCTCTGGACGTCTGATTTTTCCAACGTCCATAGCGGGTCCCGCGAGGGGACCAGGGAGCTCACAATGGGCACATTCATAATGGGCCCATTGTTAGCTCCCTCCCCAGTCCCATTGAGCACTATGAGGGCTCGAATGGGAATGGGGAAGGACCAGGCCCGGGTTCCCTGAAGGAGGAAATGCCAGGCCCTCCATACTCGGAATGGCCTGGTATTTCCCCATTCAGGGAAACCGGACCCGGACACGATTTTGGAGGCAGCCATGACCTTATTAAGGGCACGTCTACCTCCAAAGTCGTAATGATGCTCTAAGTCTTTAACACATATTAATCACGAAAGTTGGTTTCTTGCTCTAGAAACAATGGCCTGCATGACAAGTTTGCCGGTCCGGAAAGAAGGGTGAGGGTAAACTCACCGGGAAACCCTTGTTTCCAGACCGGAAAACTACATGTTTACCTGCCGGCGTCACTGTGCCCAACACTTCTGACCCTGCGGGGTGCAGTGGCCATGGTAGGCAAACCCTTCACCGAAGCACTGGTGCCAGTGCTTCCGTGTCCCCACTCCCGTAGAGTACTATGGGACTCTATGGGAATGCGGACTTACATTTTACCGGCGCCTGACTTCACGGGCCGGCCGCCAGAGTTGTAATCTCCCGGTGGCACCAGGAAGTCAGGCGCCAGTTAAATATTAGGGGTCTGGCGGCAATCCACCGGTAGCACGGCAGGGTTACTGCCGAACCCGTAATGAGGCCCAATGTCTTCAGCCCTCTAATGCAAATCGTCTAGTGATGTTCAAATTCTTAAGTGCTTTGCATGAGACTCATGGCGATCGACATGGGTGAAGTAGTTCTGTGAAAGAATACCTCTATATCACAGCCGTGTTTGACCATATGACTTATGTGACTTGGTTTCACGCTGTTTATACAAGATGACTTTTGACTTGCTGCTCCTGAGGACAATGCTCATGCTCAGGGAAGGGCAGACAGCGCTGTGAGGGTGTTTGTATTTGTGATAAAAACTCTCTTAGAATTGACAATGAGCTTTGTATTTTTCTGCATGGTTGATACTTTTAAAAGAGACGAGTTCACGCAATGAAGGCCTGCGTTGTTCTTTCCTGTCTCTTTCCTGACTTGGTTAATTGCTGTGATGTGGAGTTATTTTCAAAACGGGAATTGCTGAACAGGCACCCAGTTGGGAGGGTGATAAGTTCAAGGTCGATGGCTGTAGAGGGCTGGAGAAGGTTTTCAGTGTTTTTAAACCCCTCCTTGAAATGGTGGGCCTTGGCATGGAATTGCAGCACAGCCTTTTTGAGTTTTCAAGCAAAGCAGGGCAGAACAGTATTTGTTTTAAAGAGAAAATCCCTCTCGTCAAGGTGTCCACTTACATGTACTGCTCGGCTTCCTTGCAAGTGGGAGTAGATACAGTAGAAGGACTGCCTACATACCTTCTGTTATGTCTATGTCATAGATATCTGAAAATAATATTCATGTCATGAAGACAAGGAATAAAAAGGACTTTCTGCTTGGAATGCCACATATATTGCATAAGAAACTCTACATGTGGATGTCCGTGCTGTAGATAATAATAAAGGTGTATATTCCTTCTCCTTCAGCTGCAATGGGTTTTAATTTGGTAGCTTTCTTTTTTCTCACTGTCCTGTGAGTTCCAGCCCTCCCCGAAAAGTATTTTTTTTTAAATGAAAACAACTGCCCTCTCCGTTGTGGCACTGCTTTCCTTGCAGGGCTTTAAATAATTCCTGACTCCCCTGTGGTGGCCTTCTCTGTCCGGAAGATCTTTAGAAAAATTACCCTTAATCCATCTCAACCTGCATCAGTTTGGGATGTTTTGCCAAACTCCAAATACTTCAGACGATTGAGGGGTTGGAAAAAACTATGCAGGATCAGTATGTTAATAATATATCTTTTGAATCTACTGGGAATTGATGTTGCATATTGTCTTCAAAGAAATCTGTAAATATGTGACCATCATTAATCCTTCTGGTGATTTCAGATGGACAAATATATTGCAATTAATAACTATTATAGACAACACTTATTGGAGCAGAAGCGCAAGAGCCTCCTGCAGAGATAATAACATGAATATCAGTTGGTGATTGTCTGAAGCCTCTTCTATAACAAAAACAGAAATACAAGTAGGAACAATTTGAGGAACACCACAGACTTTGCGATTTGAACCTAATAATGCATATATATCCTAAATTACTCAAAGAAGTTGAGGTGGCAGATTTAATAAACATATTTCGAAGCATGTATCTTAACAATATTCTTGGACCCTTACATTTAAAACAACATTTGGAATGATCCTTTATCAAGATAGGCCATTGAACATGATAACTAGGCTCCATGCATTCGATTAAATTACTGTTGGCTGTTTTTATTGAATGGTTTGTTGATATGTTTGGCATTTAGTAGACAGTTGTCATCAGTGTTTAACTATTTGCATGTCGATTTGTATTTGTTTATACCATCAAAGAGTTCAACTATGCTCTTTGATTTGTATAATTGCATGTCTAATTATTGTAGAATCATCATTGCAGGTTGTATTACAAGTATGTATTATTGCCATTTATGGGATATATTATATATATATGGGATCCTAGTGTATGCTATAAGGATATTGCAAGTCACCCAGGAGTTTTGTGAACAAACAAAGGAATATGCTGTGTTGATAGAGCGATAGTCAACACTATTCTACAGTACAAACAGTTTCCATCCGTGCGTGTTGTCCACCTGTGTAGCCATGTGAGCTAAACTGTTCACTGTCCAAGCAAAGCACAGTCAAATACAACAGATTCTAAAATAAGTACAGGGAAACCTAGACAGGCTAAGCAAACCGAATGAACAGGGTCACTGAACCCAATGTATACACTTCTATTGGTTAACACATCAAAGGCTGGTTTGTTTTACTTTTTCAAAGAAATGTAATACACACCATAAATTGTATCCAACTTTAAACATATCATCACTCATCAATTCTCAGAAAGTATCTACATATGACACGTTAGTGCTCACCCAATACAAATACCTTGGATCACGATACAAAACAAATACGCACCCTTCAATCCGTGAAGTATAACATGGGGAAAAATTTACAAAATCTTTAAAGTTTGCTTGATTACACAATATTTAACAGTGTATGAGTTAGACACTGGGACAACAGAGTCAAAGGGCCTCATCACAAGTTGGGTGCTAACCCCGGTGGTATTACCGCCAATTCCCCCCCGGCGTTATTAGCGCCAGATCACGGGTTTGGTGGAAAGGTAAGTCCCCATTCCCCATTGGGCCCATTCGGGAATTTCCCATTCCCCATTGGGCCCAATTGTGATGGGATCCCATGCTTTCAGCGATGTTGTCTTCGGGGGCTACATCTCCCAGGATCCTCTACTTCTGTTAGGACAGCAACGTCCCTTCGCCTCAGGTAAGTTGTGGTTAGACACGCAGACTCTTTTCTGCCCAGTCTCATTCTTTGCTTATACCACTTGTATTTTTCGCATCAGCAATCCTGAATCGTACTATCTGCACACCTGCTTTCTACTACGGCATTCTGGGGAAAGGCTTACTTTCATCCTTATCGTGGTAAGATATTCGCGTACAGGCAGGTTTCCTTTTTTCCTCCTTTGTAACCTACTCCGGAATTAATTATCTCTCCTTTTTAGTATTGCATAGAGGGCGTACCACTTGCTAGTCTTCACCCGCTACAAGGATCCAGGACAACTTCAGCACTTCACATCCCCCTCACAGAGTGACATTGAAACAGCACTCCCCAGCAGCACTACCCAGGGTTTTATCCCCCATGAGGGTTTCTCTGTGGTTCTCTCTGTGGTCAAGCCTTTTTGTGCCGGATCGCACAGTGGTTCGTAGGGGAATTCCTATTATCGGCAGTGGCAGTGTTCACCTCAAAGTAGGTGATCTTCTGTACCTTAATTGACACTGAGGGGACAATATACTTCCTAGCATAACACCAATGGGGAATGTTCAGCGCTATTACCACCAGCGGTATTACCGGCAGCGGTAATAGTGCCGAAAATCAGCAAAATCGCAGCAGATTTGCCACTAGCTCAGAGCTGTGGAGAAATCCACCAAGCCTGTGATTTGGCATACCCTTGAATGCAGCGGTAATAGAGTTACCAACGAATCTAAGGGTTATCGCCAAACTCTTGATGAGGCCCAAAGAGTCAACACAACTTTGTTTCGTCCATTTGAAGCTATACTATGTAGCTGCTGTTATATAGGCCTTCCTCAGGACGAGAAAATTGTGGTGAGAGGGTCCTGTTGGCTCTGTCAAGAGATGGACAGAGACATGTGTATCAGAAGTGTGTGCAGGGTTGTCGACAAAACATTATATTAGTGATCACTGGCAATAAATGCATTACTGAATATGAGAAAGTCTCACTATTGAGATCATGCCATGACCTTACCGTGTTGTACAAGCGGGGATCATGGCGCATATTTCTGACGTCTAGACTGCAAAGTAGTGCGAGAATGGTAACTGACAATCATCTGGTGATGCGTACCAAATAAATCTGTCAAATATGAACCAATGATCATGTCAATTCTTTGGTTATAGAGGGGCATTACTAGCCCCATGTGTAAAAATAGACAGATGGACGGTCTTACCCTCTCTTGAACTTTGAGGATTCCGTCAGGGACAGATCCTAAATATCTGAGCCACTATGAAATGTATAAGACACTGTCAGAATGTGTTCATCTCGCCTTGCCTGTGGACAAAGAGATGACTCCATTAGTAACCTCTTACAGTGTCAAGTATTGTTTAAAAACCCACCGAGTGGGCCAAATTCTATATGTTCGAAATACTGCACTTGTGGAATCAAAACCGCAGTGGTTCAATCTGGCGGGCCCCCCTGCCATGTCATGGCATAGTGTAACATTGCTGGGTGTTTCACTAAAGTTATGATATATATTGAAACTACTACCCGATCGTGCTCCATTCACGATGTGTGTAATATTGTAAATGCCATAATGGGGCTTCTTACCTTGTTCTTGTCTATTGCTGCACGTATCAGAGACGCTGCGCTACAGGGCCTCCGGCTGCCTGCTGTTGAAAGCTGTGAATGCGTTGTCATGGCCACCGCTGCCTTATGTAGCAGCAGCCATCTTGTTTATTGCCACCGTGGCAGTGTGGGTGTAGTGCCGAGACAAATTGCAGTCCGTACACAAATCGGGGCACAAGGGTCTAAATAAAGTAATTAAGTGTGTGTCCATGCCTTGTTCTTTTTTACAGAGGGGCGCCTGACCTCTTTTTTTTAGTGCTGTGATGAGGATCTCTTGTTCTTTGTATCTTGCCCCTGCGTGACACAAGGCAAAGGATTAGTGACCACATACTGAGTGTGAATGCCCTGGTGCCATTGGTTTGGCCCCTTTCTCGTAAGTACCTGTTTGTGAGGAAGAACACGATTGAAAACTTCTCGACAAGCAATGGCGGGTGTAGCTTCTTGTGGTCATGCTGGTGGTTAACGTCAACCCAGGCGTGAGAAAATGTATCTTGCTGCTTCTGTGGCTGATAGATGTGTGCACAGTAAGCATGCCGAAACTGACCATGTCTATTTCTCTTTGCAGGTTGCGAGACGGAACGAGCACAGAGGATGGCCCAACAATAAGGGGGTACAATGGAGTCGAGCCACACCCTAGTGGAAGCTCTCCAGGTAAGTATAGCGTGCGTAGATAGTGGACAGCATCAGAACATGATGCAAGATGTGCTGTTCAAGCTGCAGCAGGGTGCGGGTGCGAATAAGTGCGTAGAGCGATGGGGAGTGTTTGGCACTGATCATTAGTCTCTGTTTCTTCTTGGCAGTGAATGGAATGGGTGCTCCATTCCAGGGGCACTGGTGGCAGTTGAACGCAGTACCGGGAATCCAGATAAGCCGAGGACCAATTTCACAGCAGGTGAGCATCCAGACAGGCTTCCTAGAATAAGCAGCCCAGTGTGCCGAAGGTGGTGCCTTATGTAGGCTTTTACACTCAGTCACAGAAAATGTTCGTAGTCTCACACATCTCCTGGGAGTTGTCTTGCAGTAGACCTGAGGTGCCTGACCCTGTGAGGTGTGCTTCTCTCAGTACCCATTTGTGCATCTTACCTGACCAAGTGTGTGTGTCGACCCCAACCCCTAACTCCTGGAGTGCAACATCTTGTGTTAGTGATGCTGCCATAACATATATGATGGCATGAAGCAAAAGCGTTGAGTCTTGTGTATGTGTTTTCTCATGAATGATCATGCCAAGAAGAAAAGCGTGAGCAAAATCAGAATCGAGGTAGCACTTGATGGAAGTTAATTGACAATCACAATATTATAATACTCACTAATGAATTAATGTAATAACATGGTCTCTTGCACGAGGCTAACACAACCAAATATCAGTTCTCAAAGAAACCACTGATTATAACTCTAGCTACTGCAAAAGGGAAATGGAGTTGATGATAAAGCATAAGCATAACCAGAGATCACCCAAAACCCACTAACCACTTCTTTGCTTCCACACAACCTACACTCCTCATCCAGAGGACTAGTGAATGAACCCACCAAAACACAAAAAGCACACATCACTCTAACAAAGCTACAAACCCACCCACCTCAAACAACAAACACATCAAACACTAGACACCACCCTTTCGGATATAACAAGTGCAGAGCACAAATCAAAGCACATCCAGAAAGCTCCCACAAACAGACGTCAGTTGCTCCTGGTTCTGTATGCATCAACAGATGAACACAACATCTATCCTATCCCTCACTCCCTCGCTAACCAGCCCTACCCACTTTTCCTTGCAGAGCCACGTGAGTGTCTGGAGGTCATGAGAATGGCAGCAGTGTGCAGTATAAATCAACTTAACATAGCATAACATTAGTGCACATGATTATTACAAAGTGACCGAGTCAAAGCCCAAAAGTGAAGCAACATGGGAGTGAGAAAAGTGCAGATGAGTTGGCCAACAGCAATTGCAGTTAAAAGAATGTAAAATACAATGGGGGTGTCTTGGATTATGCCTTTCCTGTTTTTCCTCAGTCCATCCATTTACTTTCCCTAGCCCACCTCCTGGTTTCCCTACCCCACCACCCCCAATCTATTCAGTTAATTGAACATTGACTCTCTTTCACCATGGCGGTTGTGTGCTCCAGTTCAGTAGTAGGTGTTTCTCCATTGCTGCACCAGGATTGAATCTGGGTGTTTTCCATTGCTGTGCCAGTGTTGATTCTGGGTGCTTTGTTACTTTGCGAAAATGTATTTTATTTGATTTTCCACTGCTGTGCTAAAGTCGAATCTGAGTGTCTTTCCATTGTGCCTGTAAGAGATTTTGGCCATCATTCCGAGTTTGGCGGTAGGGGATACCGGGCACCAGTTAGGAGACCAGTGCGTTAATCTCCTACCGCCCGATTACGAGGTCCCCTAACAGGACCCGTAAGGTACGTTTGGTCAGACCAAACGTACCTTACAGGTCCCGTTAGGGGACCAGGGCGCAAATAACCGGCTTGCCATTTCTGAGCCCGTTATTTGCGCCCTCCCCATTGCCATTGAGCCCTATGGGGGCTCAAATGGGATTGGGGAATGGCATTTGCAATGGGGACTTACCGGTCCCTCCAGGGTCGGAATGGACCGGTAAGTCCCCATTGAACAACGCCGGAGGCGGTACCAGTGTGGGAGGCAGCCATGGAGCTAATTGCTCCATGGCTACCAACATACTTGCAATAAGGGCCTTTGTCTAATTGGGGTAAATTCGGGATTTGGCGGAAGTTTTCTTACCGTAAAAATGTTGGTGGTAAATTGGTGGTAAACTGGCCTTACAAAACTCTAACTCAGCCCCCTGTTGACGTGGCTTATCCACCTACAATCCCTACCAATCAGAACAACAAGAATGTGCCCTGTGCCAGCCTTCGTTTTTCAAGACAATGAAGACTTAATTTTCAAAACAACTGTTTCATTTTCCTTCCTGCATTTTACATATTTCTGTTCTCCACAAGATGAAGAAAACACTAATGTCCACTTCCTCATGGAAAAAATGAATTTCAAACAGTGCACCCAAAACATGGACTGTATTTCATTGTGCACGGAAGACTGCATTATAATGTTAGAGAAGTTGAAATTAGTACTTTAGTAAGGTTAGTACAAGGTTAATCAGTTATGTATTGTAATGCAGTTTTCACACATGAAACATCCAATATAAATTGTGCACCTCTTTATTTTAACTGGCAGTACACTGTTTTTTATGTGTTCCAACAACTTTGCCTGCTGGCTGTTACTGAAATAATGCCTGCAGTTTCAAACTGGGCCGGGCTGCCTTTCCATGCTGCATGTTGCATGTTGGCAATAAAACCCCACATATCCTTACATATGGCTGCACCTCCGTGCTGCATGTTGCATGGCAATAAAACTCCATGTATATCCTTACATGCCGCAGTTAAATCTAGGTGGTTGTCAACTACTGAGTCAAAGTTGAAACTTAGTTATTTCCACTGCTGCTCCAAAGCTGAATCTGAGTGTCTTTCCATTGCTGTGCAGGGGTTGAAATTGTGTGTTTTTCCATTGCCGTGATTAAGTTGAATCTCAGCGTCTTTACATGGCTGCACCAAATTTAATATAGGTGCTTTTAAACTACTGAGCCAAAGTAGAATCTGAGTCCTTTCAACTGCTGTCCCAGAGTTAGGTATGGGTGTTTTTCCATTGCTGTGCTGGGTTTGAATCTAGGAGTTTCTCCATTGCTGCACCAGGGTTGGATCTGGGTGTGTTGCATTGCTGTGCTGGGATTGATTCTGGGCGGTTTTCCTTTACTGTGCCAAAGTTGAATCTCAGTGTTTCCCATTGCTCTACCAAGGTTGATTCTGGGTGGTTTTTCATAGATGTGCCAAAGTTGATTCCATTTGATTTTCCACAGCAGCACGAGCAGTCGAATCTGAGTTCTTTCCACCTCAGCACCAAAATTGAATCAGAGTGTCTTTGCATTTATGTGCCGGGGTTGATTCTGGGAGGTTTCTGTGCCAAAGTTGAATCTCATTGTCTCCCATTGCTCTGACAAGGTTGATTCTTGGTAGTTTTCTATTGATTTACCAAAGTTGAACCTGTGTGTATTCCATCACTGTGCCACAGTTGATTCTAGGTGATTCTAGTTTTCACTCCTCACCCTGCCATGCCGCCCCAGACATACTAAACCCCAACCCACTCCTTCCCATTCCCCCTAATGTCCCCCCTCTCTCAGCAACCTCGCCCATGCACCTGACATTTCACCTGTAAAAAGGTGACTTGGGCAGCACACTGGTACAGTAATCTCCAGAACCCCATCAGTACTCACCCATCCCGGGCTCACACAATTCACCACACCTGTCCCATTTCCCCCCGTTCCTTCCTATCCTCTCCCCGCAACCGCACAGAGGCCATGCTATCCGCCTTGAAGAGCCTGTACGTATAGCCCATGCTCCTCCAGTCGCAATTTTCTGAAGCACAAACTGTTGCTGTTGCTAAACTTTTAATCACAGCCGCAGAATCACCAGAGACACCACTGCGATAGACACTGGCTGCAGGCATGGCTATCCGCACACATCAGAATACAGCAAGGACTATGAGAAAAATCAGTCATGCTGGTCACATAATTTTCGCGTACTTAGACCAGACTGCATCTCAACACCCCTGACATCAGAATGCAGCGAAGACCTATGACAAATTTGGACACTTTGACGACATAGCGAGTTGCTAGCACTGATGCCATCTCCTGACTACTCTCAGCACCCATTTATACTTGCCTGACCTCATGGGCTGCTCTCTACCAGAGCCTGGCCAGCCCTGTTAAGCCTTATTTGGCCAAATGCACAAACACATTGCAATCTAACTCCGTGACCTCCAACGCTCTGGACTTCAGTCCCCGAGGACGTTCCAACTACTAGCACATTGAGACTATAGTAAAGGTAAATGTATCTATATAAATGACAAGTACAAGACAATACAATGCAAGTAATGCAAATTCCAAAACCCCTAAGGGGAAAGTCGAGATCAAGCTATTACAGCTCAAGTATCAGCATCACTGCTCTAGTTATAAAAGACCTATTGAAGTGGCATATTTTTTCCTACTGCTCTTGAATTAGCCTGTGCCCCTACCCTTCCCTTCCGAAGAAACTTATTGCCAAATGTACCGATCTTGTAAACTTTCAACCCATCTTTAATCCCACATGTATAAAAACAAAACATTTAGAGATGTAACAAAACCAGTGTGGTGTATCATCGAGCACACCACTTTCTAGATTGAGCTCATGTAAGATTTAGACCAGGGAGAGGCAGAGAATCCAATCTTGAATAACCTTAGGTTAAGCGATGACAAAAACTGCACCAGTTTCTTTTGTTTTTGCTGGCCGTAGCAGCCTATTTTCATACAGTGGATCATTCAATGCTGGCCTACCTTCTGCAGGAGATGTGATTTAAGGATACCACTTTAAATTGAGTGAGCCGTGTTTGGATGGCTCTCACCAGATCAACTCCATTCTGCCTTTTCTTTCTCCTACGATGCAATTAAAGAGTGAAGTCCCACAGGGAGCTTTCCCCTCTGTTTTGTAACATGTATCTTCTCTCCTAATCCAGCAGACACATTAGATGGGAATTGGGGTTTAATCAATGCAAATGATCCTGATCTTCTTTGCAAGTTCCATATCAGTATCAGTAATTACAACTCTAGAGTTTGTCACAGGATAGGACAGTTGTTGACCATTGGATGCTCTAAATGGCCTTATGCATGTAAAACCGAGATCTAGGCAATAGGAGGCCCAACTTCCATGATGCCTTGACATTTTTGGCCAGCCTGAATGGACGATTTCTCACAGCTTGGTGCAGTTTTAAAAGACCTGTGGGTTCAATTTAAATTGCATTGTTATCCCACGGAAAGGAAGGTGGACATGACGACATATATGTCCACGGTCAACGCAATGGGATTGCAATCATTTACTCGGTGGAAAGGATATGAGTCTCAGGTTCCTGTGTCTTTTTTACACCTAGTAACCGGTAAACAAGTGATAAAGCTGGCCTGCACATACCTTGATAGTTTTCGGCTTTACAATGAATCCCTATAGTATGCATTCCTCCTGCATCTTTCTCATTTAAAAAGCAGGCAGAGCCCATGGGGATTTATATCCCTCCTCCACATCAAATTTGGAGGCAGGAAGAGATGCTGGCTGTTTTCCATACAAAGCAGTCTAAACAGCTGCCACAGTTGTTATGCAAAGTTGTTCAGGAACAAAAATAAAAACATCATGAAATGTAAAAATATAGTTGAAAAACACATGCAAGAAGTAACATTTAGGTATCAATTATTGGTAGACTACAAATTAAGGGGGTCATTCAGAGTTGGGTGGATTTGTATATACATATATGAAATACCACGGCACAAGGCTATCATCTCTGCCAGTGGTATTTATGAAAATCTGCCTAATTCAGAGGTTGTCACTAGAATACCACATTCACAGGTGGTAACTTTAAAAGGTGTTCTTTAACTTTTGTTGACCATTTTTTTAATATGAAGGTGGACATTGATTTTATTATGAACAAAAGAGTCCATCTGACCCTTTTATGCATTACGCGGCTAAGGTGGTGAGAGGGGTATCATAACTGTTCACCTTTTCACCCCTTCACATAGCCCGTTGTAAATACGTGTTTTACTGTATTTAAGGTAAGCACCTTTGCTTCCCTTCTGTACAGTAAAACAAGCTTTAATACATGTGGAGCCAATTTTGATTGTTTTACCACAAAATAAGTGGATATTCTGCACAAAGGCTGCTGAAAGTACTGCACCTGGTAGTATTTGATCAAACCCTGAATTGTGTGGATGGCAAAATTGACTGTATTTGCCAATTAATGCCGATTTTACAATTACCACTAAACTCAGAATGATCCTTGGAAGTCTATGATTATTTTTTGTTGTCTTGTCCAGAACACTCTTATGTGACCAGCAAAAGACCCACCTGCAATTCAGCAACATATTCAGATAAATACCTACATAGAGACATGAACACAGATAGATCCTTCCACCTATAATTTACAGTCAAAAATACACTCAAACACATCTGCAGTCACAGAAACTGAACCAAACACAAACAAAAACACACACACACACACAAACAACACCTTCCTTGAAAACAAAAATAAACCTAGTAGGTCGTTCTTGCTCCCTCTCCATCATCAGATCACATCTTCACTCCCCTTGCATTTCCCTCTGCTTCCAAGAATTTAAATATGGAGCCAACTTTCCAAGAATGTTATATTTGGGAGTAGAATGAAAGCCAAGCTCCCTTGGTGATGTTTGCTTTGTGTTGTCCAACTGCAGACCAAACTGCCACAATTACTAGCACATCCCCTACCACAGCTTATTGTTGCATCTTCTAGAGGCTGACTGGGACATCAATGTGGTTTACTGTTTACATGTGAGGTAAGGTAGTGGAGGGGGTGAGTGACAAGGGATTGGTGACTGAGCAATGTGATCAAGGGAAGTGGGTGTGTTCAATGTGAACAGAGGAGATTGAGTTGAAGATTAAAGTATGAGGAAAAGGGACCAGAGATTGTATGGTATGGTATGGTATTGTTTATATATATAGCACAGGCAATTGTTTCAAAGCGCTCGGAATGCTAATTGGAAGAAAGGGGAGTGAGAGGGGCACAGATAATGTGGTACTGTAGAACCTGATAGAATGGAGAGGCCTGGAGTGTTATCATTATGGCATCATTACTCTGTTATGGAATCATTAGACTCTTTGGTACAGAACCATTACCTATTTAGGAATCATTCCATTATTGTATCCTGTTTAGTTATCCATCATATATTCTGATTAGTACTGACTAGTAACATGACACTATCCACAATTATTCTGCCACATATAGGTAGCATTTGAATTTGTTTATAGAATGACACACTGTCATATTTGAAATGACATGTAGAGCCATTTAGAGACACAGTATATATGTAGTTACACATGTAGAGACTGGTATGTACACATGTATGCATTGTAGAGACACCACGCACTAGTGTGCACTTAGAATGTGCATGAGTTTGCACTATGTAGCGCTTGGGTTTGCGAGAGAAAGAGTAAATGCTAGACATCATTTAGCTGGCATTATAAAGCAATTTTGAATGGAGACACACAGAAGTTGTTTACGCCACAGAGTGCAAAGTTGTTATGGTACACTGTGAAAGATTGGAATGCAAACAGAGATAACACGACCCTGTCCGAGTAGAGAGACGGCCTGGCTTATCAGCATGGCTCTGAGCTTTGCATAGACAGAAAAGGTGGGAGGCAGCGCCATGGGCTCTGTTGCATGGTGAGAGGGAGAGTGTGCAATTGCAGGGAGATCTCTTGCACACAGACACGGAAAGAGGGATTTCGTGAAGCTAACAGTGGAATGAATGGAGACATAGGAGGAATAGATGGTGTATTGCAGGCAGATAGAAGGCCATGATAGAGATATGTTTTGAAATGTCACATTGGCAAAGAACACGACAAGAACACAAAGTGAAAGTACATGCAAATACAGACTTTCAGGCATTGCTCATATTTAGAAATGCTGACAGAGAAAGAGACATTCTTAGCTTAGAGAACAAAGTAACCATATGGATTTGTATATGTCATGGAATAGTATAACCAGAGGTGAAGAAAGGGAAGTTTTTAGATGTTGATGGAGTTCAATGAGAGAGAGGCGTTTTGGTGTGGCAGTAATGCAGCCTTGGCAGACCAGCTTGGGAGAGTTCGAGAGCTTGGCAGAGGCAGTTCGAGTGACCAGATCTTGAGAGGCAGACACTGACTGGCTGGTTGCAGAGTTGTGCATAGAGGAGAGACTTGACAAAGACAGAGCTGGAGAGGGGAGAGATGCACATGCAAATGGGAAGTGTGGGTTATGGTATAAACCTGATTGATTAGAACAGACACTCACAAAGAGCTTTGGGTTTGGGAAATGGGACATCAGACAGGGATTCTCTCTGAGAGAGAGCGAGAGAGAGAGAGAGAGAGGGGTATGGTGTGGAATGGAGAGGAATGCTGAATGCTGGCACTTGTTATATGTATATTGCATTAGACATGGATAGATCCAGCTACTCACAGGCTTGCATTAGAAGCATGTAAGGCATATAGTTATCACATTGCATGGTAGATTTGCACCCGAAGTTTAGTTTTAGTATTGTTTGCATCATGCTTTGCTGTGCATGAATACAAGTTTTATTATTATTTAAATCGATTCATGTGTTTTCTTTGTGTCTTATGTTATTGTGTCTATAGGGGTATGTTAGGAGTAATCTAGAAGTAACACAGTGCACAAAGGCCCTGAGATACGAACACAGGGGGGGGGGCATATTGATCCACACCCTCCTAGGAGATTGTATAAAATTGTCTAAGACCGGTACAGGTTGCCCAAGGGGGGCTAGACCATGATAAGAATTGTTTTAGGACTAACAGTACAAGAACACAGAATGGTGATGGGTAAGAGAAAATAGGTACTTGAGCTAGAGGTATGATATGATATGATATGGCATACACAAGAGAACAGAGGGAGTACAGAGACACCAATATTACCAGGCCAAGTGACAATGAGATTGTGCAGGCGCAGGGGAGAGCAGAGGGGAAAAGTGCCAGGGGAGGCAGAGGGGGATAGTGCTGTGCATGGGATCAAAACAACAAGACGTGTGGCCAGCAGGTGGCAGGTGCAAGGGTAAGTGCAGAAAGCAGATGTGCAAAGGTGCAGGTAGGGGGACTGTAGGTTTACAGATATAGACTCAAGTGCAAGGGTTGCCGAGAGGCAGTGCGGTTGTACAACTGTGAGGGCAGGGATCTGGGCCCAAAATCAGAGGGTAGCCAGGTCACGAGTGCAGATCAGACAGGAAATCAGCAGATGAGAGGAAGAGAGAAGGCAGAAGCAAAGAGGAAGGTCTTGAGGTGCTTACAGAACCAGAGATGGAACTCCTCAAGTTTCAGAGAGGGAAGGAGGTTGTTTCAGAGGGAGGCCCCAGCCAAAGAAACAGATTTACCACCAACTCGTTGCTTGGAGAATGACTGACCGTCAGGGAGTTGGAGGTGGAGGAGCAAAGAGCTCGAGTAAGACGGTATTTACAAAGAGAGATGGAGGTATTGAGGGCCCAAACCTCAGAAGGCCTTGTGGACAATGCAGAGGGTCTTGAACTTAATCCTTGCAGCCACTGGGAGCCAATGCAGAGAGTTCAGTGCTGGAGAGATATGATTCCTGGGCTTGAGGCCAAAGACAAGTCTTGCAGTCCTGTCTGGATGAGTTGCAGAGGACGGAGAGTTGAAGCAGGCAGATTTAGAAAGAGGCTGTTGCAGTAGTCCAGCCTAGGGAGAACCAGAGCTCTAGAGACAGTTTGCTCTGGGGGAAGGAGAGGAAAGGAAGAATACCACTGAGTAGGTGCAGTAGGTAGTTTGACTTCTTAGAGACGTCAGAAATGCGAGGAGAAATGGAGAGTGTGGAGTCAAAGATGACCCCAAGGTTCTTAGCCTCACAAGTGGGAGCAGGAAGAGGGCCAAGGGAGGCTGGCCAGAGAGTGACAGGAAAGGTGGGTGAAGGTGTGCTGATGAGGAGAATCTCCGTCTTACTGGCATTAAGTCAGAGATCATTGGCGGCACATCACTCCAAATGTGGTGCAAATCTGAAAAGGTAGGTCAGCAGGTTGATTGATTTTTACTCAGATCCTGACGTGCATGCCCTTGCACCCGATTGTGGGACTGGCTCCACCCCATTCTTTTATTTTTATTTTTAAGTGAGGCATACTTGCTTTATGAACATGTTTCAATTAAGACATCTCTTATATTTTACAGGTTGCTTTCATTATGGGACGTGGTGCTTGAAATCTACACAGAATTGTACAAACTAAGGTTATTATATTGAGTTTTCATTATAATTATGATCATAGCCTGATCAATTGTGTGTACTTTCAGATATTTTTATCTCAAGATACAGACCATTAAAAATGGGACACAAGGACTCCTGTGTTCAAATCACATATTTCCCATTTCACAAATGATCAGGGCATCATGTCCAAAATGGGTGGAATGGAGTGGTCACAGAGATGCAGAGAGTGTTGTATACCTTTTTTGCTTGGGACAAGTGCTGGAGGTGGGTCAGCTGAAAGGCAGCAGCAGCTGTCAAGCATATAGCTTCCAGCCAGGTGCAGAGTGCCGGGTGTGGAGTGCCGGGAGTAGAGTGGAAAGTGCAGTCTGTGCAGTCCGGGCATGAAAGGGTGCGAAGAGGCAACCTGATTAAGTAAGAAGTTTGCCCATATATATGATCTAAGAAAGCACCCAGAGCCTTTGTTACCCAATGCTGAGAAGACCCTTATGGAACTTACCCATGCACTGCCCCTCCCAGAGAGCCCATAAAATTACAAACTATTTTGTAGTGGCTGTGGAGGGATTGCATTCCTGTAAAAGGTTGTCAACAAGCAGAATTTACATCTAAAAGCAAAACCTGCATTCTCCTACAACCCGAGGTGCAGGGTGATCTAACAGACTCATGTCCTAATGCGCCACCTATGTTTGACGAATCTGAGATGGAGGGTCTAGATGCTACCTTCTCACCATCCCCACTAAGAGCGGATGTGGGAGAGTATTTACAATGTTGAGGCGGTACTCGGAGGGGGAGCTGAATAATAACACTTTGATTGCTTTGAATTTTACTGTAACATTCTTTGTGACAATCTATGAAAATCTAAAAGAGGAAGTAGTGGAACACACCTCTTTACTTCTTGAATTAAAGCATAACATACTTTGTGGGGATGACAAATCCATGGATCGGTTTGGCGCTGGTTGGATATGTTAGTCCATAGTGTCCCAGTTTGTGCGAGTTGGTAAAATCAAAGATCACGTCTTATTGTTTTGTCATTACAAGCGTTGTTTATTTCTTGGTTGGTTGGCACCAAAAAAAACATCATTGTTTTAATGAATGACAATTTTCTGACATGGTGAAAAAACGACAACACATGTTGCCATACAGCCCTCTAGAGGGAATGATGTGTATATGAAAGTCTTGAGGGGGCTGGGTGGGGGTCCTGATAGCCTGATAGGCAATATAGGGTTCTGAGGGGTACATCCTATAACCAGTGAACAATCAAAGTGAATAAAGAGAGGAGTCATCTAAATAAGGTGTTGATGGGAACCAAGCAAATAAGGGTGGGTTCCACTCCCCTGTGTAGGTATAAGTGTAAAGATTCTAAGAGGCTATGCCTCTAGCACATATGCACTGATGAGGAGCAAGTTATACTGAATATAACTAATGTTTGATCACTATTCTCAGAGGTGCCGAATGCACACTTGATTGTCAGTAGGCACATAGATTTGGTTGACTGCACTGATGAATACTTTATGGACATTGGGCCTCATTACGAGTCCGGCGGTAACCGCGGCGGTAAAACCGCCTGGTTACCGCCGGACTCGTATTACCATTCCGCCTCCGTGATTCCCGGAATTACCGTGGCATTACAACCCCGGTTTTCCGGGAATCACGGAGGCGGAATGGTGTAAATCCCCATTCCCATTGAGTCCTATGGGACTCAATGGGAATCGGGATCATGGAAACAACGGCAGCATCTCGTAATGCTGCTGGTGTTTCCTCGTCCGCCTGCATGCGGGAGGTGTTAAACCCGCCAGGTCAGACCTGGCGGGAACATCACCTCCCGCCTGCAGGGGTCGGGATCAGGCGGTCCGGAAACAACGGTGGCGGCGGGTCTACCGCCACCGTTATTTCCGGACCGCCAGGGTCGTAATGAGGCTACACTTGTGATTCCGTTTGGCCTTGGGTATGAGGTTATGCTTAGTGAATCTGGTCCATTAAGAATGCTAGGCTATAATATAACGCTGGAGTCTAAGATAAGAAATCGGTTGTCCAGAAATAATGCCAGTGGAGTCCTGTTAAAGGGAGTCTCTGACCTGTACATACATGTGGATGGTAAGACAGGTGATAAGCTTGAAGTCCAATTTAAGGAACAAGTTGGGATACAGGTTGAAGAAGACTGGTCATGGATTGCAGGTGTACTTAATGAGTTAAAAAGTTCTCTGTCAGTCTGAAAAACTAGAAAATTTATATCTGCCTTAAAATCTCGGAATTGTGCTCTTTGTTCACAACGTGACTTTCCAATTTGTTGGTTGCTATTGTGTAACATCTTGTACCTAGATTTGGCTATTCTGCATTAACAACGTGTAACGTGCTAATAACGTGTTGAAGTGAATATATGCAACTGAGCACCCCAGCAAGCTCAGCATCATTCTACTACAAAGCGCTTTAGTAACGCTCATATTTGTTTGGAGTGTTTGGATTGTGTGCCCAAGTGTGCCTGATTGCTGCATTTACACTTTACTTACCTGAAAACTACTCCGAACCACAAGTCCCAGCAGCACTAGCGCTGCTGAAAAAGAAACGTCAGGCGCTTCAGCGCCGGCGCTTCTGAGACGGTGCCGGTCTACGCCGGTCCCGGCGGGCTCACTATATATCATCCTCCCTCCCCCCCTGACACAGGTTAGTCAGGGGTTGGAAGTACAGGCTACGCCCTTCATTGTAAATCTTGAGAAACTAGAGAAATCTGAAAATTTTGGCTTTGAAATTGTTAAAAAGTTCTCTGTCAGTCTGAAAAACTAGAACATTTATATCTGCCTTAAAATCTCGGAATTGTGCTCTTTGTTCACAACCTGACTTTCCAATTTGTTGGTTGCTATTGTGTAACATCTTGTACCTAGATTTGGCTATTCTGCATTAACAACGTGTAACGTGCTAATAACGTGTTGAAGTGAATATATGCAACTGAGCACCCCAGCAAGCTCAGCATCATTCTACTACAAAGCGCTTTAGTAACGCTCATATTTGTTTGGAGTGTTTGGATTGTGTGCCCAAGTGTGCCTGATTGCTGCATTTACACTTTACTTACCTGAAAACTACTCCGAACCACAAGTCCCAGCAGCACTAGCGCTGCTGAAAAAGAAACGTCAGGTGCTTCAGCGCCGGCGCTTCTGAGACGGTGCCGGTCTACGCCGGTCCACGGCGGACATCGGCCACCGGCCCGACACTTTGCCCGCTTTCCTGCCCTTCGCAATCAGTAAACAAGGTAAAAGATGGGTTTTTTTAACTTCCTACATTTACTAACTGACGCAAAGCGCTTAGAAAATGAGCAACTTGTCAAGCATTACATCAATTCAAAGGAAGTGCCGCACCCTGATGCTACACAACCCTCAAGTCGTAGTAGGACCATAATTTCAGAACAACCTAAGACTCCTTCTAAACCAGAGGTCCTTAAAATAGCACTACTTAACACGAGGTCCCTTAATAAACATGCGCAAAACGTTCATGATTACATCCTTGAAGAGAATTTAGACATCCTCTTCCTTACCGAGACCTGGCTACAAGAACCCACCGGTCCAACCATTAGCATGGCTGCTCCCGCTAATTATAGTATTCACTTCGAAAACAGAGCAACAGGAAAGGGAGGCGGAGTCGCCATAATAGTCAGACAAGACATACATCTTTTCCCTTTGCCCATTCAATGCCCGGGGTGCGAAGTTCTCCACCTCAAATTCACCCCTTCTCAAAACAATTGTATCAATTTCATCGTAATTTACAGACCCCCATCACTTATATCAGACTTTAACGACGACCTCTGTCATATTCTTAACAACCTCAAAGGAAAGAACACAGGCACACTTCTCCTAGGTGACCTCAATAGATGGAGGGGAAACCCCATCGACAAAGAGGCTATCAGCCTAGAAAAAAATCTCTCGAACATTAGCTATTCGATCGCTAATAATGGTCCCACTATCGGTTCCAACAACCAACTTGATTGGATTGTTTCCAATAACGTTGACCTTACTGTAACAAACATACAGCCCTGTATTTGGAGCGATCATTATAAAATTGAAGCTACACTATCCTTGCCCGTCAAAAAAACCCATCCCGACAACTTACCCAAAACTACCCAGAGTAGAAACCTCAAAAAAATCACGCCAGATATGCTCTTGAGGGGGATTTCACACATCATGGATAACACCACAGACGATGACCCCTGTGACACTATTATCACCACTTATAACAACTACTTCCAAGATCTTCTAGATAAGAATGCCCCACTGAAAAACAAACTAGTGCGCCCCAACCTCAACCACCAAAGTTGGTATTCTACAGAATTAGGCACCCTAAAGACTGCCAAAAGGAAACTTGAAAGACAGTGGCTCAAAAACCCCACAGTACTTAATAAAGACACATGGAAGAAATCGGACATCCTATACAGAAATAAAGTTATTGAAACAAAAAAAAATTATTATAACGAACAAATTTCAGGTGCATCCAACTCCACGGGAAAGTTGTTTCAAATCTTAAAATCATTTGAAAAGCCACCTACCCTCACCCCTCCCTTGCAGCCATCTTCTCTGGACTGCGAAAAGGTCCAAACTGCTTTTTCTCTAAAGATTCTAAAAGCTAGAGACACCATTTTAAATTGCAATACTACTGACACCCCGATGATTCACAACAAGGCTGATCTCGAGATTAAATTACCCAAATTCCAATTCACACCAATAACACCAGAAATCATGGCGGAGACTCTCTCTAACATGAATTGCACCTCATGCCCTGAAAACATACTGCCTCCCAAGTTCATCCTAGATAATGTAGATACTTTCTCTCCCTTTCTTTACCGCACGACAAACTCGTCTTTCAGAGACCATACCGTTCCTATCAGCCTAAAAACAGTTACAGTTACACCATTGGTTAAAAAACCCGGCCTCGACCAGCAAAATCCAGCCAATCTCCGCCCTATCACGAATTGCAACTTCTTGTTGAAAATTCTTGATAAGGTGGCCACTCATCAACTTCAAGAATACGTGGACAAGCACGATCTACTACATCCCCAGCAATCTGGATTCAGAAGTGCACATAGCACAGAATCAGCATTACTCGACCTCCAATCTAAAATGCTTGAAATCCTTGATAAAGGCAAGGCCGGCCTACTCATCCTATTGGACCTCTCGGCGGCATTCGACTTATTAGACCACGGGAAGCTCCGCGAGGCCCTGGGAAAAGCAGGTAACTGTGCCGAGGAAGCCATCAATTGGATATCCTCTTTTTTGGAGGACAGAAAATCCAAAATCACCTGGGGTGGATATTCCTCTGGCACGAATCCAGTGGATTGTGGCGTCCCACAAGGTGCTAGTTTCTCCCCTCTCCTATTCAATCTATATATCCGTTGTCTCTGCGCCCTCCTTTCACAGTTGGATATTTACTTTACCAATTTCGCAGATGATACTCAACTGATTATAGAACTTAGCGGAGACCATACCACAGACAACAGCAGACTCTCAACAATCTATAATACTATAGAAAGCTGGATGAAAGCCCACTGGATGTGCCTGAATAGTTCAAAAACAGAACTTATGACATTCGGATCTTCGAAAGCTTTATCCAGTTTAGGCCCAGCCTACTCATCATTTCTTATCAAGGACTCTAGCATCACAGTCTCAAATAAGGTGAAAACACTTGGCATATACCTGCAATCCTCATTAGGAGCAGATGCTCAGGTCACTTTTCTTAAAACAAACTGCCAATACTACCAGAGACTACTACGCCGTATTAGGCCATATCTCAACGTCACAAATTGCGCCACCATTGCTAGAGCTACGATTTTGTCCCGACTGGATTACGGGAATGCGCTGATGCTCGGTGCAAGTATCTCTTGCATTAAACAATGCCAGATTATCCAGAATAACGCTGTCAGAACTATTACCGGGAAGTCCAAGCATGAGCACATCACCCATGACCGAATAGGCCTTCACTGGCTCGCCATCGAGGAGCGTATTAAATTCAAATCTCTGACACTTGTTCACCGATGTCTTTTTGCCACGGCTCCTTCATACCTAAAGAAAGAATTTATTTGGTATGAACCAAGCCGCTGTCTTCGATCAGCAAAAAAAGGGCTACTCAAAGTTAGCCAGACTAGAGTCAAAGCTACTGGATTCGGGAGAGCTTTCCCCACCAAAGCTATTGCGCTCTGGAATGAGCTTCCTGACAATCTTAGATTGGAAAGTAGCTACTCGCTATTTAGGAAGCAGCTGAAAACGTTACTTTTTAGATAATTCGTTACATATTCAACATGGACTCCCTTGAGTCCTCTGTCCTCTCTTTTCTATGTTGTCCCGTGATTTGTCCCTTCGTGTGCTTGTCGCGCCCTGATGCTTGCGAGCTTCGGCGCGTTATAAATATATAAAGTAAAGTAAAGTAAAGTTGTATTGTAATGCGGGAGCTAAGAAATTAAGAATAGGATGAGTTTTCATTGAGAACGATAACTTGGAACTCTCTTGGTCACTCACAGCTGATTAATAATGATGAAATTATAGATAATTTGAGACAAGATGATATAATATTGCTGCAGAAGACCTGGTTGATGGAATGCCCAATGTTAGATGGATATATCATCTTTGCTCAGTGAGCTGAGAGGAGCAATAGGGGATGGCCAATTGGGGGCCTGTTAACAGCAACAATGAATACTAGGATATTCAATTGCTATACAAGCGGATTCCAGCACTAAATGTGTGCTAATTGGAAATATCTATTGGCGCAAAGGAATTATGCCTTTGGAATTGTTTCTTGAGCAACGGTATGAGGTTTTGTGTGATTGGTTAGTGGATATAGACCAGGGCCTAATTATATTGGCAAGGGACTTGAATTGAATGTGTAAGGGGGAGGAGTGGAAGAGTGAGGAATAATGTAACGATGGATCAAGAGTCACTTCTTGTGAAAAAGGAAACGATTGTTAATATGTAGATGGAATTTGTAAACCTATTTGAATTTCACCTGTCAAATTCGAATGTGAGGGACGATATACCTAGGAAGTATACATGGAGAAGAGCAGACTCATGCTCAGTTTTAGACTATGTATTTGTTTCTTATAACCTATTTGATCGATGTGATTTGGTAAATATTTTACATACCCAGGTTAGTAACCATTCTATGTGCAAGTGTAATATAATGTCCCCATGATGTTGCGGGGTTGTCCAATGTGATTGGAATTGAATAATGCAGGAATCGTGTTAAATTGGACGATAAAATACTACTAAAATTAAAAAGCAAAGTTAGAAGTGATTATGAGGTTGCAGGAGGTGAGTGGAAACGGTGCATAAAAAGCCCTCAATGTTTGTGCCACTATATATACAGGACACTTCAGTTGTTTTTCAAGATAAAAAAGGTCCTGTGGAGAAGAGAAGGTAGGGCATAAACACAATTTTGATAGGAAAGTGCAAGTTAGGAACACATAGTTAGGAAACCTGTATGGTTTCTGAAAGATAAAGAACCCGGGATATATGTGGTCTGATGTCCAGGCAAAGATAAGTAAGGGAAAGCAAAAGTACAAGACTAGGTTTCATCACTATAGGTACCTTTTATATCATAGGGATGGTGAAGCCATGTTAGAAATCTTATCAAAGAAACCTGACATTTGTTTTTGGAACCTGATTAATAGAGTAGAGGGCTCCCAAGTGGGTAATTAAATAAACCCAATTTCAGAAGAAATGTGGGTCCAATACTTTGACACCCTCTATGGAGCTGATCAGGTCTGTAATACATTGGCACCTCATTGAGGATCAGAGGATCTATGGAGAGTTGACTTTGATCTGGATAATCTTACGTTGGTAATTCAAAGGGCCAGCTCCTCTGGTGCGGCTGGGCCAAATCAACATTCAAATAAACTATTTAAGCTGCATATTGACCTCTGGATTTATATGCTGTGCATCTATTTTTTACAAATAATATGTGACAAGTTCGTTCTGGGTCTAGTGAAACAGTGTTTATCGTTCCCATATTTAAGAATTGAGATAGCCTGAATCCCAACAACCATAGGCCCATTAGCATATTACTTGCTGATGGAAAGATATTGACTGCCAGGGTTCTTAGGGATTTGGAAAAATGGGTGAAGGATTTAGGCAGGCTTTGTAAAAACCCAACCGACTTTCGAAAGGCAATTGGTACAGCTCTTAATGACTCCTTGCAAAGTTGCATGCAAAATAAAGCTTGGAATAGCACCTCCAAGGAGTCATTTTATGTTGTCTCAATTGATTTGGCCACAGCTTTTGACTCTGTCGATCGTAACTTGCTGTGGCCTAAACTGGCATGTTGGGGGATCCCGACAGGGCTTTTGAAAGTAATCATTGGGCTACACAGCAAATTGAATGTGCTGGTGCATTTAGAAAGACAGGGAGCCTTGACAAGAAATATTACAACGTCCAGGGGATTGAGCTAGCACTGCATTTTAGCACCCTGCCTCTTCAATTTGCATGCCGCGGATGTAGATGAGGCCCTAGGGAAAGCCTCATTCTTATGTCTTAGGGTAGGCAGCTTGGGTCTTTCCTGGATAGCCTAGGCAGACAATTGTTTTCTTATGTATCAATCCCTAGTCGGCCTGCAAAGGCTACTAAATGCTTTTGATATGTTTGCTATGGAAAATAGTTTGAAGGTAAACTCTACCAGGACAAGGGTCATTATTTTTAGGTCCAGCAACAAGTGACATAATTACATCTGGCACATCGGGGGAAATAAACTGGAAGTGGTTGATTCCATTACATACCTAGGCTTCCTAGGCTTTCTAATGACAGCTAAAAGAAGCAAAACACTTATTTGGGATCATTTAAAACATCAAATGGAAAAATTGGCCATTCAGATGGACAAACAAATAATACATATGGCCAATTCTCGTTGGCCCATTTGATTAAGTAGTATAACCAGAAAGCAACCCCTAAGTCTACGGGTGGAGTTATTGCAAGGGTTGATGGTGGATAATCTTGACAAGTTGGAAGCCAGACTTTGAAGGAGGGTGTTGAAATTACCAAATAGTGTTGCAGGTCCAGTTATTCATTACAAACTTGGTACCCAATCTCTACAAGTAGTAGCAAGATGGAGATTAACATCTTTTTATAGGAATGTTTTGGTGCCGGTGGTACAGACTTTTTTGAAGACCTATGCCTGATTGCTCAGAATCCAAAACAGACACTAGTAAGGTACTTCATTCATGAATGTGACAGGTTTTTGTTTGAAACTGGACCTCCAAAATCTATGTTTATAGAAAATCCATGTCTGTAAAGAAGATGTTATTTGAAATCGATTGGTCTGCTACTTGTGAGAGAGCTCAAAGCCATCCGCTATATGCGCAATTGTCTGATGAGCATAAGAAACGGACAGACCTTATTCCGTACTTATAGAAGTCACGCTCTTGATCCATAATTAAATATTTTATGAGGTTAAAAATGAACCTGTTGCCAATGAGAAAAATGATTATCAGGAAATTGTGCCCGAGGCAACTGGCCTACTGCCTTTATTGTGAGGATGAAGTGAAAAGGGAAGCGTTGATGCACAATATTGTAGAGTGCTCTGCTCTGGTACCCATCAGGTTTAAATATGTTAGATCCTTTGTACACAGTACTGATTTTGTAGAAGTACAATGTCTGTTGAAATGGATCCACTTCAACAGGCATTGTACTTCTACAAAATGGTGGTATCCGAACCCCTTTAACAATTGCAGTAGTAAGCGACCTGAACCATTTAAAATTGTGTTAAAGGTCAAGCAGGATTATGCTAAGTAAGTTTGATTAAATACTCAGTAAAGAGTTGTGTGAGGAGTATTAACAGTGGCGTAAAACAAGATCTGGGGCCCCCCTGCGAGCCATGCTGAGGCCCCCCCCCAACTCAGCAACAAATCACGGGTCCCGCCACACTCTGGCCTGGCCTAGATTACCACGCTTGCGCAATACGCACAAACGTGCTACTGAAGGCGTATGCCATATACTGCACTTGGAGAAAGACATAAATATGTGTTTTAATGCAATATACAGCACACTTTCTGAGTAAAATTGGATAAAAAGCCAAAGTGTTTGCCATTGTTTTGTAGGGTAACACCAATCCAATACATGCAAGTCACCAACAGTGCACATGATCCTTAATGCTTTGCTATTAAAAATGCCATGCCACAATGAAAACATGTCCAACAGGCTGCACAATGTAGACCAGTCTAGACACATAATAACATTACAGCAAGGTATGCCAGGCCACATTAAGACATACCTAGACTGGTTGCACCAAAATGCCAGTCGAAGCAATAAGCCTCATCAAGAAGAGAGCACATATTCAAGCCTGCGTCTCTGCGGCCTTTAACAACACAGCCAAACTCTTTAGAATCTGCAAGGACCTGGCAAATCCTGCTGCGGTCTCTAAATCTCCTGTTCCCTCAACAGGCCCTCTGTACAGCTTTGGCCTCTCGCTTCTCTGCTAAAATATCTTCTCTTCCTCGTCCCCCTTTGGCCATCTCTCCCTCTCCTCCTCCTTTCTCCTCTTTCTCTCTAACACCTGACGAGGTTTCTAGACAAGTCCCATCTATGGACGTGTCATCGAAACAGGTGCTCGCCTTCTCTTTCAGAACCATCAAGGACCACATTGACACCCTTGATCCAGCCTTGGCCGATTTCCGTAATCATTCTTTTGCCACTCAAACTTTTCCCTCTCCCAAACTCTTGGAAAAGCTGTCCAACTGCCAGCTTACTCTCCACACTGAATCTGTTGGTTGTCTCCATGACCATCAGTCTGGCTGAAGAGCTGCCAGAGGCACAGAAAATGCTCTCGTGAACACCTGTGAAGATCTGATCTCTAACCTTGATTCCAGCATTCCTTCTGTTCTCATCCTCCTTGAACTTTCCTCTGCTTCTGACATGGTCAACCAAGCCAGCCTGATCAATCGACTCCGTGAGAACCTGGGCATCATGGATCATGTCTTGGAGTGGCTGACCTCCTTTCTCTTGGACTGGCCCTCCCAGGTCCAACTTGGTCCCTTTCACTCTGCCACCTCTCTCTACCTGTCGCTTTCCCCAGGGCTCTATCCTCTCACCCCTTTGGCCCACCTGATCGCTACCTTCTCCTCTAACTTTCAGTGTTATGCGGATGACTCTGCTTTCCTTCAGGCCCCCCACAGCCTACTCTCCTCTCTCGCTCATTCCTGGTGTCATCTTCAACTCCACTCTCTCCTTCTCTCCTCAGATCTTGGATGTTGCCAAGAAGTCCTACTACCAGCTGCACCTCCTCAAAGGCAGTCTTCCCTTTCTCACTTTCCACCAGAAGCTCACTGTCTCCAGAGCTCAGGTTCTCTGTAGGCTGGACTACTGCAACAACCACTTTCTCAATCTGCCTTCCTCTACTCTCTGCCCTCTGCAACTAATCCAGGACAGGACTGCAAGACTTATCCTTGGCCTCAAGCCCAGGGACCGTATCTCTCCAGCCATGAAATCTCTCCACTGGCTCCCGGTGGCTGCAAGGATCAATTTCAAGACCCTTTGCATTGTCTACAAGGCTTTCTGGGGCTGGGATACGCACTACATCCAATGCTCTCTTCCAAGATACCTTCCTCTCGAGTTAGATGCTTCTCCAGGCAGAGAGTGGGGGGTGGTAGATCCATCTCCACTGCAGGTGCATCCCTCTGGAATGGCCTCCCTGTCCCTCCCAAACTGGAGCCGAACCACTTGAAGTTCCGGAAGCAGCTCAAAACGATCTTCTTCTTCTCTGCTTTCTCTCTCTCCCTCCCCTGCTGACCTACCTGACCTACCTGGCTGCTGTACCAACTGGTTGCTTGGCTACCCTCAGTCTCACTGAGTCCAGGCTCTTTCATGATTAGTCACCCTTACACTGCCTCCGGGCCTACCACGCAGTTAGGGGCTGTAATTGTAACCCTAAAGTCCCTTGTTCTCCTTGTACTACCCAGAGCCACGCTGCCCTGGCTGCACTTACTCAGAGCAGTGCTGCCCTGTTTTCCCCTCCCTTCCCCTCTCCCTTGCACTTCACCCCTCCCTTTCCCCTTGCACTTCTCGTTCTCGCATTTCCACGATCTGAATGACACAAGGCTTAATAAAATAATTTGTCTTTTCCTCCCTCTGTTTTCCTTCCCTTGCCTTGTCGTGCCTAAAACACTTGTGTACAGGCACGTTATATATGACTTATCATATCATATCATTTCATCACAGATGCCCAGAAAAATATACAGCATCGCAGTAGGAAACGGCTAGAATGGCAGAACCAAAATGCCAGTCTAGCCAGGTAATTACACTTAGCAGGACTGCTTTATCAGAAATGCCCAGTTAAAAAAAGTCATACCAAACTGAGGAATGACTAGACTGGCTGCACCATATTGCCTCTCTAGCCACTAATACCACATATCATGCCTGCTTAGCATGGACATGGATGACCATTATGATTTATTGCACAATCCCACCCCCGCACACATCCCCTCTTCCTCCCATCCCCAACCCCAACCTCCAAAATCATCTCAGAATTACCTCCACGTCCCTCTTCCATGTCCCAGTGCTTATGTATGAGGCTCCTTACTGGGATGAGGAAGCGTGGGACTATGAGTAATGAAGATTACAGGTAGCTAAGTCAGGCATTACCTTCATGTACCTCTACCTCATCCCAGTACTTGTGTATGAGGCATAGCGCCTCATATCCAAGTACTGCCTCATACACAAGTACTGGGATGATGAAGAATAAGGCTGGAAGTAATGAAGATTACCAATAAGTAATCAAGGCATTAAACACAGGTAGTGGTGCAACACCACTGAGCTGACTGGGCTTCTGCACTCCCCCCACCTTGAAATGGTGGGCTATGTTGACTTGACCTGGCTGACCTACAGAGCAGTTGCCAGACAGAAAAGTACACAGATGTTAAACAGCTACTGGGTTTCGCTGTTAACAAGGGCCCGGCCCAGCAATTACTAATGTACAGCATTTCACTGTTAGTACCTGCCTTCAAATGGCAAATTTTTTAAGCAATTGAAATTGTGATGTGGGTTTAGTACTTGCATGCCAGGGGAGTGATTGGAAGGGTAGAGAGGGAACAGGAGACCAGTCATTCTCACAGCAGTCCATAAGTGGGTGCTTTCAGACTTAAAGGAGAGAGTTAACTGCTTGTAACATTGAAACTGCACTAGAATAGTCTCATTAAAAGGCGTAAAGAAGGTAGATGCCCCCACGTTTGCTCCTTCCCACCACACGTAAAGTTAGTGCCTTTCTCAACATTTGAAGGGTTAGCCCCCTGAAATGTCATTTTTTGTTGTACCCCTGAACACAAGCACACACACCATTCACGATATATATACACGCTCACCCAGCCAACCATACATTTAAGTATGCACTCTTTCACCATACAGGCACACCCAGGCAGCCACCCATACATTTAAAGTGTGCACCCCTTTCACCATACAGGCGCAACCAGGCAGCCACCCGTATATTTAGGTGTGCAACCTTTCACCATACAGGCACACCCAGACAGCCACCCATACATTTAAGTGTGCATCCTTTCACCGTACACGCACACCCAGCCACCCATACATTTGTGTGCACCTTTTTACCATACACACAGAGGCAGCCACCTATACATTTAAGTGTGCACCCTTTCACCATACATGCACGCCCAGGCAGCCACCCATACATTTAAGTGTGCATCCTTTCACTGTACATGCACACACGCATACCCAGCCATCCATGCATTTGTGTGCACTCTTTCACCATACACTCACAAAAACACACGTCATGGGTTTGAGGGGAGCCATAATACTTCAAAAATCAATTATTTCTTTTTGAAGTCACTCTGACTTCATAAAGAAATTATTTCCGTTAAGGACTGACCCATAACGGAAATCATTTCTTTATGAAGGCAGAGTGACTTCAAAAATAAACTATTTATTTTTGAAGTCATGACATGGAGGCCTCCAGCCTAGGGTCTTCATGTCATGGGGTGGGGGTAGCCACCGGACTTCAAAAAGAAAGTTTCTTTTTGTATTCACTCTGCCTTCATAAAGAAATTATAAATGCAGAGTGAATTCAAAAAGCAAAATGTAAAAAAAAACATTTGAAAACCATATTTTTTTCTTTGTTCTTTTACTCCAAGTGGGGCCCCCTCCAAGGACATGTGGTTGCGGGGGCCCCTTTTATGCCTGTGAGTATTAACTCTGTTATACATGGGATATTGTTTTATTACTATGTATTGACATGAGGATGAACCTAATAGTTTTAATATTGAGTATGTATTCTTTAAGTGTTAATATGTTGATATTGATGTTTTAGTTATTTAACTGAATATGTTATAATTTGTTATTTTTGTATTTTCTCTTTTGTATGTTGATTAAAATTGCAAAGCTTGATGTATGTTTACCAATACAATAAAATAAACAATAAAATAAAAGAAAAAGAATGGGTGGGTTGATCTTGACCCTCCCATTTTGGACAAGCTTCCAAACCAGCCCAGTAAAAACACTGAACGCTCCCTCAGCTGCAACAGGCAGCTGAGGGAGTGCTCCTGGGCCAGCATTAACTCTCAAAGGGAAACACAGTGAGTGAACATCTGATTTGAGGGTGTGAGGGAAGGAAGTGCCCCAAGCCAGAAGCCTACTCACCAACGCAGTGAGTGCTACTCACCATGCTGGTGAGCAGGCTTTCAATTTGGGGATGAATAATCAGTGCAGAATCTCGCTCACCAGCACGGTGAGTGAGCGGGTCATTGATTTAATGAATCAGAGCCTGGAGCTATTTTAGTGGCACTCAATTTTCTGGTGAACGGACCTCTGATTTTGGGGCACCACCTCCCCTGCACCTCCAAATCAAAGGCCTGCTGACCTTAGTGAGCGGGCCTCTGCTTTGGGGTGTGGGGCAGAGGGTGCATTATTTTACTGGGCATCATTGTTAAAGCAAACATCATGTTAAGGAACCTCACAGATAACTGAAAGGTGTGTTCTATAAAGGCAAAGAAATATCAATGTCTACTGTACATACTTAAGAGTGTGGTGGAGGGGGGGAGGTCCGTATTGATTTCCTTGTTCTGGATGTTTGGCAGCTGCATTGTGTGCATGGGCGATGGCTTTGCACCACAGTATTTAAAATTATATTGTCCCCACCCTCAAGCCAAAGGTTACCAGTCCTAGCCGATGTGTGCTTGATAGGGAGTATTTGCCCCCTAAGTGTACTCTTTAAGGATATTAAAAGTGATTGGGCCTCATTACAAGTTTGCTCTTCCGTAAACAAGGGCGCTTGTTTCCGGACCGGCAAACCACATGTCTGCCTGTCATGGCCTCTGCCCCTGACAGGTCTGACCATACATGCAAGCGCTGGCACTGTTAACAACGGTGCCGGTGCTTCCCAGTCCCCACTCATATTGGGTCCTATTGGACCCTATGGGAATCGGGACTTACATTCTACCAGCGCCTGACTTCCCGGCCCACCAGATTTGTAATCTCCTGGTGGCACCGGGAAGTCAGGCGCTGATCAAGTATTACGAGGTCGGTGGCAGCCCACCAGTATCACCGGCAGGGTTACCGACGGACTCGTAATGAGGCCCATTGATTTCTTGTATAAAGTACCAGGGCAGACATTTCAGCGATTTTTGCTATTCATAATTTAATGTTGGGAGAGCATTATTCTGTCTACCAAGTCAACCTCTCTGCATTAAAACAACATTTATGACAGTGCACCGGCTACAAGGATTTCTATTTATGTCAGAGGAAAATGGTATGTTACGATAAAGCCACTGTTTAGCAGATAAACATATTTTGATGCTACCGGAGACTTGGTTGCCGGAGCCCTACTTTGTAGATGGCTTTGAAATTTGCCAAAAATGGGAAACATGGATGACCGTATGGCGGCCTCCTGATTGGGTTCAGACAGCCTCTGAAATTGCTTAGAATCCTCCCGAATGACTGCACAGTTCTATGTTCTAGTGGCAGAGGTATCGGTACAATTTGGAGCCATTGAATCCTCCGGCTGATTGTTTGACTTTACGATTACTCTGGGGGATTACAGACCGATGATATCTGGAAAGCCTTAGCAAATGTAATTGCTGGATGGAAATGGGACAACAGGGGTGGCACCATTCTTATTTGGGGGGACTTTAATTCCAGCTGCAGATGCCCCCATAGCATTAATCCCTGTGGTAATGTTGCCAGTCTTTTCAGAATGGTCGTCCCTAAACATAATGTCCAGGGTGTGAAATGGCTGAATTTCATGTCTCACTGGAATCTGTTTATGCTGAATGGCCGCCTAAAGCGTGACATCCTGGGTTCGACTACAGGGAGGGTGGGCACTAAGCAGGCTATGCTTTTTGCCAATCATGTCTTTATGGAGCACTCTCTTCAGATGAGGATACAGCATATTGAGAGAAGTGATCATGCCATGCTAACTTTAGAGGTTGAAATGAACGCATCCGCAGATATTCACCTACTGTCTGGGGAGTTGTAGGTTAGTCATGCCGGCAATAGTGTGAGCTGGTCAGAGAGAAACTTTAGCCTTGTCAATAGTTTCTTCTGCTCTGGCAAATATATGGCCCCTGTTGACTTGACAAAAAAGACAGCTGATGAAATCGATGGATGGTTCTCAACCATTATATTAGCAGCCAAAAAGGACAGAGCACCATGTGCAATACTCCAGTCTGACATACGCCAAAGCTATGATCAGCGACTTACCGATCCAAAAAGGGGATTTAGACGGGAAATGTGTGAGGTCAAGAGTAAGATCCTTGCCTCAGGCACTATTGTGCAAATTAAAATAATAACAAATTGCTACAGATGCTGGGTTAAATGGTGCCACTATTCCATGAAACAGGAAAGATGGAGAGAGATGGCTGGAGTGTATTGCTTGGGTGATACTAGGAAGATATGGCAGGCACTGGGAGCAGCCAAGGGGAGTTTGGGAGGAAAAGTGATCAACCTCGTGAGTGAAGCTCAATGGATTGATCATGTTGAGACGCCCCCATTGGAACACAAACATGTCAAGGCAGGAAGCTGGCAAGAGGGCCGCCTTAAGGTCCATAGGGAATCTATCTCTCTTAAAATTAAAAAACATAAATCATCCAAAGCTCCAGGGCCTGGTGGGTTGGCTGCAGTAGTGTTAATTAATGCTCCTGAGCACTGGGCCTCAATGTTGGAAACCCTGTTTGGGAAGGTGATGCGGGAAGGCAGGATTCCTGCTTCATGGCTGTCAGCGATACTAATTCCAGTGTATAAGAAAGGCGACCAAATGTCTCCGGGTAATTATCGCCTTTTTTCCATGTTAGGCATACCTGGAATGCTGTTTGCCTCCTTTACACTGGATCGCCTAGAGGAATGGTCATATTCCAACAAGCTGATCCTGGACCACTTATAGACAGGCTTCCGCCCGGGCTCCTCCACTATATATAATCTGAGGGCCATGAATCTGCTAATCGAGGGCACAAGGTCTACGGGTGGCACTGGTCTGTATGGGCTCTTTGTGGACTTTAGATCTGCTTTTGACCTGGTCCCCAGGCATATGCTCTGGGTGAAACATGCAACCAAGGGTTGCCCGGCAGTATTATTACATTTTGCAAAATTGCTCCATAGTGCTAACACAGTGCAGGTTGGGTCTGGACAATGAGGGGGCATTGTCACGGCCTATGCCCAATTATAGAGGGGTAAAACAGGGGTGTAGATTGGCCCGCTTTCTGTTCAACATTTATCTAGCAGACTTACTGGAATACCTAGAGAAGCTGGATACGTGCCCACCTAGGATCGGCTTGGTGCATGTTAAATATTTGGCTGATGCTGACGATTTGGTCCTTATGAATGTGACCTTTGCTGGCATGAGAAAACTTGTAGAGGGGCTATGGAGTTACACTATGGAAAATCTGCTGGTTATTAATAGACAAAAGAATCAGGTAATGCTATTTAACCAAAAAAGAGTGGCTCAGCTAGTATTGATGGTTGAGGTGAACAGAATTAACTATATCGAAAGCTATAGGTACTTGGGCGTAGAGCTGTAGAGTAAAAGGAGCTATCCTACATTTGTTCCTGCTAGAGAAAGGAAAGCAATGCAATTAACTGAGCTGATTGCTGCCTTAAGCAAGCACTCTCCAGGGTACAGCTTCAAAGGTATTCTGAAGCTGTACAAGCAATGTTACTGCCTGGCTGTCTTGTACAGCCTAGAAGCTCGTACCCCGGTGGATATGTCTTGGGTTGCTTGAGCAGAGGCCCACTTCTGGCGTTGAATATTGGGTTTACCTGCCTGTGTCCCGATTGAGATTATCCATCTGGAACTGGGTCTCTGCTCAATGGGTACCATGCTTTTGCTGAAATGCTGCATATTATACCTGAAGGCCCTAACAAATCCCCAGTATAACCTTTTAAGTGTACGGGGCATGGACAAGCCAGAGAGAATCGTGTGTTTGTGAAGTCCATCTTAAATCTTTTCAGCCTAATTAACTGGTTGTCATGGGTAATAGGTTACGCTGGTCTCTGTGGCACAGATGGAAGCGGATTGGTGCAGCATGTGTGTATTCCTTCAAGATAGCGACTGTCAGCAGTTGCAGCACTCCACTCATTGTCTGTTCTCTCCTGCAGCTGATTCCGCCCCCTAGAGCAGACAAAGGATATCAAGACCCATGAACAGAGCTTTGAACAATCTTGTCCTACAGACCATTCCCCTGCTTAGTCTCTGTATCTTACCTTGCTTGTATTCCTTTCATAGCACTGGATCTTGTCTCCTACCACGTCCCTGCTGTTCACAGGTTTTCGGAGTTCTGGTATGAGCACCGTATCCCTCTATCCAATTCCCATTATCTTGGTAGGTCCTATCTAACCTGTCTCCCCTTTTTCTCTCAGTGTGCACTCTTCATTCAGACACACTCACAAACCGCAGTGCTTTCCGAACCTACGTTCTTCCGCCCGGCCCTCCGGAAACCAAGGGCTGCACTTGGTTCCTACAGGATACACTCACAGCCATCGCACGTACCGCACTCGCTCCAGACACACCGGGTAGGTGTAGCCCCAGGTCCATTCTTGGTTATAGATCCAGTCGGCAGTTTCTAATAGCTAGCATATATTCAGGCTCACCTGGAACTGCAAACCTCCCAGTCTCAGACGGCGATGTCTCCCACTCTTGCAAAGCATCCTCCAGTTCTATCAGCTAGTCTACTTTGTAAAGTTAACAGTCGTGCTTCTAACAACTACTGTTTACAATTCCCTTACAATAGACTATTCACCCATTCTTTGTGTATTCCTGCAGAACAACTCTCCTGCTTCCAGTGGTCTACTCACCTCCTTCATATCAGTCCGCTGGCAGATCGAGTACCAAGAAGCATTCAAGGGTTTTCTTCTCCAGAGGGTTTCCCTGGAAGCCCAACTCTCTGCTGGCACATTCTCACTAAGAGAGAGTAGGGTAACCAGTTGGATTCTCATAACTTCTTACTGCCGCCTCTGATCAGGTTAGTGAGTTTGTTGCATGAACCTTTGTGTGCCATACCAAGTTGCATCACACTGGTCTCCTAAATGTGAACTTGGCTAATGGGAGCTCCGAAAGGAGTTTAGGATTAAAATGCTGGACTGGGACAGGCAAAAAAACCATCTACATCTCCAGAGTCTAAAATCTTACAAGTGTACATCTCATGTATTTTATACCCCAGGGCGAGCACAGTGCTATCTCATGCTTTGCCCATCCAGAAGTCTACAAAGGTTCATATTGCTCCTTCGAATAAACAGGCTCCCAGTGGTAGCGAATATTGGGGCAGCTAAGAACCTGAAGCATGCTGAAAGAATGTGTTGTGCTTGTAAAAACCATAGCTGCCCTGAAACTGGTAGGCAGATCCTAACAGAGTGTCCTTCTATGACATCAGCAATCATGATGAATCTGGGTGACTATGTCCACACGCTGACTTCCATCAGCGAGAGCGCCTTCTGGCTCCGGTGCTTGAACACAGGTAATAAAAGCTTACAGCTTGCCCTCTATGGAGTGTGGATATTTTTGGGGAAGTTACTGCTATCACGCGCAGAATCATAGTCCCTATTGAATGATGGAGAACTGTCTCCCATCTGTGGATGGAAAGGGGAAATGGACCCCAAGATGCTTATAGACTACAAACTACAGAGGAAAAAAAAAATCGGTGGAAAACCTGGCTTGGCCTGTCTGATTGTCTGTTGGCGTAAGAGTTTGATTGTAATTTTATTTTACACATTTATACATATTTTATGTACTTCATGCATTTTATGTATAGGATGAATATGCATCTACAGTATGTATTCCTAGTTCTTAATTCTGTGTTTTGTATTGTGTATTTTGTTCTTACTTGATCTTTGATTCTTTTATTTTCCTTTATATGTAAAGTCTTTGACTTGAACACAATAAAGAATAAGTAAAGTAAAGTCACCAGCGCAAGGTTGTGCGGAGGGCCACCGAGCGAATTGGGATTAAACCCGAAGATTGGCCGCACTTCCCGGCCTTTGGTCTGACATCAGAGATACGTATCTACATGTGGCATTAGCGAATCCATCCTTGCGGATAATGGCAAAGGAAGCACCTTAATCCCCGGGCTCCATTTACAGAAAGAAGGCCTAAACACAGCCTGTTATTATTGTAGTCATTTCATCGAAATAGATTTTATAAGGTAGAACTTTGCCAAAGCCGGCCCTTTTTCAAACAAGAAATGCAAGCCAACTACCCGAAATTCTCGTGTGAGACACCTGTAGAGATTGTAAACACGTTACGGGACCGATCAGTGACTGCTTTGACGTTGTCATGGGATGTGCTTAGCAGATGCACATAGGTTTGGCCCCAATAACACAGGAGCTAAAACCCCATCTCCGCAGTGTTCCTTGCAGTAAATCTACTCACCCTTTGCGAAGGTGTAACGGGCCGGCAGAGTAACAGATCTGTTCGATGAACCGGGTCACTGAACCCCTCACTCAAGCTGAAGGTTACTTACCTGGCTGTTGTTTCATCAATTCCCGAAGCATTTCGAGACATTTAACTAGACTGTGGGAGGCGCGTGTCCAAAAAAGTTTGACATATGCAGTAAGTGCGCAGTCATTACTCGGTGTCTTTTTGCGTTAGTGGAAATGCGCGTTTGAAAAAGGGAAGCGAGGTCACAGCTGCGCATTTAGCAAGGATTACAGATGCGAGAATGAAGCGGCCGCCGGAGGGAATTCGGTTCAGTGCGCCATCTGTCCTGTGCGCGCGGCCAGAGGCGCATCCGTCCTGTTCCGATGCTAATTAACCTCCTTAGTTACGACAGGCACTGGGTTCTCTCTGACGCCTGGCCACATTACCGAATATTGTTAGCGCACACATTGTAAATCATGTTCATTGACGTGAATACTGAGGCAATTGCATTGTCATGATAATTGAATTTCAAAACGATGCCTGTGTATGATGCGGGTCATTAACAAAAATCACAGGAATTCGGGAAGTGACATCACACACATGGTCCTCGTCGTTTTACAATCTCTAAAGTCACATCGCATAAACTTTGAAACTGACGCCGTTGCTTAAAGTGAAGTCGTAGGAGGAAGAGATACCATGAAACAATATGTATAATTTTCATACGGAAAATTCCAAATCTGTGATAATATTAATAACATGCTTTATTTTTACATAGCACTTTCTCCAAAGCGCTCTGCGTAGAACATATTTACATGCAACATCATCCAACCAAAGTTGGTACTCATTTATTGACCTCTGAAGGATGAAAGGCTGAGTTGGTTGATTTGAACCTGTGATCCGCACATCACAGCAGTAAGAGCTCAACCAACAGAGCTATCTTGCCAGTTAAGATATTAACAATGTTACTGCCTTTATATGGCAGCGGCAGAACCATGATATATATACCATGACATGCAGAGGCTCACCATGTATAGTTGCATGTGAGACATAATGAGTATTGCTTTGCAGGAGTTTAAGGACGAGTAGTGGCTAAACCGCCTATTAAGCCCTCATACTTCTACAAAACAACAGTGATCTCAATCTAGAAGAAAAAACAGGCACAGTAAAGAGATATGCTTCCTTCGCCTTTTGTGGAAACATGAACCCTTTAACAGAGGTCTGAAACCAAACAGCAATACCACAACAGTCGAACATAAAGGAATCAAGGTTCTAAAAAAGATATGAATAGTTTACACCGATATGCAATACAAACTTTACAAAACAAAACACTAACAACAGCCACTCCTGTAAAGCAAGGCAGAGAAATACAAACATGTAATGATTCTAGCACTATGGATACACAGCAAGGGGGAACAAGGAAATATATTACTATAGTGTTGTCAATAAGGATATGTATTGGGGAAAAAGGTGCTGAGGGTGGCTTACCCGCACTCTAGAGCCCAGAGAAATGGACAGGGATGGCTGGTCCTTCGAACAGTACTGTTGCAGAGGAGGAGTTACATGCCTCTGCAGGAAATCCCACCCCCTGCTTCCTGTATGCTGGAAGCCTGAGATTGTGCCATGCTTGACATCACCAGTTGTGACCATACCACGGCGAATATTCAAAAGAAGATACCCACTGAGAAAACCCTATCAATTGTATTCCAGAAGAGACAATAATATGAGGGAGGAACTACCTGAAGGAATAAGAAAACGAGTGAAAGAGGAACTGGTAATGTCATGAGAGATGAGCGTGATGCACTAAGAATGCTGGCTGAAGAGAATGCATGGATTTATAGAAACTGATGACGAAGTTATGAATCGAGTACACTTTCATATGCAAAGAGAAGATTGCACGTGTGTGATGCACTGCAGAAAATGCAAGCTGTTCAATAACTGTACAGATGCAGCAACACAAGTAGATTAAGTGATCTTAGAAGCTGGCTACATGTAGTGGATAGACTGCAGGCAAAGCCGCCATTGTATAGAAGGTGGACATTGGTGTCATGAATTTAGTAAGCCCGGACCCATGGAGAGGAAAGGCCGAGAACTGTGTTGCAGCAAGAATAAGCTGAGATCGTTGAAATGAATGGCAAGGCTGTTTGACCTGGTATCAAAGCTGAGGGAGCCAAGGCCGGTTATCTATTCTCAAAGGCAGTGAACGTGAGAGGCTGAAACATCCCTTTTTAAGGTGTGAAGAAAGAACACCAAGTGTGCCAAGTTTTATTCATTTAAGACATTTAAATGCTGCAAAATGGACTAAATCATGGTCTCCTGTCATGTGCGCCATGGATGGAAACATGGTTGCGCTTAGAGTCCTAGAACAATGATAGTGTATGCTCGCACACCCTTATATTCCCAGAGACAACAATACACTACAAGGCCAAGTTCAAAGACAATCTTCATGGCAGCACGCATGGGTGATGAGACGTTGGGCTAATTCGGTGGGGAGGTAAAGTGAAGGCCACCTCATGGCACCTGGCTTTGAGCTTACATGCTGTTAAGTGAACTGAATGTTCCAGACATGGCACGAGTGTGCCAACCAATTGTAGAGGGCTATATAACAAAGGGCCTTATAGTTTGAGAACCAATGATATACTGTGTACTTAATCGTGTTGAAGATGACATGTTTTAGAGGTAGACATAAATTGTCCACCTGACAGTAGATATCCAATCACAACCCCACCCCTTACAGAAAGTGTACTTAGCTGTTCCCTTGAGCCTATCACAACCCCACATAGGTTTTTATCATTTGCCATGCACTGTGACATCACGTCTGGCGTATTTTTTGTATTAAAGGTTGTTTTTATGTGAAATGCATTGAGAGCTTGAGCGAACGTCAGTTGATGTCTATTGTAACTCCCTGTTTTAGATAACTGTTATTAAAAACGTAACTTTTGCCATCTTCCTGAGTGGTTTGATTATTTGGTGTCAGAGTTATTCTGCATCCCCATCCATTGCATACACAATATCCAAAGGGCCATATGCATCCAAAGGGCCATCTGCTTAACGTAATCAGTGATTGGTGGTTCAAAGGCATCAAACCTGGCTTCCTAATATTGCAAGAGCAGTCTAACCAGGTTTGGAAGCAGCAAGTCTCAGAGATCCAGAATGGGGGCAGGTTTTGAGTCGGGTTCGGGATGAAGCTTGCTGCAGTTTGGTGCAGCGTTCAAAGGTTGCAGGTCGATGAGGCCAACAGGATACGTTCTAAGGACAGGTTCTGGGTCAGTGATGAAGATGCTGGTGGCCTGAGGGTTTTTTTGAGATGTGGTGGATCGAAGACTTCTGTGGTGCCAAGCTTTTTGTTTGAGGTGAAGAAAAGGACAGACTCAGCTGGTGCCGTGCAGCACAAAGTTGTTTGAGGAGCAGCAACAGTGGTTCAAAGAGCATTGAAGAAGTGCCAAATGCAGCACAGCTAGTTCTGTTGGTTCTAGTGCATTTTGAACATGGATGACAATGATTTGATGGTGGGTTGAAGGTAGGGGATGAGATGCTTTGCTTCTTCTGCATTGAATCCCAATCCAGGGTTTCAGGGACAACATGAGTAATTCTATTCATTCTCAAAACCTAGGGGAGCTGTCTAACACCTGCAGGAGTCCTTCACAAGTCAAGTGAGGTTGTGGGTACCCATTGAGCTGGCAGAGATGCAGGTTTGTCTCCAACAGCAGGTCAGCAGGTCAACACCCAATTCCCCAATGAGGGGCAGGGAGTAGAGCTTGCCTCTGCCTTGGAGCACTCCTTCACCTCAATCGCTAAAGGGTTGTGAAGACGTCAACTCTCCTAAAAGAGATCCAAATTAACTCATGTTTGAAGTACACATCAGAGAGAGATAGCTTCCTTATAATGGCAGCAGACCACAGAGGTTGATAAAAGCAAGACTGCTTTAAGGGGCCCAATCCCTCCTAATGTAACAAGTGACTTGTGCCTTTTTTGCATCATACCCAAAGTGCTTTGCTTGTGCTGGAAGTGTAGGGGACAGGAAGGAAAGAGAAGCCCACAGAAAATTAAGATGGATAAATGATTTTTCCCTTTTGTTACGCACTGGCTGACTTCCTAAACCCACCCACTTTTCTAAGCCCTGCTCTTCAATAGCCTGCTGGGGTGCAAGACCCTATTGTGAAGCAGGGCTCCGTTATAATCATAACTTGTCATTTATATAGTGCTTTTCATAGAACATATTTACCTACATTATTGCCAAATCGAAATTGGTACGCACATTATCGCCCTAGGAAGGATCAAAGGCTGAGTCGACATCACCAAGATTTGAACCTGCGACCTGTAGATTAAGCACAAGTCACACCAACGAGCGCTCAACCCACTGATCTATCATACTATGCCTCTTTTGAAGTCAGGCTTCGAGGAGATCTCCTGTTGTGAGCTACTGGGCCAGGCATGGAGGAGTTAGACAAGTACCCATATGTTCAACAGAGACAGTTATTCTGTCTTTAATTCCATTCCCTGGAATGCAGACAGTCAGGTGCCTAGAATCCATTTTGCAATATAGCTGGTCTGACCTTTTAGGTTTGACACTGGTATGCTACACATTAGAAGTGGCTTTAAATAATTATGTGACCTACCATCCACTACCAAAACCTAGGTTTGGTGTACATTTGCAGATTATCCTGCCACCAGGGTGGTAGTTTCTCATAATTATCATCATTTTGGAAAAGAGAAAGCAATTTAATTGTGGCTTCTTCACTGCAATGACTTTGCTGTCATAGTGGTTCTAAAACAAGACACCTTTAATCTCTGAACTTACTCTGTGCCACTGGATGACAGATGCTTCAGTACCAGATACTGTTGCAGAAGGGCACAGGTGTTTACTATGCTTTTAGCATGGAGGTTAATGAAAAGGAGGTCTGGGTAGCAGACCGCCCTTTCGAGAGGAAACTACCTGTGTAATTGTATGTTTAATGGATATAAAAAACAGGGCTTCTACACCGTAGTCAGCAATTCATCAGAAGAGGCAGAGCTATTATATATTCAGGTATAACCCTGATATATTCTAGGTACTACCTTCAAGATAGACCAGGTACATATTCTGATTTAAAGCCCAGTTGTAGCAAGCATAGACATGTGTGATGCCATTATATTACCAAATACAGCTATGAGATACTCTGATAAAGCAACAACATGCCCAGTTAAAGCAATGGTATACCAATGCACTGTTAGGTTTATTACCATCAAAGGCCATTTACAGCTGTGATATGATAAGGCACAATATGCCAAATAAATTCCTAATTACTATAGTGATACCCACTAAGCAATCATCACATCCACAAGCACTGCAATCATATACACAGATATATCCATAACATGCCCCTTTAGTGTCCTCATATACCCAAACACACCAGTCAAATGCCCGGGCACAGCAATCACATTCTGTGCAATTGTTACAGGCCCAAGTAGAATAAGTACATGCTTATGTAGAAACCTCAAATGCATGTGTTTAGCAACAATACCCCCAGATAGCAAAAGCAATCACATGCCCATATTCATCAGTTGTGTGTGGGTGGATGAAATGTCTAGGAAGTGCAAAATATGGCCTAACTACTGCCATTATAAACACATTTATGACTTCAGAAGACATAGGTATTGCAATTGTTTGGTGATGTGTTACCATAGTGTGTGAGCACAGAGAAAAGAAGGAATATTAAATGTCATGCACATGTGGAAGTAACCTAATAAAGAATTTAACTGAAATGCCACTGCCATTCCACCATTACTATTTCTTTGCAAGAAGGGCTCATAACACTCTGTGGGATCTAGACAGGTTTACATACTGCCTTAGGCACTCAAAGAGCCCAGGCTCTGCTTCCCTTCGTTGGATGTTTGCCTCAAACATTTTTAGCACTGTTGATGGCCCTGTTTCCTGTATGACTGTGATGAAGTGCCACTTGGCAAGGGTATAGAGGTCCTAGCCATTTTATTATCATCAATTAATACAATTATGTGAGTAATTCCATCTCTAAAAGGGTAATCTGCTGAACGGTTTCCCTTTCCATAGTCTCCATGTCAAAAGCAAAGTATGCACTTGTACACCGTTGCATCAGTAGCATAATAGCAGCACCTGTCCTACAGTGGCCCAGAGCAGGTTTAGGTCACAGGTGCCCTATTGAAAGCTGAAATAGCAGCCAAAGTCACTGCAGCAAAGGAGTGGCATTTAAGATATGCACCCATGTTCCAAAATATGATGCTTATGGGAAGCCCATGCTAGTGGCAAGGTAAAATCTAAATATAAGTCATGCCTGAGTTAGTGCATGGCACTGCTCATAATCATTGCAGCCACATCCATTTTGATATCACACATGTGTCAGCTCCAATGAAACAGCTCAGTTGTGGAAGGTGCTGTGTATTCTGTCCACACAGGCTGGTCCTGCCAAGTGACAGGACAGGAACATGAATGGCCATACCTCTCCATGATCTCTTTCTCAGGGTAGGCAACACCCTCCTCCAGAGACATCCACTCGACCGGAAGCTGTCCTCTGACCAGCAATCAAAGGAATGCACCCATTTGACAGAAGTATCCTCACGCCAGGGTGCTGACAAAGGGTTCAATGATTTTATTGAGAAGGAAAGGGGTGATGTTATTGTAGACGGGGAGAGCTATGTACTGTTGGGGAAATTTCCACTATTTTGTTTCTCGCCGTCTGTACCTTTGCTTCCTGTCCCCTCCACTTCCTGTGGCACAAAGCACTTTGGGTGTGATGTCAGAAAGCAAATTCCACCTCTTACAAAATCAGGGATTGGACACGCAATACAATCATCTGTTGACCGTTACATTTAAAAGAAGGGGTCTCTCACCACTTCTTTGATTCACTGTGGAACAACATCTGAGAAGGATTCATTGGTCATCTTTTGGGAGGATGGAACTTTCCAAAGCCCTCAACCACTGTTGTGAAGAAGGAGCAGTCCAAGGTATTGAACATCTCTGTCCCCTGCCTACTCCCAGGCAACATTGGGGTGACTGTTTCTGTGGAGCACAACCTGTAACTCTGCACCAGAATATCTCAATGCTGAGAGAGAAAATCCTGAAAGGACTCATCCGGTCCTAGATCCCCTGCAGTGGGCACCACAGCACCTGGAAGACCAGATCAGCTCCCTGTTCTGATGCACCAACGCATCTGAACTGTTGTTGAATGGCGTTTGCTGCTCACCAAATCAGGGGGTTCCCATTGGTGCTGCCTTTGGCACTCCTATGACCATTCAAACTGCATGTCCTGCATCTCAAAGACAGTTCAATCAACTGCTCATAATAGGGGACCAATGCAACCCACTAGAGAGTCACTGGCCGACTTGAACCATGAGACGACCCGACTTGCCTTCAAACTACCATTTCACTGAACCGCACACCAGATCAACAGGATCACTGATTGTAATCATTGCTGTCCACCGACTTTAACCACTGGACCATCACTCACAGACCCTTCCCAGTGGTTACAACCCGCATTGACCGACTCAACATTTAACAGATACTGGTGAGCACTTTGACCTACTTTGCTGAACACTGCATCCAAACTGCATAGAGCTACCACATTCAAAGCTGCTTGATGCCTACTTGCTGCTTGGGCACACACAAATCAATGTACCCGAACTGAGCTTGATCTATTTACATCCCTGCTTGAAGCCATGTTTGAACCTGTTGAACCACCGAAGAACTGAAACAAAGTGTGGGCAAGTCTGGTGTCAGAGTTGTTTGGTGGCTATGCTTGTCAGAATTAATTTTGGATCCTACACACTCAGGAGAGTGTGTTTACTGCATTGTGTCAAACACACCAGAAAAGACCTTGGGAGCCTGTGCCTTAATTTTTTTTTTCCTTCCTGACTTAAGCGTATGACCCGCGCCAGCCCCCTTGGCAGCATACAAATACAGCTGTTGTGTGAAGCATGTGCAAAGTGTGGATAGGTGTGGTGTCAGTGTCAGTGTTGAGGTCGGCAGTCGGAAGCAGCGAAGTGCTGCTCCATTTGCACAGTAAGTTACAGCAGATGCTGTAAACCCCATTTTTTTATTTTTTACCTTGCAGTGACTGTTTTGAAATACTCCAAGTGTGCTCCAGTGGATAAAACTACCAGTTGAAGTCTGTCATTGCCTGGAGTGCGCTCCTTTATTTCCTTGATCGTAAGAGAGGCTCAGTGTATACTAAGGGTCATTCTGAACACGTATCTTATATCAGCGCTTGATATTAGATATTAACTCAGTATCTTCAGGACATATTTGTTAAAAAGGTTAAACTCATACTGTATCACGACTCTGGGACAAATTTGTCTGTAGTTCACTGTACATGTATGCCCTGAGAAGCTTATCCTGACCGTTGGATTGAAACATAGTTGAAGAAATGTTTTGGATGGCTCGTAAATTTCCATTAAATAACTCTCCTAGTGAAGGATTAAGTGTTAACAAGGCCCCTGCTAACAGCATGGAACTCCCTCTAGTGAAAGACAAGGCTTCCACAAAATCACAGCTTAGTTTAATGTGTCTAGAAAAGAGAATGCTCAAATAGCAGTGGAAGCCAGGGTAGAGCAAGCTGCAGTGACAGATGACAAAATGGCTCTGCAATCCAATGAAGGGGGAACATCAGAGCATGCCAATGATGACTCCCTCACAATATTTTCCGTGGAGGCATAAATAATCGGCCCCACTGGAAACCTCGGCCAACACCAATAATAACCAATAATACTGTTAAGGCAGAAACTGCCTTGGTGGCTCTAAACTATATTCTGTCTTCTTTTCCCACACTCTACAACAGTATTTAAGTGGAAGTGAAAACACTCACCATCCTACTAAATTAAATTAAGACCAAATTGGAAAATACTGCTAAGGAAGCCTAAATTTGGGATTTGTTAAACTTTGATCAACTGTACAAAAAATATGATCTTTCACGAGCAGTTTCAATGCTGCAAAATGCGGTCAGCCAACAAGTATCGACAGACAGGTAAACCCTTCTTGCCTTGCCACTGTGATAAATCAGTAACCAGCTGCGAGTTTTGCAGGCAAAATGGCTATAGAGGAGGAAAACAGGGCACTGGACCACCCACCCCTTGATGACCAAAATGTGGTCTGCACCCCAGTTGGGAGGAATGCAAAGCAGAAAACGAAACACTTACAGGAGCAAAAAAACGAATGTTAAGGGGATAAATAACAATAAGAAACCCCCCCACAAGTTTCTGCCTAATCCCACCATTCAGGATTCATTTAACCATGCTAAACAAAAACTATTAAAATCAGTGCCCCTGCTACAGAGTATAATAAATCAGTTATTCTGGATAGTTCTTCGGAGAGTGACTCTTCAGCAGACGATGTTGTACGAAGGTCTAACTTCCACCAACAGAACAATGGATGCAGCATGCCAACTCATCAGAAAGCGATTATCGGGACGTTATTATGCCAGGAAAAAAGCAATCTTCATGAGTTGGCTTCCTCACCCAGACTGGCACAAAGACAGTGCATTTTTCATCTCAGAGGGATATACAATATAACACTATGTAAAATGGGTCATTGGCTGCTACTTCAGCTGGGACAGAGCATGTTTTAAATTTGTTTCATTTCAGGATAATATTCAATTTCACTGATTTTGCACAAAACGTAATAACTAATATTCATAAACATACTTCTTGATCCAATTCCAATTATCAAACAGAATCCAGTGTCCTTAACATTGGGAGCAAATTAGTCTATATGGAATAACTCGAATCCAAATTCAAAATGCATGGGGCTCTGTTTCAGCAGAAAATAAACGTGCAAGCTAGATTCATGCCGGGTTGTGAAAATATGAAATTCCAATCTGCTGAAAGAAATATTGTAGAGAAAGGAAGCGAAAGGAACAGATGTAACATTTGTTGTTCATCAGGACAGTTATTATCAATGGGGAAAAACACTGAGCAGATCGGGTGATGTGGATGATTCTAGTTGGGAAATATTTTCTTTGAGTGGCAGCATAAGGACTTGAGTGGGTGTAGCTGGGCCAGACATTCAGAAACATCCAGAGAGAGAGACACATCCAGAGACATCTTTAAAGGCTGGGCTGAGACGAACTGACAGGAAGGACTGGGACACTGTGCTGAAAGGGACAGTGATATTCAGCAAGCTGGCAGAGAGACAGACTCCAGAGCCGAGGGCTGTTTGATGGGCTTTTCTGCATAAGTGTTTATCTACGCGACCCTGGGTTCCTTGCCAAGTTGGGACAGAAGCATCACCATCAGATCTAGGTAACTATGCAGTGGGGTGCGAGAAGTGCGCCTGGAAATACTTACAGGTTTTATAGTACCAATAGATTGTTGTTTCTGTTTCAAAATATTTATGATTTTCCATGTTACGTGGGCTCCACTTATGAAGTGAGTTTTCTTAGATGACAGGCTCCTATCTGCTAACAATTCAAGGTTGCCTGCCAAGCGTTGCTGATAAGCTGGCAACAAGTGCGTAAGTAAAACCTATAATTCAAAAGGCTATTTTATTTTATGTGTGTGAACACTCTGATGAAATGCATTTTTGTCATGTCCAAGTAACTTGTATGCATAATGCAACTGTCTGAACAGTTTTGAATTTTAACATTCTATAAAACAAATCAAAAGCTGTAAAAACAAATTGGCTTGTGTCTGCATTTTTATTAGCACACAGACTGAGGTCCAACAGGTCATAGGCTTATTTTACCATAGGTGATAATTCATATTGCCACGTGTGGTAAATTCTGAAATAGATTGTTTTCTGTGAAATTAGTTTTTACAAGCGCCAGATGCGTGTGTGTGTGTGTGTGTGTATACAGTTATTTGTTTATAATATTATCCATATGTTCGCATCTCAGCCACCAGGGCATATGGCGGCATTGTACATAAAATGATGTTAGTGTGAAAATATCAGTTACCCCATTGAGTGTATCAAGTCCAGTAACATCTACAAAGAAGTACCCTGGTAAAAGGAACTGATGTTAGGTTATGTTCTGAAGTTAGTCGCGCAAATATAAAACAAAAAAAAAATACAAATTACCATAAGCGACACCACCACCATAAAATACAACAAAATTAGGTGTAACCCCAGATTATAGGCCACATATTTGGTGGGTTGGCCATTGAGAACTTCGAAACAGTTACTGGGTGTGGCATTGCATTATTGGCGTAGCCATACTGTGCACCTATTAAGTGAATTAGTGCTGTGAAGTGGTGCAGCGCTGTGTGCTCATTTGACTCACACAATATTTATTTATTTATTTATATATTTATTTATTTATTTATTTGTATTTGTAGAGCACACTACAGCCCACAGGCATCGAGGCGCTTTGCATGTAAATGAAAGGAAGCTTAATTGTTATTACAGTGATACAGTCTTGGTTACAGCCATGTAACAGAGAACAAATGATAACATGGAATTTAGGATTAACAATTCAGACAAATAGCCTGGTTTTGATGGCTTTGCTGAATGCCAGATGGGAGTCAATCATCCTAAGGTTCGCAGGAAGGGAATTCCAGAATGAGACCGCCATGGAGGGGAAGCTAGTGCCACCTGCCCGCACTTTCCTGCTTTTGGGAGTGGAGATCAGGTTGGTGTAGGCCACCCTGGTAGGCCTTAGAGAGGAGAATTTCTGAATTTGGGTGGCCAGGTAGGCAGGTGCTAGATCATGGAGGCATTTATGCACGTGTGAGAGAGTTTTGAAGATTATCCTTTCTTTAACAGGCAGCCAGTGCACCTGCCTCCTTGTTGTGGAAATATGATTCTTCCTGGAAATCCCAGTGGCAGCCCTGAGGGCATTGTTCTGGACCACCTGTAGTTTGGCAATGTTTTTGCTGGAGGTCCCTACCAGGAGTGCATTGCAGTAGTCAAGTCTTGATCCGATGATTGCCCTGGCAATGGTGAGGCAGTTGGGCAAGGAGAGGAACGGTTTTGCTGCATTCAGTAGCTTGGAGAAGTAAGCAGTCAAGGACACAATGGTGCTTTTTTGTTTATCCATGGTCAGATTCTGAGTCAAAGTAGACGCCAAGTGTTTTGATCGTTTGGGAGACCGCGATGGGGATGTTATCAACAGCAAAGGAGCAATATTGATTACCCAGATTGCCAAGGATGGAGGGGGATCCAATCAACAGAAGTTCTGTTTTTTCACTGTTGAGGCATAACCAGTTTTGTGCCATCCATGACTGGATCTTGGAGTAAATTGAGTTGAGAGTGATGCTGTTGGCCTGGTAATCACCTGAGAGGGGGATAAGTACCTGTGTGTCATCTGCATAATTAGTATATGAGATGCCCAGGGCGTCCAATAATTTGAACAGGGGCCTGGTTAACAGGTTGTACAAGGTGGGTGCAATGCAGGACCCCTGTGGGACTCTGCATTTGATAAGGCTTGTGGTGGCACAGGCTGAGTCAGAGAAGACTTTCATAGCCCTATCCTGTAGGAACAATGAAATCCGGTCACACGCCTTAGGGGAGAAATTGGCAGTTTTGTGGTGACAAAGTGTGTTATGGTCAACCAAGTCAAATGCCGCCAATAGATCAAGGAGAAGGAGGAGCGCTGGTTTGCCTGCGTCTCTAAGTTCGTCCATTTGATTCTTTAAGTCAAGGAGAGCCGTTCCAGTGCCGTGGCGAGGACGGAATCCAGACTGCCAAAGGCCCAGAAGGCAGTTGTCCTCAAGGTATTTCTGAACTTGTAGGTAGGCTGCTTTGTCCAGAATTTTCAGGAGGAACGGGACTGTTGTGATGGGTCTATAGTTCCCTGGTACCAGTGGGTCAAGGGACGGTTTCTTAAGGAGCGGGCAGACCCAAGCTTCCTTAAGGCCAGTTGGGACATGGCCGGATTGGAAAGAGGCATTAATGAATGCTGTGAGGAAGGGGACCAGGGTGGAGGCACAGTCTTTAATTAGCTGTACTGGACATGCATCACCTTTTCAATTAGAGGGTTTCATGGTTTTGAGGAGGGCAGCAACTTCAATTTCACCCATTTTCTTAAACTCTAAGAGGTTTGGTGACTTCGTTTGCATGGTTTTGAGTGGGTCGCTATGAAAATCAAAGAGAAGGTGAGTGAGGGCCTTTTGATGGGCTCGAATTTTGGATTGTAAGGTATTCAGTTTGTCGAGCATAGCCGATTGGGTTTTGTTGCACCATTTTTCATCCTTCACGAAAGTGGGAGGTGGGTAGGACAGCTTTTCCAGCACTCTAAAGATGGTGAAAATGTCTTTAGTCCCTGATTTGGCGTTGGTTATCCTAGTATTGAAGGACGCTGCTTTGGCCTTGATTATCCTAGATTTGTATTCTCTAGATATGGCATTAAAAGCCCTTTTTGAGACCTCATTGGGGTTTGTTTTCCAAGCTGAAAGCGCACGTCTCTTCTTGGAATGTTTAGCTTTCTTTGCTTTCCTCATAGTTAGAGGAGCGATGGCGTCTATGGCCTGGCTAATTGCGATTTTAAATGCTGTGGAGAGGATGTCAGGGTCCTTGGGAAAGGGAGGCTGCAATGTAGGCACTTCAAGGAGGGGGAGATCTTTTCTGCAGTTAGTTGAGGCGAGCTTCTGGTGAGTGCCGCAGGGAGTGGGGTCACCGGACTCGGGGGTGTTAAGGTCAAATTGTAAGTAATGGCGGTCAGACCATGGGATATGAGTGTTGCTGGTGAGGTGGACAGAGCAGTTGTGGTGGCTAACCCAGTCGAGCGTGCAACCTTTGATGTGAGTAGGTTCTGAGTTGACATGAGTAAACCCAAGTGTGGAGAGGGCTTTACCCAGGGCAGTGGTCTGGGTGTGCTTTGGGTCATGGAGTCCAAGGTTCAAATCACCTAAGAGCAGAACCTTAGAGGTTTTTACCTGAGAGTGCATGCAGCAGGGCCTCATGGAATTCAATGCTAGGACCCGGGGGTCTATACACTAAGTGGATGGCAATGCTACAGTTAGGGGAGAGGTTGATTTTGAGTAGAAGGTAATCAGAGTTTTACCAATCTCCCCTTCAATCTTCCTGATATTAAAGGAGTCTTTAGCAATTAAGGCAACACTGCCACCTCTTTGATGGGGACGGTCTTGTCTGAATATGGCGTATCCTTCTGGGGCGGTGAGGGAAAAGGCAGGGCCAGATGCCTCATTGAGCCAGGTTTCAGTGATCATGAGGAGGTCAATGTTGTCCTTTAGGATAAGATCATGGACATCTAGGGCATGAGCTGGCACTGAGAGGGCGTTGACAAGGGCGCATTTAAGGATAGCGTTGGGCACAACAGTGAATTTGGCAGATTTAGGTGATGGCAGGGGGGCGGGTAGCGGGGGCACGGAGCTTGGTGGTAGGCGCGTGCACAATATGAGACAGGAGTGGTGGCACAGTGGTAACAACAGGGGCACATAGGCTAGCATCAGGTGTGAGCACAGTATGGACCATAGGCACAGTGATAATAACAGGGGCACATAGGCTAGCATCAGGTGTGAGCACAGTATGGACCATAGGCACAGTGGTTATAACAGGGGCACATAGGCTAGCATCAGGTGTGAGCACAGTATGGACCATAGGCACAGTGGTAATAACAGGGCACATAGGCTAGCAACAGGTGTGAGCACAGTATGGACCATAGGCACAGTGGCAATAACAGGGGCACATAGGCTAGCAACAGGTGTGAGCACAGTATGGAGCATAGGCACAGTGGTAGTAGCAGGGGCACATAGGCTAGCATCAGGTATGATGGAACATAGGTGGGGGCACAGTACTAGACACAATATACAAGGCACAAATGTTAGCAGCAGGCCGGTACATGGAATGGGGTGTGGTATCTAACATGATAACAGATGCGGAGAGCGGTTGTGATATTAGGATAGAGGAGGGCAACTGAGAGGGGGCTCCTTGGTTGTGGTTGTCGCTTCGATGTGATGAGAGTTGTGTGTTCTTCTGAAGTCTTAAGGGTAATGGAGACCCAATTTCACAGACTGACGGAGGACATGAGGAGGAGCAGGTAGGCGCATCGGGTGCAGGAGGGGTGGCGGATGTGCATTCGAGGAGCTGAGGGGCAGCTCGGTATACTGAGCCGGCCTTTGATGTCGGGACAGGAGAGCTGCGGCTTGTGACCCGATGATGGGGGTATGGGTGGCGAGTAACTGAGCCACCGGAGAGAAGCAGCCTTGACCCTGAAAGGGCAAGCGGGCGTGAGCAAGTCTGATACCCAGCCGTGAGTTACGGCACTGCAAGGTAGGCATGTAGGAGAGAGGAAAGCTGGGTGATGTGCGCAGGCATAGCCATGCGTTTCTGGCATCAAGGGGAGCATTGGAGTGGGGAGTAAAAGTTACAGAGCAATGCTTCTCACCCTTACCTTTACACAATGAGCGTAGTGCGCCTTTCGTGATGTCGAGCAGTGAAGAGCTGCTGAGAGGGAGCCGGGCCTTTTCACACAGCCTTCTCTCTGCGGCTTCGCCTCGCGGCGTGCCTCCCCTCCATTTAAGGCAGGAGGGGAGGGACTGCTGAGGCTTGGGGCCGAATCAGGTCACGTGTGGGCATTTTGTATATTGTTGCCATGGAGATGCAAGCAGCGGCCATCTTATGTTCGGGCGAATCCTTGTGGCTTGGAATGGGTGCAGATTTTCTGTAGTATCACTCCTGTGCTGCGTAGATGATCGGATCAGCTGCATGGGCAGTCAACTGTTGGTTCCCTCGCAGCAGAACTGCTGAAAGGGAGCCAGGCCTTTTCACACAGCCTTCTCTCTGCGGCTTTGCCTTGTGGCATGCCTCCCCTCCATTTAAAGCAGGAGGGGAGGGCCTGCAGAGGCGTGGGGCCAAATCAGGTGGCGTGTGGGCATTTTGTATATCAGTTGTCATGGAGATGCAGGCGGCGGCCATCTTATGTTCGGGTGAATCCTTGTGGCCTGGAATGGGCACATATTTTCTGTAGTAGCATTCCTGTGCTGCGTAGATGATCGGATCAGCTGCATGGGCAGTCAGCTGTTGGTTATTGTCACCATGTCCCAAATTGAGGCTGATTTTTCTGAACTGGCAAGCTGTCTTGAGGCAAAGCATTTTGCCATGCAGTTCTCACTTCAGAAAATGCAACAATATGGAAGTACAGGATCTGCACAGAATTGGAGAAGGAGTCACTTGAACATATCATTGATGAAGGGAGCATTGTGCAGGTATGCCTCATGATACTGTTTAGAGCCCCGGATCGCAAGGAAGTGAAAAATTAGATCAGATTATGTGGAAAGTTATGTTTTTTGTTACACAGATCTTTAAAATTGCAAGGAAATGACACTGAGATGATTAACAAGTTACAATGTAGCTTGGATAATGTGTATGATCAAGTGCAGCAACTAAAAGCAGAATTAGAACAGGGCACAGAATTGCAATCTAAATGCAGCAATGTGGCTACTCAATGGGCTCAGAACGAGAAACAATTTGATAAGAGTGAGCAAGAATGAATGCACGTAAAAGGGATTTTAAATGCAATAAGACTTGACAAAGATGCTGCCATTTCGGAGATGCAAACCCTTTAAGAGCAGAACATGGAAAAAGACAAGCAATTTCACACTGTAGAACAGGAGATGGTCAAGTTAATGGAAGAGAATGGCAAGAAAGACAGGGCATTTAATCAATGTCAGGCACAAATAAGTGAGTTGCAAACAAAAATTAGTAAGATCAGGGATGAGAATTCTAAACTCTGTCTAAAATCTCAGGAAATGCCACAAGGCAATGCATTCAATGGAATTGAAATTATTTACAGCTCTGTCCAAGGGACAATGTACCAACAGCTGTTCTTGTGGCCAGACCTGGTTATAGCCCAGTTGTGGTGTATGCATCACCAGCCAATGGCCATAATCATTCCTACCCACAAGAGAACAGAAATGAGCGACAAAGTGACACACCTCAAAGAGCACCATGTAGCCCTATCAAAATCATGATATCTATCCAAATGTTGATTAAACCATCCAAAAAGGGAGTCAATTGTTGCATGGAAGACCACTTTGAAACAGTTCATGATATATTTGGAGCCCTCCAGATACCTACGGAACAATATAGACAGTATTTTCACCTAACGCTTGATTCAGCAGCTTCTAGTGTCATTCGGGGTCTCAATGAACAGGAAAATGTGTCATGGCGGACTTTGAGAAAGAGGTTAGGCATCAATGTTCACCTTATCAGTCGATACAAGATGCCAAAAAAACAGTAGTGTATAAAACGACTGCAAAGCCAGATATGTCCCCTCACCAGTTCCTCCAAGATTTAAAAAAAAATGCTCACGCTTGATGTGGCCTTTAATCCTAACTCTGTAGAATTTAAGACTGCATACTTTTATAGGCTCCAAAAATAAATTGTATCCCAGTTGATTTGTGAATTTGACAGGGGAAAATCACTAGAATGGATAATAGAACAGGGGACCAAGCTATATGAGGTGATATATGGTCAGAGAGAGGAAGGGCCTAAGAGTAGCGAGACAAAACCAAAATGTAAGGAACCAGTGCCAGCAAATCTGTAAAAATTATGCTTGAATCAGCCCAAACCCAGGCAAGAAACAACATGACACCTAATCAAAGGGGTATCTCTCCACCAAGGACACCACTTCAAAACTCTATGTCCAAATATATTGATCCAAGCAATAAGGAGTCTTACATTAGCCCTAGATATCTGGGTAATGCCCCTCGAGTGGGATTTCACCCCGCTATGTCAGTTCTAATCTACAATCAAAATCAGGGCTCAGAGCAGATTTGACCCTAACACAATGGTGTATGGCCATCAAGAAAGACCAAGGTATGTGAGTAGATTAATTGAAAATGGAAACCAGCATATGGGACAATTCCCACCAAATGAAAGACAAAATAGGAACTATGTCCCTCGCCAATATAACCAATCACCAATCAACCATGGTCAAAGGATGGTCACTCTGCGTTCTCCACCTACTATGCCACATGAATTCAGAGGTAACCCACATAGAAATCAATCTCCTGAGAGGTACCAGCATAGGCCTAATCAATGTGAATTTAACCAGTACCCACCCGTCCAGAGACATGGACAACGTTCAATGCTTAGAGGCACAAGTCAAAATGTTGTCTGAACAAAAAGGAAAGTTGTGTGCAGTTCAAAAACAGCAGCCAAGTGAAGGTACAGAATGCCATAGGAGTGATCTTGTGTGTTCTGACAAGTGACTTTTTAATAGCCCCTGTACTGATAAAAAGAACAGAATCTTATGAATCACCTTTGTATAATGGTCCTGAATTGCCTACCGACTTAAAAATAAGAACACACATGAATGAAAGTGAGACAGGGAATTTCAACACACACAAAAAGGGAGTGGTTAAACTTGGAGTTGAATCAGCCTATTGAAGTGAGTGCAAATGAAGAACAACAAGGGGAAAATTAACAAGAAAAGCCTAAAGAACAGAGAAACAGATTTTAAAAGAGCATCCAAAGTGAAAATAAAACCCAAGGTGAAGAGGTAGGATCAGTAGTTAGAGTATCCTCCCTTGATAATCAGAATAATGTTAAGCTCCATACAGAGAAAACGGTAGCTCAAAAGGAGGGTGCAGGTCAGTCACCTGAGGAGTATTTTGAACGACAAATATTCCAAGAGGCAGAAAGGACAGGCACCATGCATAACACAGATAAGTGTCATGTGCTGGAAGTTGGCAGGCTGCCATATGTCACGCTGGAATATTCAGTCAAAAAGTTGCAGTGTGAATACTGGTAGTTCCAAGTAAGTGGGGCAGTCAGTGGCTATATTCCAAGTGGGTTCTGAGCCCAGGAAAATAGACAAAGAAGTGGGCAAAAAGGACGGGAAAAATTCACATACCCATTTGTCTAGCAAGGTGTAAAAAGAAGCTAAGGAAAGTGAGTCTGGAAATCAGCAACAACTCACACTTTTTGTGTGTGCAGGAGGAGGTTGAAGACAGATGCTATGATCCTATCAATATTGAAGAAAGAAGTAATGCATTTGCAATGATTGATACATGTGCCCAAGCCACGATAATGTCAAAAGAACTAGTAAAAAGTATCAATGAAGGAAGATCCCCACAAACACCCCATAAAGGTGAGACAAAACAAAGGCCCTATGCACAACTTCAATGGTGAAGAAATACCTATCGAAGGTGTCACAGAGGTTAACATAAAGATAGGGAAGCATTGGATGAGACAGGACATTTTGATCACATCCATCAATGAAATACTCTTTCTCATAGGGACAAATTGCCTGAAGAGTTTGTCGCCCCTCATAGATGGGGTAAATGAGGTATTGTGGTCCAGAGCCAAAAAAGCATTGAGGCCTTAGAAAATAATGACACAAAACAACAGTGTAAAAGAATGCTATACCGTTGCTAAATCAGAAAGTGCAGTGGAAGTATATCTTCACAATGGCTGTGTGCCTAATGTCACTGTCATTCTCATGTGTCAGGGTGAAATGCGGGTAGAAAAAGAGAAGCAGCCTTTGGAGATTTATTTGGACCCCAAGAAAAAATGGCAAACAGAAATAGATGAAAACACATTGCGCTTTTATTTAAATGAAGAAAAAAATGCAAGCCAACTGTCACTCCAAAGATAAATATAGAAAATCACATTTCAACCCTTTCAGAAATACACATGAGAGATGGGCAGCCATGGATCCCCATCCATGTGAATGGGCATCCTGAAATGATAGAATCCACTGTAGCATTCAAGCATGAAAGAAGCTTCATTACTGAAAATGTACTCCAGCAAATAAATGACAGGGAGTTCAGAATAAAGAATCAACACATCTTTGGCCTAGACGATACAGAGTCGGGGCAAATAATTGTAGGAAGATGCATGTTAAAGGTTACAATTGGTCCTAAGAGTATTCATCACAATGTGTGGATCGTGAACGGGACACTAAACACATTTTATTTGATAAATGACATCATGCACAGAATGTGTATGGTGTTGGACTTTTTAAATCAAAAGATGTGTCCAGGTTAGCGGGGGCCACACCTGATTTTGAGGACTAAAGACACGCTTATCACTGCGCACAGATGGCACCCTATGCAGTTGAATTGCAGGTAAAAAAGGATGTTACCATTCCCGCATTCACCAGACAAGTTACAATAGCATTAAAATACAGAAAGGAACAACAGATAAACAATTCTGATGCATTTGTATGTCTAAATGAATCCACGAGGCACAACTAGAATGCAAATATACACTACTGATAGAGATTGGGGATGGACCCATTCAATTCCTAGTGGACAATAAAGGGTGCCAAGACTAGAAGAGAGTTCAGCAATAGGGATGGCAATACAGAAGTCTTACTACAATGCAGATTTCAGTTATGCAGTGATCGGGAACATCCCTGAAAGCTATGTGACTGCACAGGGTGAGTTACCAGAATCCTTGCATTCTAAGCCTAGAGGAATCTTGAAAGTTCAGTCTGTGTATACTTATGAGTCAAGTGAAATAATGTGCTGTCATCAAGATGTTTGCATTCTATTCGAATTAGGGGATCTGAAAGTCTAAAAATGCATATTTTTTTTTTTTTTTTTATTGATTTGGTTGAATTTAATCAACCTTTCAAACAGTACAGAAGATAAAATGAATGAAATATACAGCATTTGACATAGTTTTGACTTTCATCATGTAAATCTTAAAAAGTACAGCATCTTGTTTACATTACTTGCCAATTAAAAAGTTGGAAAAACATCAGGTGCAGCATTTGATTAAATTCTCGCTTTGATTAATTGTCTAATTTAAGACTAACAAGAAAATTAACAGCTGCTATTTGAATTGCACTATTATTAGAACCTAACAGAACCGACCAGCATTCATCCTGTGAAATGTTACCTAGATATTGACAGTGTCTAGCAAAAGCAATTTGTCTAATAGGTCTGAGTGGTACACATTCTGTAAATAGATGAGCCAATGTTTCACCCGTAGGTGAGGCTTGGCAGAATCTACAGATGTTTTGTTCTGGACTAATTAGTTTGCGTTTGGCTCTAACTTCCATGGTAGCCCAGAGGTTGAAGCGAAGGCGCATTATTCCTGTTCTATATTTGGGGGCTGGTGATCGTACTAGGTATGCTGGTAATGTTTTGATTTTTTTTGGAGGGAAGCGGACCGTATCGCTGTCACGATACTTGGTGCTTGATTCACATGTATCAATCCAATCTGTTTGATGTATTTTAAATTTAGCTTTTTCGGGGTTCAGCAATAATAATTCAAGTGAGACTTCTGCTTTCGTCATTATTTGGTATACTCTTGTTAGCCAGTCCGCAATATATCTAGATTTCTTTGGTGCAAATATGTGGCCGGAAAGCGTGTTTAATAATACGTTTTCATTAGTTGACAACAAGCATTTCCCAAAGAGTGAACATATTCGCCAGTTATAGTGGGCTTCAAGAGAAGGCAGACCAAGCTCGTATCTCAACCATGATGTGGGGACGCATTGAGGTAGGTGGAGGAGTGCACGCCAATATTTTGCTTCCCACTGATCGAATTTAAATGCAGAGTCTACAGGTAGTGTCTCCAAACCATATAATAGTATGGGGACAACTTTCTTGGTCCAATAATGCCATGCTGGAAGAATGGAGAATTTGCCAAATCTGTGCATGATAACCCGAGCTTGGGAGATGGAAGAAACTAGCTTGGACTCGAGCCTCTCTATCTGCCCATGAGGTTTTGGGTGTCCTTCAACGATCATACCTAGATAGCAATAGCTTGGAACAATACTTAGTGGGGCGCTACCTATGGACCACACAAATGAGGCTGGGCCTAAACGCTTGGGGGAGTATTGCATGATGTAAGTTTTGGACGTGTTAACTGACAATTCATTAGAATGCACATACTGATGGAACGTAGCCAGGAGTCGCTGTAACCCCACCTGGGTTCTGGATATAAGGACTAGGTCGTCTGCATACATGAGAGATTTGACTTCTTGATTACATAGTCTGGGAGAATCGGAAGTAACAGCAGAAAACGCAAATTTAACATCATAGATAAAGTAATTGAACACTGCTGAAGCTAGAGAGCAACCTTGTTTCAAACCACGGAAAGTCGGTATGCTATTTGTTAATAGACCATCTAGTGTGATGCGTACTCGGATCGTCGTGTCATGGTGCAATAGATGTATGATATCGTATAGGGTCGTTGGGCAGTTGTCTCGGGCAAGCTTATTTAGTAATAGAGGACGACTGACGGAGTCAAAAGCTGCATGTAAATCAATGAAGGCCAGAAACACCTGTTGTTTTGTTTCTTGACACTGAGCTTTGATCGCATTCAAGGTCATAAGATTTATGTTGGTCCCCATTCCTGCCATAAAACCAGTTTGATTAGAATCCCTCAGTTTGTTGTTGCCTGTCCAGATGTTAAATTCAGCTAGTACCAGTTTTGTGAAAATTTTCCCGGGGGCATCTAATAAAGCAATCGGCCGATAGTTGGCAGGTAGTGACCGATCGCCTTTTTTAAAAATTGGTATTATGATAGATGACTTCCATGAAGTTGGAATCATGCGATTGCGGATGATGTCGCAGAAGATCCTGAATAAGATCTTGGACCATATGTCTGGACGACTTTTGAACATATGATTTGACAATCCATCTGGGCCTTCGGCTCTTGATGAGCTCAATTTTTTTATTATGCCATGTATGGCCTCAACTGAGATTTTTAAATTCCAGCTAGATGTCGGTGCCGGCGAATAGTTGTCGTGTTTATAGTAAGGGTCGTCATATAGTGTTGAAAAGTGGTTAATCCACATATGTTCAGAAACCCCATTCAGTTGAGTATCTGCTTGGAGATGACATGATTGGTTATTTAAAAGAGCCCACATGCCAGCTGAATTTTTGTTCCTCATGGCATTGCCCATAGCTTCGCTATCTTGTTGATATAACAGAGACTTATGGCCACTAAGCCAATTTTTATATTGACTTTTCGCAGATTTCAGTACTTGCCATTTGTCGGCTTTAGTTGAAAGTAGGATTTTTCTTTTGAGCATTCTATATTCTGTCCTTCGTTTACAGACTACCGGGTCAAATGTATGTGGATGTTTGATCCTATTTGATTGTGGTATGTTGACGGTCTGGACAAATGCCCCTAATAGATTGATGTATTCAATGCTGGTGCAATGGTGTGCCCCGGTCATTACAAGATCTTTAAACTGGTTCAAAGAGTTAGCAGTCCATTTGAGCCGTATACGGGAGTTATTCACTCCCACTGTACCATGATAATACGTGTGTCTGGTTGGAATTATGGAGTGCAACATACACTGTAAAGACAGGAGGCAATGGTCGCTTTTGGGATGGTCTATGATGTCAAGGGAGACTACCTGTTGGAAAAGCTTGATGTCAGCATAGATGTAATCTATGATGCTATTTGCAGAGCCTCTATGCCATGTGTAGTGTGGGGGGACATCATTATGGACTGAGCCATTCACCATGTGATAATTGCGCTCAGCCATGATCTGTTCCCATTTGCGAACACCTTGGGTTTGTTCTCCCACCTTCAAACAATTGAGGTTCAGGTCACCGAGTATGATGGTATATGAGATTGTTTTGTCCAGATGAATTAGGTCAAGCATATCGTTTAAGCCTTCAAAGAACAACTCATCAGGCATACTGAGAGGATTACGATAAATATTTAATAAGGCAAAGTTTATATCTTGATTGCAAATTCTCACAAGTTGAATGTGTGCGCCTACAGAAGCCCATGGAGTGATTGAAAAGCTAAATTTAATGTTGACGGCCACTAGGAGTCCCGAGGATGGTCGACCTCCAGTCAGTACTGCGGGAATTAAGGCAATTTCATAGCAATCCCATAACGGAGGTTTAGTAAGCCATACCTCTTGTAGAGCGATGAGATGGTATAGTAATGACATCTCACTAAAAGAGGCCTGGAGATGTTTATGCCCTCTTGTGTTCCAACTGGCCACAAAAAGAGCATTTCGAATTTCATCTTTTGGTTGTTAATACCGAGAGTTTTCAGGTAACCATGATGGTCTGGATTCACTACGGGAGCCCTGATATATCTTAGGGACCATAGCAGAGATGTTTGAGGGCAGGTGAACGGAGTCAGGTTCCTCTGCCAACAAGAACCCCATATTAAATAGAACCATTTTGTTGCGCCATATTAATTGATGTACTATGCCCGATGGAATCCAGAGTCTGACTATTGATAAGGAAGTTTCGGAAATGAATTCAACTCTATCTATATCGTGTGAAGAAATGTTGCATAATTCCTCCGTGTCACCAAAAATATTCAGGACACTTTGTCGGTTTAGATCATATTTTTGGTCGGTGCCCTCCCGACATTTAAGGATTAAGGTATGAAATTGGGATTGACCTGGGTTCGATTGCCCGGTTGGCCAGCGCTTGTTGTTATTGCGCGGGGGCCCTTGTGCATTAGGGGGCCTGCTTTGTCTAGGATTTCTTGTCACTTCCGATGCTAGATTTACAGGTGATTGATTCACATTATTTGGGTGTTCTGCTGGTCTTGTGGGGACACCTTGAGCCTGTGTGAATACAGAGACCACCTTTGCAGCAAGATATTCGTCTACTTGCTTTTTTAGTTCATTTGTCAAGGACTGGATGCTATTTTCATTAAGTTTGTGTGTATCATTTGGCATAGGTGCAAACGTGACCGTCTTGGACTGGTTTGCAAGCACAGAAGGAGCTTGTACGGAAATAGGGATTTGCTGGGGAGAGAGGTTTGCAGGGAACAAGCCAGTACCACTCTTGATAGATGGTTTGAGTGGAGTTTGGCCCTGTGGCTGCACTGTATGTGAAATGGTGGAATTTTGAACAGAAATGTTTTTTTCTGGAATCAAGGCAGTTATCGGAATTTTCTGTAGCGCACCCAAAACTTGTACTAGTTGTGATAAGGGAGACAGGGGCTCAGGTGGGGGGACCATGGTTGTATCATTAGAGAGAGGTGCTATAAGAGACCCTGCTACTTCTGTCTCTCTGGGATGTAGGGAAGCGGCAGTTTCTATTTCGCCTAACTCACAGGCTTCTGGAGCTATTTTCTTTTTGCTAAGTGCTTTGAAAAAGGTCGCTAATGTGTTTTTTTGATGTTTAAATCCAATCATATTTTTCGTTTTTTTTATTTTGTTATTCTTCTTTACTATTTTTTTTTTTTTTGATTTCTCCACTAATGAGGGCTGAACACCACTCAAACTTTGTGTATCCATTGGAGTATCGCCAGTTGGAGCAGTTGGGCCTGGTGTTTTTGGAGTCAGTTGCTTGCTTTGGTCATGCATTATGGGCACTAGGTCCTGGCGAATAATGCCTTGAATTAGAGGCAAGGGACAGGGAGTCAATACATGAGCAGATGTTTCATTCTCTGAATTATTAGGCAATGTGGCGAGTGACTGATCAATTTTATCATTCTTGGTCTCCATTTTTGTGAGTTGTTGCATTGAGAGCCACTGTATCAAATCTTCAAAATGAGCAGATTGTTGATTTACTTTGGTGTCAAGTGCTTCATAAAGTTTACACAAACTGTGTACAGCAGTGTTAATAGCAGTTAATGTGGGTTGAAGCATGGAAAGGATTTGAACAGGATTGTCAAGCGATTGAGGGTTATGGGGGCGTGGTGTTGGAAGGGCAAATGATTTGAGGTAGGGGAGTGCATTGTCTGGGCGCAAGGCACTACTATCATCAGGGACACTACTGCAGCTCTTGGAATCAATGTTAGCATGGCTTGCGTCAGATATGCTTCCATGGATAGATATAATTTGGGGATCAGAGGATAACGAGGAAAAGACAAGTGGAGGTATGGACATATTCGCATTGTGCGTTATGTGGCAGGATTTGGTGGATTCGAGCATTGTCCGATCAGAAATTGGGCGGGAAGCAGAGCGCCTCCAAGGGGTGTGTTGTGGGTTGCTGGTTTTGCCGACTGTTATAGGGGAGGGTGTAGAAATCATACTTGTGGAAATATTGACAGAGGACTCTAATTGGATCATGTTTGATTTGCCATTTACATTGTCAAATGGGAAGCGACTTTCTTTGAGCAAGTTTGCAGGAGTAGCATTGGTGGCTGTAAAAAAAGCTTGAAGGGCCACTACCGAATTCACTGACTTGGGCGATGAAGATTGGGGCTGTGGCATCATCGCCAAGGGAGCAATGGTTGGCATGTTGGAAGTGAGCTTATAAGCTGTATATGAGGTCATGATGGAGGTGAATATACTTAGATTCACAAATACCTCAGTGGTTGGTCAAGGTATTAAAAATAATGGATACGGGCCAATAAAGAGCCAGAGATGAATAGACACTAGGCACTATACACTTGACAAGTTGCAATAAGTACCTTTATGTTTGGTGCCGTGTTGGGCCAGAACTAAGAATACTTACACTAGCACACAATTTCTTTGGCAGGACTTACGACAACTATGTGTCAACTCAATCTACCAACCGTTACCATGAATATTTCGCCACCATTCGCGCAACAGTCGCACAACAGCAGCTAGGCTTTACTCCACCGGGCTTAACGCCACAAGGGTGGTAGCCTCGCTCTTTTGTGGCGAGTAGCGGTCACGTGATAGGTCACGTGGACCAGTCTCCGCCTCCTCCAGGAAGCGGTGAAACGAGGCCGACAAGAGCCTAGTTCTGCTCGCAGTGTCGGTCACAGGATGATAGATGTGCGTGTCTCCAAAGTACTCCACACGCAGTTAGAGCAACAATCCGCACACGGGCGGCAGCCTCGCTCTTTTGTGGCGAGTAGCGGTCACGTGATAGGTCACGTGGACCAGTCTCCGCCTCCTCCAGGAAGCGGTGAAACGAGGCCGACAAGAGCCTAGTTCTGCTCGCAGTGTCGGTCACAGGATGATAGATGTGCGTGTCTCCAAAGTACTCCACACGCAGTTAGAGCAACAATCCGCACACGGGCGGCAGCCTCGCTCTTTTGTGGCGAGTAGCGGTCACGTGATAGGTCACGTGGACCAGTCTCCGCCTCCTCCAGGAAGCGGTGAAACGAGGCCGACAAGAGCCTAGTTCTGCTCGCAGTGTCGGTCACAGGATGATAGATGTGCGTGTCTCCAAAGTACTCCACACGCAGTTAGAGCAACAATCCGCACACGGGCGGCAGCCTCGCTCTTTTGTGGCGAGTAGCGGTCACGTGATAGGTCACGTGGACCAGTCTCCGCCTCCTCCAGGAAGCGGTGAAATGAGGCCGACAAGAGCCTAGTTCTGCTCGCAGTGTCGGTCACAGGATGATAGATGTGCGTGTCTCCAAAGTACTCCACACGCAGTTAGAGCAACAATCCGCACACGGGCGGCAGCCTCGCTCTTTTGTGGCGAGTAGCGGTCACGTGATAGGTCACGTGGACCAGTCTCCGCCTCCTCCAGGAAGCGGTGAAACGAGGCCGACAAGAGCCTAGTTCTGCTCGCAGTGTCGGTCACAGGATGATAGATGTGCGTGTCTCCAAAGTGCTCCACACGCAGTTAGAGCAACAATATTGAAATGGAGGCAGATATTCCAAAATATTTAAGATACAGCCACATGGTTAGAGGAAAGTGCAGATGTTCCTCCTTTGGAGGACTTCCCAGAGTTTTCTAAAATGGTAGAAGAGCAAATTCAGGTTGCAGGTGCTTGCACAAATGAGGAAGAAAAAGACCCATTGAGAAAAACATTTATGGAATTTCAGCAGGTTTTTGCCAAAGATGCATTGATTGTGGGTTAACAGATTTGCATGTTGCCACATTACCAGAAGGATATGGTAGGGAGCCAGTATTTGTGTGACAATATAGGTTACCCCAGGCATGTTTGGAATCACTAGCTGAAATAATCAAAAATGTAGAATCTGGAGGAATCATTAGGCCCATTCATAGCACGTCAAATACTGGTGTGTTAGGTGTGTTAAAACCTAACGGCTAATGGTGTTTGTGTGCAGATCTATTAGAATTAAACAGAAAGGTACCTGTTTCAAGGTGGCCCCTTCCATTCATTGATCAGGGTCTCGCCCAGGTCCACGGGTCAAAGGTGTTTACAACATTAGATCTTACAGCTGAATACTGGTGTGTTGCACTGGCTGAAGATATTCAAAATGTGTTTACATTTTCTTTTGACAAATCACAGTATTCATGGCCCCGGACACCTTTTGGGTATGTCAATAGGGGGATTGAGTTTGGGATATTCCTGAGCAAGGTGCTCCCTGATGCAGCTCAAAGGGGGACAATAGTTTACGTGGATGATGTGCTAATTAAAAATGAGAATCTGAAAAGCCATTTCAACAAGATCATACATGTACTTGGCCAGCTACAGAAGGCAGGCGAAAACATATCTTTACAGAAAGCACAATGGTGTAAAAAGAAAGTGAACTTCCTAGGTCATGAGGTGACTGAGAATGGGTTAAACCTGCAAAAGAAAAAGGTGAAGGCAGTTCATAAACTGAAAGATCCTACCAATCTGCAAGGGTTAAAGAGTGTATTAGGGATGACAGGTTATTACAAGAAATGTATTGAGAATAATGCAGAGATTACACAACCTTTAACGAGATTATTGAAACAGGGTGTAACCTGGAAATGGGAAAAAGAACAAAGTAAGGCAGTGGCCAGGTTAATAGAATGGGTAATGGAGGCGCCATGTTGGGCATATCCAATAAAGAACCAGGATTTCTTTGTAGAGATAGCATTCACTGCTCAATGCATGTCAGAAGTGTTATATAAAAGGCAAGATGTGAATAACAATATTGCATATGCTAGTAAAGCGTTGTCACAGGTAGAAGCTAAGTTCAGTGAATGTAAAAAAGCACTCCTAACCACTGTCTGGGCATTACAGAATTTACATCCCATAATTCAAGGGGAAAGGGAAATTATTGAGACACATCACCAACCTCTGCAGTTTCTGCAAAGTAAGTCAATCAGATCAGCGAATTTGGCCCCGTCCAGAATTACTTCCTGGACGTTAGCACTTCAGGGATTTCCTCTGGAAGTGAAATATGGACAAAATAAAAAGATCCTGGTTGCTTAGGGGTTAGCAGACTGCATGATTGTGCAGCCATGTGTGAACCGGAAGATACAGAGCTAGAATCACGTTTGAATGAATTTGAGCAATACCCACACAAAGGATTCAATGAAGAAATATGTAGGGATTTACCAACTGCATATGTAGATGGATGCACATACCATGTAGGAAATAATACAGAAAAAGAGCTTGTAGCAGGTATAGGAAATATCTGGTTTAAATTTGACAACATTCCAAGGGTAAGCCTGAGGAGAGGTTCTAGAAAAAGTCAAGTGGCAGAATTGCCAGCTATTTACAAAGCAGTCTATACAGCTATAGAATATAAACTCAAAGAGAAAGTTATAGTAACTGATTCTGATTATGCACGGAATAGCTTTGTAGAATATTTATCTGGCTGAAAGATATAAAGCATGCTAACCTATATCAAAACCACTTAAACTTGGAAAGGCGATTCAAGCCATAGACAAACTTGTGTCAGAAAATGATATGATAATACATTGGAAGAAAATACGTGGTAGTTTGAAAATGCCAGGTGAGGACAAAGAGGGGAATGACAAGGCAAAACAATTAGCCAAGTTCGGAGTTGTAATGTTGGAATAGTTTCCCATTGAACACCTGCCTGGTGAAATACAGATAGATGCAGTAACACACTCCAAAACTCCAAAAAACAACGAGCAACCTATGGTGCAATGGAGTTTTGATACTCCAGATCAGGACCAGATCAAAGCGCAGAAGGAAGACCTGATTTTAGGCCTATTTTATAATTATTTGTTAGTGGCAGAACAAAATCCTTTGACTGAAGATGACTGCGAAAGGAAAGAGGAATTGAGGGCGTTACTAAAAAACAAAAAGAGAATTATGTTTCAAGACGGACTGATGATTATAGAATCTGTGACAGGTCAAATACAATGGGTAGTGGCCTTGTAATTTTGGGGATTGATGTTACATCATGTCCATGATGCCATAACTGGAGGACACAGAGGTTCACAATAAAAATTGGACATTTTGAAAAATTATGCTTATTAGCCACACATTTCCCAAGATGTTGAACTCTACAACAGAGAGTGTTTAGTATGTGCACAGTTTCAACCTGCATAACCTACTCCTAGAGCACCATTAATGAACAGGGGTTTAACCCTCCAATGGTCTGATTACACATTGATTATGTCGGGCCTGTAAAAAGATCAGAAAGAGGAAATAGGTACATGCTGACAGTAACTTGTTTAACGTCCGAATGGGTAGAGTGCATTCCAGCCCCGGATTAGAGTGCACAAATGGCAGCCACATTGCTTGTAAATCATATTTTTTCAAGATTTGGTTTTCTTCAAAGAATCGAGTCAGACCATGGCAGTCATTTCACTAGTGCATTAATGACAAAGATATGACATATTTTGGGTGTGAAGAGAAAACTACACATTTCTTACCGGCCTTCCTCTTCGGGTGGAGTGGACCGGTGTAACAGGTCAATAGTGGATATGTTAAAACAATGTGTGGCTGAAGCAGGTTCTAATTGGGATCGACGGCTTCCATTGTATTAATGGCCATCAGGTTGACTCCCGCTAAGTCAACCAATCTCAGCCCTCATGAAATATTGACAGGCAGAAAAATGATGATGCCACAACACTTACTTTACAAGACAAATGAGCAGGTCCTTGTAAATGTATCCACAATTCACATATATGTGGAAGAGTTGAGGAAGCACTTACAACATGCGTTTGCATTTGTGCAGCGGAATTTGGAAAAGGTTGCTGATGGTGCAAAGACATATTATGATAGGAAGGCATCTGCAAAAGAGTATGAAATAGGAGACGATGTGTATACATTTAATTTCTGGAAGGGGAAACACAAAAACTCTAAATTCCTTGCAGCATGGCAAGAGCCATATCAAATTACAGATAAGGTTTCATCTGTGGGCTACAGAATTGCAAAAAAGGAGGGTGAATTGACAGTGGAACAGTTTGTCCATGTTAATCAAATCAAACCTTTCCACCCAAAACATGAATTCAAGAGGCTTGAGCAAGTTGAATCTAATAGAGCGTAAAAATATAAAATATAGGGTTTCACTAGCAAATGAGTAAGTGTAAATAGTGCTGGTGCATACAAGTACAAAAGGGGCTCTTATGCGAAGGCACCATGTGGGTGTTGTGTATTTATTTAAAGAATGTCTTGGTTGCATGGCATGTATTTCTATAATCTGTATTTATTGTACATGATAAGATTTGATTTCAGATGCTCCAGTGGAAAAGGAAATAAAAGGTTTACTGTGCTTGGTACTTAATGTGTTTTTTCTTTTTGCTCTAGAAAAATAATTGTTTTCCTTGTCAGCACCGGACCCTTAGAGTGCTGGATCCCTGGAGGATACCCATGGAGTGGAGTCCCCTAGAAAGCCCCCAGAAGGGGGTGAAGATGAAATCCCCAAAGACTGAGGAGATGATGACCAGAGATGAGGACTCGCTGTTCTTTCCACATTGCAGAATGAGAAAGGAAAATGCTTGTCTACTCTTCATTATAGTGATCCTGAATGTTTCATGTGCCATGGTTGTGGAAGCACAAGTCCTGACAGAGCCGGGACCAGCATCAAGAATTTCAGTATGAGAAGCACCACGTTTTATCTTGGGGAATAGAAGGTTGTAATATTTCAGAACAGGTACATTAGCCTAAATCCTGAGTTAATCAATGAGAAATTCTTTAATGAAACAGAAAAACAGAAATAAAGTCGGAACAGGTAACGGAATGGGTGCAAACCCGTAAAGAAGAAGCTTGGAGGGCAACCAAGGAAATAATGTTACAGTTGAAAAAAAAACATTGTGAGTTCATCTGGTATAAACAAAAAGGAGAGGGAAGAGAAAGGCTGCGTTATTAGTGGTGTCAATTGTGATAACTATAATTGGAGTTGTGGTGGGCACGACAAAATCCACAGCCAATGCTGTGTCTGTGGGAATATTAAGTACTAAGGCACAAGAGTCAACTCATGATTTAAAAGAACTGCAACAAACGTTAGATGGAATCAGGGGTGGACAAAAAGAAGCAATTTGTTATGTGAATGAAACTATTTTGGTGATCAATGAGCAGGCCAAAATAGTAGAGCACAGTACCAATGTCATTGTTAAACATGATAAACTGCTGCATGATATAATGAATATAGTAACTCCAATTGAAAGGATGATGGTGAAATACCTGCAGGAAGTTCAAAGTGCGGTATATCAGTTGATTCAAGGTTCTATACCTCTGTACTTTGTGTCGTCTGATATCAACTGTCAAATGATGGCACGGATCACACAAAGAGAGGTGGACATGATACAAGAAAAAATAGCATTTGAGATGGGAAGTGCAATGCCATTATATGTAATTATGGTCAGATTGGAAATAGGTTTCCCCATCCCGTTTATTGCCACAGAGTTGGTTTATCAAACTAAGTTAGTACATAATCCCGGATTTTGGCAAGGAAATAAATATGTGAAAATTAGGACTCAGGAAATGATAGCATTTCAATTGTAGGAACATGATGTCTATCTAATCCCGAAATTAGATACCTGGGTGAAATTAAAAGAGCAAAATGATATATGTCCAGGCAAGCCATTTATTCTTGATGCAGCAGATGGTATTTGTTGGCTGAGGTCAGACCCTGGGGTGTCTGGGGGGTGTGAGGAAGTTATAAGCAATACAGAGGTTGCACAGTTGACCCATGCTCAATTGATTACAGATAGGTGGTTAGTGAGTACCTCAATGAGAAATTATACAATTACTCATCTTAACCATGGATCTTTTATTGTGAAACAGTTGCAACATAGTGTGTTCTATATATCTATCTCTAAAGCTCCAGTGGTGTCAGTGGGTGGACTGACCCCATTTCATGCTGATGGTGATTTGTGGGAGGGGTAAGGGGGAAACTTTGATTTTTTTCCTGAAAAATGCATTTCCCATTGATCCAGATATTGAATTCTTACTGAAGCTTAAAGGTGTACATACAATTAGAATGAATCTAAGTAAGGATAATATTACTGTGAGCAGTCTAGGCTTGACAGAGGCAGATAGGTTCAATTGGGGGACATGGGTTGAAAGAGGTTTGGTGATCTTGGCGGTTCCAATGATACTTATTTTGATATGGTTGATTGTTCTCACCATTAAGATGAAAAAGTTGATCTTAGTTTTCATGGCAAAGGGGATGGAGAAAATACAATTGGGAGCAACACATGCATTTTAGAACATTTGGTTTTGTATTGCTGCAGTGATTTCAAGTTGATCCCAGCAGTAAAAAAAGGTGGTAAATGTAGCAGTTGATGGAGGCTCTGAATGGCTGTGGGGCTTTGAGTTGCAGGGGTTTAATAGCTTAGCATGCACATGTAGTTTTAGTGTGTGATTTATACAGAAGTACAAAAATACAAACATACAAGGCATAGGTTGCCAATGCAACTGGTGCACCAAATGGGAAATGTACAGTGTTCAGAAATGCAGAGCATGTTTTAAATTTGTTTCATTTCGGGATGATATTCCATTTTCCTGAATTTGAACCAAACTTAATAACTAATACACATTAACACACTAACTTGATCCAATTCCAATTAACAAACGGAATCCCTCGTCCTTAATATTGGGTGCAAATTAGTCTACATGGAATAACCTGAATCCAAAATCGAAATGCATGAGGCACTGTTTCAATAGAAAATAAATGTGCAAGCTAGATTCATGCCTGTTGGTGAAAACATGAAATTCCACTCTGCTGAAAGAAATATTGTAGAGGCAGGAAGCAAAATGAACATATGTAACATTTGTTGTTCAGCAGGATAGTTATTTTCAATGGTGAAAAACACAGAGCAGATCAGGTGATGTGGTTGGTTCTAGTTGGGAAGTATTTTATTTGAGTGGCAGCAAGAGGTAATATAAGGACTTGAGTGGGTGTAACTGGATCAGACATTCGGAAACATCCAGAGAGAGACATCCTGGGACATCTTTGAATGCTGGGTTGAGATGAAATGGCAGGAAGGACTGGGACACTTTGCTGAACGGTACAGTGATTTGCAGTGAACTGGCAAAGAGACAGACTCCAGAGCTGAGGGCTGTTTGATGGGCTTTTCTGCACGAGTGTTCATCTGCGCGACCCCGGATTGCCTGCCAAGTTGGGACAGAAGCAGCACCATAAGATCTAGGTGACTATGCAGTTTTAAATTGAGGTGCGAGAAGTGTGCCTGGAAATACATACAGGTTTTATAATAGCAATAGATTGTTGTATCTGTTTCACAATATTGAGGATTTTCCATGTTACGTGGGCTCATTCATAAAGTGAGTTTTGTTAGATGAAAGGCTCCTATCTGCTAACAATTCAAGGTTGCCTGCCAAGCATTGCTGGCCAGCTGAAAACACGTGCGTAAGTGAAACTTATTAATTGAAAGGCTATTTTATGTGTGCAAACACTCTGATGAAATGCATTTTTGTAATGTCCAAGTAACTTGTTTCGCATAATGCAACTGTCTGAACACTTTTGAATTTTAACCTTCTATAAAAAAAATCAAAAAATGTACAACCAAGCTGGGTTGTGCTCTTGTTATGTGTCTGCATTTTTCTTAGCACATAGACTGAGGTCCAACAGGTGATAGGCTTAATTTACCATAGGCGGTAAATCATATTGCCACGTGTGGTAAAATCTGAAATAGATTGTTTTCTGTGAAGTGAGTTTTTACGAGTGCGAGACGTGTGTGTATATACAATTATTTGTTTATTATATGATCCATATGTTTTGCATATCAGCAACCAGACCATACAGCGGAATTGTACATAAAATGCTGTGAGTGTGAAAATATCAGTTACCCCACTGAGTGTACTAAGTCCAGTAACTTGTACAATGAAGTACCCTGGTAAAAAGAACAGTTGTTAGGTTATATTATGAAGTTAGTTGTGCAAACGTAAAAAGAAAACCCCAATGAATTACCATAAGGGACACCACCACCATATAAGACAACAAAATTAGGTGTAACACCAGTATTTATTCCACATCTGCCTCAATCGTGGCAACTCAAACAGAAAGGGCAGCAAAAAGGTTAGAGCTTTCTTTGGGATCAAATTACCTTTTGCGTAGGGGCAGAAGCTTGTTGAGCTCTTAATGATTTGACCCATGTAGTATCTAGTAAATTGATCCTCTCAGATAAGCTCAGATGTAGATACAGGGAGAGAGGGAATGGAGCAGAGAAAATTAAGAACAGCTATGGTGATTATAATTCGTTTAGCTTTTTGAGAGGATAAAAATAAATGCCCCCAACAATCCCAAGGAAAATCGCCTATTCACCAAATCATATAATGGGAAATTGGTGGGTGATAATAAAGGCATGTTGTCCTCATTTGGTGGCACACAGTCATATATCATATAACATTTTAGTGGAGAATCTCTTTGATGATGACTGTAGTATACTGTTCAATAGAGGACACCTGACCCTGTTTGCAGAAATGTTTAATTTACACCTAGTCTCGGACAGAGATATTGATCAGGTCCATTCTTTTGATAAAGAGTGCATTGATAGAGTTTTGCTGCATGTTAGTTCCAGAGTCGTGCTGGAAACAATTCTGAGAGAAACCTCTGCTTTGAGATCATTGGGCTTTGGTGCTATTTGACTGCACAGAGTGAGTAATTTAGACTGGTCTTCCATGGATACACTGCAACCTTTTAATGGGAATCTATTAATGATGATGGTGTTAACATTATGAATGTCCATTTTGCTGCAGACAGGGAGGAGGCTTCTGTAGATGGGAGAGAACGGTCTTGGTTGGCAGGGGCACTTTACCACAATAGGCATTCACCATGTGGCCCAGGGGTACTAGTTGCAAAATGAGAAATGGCTGTCATTTCTTGGAATTCCAGGGGCCATTACCATCTACTGTCTAACCTGGACGTATGTGACATTTTGAAAGACTTTGATATCATTTGAATACAGGAATCATGGCTTGTTTTGGGCAGAGACGGTAGCCAGACAGGTGGGTTAGTTACCCATATTAAAACTGGGGTGGGTATTTCTAAGATAGTTGAGATCACCATTCAGCCGGGTGTACTCACAGTGGAATTTGTTGCCAACGATGGCGGAAAGATAAATCATTCTTGACTTCATACCTCATTGTCTGGATGGGTAATAACATCTTGTGCCATGTAACAGTTCTGGAGGATCTTAACTCCAAGTGCCCGGATAAGGATGCTACTGAAACTGATCTTGGAAGTTTGCCCTCTAAGAAAGGTCTCTGGAAGAAAGACACACAGGCCTTAAATGGACTACTTCTTTGCATTCCTTAAATTTGGTTAGGCTTAATGGGGTAGTCAAGGGAGATATGCCTGTGTGGCAGCGAGGTTCCAGTCAGTCGGTTCTGGACTATATCTTCATGGACATTGAATTGTTTGGCAAATGTCAGGAAATGAGAATTCAGAGTAATGAGTGGAGCAACCACTGTATGTTGCAATGCTGCTTTGCGTGGAGTTCTCTTGCCACCAATGATCAATGTCAGAAGGATCTAGAGTTGAATGTTGCCTGGAATCGAATACGATGGAATATGCCTTCCATGAAGAGAAGCAATGATAAGTTGACTAATGTAATTAATTCTACTGATCTGTCTTGGAAAACTGAAACATTTAGGTTAGATTACTTCAGGAACTTTATTGCTAAAGTACTTGTAGATACATTTGCTGGTAAAAATAGCATTTCACATCCTGAGAAGAGACATCATTACAATCATCCATACAAATTAGCATTAGCAACTAAGAAAAGTGAGATAAAGGTAAAAATACGTCAACGTGTAGAGAACATTCCTGGACGCGGGGAAAGTTGCCTTCAGGGTGCATACAATTAGTTTGCAGTATAAAAACTGGATAAGGTGGCATCAAGCTAAGTTAGAACAAACTGATGTTGTATCTATTCTAGAGTTCTTGGGATCTTATGATGCTGCCAATTTTTGGCAAGCAATTAAATCTACACACTGTTCATCAGCAATCCCAAGTCTGTTCCGTTTCTAAAGATGATTGGATCAAATACATCAGAAATGTATATTCGGCAGGACTAGCCAAGAATATTAACATCATTTCCGAAGCAGATGTTTCATGTAATACCATAACGGTTGAGATCACCTTGGAGAATGTATTTGACACTATTAAAAGAGCCAGCGAATCCAGGGCCCATGGTCCCAATTACTTGACCAATAGACTTTTTAGATAATCCCCAATAGTTGGCCTATACGTTTGTTTAAAAACATTTTGAGGGACAGCCACTTTCATTTTTCTTGGAATACCGCCCACATAATACTCATATATAAAAAAGGTCTTAGGTCAGAACCCTGCAATTATCACCACATATCAATTTTAGATGCAGAAAGCAAGATTTGTGCGTATCTTCTTCTTTCCCATCTAGAAAATTGTACTTTTAAAATGGGACGTCTGAAGATCATGCAAACAGGGTTCAGAAAACTACCAGGTGACAAACTTAAATGGGTTCAACTTGCAATGTTGTCAGAACTTAGCCTGGCCTAATAACACATCTGCAATCTATGTTGCAACAATAGATTTATCCTCCACATTCGATCTTGTGTCCAGAAATGTTCTTGGGCAAAAACTTAAAAATTGGGGAATTCCGAAATAACCTGCTTAAGTTGATAATCAGAATTCATGAGAAATCCAATGTCCAGGTTTGCCTGAATTCTGAGGGCAAACTGACCTGAAGAATCAATACCAATAACTGGTTGTGACAGGTGTGCGTTTTGGCCCCCTGTCTTTTTAATCTTTATGTCTTGGATATTGGCAGCTTATTAGAACAAGCATCTGTTTTACCCCCTAATTCGGGCTTTTGGCACCCAATATGGTTGACGTACGCCAGCAGCTTTATTTTAATGGATTGCACGGTTGTCGTTCACTGATTACTCCTCAGACAATTTTCTAAAAATAAACCCTAATGAAAACAAAATCTTAACGCTGACTAAATCAAAAAAGATAAATTATAGGCACCAATCCAATGGTATATTGAAGTTGCCAAACTGGATAAAGTTGAGAATATAATATATCTGACCTTTGCAATTCTGGGGAGATCGGGAAAGGCTCATATCACTGAATATCTAACCCAAAAGCTGTGGCCCATATACATCTGGTGCGTTACATTAAAAATAAATATTGCAAATACTCCTTTCTCCTCTGATAAACTTTTATATAAGTAAAAGTAGTCCCGAATCTCATTTATGGAATTGAAGAACTGCAAGTATGGGTGTTAGAAATGTTGGGGTGGCTCGAGAGCCTAACATGGAGAAGAGTATGGAATATCCCCAATGTGGTTCCAACTGCTGCTATCCTATATGAGCTTGGGTTGATGTCCCTCCGTACCAGGGCTACCTGGAAATATTTGTCTTTTTTTAACAAAATGTTGTGTCCAGCTCCTAATAGCTTGTGTGAGAAATTTAACGTGATGTTTTTTTCATGTACAGTCATTGTTATGAATGCTTTTAAGGAACATTGTGTTAATGTCTTGATCAATGTTTTGTCAACTAGAGTGGATTAAAAAAAAATATCCACTCAAGGTAAAGTCAGCTTTGTACTAAAAGGACTGGTGTGCTACCTTGGAGCACTTCCACACATCCACTTCCATGAAGCAACTTTGGCATGAGCATGAACAGGTTTTGGTTTCATATTTTTGTCTTTTTCGTTGACCAGAATGATCTTCTCTAGGTTAAGATGGAACTCATTATTGACAAAAGACACTATTTTCTGATTAAAGAGAATTCCAGTTGCATCAGCTGGATGTCGGTTCTGTAGGAACGCAATGAATCTAGAAACAGTTCAACATATTGTTACTCACTATCCAGCCCTTTCAGAAAACAGAACCCTACATTTAAATGACCACATAGGAACATTTTGTACTCTAGATTCATAGATGTTCTAGAGGGCGTGTTTGGTTAGGGGCTCTGTTTCTTTGGTCTTGTCAGTTTTGTGTTTTATGAATTGTTTACAATTTTGATGAACTGTAATTGTGATACTCACTTTTATTCTTGGTTTTCATACTCTTTCCAATGCGCGCGAGGTGAGTGGCGCAGCTGCACTTATTGTAACTAACTTATTGCGGGCAATTTTGTTTATTTTACTGTCCAGTGTCCCACGTGCCCCTTAGTACTGCCGTGATCCAACTTCCTGGTTGCTCTGGCCTTTCTTCCCTCCACCCTGCCTACCATCCCTCCCACCCCCGATCCGATTGGCTCCCCAGCAAACCCTCCCAAGGTAGTCAGCTGCACCACCCACTCTCAGCTCTTTCCAACGCGAGCGAGGTGAGTGGCACAGCTGCGCTTATTGTAACTAAACTCTTGCGGGCAATTTTGTTTATTTTACTGTCCAGGGTCCCCCATGCCCCTTAGTACTGCCGTGATCCAACTTCCTGGTTGCTCTGGCCTTTCCTCCCTCCACCCCGCCAACCATCCCACCCACCCCCAATTCCATTGGCTCCCCAGCAAACCCTCCCAAGCTAGTCAGCTGCACCACCCACCCTCGGTTCTTTCCAACGCGAGCGAGGTGAATGGCGCAGCTGCGCTTATTGTAACTAGATTCTTGCGGGCAATTTTGTTTATTTTACTGTCCAGGGTCCCCCGTGTCTCTTAGTACTGCCATGATCCAACTTCCTGGTTGCGCCAGCCTTTCCTCCCTCCACCCCGCCTACCATCCCGCCCACCCCCAATCCGATTGGCTCCTCAGCAAACCCTCCCAAGCTAGTCAGCTGCACCACCCACCCTCGGCTCTTTCCAACGTGAGCGAGGTGAGTGGTGCAGCTGCGCTTATTGTAACTAAATTCTTGCGGGCAATTTTGTTTATTTTACTGTCCAGGGTCCCCCGTGTCTCTTAGTACTGCTGTGATCTAACTTCCTGGTTGCTCCGGCCTTTCCTCCCTCCACCCCGCCTACCATCCTGCCCACCCCCGATCCGATTGGTCGAGATGAAAGATTCCCCTCCATTACCAGCTCTCCTAGGGCAGCCTTCTGCCCTGCAGCCCATCGCCTAAGGACCTGAGGCAAAGGACGGCTCCTATAGAGACGCCTCCAAGTCGTATCTGCAGGTATCCGCAGGAGAAGCAAGAAGCCAACAACAAGTAAGTGTGGCAAGAGCAGGAACAGAAGCACTCACTTCACGCCACACTACCCTACCACTCGACCTTGGAAGCTAATCTGCTGTAAACCTTTCATTCTGCAGAGTAGATTGCACCCAGAAAGTCCTCCTAATATCATACCTGTGTCATAATTGCATTGAGAAAGTGCCCTAATAGCATACCTGTGGCATAACTGCATTGAGAAAGTGCCCCTAATAGCATATCTGTGGCATAATTGCATTGAGAACGTGTTCCTAATAGCATATCTGTGGCATAATTGCATTGAGAAAGTTGCATTCAGAAAGTGCTCCTAATAGCATATCTGTGGCATAATTGCATTGAGAAAGTGCCCCGAATAGCATATCTGTGGCACAATTGCATTGAGAAAGTGCCCCTAATAGCATACCTGTGGCACAATTGCATTGAGAAATTGTTCCTAATAGCATATCTGTGGCATAATTGCATTGAGAAAGTTGCATTCAGAAAGTGCTCCTAATAGCATATCTGTGGCATAATTGCATTGAGAAAGTAGCATTCAGAAAGTTTGCCCCATAGCATACCTGTGGCATAATTGCATTGAGAAAGTTGCATTCAGAAAGTCCTCCTAATAGCATATCTGTGGCATAATTGCATTGAGAAAGTGCTCCTAATAGCACATCTGTGGCATAATTGCATTAGAAAGGGCTCCTAATAGCATGTCTGTGGAATAATTGCATTAGGAAGTGCTCCTAATAGCATATCTGTTGCATAATTGCATTGAAAAAGTTGCATTCAGAAAGTGCTCCCAATAGCATATCTGTGGCATAATTGCATTGAGAAAGTTGCATTCAGAAAGTGCTCCTAATATCATATCTGGGGCATAATTGCATTGAGAAAGTTGCATTCAGAAAGTCCTCCTAATAGCATATCTGTGGCATAATCGCATTGATAACATGTTCCTAATAGCATATCTGTTGCATAAGTGCACTGAGAAAGTGCTCCTAATAGCCCATCTGTGGCAAAATTGCATTGAGAAAGGTGCATTCAGAAAGTCCTCCTAATAGCATATCTGTGGCATAATTGCATTGAGAAAGTGCCCCTAATAGCATATCTGTGGCATAATTGCATTGAGAAAGTGTTTCTAATAGCATATCTCTGGCATAATTGCATTGAGAAAGTAGCATTCAGAAAGTCTGCCCTATAGCATATCTGTGGCATAATTGCATTGAGAAAGAGCCCCTAATATCATATCTGTGGCATAATTGCATTGAGAAAGTGCCACTAATAGCATATCTGTGGCATCATTGCATTGAGAAAGTGTTCCTAATAGCATATCTGTGGCATAATTGCATTGAGAAAGTTGCATTCAGAAAGTCTGCCCTATAGCATACCTGTGGCATAATTGCATTGAGAAAGTTGCATTCAGAAAGTCTGCCCTATAGCATATCTGTGGCATAATTGCATTGAGAAAGTGCCACTAATAGAATATCTGTGGCATCATTGCATTGAGAAAGTGTTCCTAATAAAATATCTGTGGCATAATTGCATTGAGAAAGTGCTCCTAATAGCATATCTGTGGCATAATTGCATTGAGAAAGTTGCATTCAGAGAAAGTCCTCCCAATAGCATATATGTGGTATAATTGCATTGAGAAAATTGCATTCAGAAAGTCCTCCTAATAACATATCTGTGGGATATTTGCATTGAGAACGTTGCACTCAGAATGTCCTCCTAATAGCATATCTCTGGCATCATTGCATTGAGAAAGTTGTATTCAGAAAGTCCTCCTAATAGCATATCTGTGGCATAATTACATTGAGAAAGTTGCACTCAGAAATCTGCCCTATAGCATACCTGTGGCATAATTGCATTGAGAAAGTGCTCCTAATAGCATATCTGTGGCATAATTGCATTGAGAAAGTGTTCCTAATAAAATATCTGTGGCATAATTGCATTGAGAAAGTGCTCCTAATAGGATATCTGTGGCATAATTGCATTGAGAAAGTTGCATTCAGAGAAAGTCCTCCCAATAGCATATCTGTGGCATAATTGCATTGAGAAAGTTGCATTCAGAAAGTCCTCCTAATAGCATATCTGTGGCATAATTGCATTGAGAAACTGCTCCTAATAGCATATCTGTGGCATAATTGCATTAGAAAGTGCTCCTAATAGCATATCTGGTGCATAATTGCACTGAGAAAGTTGGATTCAGAAAGTCCTCACAATAGCATATCTGGGGCATAATTGCATTGCGAAAGTTGCATTGAGAAAGTGCTCCTAGTATCATATCTGTGGCATAATTGCGTTGAGAAAGTTGCATTCAGAAAGTCCTTCTAATAGCATATCCGTGGCATAATTGCATTGAGAAAGTGCTCCTAATAGCATATCTGTGGCATAATTGCATTGAGAAAGGTGCATTCAGAAAGTCTGCCCTATAGCATATGTGTGGCATAATTTCACTGAGAAAGTTGCATTCAGAAAGTCCTCCTAATAGCATATCTGTGACATAATTGCATTGAGAAAGTGTTCCTAATAGCATATCCGTGGCATAATTGCATTGAGAAAGTGCTCCTAATAGCATATCTGTGCCTTAATTGCATTGAGAAAGTTGCACTCAGAAAGTCTGCCCTATAGCATATGTGTGGCATAATTTCACTGAGAGAGTTGCATTCAGAAAGTCCTCCTAATAGCATATCTGTGGCATAATTGCATTGAGAAAGTTGCACTCAGAAAGTCTGCCCTATAGCATACCGGTGGCATAGTTCCATTTGGAAAGTGTTCCTAATAGCATATCTGTGGCATAATTGCATTGAGAAAGGTGCATTCAGAAAGTCTGCCCTATAGCATATGTGTGGCATAATTTCACTGAGAAAGTTGCATTCAGAAAGTCCTCCTAATAGCATATCTGTGACATAATTGCATTGAGAAAGTGTTCCTAATAGCATATCCGTGGCATAATTGCATTGAGAAAGTGCTCCTAATAGCATATCTGTGCCTTAATTGCATTGAGAAAGTTGCACTCAGAAAGTCTGCCCTATAGCATATGTGTGGCATAATTTCACTGAGAAAGTTGCATTCAGAAAGTCCTCCTAATAGCATATCTGTGGCATAATTGCATTGAGAAAGTTGCACTCAGAAAGTCTGCCCTATAGCATACCGGTGGCATACTTCCATTGGGAAAGTGTTCCTAATAGCATATCTTTGGCATAATTGCATTGAGAAAGTTCCACTCGGAAGGTCTGCCCTGTAGCGTACCAGTGGGATAATTGAATTGAGAAAGTTGCATTCAGAAAATCATCCTAATAGCATATCTGTGGCATAATTGCATTGAGAAAGTTGCATTCAGAAAGTCCTCCCAATAGCATATCTGTGGCGTAATTGCATTGAGAAAGTTGCATTGAGAAAGTGCTCCTAATAGCATATCTGTGGCATAATTTAATTGAGAAAGTGCTCCTAATAGCATATCTGTGGCATAATTGCATTGAGAAAGTTGCGCTCAGAAAGTCCTCCTAATTGCATATCTGTGGCATAATCGCATTGAGAAAGTTGCTCTCAGAAAGTCTGCCCTATAGCATACTGGTGGCATAGTTGCATTGGGAAAGTGCTCCTAATAGCATATCTGTAGCATAATTGCATTGAGAAAGTTGCACTTGGAAGGTCTGCCCTGTAGCGTACTTGTGGGATAATTGAATTGATAAAGTTGCATTCAGAAAATCCTCCTAATAGCATGTCAGTGGCATAGTTGTATTTAGAAAATTGCATTCAGAAAGTTTGCCCTATAGCATATCTATAGCATAATTGCTTTCAGAAAGTTACACACAGAAGGTCAGCCTAATATCATATCTGTGGCATAATTGCGTTGAGAAAGTTGCATTCAGAAAGTCCTCCTAATAGCATATCTGTGACATAATTGCATTGAGAAAGTTGCATTCAGAAAGTCCTCTTAATAGCATATCTGTGGCATAATTACATTGAGAAAGTTGCACTCAGAAATCTGCCCTATAGCATACCTGTGGCATAATTGCATTGAGAAAATTGCATTCAGAAAGTCCTCCTAATAGCATATCTGTGGCATAATTGCATTGAGAAAGTGTTCCTAATAAAATATCTGTGGCATAATTGCATTGAGAAAGTGCTCCTAATAGCATATCTGTTGCATAATTTCATTGAGAAAGTTGCATTCAGAGAAAGTCCTCCCAATAGCATATCTGTGGCATAATTGCATTGAGAAAGTTGCATTCAGAAAGTCCTCCTAATAGCATATCTGTGGCATAATTGCATTGAGAAACTGCTCCTAATAGCATATTTGTGGCATAATTGCATTAGAAAGTGCTCCTAATAGCATATCTGGGGCATAATTGCATTGAGAAAGTTGGATTCAGAAAGTCCTCACAATAGCATATCTGGGGCATAATTGCATTGAGGAAGTTGCATTGAGAAATTGCTCCTAGTATCATATCTGTGGCATAATTGCATTGAGAAAGTTGCATTCAGAAAGTCCTCCTAATAGCATATCTGTGACATAATTGCATTGAGAAAGTTGCATTGAGAAAGTGCTCCTAATATCATATCTGCGGCATAATTGCATAGAGAAAGTTGCATTCAGAAAGTCTGCCCTATAGCATACCTGTGGCATAATTACATTGAGAAAGTGCTCCTAATAGCATATATGTGGTATAACTGCATTGAGAAAATATCATTCAGAAAGTCCTCTTAATAACATATCTGTGGGATAATTGCATTGAGAACGTTGCACTCAGAAAGTCCTCCAAATAGCATATCTCTGGCATCATTGCATTGAGAAAGTTGCATTCAGAAAGTCCTCCTAATAGCATATCTGTGGCATAATTACATTGAGAAAGTTGCATTCAGAAAGTCCTCCTAATAGCATATCTGTGGCATAATTGCATTGAGAATGTGTTCCTAATAAAATATCTGTGGCATAATTGCATTGAGAAAGGGCTACTAATAGCATATCTGTGGCATAATTGCATTGAGAAAGTTGCATTCAGAGAAAGTCCTCCCAATAGCATATCTGTGGCATAATTGCATTGAGAAAGTTGCATTCAGAAAGTCCTCCTAATAGCATATATGTGGCATAATTGCATTGAGAAACTGCTCCTAATAGCATATCTGTGGCATAATTGCATTAGAAAGTGCTCCTAATAGCATATCTGGGGCATAATTGCATTGAGAAAGTTGGATTCAGAAAGTCCTCATAATAGCATATCTGGGGCATAATTGCATTGAGAAAGTTGCATTGAGAAAGTGCTCCTAGTATCATATCTGTGGCATAATTGCGTTGAGAAAGTTGCATTCAGAAAGTCCTCCTAATAGCATATCTGTGACATAATTGCATTGAGAAAGTGTTCCTAATAGCATATCCGTGGCATAATTGTATTGAGAAAGTGCTCCTAATAGCATATCTGTGGCATAATTGCATTGAGAAAGGTGCATTCAGAAAGTCCTCCTAATAGCATATCTGTGCCTTAATTGCATTGAGAAAGTTGCACTCAGAAAGTCTGCCCTATAGCATATCTGTGGCATAATTTCACTGAGAAAGTTGCATTCAGAAAGTCCTCCTAATAGCATATCTGTGGCATAATTGCATTGAGAAAGTTGCACTCAGAAAGTCTGCCCTATAGCATACCGGTGGCATAGTTCCATTGGGAAAGTGTTCCTAATAGCATATCTTTGGCATAATTGCATTGAGAAAGTTGCACTCGGAAGGTCTGCCCTGTAGCGTACCAATTGGGATAATTGAATTGAGAAAGTTGCAGTCAGAAAATCCTCCTAATAGCACATCTGTGGCATAATTGCATTGATAAAGTGCCCCTTATAGCATATCTGTGGCATAATTGCATTGAGAAAGTGCCCCTAACAGCATATCTGTGGCATATTTACATTGAGAAAGTGTTCCTAATAGTATATCTGTGGCATAATTGTATTGAGAAAGTAGCATTCAGAAAGTCTGCCCGATAGCATATCTGTGGCATAATTGCATTGAGAAAGTGCTCCTAATAGCATATCTGTGGCATAATTGCATTGTGAAAGTGCACCTAATAGCATATCTGTGGCATAATTGCATTGAGAAAGTGTTCCTAATAGCATATCTCTGGCATAATTGCATTGAGAAAGTTGCATTCAGAAAGTGCTCCTAATAGCATATCTGTGGCATATTTGCATTGCGAAAGTTGCATTGAGAAAGTGCTCCTAATAGCAATTCTGTGGCATCATTGCATTGAAAAAGTTGCATTCAGAAAGTCCTCCTAATAGCATATCTGATAGCATATCTGTGGCATAATTACATTGAGAAAGTTGCATTCAGATAGTCTGCCCTATAGCATGCGTGTGGCATAATTGCATTGAGAAAGTTGCATTCAGAAAGTCTGCCCTATAGCATACCTGTGGCATAATTACACTGAGAAAGTGCTCCTAATAGCATATCTGTGGCATAATTACATTAAGAAAGTGCTCCTAATAGCATATCAGTGGCATAATTGCATTGAGAAAATTGCATTCAGAAAGTCCCCCTAATAACATATATGTGGCATAATTGCATTGAGAAAGTTGCACTCAGAAAGTCTGCCCTTTAGCATACCTGTGGCATAATTCCATTAAGAAAATTGCATTCAGAAAGTCCTCCTGATAGCATATCTGTGGCATAATTGCATTGTGAAAGTCCTCCTAATAGCATATCTGTGAGAAAGTTGCATTCAGAAAGTCCCCCTAATAGCATATCTGTGGCATAATTGCATTGAGAAAGTTGCACTCCGAAATCTGCCCTATAGCATACCTGTGGCATGATTGCATTGAGAAAATTGCATTCAGAAAGTCCTCCTAATAGCATATCTGTGGCATAATTGCATTGAGAAAGTGGCATTCAGGATGTCTGCCCTATAGCATTCCTGTGGCATAATTGCATTGCGAAAGTTGCATTCAAAAGTCCTCCTAATAGCATGTCTGTGGTATAATTACATTGATAAAGTGCCCCTAATAGCATATCTGTGGCATAATTGCATTGAGAAAGTGCCCCTAACAGCATATCTGTGGCATAATTACATGGAGAAAGTGTTCCTAATGGTATATCTGTGGCATAATTGCATTGAGAAAGTAGCATTCAGAAAGTCTGCCCTATTGCATATCTGTGGCATAATTGCATTGAGAAAGTGCTCCTAATAGCATATCTGTGGCATAATTGCATTGTGAAAGTGCACCTAATAGCATATCTCTGGCATAATTGCATTGAGAAAGTTGCATTCAGAAAGTGCTCCTAATAGCATATCTGTGGCATATTTGCATTGAGAAAGTTGCATTGAGAAAGTGCTCCTAATAGCAAATCGGTGGCATCATTGCATTGAAAAAGTTGCATTCAGAAAGTCCTCCTAATAGCATATCTGATAGCATATCTGTGGCATAATTACATTGAGAAAGTTGCATTCAGAAAGTCTGCCCTATAGCATGCCTGTGGCATAATTGCATTGAGAAAGTTGCATTCAGAAAGTCTGTCCTATAGCATACCTGTGGCATAATTACATTGAGAAAGTGCTCCTAATAGCATATCTGTGGCATAATTACATTAAGAAAGTGCTCCTAATAGCATATCTGTGGCATAATTGCATTGAGAAAATTGCATTCAGAAAGTCCCCCTAATAACATATATGTGGCATAATTCCATTAAGAAAATTGCATTCAGAAAGTCCTCCTAATAGCATATCTGTGGCATAATTGCATTGTGAAAGTCCTCCTAATAGCATATCTGTGAGAAAGTTGCATTCAGAAATTCCCCCTAATAGCATATTTGTGGCATAATTACATTGAGAAAGTTGCATTCAGAAAGTCCTCCTAATTGCATATCTGTGGCATAATTGCATTGAGAAAGTGCTCCTAATAGCACATCTGTGGCATAATTGCATTAGAAAGGGCTCCTAATAGCATATCTCTGGCATAATTGCATTGAGAAAGTGTTCCTAATAACATATCTGTGGCATAATTGCATTGAGAAAGTGCTTCTAGTAGCATATCTGTGGCATAATTGCATTGAGAAAGTTGCATTCAGAAAGTCTTCCCAATACCATATCTGTGGCATAATTGCATTGAGAAAGTTGCATTCAGAAATTCATCCTAATAGCATATCTGTGGCATAATTGCATTGAGAAAGTTGCATTCAGAAAGTCCTCCTAATAGCATATCTGTGGCATAATTGCATTGAGAAACTGCTCCTAATAGCATATCTGTGGCATAATTGTATTAGAAAGTGCTCCTAATAGCATATCTGTGGCATAATTGCATTGAGAAAGTGCCCCGAATAGCATATCTGTGGCACAATTGCATTGAGAAAGTGCCCCTAATTGCATACCTGTGGCACAATTGCATTGAGAAATTGTTCCTAATAGCATATCTGTGGCATAATTGCATTGAGAAAGTTGCATTCAGAAAGTGCTCCTAATAGCATATCTGTGGCATAATTGCATTGAGAAAGTAGCATTCAGAAAGTTTGCCCTATAGCATACCTGTGGCATAATTGCATTGAGAAAGTTGCATTCAGAAAGTCCTCCTATAGCACATCTGTGGCATAATTGCATTGAGAAAGTGCTCCTAATAGCACATCTGTGGCATAATTGCATTAGAAAGGGCTCCTAATAGCATGTCTGTGGAATATTTGCATTAGGAAGTGCTCCTAATAGCATATCTGTTGCATAATTGCATTGAAAAAGTTGCATTCAGAAAGTGCTCCCAATAGCATATCTGTGGCATAATTGCATTGAGAAAGTTGCATTCAGAAAGTGCTCCTAATATCATATCTGGGGCATAATTGCGTTGAGAAAGTTGCATTCAGAAAGTCCTCCTAATAGCATATCTGTGGCATAATCGCATTGATAACATGTTCCTAATAGCATATCTGTTGCATAAGTGCACTGAGAAAGTGCTCCTAATAGCCCATCTGTGGCAAAATTGCATTGAGAAAGGTGCATTCAGAAAGTCCTCCTAATAGCATATCTGTGGCATAATTGCATTGAGAAAGTGCCCCTAATAGCATATCTGTGGCATAATTGCATTGAGAAAGTGTTTCTAATAGCATATCTCTGGCATAATTGCATTGAGAAAGTAGCATTCAGAAAGTCTGCCCTATAGCATATCTGTGGCATAATTGCATTGAGAAAGAGCCCCTAATATCATATCTGTGGCATAATTGCATTGAGAAAGTGCCACTAATAGCATATCTGTGGCATCATTGCATTGAGAAAGTGTTCCTAATAGCATATCTGTGGCATAATTGCATTGAGAACGTTGCATTCAGAAAGTCTGCCCTATAGTATACCTGTGGCATAATTGCATTGAGAAAGTTGCATTCAGAAAGTCTGCCCTATAGCATATCTGTGGCATAATTGCATTGAGAACGTAGCATTCGGAAAGTTTGCCCTATAGCATACCTGTGGCATAATTGCATTGAGAAAGTTGCATTCAGAAAGTCCTCCTATAGCATATCTGTGGCATAATTGCATTGAGAAAGTGCTCCTAATAGCACATCTGTGGCATAATTGCATTAGAAAGGGCTCCTAATAGCATGTCTGTGGAATATTTGCATTAGGAAGTGCTCCTAATAGCATATCTGTTACATAATTGCATTGAAAAAGTTGCATTCAGAAAGTGCTCCCAATAGCATATCTGTGGCATAATTGCATTGAGAAAGTTGCATTCAGAAAGTGCTCCTAATATCATATCTGGGGCATAATTGCGTTGAGAAAGTTGCATTCAGAAAGTCCTCCTAATAGCATATCTGTGGCATAATCGCATTGATAACATGTTCCTAATAGCATATCTGTTGCATAAGTGCACTGAGAAAGTGCTCCTAATAGCCCATCTGTGGCAAAATTGCATTGAGAAAGGTGCATTCAGAAAGTCCTCCTAATAGCATATCTGTGGCATAATTGCATTGAGAAAGTGCCCCTAATAGCATATCTGTGGCATAATTGCATTGAGAAAGTGTTTCTAATAGCATATCTCTGGCATAATTGCATTGAGAAAGTAGCATTCAGAAAGTCTGCCCTATAGCATATCTGTGGCATAATTGCATTGAGAAAGAGCCCCTAATATCATATCTGTGGCATAATTGCATTGAGAAAGTGCCACTAATAGCATATCTGTGGCATCATTGCATTGAGAAAGTGTTCCTAATAGCATATCTGTGGCATAATTGCATTGAGAACGTTGCATTCAGAAAGTCTGCCCTATAGTATACCTGTGGCATAATTGCATTGAGAAAGTTGCATTCAGAAAGTCTGCCCTATAGCATATCTGTGGCATAATTGCATTGAGAAAGTGCCACTAATAGCATATCTGTGGCATCATTGCATTGAGAAAGTGTTCCTAATAAAATATCTGTGGCATAATTGCATTGAGAAAGTTGCATTCAGAGAAAGTCCTCCCAATAGCATATATGTGGTATAATTGCATTGAGAAAATTGCATTCAGAAAGTCCTCCTAATAACATATCTGTGGGATATTTGCATTGAGAACGTTGCACTCAGAATGTCCTCCTAATAGCATATCTCTGGCATCATTGCATTGAGAAAGTTGTATTCAGAAAGTCCTCCTAATAGCATATCTGTGGCATAATTACATTGAGAAAGTTGCACTCAGAAATCTGCCCTATAGCATACCTGTGGCATAATTGCATTGAGAAAGTGCTCCTAATAGCATATCTGTGGCATAATTGCATTGAGAAAGTGTTCCTAATAAAATATCTGTGGCATAATTGCATTGAGAAAGTGCTCCTAATAGGATATCTGTGGAATAATTGCATTGAGAAAGTTGCATTCAGAGAAAGTCCTCCCAATAGCATATCTGTGGCATAATTGCATTGAGAAAGTTGCATTCAGAAAGTCCTCCTAATAGCATATCTGTGGCATAATTGCATTGAGAAACTGCTACTAATAGCATATCTGTGGCATAATTGCATTAGAAAGTGCTCCTAATAGCATATCTGGTGCATAATTGCACTGAGAAAGTTGGATTCAGAAAGTCCTCACAATAGCATATCTGGGGCATAATTGCATTGCGAAAGTTGCATTGAGAAAGTGCTCCTAGTATCATATCTGTGGCATAATTGCGTTGAGAAAGTTGCATTCAGAAAGTCCTCCTAATAGCACATCTGTGACATAATTGCATTGAGAAAGTGTTCCTAATAGCATATCCGTGGCATAATTGCATTGAGAAAGTGCTCCTAATAGCATATCTGTGGCATAATTGCATTGAGAAAGGTGCATTCAGAAAGTCTGCCCTATAGCATATGTGTGGCATAATTTCACTGAGAAAGTTGCATTCAGAAAGTCCTCCTAATAGCATATCTGTGACATAATTGCATTGAGAAAGTGTTCCTAATAGCATATCCGTGGCATAAGTGCATTGAGAAAGTGCTCCTAATAGCATATCTGTGCCTTAATTGCATTGAGAAAGTTGCACTCAGAAAGTCTGCCCTATAGCATATGTGTGGCATAATTTCACTGAGAAAATTGCATTCAGAAAGTGTCATGATCTCTGCTTCCAAAAGATCAGGACTTGCCCGACTCCCTTGGAAGCAGACCCATAACCCCGGTTCCGAGTGCCACCAGTCCCAATTGGGACTTTTTGGACCCTGTCCTGACGCCAGTGGCACCAGGCTCATAAAGATGCCCAGTCCCAGCGCTGGAAGCGCCGGGCTCATAATGCTTTGGTGGACTTACCTGCAGCAGACCATGCTGCTTACTTACCTGCCAGTTGAACCCCGGATCCTCTTCTGTTTGGGACTACTTTTCCTGTTGGGTGGGGTAGGAGCCACTCCCTAGGTTCAGAACACTGGAACTCTTCTGGAAAGCAGGAACTCTTTTCTTACCTAGGCGTGACTGTGGAAGGAGACACCTAAGCACTACAGGAGGCTATTTAAACCACACCCGATGGATGAATCTTGCTTTGTGTTATTCTGCATTCTCTGTAGCAGAACGCTCATCGTGTCTTCTGCTTCTGATCCTGGGCCTAAGGAAACAAAGGCTTACCATCCTGGAATCCAGTCTTCAGCAGCACCTGTAAAGACAAAGAAAGAACAGGTTAGCACTACGGTCTTCAGTGGCAGCGCATCTCTGACCCGGTCCATCGGCTGTCACCAACGCCTCGCGCTGCATTCCGGCATCTGAAAGACAAAGACTTACCTACTCTTCGCATGTTCCGGAGGTCTTCGCACTGCATTCCGGCATCTGAAAGACAAAAGCTTACCAGCTCTTCGCACGCTCCGGAGGCCTTCGGCGCTGCATCCCGCATCTGAAAGACAAAAGAAGGTGCGTTTAAAGACATTGGGCAACTTTATTACTCACGTGCCATTACTCCTTCCCACGCCGAATCCAGTGGGTATTCCAGCACCCTTCAGCTTCTCTAAAGCTCCGAACTTGTACCTGCAAGATAAAAGGGACAGTTAGTGCGCATCGTGAAGCAGGCTACAAGCGGCTACCTACGTGCTTCCAGGCGCTTCTATTCCTCACGCGGGTTCGATCCTCAACTCTCATCAGCCCGCCATCCGCCATCGCCGGAACTCTGCAAAACAAGAGATATCATTACAAAAGACTTTTAAGACATTTGAAGCGCCCAGAACTTACCGTTCGTGCAGTTAACGACGGACAGCAGTCCTCTGAGGTCAAGAGGCCTGCACCCTTATCCAGTGAAGGAACTGGTTACGGCACCCTGCCCCGAGGCAGATGGAGAGCTCGGCGTTCACTTACCTAAGACATCTTACTCATCGAGTCAGACATACAGTGCACAGAGGTCCAGCCCAAAGAGCCAATCGTGTGTTACACATCACCTTTGAAGATACGGCATTCACCCAGTCAAGACCGGCGCCTCTGCGGGAATCAGGTGAGCGTTACAGAACACAAAGCCGACCGCAAAACTCCCACCCAGGCGCTATGGAAACCTCGGATACCGACCAACTAGCCCAGTTACTTGGGGAACTAAGAGCAGAAGTGCATGCAGCCCGTCAGGAAACAAATGCTCTAAGAAGGGAACTGATTATTTCCAAGGAGCGAACAGACGATCTCGCTAGACAATTGCTACAGTCACAAGACGGACAAACTCCGTTACCCGCATCAGGGGCAAATCTTCCTTCAACATCCTCTACGAACCCAGTGCAGATCAACCTACCTGGGAATGTACCTCTGGCTCCGCCCGAACGATTTTCTGGTGACCCAAAGAGGTTTGCAGTATTCATTAATCAGTGCCGGTTGCACTTCTTATGCCGGCCAGCATCCTTTCCAACTGATCAAGCTAAGGTAGCTTTCGTGCTTTCGTACCTTAGTGGCAATGCGGCAGACTGGTCGATCCCTCTAGTTAATCAAGATGATCTGGTTCTCCATGATTTTCAAGCTTTTCAGCTCAGTATGGAAAAACTGTTTGCAAGACATTCACAGGGGCAGGCCTTGGACAATGAGCTCCTTTCATTGCGACAGGGTAATCAAGACCTTTTGGCTTATATTGCGTCTTTCAACAGACTAATAGTGGAAACTCGGTGGCCTGAGGACAAAAGGATTACGCTGTTTTATAGAGGTCTACGTGGAGAGCTCAAAGATGTGTTAGCCCAAGTAGTGAATCCCCCGCAAGACTGTTCGGACTATATTGACTTAGTCGTTCAAATTGACCACAGACTGCCGAACAGGAAGGCCGATCGTTCCAAGTTTGATGCTCGAGTATTTTCCAAACCACCAACTCCTACCAAAGGAGTAGACTCCGGGGAACCCATGCAAATAGGGGGCCTGAAAGGACCACTAACACAAAAGGAGCGGGAAAGGAGAAAACAGCTGCAATTATGCCTCTATTGCGGAAACTCGGGGCACTTTCTTCGAGACTGTCCGGTGAAACCAGCCAAGAAGGCAGTAGGAGCTGCAGTTACCAGGGTCACAAACTCTGAGCAGGGAAACGACCTCCCCCGACAAGAATAGAGGTCCTCTTGCCGAGCGTTAAAACCAGTTCCGTGACCTCGCATTTCGTGATACCTATGGTCCTCATTAGCCCTGAACATCCGGATCGATTACATGCGATTGAAGCTTACGTCGACAGCGGTGCCATTGGCAATTATGTGGATCATGAAATGTTTTTGAGGATGAATCTGACTCTTTGTCCAAAGGCTGTAAAGGACGTCATTACTACGGTGGATGGTACGGAGATAGCCTCCGGACCAGTAACGCATACCACCCAAGAAGTGACGCTAGTAAGTCAAGATGGACACCATGAGAAGATCGTGTTCGATGTGATCAAGGCCCCTCAGTTCCAGATTATTCTAGGAATTCCTTGGTTAGAGAAGCACAATTCTCAGATCGATTGGCGAGCAAGAACGGTTCAGTTTCCAGAATGCGTCTCTACTTGTCACCCTCGACCTGGTGTTGCACTGGCAGCAATTTCCTCGGAGGCTCTCCAGTTACCTCCTGAATACCTAGAATTCCAAGATGTTTTCCGGAAGAATCAGGCTAACTCTCTACCTCCTCATAGGTCTTATGACTGCCAGATAGACCTGATACCTGGATCTACTCCTCCTTGTAGTAGAATTTATGCCCTCACCGAGCCTGAGAATCTTCACCTCCGACAATACCTGGATCAATACCTAGCGAATGGGTTTATTCGTCCTTCCAAGTCCCCTGCTTCCTCAGCTTTGTTCTTCGTTCCAAAAAAAGAAGGGGACCTTAGAACTTGTATAGATTATCGCGCCCTGAACCAGATCACTGTTAAGAATAGATATCCGTTACCTTTGATCCCTGAACTCCTGGACCAAGTCAGAAAAGCATGCATATATACAAAGGTGGATCTTAGAGGAGCCTACCACTTGGTACGAGTAAAAGAGGGCGATGAATGGAAGACGGCCTTCCGCACCAAGTATGGGCTATTTGAATATCAGGTCATGCCCTTCGGACTTTGCAATGCCCCGGCCGCCTTTCAATATTTTATGAACGATGTCCTCAGAGAGCTCATAGATGTGTGTGTTGTTGTTTACATTGACGACATCCTCGTTTATTCTTCATCGGAAACTGAACATCGGAAACACGTGAAAATGGTCCTCGAGAGATTGCGTCAACACAAACTTTTCGCTAAGTTGGAAAAATGTGTTTTCAACGTGACTGAAGTTGAATTCTTGGGATTCATATTATCACCTAGCGGAGTGCGTATGGATTCAAAGAAGGTCGATGCAATTCTCAAATGGCCATCGCCATCCTCCGTAAAAGGTGTTCAAAGCATGTTATGCTTCGCTAACTTTTACCGCAGGTTTATCCCCGAATTCTCTCGAATAGTCCAGCCCATCACCGCCTTATTAAAGAAAAACAAACGTTTTGAATGGTCTACCGAGGCGGAACAAGCTTTCCAGAATTTGAAGACTAGATTTATCTCTGCACCGATCTTAAAACATCCTCGCTCAGAACTCCCCTACATCGTTGAAACTGATGCTTCGAGCCTTGCCATGGGGGCAGTTCTATCACAAAAGGACCCAGTAACCAATCAGTTGCATCCCGTGGCATTTTGGTCCCGCAAATTCTCGCCTCCTGAAATCAATTACACTATTACTGATAAGGAACTTCTAGCTATCAAGTCCGCCTTTAAGGCTTGGCGGCATTATCTTCTGGGGGCCCGACACACCGTTACTGTGATTACAGATCACCGAAACCTGCAATATTTGAAAACCGCAAAAGCTCAATCCTCTAGGCAACTCCGTTGGGCACTATTCTTTGCCGAGTTTGACTTCATAATTACTTATCGACCTGGTACAAAAAACGGTAAAGCTGATGCCCTTTCTCGGATGGGAGTGGAAGAACATTTGATCAATCCTAAACCTGTACCTATCATTCCGGAACAAAGAATTCTAGGTGTAATCGCCACACAATCCATAGAGGAAGTTAAGGATAAAGCCAGGCTACTGGTAACTCCAGCAGACATACAGAATTGGCATCTGCAGGGAAAGGACTTTACGGTGAAGGACAACCTATTATATTTCCAAGAATGGTTATACCTGCCCAGCACAGATTTACAGAAAAAGGTAATCTCTTGTTATCACGATTCTTTAATGGAAGGACATCCCGGTATGACCAAGACCTCGGAAAAGATCAAGCGCTACTTCTGGTGGCCGTCTTGGAAAAAAGATATCAGAGACTTTATAATGTCCTGTGGAGTATGCGCCCAAAACAAGAGTCAAAAGGAAAAACCAGCCGGCCTCTTACGCCCTATTGACATCCCACCTCGCCCCTTGGCATACGCTTTCTATGGACTTCATCACCGATCTACCTCCATGCTCCGGATACAATACGATCCTAGTAATCGTGGACCTATTCTCCAAGATGGCGCATTTCATTCCACTCAAAGGCTTACCAACAGCAGCAACTCTGGCCCGAGAATTTCTCGAAAACATCGTCCGACTGCACGGTTTTCCTTCAGTTCTAATTTCGGATGGAGGTAGTCAATTTATTTCTCATTTTTGGCGAAGTTGCTGTCGGTCGGCTCAAATTGATGTGAGACTTTCGACCAGCCGCCACCCTCAAACCGACGGACAAACCGAGAGGACCAATCAAACTCTGGAACAGTATTTGCGCTGCATGCTACAACAAACTGAAAAAACTTGGAAAGATATCCTTTGAATAGCCAAATATGCCTACAATAACTCTGTCCACTCGGGAACTGGGAAGACCCCGTTTTTTCTTTTATACGGTAGTCACCCTCGAACCTCGGAGTTGGATCCACTCCAAGATCTTGGAACACCAGCAGTAGACCACCTGCATTCTACAATCACCCAAGCCTTTAAGGAAGCCATTTCTCACCTTCAAAGGGCTAAAGAACAATACAAGAAAGGAGCAGACCAACATCGGAAGGAAGCCCCCCAATATCAAGTAGGAGATCAAGTCTGGTTATCCACCAAATATCTACCTCTAAAAGGACCACGCACATTCAACCCAAGATACCTAGGTCCCTATTCCATCACTACCATAGTAAATCCAGTAGCGGTCAAGTTGGACTTGCCCCCTCACATGAAGATACATCCGGTCTTCCACGTCTCTCTATTAAAACCCGTGCAACCTCAAACCCGACTAACTACATCTCCAAAACCTATTCTAGTTGATGGAGAACTCGAGTTTGAAGTCAAAAGCATCCTGGATTCCAAGATCTCCAAATCTAAACTATTTTACCTGATTGACTGGAAAGGCTACGGTCCCCAAGAAAGATCCTGGGAACCTGCAGAATATGTCCACGCGCCTCGTCTAATCAAAAGATTTCATCGAACATTTCCTAACAAGCCCAAACCCCCGGAGAAGCCCGGTTTGGGAGGGGCCTTGAGGGGGGGTGCTGTCAAGATCTCTGCTTCCAAAAGATCAGGACTTGCCCGACTCCCTTGGAAGCAGACCCATAACCCTGGTTCCGAGTGCCAGCCAGTCCCAATTGGGACCTTTTGGACCCTGTCCTGGCGCCAGTGGCACCAGGCTCATAAAGATGCCCAGTCCCAGCGCTGGAAGCGCCGGGCTCATAATGCTTGGGTGGACTTACCTGCAGCAGACCATGCTGCTTACTTACCTGCCAGTTGAACCCCGGATCCTCTTCTGTTTGGGACTAATTTTCCTGTTGGGTGGGGCAGGAGCCACTCCCTAGGTTCAGAACACTGGAACTCTTCTGGAAAGCAGGAACTCTTTTCTTACCTAGGCGTGGCTGTGGAAGGAGACACCTAAGCACTACAGGAGGCTATTTAAACCACACCCGATGGATGAATCTTGCTTTGTGTTATTCTGCATTCTCTGCAGCAGAACGCTCATCGTGTCTTCTGCTTCTGATCCTGGGCCTAAGGAAACAAAGGCTTACCATCCTGGAATCCAGTCTTCAGCAGCACCTGCAAAGACAAAGAAAGAACAGGTTAGCACTACGGTCTTCAGTGGCAGCGCATCTCTTACCTGGTCCATCGGCTGTCACCAACGCCTCGCGCTGCATTCTGGCATCTGAAAGACAAAGGCTTACCTACTCTTCGCATGTTCCGGAGGTCTTCGCACTGCATTCCGGCATCTGAAAGACAAAAGCTTACCAGCTCTTCGCACGCTCCGGAGGCCTTCGGCGCTGCATCCCGCATCTGAAAGACAAAAGAAGGTGCGTTTAAAGACATTGGGCAACTTTATTACTCACGTGCCATTACTCCTTCCCACGCCGAATCCAGTGGGTATTCCAGCACCCTTCAGCTTCTCTAAAGCTCCGAACTTGTACCTGCAAGATAAAAGGGACAGTTAGTGCGCATCGTGAAGCAGGCTACAAGCGCCTACCTACGTGCTTCCAGGCACTTCTATTCCTCACGCGGGTTCGATCCTCAACTCTCATCAGCCCGCCATCCGCCATCGCCGGAACTCTGCAAAACAAGAGATATCATTACAAAAGACTTTTAAGACATTTGAAGCGCCCAGAACTTACCGTTCGTGCAGTTAACGACGGACAGCAGTCCTCTGAGGTCAAGAGGCCTGCACCCTTATCCAGTGAAGGAACTGGTTACGGCACCCTGCCCCGAGGCAGATGGAGAGCTCGGCGTTCACTTACCTAAGACATCTTACTCATCGAGTCAGACATACAGTGCACAGAGGTCCAGCCCAAAGAGCCAACCGTGTGTTACACATCACCTTTGAAGATACGGCATTCACCCAGTCAAGACCAGCGCCTCTGCGGGAATCAGGTGAGCGTTACAGAAAGTCCTCCTAATAGCATATCTGTGGCATAATTGCATTGAGAAAGTTGCACTCAGAAAGTCTGCCCTATAGCATACCGGTGGCATAGTTCCATTGGGAAAGTGTTCCTAATAGCATATCTGTGGCATAATTGCATTGAGAAATGTGCATTCAGAAAGTCTGCCCTATAGCATATGTGTGGCATAATTTCACTGAGAAAGTTGCATTCAGAAAGTCCTCCTAATAGCATATCTGTGACATAATTGCATTGAGAAAGTGTTCCTAATAGCATATCCGTGGCATAATTGCATTGAGAAAGTGTTCCTAATAGCATATCCGTGGCATAATTGCATTGAGAAAGTGCTCCTAATAGCATATCTGTGCCTTAATTGCATTGAGAAAGTTGCACTCAGAAAGTCTGCCCTATAGCATATGTGTGGCATAATTGCATTGAGAAAGTTGCACTCAGAAAGTCTGCCCTATAGCATACCGGTGGCATACTTCCATTGGGAAAGTGTTCCTAATAGCATATCTTTGGCATAATTGCATTGAGAAAGTTCCACTCGGAAGGTCTGCCCTGTAGCGTACCAGTGGGATAATTGAATTGAGAAAGTTGCATTCAGAAAATCATCCTAATAGCATATCTGTGGCATAATTGCATTGAGAAAGTTGCATTCAGAAAGTCCTCCCAATAGCATATCTGTGGCATAATTGCATTGAGAAAGTTGCATTCAGAAAGTGCTCCTAATAGCATATCTGTGGCATAATTGCATTGAGAAGTTGCATTCAGAAAGTCCTCCTAATGGCATATCTGTGGCATAATTGCATTGATAACATGTTCCTAATAGCATATCTGTTGCATAAGTGCATTGAGAAAGTGCTCCTAATAGCCTATCTGTGGCATAATTGCACCGAGAAAGGTACATTCAGAAAGTCCTCCTAATAGCATATCTGTGGCATAATTTCATTGAGAAAGTGCTCCTAATAGCATATCTGTGGCATAATTGCATTGAGAAAGTTGCGCTCAGAAAGTCCTCCTAATTGCATATCTGTGGCATAATCGCATTGAGAAAGTTGCTCTCAGAAAGTCTGCCCTATAGCATACTGGTGGCATAGTTGCATTGGGAAAGTGCTCCTAATAGCATATCTGTGGCATAATTGCATTGAGAAAGTTGCACTTGGAAGGTCTGCCCTGCAGCGTACTTGTGGGATAATTGAATTGATAAAGTTGCATTCAGAAAATCCTCCTAATAGCATGTCTGTGGCATAGTTGTATTTAGAAAATTGCATTAAGAAAGTTTGCCCTATAGCATATCTATAGCATAATTGCTTTCAGAAAGTTACACACAGAAGGTCAGCCTAATAGTATATCTGTGGCATGATTGCATTGAGAAAGTTGCATTGAGAAAGATCTCCTAATATCATATATGTGGCATAATTGCGTTGAGAAAGTTGCATTCAGAAATTCCTCCTAATAGCATATCTGTGGCATAATTGCATTGAGAAAGTTGCATTCAGAAAGTCCTCCTAATAGCATATCTGTGACATAATTGCATTGAGAAAGTTGCATTGAGAAAGTGCTCCTAATATCATATCTGTGGCATAATTGCATAGAGAAAGTTGCATTCAGAAAGTCTGCCCTATAGCATACCTGTGGCATAATTACATTGTGAAAGTGCTCCTAATAGCATATATGTGGTATAATTGCATTGAGAAAATTGCATTCAGAAAGTCCTCCTAATAACATATCTGTGGGATAATTGCATTGAGAACATTGCACTCAGAAAGTCCTCCAAATAGCATATCTCTGGCATCATTGCATTGAGAAAGTTGCATTCAGAAAGTCCTCCTAATAGCATATCTGTGGCATAATTACATTGAGAAAGTTGCACTCAGAAATCTGCCCTATAGCATACCTGTGGCATAATTTCATTGAGAAAATTGCATTCAAAAAGTCCTCCTAATAGCATATCTGTGGCATAATTGCATTGAGAAAGTGTTCCTAATAAAATATCTGTGGCATAATTGCATTGAGAAAGTGCTCCTAATAGCATATCTGTGGCATAATTGCATTGAGAAAGTTGCATTCAGAGAAAGTCCTCCCAATAGCATATCTGTGGCATAATTGCATTGAGAAAGTTGCATTCAGAAAGTCCTCCTAATAGCATATATGTGGCATAATTGCATTGAGAAACTGCTCCTAATAGCATATCTGCGGCATAATTGCATTAGAAAGTGCTCCTAATAGCATATCTGGGGCATAATTGCATTGAGAAAGTTGGATTCAGAAAGTCCTCATAATAGCATATCTGGGGCATAATTGCATTGAGAAAGTTGCATTGAGAAAGTGCTCCTAGTATCATATCTGTGGCATAATTGCGTTGAGAAAGTTGCATTCAGAAAGTCCTCCTAATAGCATATCTGTGACATAATTGCATTGAGAAAGTGTTCCTAATAGCATATCCGTGGCATAATTGTATTGAGAAAGTGCTCCTAATAGCATATCTGTGGCATAATTGCATTGAGAAAGGTGCATTCAGAAAGTCCTCCTAATAGCATATCTGTGCCTTAATTGCATTGAGAAAGTTGCACTCAGAAAGTCTGCCATATAGCATATCTGTGGCATAATTTCACTGAGAAAGTTGCATTCAGAAAGTCCTCCTAATAGCATATCTGTGGCATAATTGCATTGAGAAAGTTGCACTCAGAAAGTCTGCCCTATAGCATACCGGTGGCATAGTTCCATTGGGAAAGTGTTCCTAATAGCATATCTTTGGCATAATTGCATTGAGAAAGTTGCACTCGGAAGGTCTGCCCTGTAGCGTACCAGTGGGATAATTGAATTGAGAAAGTTGCATTCAGAAAATCCTCCTAATAGCATGTCTGTGGCATAGTTGTATTTAGAAAATTGCATTAAGAAAGTTTGCCCTATAGCATATCTATAGCATAATTGCTTTCAGAAAGTTACACACAGAAGGTCAGCCTAATAGTATATCTGTGGTATGATTGCATTGAGAAAGTTGCATTGAGAAAGATCTCCTAATATCATATCTGTGGCATAATTGCGTTGAGAAAGTTGCATTCAGAAAGTCCTCCTAATAGCATATCTGTGGCATAAATACATTGAGAAAGTAGCACTCAGAAATCTGCCCTATAGCATACCTGTGGCATAATTGCATTGAGAAAATTGCATTCAGAAAGTCCTCCTAATAGCATATCTGTGGCATAATTGCATTGAGAAAGTGTTCCTAATAAAATATCTGTGGCATAATTGCATTGAGAAAGTGCTCCTAATAGCATATCTGTTGCATAATTTCATTGAGAAAGTTGCATTCAGAGAAAGTCCTCCCAATAGCATATCTGTGGCATAATTGCATTGAGAAAGTTGCATTCAGAAAGTCCTCCTAATAGCATATCTGTGGCATAATTGCATTGAGAAACTGCTCCTAATAGCATATTTGTAGCATAATTGCATTAGAAAGTGCTCCTAATAGCATATCTGGGGCATAATTGCATTGAGAAAGTTGGATTCAGAAAGTCCTCACAATAGCATTTCTTGGGCATAATTGCGTTGAGAAAGTTGCATTGAGAAATTGCTCCTAGTATCATATCTGTGGCATAATTGCATTGAGAAAGTTGCATTCAGAAAGTCCTCCTAATAGCATATCTGTGACATAATTGCATTGAGAAAGTTGCATTGAGAAAGTGCTCCTAATATCATATCTGTGGCATAATTGCATAGAGAAAGTTGCATTCAGAAAGTCTGCCCTATAGCATACCTGTGGCATAATTACATTGTGAAAGTGCTCCTAATAGCATATATGTGGTATAATTGCATTGAGAAAATTGCATTCAGAAAGTCCTCCTAATAACATATCTGTGGGATAATTGCATTGAGAACATTGCACTCAGAAAGTCCTCCAAATAGCATATCTCTGGCATCATTGCATTGAGAAAGTTGCATTCAGAAAGTCCTCCTAATAGCATATCTGTGGCATAATTACATTGAGAAAGTTGCACTCAGAAATCTGCCCTATAGCATACCTGTGGCATAATTTCATTGAGAAAATTGCATTCAAAAAGTCCTCCTAATAGCATATCTGTGGCATAATTGCATTGAGAAAGTGTTCCTAATAAAATATCTGTGGCATAATTGCATTGAGAAAGTGCTCCTAATAGCATATCTGTGGCATAATTGCATTGAGAAAGTTGCATTCAGAAAGTCCTCCTAATAGCATATATGTGGCATAATTGCATTGAGAAACTGCTCCTAATAGCATATCTGCGGCATCATTGCATTAAAAAGTGCTCCTAATAGCATATCTGGGGCATAATTGCATTGAGAAAGTTGGATTCAGAAAGTCCTCATAATAGCATATCTGGGGCATAATTGCATTGAGAAAGTTGCATTGAGAAAGTGCTCCTAGTATCATATCTGTGGCATAATTGCGTTGAGAAAGTTGCATTCAGAAAGTCCTCCTAATAGCATATCTGTGACATAATTGCATTGAGAAAGTGTTCCTAATAGCATATCCGTGGCATAATTGTATTGAGAAAGTGCTCCTAATAGCATATCTGTGGCATAATTGCATTGAGAAAGGTGCATTCAGAAAGTCCTCCTAATAGCATATCTGTGCCTTAATTGCATTGAGAAAGTTGCACTCAGAAAGTCTGCCCTATAGCATATCTGTGGCATAATTTCACTGAGAAAGTTGCATTCAGAAAGTCCTCCTAATAGCATATCTGTGGCATAATTGCATTGAGAAAGTTGCACTCAGAAAGTCTGCCCTATAGCATACCGGTGGCATAGTTCCATTGGGAAAGTGTTCCTAATAGCATATCTTTGGCATAATTGCATTGAGAAAGTTGCACTCGGAAGGTCTGCCCTGTAGCGTACCAGTGGGATAATTGAATTGAGAAAGTTGCATTCAGAAAATCCTCCTAATAGCATATCTGTGGCATAATTGCATTGAGAAAGTGGCATTCAGGATGTCTGCTCTATAGCATTCCTGTGGCATAATTGCATTGCGAAAGTTGCATTTAAAAGTCCTCCTAATAGCACATCTGTGGCATAATTGCATTGATAAAGTGCCCCTAATAGCATATCTGTGGCATAATTGCATTGAGAAAGTGCCCCTAACAGCATATCTGTGGCATAATTACATTGAGAAAGTGTTCCTAATAGTATATCTGTGGCATAATTGTATTGAGAAAGTAGCATTCAGAAAGTCTGCCCGATAGCATATCTGTGGCATAATTGCATTGAGAAAGTGCTCCTAATAGCATATCTGTGGCATAATTGCATTGAGAAAGTTGCATTCAGAAAGTCCTCCTAATAGCATATATGTGGCATAATTGCATTGAGAAACTGCTCCTAATAGCATATCTGCGGCATATTTGCATTAGAAAGTGCTCCTAATAGCATATCTGGGGCATAATTGCATTGAGAAAGTTGGATTCAGAAAGTCCTCATAATAGCATATCTGGGGCATAATTGCATTGAGAAAGTTGCATTGAGAAAGTGCTCCTAGTATCATATCTGTGGCATAATTGCGTTGAGAAAGTTGCATTCAGAAAGTCCTCCTAATAGCATATCTGTGACATAATTGCATTGAGAAAGTGTTCCTAATAGCATATCCGTGGCATAATTGTATTGAGAAAGTGCTCCTAATAGCATATCTGTGGCATAATTGCATTGAGAAAGGTGCATTCAGAAAGTCCTCCTAATAGCATATCTGTGCCTTAATTGCATTGAGAAAGTTGCACTCAGAAAGTCTGCCCTATAGCATATCTGTGGCATAATTTCACTGAGAAAGTTGCATTCAGAAAGTCCTCCTAATAGCATATCTGTGGCATAATTGCATTGAGAAAGTTGCACTCAGAAAGTCTGCCCTATAGCATACCGGTGGCATAGTTCCATTGGGAAAGTGTTCCTAATAGCATATCTTTGGCATAATTGCATTGAGAAAGTTGCACTCGGAAGGTCTGCCCTGTAGCGTACCAGTGGGATAATTGAATTGAGAAAGTTGCATTCAGAAAATCCTCCTAATAGCATATCTGTGGCATAATTGCATTGAGAACGTGGCATTCAGGATGTCTGCTCTATAGCATTCCTGTGGCATAATTGCATTGTGAAAGTTGCATTCAAAAGTCCTCCTAATAGCACATCTGTGGCATAATTGCATTGATAAAGTGCCCCTAATAGCATATCTGTGGCATAATTGCATTGAGAAAGTGCCCCTAACAGCATATCTGTGGCATAATTACATTGAGAAAGTGTTCCTAATAGTATATCTGTGGCATAATTGTATTGAGAAAGTAGCATTCAGAAAGTCTGCCCGATAGCATATCTGTGGCATAATTGCATTGAGAAAGTGCTCCTAATAGCATATCTGTGGCATAATTGCATTGAGAAAGTTGCACTCAGAAAGTCTGCCCTATAGCATACCGGTGGCATAGTTCCATTGGGAAAGTGTTCCTAATAGCATATCTGTGGCATAATTGCATTGAGAAATGTGCATTCAGAAAGTCTGCCCTATAGCATATGTGTGGCATAATTTCACTGAGAAAGTTGCATTCAGAAAGTCCTCCTAATAGCATATCTGTGACATAATTGCATTGAGAAAGTGTTCCTAATAGCATATCCGTGGCATAATTGCATTGAGAAAGTGTTCCTAATAGCATATCCGTGGCATAATTGCATTGAGAAAATGCTCCTAATAGCATATCTGTGCCTTAATTGCATTGAGAAAGTTGCACTCAGAAAGTCTGCCCTATAGCATATGTGTGGCATAATTGCATTGAGAAAGTTGCACTCAGAAAGTCTGCCCTATAGCATACCGGTGGCATACTTCCATTGGGAAAGTGTTCCTAATAGCATATCTTTGGCATAATTGCATTGAGAAAGTTCCACTCGGAAGGTCTGCCCTGTAGCGTACCAGTGGGATAATTGAATTGAGAAAGTTGCATTCAGAAAATCATCCTAATAGCATATCTGTGGCATAATTGCATTGAGAAAGTTGCATTCAGAAAGTCCTCCCAATAGCATATCTGTGGCAGAATTGCATTGAGAAAGTTGCATTCAGAAAGTGCTCCTAATAGCATATCTGTGGCATAATTGCATTGAGAAGTTGCATTCAGAAAGTCCTCCTAATGGCATATCTGTGGCATAATTGCATTGATAACATGTTCCTAATAGCATATCTGTTGCATAAGTGCATTGAGAAAGTGCTCCTAATAGCCTATCTGTGGCATAATTGCACAGAGAAAGGTACATTCAGAAAGTCCTCTTAATAGCATATCTGTGGCATAATTTCATTGAGAAAGTGCTCCTAATAGCATATCTGTGGCATAATTGCATTGAGAAAGTTGCGCTCAGAAAGTCCTCCTAATTGCATATCTGTGGCATAATCGCATTGAGAAAGTTGCTCTCAGAAAGTCTGCCCTATAGCATACTGGTGGCATAGTTGCATTGGGAAAGTGCTCCTAATAGCATATCTGTGGCATAATTGCATTGAGAAAGTTGCACTTGGAAGGTCTGCCCTGTAGCGTACTTGTGGGATAATTGAATTGATAAAGTTGCATTCAGAAAATCCTCCTAATAGCATGTCTGTGGCATAGTTGTATTTAGAAAATTGCATTAAGAAAGTTTGCCCTATAGCATATCTATAGCATAATTGCTTTCAGAAAGTTACACACAGAAGGTCAGCCTAATAGTATATCTGTGGCATGATTGCATTGAGAAAGTTGCATTGAGAAAGATCTCCTAATATCATATCTGTGGCATAATTGCGTTGAGAAAGTTGCATTCAGAAAGTCCTCCTAATAGCATATCTGTGGCATAATTACATTGAGAAAGTGTTCCTAATAGTATATCTGTGGCATAATTGTATTGAGAAAGTAGCATTCAGAAAGTCTGCCCGATAGCATATCTGTGGCATAATTGCATTGAGAAAGTGCTCCTAATAGCATATCTGTGGCATAATTGCATTGTGAAAGTGCACCTAATAGCATATCCGTGACATAATTGCATTGAGAAAGTGCTCCTAATAGCATATCTGTGGCATAATTGCATTGAGAAAGGTGCATTCAGAAAGTCTGCCCTATAGCATATGTGTGGCATAATTTCACTGAGAAAGTTGCATTCAGAAAGTCCTCCTAATAGCATATCTGTGACATAATTGCATTGAGAAAGTGTTCCTAATAGCATATCCGTGGCATAATTGCATTGAGAAAGTGCTCCTAATAGCATATCTGTGCCTTAATTGCATTGAGAAAGTTGCACTCAGAAAGTCTGCCCTATCGCATATGTGTGGCATAATTTCACTGAGAAAATTGCATTCAGAAAGTGTCATGATCTCTGCTTCCAAAAGATCAGGACTTGCCCGACTCCCTTGGAAGCAGACCCATAACCCCGGTTCAGAGTGCCAGCCAGTCCCAATTGGGACCTTTTGGACCCTGTCCTGGCGCCAGTGGCACCAGGCTCATAAAGATGCCCAGTCCCAGCGCTGGAAGCGCCGGGCTCATAATGCTTGGGTGGACTCACCTGCAGCAGACCATGCTGCTTACTTACCTGCCAGTTGAACCTCGGATCCTCTTCTGTTTGGGACTACTTTTCCTGTTGGGTGGGGTAGGAGCCACTCCCTAGGTTCAGAACACTGGAACTCTTCTGGAAAGCAGGAACTCTTTTCTTACCTAGGCGTGGCTGTGGAAGGAGACACCTAAGCACTACAGGAGGCTATTTAAACCACACCCGATGGATGAATCTTGCTTTGTGTTATTCTGCATTCTCTGCAGCAGAACGCTCATCGTGTCTTCTGCTTCTGATCCTGGGCCTAAGGAAACAAAGGCTTACCATCCTGGAATCCAGTCTTCAGCAGCACCTGTAAAGACAAAGAAAGAACAGGTTAGCACTACGGTCTTCAGTGGCAGCGCATCTCTTACCTGCTCCATCGGCTGTCACCAACGCCTCGCGCTGCATTCCGGCATCTGAAAGACAAAGGCTTACCTACTCTTCGCATGTTCCCGAGGTCTTCGCACTGCATTCCGGCATCTGAAAGACAAAAGCTTACCAGCTCTTCGCACGCTCCAGAGGCCTTCGGCGCTGCATCCCGCATCTGAAAGACAAAAGAAGGTGCGTTTAAAGACATTGGGCAACTTTATTACTCACGTGCCATTACTCCTTCCCACGCCGAATCCAGTGGGTATTCCAGCACCCTTCAGCTTCTCTAAAGCTCCGAACTTGTACCTGCAAGATAAAAGGGACAGTTAGTGCGCATCGTGAAGCAGGCTACAAGCGCCTACCTACGTGCTTCCAGGCGCTTCTATTCCTCACGCGGGTTCGATCCTCAACTCTCATCAGCCCGCCATCCGCCATCGCCGGAACTCTGCAAAACAAGAGATATCATTACAAAAGACTTTTAAGACATTTGAAGCGCCCAGAACTTACCGTTTGTGCAGTTAACGACGGACAGCAGTCCTCTGAGGTCAAGAGGCCTGCACCCTTATCCAGTGAAGGAACTGGTTACGGCACCCTGCCCCGAGGCAGATGGAGAGCTCGGCGTTCACTTACCTAAGACATCTTACTCATCGAGTCAGACATACAGTGCACAGAGGTCCAGCCCAAAGAGCCAACCGTGTGTTACACATCACCTTTGAAGATACGGCATTCACCCAGTCAAGACCGGCGCCTCTGCGGGAATCAGGTGAGCGTTACAGAAAGTCCTCCTAATAGCATATCTGTGGCATAATTGCATTGAGAAAGTTGCACTCAGAAAGTCTGCCCTATAGCATACCGGTGGCATAGTTCCATTGGGAAAGTGTTCCTAATAGCATATCTGTGGCATAATTGCATTGAGAAATGTGCATTCAGAAAGTCTGCCCTATAGCATATGTGTGGCATAATTTCACTGAGAAAGTTGCATTCAGAAAGTCCTCCTAATAGCATATCTGTGACATAATTGCATTGAGAAAGTGTTCCTAATAGCATATCCGTGGCATAATTGCATTGAGAAAGTGTTCCTAATAGCATATCCGTGGCATAATTGCATTGAGAAAGTGCTCCTAATAGCATATCTGTGCCTTAATTGCATTGAGAAAGTTGCACTCAGAAAGTCTGCCCTATAGCATATGTGTGGCATAATTGCATTGAGAAAGTTGCACTCAGAAAGTCTGCCCTATAGCATACCGGTGGCATACTTCCATTGGGAAAGTGTTCCTAATAGCATATCTTTGGCATAATTGCATTGAGAAAGTTCCACTCGGAAGGTCTGCCCTGTAGCGTACCAGTGGGATAATTGAATTGAGAAAGTTGCATTCAGAAAATCATCCTAATAGCATATCTGTGGCATAATTGCATTGAGAAAGTTGCATTCAGAAAGTCCTCCCAATAGCATATCTGTGGCATAATTGCATTGAGAAAGTTGCATTCAGAAAGTGCTCCTAATAGCATATCTGTGGCATAATTGCATTGAGAAGTTGCATTCAGAAAGTCCTCCTAATGGCATATCTGTGGCATAATTGCATTGATAACATGTTCCTAATAGCATATCTGTTGCATAAGTGCATTGAGAAAGTGCTCCTAATAGCCTATCTGTGGCATAATTGCACCGAGAAAGGTACATTCAGAAAGTCCTCCTAATAGCATATCTGTGGCATAATTTCATTGAGAAAGTGCTCCTAATAGCATATCTGTGGCATAATTGCATTGAGAAAGTTGCGCTCAGAAAGTCCTCCTAATTGCATATCTGTGGCATAATCGCATTGAGAAAGTTGCTCTCAGAAAGTCTGCCCTATAGCATACTGGTGGCATAGTTGCATTGGGAAAGTGCTCCTAATAGCATATCTGTGGCATAATTGCATTGAGAAAGTTGCACTTGGAAGGTCTGCCCTGTAGCGTACTTGTGGGATAATTGAATTGATAAAGTTGCATTCAGCAAATCCTCCTAATAGCATGTCTGTGGCATAGTTGTATTTAGAAAATTGCATTAAGAAAGTTTGCCCTATAGCATATCTATAGCATAATTGCTTTCAGAAAGTTACACACAGAAGGTCAGCCTAATAGTATATCTGTGGCATGATTGCATTGAGAAAGTTGCATTGAGAAAGATCTCCTAATATCATATCTGTGGCATAATTGCGTTGAGAAAGTTGCATTCAGAAAGTCCTCCTAATAGCATATCTGTGGCATAATTACATTGAGAAAGTTGCACTCAGAAATCTGCCCTATAGCATACCTGTGGCATAATTGCATTGAGAAAATTGCATTCAGAAAGTCCTCCTAATAGCATATCTGGGGCATAATTGCATTGAGAAAGTGTTCCTAATAAAATATCTGTGGCATAATTGCATTGAGAAAGTGCTCCTAATAGCATATCTGTTGCATAATTTCATTGAGAAAGTTGCATTCAGAGAAAGTCCTCCCAATAGCATATCTGTGGCATAATTGCATTGAGAAAGTTGCATTCAGAAAGTCCTCCTAATAGCATATCTCTGGCATAATTGCATTGAGAAACTGCTCCTAATAGCATATTTGTGGCATAATTGCATTAGAAAGTGCTCCTAATAGCATATCTGGGGCATAATTGCATTGAGAAAGTTGGATTCAGAAAGTCCTCACAATAGCATATCTTGGGCATAATTGCATTGAGAAAGTTGCATTGAGAAATTGCTCCTAGTATCATATCTGTGGCATAATTGCATTGAGAAAGTTGCATTCAGAAAGTCCTCCTAATAGCATATCTGTGACATAATTGCATTGAGAAAGTTGCATTGAGAAAGTGCTCCTAATATCATATCTGTGGCATAATTGCATAGAGAAAGTTGCATTCAGAAAGTCTGCCCTATAGCATACCTGTGGCATAATTACACTGTGAAAGTGCTCCTAATAGCATATATGTGGTATAATTGCATTGAGAAAATTGCATTCAGAAAGTCCTCCTAATAACATATCTGTGGGAAAATTGCAATGAGAACATTGCACTCAGAAAGTCCTCCAAATAGCATATCTCTGGCATCATTGCATTGAGAAAGTTGCATTCAGAAAGTCCTCCTAATAGCATATCTGTGGCATAATTACATTGAGAAAGTTGCACTCAGAAATCTGCCCTATAGCATACCTGTGGCATAATTTCATTGAGAAAATTGCATTCAAAAAGTCCTCCTAATAGCATATCTGTGGCATAATTGCATTGAGAAAGTGTTCCTAATAAAATATCTGTGGCATAATTGCATTGAGAAAGTGCTCCTAATAGCATATCTGTGGCATAATTGCATTGAGAAAGTTGCATTCAGAGAAAGTCCTCCCAATAGCATATCTGTGGCATAATTGCATTGAGAAAGTTGCATTCAGAAAGTCCTCCTAATAGCATATATGTGGCATAATTGCATTGAGAAACTGCTCCTAATAGCATATCTGCGGCATAATTGCATTAGAAAGTGCTCCTAATAGCATATCTGGGGCATAATTGCATTGAGAAAGTTGGATTCAGAAAGTCCTCATAATAGCATATCTGGGGCATAATTGCATTGAGAAAGTTGCATTGAGAAAGTGCTCCTAGTATCATATCTGTGGCATAATTGCGTTGAGAAAGTTGCATTCAGAAAGTCCTCCTAATAGCATATCTGTGACATAATTGCATTGAGAAAGTGTTCCTAATAGCATATCCGTAGCATAATTGTATTGAGAAAGTGCTCCTAATAGCATATCTGTGGCATAATTGCATTGAGAAAGGTGCATTCAGAAAGTCCTCCTAATAGCATATCTGTGCCTTAATTGCATTGAGAAAGTTGCACTCAGAAAGTCTGCCCTATAGCATATCTGTGGCATAATTTCACTGAGAAAGTTGCATTCAGAAAGTCCTCCTAATAGCATATCTGTGGCATAATTGCATTGAGAAAGTTGCACTCAGAAAGTCTGCCCTATAGCATACCGGTGGCATAGTTCCATTGGGAAAGTGTTCCTAATAGCATATCTTTGGCATAATTGCATTGAGAAAGTTGCACTCGGAAGGTCTGCCCTGTAGCGTACCAGTGGGATAATTGAATTGAGAAAGTTGCATTCAGAAAATCCTCCTAATAGCATATCTGTGGCATAATTGCATTGAGAAAGTGGCATTCAGGATGTCTGCTCTATAGCATTCCTGTGGCATAATTGCATTGCGAAAGTTGCATTCAAAAGTCCTCCTAATAGCACATCTGTGGCATAATTGCATTGATAAAGTGCCCCTAATAGCATATCTGTGGCATAATTGCATTGAGAAAGTGCCCCTAACAGCATATCTGTGGCACAATTACATTGAGAAAGTGTTCCTAATAGTATATCTGTGGCATAATTGTATTGAGAAAGTAGCATTCAGAAAGTCTGCACGATAGCATATCTGTGGCATAATTGCATTGAGAAAGTGCTCCTAATAGCATATCTGTGGCATAATTGCATTGTGAAAGTGCACCTAATAGGATATCCGTTGCATAATTACATTGAGAAAGTGCTCCTAATAGCATATCTGTGGCATAATTGCATTGAGAAAGGTGCATTCAGAAAGTCTGCCCTATAGCATATGTGTGGCACAATTTCACTGAGAAAGTTGCATTCAGAAAGTCCTCCTAATAGCATATCTGTGACATAATTGCATTGAGAAAGTGTTCCTAATAGCATATCTGTGGCATAATTGCATTGTGAAAGTGCACCTAATAGCATATCTGTGGCATAATTGCATTGAGAAAGTGTTCCTAATAGCATATCTCTGGCATAATTGCATTGAGAAAGTTGCATTCAGAAAGTGCTCCTAATAGCATATCTGTGGCATATTTGCATTGAGAAAGTTGCATTGAGAAAGTGCTCCTAATAGCAATTCTGTGGCATCATTGCATTGAAAAAGTTGCATTCAGAAAGTCCTCCTAATAGCATATCTGATAGCATATCTGTGGCATAATTACATTGAGAAAGTTGCATTCAGAAAGTCTGCCCTATAGCATGCCTGTGGCATAATTGCATTGCGAAAGTTGCATTCAGAAAGTCTGCCCTATAGCATACCTGTGGCATAATTACACTGAGAAAGTGCTCCTAATAGCATATCTGTGGCATAATTACACTAAGAAAGTGCTCCTAATAGCATATCAGTGGCATAATTGCATTGAGAAAATTGCATTCAGAAAGTCCCCCTAATAACATATATGTGGCATAATTGCATTGAGAAAGTTGCACTCAGAAAGTCTGCCCTTTAGCATACCTGTGGCATAATTCAATTAAGAAAATTGCATTCAGAAAGTCCTCCTGATAGCATATCTGTGGCATAATTGCATTGTGAAAGTCCTCCTAATAGCATATCTGTGAGAAAGTTGCATTCAGAAAGTCCCCCTAATAGCATATCTGTGGCATAATTACATTGAGAAAGTTGCACTCCGAAATCTGCCCTATAGCATACCTGTGGCATGATTGCATTGAGAAAATTGCATTCAGAAAGTCCTCCTAATAGCATATCTGTGGCATAATTACATTGATAAAGTGCCCCTAATAGCATATCTGTGGCATAATTGCATTGAGAAAGTGCCCCTAACAGCATATCTGTGGCATAATTACATGGAGAAAGTGTTCCTAATGGTATATCTGTGGCATAATTGCATTGAGAAAGTAGCATTCAGAAAGTCTGCCCTATAGCATATCTGTGGCATAATTGCATTGAGAAAGTGCTCCTAATAGCATATCTGTGGCATAATTGCATTGTGAAAGTGCACCTAATAGCATATCTGTGGCATAATTGCATTGAGAAAGTGTTACTAATAGCATATCTCTGGCATAATTTCATTGAGAAAGTTGCATTCAGAAAGTGCTCCTAATAGCATATCTGTGGCATATTTGCATTGAGAAAGTTGCATTGAGAAAGTGCTCCTAATAGCAAATCGGTGGCATCATTGCATTGAAAAAGTTGCATTCAGAAAGTCCTCCTAATAGCATATCTGATAGCATATCTGTGGCATAATTACATTGAGAAAGTTGCATTCAGAAAGTCTGCCCTATAGCATGCCTGTGGCATAATTGCATTGAGAAAGTTGCATGCAGAAAGTCTGTCCTATAGCATACCTGTGGCATAATTACATTGAGAAAGTGCTCCTAATAGCATATCTGTGGCATAATTACATTAAGAACGTGCTCCTAATAGCATATCTGTGGCATAATTGCATTGAGAAAATTGCATTCAGAAAGTCCCCCTAATAACATATATGTGGCATAATTCCATTAAGAAAATTGCATTCAGAAAGTCCTCCTAATAGCATATCTGTGGCATAATTGCATTGTGAAAGTCCTCCTAATAGCATATCTGTGAGAAAGTTGCATTCAGAAATTCCCCCTAATAGCATATTTGTGGCATAATTACATTGAGAAAGTTGCACTCAGAAAGTTTGCCCTATAGCATACCTGTGGCATAATTGCATTGAGAAAATTGCATTCAGAAAGTCCTCCTAATTGCATATCTGTGGCATAATTGCATTGAGAAAGTGCTCCTAATAGCACATCTGTGGCATAATTGCATTAGAAAGGGCTCCTAATAGCACATCTCTGGCATAATTGCATTGAGAAAGTGTTCCTAATAACATATCTGTGGCATAATTGCATTGAGAAAGTGCTTCTAGTAGCATATCTGTGGCATAATTGCATTGAAAAAGTTGCATTCAGAAAGTCCTACTAATAGCATATCTGATAGCATATCTGTGGCATAATTACATTGTGAAAGTTGCATTCAGAAAGTCTGCCCTATAGCATGCCTGTGGAATAATTGCATTGAGAAAGTTGCATTCAGAAAGTCTGCCCTATAGCATACCTGTGGCATAATTACACTGAGAAAGTGCTCCTAATAGCATATCTGTGGCATAATTACACTAAGAAAGTGCTCCTAATAGCATATTAGTGGCATAATTGCATTGAGAAAATTGCATTCAGAAAGTACCCCTAATAACATATATGTGGCATAATTGCATTGAGAAAGTTGCATTCAGAAAGTCCTCCTGATAGCATATCTGTGGCATAATTGCATTGTGAAAGTCCTCCTAATAGCATATCTGTGAGAAAGTTGCATTCAGAAAGTCCCCCTAATAGCATATCTGTGGCATAATTACATTGAGAAAGTTGCACTCCGAAATCTGCCCTATAGCATACCTGTGGCATGATTGCATTGAGAAAATTGCATTCAGAAAGTCCTCCTAATAGCATATCTGTGGCATAATTGCATTGAGAAAGTGGCATTCAGGATGTCTGCCCTATAGCATTCCTGTGGCATAATTGCATTGCGAAAGTTGCATTCAAAAGTCCTCCTAATAGCATATCTGTGGCATAATTACATTGATAAAGTGCCCCTAATAGCATATCTGTGGCATAATTGCATTGAGAAAGTGCCCCTAACAGCATATCTGTGGCATAATTACATGGAGAAAGTGTTCCTAATGGTATATCTGTGGCATAATTGCATTGAGAAAGTAGCATTCAGAAAGTCTGCCCTATAGCATATCTGTGGCATAATTGCATTGAGAAAGTGCTCCTAATAGCATATCTGTGGCATAATTGCATTGTGAAAGTGCACCTAATAGCATATCTGTGGCATAATTGCATTGAGAAAGTGTTACTAATAGCATATCTCTGGCATAATTGCATTGAGAAAGTTGCATTCAGAAAGTGCTCCTAATAGCATATCTGTGGCATATTTGCATTGAGAAAGTTGCATTGAGAAAGTGTTCCTAATAGCAAATCGGTGGCATCATTGCATTGAAAAAGTTGCATTCAGAAAGTCCTCCTAATAGCATATCTGATAGCATATCTGTGGCATAATTGCATTCAGAAAGTTGCATTCAGAAAGTCTGTCCTATAGCATACCTGTGGCATAATTACATTGAGAAAGTGCTCCTAATAGCATATCTGTGGCATAATTACATTAAGAAAATGCTCCTAATAGCATATCTGTGGCATAATTGCATTGAGAAAATTGCATTCAGAAAGTCCCCCTAATAACATATATGTGGCATAATTCCATTAAGAAAATTGCATTCAGAAAGTCCTCCTAATAGCATATCTGTGGCATAATTGCATTGTGAAAGTCCTCCTAATAGCATATCTGTGAGAAAGTTGCATTCAGAAATTCCCCCTAATAGCATATTTGTGGCATAATTACATTGACAAAGTTGCACTCAGAAAGTTTGCCCTATAGCATACCTGTGGCATAATTGCATTGAGAAAATTGCATTCAGAAAGTCCTCCTAATTGCATATCTGTGGCATAATTGCATTGAGAAAGTGCTCCTAATAGCACATCTGTGGCATAATTGCATTAGAAAGGGCTCCTAATAGCATATCTCTGGCATAATTGCATTGAGAAAGTGCCCCTAACAGCATATCTGTGGCATAATTACATGGAGAAAGTGTTCCTAATGGTATATCTGTGGCATAATTGCATTGAGAAAGTAGCATTCAGAAAGTCTGCCCTATAGCATATCTGTGGCATAATTGCATTGAGAAAGTGCTCCTAATAGCATATCTGTGGCATAATTGCATTGTGAAAGTGCACCTAATAGCATATCTGTGGCATAATTGCATTGAGAAAGTGTTACTAATAGCATATCTCTGGCATAATTGCATTGAGAAAGTTGCATTCAGAAAGTGCTCCTAATAGCATATCTGTGGCATATTTGCATTGAGAAAGTTGCATTGAGAAAGTGCTCCTAATAGCAAATCGGTGGCATCATTTCATTGAAAAAGTTGCATTCAGAAAGTCCTCCTAATAGCATATCTGATAGCATATCTGTGGCATAATTACATTGAGAAAGTTGCATTCAGAAAGTCTGCCCTATAGCATGCCTGTGGCATAATTGCATTGAGAAAGTTGCATTCAGAAAGTCTGTCCTATAGCATACCTGTGGCATAATTACATTGAGAAAGTGCTCCTAATAGCATATCTGTGGCATAATTACATTAAGAAAATGCTCCTAATAGCATATCTGTGGCATAATTGCATTGAGAAAATTGCATTCAGAAAGTCCCCCTAATAACATATATGTGGCATAATTCCATTAAGAAAATTGCATTCAGAAAGTCCTCCTAATAGCATATCTGTGGCATAATTGCATTGTGAAAGTCCTCCTAATAGCATATCTGTGAGAAAGTTGCATTCAGAAATTCCCCCTAATAGCATATTTGTGGCATAATTACATTGACAAAGTTGCACTCAGAAAGTTTGCCCTATAGCATACCTGTGGCATAATTGCATTGAGAAAATTGCATTCAGAAAGTCCTCCTAATTGCATATCTGTGGCATAATTGCATTGAGAAAGTGCTCCTAATAGCACATCTGTGGCATAATTGCATTAGAAAGGGCTCCTAATAGCATATCTCTGGCATAATTGCATTGAGAAAGTGTTCCTAATAACATATCTGTGGCATAATTGCATTGAGAAAGTGCTTCTAGTAGCATATCTGTGGCATAATTGCATTGAGAAAGTTGCATTCAGAAAGTCTTCCCAATACCATATTTGAGGCATAATTGCATTGAGAAAGTTGCATTCAGAAATTCATCCTAATAGCATATCTGTGGCATAATTGCATTGAGAAAGTGCTCCCAATAACACATCTGTGGCATAATTGCATTAGAAAGGGCTCCTAATAGCATATCTCTGGCATAATTGCATTAGAAAGTGCTCCTAATAGTATATCTGTGGCATAATTGCATTGAGAAAGTTGCATTCAGAAAGTCCTCCCAATAGCATATCTGTGGCATAATTGCATTGAGAAAGTTGCATTCAGAAAGTGCTCCTAATAGCATATCTGTGGCATAATTGCGTTGAGAAGTTGCATTCAGAAAGTCCCCCCAATAACATATATGTGGCATAATTGCATTGAGAAAGTTGCACTCAGAAAGTCTGCCCTTTAGCATACCTGTGGCATAATTCCATTAAGAAAATTGCATTCAGAAAATCCTCCTGATAGCAAATCTGTGGCATAATTGCATTGGGAAAGTCCTCCTAATAGCATATCTGTGAGAAAGTTGCATTCAGAAAGTCCCCCTAATAGCATATCTGTGGCATAATTACATTGAGAAAGTTGCACTCAGAAATCTGCCCTATAGCATACCTGTGGCATAATTGCATTGAGAAAATTGCATTCAGAAAGTCCTCCTAATAGCATATCTGTGGCATAATTGCATTGAGAAAGTGGCATTCAGGATGTCTGCCCTATAGCATTCCTGTGGCATAATTGCATTGCGAAAGTTGCATTCAAAAGTCCTCCTAATAGCATATCTGTGGCATAATTGCATTGATAAAGTGCCCCTAATAGCATATCTGTGGAATAATTGCATTGAGAAAGTTGCATTCAGAGAAAGTCCTCCCAATAGCATATCTGTGGCATAATTGCATTGAGAAAGTTGGATTCAGAAAGTCCTCACAATAGCATATCTGGGGCATAATTGCATTGAGAAAGTTGCATTGAGAAAGTGCTCCTAGTATCATATCTGTGGCATAATTGTGTTGAGAAAGTTGCATTCAGGAAGTCCTCCGAATAGCATATCTGTGACATAATTGCATTGGGAAAGTGTTCCTAGTAGCATATCCGTGGCATAATTGTATTGAGAAAGTGCTCCTAATAGCATATCTGTGGCATAATCGCATTGAGAAAGGTGCATTCAGAAAGTCCTCCTAATAGCATATCTGTGCCTTAATTGCATTGAGAAAGTTTCACTCAGAAAGTCTGCCCTATAGCATATCTGTGGCATAATTTCACTGAGAAAGTTGCATTCAGAAAGTCCTCCTAATAGCATATCTGTGGCATAATTGCATTGAGAAAGTTGCACTCAGAAAGTCTGCCTTATAGGATACCGGTGGCATAGTTCCATTGGGAAAGTGTTCCTAATAGCATATCTTTGGCATAATTGCATTGAGAAAGTTGCACTCGGAAGGTCTGCCCTGTAGCGTACCAGTGGGATAATTGAATTGAGAAAGTTGCATTCAGAAAATCCTCCTAATAGCATATCTGTGGCATAATTGCATTGAGAAAGTGGCATTCAGGATGTCTGCTCTATAGCATTCCTGTGGCATAATTGCATTGTGAAAGTTGCATTCAAAAGTCCTCCTAATAGCACATCTGTGGCATAATTGCATTGATAAAGTGCCCCTAATAGCATATCTGTGGCATAATTGCATTGAGAAAGTGCCCCTAACAGCATATCTGTGGCATAATTACATTGAGAAAGTGTTCCTAATAGTATATCTGTGGCATAATTGTATTGAGAAAGTGTTCCTAATAGCATATCTGTGGCATAATTGCATTGTGAAAGTGCACCTAATAGCATATCTGTGGCATAATTGCATTGAGAAAGTGTTCCTAATAGCATATCTCTGGCATAATTGCATTGAGAAAGTTGCATTCAGAAAGTGCTCCTAATAGCATATCTGTGGCATATTTGCATTGAGAAAGTTGCATTGAGAAAGTGCTCCTAATAGCAATTCTGTGGCATCATTGCATTGAAAAAGTTGCATTCAGAAAGTCCTCCTAATAGCATATCTGATAGCATATCTGTGGCATAATTACATTGAGAAAGTTGCATTCAGAAAGTCTGCCCTATAGCATACCTGTGGCATAATTACATTGAGAAAGTGCTCCTAATAGCATATCTGTGGCATAATTACATTAAGAAAGTGCTCCTAATAGCATATCAGTGGCATAATTGCATTGAGAAAATTGCATTCAGAAAGTCCCCCTAATAACATATATGTGGCATAATTGCATTGAGAAAGTTGCACTCAGAAAGTCTGCCCTTTAGCATACCTGTGGCATAATTCCATTAAGAAAATTGCATTCAGAAAGTCCTCCTGATAGCATATCTGTGGCATAATTGCATTGTGAAAGTCCTCCTAATAGCATATCTGTGAGAAAGTTGCATTCAGAAAGTCCCCCTAATAGCATATCTGTGGCATAATTACATTGAGAAAGTTGCACTCCGAAATCTGCCCTATAGCATACCTGTGGCATGATTGCATTGAGAGAATTGCATTCAGAAAGTCCTCCTAATAGCATATCTGTGGCATAATTGTATTGAGAAAGTGGCATTCGGGATGTCTGCCCTATAGCATTCCTGTGGCATAATTGCATTGCGAAAGTTGCATTCAAAAGTCCTCCTAATAGCATATCTGTGGCATAATTACATTGATAAAGTGCCCCTAATAGCATATCTGTGGCATAATTGCATTGAGAAAGTGCCCCTAACAGCATATCTGTGGCATAATTACATGGAGAAAGTGTTCCTAATAGTATATCTGTGGCATAATTGCATTGAGAAAGTAGCATTCAGAAAGTCTGCCCTATAGCATATCTGTGGCATAATTGCATTGAGAAAGTGCTCCTAATAGCATATCTGTGGCATAATTGCATTGTGAAAGTGCACCTAATAGCATATCTGTGGCATAATTGCATTGAGAAAGTGTTCCTAATAGCATATCTCTGGCATAATTGCATTGAGAAAGTTGCATTCAGAAAGTGCTCCTAATAGCATATCTGTGGCATATTTGCATTGAAAAAGTTGCATTGAGAAAGTGCTCCTAATAGCAAATCGGTGGCATCATTGCATTGAAAAAGTTGCATTCAGAAAGTCCTCCTAATAGCATATCTGATAGCATATCTGTAGCATAATTACATTGAGAAAGTTGCATTCAGAAAGTCTGCCCTATAGCATGCCTGTGGCATAATTGCATTGAGAAAGTTGCATTCAGAAAGTCTGCCCTATAGCATACCTGTGGCATAATTACATTGAGAAAGTGCTCCTAATAGCATATCTGTGGCATAATTACATTAAGAAAGTGCTCCTAATAGCATATCTGTGGCATAATTGCATTGAGAAAGTTGCACTCAGAAAGTCTGCCCTTTAGCATACCTGTGGCATAATTCCATTAAGAAAATTGCATTCAGAAAGTCCTCCTGATAGCATATCTGTGGCATAATTGCATTGTGAAAGTCCTCCTAATAGCATATCTGTGAGAAAGTTGCATTCAGAAAGTCCCCCTAATAGCATATCTGTGGCATAATTACATTGAGAAAGTTGCACTCCGAAATCTGCCCTATAGCATACCTGTGGCATGATTGCATTGAGAGAATTGCATTCAGAAAGTCCTCCTAATAGCATATCTGTGGCATAATTGTATTGAGAAAGTGGCATTCGGGATGTCTGCCCTATAGCATTCCTGTGGCATAATTGCATTGCGAAAGTTGCATTCAAAAGTCCTCCTAATAGCATATCTGTGGCATAATTACATTGATAAAGTGCCCCTAATAGCATATCTGTGGCATAATTGCATTGAGAAAGTGCCCCTAACAGCATATCTGTGGCATAATTACATGGAGAAAGTGTTCCTAATAGTATATCTGTGGCATAATTGCATTGAGAAAGTAGCATTCAGAAAGTCTGCCCTATAGCATATCTGTGGCATAATTGCATTGAGAAAGTGCTCCTAATAGCATATCTGTGGCATAATTGCATTGTGAAAGTGCACCTAATAGCATATCTGTGGCATAATTGCATTGAGAAAGTGTTCCTAATAGCATATCTCTGGCATAATTGCATTGAGAAAGTTGCATTCAGAAAGTGCTCCTAATAGCATATCTGTGGCATATTTGCATTGAAAAAGTTGCATTGAGAAAGTGCTCCTAATAGCAAATCGGTGGCATCATTGCATTGAAAAAGTTGCATTCAGAAAGTCCTCCTAATAGCATATCTGATAGCATATCTGTAGCATAATTACATTGAGAAAGTTGCATTCAGAAAGTCTGCCCTATAGCATGCCTGTGGCATAATTGCATTGAGAAAGTTGCATTCAGAAAGTCTGCCCTATAGCATACCTGTGGCATAATTACATTGAGAAAGTGCTCCTAATAGCATATCTGTGGCATAATTACATTGAGAAAGTGTTCCTAATAGTATATCTGTGGCATAATTGTATTGAGAAAGTGTTCCTAATAGCATATCTGTGGCATAATTGCATTGTGAAAGTGCACCTAATAGCATATCTGTGGCATAATTGCATTGAGAAAGTGTTCCTAATAGCATATCTCTGGCATAATTGCATTGAGAAAGTTGCATTCAGAAAGTGCTCCTAATAGCATATCTGTGGCATATTTGCATTGAGAAAGTTGCATTGAGAAAGTGCTCCTAATAGCAATTCTGTGGCATCATTGCATTGAAAAAGTTGCATTCAGAAAGTCCTCCTAATAGCATATCTGATAGCATATCTGTGGCATAATTACATTGAGAAAGTTGCATTCAGAAAGTCTGCCCTATAGCATACCTGTGGCATAATTACATTGAGAAAGTGCTCCTAATAGCATATCTGTGGCATAATTACATTAAGAAAGTGCTCCTAATAGCATATCAGTGGCATAATTGCATTGAGAAAATTGCATTCAGAAAGTCCCCCTAATAACATATATGTGGCATAATTGCATTGAGAAAGTTGCACTCAGAAAGTCTGCCCTTTAGCATACCTGTGGCATAATTCCATTAAGAAAATTGCATTCAGAAAGTCCTCCTGATAGCATATCTGTGGCATAATTGCATTGTGAAAGTCCTCCTAATAGCATATCTGTGAGAAAGTTGCATTCAGAAAGTCCCCCTAATAGCATATCTGTGGCATAATTACATTGAGAAAGTTGCACTCCGAAATCTGCCCTATAGCATACCTGTGGCATGATTGCATTGAGAGAATTGCATTCAGAAAGTCCTCCTAATAGCATATCTGTGGCATAATTGTATTGAGAAAGTGGCATTCGGGATGTCTGCCCTATAGCATTCCTGTGGCATAATTGCATTGCGAAAGTTGCATTCAAAAGTCCTCCTAATAGCATATCTGTGGCATAATTACATTGATAAAGTGCCCCTAATAGCATATCTGTGGCATAATTGCATTGAGAAAGTGCCCCTAACAGCATATCTGTGGCATAATTACATGGAGAAAGTGTTCCTAATAGTATATCTGTGGCATAATTGCATTGAGAAAGTAGCATTCAGAAAGTCTGCCCTATAGCATATCTGTGGCATAATTGCATTGAGAAAGTGCTCCTAATAGCATATCTGTGGCATAATTGCATTGTGAAAGTGCACCTAATAGCATATCTGTGGCATAATTGCATTGAGAAAGTGTTCCTAATAGCATATCTCTGGCATAATTGCATTGAGAAAGTTGCATTCAGAAAGTGCTCCTAATAGCATATCTGTGGCATATTTGCATTGAAAAAGTTGCATTGAGAAAGTGCTCCTAATAGCAAATCGGTGGCATCATTGCATTGAAAAAGTTGCATTCAGAAAGTCCTCCTAATAGCATATCTGATAGCATATCTGTAGCATAATTACATTGAGAAAGTTGCATTCAGAAAGTCTGCCCTATAGCATGCCTGTGGCATAATTGCATTGAGAAAGTTGCATTCAGAAAGTCTGCCCTATAGCATACTTGTGGCATAATTACATTGAGAAAGTGCTCCTAATAGCATATCTGTGGCATAATTACATTAAGAAAGTGCTCCTAATAGCATATCTGTGGCATAATTGCATTGAGAAAGTTGCACTCAGAAAGTCTGCCCTTTAGCATACCTGTGGCATAATTCCATTAAGAAAATTGCATTCAGAAAGTCCTCCTGATAGCATATCTGTGGCATAATTGCATTGTGAAAGTCCTCCTAATAGCATATCTGTGAGAAAGTTGCATTCAGAAAGTCCCCCTAATAGCATATCTGTGGCATAATTACATTGAGAAAGTTGCACTCCGAAATCTGCCCTATAGCATACCTGTGGCATGATTGCATTGAGAGAATTGCATTCAGAAAGTCCTCCTAATAGCATATCTGTGGCATAATTGTATTGAGAAAGTGGCATTCGGGATGTCTGCCCTATAGCATTCCTGTGGCATAATTGCATTGCGAAAGTTGCATTCAAAAGTCCTCCTAATAGCATATCTGTGGCATAATTACATTGATAAAGTGCCCCTAATAGCATATCTGTGGCATAATTGCATTGAGAAAGTGCCCCTAACAGCATATCTGTGGCATAATTACATGGAGAAAGTGTTCCTAATAGTATATCTGTGGCATAATTGCATTGAGAAAGTAGCATTCAGAAAGTCTGCCCTATAGCATATCTGTGGCATAATTGCATTGAGAAAGTGCTCCTAATAGCATATCTGTGGCATAATTGCATTGTGAAAGTGCACCTAATAGCATATCTGTGGCATAATTGCATTGAGAAAGTGTTCCTAATAGCATATCTCTGGCATAATTGCATTGAGAAAGTTGCATTCAGAAAGTGCTCCTAATAACATATCTGTGGCATATTTGCATTGAAAAAGTTGCATTGAGAAAGTGCTCCTAATAGCAAATCGGTGGCATCATTGCATTGAAAAAGTTGCATTCAGAAAGTCCTCCTAATAGCATATCTGATAGCATATCTGTAGCATAATTACATTGAGAAAGTTGCATTCAGAAAGTCTGCCCTATAGCATGCCTGTGGCATAATTGCATTGAGAAAGTTGCATTCAGAAAGTCTGCCCTATAGCATACCTGTGGCATAATTACATTGAGAAAGTGCTCCTAATAGCATATCTGTGGCATAATTACATTAAGAAAGTGCTCCTAATAGCATATCTGTGGCATAATTGCATTGAGAAAGTGCCCCTAACAGCATATCTGTGGCATAATTACATGGAGAAAGTGTTCCTAATAGTATATCTGTGGCATAATTGCATTGAGAAAGTAGCATTCAGAAAGTCTGCCCTATAGCATATCTGTGGCATAATTGCATTGAGAAAGTGCTCCTAATAGCATATCTGTGGCATAATTGCATTGTGAAAGTGCACCTAATAGCATATCTGTGGCATAATTGCATTGAGAAAGTGTTCCTAATAGCATATCTCTGGCATAATTGCATTGAGAAAGTTGCATTCAGAAAGTGCTCCTAATAGCATATCTGTGGCATATTTGCATTGAGAAAGTTGCATTGAGAAAGTGCTCCTAATAGCAAATCGGTGGCATCATTGCATTGAAAAAGTTGCATTCAGAAAGTCCTCCTAATAGCATATCTGATAGCATATCTGTGGCATAATTACATTGAGAAAGTTGCATTCAGAAAGTCTGCCCTATAGCATGCCTGTGGCATAATTGCATTGAGAAAGTTGCATGCAGAAAGTCTGTCCTATAGCATACCTGTGGCATAATTACATTGAGAAAGTGCTCCTAATAGCATATCTGTGGCATAATTACATTAAGAAAGTGCTCCTAATAGCATATCTGTGGCATAATTGCATTGAGAAAATTGCATTCAGAAAGTCCCGCTAATAACATATATGTGGCATAATTCCATTAAGAAAATTGCATTCAGAAAGTCCTCCTAATAGCATATCTGTGGCATAATTGCATTGTGAAAGTCCTCCTAATAGCATATCTGTGAGAAAGTTGCATTCAGAAATTCCCCCTAATAGCATATTTGTGGCATAATTACATTGAGAAAATTGCATTCAGAAAGTCCTCCTAATTGCATATCTGTGGCATAATTGCATTGAGAAAGTGCTCCTAATAGCACATCTGTGGCATAATTGCATTAGAAAGGGCTCCTAATAGCACATCTCTGGCATAATTGCATTGAGAAAGTGTTCCTAATAACATATCTGTGGCATAATTGCATTGAGAAAGTGCTTCTAGTAGCATATCTGTGGCATAATTGCATTGAAAAAGTTGCATTCAGAAAGTCCTACTAATAGCATATCTGATAGCATATCTGTGGCATAATTACATTGTGAAAGTTGCATTCAGAAAGTCTGCCCTATAGCATGCCTGTGGAATAATTGCATTGAGAAAGTTGCATTCAGAAAGTCTGCCCTATAGCATACCTGTGGCATAATTACACTGAGAAAGTGCTCCTAATAGCATATCTGTGGCATAATTACACTAAGAAAGTGCTCCTAATAGGCATATTAGTGGCATAATTGCATTGAGAAAATTGCATTCAGAAAGTACCCCTAATAACATATATGTGGCATAATTGCATTGAGAAAGTTGCATTCAGAAAGTCCTCCTGATAGCATATCTGTGGCATAATTGCATTGTGAAAGTCCTCCTAATAGCATATCTGTGAGAAAGTTGCATTCAGAAAGTCCCCCTAATAGCATATCTGTGGCATAATTACATTGAGAAAGTTGCACTCCGAAATCTGCCCTATAGCATACCTGTGGCATGATTGCATTGAGAAAATTGCATTCAGAAAGTCCTCCTAATAGCATATCTGTGGCATAATTGCATTGAGAAAGTGGCATTCAGGATGTCTGCCCTATAGCATTCCTGTGGCATAATTGCATTGCGAAAGTTGCATTCAAAAGTCCTCCTAATAGCATATCTGTGGCATAATTACATTGATAAAGTGCCCCTAATAGCATATCTGTGGCATAATTGCATTGAGAAAGTGCCCCTAACAGCATATCTGTGGCATAATTACATGGAGAAAGTGTTCCTAATGGTATATCTGTGGCATAATTGCATTGAGAAAGTAGCATTCAGAAAGTCTGCCCTATAGCATATCTGTGGCATAATTGCATTGAGAAAGTGCTCCTAATAGCATATCTGTGGCATAATTGCATTGTGAAAGTGCACCTAATAGCATATCTGTGGCATAATTGCATTGAGAAAGTGTTACTAATAGCATATCTCTGGCATAATTGCATTGAGAAAGTTGCATTCAGAAAGTGCTCCTAATAGCATATCTGTGGCATATTTGCATTGAGAAAGTTGCATTGAGAAAGTGCTCCTAATAGCAAATCGGTGGCATCATTGCATTGAAAAAGTTGCATTCAGAAAGTCCTCCTAATAGCATATCTGATAGCATATCTGTGGCATAATTGCATTCAGAAAGTTGCATTCAGAAAGTCTGTCCTATAGCATACCTGTGGCATAATTACATTGAGAAAGTGCTCCTAATAGCATATCTGTGGCATAATTACATTAAGAAAATGCTCCTAATAGCATATCTGTGGCATAATTGCATTGAGAAAATTGCATTCAGAAAGTCCCCCTAATAACATATATGTGGCATAATTCCATTAAGAAAATTGCATTCAGAAAGTCCTCCTAATAGCATATCTGTGGCATAATTGCATTGTGAAAGTCCTCCTAATAGCATATCTGTGAGAAAGTTGCATTCAGAAATTCCCCCTAATAGCATATTTGTGGCATAATTACATTGACAAAGTTGCACTCAGAAAGTTTGCCCTATAGCATACCTGTGGCATAATTGCATTGAGAAAATTGCATTCAGAAAGTCCTCCTAATTGCATATCTGTGGCATAATTGCATTGAGAAAGTGCTCCTAATAGCACATCTGTGGCATAATTGCATTAGAAAGGGCTCCTAATAGCATATCTCTGGCATAATTGCATTGAGAAAGTGCCCCTAACAGCATATCTGTGGCATAATTACATGGAGAAAGTGTTCCTAATGGTATATCTGTGGCATAATTGCATTGAGAAAGTAGCATTCAGAAAGTCTGCCCTATAGCATATCTGTGGCATAATTGCATTGAGAAAGTGCTCCTAATAGCATATCTGTGGCATAATTGCATTGTGAAAGTGCACCTAATAGCATATCTGTGGCATAATTGCATTGAGAAAGTGTTACTAATAGCATATCTCTGGCATAATTGCATTGAGAAAGTTGCATTCAGAAAGTGCTCCTAATAGCATATCTGTGGCATATTTGCATTGAGAAAGTTGCATTGAGAAAGTGCTCCTAATAGCAAATCGGTGGCATCATTGCATTGAAAAAGTTGCATTCAGAAAGTCCTCCTAATAGCATATCTGATAGCATATCTGTGGCATAATTACATTGAGAAAGTTGCATTCAGAAAGTCTGCCCTATAGCATGCCTGTGGCATAATTGCATTGAGAAAGTTGCATTCAGAAAGTCTGTCCTATAGCATACCTGTGGCATAATTACATTGAGAAAGTGCTCCTAATAGCATATCTGTGGCATAATTACATTAAGAAAATGCTCCTAATAGCATATCTGTGGCATAATTGCATTGAGAAAATTGCATTCAGAAAGTCCCCCTAATAACATATATGTGGCATAATTCCATTAAGAAAATTGCATTCAGAAAGTCCTCCTAATAGCATATCTGTGGCATAATTGCATTGTGAAAGTCCTCCTAATAGCATATCTGTGAGAAAGTTGCATTCAGAAATTCCCCCTAATAGCATATTTGTGGCATAATTACATTGACAAAGTTGCACTCAGAAAGTTTGCCCTATAGCATACCTGTGGCATAATTGCATTGAGAAAATTGCATTCAGAAAGTCCTCCTAATTGCATATCTGTGGCATAATTGCATTGAGAAAGTGCTCCTAATAGCACATCTGTGGCATAATTGCATTAGAAAGGGCTCCTAATAGCATATCTCTGGCATAATTGCATTGAGAAAGTGTTCCTAATAACATATCTGTGGCATAATTGCATTGAGAAAGTGCTTCTAGTAGCATATCTGTGGCATAATTGCATTGAGAAAGTTGCATTCAGAAAGTCTTCCCAATACCATATTTGAGGCATAATTGCATTGAGAAAGTTGCATTCAGAAATTCATCCTAATAGCATATCTGTGGCATAATTGCATTGAGAAAGTGCTCCCAATAACACATCTGTGGCATAATTGCATTAGAAAGGGCTCCTAATAGCATATCTCTGGCATAATTGCATTAGAAAGTGCTCCTAATAGTATATCTGTGGCATAATTGCATTGAGAAAGTTGCATTCAGAAAGTCCTCCCAATAGCATATCTGTGGCATAATTGCATTGAGAAAGTTGCATTCAGAAAGTGCTCCTAATAGCATATCTGTGGCATAATTGCGTTGAGAAGTTGCATTCAGAAAGTCCCCCCAATAACATATATGTGGCATAATTGCATTGAGAAAGTTGCACTCAGAAAGTCTGCCCTTTAGCATACCTGTGGCATAATTCCATTAAGAAAATTGCATTCAGAAAATCCTCCTGATAGCAAATCTGTGGCATAATTGCATTGGGAAAGTCCTCCTAATAGCATATCTGTGAGAAAGTTGCATTCAGAAAGTCCCCCTAATAGCATATCTGTGGCATAATTACATTGAGAAAGTTGCACTCAGAAATCTGCCCTATAGCATACCTGTGGCATAATTGCATTGAGAAAATTGCATTCAGAAAGTCCTCCTAATAGCATATCTGTGGCATAATTGCATTGAGAAAGTGGCATTCAGGATGTCTGCCCTATAGCATTCCTGTGGCATAATTGCATTGCGAAAGTTGCATTCAAAAGTCCTCCTAATAGCATATCTGTGGCATAATTGCATTGATAAAGTGCCCCTAATAGCATATCTGTGGAATAATTGCATTGAGAAAGTTGCATTCAGAGAAAGTCCTCCCAATAGCATATCTGTGGCATAATTGCATTGAGAAAGTTGGATTCAGAAAGTCCTCACAATAGCATATCTGGGGCATAATTGCATTGAGAAAGTTGCATTGAGAAAGTGCTCCTAGTATCATATCTGTGGCATAATTGTGTTGAGAAAGTTGCATTCAGGAAGTCCTCCGAATAGCATATCTGTGACATAATTGCATTGGGAAAGTGTTCCTAGTAGCATATCCGTGGCATAATTGTATTGAGAAAGTGCTCCTAATAGCATATCTGTGGCATAATCGCATTGAGAAAGGTGCATTCAGAAAGTCCTCCTAATAGCATATCTGTGCCTTAATTGCATTGAGAAAGTTTCACTCAGAAAGTCTGCCCTATAGCATATCTGTGGCATAATTTCACTGAGAAAGTTGCATTCAGAAAGTCCTCCTAATAGCATATCTGTGGCATAATTGCATTGAGAAAGTTGCACTCAGAAAGTCTGCCTTATAGGATACCGGTGGCATAGTTCCATTGGGAAAGTGTTCCTAATAGCATATCTTTGGCATAATTGCATTGAGAAAGTTGCACTCGGAAGGTCTGCCCTGTAGCGTACCAGTGGGATAATTGAATTGAGAAAGTTGCATTCAGAAAATCCTCCTAATAGCATATCTGTGGCATAATTGCATTGAGAAAGTGGCATTCAGGATGTCTGCTCTATAGCATTCCTGTGGCATAATTGCATTGTGAAAGTTGCATTCAAAAGTCCTCCTAATAGCACATCTGTGGCATAATTGCATTGATAAAGTGCCCCTAATAGCATATCTGTGGCATAATTGCATTGAGAAAGTGCCCCTAACAGCATATCTGTGGCATAATTACATTGAGAAAGTGTTCCTAATAGTATATCTGTGGCATAATTGTATTGAGAAAGTGTTCCTAATAGCATATCTGTGGCATAATTGCATTGTGAAAGTGCACCTAATAGCATATCTGTGGCATAATTGCATTGAGAAAGTGTTCCTAATAGCATATCTCTGGCATAATTGCATTGAGAAAGTTGCATTCAGAAAGTGCTCCTAATAGCATATCTGTGGCATATTTGCATTGAGAAAGTTGCATTGAGAAAGTGCTCCTAATAGCAATTCTGTGGCATCATTGCATTGAAAAAGTTGCATTCAGAAAGTCCTCCTAATAGCATATCTGATAGCATATCTGTGGCATAATTACATTGAGAAAGTTGCATTCAGAAAGTCTGCCCTATAGCATACCTGTGGCATAATTACATTGAGAAAGTGCTCCTAATAGCATATCTGTGGCATAATTACATTAAGAAAGTGCTCCTAATAGCATATCAGTGGCATAATTGCATTGAGAAAATTGCATTCAGAAAGTCCCCCTAATAACATATATGTGGCATAATTGCATTGAGAAAGTTGCACTCAGAAAGTCTGCCCTTTAGCATACCTGTGGCATAATTCCATTAAGAAAATTGCATTCAGAAAGTCCTCCTGATAGCATATCTGTGGCATAATTGCATTGTGAAAGTCCTCCTAATAGCATATCTGTGAGAAAGTTGCATTCAGAAAGTCCCCCTAATAGCATATCTGTGGCATAATTACATTGAGAAAGTTGCACTCCGAAATCTGCCCTATAGCATACCTGTGGCATGATTGCATTGAGAGAATTGCATTCAGAAAGTCCTCCTAATAGCATATCTGTGGCATAATTGTATTGAGAAAGTGGCATTCGGGATGTCTGCCCTATAGCATTCCTGTGGCATAATTGCATTGCGAAAGTTGCATTCAAAAGTCCTCCTAATAGCATATCTGTGGCATAATTACATTGATAAAGTGCCCCTAATAGCATATCTGTGGCATAATTGCATTGAGAAAGTGCCCCTAACAGCATATCTGTGGCATAATTACATGGAGAAAGTGTTCCTAATAGTATATCTGTGGCATAATTGCATTGAGAAAGTAGCATTCAGAAAGTCTGCCCTATAGCATATCTGTGGCATAATTGCATTGAGAAAGTGCTCCTAATAGCATATCTGTGGCATAATTGCATTGTGAAAGTGCACCTAATAGCATATCTGTGGCATAATTGCATTGAGAAAGTGTTCCTAATAGCATATCTCTGGCATAATTGCATTGAGAAAGTTGCATTCAGAAAGTGCTCCTAATAGCATATCTGTGGCATATTTGCATTGAAAAAGTTGCATTGAGAAAGTGCTCCTAATAGCAAATCGGTGGCATCATTGCATTGAAAAAGTTGCATTCAGAAAGTCCTCCTAATAGCATATCTGATAGCATATCTGTAGCATAATTACATTGAGAAAGTTGCATTCAGAAAGTCTGCCCTATAGCATGCCTGTGGCATAATTGCATTGAGAAAGTTGCATTCAGAAAGTCTGCCCTATAGCATACCTGTGGCATAATTACATTGAGAAAGTGCTCCTAATAGCATATCTGTGGCATAATTACATTAAGAAAGTGCTCCTAATAGCATATCTGTGGCATAATTGCATTGAGAAAGTTGCACTCAGAAAGTCTGCCCTTTAGCATACCTGTGGCATAATTCCATTAAGAAAATTGCATTCAGAAAGTCCTCCTGATAGCATATCTGTGGCATAATTGCATTGTGAAAGTCCTCCTAATAGCATATCTGTGAGAAAGTTGCATTCAGAAAGTCCCCCTAATAGCATATCTGTGGCATAATTACATTGAGAAAGTTGCACTCCGAAATCTGCCCTATAGCATACCTGTGGCATGATTGCATTGAGAGAATTGCATTCAGAAAGTCCTCCTAATAGCATATCTGTGGCATAATTGTATTGAGAAAGTGGCATTCGGGATGTCTGCCCTATAGCATTCCTGTGGCATAATTGCATTGCGAAAGTTGCATTCAAAAGTCCTCCTAATAGCATATCTGTGGCATAATTACATTGATAAAGTGCCCCTAATAGCATATCTGTGGCATAATTGCATTGAGAAAGTGCCCCTAACAGCATATCTGTGGCATAATTACATGGAGAAAGTGTTCCTAATAGTATATCTGTGGCATAATTGCATTGAGAAAGTAGCATTCAGAAAGTCTGCCCTATAGCATATCTGTGGCATAATTGCATTGAGAAAGTGCTCCTAATAGCATATCTGTGGCATAATTGCATTGTGAAAGTGCACCTAATAGCATATCTGTGGCATAATTGCATTGAGAAAGTGTTCCTAATAGCATATCTCTGGCATAATTGCATTGAGAAAGTTGCATTCAGAAAGTGCTCCTAATAGCATATCTGTGGCATATTTGCATTGAAAAAGTTGCATTGAGAAAGTGCTCCTAATAGCAAATCGGTGGCATCATTGCATTGAAAAAGTTGCATTCAGAAAGTCCTCCTAATAGCATATCTGATAGCATATCTGTAGCATAATTACATTGAGAAAGTTGCATTCAGAAAGTCTGCCCTATAGCATGCCTGTGGCATAATTGCATTGAGAAAGTTGCATTCAGAAAGTCTGCCCTATAGCATACCTGTGGCATAATTACATTGAGAAAGTGCTCCTAATAGCATATCTGTGGCATAATTACATTGAGAAAGTGTTCCTAATAGTATATCTGTGGCATAATTGTATTGAGAAAGTGTTCCTAATAGCATATCTGTGGCATAATTGCATTGTGAAAGTGCACCTAATAGCATATCTGTGGCATAATTGCATTGAGAAAGTGTTCCTAATAGCATATCTCTGGCATAATTGCATTGAGAAAGTTGCATTCAGAAAGTGCTCCTAATAGCATATCTGTGGCATATTTGCATTGAGAAAGTTGCATTGAGAAAGTGCTCCTAATAGCAATTCTGTGGCATCATTGCATTGAAAAAGTTGCATTCAGAAAGTCCTCCTAATAGCATATCTGATAGCATATCTGTGGCATAATTACATTGAGAAAGTTGCATTCAGAAAGTCTGCCCTATAGCATACCTGTGGCATAATTACATTGAGAAAGTGCTCCTAATAGCATATCTGTGGCATAATTACATTAAGAAAGTGCTCCTAATAGCATATCAGTGGCATAATTGCATTGAGAAAATTGCATTCAGAAAGTCCCCCTAATAACATATATGTGGCATAATTGCATTGAGAAAGTTGCACTCAGAAAGTCTGCCCTTTAGCATACCTGTGGCATAATTCCATTAAGAAAATTGCATTCAGAAAGTCCTCCTGATAGCATATCTGTGGCATAATTGCATTGTGAAAGTCCTCCTAATAGCATATCTGTGAGAAAGTTGCATTCAGAAAGTCCCCCTAATAGCATATCTGTGGCATAATTACATTGAGAAAGTTGCACTCCGAAATCTGCCCTATAGCATACCTGTGGCATGATTGCATTGAGAGAATTGCATTCAGAAAGTCCTCCTAATAGCATATCTGTGGCATAATTGTATTGAGAAAGTGGCATTCGGGATGTCTGCCCTATAGCATTCCTGTGGCATAATTGCATTGCGAAAGTTGCATTCAAAAGTCCTCCTAATAGCATATCTGTGGCATAATTACATTGATAAAGTGCCCCTAATAGCATATCTGTGGCATAATTGCATTGAGAAAGTGCCCCTAACAGCATATCTGTGGCATAATTACATGGAGAAAGTGTTCCTAATAGTATATCTGTGGCATAATTGCATTGAGAAAGTAGCATTCAGAAAGTCTGCCCTATAGCATATCTGTGGCATAATTGCATTGAGAAAGTGCTCCTAATAGCATATCTGTGGCATAATTGCATTGTGAAAGTGCACCTAATAGCATATCTGTGGCATAATTGCATTGAGAAAGTGTTCCTAATAGCATATCTCTGGCATAATTGCATTGAGAAAGTTGCATTCAGAAAGTGCTCCTAATAGCATATCTGTGGCATATTTGCATTGAAAAAGTTGCATTGAGAAAGTGCTCCTAATAGCAAATCGGTGGCATCATTGCATTGAAAAAGTTGCATTCAGAAAGTCCTCCTAATAGCATATCTGATAGCATATCTGTAGCATAATTACATTGAGAAAGTTGCATTCAGAAAGTCTGCCCTATAGCATGCCTGTGGCATAATTGCATTGAGAAAGTTGCATTCAGAAAGTCTGCCCTATAGCATACCTGTGGCATAATTACATTGAGAAAGTGCTCCTAATAGCATATCTGTGGCATAATTACATTAAGAAAGTGCTCCTAATAGCATATCTGTGGCATAATTGCATTGAGAAAGTTGCACTCAGAAAGTCTGCCCTTTAGCATACCTGTGGCATAATTCCATTAAGAAAATTGCATTCAGAAAGTCCTCCTGATAGCATATCTGTGGCATAATTGCATTGTGAAAGTCCTCCTAATAGCATATCTGTGAGAAAGTTGCATTCAGAAAGTCCCCCTAATAGCATATCTGTGGCATAATTACATTGAGAAAGTTGCACTCCGAAATCTGCCCTATAGCATACCTGTGGCATGATTGCATTGAGAGAATTGCATTCAGAAAGTCCTCCTAATAGCATATCTGTGGCATAATTGTATTGAGAAAGTGGCATTCGGGATGTCTGCCCTATAGCATTCCTGTGGCATAATTGCATTGCGAAAGTTGCATTCAAAAGTCCTCCTAATAGCATATCTGTGGCATAATTACATTGATAAAGTGCCCCTAATAGCATATCTGTGGCATAATTGCATTGAGAAAGTGCCCCTAACAGCATATCTGTGGCATAATTACATGGAGAAAGTGTTCCTAATAGTATATCTGTGGCATAATTGCATTGAGAAAGTAGCATTCAGAAAGTCTGCCCTATAGCATATCTGTGGCATAATTGCATTGAGAAAGTGCTCCTAATAGCATATCTGTGGCATAATTGCATTGTGAAAGTGCACCTAATAGCATATCTGTGGCATAATTGCATTGAGAAAGTGTTCCTAATAGCATATCTCTGGCATAATTGCATTGAGAAAGTTGCATTCAGAAAGTGCTCCTAATAGCATATCTGTGGCATATTTGCATTGAAAAAGTTGCATTGAGAAAGTGCTCCTAATAGCAAATCGGTGGCATCATTGCATTGAAAAAGTTGCATTCAGAAAGTCCTCCTAATAGCATATCTGATAGCATATCTGTAGCATAATTACATTGAGAAAGTTGCATTCAGAAAGTCTGCCCTATAGCATGCCTGTGGCATAATTGCATTGAGAAAGTTGCATTCAGAAAGTCTGCCCTATAGCATACCTGTGGCATAATTACATTGAGAAAGTGCTCCTAATAGCATATCTGTGGCATAATTACATTAAGAAAGTGCTCCTAATAGCATATCTGTGGCATAATTGCATTGAGAAAGTGCCCCTAACAGCATATCTGTGGCATAATTACATGGAGAAAGTGTTCCTAATAGTATATCTGTGGCATAATTGCATTGAGAAAGTAGCATTCAGAAAGTCTGCCCTATAGCATATCTGTGGCATAATTGCATTGAGAAAGTGCTCCTAATAGCATATCTGTGGCATAATTGCATTGTGAAAGTGCACCTAATAGCATATCTGTGGCATAATTGCATTGAGAAAGTGTTCCTAATAGCATATCTCTGGCATAATTGCATTGAGAAAGTTGCATTCAGAAAGTGCTCCTAATAGCATATCTGTGGCATATTTGCATTGAAAAAGTTGCATTGAGAAAGTGCTCCTAATAGCAAATCGGTGGCATCATTGCATTGAAAAAGTTGCATTCAGAAAGTCCTCCTAATAGCATATCTGATAGCATATCTGTAGCATAATTACATTGAGAAAGTTGCATTCAGAAAGTCTGCCCTATAGCATGCCTGTGGCATAATTGCATTGAGAAAGTTGCATTCAGAAAGTCTGCCCTATAGCATACCTGTGGCATAATTACATTGAGAAAGTGCTCCTAATAGCATATCTGTGGCATAATTACATTAAGAAAGTGCTCCTAATAGCATATCTGTGGCATAATTGCATTGAGAAAATTGCATTCAGAAAGTCCCCCTAATAACATATATGTGGCATAATTCCATTAAGAAAATTGCATTCAGAAAGTCCTCCTAATAGCATATCTGTGGCATAATTGCATTGTGAAAGTCCTCCTAATAGCATATCTGTGAGAAAGTTGCATTCAGAAATTCCCCCTAATAGCATATTTGTGGCATAATTACATTGAGAAAGTTGCACTCAGAAAGTTTGCCCTATAGCATACCTGTGGCATAATTGCATTGAGAAAATTGCATTCAGAAAGTCCTCCTAATTGCATATCTGTGGCATAATTGCATTAGAAAGGGCTCCTAATAGCATATCTCTGGCATAATTGCATTGAGAAAGTGTTCCTAATAACATATCTGTGGCATACTTGCATTGAGAAAGTGCTTCTAGTAGCATATCTGTGGGATAATTGCATTCAGAAAGTTGCATTCAGAAAGTCTTCCCAATACCATATCTGTGGCATAATTGCATTGAGAAAGTTGCATTCAGAAATTCATCCTAATAGCATATCTGTGGCATAATTGCATTGAGAAAGTGCTCCTAATAGCACATCTGTGGCATAATTGCATTAGAAAGGGCTCCTAATAGCATATCTCTGGCATAATTGCATTAGAAAGTGCTCCTAATAGTAAATCTGTGGCATAATTGCATTGAGAAAGTTGCATTCAGAAAGTCCTCCCAATAGCATATCTGTGGCATAATTGCATTGAGAAAGTTGCATTCAGAAAGTGCTCCTAATAGCATATCTGTGGCATAATTGCGTTGAGAAGTTGCATTCAGAAGGTCCCCCTAATAACATATATGTGGCATAATTGCATTGAGAAAGTTGCACTCAGAAAGTCTGCCCTTTAGCATACCTGTGGCATAATTCCATTAAGAAAATTGCATTCAGAAAATCCTCCTGATAGCATATCTGTGGCATAATTGCATTGTGAAAGTCCTCCTAATAGCATATCTGTGAGAAAGTTGCATTCAGAAAGTCCCCCTAATAGCATATCTGTGGCATAATTACATTGAGAAAGTTGCACTCAGAAATCTGCCCTATAGCATACCTGTGGCATAATTGCATTGAGAAAATTGCATTCAGAAAGTCCTCCTAATAGCATATCTGTGGTATAATTACACTGAGAAAGTTGCACTCAGAAATCTGCCCTATAGCATACCTGTGGCATAATTGCATTGCGAAAGTTGCATTCAAAAGTCCTCCTAATAGCATATCTGTGGCATAATTGCATTGATAAAGTGCCCCTAATAGCATATCTGTGGCATAATTGCATTGAGAAAGTGCCCCTAACAGCATATCTGTGGCATCATTACATTGAGAAAGTGTTCCTAATAGTATATCTGTGGCATAATTGCATTGAGAAAGTAGCATTCAGAAAGTCTGCCCGATAGCATAATTGTGGCATAATTGCATTGAGAAAGTGCTCCTAATAGCATATCTGTGGCATAATTGCATTGTGAAAGTGCACCTAATAGCATATCTGTGGCATAATTGCATTGAGAAAGTGTTCCTAATAGCATATCTCTCGCATAATTGCATTGAGAATGTTGCATTCAGAAAGTGCTCCTAATAGCATATCTGTGGCATATTTGCATTGAGAAAGTTGCATTGAGAAAGTGCTCCTAATAGCAAATCTGTGGCATCATTGCATTGAAAAAGTTGCATTCAGAAAGTCCTCCTAATAGCATATCTGATAGCATATCTGTGGCATAATTACATTGAAAAAGTTGCATTCAGAAAGTCTGCCCTATAGCATGCCTGTGGCATAATTGCATTGAGAAAGTTGCATTCAGAAAGTCTGCCCTATAGCATACCTGTGGCATAATTACATTGAGAAAGTGCTCCTAATAGCATATATGTGGCATAATTACTTTAAGAAAGTGCTCCTAATAGCATATCAGTGGCATAATTGTATTGAGAAAATTTCATTCAGAAAGTCCCCCTAATAACATATATGTGGCATAATTGCATTGAGAAAGTTGCACCCAGAAAGTCTGCACTTTAGCATACCTGCGGCATAATTCCATTAAGAAAATTGCATTCAGAAAGTCCTCCTAATAGCATATCTGTGGCATAATTGCATTGTGAAAGTCCTCCTAATAGCATATCTGTGAGAAAGTTGCATTCAGAAAGTCCCCCTAATAGCATATCTGTGGCATAATTACATTGAGAAAGTTGCACTCAGAAAGTTTGCCCTATAGCATACCTGTGGCATAATTGCATTTAGAAAATTGCATTCAGAAAGTCCTCCTAATTGCATATCTGTGGCGTAATTTCTTTGTGAAAGTGCTCCTAATAGCATATCTGTGAGAAAGTTGCATTCAGAAATTCCCCCTAATAGCATATTTGTGGCATAATTACATTGAGAAAGTTGCACTCAGAAAGTTTGCCCTATAGCATAACTGTGGCATAATTGCATTGAGAAAATTGCATTCAGAAAGTCATCCTAATTGCATATCTGTGGCATAATTGCATTAGAAAGGGCTCCTAATAGCACATCTGTGGCATAATTGCATTAGAAAGGGCTCCTAATAGCATATCTCTGGCATAATTGCATTGAGAAAGTGTTCCTAATAACATATCTGTGGCATAATTGCATTGAGAAAGTTGCATTCAGAAAGTCTTCCCAATACCATATCTGTGGCATAATTGCATTGAGAAAGTTGCATTCAGAAATTCATCCTAATAGCATATCTGTGGCATAATTGCATTGAGAAAGTGCTCCTAATAGCACATCTGTGGCATAATTGCATTAGAAAGGGCTCCTAATAGCATATCTCTGGCATAATTGCATTAGAAAGTGCTCCTAATAGTAAATCTGTGGCATAATTGCATTGAGAAAGTTGCATTCAGAAAGTCCTCCCAATAGCATATCTGTGGCATAATTGCGTTGAGAAGTTGCATTCAGAAGGTCCCCCTAATAACATATATGTGGCATAATTGCATTGAGAAAGTTGCACTCAGAAAGTCTGCCCTTTAGCATACCTGTGGCATAATTCCATTAAGAAAATTGCATTCAGAAAATCCTCCTGATAGCATATCTGTGGCATAATTGCATTGTGAAAGTCCTTCTAATAGCATATCTGTGAGAAAGTTGCATTCAGAAAGTCCCCCTAATAGCATATCTGTGGCATAATTACATTGAGAAAGTTGCACTCAGAAATCTGCCCTATAGCATACCTGTGGCATAATTGCATTGAGAAAATTGCATTCAGAAAGTCCTCCTAATAGCATATCTGTGGTATAATTGCATTGAGAAAGTGGCATTCAGGATGTCTGCCCTATAGCATTCCTGTGGCATAATTGCATTGCGAAAGTTGCATTCAAAAGTCCTCCTAATAGCATATCTGTGGCATAATTGCATTGATAAAGTGCCCCTAATAGCATATCTGTGGCATAATTGCATTGAGAAAGTGCCCCTAACAGCATATCTGTGGCATCATTACATTGAGAAAGTGTTCCTAATAGTATATCTGTGGCATAATTGCATTGAGAAAGTAGCATTCAGAAAGTCTGCCCGATAGCATAATTGTGGCATAATTGCATTGAGAAAGTGCTCCTAATAGCATATCTGTGTCATAATTGCATTGTGAAAGTGCACCTAATAGCATATCTGTGGCATAATTGCATTGAGAAAGTGTTCCTAATAGCATATCTCTCGCATAATTGCATTGAGAATGTTGCATTCAGAAAGTGCTCCTAATAGCATATCTGTGGCATATTTGCATTGAGAAAGTTGCATTGAGAAAGTGCTCCTAATAGCAAATCTGTGGCATCATTGCATTGAAAAAGTTGCATTCAGAAAGTCCTCCTAATAGCATATCTGATAGCATATCTGTGGCATAATTACATTGAAAAAGTTGCATTCAGAAAGTCTGCCCTATAGAATGCCTGTGGCATAATTGCATTGAGAAAGTTGCATTCAGAAAGTCTGCCCTATAGCATACCTGTGGCATAATTACATTGAGAAAGTGCTCCTAATAGCATATATGTGGCATAATTACATTAAGAAAGTGCTCCTAATAGCATATCAGTGGCATAATTGTATTGAGAAAATTGCATTCAGAAAGTCCCCCTAATAACATATATGTGGCATAATTGCATTGAGAAAGTTGCACCCAGAAAGTCTGCACTTTAGCATACCTGTGGCATAATTCCATTAAGAAAATTGCATTCAGAAAGTCCTCCTAATAGTATATCTGTGGCATAATTGCATTGTGAAAGTCCTCCTAATAGCATATCTGTGAGAAAGTTGCATTCAGAAAGTCCCCCTAATAGCATATCTGTGGCATAATTACATTGAGAAAGTTGCACTCAGAAAGTTTGCCCTATAGCATACCTGTGGCATAATTGCATTTAGAAAATTGCATTCAGAAAGTCCTCCTAATTGCATATCTGTGGCGTAATTGCTTTGTGAAAGTGCTCCTAATAGCATATCTGTGGCATAATTGCATTGAGAAAGTGTTCCTAATAACATATCTGTGGCATAATTGCATTGAGAAAGTGCTTCTCGTAGCATATCTGTGGCATAATTGCATTGAGAAAGTTGCATTCAGAAAGTCTTCCCAATACCATATCTGTGGCATAAATGCATTGAGAAAGTTGCATTCAGAAAATCATCCTAATAGCATATCTGTGGCATAATTGCATTGAGAAAGTACTCCTAATAGCACATCTGTGGCATAATTGCATTAGAAAGGGCTCCTAATAGCATATCTCTGGCATAATTGCATTAGAAAGTGCTCCTAATAGTATATCTGTGGCATAATTGCATTGAGAAAGTTGCATTCAGAAAGTCCTCCCAAAAGCATATCTGTGGCATAACTGCATTGAGAAAGTTGCATTCAGAAAGTGCTCCTAATAGCATATCTGTGGCATAATTGCATTGAGAAGTTTCATTCAGAAAGTCCTCCTAATAGCATATCTGTGGCATAATTGCATTGATAACATATTCCTAATAGCATATCTGTTGCATAAGTGCATTGAGAAAGTTGCACCCAGAAAGTTTGCCCTTTAGCATACCTGTGGCATAATTCCATTAAGAAAATTGCATTCAGAAAGTCCTCCTAATAGCATATCTGTGGCATAATTGCATTGTGAAAGTCCTCCTAATAGCATATCTGTGAGAAAGTTGCATTCAGAAAGTCCCCCTAATAGCATATCTGTGGCATAATTACATTTAGAAAGTTGCACTCAGAAAGTTTGCCCTATAGCATACCTGTGGCATAATTGCATTGAGAAAATTGCATTCAGAAAGTCCTCCTAATTGCATATCTGTGGCATAATTGCATTGTGAAAGTGCTCCTAATAGCATATCTATGGCATAATTGCATTGAGAAAGTGTTCCTAATAACATATCTGTGGCATAATTGCATTGAGAAAGTGCTTCTAGTAGCATATCTGTGGCATAATTGCATTGAGAAAGTTGCATTCAGAAAGTCTTCCCAATACCATATCTTTGGCATAATTGCATTGAGAAAGTTGTATTCAGAAAGTCATCCTAATAGCATATCTGTGGCATAATTGCATTGAGAAAGTGCTCCTAATAGCACATCTGTGGCATAATTGCATTAGAAAGGGCTCCTAATAGCATATCTCTGGCATAATTGCATTAGAAAGTGCTCCTAATAGTATATCTGTGGCATAATTGCATTGAGAAAGTTGCATTCAGAAAGTCCTCCCAATAGCATATCTGTGGCATAATTGCATTGAGAAAGTTGCATTCAGAAAGTGCTCCTAATAGCATATCTGTGGCATAATTGCGTTGAGAAGTTGCATTCAGAAAGTCCTCCTAATAACATATCTGTGGCATAATTGCATTGATAACATATTCCTAATAGCATATCTGTTGCATAAGTGCATTGAGAAAGTGCTCCTAATAGCATATCTGTGGCATAATTTCATTGAGAAAGTGCTCCTAATAGAATATCTGTGGCATAATTGCATTGAGAAAGTTGCGCTCAGAAAGTCTGCCCTATAGCATATCTCTGGCATAATTGCATTGAGAAAGTTGCATTCAGAAAGTCCTCCCAATAGCATATCTGTGGCATAATTGCGTTGAGAAGTTGCATTCAGAAGGTCCCCCTAATAACATATATGTGGCATAATTGCATTGAGAAAGTTGCACTCAGAAAGTCTGCCCTTTAGCATACCTGTGGCATAATTCCATTAAGAAAATTGCATTCAGAAAATCCTCCTGATAGCATATCTGTGGCATAATTGCATTGTGAAAGTCCTTCTAATAGCATATCTGTGAGAAAGTTGCATTCAGAAAGTCCCCCTAATAGCATATCTGTGGCATAATTACATTGAGAAAGTTGCACTCAGAAATCTGCCCTATAGCATACCTGTGGCATAATTGCATTGAGAAAATTGCATTCAGAAAGTCCTCCTAATAGCATATCTGTGGTATAATTGCATTGAGAAAGTGGCATTCAGGATGTCTGCCCTATAGCATTCCTGTGGCATAATTGCATTGCGAAAGTTGCATTCAAAAGTCCTCCTAATAGCATATCTGTGGCATAATTGCATTGATAAAGTGCCCCTAATAGCATATCTGTGGCATAATTGCATTGAGAAAGTGCCCCTAACAGCATATCTGTGGCATCATTACATTGAGAAAGTGTTCCTAATAGTATATCTGTGGCATAATTGCATTGAGAAAGTAGCATTCAGAAAGTCTGCCCGATAGCATAATTGTGGCATAATTGCATTGAGAAAGTGCTCCTAATAGCATATCTGTGGCATAATTGCATTGTGAAAGTGCACCTAATAGCATATCTGTGGCATAATTGCATTGAGAAAGTGTTCCTAATAGCATATCTCTCGCATAATTGCATTGAGAATGTTGCATTCAGAAAGTGCTCCTAATAGCATATCTGTGGCATATTTGCATTGAGAAAGTTGCATTGAGAAAGTGCTCCTAATAGCAAATCTGTGGCATCATTGCATTGAAAAAGTTGCATTCAGAAAGTCCTCCTAATAGCATATCTGATAGCATATCTGTGGCATAATTACATTGAAAAAGTTGCATTCAGAAAGTCTGCCCTATAGAATGCCTGTGGCATAATTGCATTGAGAAAGTTGCATTCAGAAAGTCTGCCCTATAGCATACCTGTGGCATAATTACATTGAGAAAGTGCTCCTAATAGCATATATGTGGCATAATTACATTAAGAAAGTGCTCCTAATAGCATATCAGTGGCATAATTGTATTGAGAAAATTGCATTCAGAAAGTCCCCCTAATAACATATATGTGGCATAATTGCATTGAGAAAGTTGCACCCAGAAAGTCTGCACTTTAGCATACCTGTGGCATAATTCCATTAAGAAAATTGCATTCAGAAAGTCCTCCTAATAGTATATCTGTGGCATAATTGCATTGTGAAAGTCCTCCTAATAGCATATCTGTGAGAAAGTTGCATTCAGAAAGTCCCCCTAATAGCATATCTGTGGCATAATTACATTGAGAAAGTTGCACTCAGAAAGTTTGCCCTATAGCATACCTGTGGCATAATTGCATTTAGAAAATTGCATTCAGAAAGTCCTCCTAATTGCATATCTGTGGCGTAATTGCTTTGTGAAAGTGCTCCTAATAGCATATCTGTGGCATAATTGCATTGAGAAAGTGTTCCTAATAACATATCTGTGGCATAATTGCATTGAGAAAGTGCTTCTCGTAGCATATCTGTGGCATAATTGCATTGAGAAAGTTGCATTCAGAAAGTCTTCCCAATACCATATCTGGGGCATAAATGCATTGAGAAAGTTGCATTCAGAAAGTCATCCTAATAGCATATCTGTGGCATAATTGCATTGAGAAAGTACTCCTAATAGCACATCTGTGGCATAATTGCATTAGAAAGGGCTCCTAATAGCATATCTCTGGCATAATTGCATTAGAAAGTGCTCCTAATAGTATATCTGTGGCATAATTGCATTGAGAAAGTTGCATTCAGAAAGTCCTCCCAAAAGCATATCTGTGGCATAACTGCATTGAGAAAGTTGCATTCAGAAAGTGCTCCTAATAGCATATCTGTGGCATAATTGCATTGAGAAGTTTCATTCAGAAAGTCCTCCTAATAGCATATCTGTGGTATAATTGCATTGATAACATATTCCTAATAGCATATCTGTTGCATAAGTGCATTGAGAAAGTTGCACCCAGAAAGTCTGCCCTTTAGCATACCTGTGGCATAATTCCATTAAGAAAATTGCATTCAGAAAGTCCTCCTAATAGCATATCTGTGGCATAATTGCATTGTGAAAGTCCTCCTAATAGCATATCTGTGAGAAAGTTGCATTCAGAAAGTCCCCCTAATAGCATATCTGTGGCATAATTACATTTAGAAAGTTGCACTCAGAAAGTTTGCCCTATAGCATACCTGTGGCATAATTGCATTGAGAAAATTGCATTCAGAAAGTCCTCCTAATTGCATATCTGTGGCATAATTGCATTGTGAAAGTGCTCCTAATAGCATATCTATGGCATAATTGCATTGAGAAAGTGTTCCTAATAACATATCTGTGGCATAATTGCATTGAGAAAGTGCTTCTAGTAGCATATCTGTGGCATAATTGCATTGAGAAAGTTGCATTCAGAAAGTCTTCCCAATACCATATCTTTGGCATAATTGCATTGAGAAAGTTGTATTCAGAAAGTCATCCTAATAGCATATCTGTGGCATAATTGCATTGAGAAAGTGCTCCTAATAGCACATCTGTGGCATAATTGCATTAGAAAGGGCTCCTAATAGCATATCTCTGGCATAATTGCATTAGAAAGTGCTCCTAATAGTATATCTGTGGCATAATTGCATTGAGAAAGTTGCATTCAGAAAGTCCTCCTAATAGCATATCTGTGGCATAATTGCATTGAGAAAGTTGCATTCAGAAAGTGCTCCTAATAGCATATCTGTGGCATAATTGCATTGATAACATATTCCTAATAGCATATCTGTTGCATAAGTGCATTGAGAAAGTGCTCCTAATAGCCTATCTGTGGCATAATTGCATCGAGAAAGGTGCATTCAGAAAGTCCTCCTAATAGCATATCTGTGGCATAATTTCATTGAGAAAGTGCTCCTAATAGCATATCTGTGGCATAATTGCATTGAGAAAGTTGCGCTCAGAAAGTCTGCCCTATAGCATATCTCTGGCATAATTGCATTGAGAAAGTTGCATTCAGAAAGTCCTCCTAATTGCATATCTGTGGCATAATCGCATTGAGAAAGTTGCTCTCAAAAAGTCTGCCCTATAGCATACTGGTGGCATAGTTGCATTGGGAAAGTGCTCCTAATAGCATATCTGTGGCATAATTGCATTGAGAAAGTTGCACTTGGAAGGTCTGCCCTGTAGCGTACTTGTGGGATAATTGAATTGATAAAGTTGCATTCAGAAAATCCTCCTAATAGCATGTCTGTGGCATAGTTGTATTTAGAAAATTGCATTCAGAAAGTCCTCCTAATAACATATCTGTGGGATAATTGCATTGAGAACGTTGCACTCAGAAAGTCCTCCTAATAGCATATCTCTGGCAACATTGCATTGAGAAAGTTGCATTGAGAAAGTCCTCCTAATAGCATATCTGTGGCATAATTGCATTGAGAAAGTGTTCCTAATAAAATACCTGTGACATAATTGCATTAGAAGTCCTCACAATAGCATATCTGGGGCATAATTGCATTGAGAAAGTTGCATTGAGAAAGTGCTCCTAGTATCATATCTGTGGCATAATTGCGTTGAGAAAGTTGCATTCAGAAAGTCCTCCTAATAGCATATCTGTGACATAATTGCATTGAGAAAGTGTTCCTAATAACATATCCGTGGCATAATTGCATTGAGAAAGTGCTCCTAATAGCATATCTGTGGTATAAATGCATTGAGAAAGGTGCATTCAGAAAGTCCTCCTAATAGCATATCTGTGCCTTAATTGCATTGAGAATGTTGCACTCAGAAAGTCTGCCCTATAGCATATCTGTGGCATAATTTCACTGAGAAAGTTGCATTCAGAAAGTCCTCCTAGTGGCATATCTGTGGCATAATTGCATTGAGAAAGTTGCACTCAGAAAGTCTGCCCTATAGCATACCGGTGGCATAGTTCCATTGGGAAAGTGTTCCTAATAGCATATCTTTAGCATAATTGCTATGAGAAAGTTGCACTCGGAAGGTCTGCCCGGAAGGTCTGCCCTGTAGCGTACCAGTGGGATAATTGAATTGAGAAAGTTGCATTCAGAAAATCCTCCTAATAGCATATCTGTGGCATAATTGCATTGAGAAAGTGGCATTCAGGATGTCTGCCCTATAGCATACCTGTGGCATAATTGCATTGCGAAAGTTGCATTCAAAAGTCCTCCTAATAGCATATCTGTGGCATAATTGCATTGATAAAGTGCCCCTAATAGCATATCTGTGGCATAATTGCATTGAGAAAGTGCCCCTAACAGCATATCTGTGGCATAATTACATTGAGAAAGTGTTCCTAATAGTATATCTGTGGCATAATTGCATTGAGAAAGTAGCATTCAGAAAGTCTGCCCGATAGCATATTTGTGGCATAATTGCATTGAGAAAGTGCTCCTAATAGCATATCTGTGGCATAATTGCATTGTGAAAGTGCACCTAATAGCATATCTGTGGCATAATTGCATTGTGAAAGTGTTCCTAATAGCATATTTCTGGCATAATTGCATTGAGAAAGTTGCATTCAGAAAGTGCTCTTAATAGCATATCTGTGGCATATTTGCATTGAGAAAGTTGCATTGAGAAAGTGCTCCTAATAGCAAATCTGTGGCATCATTGCATTGAAAAAGTTGCATTCAGAAAGTCCTCCTAATAGCATATCTGATAGCATATCTGTGGCATAATTACATTGAGATTGTTGCATTCAGAAAGTCTGCCCTATAGCATGCCTATGGCATAATTGCATTGAGAAAGTTGCATTCAGAAAGTCTGCCCTATAGCATACCTGTGGCATCATTACATTGAGAAAGTGCTCCTAATAGCATATCTGTGGCATAATTACATTGAGAAAGTGCTCCTAGTATCATATCTGTGGCATAATTGCGTTGAGAAAGTTGCATTCAGAAAGTCCTCCTAATAGCATATCTGTGACATAATTGCATTGAGAAAGTGTTCCTAATAGCATATCCGTGGCATAATTGCATTGAGAAAGTGCTCCTAATAGCATATCTGTGGCATAATTGCATTGAGAAAGGTGCATTCAGAAAGTCCTCCTAATAGCATATCTGTGCCTTAATGGCATTGAGAAAGTTGCACTCAGAAAGTCTGCCCTATAGCATATCTGTGGCATAATTTCACTGAGGAAGTTGCATTCAGAAAGTCCTCCTAATAGCATATCTGTGGCATAATTGCATTGAGAAAGTTGCACTCAGAAAGTCTGACCTATAGCATACCGGTGGCATAGTTCCATTGGGAAAGTGTTCCTAATAGCATATCTTTGGCATAATTGCATTGAGAAAGTTGCACTCGGAAGGTCTGCCCTGTAGCGTACCAGTGGGATAATTGAATTGAGAAAGTTGCATTCAGAAAATCCTCCTAATAGCATATCTGTGGCATAATTGCATTGAGAAAGTTCCATTCAGAAAGTTCTCCCAATAGCATATCTGTGGCATAATTGCATTGAGAAAGTTGCATTCAGAAAGTGCTCCTAATAGCATATCTGTGGCATAATTGCGTTGAGAAGTTGCATTCAGAAAGTCCTCCTAATGGCATATCTGTGGCATAATTGCATTGATAACATGTTCCTAATAGTATATCTGTTGCATAAGTGCATTGAGAAAGTGCTCCTAATAGCCTATCTGTGGCATAATTGCACCGAGAAAGGTGCATTCAGAAAGTCCTCCTAATAGCATATCTGTGGCATAATTTCATTGAGAAAGTGCTCCTAATAGCATATCTGTTGCATAATTGCATTGAGAAAGTTGCATTCAGAAAGTGCTCCTAATAGCATATCTGTGGCATAATTGCGTTGAGAAGTTGCATTCAGAAAGTCCTCCTAATGGCATATCTGTGGCATAATTGCATTGATAACATGTTCCTAATAGTATATCTGTTGCATAACTGCATTGAGAAAGTGCTCCTAATAGCCTATCTGTGGCATAATTGCACTGAGAAAGGTGCATTCAGAAAGTCCTCCTAGTAGCATATCTGTGGCATAATTGCATTGAGAAAGTTGCGCTCAGAAAGTCCTCCTAATTGCATATCTGTGGCATAATCGCATTGAGAAAGTTTCTCTCAGAAAGTCTTCCCTATAGCATACTGGTGGCATAGTTGCATTGGGAAAGTGCTCCTAATAGCATATCTGTGGCATAATTGCATTGAGAAAGTTGCACTCGGAAGGTCTGCCCGGAAGGTCTGCCCTGTAGCGTACCAGTGGGATAATTGAATTGAGAAAGTTGCATTCAGAAAATCCTCCTAATAGCATATCTGTGGCATAATTGCATTGATAAAGTGCCCCTAATAGCATATCTGTGGCATAATTGCATTGAGAAAGTGCCCCTTACAGCATATCTGTGGCATAATTACATTGAGAAAGTGTTCCTAATAGTATATCTGTGGCATAATTGCATTGAGAAAGTAGCATTCAGAAAGTCTGCCCGATAGCATATCTGTGGCATAATTGCATTGAGAAAGTGCTCCTAATAGCATATCTGTGGCATAATTGCATTTTGAAAGTGCACCTAATAGCATATCTGTGGCATAATTGCATTGTGAAAGTGTTCCTAATAGCATATCTCTGGCATAATTGCATTGAGAAAGTTGCATTCAGAAACTGCTCCTAATAGCATATCTGTGGCATATTTGCATTGAGAAAGTTGCATTGAGAAAGTGCTCCTAATAGCAAATCTGTGGCATCATTGCATTGAAAAAGTTGCATTCAGAAAGTCCTCCTAATAGCATATCTGATAGCATATCTGTGGCATAATTACATTGAGAAAGTTGCATTCAGAAAGTCTGCCCTATAGCATGCCTGTGGCATAATTGCATTGAGAAAGTTGCATTCAAAAGTCCTCCTAATAGCATATCTGTTGCATAATTGCATTGATAAAGTGCCCCTAATAGCATATCTGTGGCATAATTGCATTGAGAAAGTGCCCCTAACAGCATATCTGTGGCATAATTACATTGAGAAAGTGTTCCTAATAGTATATCTGTGGCATAATTGCATTGAGAAAGTAGCATTCAGAAAGTCTGCCCGATAGCATATCTGTGGCATAATTGCATTGAGAAAGTGCTCCTAATAGCTTATCTGTGGCATAATTGCATTGTGAAAGTACACCTAATAGCATATCTGTGGCATAATTGCATTGTGAAAGTGTTCCTAATAGCATATCTCTGGCATAATTTCATTGAGAAAGTTGCATTCAGAAAGTGCTCCTAATAGCATATCTGTGGCATATTTGCATTGAGAAAGATGCATTGAGAAAGTGCTCCTAATAGCAAATCTGTGGCATCATTGCATTGAAAAAGTTGCATTCAGAAAGTCCTCCTAATAGCATATCTGATAGCATATCTGTGGCATAATTACATTGAGAAAGTTGCATTCAGAAAGTCTGCCCTATAGCATGCCTGTGGCATAATTGCATTGAGAAAGTTGCATTCAGAAAGTCTGCCCTATAGCATACCTGTGGCATAATTACATTGAGAAAGTGCTCCTAATAGCATATCTGTGGCATAATTACATTGAGAAAGTGCTCCTAGTATCATATCTGTGGCATAATTGCGTTGAGAAAGTTGCATTCAGAAAGTCCTCCTAATAGCATATCTGTGACATAATTGCATTGAGAAAGTGTTCCTAATAGCATATCCGTGGCATAATTGCATTGAGAAAGTGCTCCTAATAGCATATCTGTGGCATAATTTCACTGAGAAAGTTGCATTCAGAAAGTCCTCCTAATAGCATATCTGTGGCATAATTGCATTGAGAAAGTTGCAATCAGAAAGTCTGACCTATAGCATACCGGTGGCATAGTTCCATTGGGAAAGTGTTCCTAATAGCATATCTTTGGCATAATTGCATTGAGAAAGTTGCACTCGGAAGGTCTGCTCTGTAGCGTACCAGTGGGATAATTGAATTGAGAAAGTTGCATTCAGAAAATCCCCCTAATAGCATATCTGTGGCATAATTGCATTGAGAAAGTTCCATTCAGAAAGTCCTCCCAATAGCATATCTGTGGCATAATTTCACTGAGAAAGTTGCATTCAGAAAGTCCTCCTAATAGCATATCTGTGGCATAATTGCATTGAGAAAGTTGCACTCAGAATGTCTGACCTATAGCATACCGGTGGCATAGTTCCATTGGGAAAGTGTTCCGAATAGCATATCTTTGGCATAATTGCATTGAGAAAGTTGCACTCGGAAGGTCTGCCCTGTAGCGTACCAGTGGGATAATTGAATTGAGAAAGTTGCATTCAGAAAATCCTCCTAATAGCATATCTGTGGCATAATTTCATTGAGAAAGTGCTCCTAATAGCATATCTGTGGCATAATTGCATTGAGAAAGTTGCATTCAGAAAGTGCTCCTAATAGCATATCTGTGGCATAATTGCGTTGAGAAGTTGCATTCAGAAAGTCCTCCTAATGGCATATCTGTGGCATAATTGCATTGATAACATGTTCCTAATAGTATATCTGTTGCATAAGTGCATTGAGAAAGTGCTCCTAATAGCCTATCTGTGGCATAATTGCACCGAGAAAGGTGCATTCAGAAAGTCCTCCTAGTAGCATATCTGTGGAATAATTGCATTGAGAAAGTTGCGCTCAGAAAGTCCTCCTAATTGCATATCTGTGGCATAATCGCATTGAGAAAGTTTCTCTCAGAAAGTCTGCCCTATAGCATACTGGTGGCATAGTTGCATTGGGAAAGTGTTCCTAATAGCATATCTGTGGCATAATTGCATTGAGAAAGTTGCACTTGGAAGGTCTGCCCTGTAGCGTACTTGTGGGATAATTGAATTAATAAAGTTGCATTCAGAAAATCCTCCTAATAGCATGTCTGTGGCATAGTTGTATTTAGAAAATTGCATTCAGAAAGTCTGCCCTATAGCATATCTATAGCATAATTGCTTTCAGAAAGTTACACACAGAAGGTCAGCCTAATAGTATATCTGTGGCATGATTGCATTGAGAAAGTTGCATTGAGAAAGTTCTCCTAATATCATATCTGTGGCATAATTGCGTTGAGAAAGTTGCATTCAGAAAGTCCTCCTAATAGCATATCTGTGACATAATTGCATTGAGAAAGTTGCATTGAGAAAGTGCTCCTAATATCATATCTGTGGCATAATTGCATTGAGAAAGTTGCATTCAGAAAGTCTGCCCTATAGCATACCTGTGGCATAATTACATTGAGAAAGTGATCCTAATAGCATATATGTGGTATAGTTGCATTGAGAAAATTGCATTCAGAAAGTCCTCCTAATAACATATCTGTGGGATAATTGCATTGAGAACGTTGCACTCAGAAAGTCCTCCAAATAGCATATCTCTGGCATCATTGCATTGAGAAAGTTGCCTTCAGAAAGTCCTCCTAATAGCATATCTGTGGCATAATTACATTGAGAAAGTTGCACTCAGAAATCTGCCCTATAGCATACCTGTGGCATAATTGCATTGAGAACATTGCATTCAGACAGTCCTCCTAATAGCATATCTGTGGCATAATTGCATTGAGAAAGTGTTCCTAATAAAATATCTGTGGCATAATTGCATTGAGAAAGTGCTCCTAATAGCATATCTGTGGCATAATTGCATTGAGAAAGTTGGATTCAGAAAGTCCTCACAATAGCATATCTGGGGCATAATTGCATTGAGAAAGTTGCATTGAGAAAGTGCTCCTAGTATCATATCTGTTGCATAATTGCGTTGAGAAAGTTGCATTCAGAAAGTCCTCCTAATAGCATATCTGTGACATAATTGCATTGAGAAAGTTGCATTGAGAAAGTGCTCCTAATATCATATCTGTGGCATAATTGCATTGAGAAAGTTGCATTCAGAAAGTCTGCCCTATAGCATACCTGTGGCATAATTACATTGAGAAAGTGCTCCTAATAGCATATATGTGGTATAATTGCATTGAGAAAGTTGCATTCAGAAAGTCCTCCTAATAGCATATATGTGGCATAATTACATTGAGAAAGTTGCACTCAGAAATCTGCCCTATAGCATACCTGTGGCATAATTTCATTGAGAAAATTGCATTCAGAAAGTCCTCCTCATAGCATATCTGTGGCATAATTGCATTGAGAAAGTGTTCCTGATAAAATATCTGTGGCATAATTGCATTGAGAAAGTGCTCCTAATAGCATATCTGTGGCATAATTGCATTGAGAAAGTTGCATTCAGAGAAAGTCCTCCCAATAGCCTATCTGTGTCATAATTGCATTGAGAAAGTTGCATTCAGAAAGTCCTCCTAATAGCATATCTGTGGCATAATTGCATTGAGAAACTGCTCCTAATAGCATATCTGTGGCATAATTGCATTAGAAAGTGCTCCTAATAGCATATCTGGGGCATAATTGCATTGAGAAAGTTGGATTCAGAAAGTCCTCACAATAGCATATCTGGGGCATAATTGCATTGAGAAAGTTGCATTGAGAAAGTGCTCCTAGTATCATATCTGTGGCATAATTGCGTTGAGAAAGTGTTCCTAATAGCATATCTGTGGCATAATTGCATTGAGAAAGTTGGATTCAGAAAGTCCTCACAATAGCATATCTGGGGCATAATTGCATTGAGAAAGTTTTATTGAGAAAGTGCTCCTAGTATCATATCTGTTGCATAATTGCGTTGAGAAAGTTGCATTCAGAAAGTCCTCCTAATAGCATATCTGTGACATAATTGCATTGAGAAAGTGTCATTGAGAAAGTGCTCCTAATATCATATCTGTGGCATAATTGCATTGAGAAAGTTGCATTCAGAAACTCTGCCCTATAGCATACCTGTGGCATAATTACATTGAGAAAGTGCTCCTAATAGCATATATGTGGTATAATTGCATTGAGAAAATTGCATTCAGAAAGTCCTCCTAATAACATATCTGTGGGATAATTGCATTGAGAACGTTGCACTCAGAAAGTCCTCCAAATAGCATATCTCTGGCATCATTTCATTGAGAAAGTTGCATTCAGATAGTCCTCCTAATAGCATATCTGTGGCATAATTACATTGAGAAAGTTGCACTCAGAAATCTGCCCTATAGCATACCTGTGGCATAATTTCATTGAGAAAATTGCATTCAGAAAGTCCTCCTCATAGCATATCTGTGGCATAATTGCATTGAGAAAGTGTTCCTGATAAAATATCTGTGGCATAATTGCATTGAGAAAGTGCTCCTAATAGCATATCTGTGGCATAATTGCATTGAGAAAGTTGCATTCAGAGAAAGTCCTCCCAATAGCCTATCTGTGTCATAATTGCATTGAGAAAGTTGCATTCAGAAAGTCCTCCTAATAGCATATCTGTGGCATAATTGCATTGAGAAACTGCTCCTAATAGCATATATGTGGCATAATTGCATTAGAAAGTGCTCCTAATAGCATATCTGGGGCATAATTGCATTGAGAAAGTTGGATTCAGAAAGTCCTCACAATAGCATATCTGGGGCATAATTGCATTGAGAAAGTTGCATTGAGAAAGTGCTCCTAGTATCATATCTGTGGCATAATTGCGTTGAGAAAGTGTTCCAAATAGCATATCTGTGGCATAATTGCATTGAGAAAGGTGCATTCAGAAAGTCCTCCTAATAGCATATCTGTGCCTTAATTGCATTGAGAAAGTTGCACTCAGAAAGTCTGCCCTATAGCATATCTGTGGCATAATTTCACTGAGAAAGTTGCATTCAGAAAGTCCTCCTAATAGCATATCTGTGGCATAATTGCATTGAGAAAGTTGCACTCAGAAAGTCTGCCCTATAGCATACCGGTGGCATAGTTCCATTGGGAAAATGTTCCTAATAGCATATCTTTGGCATAATTGCATTGAGAAAGTTGCACTCGGAAGGTCTGCCCTGTAGCGTACCAGTGGGATAATTGAATTGAGAAAGTTGCATTCAGAAAATCCTCCTAATAGCATATCTGTGGCATAATTGCATTGAGAAAGTGGCATTCAGGATGTCTGCCCTATAGCATTCCTGTGGCATAATTGCATTGCGAAAGTTGCATTCAAAAGTCCTCCTAATAGCATATCTGTGGCATAATTGCATTGATAAAGTGCCCCTAATAGCATATCTGTGGCATAATTGCATTGAGAAAGTGGCCCTAACAGCATATCTGTGGCATAATTACATTGAGAAAGTGTTCCTAATAGTATATCCGTGGCATAATTGCATTGAGAAACTGCTCCTAATAGCATATCTGTGGCATAATTCATTAGAAAGTGCTCCTAATACCATATCTGGGGCATAATTGCACTGAGAAAGTTGGATTCAGAAAGTCCTCACAATAACATATCTGGGGCACAATTGCATTGAGAAAGTTGCATTGAGAAAGTGCTCCTAGTATCATATGTGTGGCATAATTGCGTTGAGAAAGGTGCATTCAGAAAGTCCTCCTAATAGCATATCTGTGACATAATTGCATTGAGAAAGTTGCATTGAGAAAGTGCTCCTGATATCATATCTGTGGCATAATTGCATTGAGAAAGTTGCATTCAGAAAGTCTGCCCTATAGCATACCTGTGGCATAATTACATTGAGAAAGTGCTCCTAATAGCATATATGTGGTATAATTGCATTGAGAAAATTGCATTCAGAAAGTCCTCCTAATAACATATCTGTGGGATAATTGCATTGAGAACGTTGCACTCAGAAAGTCCTCCAAATAGCATATCTCTGGCATCATTGCATTGAGAAAGTTGCATTCAGAAAGTCCTCCTAATAGCATATCTGTGGCATAATTACATTGAGAAAGTTGCACTCAGAAATCTGCCCTATAGCATACCTGTGGAATAATTTCATTGAGAAAATTGCATTCAGAAAGTCCTCCTAATAGCATATCTGTGACATAATTGCATTGAGAAAGTGTTCCTAATAAAATATCTGTGGCATAATTGCATTGAGAAAGTGCTCCTAATAGCATATCTGTGGCATAATTGCATTGAGAAAGTTGCATTCAGAGAAAGTCCTCCAATAGCATGTCTGTGGCATAATTGCATTGAGAAAGTTGCATTCAAAAAGTCCTCCTAATAGCATATCTGTGGCATAATTGCATTGAGAAACTGCTCCTAATAGCATATCTGGGGCATAATTGCATTGAGAAAGTTGCATTGAGAAAGTGCTCGTAGTATCATATCTGTGGCATAATTGCGTTGAGAAAGTTGCATTCAGGAAGTCCTCCTAATAGCATATCTGTGACATAATTGCATTGAGAAAGTGTTCCAAATAGCATATCCGTGGCATAATTGCATTGAGAAAGTGCTCCTAATAGCATATCGGTGGCATAATTGCATTGAGAAAGGTGCATTCAGAAAGTCCTCCTAATAGGATATCTCTGCCTTAATTGCATTGAGAAAGTTGCACTCAGAAAGTCTGCCCTATAGCATATCAGTGGCATAATTTCACTGAGAAAGTTGCATTCAGAAAGTCCTCCTAATAGTATATCTGTGGCATAATTGCATTGAGAAAGTTGCACTCAGAAAGTCTGCCCTAAAGCATACCGGTGGCATAGTTCCATTGGGAAAGTGTTCCTAATAGCATATCTTTGGCAAAATTGCATTGAGAAAGTTGCACTCGGAAGGTCTGCCCTGTAGCGTACCAGTGGGATAATTGAATTGAGAAAGTTGCATTCAGAAAATCCTCCTAATAGCATATCTGTGGCATAATTGCATTGAGAAAGTGGCATTCAGGATGTCTGCCCTATAGCATTCCTGTGACATAATTGCATTGCGAAAGTTGCATTCAAAAGTCCTCCTAATAGCATATCTGTGGCATAATTGCATTGATAAAGTGCCCCTAATAGCATATCTGTGGCATAATTGCATTGAGAAAGTAGCATTCAGAAAGTCTGCCCGATAGCATATCTGTGGCATAATTGCATTGAGAAAGTGCTCCTAATAGCATATCTGTGGCATAATTGCATTGTGAAAGTGCACCTAATAGCATATCTGTGGCATAATTGCATTGAGAAAGTGTTCCTAATAGCATATCTCTGGCATAATTGCATTGAGAAAGTTGCATTCAGAAAGTGCTCCTAATAGCATATCTGTGGCATATTTGCATTGAGAAAGTTGCATTGCGAAAGTGCTCCTAATAGCAATTCTGTGGCATCATTGCATTGAAAAAGTTGCATTCAGAAAGTCCTCCTAGTAGCATATCTGATAGCATATCTGTGGCATAATTACATTGAGAAAGTTTTATTCAGAAAGTCTGCCCTATAGCATGCCTGTTGCATAATTGCATTGAGAAAGTTGCATTCAGAAAGTCTGCCCTATAGCATACCTGTGGCATAATTACATTGAGAAAATGCTCCTAATAGCATATCTGTAGCATAATTACATTAAGAAAGTGCTCCTAATAGCATATCAGTGGCATAATTGCATTGAGAAAATTGCATTCAGAAAGTCCCCCTAATAACATATATGTGGCATAATTGCATTGAGAAAGTTGCACTCAGAAATTCGCCCTTTAGCATACCTGTGGCATAATTCCATTAAGAAAATTGCATTCAGAAAGTCCTCCTGATAGCATATCTGTGGCATAATTGCATTGTGAAAGTCCTCCTAATAGAATATCTGTGAGAAAGTTGCATTCAGAAAGTCCCCCTAATAGCATATCTGTGGCATAATTAAATTGAGAAAGTTGCACTCCGAAATCTGCCCTATAGCATACCTGTGGCATAATTGCATTGAGAAAATTGCATTCAGACGGTCCTCCTAATAGCATATCTGTGGCATAATTGCATTGAGAAAGTGGCATTCAGGATGTCTGCCCTATAGCATTCCTGTGGCATAATTGCATTGCGAAAATTGCATTCAAAAGTCCTCCTAATAGCATAACTGTGGCATAATTGCATTGATAAAGTGCCCCTAATAGCATATCTGTGGCATAATTGCATTGAGAAAGTGCCCCTAACAGCATGTCTGTGGCATAATTACATTGAGAAAGTGTTCCTAATACTATATCTGTGGCATAATTGCATTGAGAAAGTAGCATTCAGAAAGTCTGCCCGATAGCATATCTGTGGCATAATTGCATTGAGAAAGTGCTCCTAATAGCATATCTGTGGCATAATTGCATTGTGAAAGTGTACCTAATAGCATATCTGTGGCATAATTGCATTGAGAAAGTGTTCCTAATAGCATATCTCTGGCATAATTGCATTGAGAAAGTTGCATTCAGAAAATGCTCCTAATAGCATATCTGTGGCATATTTGCATTGAGAAAGTGCTCCTAATAGCAAATCTGTGGCATCAATGCATTGAAAAAGTTGCATTCAGAAAGTTCTCCTAATAGCATATCTGATAACATATCTGTGGCATAATTACATTGAGAAAGTTGCATTCAGAAAGTCTGCCCTAAAGCATGCCTGTGGCATCATTGCATTGAGAAAGTTGCATTCAGAAAGTCTGCCCTATAGCATACCTGTGGCATAATTACATTGAGAAAGTGCTCCTAATAGCATATTTGTGGCATAATTACATTCAGAAAGTCCCCCTAATAACATATATGTGGCATAATTCCATTAAGAAAATTGCATTCAGAAAGTCCTCCTAATAGCATATCTGTGGCATAATTGCATTGTGAAAGTCCTCCTAATAGCATATCTGTGAGAAAGTTGCATTCAGAAAGTCCCCCTAATAGCAAATCTGTGGCATAATTACATTGAGAAAGTTGCACTCAGAAAGTTTGCCCTATAGCATACGTGTGGCATAATTGCATTGAGAAAATTGCATTCAGAAAGTCCTCCTAATTGCGTATCTGTGGCATAATTGCATTGAGAAAGTGCTCCTAATAGCACATCTGTGGCATAATTGCATTAGAAAGGGCTCCTAATAGCATATATCTGGCATAATTGCATTGAGAAAGTGTTCCTAATAACATATCTGTGGCATAATTGCATTGAGAAAGTGCTTCTAGTAGCATATCTGTGGCATAATTGCATTGAGAAAGTTGCATTCAGAAAGTGATCCTAATAGCATATCTGTGGCATAATTCCATTGAAAAAGTGCTCCTAATAGCACATCTGTGGCATAATTGCATTAGAAAGGGCTCCTAATAGCATATCTCTGGCATAATTGCATTAGAAAGTGCTCCTAATAGTATATCTGTGGCATAATTGCATTGAGAAAGTTGCATTCAGAAAGTCCTCCCAATAGCATATCTGTGGCATAATTGCATTGAGAAAGTTGCATTCAGAAAGTGCCCATAATAGCATATCTGTGGCATAATTGCGTTGAGAAGTTGCATTCAGAAAGTCCCCTTAATAACATATATGTGGCATAATTGCATTGAGAAAGTAGCACTCAGAAAGTCTTCCCTTTAGCATACCTGTGGCATAATTCCATTAAGAAAATTGCATTCAGAAAGTCCTCCTGATAGCATATCTGTGGCATAATTACATTAAGAAAGTGCTCCTAATAGCATATCAGTGGCATAATTGCATTGAGAAAATTGCATTCAGAAAGTCCCCCTAATAACATATATGTGGCATAATTGCATTGAGAAAGTTGCACTCAGAAAGTCCGCCCTTTAGCATACCTGTGGCATAATTCCATTAAGAAAATTGCATTCAGAAAGTCCTCCTGATAGCATATCTGTGGCACAATTGCATTGTGAAAGTCCTCCTAATAGCATATCTGTGAGAAAGTTGCATTCAGAAAGTCCCCCTAATAGCATATCTGTGGCATAATTAAATTGAGAAAGTTGCACTCCGAAATCTGCCGTATAGCATACCTGTGGCATAATTGTATTGAGAAAATTGCATTCAGAAAGTCCTCCTAATAGCATATCTGTGGCATAATTGCATTGAGAAAGTGGCATTCAGGATGTCTGCCCTATAGCATTCCTGTGGCATAATTGCATTGTGAAAGTTGCATTCAAAAGTCCTCCTAATAGCATATCTGTGGCATAATTGCATTGATAAAGTGCCCCTAATAGCATATCTGTGGCATAATTGCATTGAGAAAGTGCCCCTAACAGCATGCCTGTGGCATAATTACATTGAGAAAGTGTTCCTAATAGTATATCTGTGGCATAATTGCATTGAGAAAGTAGCATTCAGAAAGTCTGCCCGATAGCATATCTGTGGCATAATTGCATTGAGAAAGTGCTCCTAATAGCATATCTGTGGCATAATTGCATTGTGAAAGTGTACCTAATAGCATATCTGTGGCATAATTGCATTGAGAAAGTGTTCCTAATAGCATATCTCTGGCATAATTGCATTGAGAAAGTTGCATTCAGAAAATGCTCCTAATAGCATATCTGTGGCATAATTGCATTGAGAAAGTTGCATTCAGAAAGTCCTCCTAATAGCATATCTGTGGCATAATTGCATTGAGAAACTGCTCCTAATAGCATATCTGTGGCATAATTGCATTAGAAAGTGCTCCTAATAGCATATCTGGGGCATAATTGCATTGAGAAAGTTGGATTCAGAAAGTCCTCACAATAGCATATCTGGGGCATAATTGCATTGAGAAAGTTGCATTGAGAAAGTGCTCCTAGTATCATATCTGTGGCATAATTGCGTTGAGAAAGTTGCATTCAGAAAGTCCTCCTAATAGCATATCTGTGACATAATTGCATTGAGAAAGTGTTCCTAATAGCATATCCGTGGCATAATTGCATTGAGAAAGTGTTCCTAATAGCATATCTGTGGCATAATTGCATTGAGAAAGGTGCATTCAGAAAGTCTGCCCTATAGCATACCTGTGGCATAATTTCACTGAGAAAGTTGCATTCAGAAAGTCATCCTAATAGCATAGCTGTGGCATAATTGCATTGAGAAAGTTGCACTCAGAAAGTCTGCCCTATAGCATACCGGTGGCATAGCTCCATTGGGAAAATGTTCCTAATAGCATATCTTTGGCATAATTGCATTGAGAAAGTTGCACTCGGAAGGTCTGCCCTGTAGCGTACCAGTGGGATAATTGAATTGAGAAAGTTGCATTCAGAAAATCCTCCTAATAGCATATCTGTGGCACAATTGCATTGAGAAAGTGGCATTCAGGATGTCTTCCCTATAGCATTCCTGTGGCATAATTGCATTGCGAAAGTTGCATTCAAAAGTCCTCCTAATAGCATATCTGTGGCATAATAGCATTGATAAAGTGCCCCTAATAGCATATCTGTGGCATAATTGCATTGAGAAAGTGGCCGTAACAGCATATCTGTGGCATAATTACATTGAGAAAGTGTTCCTAATAGTATATCTGTGGCATAATTGCATTGAGAAACTGCTCCTAATAGCATATCTGTGGCATAATTCCATTAGAAAGTGCTCCTAATACCATATCTGGGGCATAATTGCACTGAGAAAGTTGGATTCAGAAAGTCCTCACAATAACATATCTGGGGCACAATTGCATTGAGAAAGTAGCATTGAGAAAGTGCTCCTAGTATCATATCTGTGGCATAATTGCGTTGAGAAAGTTGCATTCAGAAAGTCCTCCTAATAGCATATCTGTGACATAATTGCATTGAGAAAGTTGCATTGAGAAAGTGCTCCTGATATCATATCTGTGGCATAATTGCATTGAGAAAGTTGCATTCAGAAAGTCTGTCCTATAGCATACCTGTGGCATAATTACATTGAGAAAGTGCTCCTAATAGCATATATGTGGTATAATTGCATTGAGAAAATTGCATTCAGAAAGTCCTCCTAATAACATATCTGTGGGATAATTGCATTGAGAATGTTGCACTCAGAAAGTCCTCCAAATAGCATATCTCTGGCATCATTGCATTGAGAAAGTTGCATTCAGAAAGTCCTCCTAATAGCACATCTGTGGCATAATTACATTGAGAAAGTTGCACTCAGAAATCTGCCCTATAGCATACCTGTGGAATAATTTCATTGAGAAAATTGCATTCAGAAAGTCCTCCTAATAGCATATCTGTGGCATAATTGCATTGAGAAAGTGTTCCTAATAAAATATCTGTGGCATAATTGCATTGAGAAAGTGCTCCTAATAGCATATCTGTGGCATAATTGCATTGAGAAAGTTGCATTCAGAGAAAGTCCTCCCAATAGCATATCTGTGGCATAATTGCATTGAGAAAGTTCCATTCAAAAAGTCCTCCTAATAGCATATCTGTGGCATAATTGCATTGAGAAACTGCTCCTAATAGCATATCTGTGGCATAATTGCATTAGAAAGTGCTCCTAATAGCATATCTGGGGCATAATTGCATTGAGAAAGTTGGATTCAGAAAGTCCTCACAATAGCATATCTGGGGCATAATTGCATTGAGAAAGTTGCATTGAGAAAGTGCTCCTAGTATCATATCTGTGGCATAATTGCGTTGAGAAAGTTGCATTCAGAAAGTCCTCCTAATAGCATATCTGTGACATAATTGCATTGAGAAAGTGTTCCAAATAGCATATCCGTGGCATAATTGCATTGAGAAAGTGCTCCTAATAGCATATCTGTGGCATAATTGCATTGAGAAAGGTGCATTCAGAAAGTCCTCCTAATAGCATATCTGTGCCTTAATTGCATTGAGAAAGTTGCACTCAGAAAGTCTGCCCTATAGCATATCTGTGGCATAATTTCACTGAGAAAGTTGCATTCAGAAAGTCCTCCTAATAGCATATCTGTGGCATAATTGCATTGAGAAAGTTGCACTCAGAAAGTCTGCCCTATAGCATACCAGTGGCATAGTTCCATTGGGAAAGTGTTCCTAATAGCATATCTTTGGCAAAATTGCATTGAGAAAGTTGCACTCGGAAGGTCTGCCCTGTAGCGTACCAGTGGGATAATTGAATTGAGAAAGTTGCATTCAGAAAATCCTCCTAATAGCATATCTGTGGCATAATTGCATTGAGAAAGTGGCATTCAGGATGTCTGCCCTATAGCATTCCTGTGGCATAATTGCATTGCGAAAATTGCATTCAAAAGTCCTCCTAATAGCATAACTGTGGCATAATTGCATTGATAAAGTGCCCCTAATAGCATATCTGTGGCATAATTGCATTGAGAAAGTGCCCCTAACAGCATGTCTGTGGCATAATTACATTGAGAAAGTGTTCCTAATACTATATCTGTGGCATAATTGCATTGAGAAAGTAGCATTCAGAAAGTCTGCCCGATAGCATATCTGTGGCATAATTGCATTGAGAAAGTGCTCCTAATAGCATATCTGTGGCATAATTGCATTGTGAAAGTGTACCTAATAGCATATCTGTGGCATAATTGCATTGAGAAAGTGTTCCTAATAGCATATCTCTGGCATAATTGCATTGAGAAAGTTGCATTCAGAAAATGCTCCTAATAGCATATCTGCGGCATATTTGCATTGAGAAAGTGCTCCTAATAGCAAATCTGTGGCATCAATGCATTGAAAAAGTTGCATTCAGAAAGTTCTCCTAATAGCATATCTGATAACATATCTGTGGCATAATTACATTGAGAAAGTTGCATTCAGAAAGTCTGCCCTATAGCATGCCTGTGGCATCATTGCATTGAGAAAGTTGCATTCAGAAAGTCTGCCCTATAGCATACCTGTGGCATAATTACATTGAGAAAGTGCTCCTAATAGCATATTTGTGGCATAATTACATTCAGAAAGTCCCCCTAATAACATATATGTGGCATAATTCCATTAAGAAAATTGCATTCAGAAAGTCCTCCTAATAGCATATCTGTGGCATAATTGCATTGTGAAAGTCCTCCTAATAGCATATCTGTGAGAAAGTTGCATTCAGAAAGTCCCCCTAATAGCAAATCTGTGGCATAATTACATTGAGAAAGTTGCACTCAGAAAGTTTGCCCTATAGCATACGTGTGGCATAATTGCATTGAGAAAATTGCATTCAGAAAGTCCTCCTAATTGCGTATCTGTGGCATAATTGCATTGAGAAAGTGCTCCTAATAGCACATCTGTGGCATAATTGCATTAGAAAGGGCTCCTAATAGCATATCTCTGGCATAATTGCATTGAGAAAGTGTTCCTAATAACATATCTGTGGCATAATTGCATTGAGAAAGTGCTTCTAGTAGCATATCTGTGGCATAATTGCATTGAGAAAGTTGAAATTCAGAAAGTCTTCCCAATACCATATCTGTGGCATAATTGCTTTGAGAAAGTTGCATTCAGAAAGTGATCCTAATAGCATATCTGTGGCATAATTCCATTGAAAAAGTGCTCCTAATAGCACATCTGTGGCATAATTGCATTAGAAAGGGCTCCTAATAGCATATCTCTGGCATAATTGCATTAGAAAGTGCTCCTAATAGTATATCTGTGGCATAATTGCATTGAGAAAGTTGCATTCAGAAAGTCCTCCCAATAGCATATCTGTGGCATAATTGCATTGAGAAAGTTGCATTCAGAAAGTGCCCATAATAGCATATCTGTGGCATAATTGCGTTGAGAAGTTGCATTCAGAAAGTCCCCTTAATAACATATATGTGGCATGATTGCATTGAGAAAGTAGCACTCAGAAAGTCTTCCCTTTAGCATACCTGTGGCATAATTCCATTAAGAAAATTGCATTCAGAAAGTCCTCCTGATAGCATATCTGTGGCATAATTACATTAAGAAAGTGCTCCTAATAGCATATCAGTGGCATAATTGCATTGAGAAAATTGCATTCAGAAAGTCCCCCTAATAACATATATGTGGCATAATTGCATTGAGAAAGTTGCACTCAGAAAGTCCGCCCTTTAGCATACCTGTGGCATAATTCCATTAAGAAAATTGCATTCAGAAAGTCCTCCTGATAGCATATCTGTGGCACAATTGCATTGTGAAAGTCCTCCTAATAGCATATCTGTGAGAAAGTTGCATTCAGAAAGTCCCCCTAATAGCATATCTGTGGCATAATTAAATTGAGAAAGTTGCACTCCGAAATCTGCCGTATAGCATACCTGTGGCATAATTGTATTGAGAAAATTGCATTCAGAAAGTCCTCCTAATAGCATATCTGTGGCATAATTGCATTGAGAAAGTGGCATTCAGGATGTCTGCCCTATAGCATTCCTGTGGCATAATTGCATTGTGAAAGTTGCATTCAAAAGTCCTCCTAATAGCATATCTGTGGCATAATTGCATTGATAAAGTGCCCCTAATAGCATATCTGTGGCATAATTGCATTGAGAAAGTGCCCCTAACAGCATGCCTGTGGCATAATTACATTGAGAAAGTGTTCCTAATAGTATATCTGTGGCATAATTGCATTGAGAAAGTAGCATTCAGAATGTCTGCCCGATAGCATATCTGTGGCATAATTGCATTGAGAAAGTGCTCCTAATAGCATATCTGTGGCATAATTGCATTGTGAAAGTGTACCTAATAGCATATCTGTGGCATAATTGCATTGAGAAAGTGTTCCTAATAGCATATCTCTGGCATAATTGCATTGAGAAAGTTGCATTCAGAAAATGCTCCTAATAGCATATCTGTGGCATAATTGCATTGAGAAAGTTGCATTCAGAAAGTCCTCCTAATAGCATATCTGTGGCATAATTGCATTGAGAAACTGCTCCTAATAGCATATCTGTGGCATAATTGCATTAGAAAGTGCTCCTAATAGCATATCTGGGGCATAATTGCATTGAGAAAGTTGGATTCAGAAAGTCCTCACAATAGCATATCTGGGGCATAATTGCATTGAGAAAGTTGCATTGAGAAAGTGCTCCTAGTATCATATCTGTGGCATAATTGCGTTGAGAAAGTTGCATTCAGAAAGTCCTCCTAATAGCATATCTGTGACATAATTGCATTGAGAAAGTGTTCCTAATAGCATATCCGTGGCATAATTGCATTGAGAAAGTGTTCCTAATAGCATATCTGTGGCATAATTGCATTGAGAAAGGTGCATTCAGAAAGTCTGCCCTATAGCATACCTGTGGCATAATTTCACTGAGAAAGTTGCATTCAGAAAGTCATCCTAATAGCATAGCTGTGGCATAATTGCATTGAGAAAGTTGCACTCAGAAAGTCTGCCCTATAGCATACCGGTGGCATAGCTCCATTGGGAAAATGTTCCTAATAGCATATCTTTGGCATAATTGCATTGAGAAAGTTGCACTCGGAAGGTCTGCCCTGTAGCGTACCAGTGGGATAATTGAATTGAGAAAGTTGCATTCAGAAAATCCTCCTAATAGCATATCTGTGGCACAATTGCATTGAGAAAGTGGCATTCAGGATGTCTGCCCTATAGCATTCCTGTGGCATAATTGCATTGCGAAAGTTGCATTCAAAAGTCCTCCTAATAGCATATCTGTGGCATAATAGCATTGATAAAGTGCCCCTAATAGCATATCTGTGGCATAATTGCATTGAGAAAGTGGCCGTAACAGCATATCTGTGGCATAATTACATTGAGAAAGTGTTCCTAATAGTATATCTGTGGCATAATTGCATTGAGAAACTGCTCCTAATAGCATATCTGTTGCATAATTCCATTAGAAAGTGCTCCTAATACCATATCTGGGGCATAATTGCACTGAGAAAGTTGGATTCAGAAAGTCCTCACAATAACATATCTGGGGCACAATTGCATTGAGAAAGTAGCATTGAGAAAGTGCTCCTAGTATCATATCTGTGGCATAATTGCGTTGAGAAAGTTGCATTCAGAAAGTCCTCCTAATAGCATATCTGTGACATAATTGCATTGAGAAAGTTGCATTGAGAAAGTGCTCCTGATATATCTGTGGCATAATTGCATTGAGAAAGTTGCATTCAGAAAGTCTGTCCTATAGCATACCTGTGGCATAATTACATTGAGAAAGTGCTCCTAATAGCATATATGTGGTATAATTGCATTGAGAAAATTGCATTCAGAAAGTCCTCCTAATAACATATCTGTGGGATAATTGCATTGAGAATGTTGCACTCAGAAAGTCCTCCAAATAGCATATCTCTGGCATCATTGCATTGAGAAAGTTGCATTCAGAAAGTCCTCCTAATAGCACATCTGTGGCATAATTACATTGAGAAAGTTGCACTCAGAAATCTGCCCTATAGCATACCTGTGGAATAATTTCATTGAGAAAATTGCATTCAGAAAGTCCTCCTAATAGCATATCTGTGGCATAATTGCATTGAGAAAGTGTTCCTAATAGCATATCTGTGGCATAATTGCATTGAGAAAGGTGCATTCAGAAAGTCTGCCCTATAGCATACCTGTGGCATAATTTCACTGAGAAAGTTGCATTCAGAAAGTCATCCTAATAGCATAGCTGTGGCATAATTGCATTGAGAAAGTTGCACTCAGAAAGTCTGCCCTATAGCATACCGGTGGCATAGCTCCATTGGGAAAATGTTCCTAATAGCATATCTTTGGCATAATTGCATTGAGAAAGTTGCACTCGGAAGGTCTGCCCTGTAGCGTACCAGTGGGATAATTGAATTGAGAAAGTTGCATTCAGAAAATCCTCCTAATAGCATATCTGTGGCACAATTGCATTGAGAAAGTGGCATTCAGGATGTCTGCCCTATAGCATTCCTGTGGCATAATTGCATTGCGAAAGTTGCATTCAAAAGTCCTCCTAATAGCATATCTGTGGCATAATAGCATTGATAAAGTGCCCCTAATAGCATATCTGTGGCATAATTGCATTGAGAAAGTGGCCGTAACAGCATATCTGTGGCATAATTACATTGAGAAAGTGTTCCTAATAGTATATCTGTGGCATAATTGCATTGAGAAACTGCTCCTAATAGCATATCTGTTGCATAATTCCATTAGAAAGTGCTCCTAATACCATATCTGGGGCATAATTGCACTGAGAAAGTTGGATTCAGAAAGTCCTCACAATAACATATCTGGGGCACAATTGCATTGAGAAAGTAGCATTGAGAAAGTGCTCCTAGTATCATATCTGTGGCATAATTGCGTTGAGAAAGTTGCATTCAGAAAGTCCTCCTAATAGCATATCTGTGACATAATTGCATTGAGAAAGTTGCATTGAGAAAGTGCTCCTGATATATCTGTGGCATAATTGCATTGAGAAAGTTGCATTCAGAAAGTCTGTCCTATAGCATACCTGTGGCATAATTACATTGAGAAAGTGCTCCTAATAGCATATATGTGGTATAATTGCATTGAGAAAATTGCATTCAGAAAGTCCTCCTAATAACATATCTGTGGGATAATTGCATTGAGAATGTTGCACTCAGAAAGTCCTCCAAATAGCATATCTCTGGCATCATTGCATTGAGAAAGTTGCATTCAGAAAGTCCTCCTAATAGCACATCTGTGGCATAATTACATTGAGAAAGTTGCACTCAGAAATCTGCCCTATAGCATACCTGTGGAATAATTTCATTGAGAAAATTGCATTCAGAAAGTCCTCCTAATAGCATATCTGTGGCATAATTGCATTGAGAAAGTGTTCCTAATAAAATATCTGTGGCATAATTGCATTGAGAAAGTGCTCCTAATAGCATATCTGTGGCATAATTGCATTGAGAAAGTTGCATTCAGAGAAAGTCCTCCCAATAGCATATCTGTGGCATAATTGCATTGAGAAAGTTCCATTCAAAAAGTCCTCCTAATAGCATATCTGTGGCATAATTGCATTGAGAAACTGCTCCTAATAGCATATCTGTGGCATAATTGCATTAGAAAGTGCTCCTAATAGCATATCTGGGGCATAATTGCATTGAGAAAGTTGGATTCAGAAAGTCCTCACAATAGCATATCTGGGGCATAATTGCATTGAGAAAGTTGCATTGAGAAAGTGCTCCTAGTATCATATCTGTGGCATAATTGCGTTGAGAAAGTTGCATTCAGAAAGTCCTCCTAATAGCATATCTGTGACATAATTGCATTGAGAAAGTGTTCCAAATAGCATATCCGTGGCATAATTGCATTGAGAAAGTGCTCCTAATAGCATATCTGTGGCATAATTGCATTGAGAAAGGTGCATTCAGAAAGTCCTCCTAATAGCATATCTGTGCCTTAATTGCATTGAGAAAGTTGCACTCAGAAAGTCTGCCCTATAGCATATCTGTGGCATAATTTCACTGAGAAAGTTGCATTCAGAAAGTCCTCCTAATAGCATATCTGTGGCATAATTGCATTGAGAAAGTTGCACTCAGAAAGTCTGCCCTATAGCATACCAGTGGCATAGTTCCATTGGGAAAGTGTTCCTAATAGCATATCTTTGGCAAAATTGCATTGAGAAAGTTGCACTCGGAAGGTCTGCCCTGTAGCGTACCAGTGGGATAATTGAATTGAGAAAGTTGCATTCAGAAAATCCTCCTAATAGCATATCTGTGGCATAATTGCATTGAGAAAGTGGCATTCAGGATTTCTGCCCTATAGCATTCCTGTGGCATAATTGCATTGCGAAAGTTGCATTCAAAAGTCCTCGTAATAGCATATCTGTGGCATAATTGCATTGATAAAGTGCCCCTAATAGCATATCTGTGTCATAATTGCATTGAGAAAGTGCCCCTAACAGCATATCTGTGGCATAATTACATTGAGAAAGTGTTCCTAATAGTATATCTGTGGCATAATTGCATTGAGAAAGTAGCATTCAAAAAGTCTGCCTGATAGCATATCTGTGGCATAATTGCATTGGGAAAGTGTTCCTAATAGCATATCTGTGGCATAATTGCATTGTGAAAGTGCACCTAATAGCATATCTGTGGCATAATTGCATTGAGAAAGTGTTCCTAATAGCATATCTCTGGCATAATTGCATTGAGAAAGTTGCATTCAGAAAGTGCTCCTAATAGCATATCTGTGGCATATTTGCATTGAGAAAGTTGCATTGCGAAAGTGCTCCTAATAGTAATTCTGTGGCATCATTGCATTGAAAAATTTGCATTCAGAAAGTCCTCCTAATAGCATATCTGATAGCATATCTGTGGCATAATTACATTGAGAAAGTTTCATTCAGAAAGTCTGCCCTATAGAATGCCTGTTGCATAATTGCATTGAGGAAGTTGCATTCAGAAAGTCTGCCCTATAGCATACCTGTGCCATAATTACATTGAGAAAGTGCTCCTAATAGCATATCTGTGGCATAATTGCATTGAGAAAATTGCATTCAGAAAGTCCCCCTAATAACATATATGTGGCATAATTGCATTGAGAAAGTTGCACTCAGAAAGTCCGCCCTTTAGCATACCTGTGGCATAATTCCATTAAGAAAATTGCATTCAGAAAGTCCTCCTGATAGCATATCTGTGGCATAATTGCATTGTGAAAGTCCTCCTAATAGCATATCTGTGAGAAAGTTGCATTCAGAAAGTCCCCCTAAAAGCATATCTGTGGCATAATTAAATTGAGAAAGTTGCACTCCGAAATCTGCCCTATAGCATACCTGTGGCATAATTGCATTGAGAAAATTGCATTCAGAAGGTCCTCCTAATAGCATATCTGTGGCATAATTGCATTGAGAAAGTGGCATTCAGGATGTCTGCCCTATAGCATTCCTGTGGCATAATTGCATTGCGAAAATTGCATTCAAAAGTCCTCCTAATAGCATATCTGTGGCATAATTGCATTGAGAAAGTAGCATTCAGAAAGTCTGCCCGATAGCATATCTGTGGCATAATTGCATTGAGAAAGTGCTCCTAATAGCATATCTGTGGCATAATTGCATTGTGAAAGTGTACCTAATAGCATATCTGTGGCATAATTGCATTGAGAAAGTTGCATTCAGAAAATGCTCCTAATAGCATATCTGTGGCATATTTGCATTGAGAAAGTTGCATTGAGAAAGTGCTCCTAATAGCAAATCTGTGGCATCAATGCATTGAAAAAGTTGCATTCAGAAAGTCTGCCCTATAGCATGCCTGTGGCATCATTGCATTGAGAAAGTTGCATTCAGAAAGTCTGCCCTATAGCATACCTGTTGCATAATTACATTGAGAAAGTGCTCCTAATAGCATATCTGTGGCATAATTACATTAAGAAAGTGCTCCTAATAGCATATCAGTGGCATAATTGCATTGAGAAAATTGCATTCAGAAAGTCCCCCTAATAACATATATGTGGCATAATTCCATTAAGAAAATTGCATTCAGAAAGTCCTCCTAATAGCATATCTGTGGCATAATTGCATTGTGAAAGTCCTCCTAATAGCATATCTGTGAGAAAGTTGCATTCAGAAAGTCCCCCTAATAGCAAATCTGTGGCATAATTACATTGAGAAAGTTGCATTCAGAAAGTCTGCCCTATAGCATGCCTGTGGCATCATTGCATTGAGAAAGTTGCATTCAGAAAGTCTGCCCTATAGCATACCTGTGGCATAATTACATTGAGAAAGTGCTCCTAATAGCATATCTGTGGCATAATTACATTAAGAAAGTGCTCCTAATAGCATATCAGTGGCATAATTGCATTGAGAAAATTGCATTCAGAAAGTCCCCCTAATAACATATATGTGGCATAATTCCATTAAGAAAATTGCATTCAGAAAGTCCTCCTAATAGCATATCTGTGGCATAATTGCATTGTGAAAGTCCTCCTAATAGCATATCTGTGAGAAAGTTGCATTCAGAAAGTCCCCCTAATAGCAAATCTGTGGCATAATTACATTGAGAAAGTTGCACTCAGAAAGTTTGCCCTATAGCATACCTGTGGCATAATTGCATTGAGAAAATTGCATTCAGAAAGTCCTCCTAATTGCGTATCTGTGGCATAATTGCATTGAGAAAGTGCTCCTAATAGCACATCTGTGGCATAATTCCATTAGAAAGGGCTCCTAATAGCATATCTCTGGCATAATTGCATTGAGAAAGTGTTCCTAATAACATATCTGTGGCATAATTGCATTGAGAAAGTGCTTCTAGTAGCATATCTGTGGCATAATTGCATTGAGAAAGTTAAAATTCAGAAAGTCTTCGCAATACCATATCTGTGGCATAATTGCATTGAGAAAGTTGCATTCAGAAAGTGATCCTAATAGCATATCTGTGGCATAATTGCATTGAAAAAGTGCTCCTAATAGCATATCTGTGGCATAATTGCATTAGAAAGGGCTCCTAATAGCATATCTCTGGCATAATTGCATTAGAAAGTGCTCCTAATAGTATATCTGTGGCATAATTGCATTGAGAAAGTTGCATTCAGAAAGTCCTCCCAATAGCATATCTGTGGCATAATTGCATTGAGAAAGTTGCATTCAGAAGGTGCCCATAATAGCATATCTGTGGCATAATTGCGTTGAGAAGTTGCATTCAGAAAGTCCCCTTAATAACATATATGTGGCATAATTGCATTGAGAAAGTAGCACTCAGAAAGTCTGCCCTTTAGCATACCTGTGGCATAATTCCATTAAGAACATTGCATTCAGAAAGTCCTCCTGATAGCATATCTGTGGCATAATTACATTAAGAAAGTGCTCCTAATAGCATATCAGTGGCATAATTGCATTGAGAAAATTGCATTCAGAAAGTCCCCCTAATAACATATATGTGGCATAATTGCATTGAGAAAGTTGCACTCAGAAAGTCCGCCCTTTAGCATACCTGTGGCATAATTCCATTAAGAAAATTGCATTAAGAAAGTCCTCCTGATAGCATATCTGTGGCATAATTGCATTGTGAAAGTCCTCCTAATAGCATATCTGTGAGAAAGTTGCATTCAGAAAGTCCCCCTAAAAGCATATCTGTGGCATAATTAAATTGAGAAAGTTGCACTCCGAAATCTGCCCTATAGCATACCTGTGGCATAATTGCATTGAGAAAATTGCATTCAGAAAGTCCTCCTAATAGCATATCTGTGGCATAATTGCATTGAGAAAGTGGCATTCAGGATGTCTGCCCTATAGCATTCCTGTGGCATAATTGCATTGAGAAAGTTGCATTCAAAAGTCCTCCTAATAGCATATCTGTGGCATAACTGCATTGATAAAGTGCCCCTAATAGCATATCTGTGGCATAATTGCATTGAGAAATTGCCCCTAACAGCATGTCTGTGGCATAATTACATTGAGAAAGTGTTCCTAATAGTATATCCGTGGCATAATTGCATTGAGAAAGTAGCATTCAGAAAGTCTGCCCGATAGCATATCTGTGGCATAATTGCATTGAGAAAGTGCTCCTAATAGCATATCTGTGGCATAATTGCATTGTGAAAGTGTACCTAATAGCATATCTGTGGCATAATTGCATTGAGAAAGTGTTCCTAATAGCATATCTCTGGCATAATTGCATTGAGAAAGTTGCATTCAGAAAATGCTCCTAATAGCATATCTGTGGCATATTTGCATTGAGAAAGTTGCATTGAGAAAGTGCTCCTAATAGCAAATCTGTGGCATCAATGCATTGAAAAAGTTGCATTCAGAAAGTCTGCCCTATAGCATGCCTGTGGCATCATTGCATTGAGAAAGTTGCATTCAGAAAGTCTGCCCTATAGCATACCTGTTGCATAATTACATTGAGAAAGTGCTCCTAATAGCATATCTGTGGCATAATTACATTAAGAAAGTGCTCCTAATAGCATATCAGTGGCATACTTGCATTGAGAAAATTGCATTCAGAAAGTCCCCCTAATAACATATATGTGGCATAATTCCATTAAGAAAATTGCATTCAGAAAGTCCTCCAAATAGCATATCTGTGGCATAATTGCATTGTGAAAGTCCTCCTAATAGCATATCTGTGAGAAAGTTGCATTCAGAAAGTCCCCCTAATAGCAAATCTGTGGCATAATTACATTGAGAAAGTTGCATTCAGAAAGTCTGCCCTATAGCATGCCTGTGGCATCATTGCATTGAGAAAGTTGCATTCAGAAAGTCTGCCCTATAGCATACCTGTGGCATAATTACATTGAGAAAGTGCTCCTAATAGCATATCTGTGGCATAATTACATTAAGAAAGTGCTCCTAATAGCATATCAGTGGCATAATTGCATTGAGAAAATTGCATTCAGAAAGTCCCCCTAATAACATATATGTGGCATAATTCCATTAAGAAAATTGCATTCAGAAAGTCCTCCTAATAGCATATCTGTGGCATAATTGCATTGTGAAAGTCCTCCTAATAGCATATCTGTGAGAAAGTTGCATTCAGAAAGTCCCCCTAATAGCAAATCTGTGGCATAATTACATTGAGAAAGTTGCACTCAGAAAGTTTGCCCTATAGCATACCTGTGGCATAATTGCATTGAGAAAATTGCATTCAGAAAGTCCTCCTAATTGCGTATCTGTGGCATAATTGCATTGAGAAAGTGCTCCTAATAGCACATCTGTGGCATAATTGCATTAGAAAGGGCTCCTAATAGCATATCTCTGGCATAATTGCATTCAGAAAGTGATCCTAATAGCATATCTGTGGCATAATTGCATTGAAAAAGTGCTCCTAATAGCACATCTGTGGCATAATTGCATTAGAAAGGGCTCCTAATAGCATATCTCTGGCATAATTGCATTAGAAAGTGCTCCTAATAGTATATCTGTGGCATAATTGCATTGAGAAAGTTGCATTCAGAAAGTCCTCCCAATAGCATATCTGTGGCATAATTGCATTGAGAAAGTTGCATTCAGAAGGTGCCCATAATAGCATATCTGTGGCATAATTGCGTTGAGAAGTTGCATTCAGAAAGTCCCCTTAATAACATATATGTGGCATAATTGCATTGAGAAAGTAGCACTCAGAAAGTCTGCCCTTTAGCATACCTGTGGCATAATTCCATTAAGAACATTGCATTCAGAAAGTCCTCCTGATAGCATATCTGTGGCATAATTACATTAAGAAAGTGCTCCTAATAGCATATCAGTGGCATAATTGCATTGAGAAAATTGCATTCAGAAAGTCCCCCTAATAACATATATGTGGCATAATTGCATTGAGAAAGTTGCACTCAGAAAGTCCGCCCTTTAGCATACCTGTGGCATAATTCCATTAAGAAAATTGCATTCAGAAAGTCCTACTGATAGCATATCTGTGGCATAATTGCATTGTGAAAGTCCTCCTAATAGCATATCTGTGAGAAAGTTGCATTCAGAAAGTCCCCCTAATAGCATATCTGTGGCATAATTAAATTGAGAAAGTTGCACTCCGAAATCTGCCCTATAGCATACCTGTGGCATAATTGCATTGAGAAAATTGCATTCAGAAAGTCCTCCTAATAGCATATCTGTGGCATAATTGCATTGAGAAAGTGGCATTCAGGATGTCTGCCCTATAGCATTCCTGTGGCATAATTGCATTGCGAACGTTGCATTCAAAAGTCCTCCTAATAGCATATCTGTGGCATAATTGCATTGATAAAGTGCCCCTAATAGCATATCTGTGGCATAATTGCATTGACAAAGTGCCCCTAACAGCATGTCTGTGGCATAATTACATTGAGAAAGTGTTCCTAATAGTATATCTGTGGCATAATTGCATTGAGAAAGTAGCATTCAGAAAGTCTGCCCAATAGCATATCTGTGGCATAATTGCATTGAGAAAGTGCTCCTAATAGCATATCTGTGGCATAATTGCATTGTGAAAGTGTACCTAATAGCATATCTGTGGCATAATTGCATTGAGAAAGTGTTCCTAATAGCATATCTCTGGCATAATTGCATTGAGAAAGTTGCATTCAGAAAATGCTCCTAATAGCATATCTGTGGCCTATTTGCATTGAGAAAGTTGCATTGAGAAGGTGCTCCTAATAGCAAATCTGTGGCATCAATGCATTGAAAAAGTTGCATTCAGAAAGTCTGCCCTATAGCATGCCTGTGGCATCATTGCATTGAGAAAGTTGCATTCAGAAAGTCTGCCCTATAGCATACCTGTGGCATAATTACATTGAGAAAGTGCTTTTAATAGCATATCTGTGGCATAATTACATTAAGAAAGTGCTCCTAATAGCATATCAGTGGCATAATTGCATTGAGAAAATTGCATTCAGAAAGTCCCCCTAATAACATATATGTGGCATAATTCCATTAAGAAAATTGCATTCAGAAAGTCCTCCTAATAGCATATCTGTGGCATAATTGCATTGTGAAAGTCCTCCTAATAGCATATCTGTGAGAAAGTTGCATTCAGAAAGTCCCCCTAATAGCAAATCTGTGGCATAATTACATTGAGAAAGTTGCATTCAGAAAGTCTGCCCTATAGCATGCCTGTGGCATCATTGCATTGAGAAAGTTGCATTCAGAAAGTCTGCCCTATAGCATACCTGTGGCATAATTACATTGAGAAAGTGCTCCTAATAGCATATCTGTGGCATAATTACATTAAGAAAGTGCTCCTAATAGCATATCAGTGGCATAATTGCATTGAGAAAATTGCATTCAGAAAGTCCCCCTAATAACATATATGTGGCATAATTCCATTAAGAAAATTGCATTCAGAAAGTCCTCTTAATAGCATATCTGTGGCATAATTGCATTGTGAAAGTCCTCCTAATAGCATATCTGTGAGAAAGTTGCATTCAGAAAGTCCCCCTAATAGCAAATCTGTGGCATAATTACATTGAGAAAGTTGCACTCAGAAAGTTTGCCCTATAGCATACCTGTGGCATAATTGCATTGAGAAAATTGCATTCAGAAAATCCTCCTAATTGCGTATCTGTGGCATAATTGCATTGAGAAAGTGCTCCTAATAGCACATCTGTGGCATAATTGCATTAGAAAGGGCTCCTAATAGCATATCTCTGGCATAATTGCATTGAGAAAGTGTTGCTAATAACATATCTGTGGCATAATTGCATTGAGAAAGTTGAAATTCAGAAAGTCTTCCCAATACCATATCTGTGGCATAATTGCATTGAGAAAGTTGCATTCAGAAAGTGATCCTAATAGCATATCTGTGGCATAATTGCATTGAAAAAGTGCTCCTAATAGCACATCTGTGGCATAATTGCATTAGAAAGGGCTCCTAATAGCATATCTCTGGCATAATTGCATTAGAAAGTGCTCCTAATAGTATATCTGTGGCATAATTGCATAGAGAAAGTTGCATTCAGAAAGTCCTCCCAATAGCATATCTGTGGCATAATTGCATTGAGAAAATTGCATTCAGAAGGTGCCCATAATAGCATATCTGTGGCATAATTGCGTTAAGAAGTTGCATTCAGAAAGTCCCCTTAATAACATATATGTGGCATAATTGCATTGAGAAAGTAGCACTCAGAAAGTATGCCCTTTAGCATACCTGTGGCATAATTCCATTAAGAAAATTGCATTCAGAAAGTCCTCCTGATAGCATATCTGTGGCATAATTACATTAAGAAAGTGCTCCTAATAGCATATCAGTGGCATAATTGCATTGAGAAAATTGCATTCAGAAAGTCTGCCCTATAGCATGCCTGTGGCATCATTGCATTGAGAAAGTTGCATTCAGAAAGTCTGCCCTATAGCATACCTGTGGCATAATTACATTGAGAAAGTGCTCCTAATAGCATATCTGTGGCATAATTACATTAAGAAAGTGCTCCTAATAGCATATCAGTGGCATAATTGCATTGAGAAAATTGCATTCAGAAAGTCCCCCTAATAACATATATGTGGCATAATTCCATTAAGAAAATTGCATTCAGAAAGTCCTCCTAATAGCATATCTGTGGCATAATTGCATTGTGAAAGTCCTCCTAATAGCATATCTGTGAGAAAGTTGCATTCAGATAGTCCCCCTAATAGCAAAGCTGTGGCATAATTACATTGAGAAAGTTGCATTCAGAAAGTCTGCCCTATAGCATGCCTGTGGCATCATTGCATTGAGAAAGTTGCATTCAGAAAGTCTGCCCTATAGCATACCTGTGGCATAATTACATTGAGAAAGTGCTCCTAATAGCATATCTGTGGCATAATTACATTAAGAAAGTGCTCCTAATAGCATATCAGTGGCATAATTGCATTGAGAAAATTGCATTTAGAAAGTCCCCCTAATAACATATATGTGGCATAATTCCATTAAGAAAATTGCATTCAGAAAGTCCTCCTAATAGCATATCTGTGGCATAATTGCATTGTGAAAGTCCTCCTAATAGCATATCTGTGAGAAAGTTGCATTCAGAAAGTCCCCCTAATAGCAAATCTGTGGCATAATTACATTGAGAAAGTTGCACTCAGAAAGTTTGCCCTATAGCATACCTGTGGCATAATTGCATTGAGAAAATTGCATTCAGAAAGTCCTCCTAATTGCGTATCTGTGGCATAATTGCATTGAGAAAGTGTTCCTAATAGCATATCTCTGGCATAATTGCATTGAGAAAGTTGCATTCAGAAAGTGCTCCTAATAGCATTTCTGTGGCATATTTGCATTGAGAAAGTTGCATTGCGAAAGTGCTCCTAATAGTAATTCTGTGGCATCATTGCATTGAAAAAGTTGCATTCAGAAAGTCCTCCTAATAGCATATCTGATAGCATATCTGTGGCATAATTACATTGAGAAAGTTTCATTCAGAAAGTCTGCCCTATAGAATGCCTGTTGCATAATTGCATTGAGAAAGTTGCATTCAGAAAGTCTGCCCTATAGCATACCTGTGGCATAATTACATTGAGAAAGTGCTCCTAATAGCATATCTGTGGCATAATTGCATTGAGAAAATTGCATTCAGAAAGTCCCCCTAATAACATATATGTGGCATAATTGCATTGAGAAAGTTGCACTCAGAAAGTCCGCCCTTTAGCATACCTGTGGCATAATTCCATTAAGAAAATTGCATTCAGAAAGTCCTCCTGATAGCATATCTGTGGCATAATTGCATTGTGAAAGTCCTCCTAATAGCATATCTGTGAGAAAGTTGCATTCAGAAAGTCCCCCTAATAGCATATCTGTGGCATAATTAAATTGAGAAAGTTGCACTCCGAAATCTGCCCTATAGCATACCTGTGGCATAATTGCATTGAGAAAATTGCATTCAGAAAGTCCTCCTAATAGCATATCTGTGGCATAATTGCATTGAGAAAGTGGCATTCAGGATGTCTGCCCTATAGCATTCCTGTGGCATAATTGCATTGCGAAAGTTGCATTCAAAGGTCCTCCTAATAGCATATCTGTGGCATAATTGCATTGATAAAGTGCCCCTAATAGCATATCTGTGGCATAATTGCATTGAGAAAGTGCCCCTAACAGCATATCTGTGGCATAATTACATTGAGAAAGTGTTCCTAATAGTATATCTGTGGCATAATTGCATTGAGAAAGTAGCATTCAGAAAGTCTGCCCGATAGCATATCTGTGGCATAATTGCATTGAGAAAGTGCTCCTAATAGCATATCTGTGGCATAATTGCATTGTGAAAGTGTACCTAATAGCATATCTGTGGCATAATTGCATTGAGAAAGTGTTCCTAATAGCATATCTCTGGCATAATTGCATTGAGAAAGTTGCATTCAGAAAATGCTCCTAATAGCATATCTGTGGCATATTTGCATTGAGAAAGTTGCATTGAGAAAGTGCTCCTAATAGCAAATCTGTGGCATCAATGCATTGAAAAAGTTGCATTCAGAAAGTCCTCCTAATAGCATATCTGATAACATATCTGTGGCATAATTACATTGAGAAAGTTGCATTCAGAAAGTCTGCCCTATAGCATGCCTGTGGCATAATTGCATTGAGAAAGTTGCATTCAGAAAGTCTGCCCTATAGCATACCTGTGGCATAATTACATTGAGAAAATTGCATTCAGAAAGTCCTCCTGATAGCATATCTGTGGCATAATTGCATTGTGAAAGTCCTCCTAATAGCATATCTGTGAGAAAGTTGCATTCAGAAAGTCCACCTAATAGCATATCTGTGGCATAATTAAATTGAGAAAGTTGCACTCCGAAATCTGTCCTATAGCATACCTGTGGCATAATTGCATTGAGAAAATTGCATTCAGAAAGTCCTCCTAATAGCATATCTGTGGCATAATTGCATTGAGAAAGTGGCATTCAGGATGTCTGCCCTATAGCATTCCTGTGGCATAATTGCATTGCGAAAGTTGCATTCAAAAGTCCTCCTAATAGCATATCTGTGGCATAATTGCATTGATAAAGTGCCCCTAATAGCATATCTGTGGCATAATTGCATTAAGAAAGTGCCCCTAACAGCATGTCTGTGGCATAATTACATTTTGAAAGTGTTCCTAATAGTATATCTGTGGCATAATTGCATTGAGAAAGTAGCATTCAGAAAGTCTGCCCGATAGCATATCTGTGGCATAATTGCATTGAGAAAGTGCTCCTAATAGCATATCTGTGGCATAATTGCATTGTGAAAGTGTACCTAATAGCATATCTGTGGCATAATTGCATTGAGAAAGTGTTCCTAATAGCATATCTCTGGCATAATTGCATTGAGAAAGTTGCATTCAGAAAATACTCCGAATAGCATATCTGTGGCATATTTGCATTGAGAAAGTTGCATTGAGAAAGTGCTCCTAATAGCAAATCTGTGGCATCAATGCATTGAAAAAGTTGCATTCAGAAAGTCTTCCCTATAGCATGCCTGTGGCATCATTGCATTGAGAAAGTTGCATTCAGAAAGTCTGCCCTATAGCATACCTGTGGCATAATTACATTGAGAAAGTGCTCCTAATAGCATATCTGTGGCATAATTACATTAAGAAAGTGCTCCTAATAGCATATCAGTGGCATAATTGCATTGAGAAAATTGCATTCAGAAAGTCCCCCTAATAACATATATGTGGCATAATTCCATTAAGAAAATTGCTTTCAGAAAGTCCTCCTAATAACATATCTGTGGCATAATTGCATTGTGAAAGTCCTCCTAATAGCATATCTGTGAGAAAGTTGCATTCAAAAAGTCCCCCTAATAGCAAATCTGTGGCATAATTACATTGAGAAAGTTGCACTCAGAAAGTTTGCCCTATAGCATACCTGTGGCATAATTGCATTGAGAAAATTGCATTCAGAAAGTCCTCCTAATTGCGTATATCTGTGGCATAATTGCATTGAGAAAGAGCTCCTAATAGCACATCTGTGGCATGATTGCATTAGAAAGGGCTCCTAATAGCATATCTCTGGCATAATTGCATTGAGAAAGTGTTCCTAATAACATATCTGTGGCATAATTGCATTGAGAAAGTGCTTCTAGTAGCATATCTGTGGCATAATTGCATTGAGAAAGTTAAAATTCAGAAAGTCTTCCCAATACCATATCTGTGGCATAATTGCATTGAGAAAGTGGCATTCAGGATGTCTGCCCTATAGCATTCCTGTGGCATAATTGCATTGCGAAAGTTGCATTCAAAAGTCCTCCTATTAGCATATCTGTGGCATAATTGCACTGATAAAGTGCCCCTAATAGCAGATCTGTGGCATAATTGCATTGAGAAAGTGCCCCTAACAGCATGTCTGTGGCATAATTACATTGAGAAAGTGTTCCTAATAGTATATCTGTGGCATAATTGCATTGAGAAAGTAGCATTCAGAAAGTCTGCCCGATAGCACATCTGTGGCATAATTGCATTAGAAAGGGCTCCTAATAGCATATCTCTGGCATAATGTCAGTGAGAAAGTGTTCCTATTAACATATCTGTGGCATAATTACATTGAGAAAGTGCTTCTAGTAGCATATCTGTGGCATAATTGCATTGAGAAAGTTAAAATTCAGAAAGTCTTCCCAATACCATATCTGTGGCATAATTGCATTGAGAAAGTTGCATTCAGAAAGTGATCCTAATAGCATATCTGTAGCATAATTGCATTGAAAAAGTGCTCCTAATAGCACATCTGTGGCATAATTGCATTAGAAAGGGCTCCTAATAGCATATCTCTGGCATAATTGCATTAGAAAGTGCTCCTAATAGTATATATGTGGCATAATTGCATTGAGAAAGTTGCAATCAGAAAGTCCTCCCAATAGCATATCTGTGGCATAATTGCATTGAGAAAGTTGCATTCAGAAGGTGCCCATAATAGCATATCTGTGGCATAATTGCGTTGAGAAGATGCATTCAGAAAGTCCCCTTAATAACATATATGTGGCATAATTGCATTGAGAAAGTAGCACTCAGAAAGTCTGCCCTTTAGCATACCTGTAGCATAATTCCATTAAGAACATTGCATTCAGAAAGTCCTCCTGATAGCATATCTGTGGCATAATTACATTAAGAAAGTGCTCCTAATAGCATATCAGTGGCATAATTGCATTGAGAAAATTGCATTCACAAAGTCCCCCTAATAACATATATGTGGCATAATTGCATTGAGAAAGTTGCACTCAGAAAGTCCGCCCTTTAGCATACGTGTGGCATAATTCCATTAAGAAAATTGCATTCAGAAAGTCCTCCTGATAGCATATCTGTGGCATAATTGCATTGTGAAAGTCCTCCTAATAGCATATCTGTGAGAAAGTTGCATTCAGAAAGTCCCCCTAATAGCATATCTGTGGCATAATTAAATTGAGAAAGTTGCACTCCGAAATCTGCCCTATAGCATACCTGTGGCATAATTGCATTGAGAAAGTTGCATTCAGAAAGTCCTCCCAATAGCATATCTGTGGCATAATTGCATTGAGAAAGTTGCATTCAGAAGGTGCCCATAATAGCATATCTGTGGCATAATTGCGTTGAGAAGATGCATTCAGAAAGTCCCCTTAATAACATATATGTGGCATAATTGCATTGAGAAAGTAGCACTCAGAAAGTCTGCCCTTTAGCATACCTGTAGCATAATTCCATTAAGAACATTGCATTCAGAAAGTCCTCCTGATAGCATATCTGTGGCATAATTACATTAAGAAAGTGCTCCTAATAGCATATCTGTGGCATAATTACATTGAGAAAGTTGCACTCAGAAAGTTTGCCCTATAGCATACCTGTGGCATAATTGCATTGAGAAAATTGCATTCAGAAAGTCCTCCTAATTGCGTATCTGTGGCATAATTGCATTGAGAAAGTGCTCCTAATAGCACATCTGTGGCATAATTGCATTAGAAAGGGCTCCTAATAGCATATCTCTGGCATAATTGCATTGAGAAAGTGCTTCTAGTAGCATATCTGTGGCATAATTGCATTGAGAAAGTTGAAATTCAGAAAGTCTTCCCAATACCATATCTGTGGCATAATTGCATTGAGAAAGTTGCATTCAGAAAGTGATCCTAATAGCATATCTGTGGCATAATTGCATTGAAAAAGTGCTCCTAATAGCACATCTGTGGCATAATTGCATTAGAAAGGGCTCCTAATAGCATATCTCTGGCATAATTGCATTGAGAAAGTGTTCCTAATAACATATCTGTGGCATAATTGCATTGAGAAAGTGCTTCTAGTAGCATATCTGTGGCATAATTGCATTGAGAAAGTTAAAATTCAGAAAGTCTTCCCAATACCATATCTGTGGCATAATTGCATTGAGAAAGTGGCATTCAGGATGTCTGCCCTATAGCATTCCTGTGGCATAATTGCATTGCGAAAGTTGCATTCAAAAGTCCTCCTATTAGCATATCTGTGGCATAATTGCACTGATAAAGTGCCCCTAATAGCAGATCTGTGGCATAATTGCATTGAGAAAGTGCCCCTAACAGCATGTCTGTGGCATAATTACATTGAGAAAGTGTTCCTAATAGTATATCTGTGGCATAATTGCATTGAGAAAGTAGCATTCAGAAAGTCTGCCCGATAGCACATCTGTGGCATAATTGCATTAGAAAGGGCTCCTAATAGCATATCTCTGGCATAATGTCAGTGAGAAAGTGTTCCTAATAACATATCTGTGGCATAATTACATTGAGAAAGTGCTTCTAGTAGCATATCTGTGGCATAATTGCATTGAGAAAGTTAAAATTCAGAAAGTCTTCCCAATACCATATCTGTGGCATAATTGCATTGAGAAAGTTGCATTCAGAAAGTGATCCTAATAGCATATCTGTAGCATAATTGCATTGAAAAAGTGCTCCTAATAGCACATCTGTGGCATAATTGCATTAGAAAGGGCTCCTAATAGCATATCTCTGGCATAATTGCATTAGAAAGTGCTCCTAATAGTATATATGTGGCATAATTGCATTGAGAAAGTTGCATTCAGAAAGTCCTCCCAATAGCATATCTGTGGCATAATTGCATTGAGAAAGTTGCATTCAGAAGGTGCCCATAATAGCATATCTGTGGCATAATTGCGTTGAGAAGATGCATTCAGAAAGTCCCCTTAATAACATATATGTGGCATAATTGCATTGAGAAAGTAGCACTCAGAAAGTCTGCCCTTTAGCATACCTGTAGCATAATTCCATTAAGAACATTGCATTCAGAAAGTCCTCCTGATAGCATATCTGTGGCATAATTACATTAAGAAAGTGCTCCTAATAGCATATCAGTGGCATAATTGCATTGAGAAAATTGCATTCACAAAGTCCCCCTAATAACATATATGTGGCATAATTGCATTGAGAAAGTTGCACTCAGAAAGTCCGCCCTTTAGCATACGTGTGGCATAATTCCATTAAGAAAATTGCATTCAGAAAGTCCTCCTGATAGCATATCTGTGGCATAATTGCATTGTGAAAGTCCTCCTAATAGCATATCTGTGAGAAAGTTGCATTCAGAAAGTCCCCCTAATAGCATATCTGTGGCATAATTAAATTGAGAAAGTTGCACTCCGAAATCTGCCCTATAGCATACCTGTGGCATAATTGCATTGAGAAAGTTGCATTCAGAAAGTCCTCCCAATAGCATATCTGTGGCATAATTGCATTGAGAAAGTTGCATTCAGAAGGTGCCCATAATAGCATATCTGTGGCATAATTGCGTTGAGAAGATGCATTCAGAAAGTCCCCTTAATAACATATATTTGGCATAATTGCATTGAGAAAGTAGCACTCAGAAAGTCTGCCCTTTAGCATACCTGTAGCATAATTCCATTAAGAACATTGCATTCAGAAAGTCCTCCTGATAGCATATCTGTGGCATAATTACATTAAGAAAGTGCTCCTAATAGCATATCTGTGGCATAATTACATTGAGAAAGTTGCACTCAGAAAGTTTGCCCTATAGCATACCTGTGGCATAATTGCATTGAGAAAATTGCATTCAGAAAGTCCTCCTAATTGCGTATCTGTGGCATAATTGCATTGAGAAAGTGCTCCTAATAGCACATCTGTGGCATAATTGCATTAGAAAGGGCTCCTAATAGCATATCTCTGGCATAATTGCATTGAGAAAGTGCTTCTAGTAGCATATCTGTGGCATAATTGCATTGAGAAAGTTGAAATTCAGAAAGTCTTCCCAATACCATATCTGTGGCATAATTGCATTGAGAAAGTTGCATTCAGAAAGTGATCCTAATAGCATATCTGTGGCATAATTGCATTGAAAAAGTGCTCCTAATAGCACATCTGTGGCATAATTGCATTAGAAAGGGCTCCTAATAGCATATCTCTGGCATAATTGCATTGAGAAAGTGTTCCTAATAACATATCTGTGGCATAATTGCATTGAGAAAGTGCTTCTAGTAGCATATCTGTGGCATAATTGCATTGAGAAAGTTGCATTCAGAAAGTCCTCCCAATAGCATGTCTGTGGCATAATTGCATTGAGAAAGTTGCATTCAGAAGGTGCCCATAATAGCATATCTGTGGCATAATTGCGTTGAGAAGTTGCATTCAGAAAGTCCCCTTAATAACATATATGTGGCATAATTGCATTGAGAAAGTAGCACTCAGAAAGTCTGCCCTTTAGCATACCTGTGGCATAATTCCATTAATGCCATTAAGAAAATTGCATTCAGAAAGTCCTCCTTATAGCATATCTGTGGCATAATTACATTAAGAAAGTGCTCCTAATAGCATATCAGTGGCATAATTGCATTGAGAAAATTGCATTCAGAAAGTCCCCCTAAACATACCTCTTCCAATAACCTCCAGATATGTCAGGACTTCCCACTAGTATCTAGACGACCACCTGTTCTTTCCCCAAACTGTTTTTTTTTCTTATGGCGATCTACAAGACTCTTTTCTCAGATGCTCTCCGCGCCCTGATGCCCGCGGGCTGTCGGCGCGTTACAAACACATAGACATAGACATAGACATAGACAATAACATATATGTGGCATAATTGCATTGAGAAAGTTGCACTCAGAAAGTCCGCCCTTTAGCATACCTGTGGCATAATTCCATTAAGAAAATTGCATTCAGAAAGTCCTCCTGATAGCATATCTGTGGCATAATTGCATTGTGAAAGTCCTCCTAATAGCATATCTGTGAGAAAGTTGCATTCAGAAATTCCCCCTAATAGCATATCTGTGGCATAATTAAATTGAGAAAGTTGCACTCCGAAATCTACCCTATAGCATACCTGTGGCATAATTGCATTGAGAAAATTGCATTCAGAAAGTCCTCCTAATAGCATATCTGTGGCATAATTGCATTGAGAAAGTGGCATTCAGGATGTCTGCCCTATAGCATTCCTGTGGCATAATTGCATTGCGAAAGTTGCATTCAAAAGTCCTCCTAATAGCATATCTGTGGCATAATTGCATTGAGAAAGTGCTCCTAATAGCATATCTGTGGCATAATTGCATTGTGAAAGTGTACCTAATAGCATATCTGTGGCATAATTGCATTGAGAAAGTGTTCCTAATAGCATATCTCTGGCATAATTGCATTGAGAAAGTTGCATTCAGAAAATGCTCCTAATAGCATATCTGTGGCATATTTGCATTGAGAAAGTTGCATTGAGAAAGTGCTCCTAATAGCAAATCTGTGGCATCAATGCATTGAAAAAGTTGCATTCAGAAAGTCCTCCTAGTAGCATATCTGATAACATATCTGTGGCATAATTACATTGAGAAAGTTGCATTCAGAAAGTCTGCCCTATAGCATGCCTGTGGCATAATTGCATTGAGAAAGTTGCATTCAGAAAGTCTGCCCTATAGCATACCTGTGGCATAATTACATTGAGAAAGTGCTCCTAATAGCATATCTGTAGCATAATTACATTAGGAAAGTGCTCCTAATAGCATATCAGTGGCATAATTGCATTGAGAAAATTGCATTCAGAAAGTCCCCCTAATAACATATATGTGGCATAATTCCATTAAGAAAATTGCATTCAGAAAGTCCTCCTAATAGCATATCTGTGGCATAATTGCATTGTGAAAGTCCTCCTAATAGCATATCTGTGAGAAAGTTGCATTCAGAAAGTCCCCCTAATAGCAAATCTGTGGCATAATTACATTGAGAAAGTTGCACTCAGAAAGTTTGCCCTATAGCATACCTGTGGCATAATTGCATTGAGAAAATTGCATTCAGAAAGTCCTCCTAATTGCATATCTGTGGCATAATTGCATTGAGAAAGTGCTCCTAATAGCACATCTGTGGCATAATTGCATTGAGAAAGTGCTTCTAGTAGCATATCTGTGGCATAATTTCATTGAGAAAGTTGAAATTCAGAAAGTCTTCCCAATACCATATCTGTGGCATAATTGCATTGAGAAAGTTGCATTCAGAAAGTCATCCTAATAGCATATCTGTGGCATAATTGCATTGAGAAAGTGCTCCTAATAGCACATCTGTGGCATAATTGCATTAGAAAGGGCTCCTAATAGCATATCTCTGGCATAATTGCATTAGAAAGTGCTCCTAATAGTATATCTGTGGCATAATTGCATTGAGAAAGTTGCATTCAGAAAGTCCTCCCAATAGCATATCTGTGGCATAATTGCATTGAGAAAGTTGCATTCAGAAAGTGCTCATAATAGCATATCTGTGGCATAATTGCGTTGAGAAGTTGCATTCAGAAAGTCCCCTTAATAACATATATGTGGCATAATTGCATTGAGAAAGTAGCACTAAGAAAGTCTGCCCTTTAGCATACCTGTGGCATAATTCCATTAAGAAAATTGCATTCAGAAAGTCCTCCTGATAGCATATCTGTGGCATAATTACATTAAGAAAGTGCTCCTAATAGCATATCAGTGGCATAATTGCATTGAGAAAATTGCATTCAGAAAGTCCCCCTAATAACATATATGTGGCATAATTGCATTGAGAAAGTTGCACTCAGAAAGTCTGCCCTTTAGCATACCTGTGGCATAATTCCATTAAGAAAATTGCATTCAGAAAATCCTCCTGATAGCATATCTGTGGCATAATTGCATTGTGAAAGTCCTCCTAATAGCATATCTGTGAGAAAGTTGCATTCAGAAAGTCCCCCTAATATCATATCTGTGGCATAATTACATTGAGAAAGTTGCACTCAGAAATCTGCCCTATAGCATACCTGTGGCATAATTGCATTGAGAAAATTGCATTCAGAAAGTCCTCCTAATAGCATATCTGTGGCATAATTGCATTGAGAAAGTGGCATTCAGGATGTCTGCCCTATAGCATTCCTGTGGCATAATTGCATCGCGAAAGTTGCATTCAAAAGTCCTCCTAATAGCTTATCTGTGGAATAATTGCATTGATAAAGTGCCCCTAATAGCATATCTGTGGCATAATTGAATTGAGAAAGTAGCATTCAGAAAGTCTGCCCGATAGCATATCTGTGGCATAATTGCATTGAGAAAGCGCTCCTAAGCATATCTGTGGCATAATTGCATTGTGAAAGTGCCCCTAATAGCATATCTATAGCATAATTGCTTTCAGAAAGTTACACACAGAAGGTCAGCCTAATAGTATATTTGTGGCATGATTGCATTGAGAAAGTTGCATTGAGAAAGTTCTCCTAATATCATATCTGTGGCATAATTGCGTTGAGAAAGTTGCATTCAGAAAGTCCTCCTAATAGCATATCTGTGACACAATTGCATTGAGAAAGTTGCATTGAGAAAGTGCTCCTAATATCATATCTGTGGCATAATTGCATTGAGAAAGTTGCATTCAGAAAGTCTGCCCTATAGCATACCTGTGGCATAATTACATTGAAAAAGTGCTCCTAATAGCATATATGTGGTATAATTGCATTGAGAAAATTGCATTCAGAAAGTCCTCCTAATAACATATCTGTGGGATAATTGCATTGAGAACGTTGCACTCAGAAAGTCCTCCTAATAGCATATCTGTGGCATAATTTCACTGAGAAAGTTGCATTCAGAAAGTCCTCCTAATAGCATATCTGTGGCATAATTGCATTGAGAAAGTTGCATTCAGAAAGTCTGCCCTATAGCATACCTGTGGCATAATTACATTGAAAAAGTGCTCCTAATAGCATATATGTGGTATAATTGCATTGAGAAAACTGCATTCAGAAAGTCTTCCTAATAACATATCTGTGGGATAATTGCATTGAGAACGTTGCACTCAGAAAGTCCTCCTAATAGCATATCTCTGGCATCATTCCATTGAGAAAGTTGCATTCAGAAAGTCCTCCTAATAGCATATCTGTGGCATAATTACATTGAGAAAGTTGTACTCAGAAATCTGCCCTATAGCATACCTGTGGCATAATTGCATTGAGAAAATTGCATTCAGAAAGTCCTCCTAATAGAATATCTGTGGCATAATTGCATTGAGAAAGTGCTCCTAATAGCATATATGTGGCATAATTGCATTGAGAAAGTTGCATTCAGAGAAAGCCCTCCCAATAGCATATCTGTGGCATAATTGCATTGAGAAACTGCTCCTAATAGCATATCTGTGGCATAATTGCATTAGAAAGTGCTCCTAATAGCATATCTGGGGCATAATTGCATTGAGAAAGTTGGATTCAGAAAGTCCTCACAATAGCATATCTGGGCAATAATTGCATTGAGAAAGTTGCATTGAGAAAGTGCTTCTAGTATCAAATCTGTGGCATGATTGCGTTGAGAAAGTTGCATTCAGAAAGTCCTCCTAATAGCATATCTGTGACATAATTGCATTGAGAAAGTGTTCCTAATAGCACATCCGTGGCATAATTGCATTGAGAAAGTGCTCCTAATAGCATACCTGTGGCATAATTGCATTGAGAAAGGTGCATTCAGAAAGTCCTCCTAATAACATATCTGTGGGATAATTGCATTGAGAACGTTGCACTCAGAAAGTCCTCCTAATAGCATATCTCTGGCATCATTGCATTGAGAAAGTTGCATTCAGAAAGTCCCCCTAATAGCATATCTGTGGCATAATTACATTGAGAAAGTTGTACTCAGAAATCTGCCCTATAGCATACCTGTGGCATAATTGCATTGAGAAAATTGCATTCAGAAATTCCTCCTAATAGAATATCTGTGGCATAATTGCATTGAGAAAGTGTTCCTAATAAAATATCTGTGGCATAATTGCATTGGGAAAGTGCTCCTAATAGCATATATGTGGCATAATTGCATTGAGAAAGTTGCATTCAGAGAAAGCCCTCCCAATAGCATATCTGTGGCATAATTGCATTGAGAAAGTTGCACTCAGAAAGTCTGTCCTATAGCATACTGGGGGCATAGTTCCATTGGGAAAGTGTTCCTAATAACATATCTTTGGCATAATTGCATTGAGAAAGTTGCACTCGGAACGTCTGCCCCGTAGCGTACCAGTGGGATAATTGAATTGAGAAAGTTGCATTCAGAAAATCCTCCTAATAGCATATCTGTGGCATAATTGCATTGAGAAAGTGCCCCTAATAGCATATCTGTGGCATAATTGAATTGAGAAAGTGCCCCTAGCAGCATATCTGTGGCATACTTACATTGAGAAAGTGTTCCTAATAGTATATCTGTGGCATAATTGCATTGAGAAAGTAGCATTCAGAAAGTCTGCCCGATAGCATATCTGTGGCATAATTGCATTGAGAAAGCGCTCCTAATAGCATATCTGTGGCATAATTGCATTGTGAAAGTCCTCCTAGTAGCATATCTGTGAGAAAGTTGCATTCAGAAAGTCCCCCTAATAGCATATCTGTGGCATAATTACATTGAGAAAGTTGCACTCAGAAAGTTTGCCCTAAAGCATACCTGTGGCATAATTCCATTGAGAAAATTGCATTCAGAAAGTCCTCCTAATAGCATATCTGTGGCATAATTGCATTGTGAAAGTCCTCCTAGTAGCATATCTGTGAGAAAGTTGCATTCAGAAAGTCCCCCTAATAGCATATCTGTGGCATAATTACATTGAGAAAGTTGCACTCAGAAAGTTTGCCCTAAAGCATATCTGTGGCATAATTCCATTGAGAAAATTGCATTCAGAAAGTCCTCCTAATTGCATATCTGTGGCATAATTGCATTGTGAAAGTGCTCCTAATAGCATATCTGTGGCATAATTGCATTGAGAAAGTGTTTCTAGTAGCATATCTGTGGCATAATTGCATTGAGAAAGTGCTTCTAGTAGCATATCTGTGGCATAATTGCATTTAGAAAGTTGCATTCAGAAATTCTTCCCAATACCTTATCTGTGGCATAATTGCATTGAGAAAGTTGCATTCAGAAAGTCATGCTAATAGCATATCTGTGGTATAATTGCATTGAGAAAGTGCTCCTAATAGCACATCTGTGGCATAATTGCATTAGAAAGGGCTCCTAATAGCATATCTCTGGCATAATTACATTAGGAAGTGCTCCTAATAGTATATCTGTGGCATAATTGCATTGAGAAAGTTGCATTAAGAAAGTCCTCCTAATAGCATATCTGTGGCATAATTGCATTGATAAAGTGCCCCTAATAGCATATCTGTGGCATAATTGCATTGAGAAAGTGCCCCTAACAGCATATCTGTGGCATACTTACATTGAGAAAGTGTTCCTAATAGTATATCTGTGGCATAATTGCATTGAGAAAGTAGCATTCAGAAAGTCTGCCCGATAGCATATATGTGGCATTATTGCATTGAGAAAGTGCTCCTAATAGCATATCTGTGGCATAATTTTATTGTGAAAGTCCACCTAATAGCATATCTGTGGCATAATTGCATTGAGAAAGTGTTCCTAGTAGCATATCTGTGGCATAATTGCATTGAGAAAGTGCTTCTAGTAGCATATCTGTGGCATAATTGCATTTAGAAAGTTGCATTCAGAAATTCTTCCCAATACCATATCTGTGGCATAATTGCATTGAGAAAGTTGCATTCAGAAAGTCATCCTAATAGCATATCTGTGGTATAATTGCATTGAGAAAGTGCTCCTAATAGCACATCTGTGGCATAATTGCATTAGAAAGGGCTCCTAATAGCATATCTCTGGCATAATTACATTAGGAAGTGCTCCTAATAGTATATCTGTGGCATAATTGCATTGAGAAAGTTGCATTAAGAAAGTCCTCCTAATAGCATATCTGTGGCATAATTGCATTGATAAAGTGCCCCTAATAGCATATCTGTGGCATAATTGCATTGAGAAAGTGCCCCTAACAGCATATCTGTGGCATACTTACATTGAGAAAGTGTTCCTAATAGTATATCTGTGGCATAATTGCATTGAGAAAGTAGCATTCAGAAAGTCTGCCCGATAGCATATCTGTGGCATTATTGCATTGAGAAAGTGCTCCTAATAGCATATCTGTGGCATAATTTTATTGTGAAAGTCCACCTAATAGCATATCTGTGGCATAATTGCATTGAGAAAGTGTTCCTAATAGCATATCTCTGGCATAATTGCATTGAGAAAGTTGCATTCAGAAAGTGCTCCTAATAGCATATCTGTGGCATATTTGCTTGAGAAAGTTGCATTGAGAAAGTGCTCCTAATAGCAAATCTGTGGCATCAATGCATTGAAAAAGTTGCATTCAGAAAGTCCTCCTAATAGCATATCTGATAGCATATCTGTGGCATAATTACATTGAGAAAGTTGCATTCAGAAAGTCTGCCCTATAGCATGCCTGTGGCATAATTGCATTGAGAAAGTTGCATTCAGAAAGTCTGTCCTATAGCATACCTGTGGCATAATTACATTGAGAAAGTGCTCCTAATAGCATATCTGTGGCATAATTACATTAAGAAAGTGCTCCTAATAGCATATCAGTGGCATAATTGCATTGAGAAAATTGCATTCAGAAAGTCCCCCTAATAACATATATGTGGCATAATTGCATTGAGAAAGTTGCACCCAGAAAGTCTGCTCTTTAGCATACCTGTGGCATAATTCCATTAAGAAAATTGCATTCAGAAAGTCCTCCTAATAGCATATCTGTGGCATAATTGCATTGTGAAAGTCCTCCTAATTGCATATCTGTGGCATAATTGCATTGTGAAACTATCCTAATAGCATATCTGTGGCATAATTGCATTGAGAAAGTGTTCCTAATAACATATCTGTGGCATAATTGCATTGAGAAAGTGCTTCTAGGAGCATATCTGTGGCATAATTGCATTGAGAAAGTTGCATTCAGAAAGTCTTCCCAATACCATATCTGTGGCATAATTGCATTGAGAAAGTTGCATTCAGAAAGTCATCCTAATAGCACATCTGTGGCATAATTGCATTAGAAAGGGCTCCTAATAGCATATCTCTGCCATAATTGCTTTAGAAAGTGCTCCTAATAGTATATCTGCGGCATAATTGCATTGAGAAAGTTGCATTCAGAAAGTCCTCCCAATAGCATATCTGTGGCATAATTGCATTGAGAAAGTTGCATTCAGAAAGTGCTCCTAATAGCATATCTGTGGCATAATTGCATTGATAACATGTTCCTAATAGCATATCTGTTGCATAAGTGCATTGAGAAAGTGCTCCTAATAGCATATCTGTGGTATAATTTCATTGAGAAAGTGTTCCTAATAGCATATCTGTGGCATAATTGCATTGAGAAAGTTGCGCTCAGAAAGTCTGCCCTATAGCATATCTCTGGCATAATTGCATTGAGAAAGTTGCATTAAGAAAGTCCTCCTAATAGCATATCTGTGGCATAATTGCATTGATAAAGTGCCCCTAATAGCATATCTGTGGCATAATTGCATTGAGAAAGTGCCCCTAACAGCATATCTGTGGCATACTTACATTGAGAAAGTGTTCCTAATAGTATATCTGTGGCATAATTGCATTGAGAAAGTAGCATTCAGAAAGTCTGCCCGATAGCATATCTGTGGCATTATTGCATTGAGAAAGTGCTCCTAATAGCATATCTGTGGCATAATTTCATTGTGAAAGTCCACCTAATAGCATATCTGTGGCATAATTGCATTGAGAAAGTGTTCCTAATAGCATATCTCTGGCATAATTGCATTGAGAAAGTTGCATTCAGAAAGTGCTCCTAATAGCATATCTGTGGCATATTTGCTTGAGAAAGTTGCATTGAGAAAGTGCTCCTAATAGCAAATCTGTGGCATCATTGCATTGAAAAAGTTGCATTCAGAAAGTCCTCCTAATAGCATATCTGATAGCATATCTGTGGCATAATTACATTGAGAAAGTTGCATTCAGAAAGTCTGCCCTGTAGCATGCCTGTGGCAAAATTGCATTGAGAAAGTTGCATTCAGAAAGTCTGCCCTATAGCATACCTGTGGCATAATTACATTGAGAAAGTGCTCCTAATAGCATATCTGTGGCATAATTACATTAAGAAAGTGCTCCTAATAGCATATCAGTGGCATAATTGCATTGAGAAAATTGCATTCAGAAAGTCCCCCTAATAACCTATATGTGGCATAATTGCATTGAGAAAGTTGCACCCAGAAAGTCTGCTCTTTAGCATACCTGTGGCATAATTCCATTAAGAAAATTGCATTCAGAAAGTCCTCCTAATAGCATATCTGTGGCATAATTGCATTGTGAAAGTCCTCCTAATTGCATATCTGTGGCATAATTGCATTGTGAAACTGCTCCTAATAGCATATCTGTGGCATAATTGCATTGAGAAAGTGTTCCTAATAACATATCTGTGGCATAATTGCATTGAGAAAGTGCTTCTAGTAGCATATCTGTGGCATAATTGCATTGAGAAAGTTGCATTCAGAAAGTCTTCCCAATACCATATCAGTGGCATAATTGCATTGAGAAAGTTGCATTCAGAAAGTCATCCTAATAGCACATCTGTGGCATAATTGCATTAGAAAGGGCTCCTAATAGCATATCTCTGGCATAATTGCATTAGAAAGTGCTCCTAATAGTATATCTGTGGCATAATTGCATTGAGAAAGTTGCATTCAGAAAGTCCTCCCAATAGCATATCTGTGGCATAATTGCATTGAGAAAGTTGCATTCAGAAAGTGCTCCTAATAGCATATCTGTGGCATAAATGCGTTGAGAAGTTGCATTCAGAAAGTCCTCCTAATAGCATATCTGTGGCATAATTGCATTGATAACATGTTCCTAATAGCATATCTGTTGCATAAGTGCATTGAGAAAGTGCTCCTAATAGCATATCTGTGGTATAATTTCATTGAGAAAGTGTTCCTAATAGCATATCTGTGGCATAATTGCATTGAGAAAGTTGCGCTCAGAAAGTCTGCCCTATAGCATATCTCTGGCATAATTCCATTGAGAAAGTTGCATTCAGAAAGTCCTCCTAATTGCATATCTGTGGCATAATCGCATTGAGAAAGTTGCTCTCAGAAAGTCTGCCCTATAGCATACTGGTGGCATAGTTGCATTGGGAACGTGCTCCTAATAGCATATCTGTGGCATAATTGCATTGAGAAAGTTGCACTTGGAAGGTCTGCCCTGTAGCGTACTTGTGGGATAACTGAATTGTTAAAGTTGCATTCAGAAAATCCTCCTAATAGCATGTCTGTGGCATAGTTTTATTTAGAAAATTGCATTCAGAAAGTCTGCCCTATAGCATATCTATAGCATAATTGCTTTCAGAAAGTTACACACAGAAGGTCAGCCTAATAGTATATCTGTGGCATGATTGCATTGAGAAAGTTGCATTGAGAAAGTTCTCCTAATATCATATCTGTGGCCTAATTGCGTTGAGAAAGTTGCATTCAGAAAGTCCTCCTAATAGCATATCTGTGACACAATTGCATTGAGAAAGTTGCATTGAGAAAGTGCTCCTAATATCATATCTGTGGCATAATTGCATTGAGAAAGTTGCATTCAGAAAGTCTGCCCTATAGCATACCTGTGGCATAATTACATTGAAAAAGTGCTCCTAATAGCATATATGTGGTATAATTGCATTGAGAAAATTGCATTCAGAAAGTCCTCCTAATAACATATCTGTGGGATAATTGCATTGAGAACGTTGCACTCAGAAAGTCCTCCTAATAGCATATCTGTGGCATAATTTCACTGAGAAAGTTGCATTCAGAAAGTCCGCCTAATAGCATATCTGTGGCATAATTGCATTGAGAAAGTTGCATTCAGAAAGTCTGCCCTATAGCATACCTGTGGCATAATTACATTGAAAAAGTGCTCCTAATAGCATATATGTGGTATAATTGCATTGAGAAAATTGCATTCAGAAAGTCTTCCTAATAACATATCTGTGGGATAATTGCATTGAGAACGTTGCACTCAGAAAGTCCTCCTAATAGCATATCTCTGGCATCATTGCATTGAGAAAGTTGCATTCAGAAAGTCCTCCTAATAGCATATCTGTGGCATAATTACATTGAGAAAGTTGTACTCAGAAATCTGCCCTATAGCATACCTGTGGCATAATTGCATTGAGAAAATTGCATTCAGAAAGTCCTCCTAATAGAATATCTGTGGCATAATTGCATTGAGAAAGTGCTCCTAATAGCATACATGTGGCATAATTGCATTGAGAAAGTTGCATTCAGAGAAAGCCCTCCCAATAGCATATCTGTGGCATAATTGCATTGAGAAAGTTGCATTCAGAAAGTCCTCCTAATAGCATATCTGTGGCATAATTGCATTGAGAAACTGCTCCTAATAGCATATCTGTGGCATAATTGCATTAGAAAGTGCTCCTAATAGCATATCTGGGGCATAATTGCATTGAGAAAGTTGGATTCAGAAAGTCCTCACAATAGCATATCTGGGGAATAATTGCATTGAGAAAGTTGCATTGAGAAAGTGCTTCTAGTATCAAATCTGTGGCATAATTGCGTTGAGAAAGTTGCATTCAGAAAGTCCTCCTAATAGCATATCTGTGACATAATTGCATTGAGAAAGTGTTCCTAATAGCATATCCGTGGCATAATTGCATTGAGAAAGTGCTCCTAATAGCATACCTGTGGCATAATTGCATTGAGAAAGGTGCATTCAGAAAGTCCTCCTAATAACATATCTGTGGGATAATTGCATTGAGAACGTTGCACTCAGAAAGTCCTCCTAATAGCATATCTCTGGCATCATTGCATTGAGAAAGTTGCATTCAGAAAGTCCTCCTAATAGCATATCTGTGGCATAATTACATTGAGAAAGTTGTACTCAGAAATCTGCCCTATAGCATACCTGTGGCATAATTGCATTGAGAAAATTGCATTCAGAAATTCCTCCTAATAGAATATCTGTGGCATAATTGCATTGAGAAAGTGTTTCTAATAAAATATCTGTGGCATAATTGCATTGGGAAAGTGCTCCTAATAGCATATATGTGGCATAATTGCATTGAGAAAGTTGCATTCAGAGAAAGCCCTCCCAATAGCATATCTGTGGCATAATTGCATTGAGAAAGTTGCACTCAGAAAGTCTGTCCTATAGCATACCTTGGGGCATAGTTCCATTGGGAAAGTGTTCCTAATAACATATCTTTGGCATAATTGCATTGAGAAAGTTGCACTCGGAACGTCTGCCCTGTAGCGTACCAGTGGGATAATTGAATTGAGAAAGTTGCATTCAGAAAATCCTCCTAATAGCATATCTGTGGCATAATTGCATTGAGAAAGTGGCATTCAGGATGTCTGCCCCATAGCATACCTGTGGCATAATTGAATTCCGAAAGTTGCATTCAAAAGTCCTCCTAATAGCATATCTGTGGCATAATTGCATTGATAACGTGCCCCTAATAGCATATCTGTGGCATAATTGCATTGAGAAAGTAGCATTCAGAAAGTCTGCCCGATAGCATATCTGTGGCATAATTGCATTGAGAAAGTGCTCCTAATAGCATATCTGTGGCATAATTGCATTGTGAAAGTGCACCTAATAGCATATCTGTGGCATAATTGCATTGAGAAAATGTTCCTAATAGCATATCTCTGGCATCATTGCATTGAGAAAGTTGCATTCAGAAAGTGCTCCTAATAGCATATCTGTGGCATATTTGCATTGAGAAAGTTGCATTGAGAAAGTGCTCCTAATAGCAAATCTGTGGCATCATTGCATTAAAAAGTTGCATTCAGAAAGTCCTCCTAATAGCATATCTGATAGCATATCTGTGGCATAATTACATTGAGAAAGTTGCATTCAGAAAGTCTGCCCTATAGCATGCCTGTGGCATAATTGCATTGAGAAAGTTGCATTCAGAAAGCCTGCCCTATAGCATACCTGTGGCATAATTACATTGAGAAAGTGCTCCTAATAGCATATCTGTGGCATAATTACATTAAGAAAGTGCTCCTAATAGCATATCAGTGGCATAATTGCAGTGAGAAAATTGCATTCAGAAAGTCCCCCTAATAACATATATGTGGCATAATTGCATTGAGAAAGTTGCACTCAGAAAGTCTGCCCTATAGCATACCTGTGGCATAATTCCATTAAGAAAATTGCATTCAGAAAGTCCTCCTAATAGCATATCTCTGGCATAATTGCATTGTGAAAGTCCTCCTAATAGCATATCTGTGAGAAAGTTGCATTCAGAAAGTCCCCCTAATAGCATATCTGTGGCATAATTACATTGAGAAAGTTGCACTCAGAAAGTTGGCCCTATAGCATACCTGTGGCATAATTGCATTGAGAAAATTTCATTCAGAAAATCCTCCTAATTGCATATCTGTGGCATAATTGCATTGTGAAAGTGCTCCTAATAGCTTATCTGTGGCATAATTGCATTGAAAAAGTGTTCCTAATAACATATCTGTTGCATAATTGCATTGAGAAAGTGCTTCTAGTAGCATATCTGTGGCATAATTGCATTGAGAAAGTTGCATTCAGAAAGTCTTCCCAATACCATATCTGTGGCATAATTGCATTGGGAATGTTGCATTCAGAAAGTCATCCTAATAGCATATCTGTGGCATAATTACATTGAGAAAGTGCTCCTAATAGCACATCTGTGACATACTTGCATTAGAAAGTGCTCCTAATAGCATATCTGTGGCATAATTGCATTGAGAAAGTTGCACTCAGAAAGTCTGCCCTATAGCATATCTGTGGCATAATTTCACTGAGAAAGTTGCATTCAGAAAGTCCTCCTAATGGCATATCTGTGACATAATTGCATTGAGAAAGTTGCACTCAGAAAGTCTGCCCTATAGCATACCGGGGGCATAATTGCATTGAGAAAATTGCATTCAGAAAGTCCTCCTAATAGAATATCTGTGGCATAATTGCATTGAGAAAGTGTTCCTAATAAAATATCTGTGGCATATTTGCATTGAGAAAGTGCTCCTAATAGCATATATGTGGCATAATTGCATTGAGAAAGTTGCATTCAGAGAAAGTCCTCCCAATAGCATATCTGTGGCATAATTGCATTGAGAAAGTTGCATTCAGAAAGTCCTCCTAATAGCATATCAGTGGCAGAATTGCATTGAGAAACTGCTCCTAATAGCATATCTGTGGCATAATTGCATTAGAAAGTGCTCCTAATAGCATATCTGGGGCATAATTGCATTGAGAAAGTTGGATTCAGAAAGTCCTCACAATAGCATATCTGGGGCATAATTGCATTGAGAAAGTTGCATTGAGAAAGTGCTCCTAGTATCAAATCTGTGGCATAATTGCGTTGAGAAAGTTGCATTCAGAAAGTCCTCCTAATAGCATATCTGTGACATAATTGCATTGAGAAAGTGTTCCTAATAGCATATCCGTGGCATAATTGCATTGAGAACGTGCTCCTAATAGCATATCTGTGGCATAATTGCATTGAGAAAGGTGCATTCAGAAAGTCCTCCTAATAGCATATCTGTGCCTTAATTGCATTGAGAAAGTTGCACTCAGAAAGTCTGCCCTATAGCATATCTGTGGCATAATTTCACTGAGAAAGTTGCATTCAGAAAGTCCTCCCAATGGCATATCTGTGGCATAATTGCATTGAGAAAGTTGCTCTCAGAAAGTCTGCCCTATAGCATACCGGGGGCATAGTTCCATTGGGAAAGTGTTCCTAATAATATATCTTTGGCATAATTGCATTGAGAAAGTTGCACTTGGAACGTCTGCCCTGTAGCGTACCAGTGGGATAATTGAATTGAGAAAGTTGCATTCAGAAAATCCTCCTAATAGCATATCTGTGGCATAATTGCATTGAGAAAGTGGCATTCAGGATGTCTGCCCCATAGCATACCTGTGGCATAATTGCATTGCGAAAGTTGCATTCAAAAGTCCTCCTAATAGCATATCTGTGGCATAATTGCATTGATAAAGTGCCCCTAATAGCATATCTGTGGCATAATTGCATTGAGAAAGTGCCCCTAACAGCATATCTGTGGCATAATTACATTGAGAAAGTGTTCCTAATAGTATATCTGTGGCATAATTGCATTGAGAAAGTAGCATTCAGAAAGTCTGCCCGATAGCATATCTGTGGCATAATTGCATTGAGAAAGTGCTCCTAATAGCATATCTGTGGCATAATTGCATTGTGAAAGTGCACCTAATAGCATATCTGTGGCATAATTGCATTGAGAAAATGTTCCTAATAGCATATCTCTGGTTAATTGCATTGAGAAAGTTGCATTCAGAAAGTGCTCCTAATAGCATATCTGTGGCATATTTGCATTGAGAAAGTTGCATTGAGAAAGTGCTCCTAATAGCAAATCTGTGGCATCATTGCATTGAAAAAGTTGCATTCAGAAAGTCTGCCCTATAGCATGCCTGTGGCATAATTGCATTGAGAAAGTTGCATTCAGAAAGTCTGCCCTATAGCATACCTGTGGCATAATTACATTGAGAAAGTGCTCCTAATAGCATATCTGTGGCATAATTACATTAAGAAAGTGCTCCTAATAGCATATCAGTGGCATAATTGCATTGAGAAAATTGCATTCAGAAAGTCCCCCTAATAACATATATGTGGCATAATTGCATTGAGAACGTGTTCCTAATAAAATATCTGTGGCATATTTGCATTGAGAAAGTGCTCCTAATAGCATATATGTGGCATAATTGCATTGAGAAAGTTGCATTCAGAGAAAGTCCTCCCAATAGCATATCTGTGGCATAATTGCATTGAGAAAGTTGCATTCAGAAAGTCCTCCTAATAGAATATCAGTGTCAGAATTGCATTGAGAAACTGCTCCTAATAGCATATCTGTGGCATAATTGCATTAGAAAGTGCTCCTAATAGCATATCTGGGGCATAATTGCATTGAGAAAGTTGGATTCAGAAAGTCCTCACAATAGCATATCTGGGGCATAATTGCATTGAGAAAGTTGCATTGAGAAAGTGCTCCTAGTATCAAATCTGTGGCATAATTGCGTTGAGAAAGTTGCATTCAGAAAGTCCTCCTAATAGCATATCTGTGACATAATTGCATTGAGAAAGTGTTCCTAATAGCATATCCGTGGCATAATTGCATTGAGAAAGTGCTCCTAATAGCATATCTGTGGTATAATTGCATTGAGAAAGTTGCACTCAGAAAGTCTGCCCTATAGCATATCTGTGGCATAATTTCACTGAGAAAGTTGCATTCAGAAAGTCCTCCTAATGGCATATCTGTGGCATAATTGCATTGAGAAAGTTGCACTCAGAAAGTCTGCCCTATAGCATACCGGGGGCATAGTTCCATTGGGAAAGTGTTCCTAATAATATATCTTTGGCATAATTGCATTGAGAAAGTTGCACTTGGAACGTCTGCCCTGTAGCGTACCAGTGGGATAATTGAATTGAGAAAGTTGCATTCAGAAAATCCTCCTAATAGCATATCTGTGGCATAATTGCATTGAGAAAGTGGCATTCAGGATGTCTGCCCCATAGCATACCTGTGGCATAATTGCATTGCGAAAGTTGCATTCAAAAGTCCTCCTAATAGCATATCTGTGGCATAATTGCATTGATAAAGTGCCCCTAATAGCATATCTGTGGCATAATTGCATTGAGAAAGTGCCCCTAACAGCATATCTGTGGCATAATTACATTGAGAACGTGTTCCTAATAGTATATCTGTGGCATAATTGCATTGAGAAAGTAGCATTCAGAAAGTCTGCCCGATAGCATATCTGTGGCATAATTGCATTGAGAAAGTGCTCCTAATAGCATATCTGTGGCATAATTGCATTGTGAAAGTGCACCTAATAGCATATCTGTGGCATAATTGCATTGAGAAAATGTTCCTAATAGCATATCTCTGGCATAATTGCATTGAGAAAGTTGCATTCAGAAAGTCCTCCTAATTGCATATCTGTGGCATAATTGCATTGTGAAAGTGCTCCTAATAGCATATCTGTGGCATAATTGCATTGAGAAAGTGTTCCTAGTAGCATATCTGTGGCATAATTGCATTGAGAAAGTGCTTCTAGTAGCATATCTGTGGCATAATTGCATTTAGAAAGTTGCATTCAGAAATTCTTCCCAATACCATATCTGTGGCATAATTGCATTGAGAAAGTTGCATTCAGAAAGTCATCCTAATAGCATATCTGTGGTATAATTGCATTGAGAAAGTGCTCCTAATAGCACATCTGTGGCATAATTGCATTAGAAAGGGCTCCTAATAGCATATCTCTGGCATAATTACATTAGGAAGTGCTCCTAATAGTATATCTGTGGCATAATTGCATTGAGAAAGTTGCATTAAGAAAGTCCTCCTAATAGCATATCTGTGGCATAATTGCATTGATAAAGTGCCCCTAATAGCATATCTGTGGCATAATTGCATTGAGAAAGTGCCCCTAACAGCATATCTGTGGCATACTTACATTGAGAAAGTGTTCCTAATAGTATATCTGTGGCATAATTGCATTGAGAAAGTAGCATTCAGAAAGTCTGCCCGATAGCATATCTGTGGCATTATTGCATTGAGAAAGTGCTCCTAATAGCATATCTGTGGCATAATTTTATTGTGAAAGTCCACCTAATAGCATATCTGTGGCATAATTGCATTGAGAAAGTGTTCCTAATAGCATATCTCTGGCATAATTGCATTGAGAAAGTTGCATTCAGAAAGTGCTCCTAATAGCATATCTGTGGCATATTTGCTTGAGAAAGTTGCATTGAGAAAGTGCTCCTAATAGCAAATCTGTGGCATCAATGCATTGAAAAAGTTGCATTCAGAAAGTCCTCCTAATAGCATATCTGATAGCATATCTGTGGCATAATTACATTGAGAAAGTTGCATTCAGAAAGTCTGCCCTATAGCATGCCTGTGGCATAATTGCATTGAGAAAGTTGCATTCAGAAAGTCTGCCCTATAGCATACCTGTGGCATAATTACATTGAGAAAGTGCTCCTAATAGCATATCTGTGGCATAATTACATTAAGAAAGTGCTCCTAATAGCATATCAGTGGCATAATTGCATTGAGAAAATTGCATTCAGAAAGTCCCCCTAATAACATATATGTGGCATAATTGCATTGAGAAAGTTGCACCCAGAAAGTCTGCTCTTTAGCATACCTGTGGCATAATTCCATTAAGAAAATTGCATTCAGAAAGTCCTCCTAATAGCATATCTGTGGCATAATTGCATTGTGAAAGTCCTCCTAATTGCATATCTGTGGCATAATTGCATTGTGAAACTGCTCCTAATAGCATATCTGTGGCATAATTGCATTGAGAAAGTGTTCCTAATAACATATCTGTGGCATAATTGCATTGAGAAAGTGCTTCTAGGAGCATATCTGTGGCATAATTGCATTGAGAAAGTTGCATTCAGAAAGTCTTCCCAATACCATATCTGTGGCATAATTGCATTGAGAAAGTTGCATTCAGAAAGTCATCCTAATAGCACATCTGTGGCATAATTGCATTAGAAAGGGCTCCTAATAGCATATCTCTGCCATAATTGCATTAGAAAGTGCTCCTAATAGTATATCTGCGGCATAATTGCATTGAGAAAGTTGCATTCAGAAGGTCCTCCCAATAGCATATCTGTGGCATAATTGCATTGAGAAAGTTGCATTCAGAAAGTGCTCCTAATAGCATATCTGTGGCATAATTGCATTGATAATATGTTCCTAATAGCATATCTGTTGCATAAGTGCATTGAGAAAGTGCTCCTAATAGCATATCTGTGGTATAATTTCATTGAGAAAGTGTTCCTAATAGCATATCTGTGGCATAATTGCATTGAGAAAGTTGCGCTCAGAAAGTCTGCCCTATAGCATATCTCTGGCATAATTGCATTGAGAAAGTTGCATTAAGAAAGTCCTCCTAATAGCATATCTGTGGCATAATTGCATTGATAAAGTGCCCCTAATAGCATATCTGTGGCATAATTGCATTGAGAAAGTGCCCCTAACAGCATATCTGTGGCATACTTACATTGAGAAAGTGTTCCTAATAGTATATCTGTGGCATAATTGCATTGAGAAAGTAGCATTCAGAAAGTCTGCCCGATAGCATATCTGTGGCATTATTGCATTGAGAAAGTGCTCCTAATAGCATATCTGTGGCATAATTTCATTGTGAAAGTCCACCTAATAGCATATCTGTGGCATAATTGCATTGAGAAAGTGTTCCTAATAGCATATCTCTGGCATAATTGCATTGAGAAAGTTGCATTCAGAAAGTGCTCCTAATAGCATATCTGTGGCATATTTGCTTGAGAAAGTTGCATTGAGAAAGTGCTCCTAATAGCAAATCTGTGGCATCATTGCATTGAAAAAGTTGCATTCAGAAAGTCCTCCTAATAGCCTATCTGATAGCATATCTGTGGCATAATTACATTGAGAAAGTTGCATTCAGAAAGTCTGCCCTATAGCATGCCTGTGGCAAAATTGCATTGAGAAAGTTGCATTCAGAAAGTCTGTCCTATAGCATACCTGTGGCATAATTACATTGAGAAAGTGCTCCTAATAGCATATCTGTGGCATAATTACATTAAGAAAGTGCTCCTAATAGCATATCAGTGGCATAATTGCATTGAGAAAATTGCATTCAGAAAGTCCCCCTAATAACCTATATGTGGCATAATTGCATTGAGAAAGTTGCACCCAGAAAGTCTGCTCTTTAGCATACCTGTGGCATAATTCCATTAAGAAAATTGCATTCAGAAAGTCCTCCTAATAGCATATCTGTGGCATAATTGCATTGTGAAAGTCCTCCTAATTGCATATCTGTGGCATAATTGCATTGTGAAACTGCTCCTAATAGCATATCTGTGGCATAATTGCATTGAGAAAGTGTTCCTAATAACATATCTGTGGCATAATTGCATTGAGAAAGTGCTTCTAGTAGCATATCTGTGGCATAATTGCATTGAGAAAGTTGCATTCAGAAAGTCTTCCCAATACCATATCTGTGGCATAATTGCATTGAGAAAGTTGCATTCAGAAAGTCATCCTAATAGCACATCTGTGGCATAATTGCATTAGAAAGGGCTCCTAATAGCATATCTCTGGCATAATTGCATTAGAAAGTGCTCCTAATAGTATATCTGTGGCATAATTGCATTGAGAAAGTTGCATTCAGAAAGTCCTCCCAATAGCATATCTGTGGCATAATTGCATTGAGAAAGTTGCATTGAGAAAGTGCTCCTAGTATCAAATCTGTGGCATAATTGCGTTGAGAAAGTTGCATTCAGAAAGTCCTCCTAATAGCATATCTGTGCCTTAATTGCATTGAGAAAGTTGCACTCAGAAAGTCTGCCCTATAGCATATCTGTGGCATAATTTCACTGAGAAAGTTGCATTCAGAAAGTCCTCCTAATGGCATATCTGTGGCATAATTGCATTGAGAAAGTTGCTCTCAGAAAGTCTGCCCTATAGCATACCGGGGGCATAGTTCCATTGGGAAAGTGTTTCTAATAATATATCTTTGGCATAATTGCATTGAGAAAGTTGCACTTGGAACGTCTGCCCTGTAGCGTACCAGTGGGATAATTGAATTGAGAAAGTTGCATTCAGAAAATCCTCCTAATAGCATATCTGTGGAATAATTGCATTGAGAAAGTGGCATTCAGGATGTCTGCCCCATAGCATACCTGTGGCATAATTGCATTGCGAAAGTTGCATTCAAAAGTCCTCCTAATAGCATATCTGTGGCATAATTGCATTGAGAAAGTGCCCCTAACAGCATATCTGTGGCATAATTACATTGAGAAAGTGTTCCTAATAGTATATCTGTGGCATAATTGCATTGAGAAAGTAGCATTCAGAAAGTCTGCCCGATAGCATATCTGTGGCATAATTGCATTGAGAAAGTGCTCCTAATAGCATATCTGTGGCATAATTGCATTGTGAAAGTGCACCTAATAGCATATCTATGGCATAATTGCATTGAGAAAATGTTCCTAATAGCATATCTCTGGCATAATTGCATTGAGAAAGTTGCATTCAGAAAGTGCTCCTAATAGCATATCTGTGGCATATTTGCATTGAGAAAGTTGCATTGAGAAAGTGCTCCTAATAGCAAATCTGTGGCATCATTGCATTGAAAAAGTTGCATTCAGAAAGTCGTCCTAATAGCATATCTGATAGCATATCTGTGGCATAATTACATTGAGAAAGTTGCATTCAGAAAGTCTGCCCTATAGCATGCCTGTGGCATAATTGCATTGAGAAAGTTGCATTCAGAAAGTCTGCCCTATAGCATACCTGTGGCATAATTACATTGAGAAAGTGCTTCTAATAGCATATCTGTGGCATAATTACATTAAGAAAGTGCTCCTAATAGCATATCAGTGGCATAATTGCATTGAGAAAATTGCATTCAGAAAGTCCCCCTAATAACATATATGTGGCATAATTGCATTGAGAAAGTGTTCCTAATAAAATATCTGTGGCATATTTGCATTGAGAAAGTGCTCCTAATAACATATATGTGGCATAATTGCATTGAGAAAGTTGCATTCAGAGAAAGTCCTCCCAATAGCATATCTGTGGCATAATTGCATTGAGAAAGTTGCATTCAGAAAGTCCTCCTAATAGCATATCAGTGGCAGAATTGCATTGAGAAACTGCTCCTAATAGCATATCTGTGGCATAATTGCATTAGAAAGTGCTCCTAATAGCATATCTGGGGCATAATTGCATTGAGAAAGTTGGATTCAGAAAGTCCTCACAAAAGCATATCTGGGGCATAATTGCATTGAGAAAGTGTTCCTAATAGCATATCCGTGGCATAATTGCATTGAGAAAGTGCTCCTAATAGCATATCCGTGGCATAATTGCATTGAGAAAGTGCTCATAATAGCATATCTGTGGCATAATTGCATTGAGAAAGTTGCACTCAGAAAGTCTGCCCTATAGCATATCTGTGGCATAATTTCACTGAGAAAGTTGCATTCAGAAAGTCCTCCTAATGGCATATCTGTGGGATAATTGCATTGAGAAAGTTGCACTCAGAAAGTCTGCCCTATAGCATACCGGGGGCATAGTTCCATTGGGAAAGTGTTCCTAATAATATATCTTTGGCATAATTGCATTGAGAAAGTTGCACTTGGAACGTCTGCCCTGTAGCGTACCAGTGGGATAATTGAATTGAGAAAGTTGCATTCAGAAAATCCTCCTAATAGCATATCTGTGGCATAATTGCATTGAGAAAGTGGCATTCAGGATGTCTGCCCCATAGCATACCTGTGGCATAATTGCATTGCGAAAGTTGCATTCAAAAGTCCTCCTAATAGCATATCTGTGGCATAATTGCATTGATAAAGTGCCCCTAATAGCATATCTGTGGCATAATTGCATTGAGAAAGTGCCCCTAACAGCATATCTGTGGCATAATTACATTGAGAACGTGTTCCTAATAGTATATCTGTGGCATAAATGCATTGAGAAAGTGCACCTAATAGCATATCTGTGGCATAATTGCATTGTGAAAGTGCACCTAATAGCATATCTGTGGCATAATTGCATTGAGAAAATGTTCCTAATAGCATATCTCTGGCATAATTGCATTGAGAAAGTTGCATTCAGAAAGTGCTCCTAATAGCATATCTGTGGCATATTTGCTTGAGAAAGTTGCATTGAGAAAGTGCTCCTAATAGCAAATCTGTGGCATCAATGCATTGAAAACGTTGCATTCAGAAAGTCCTCCTAATAGCATATCTGATAGCATATCTGTGGCATAATTACATTGAGAAAGTTGCATTCAGAAAGTCTGCCCTATAGCATGCCTGTGGCATAATTGCATTGAGAAAGTTGCATTCAGAAAGTCTGCCCTATAGCATACCTGTGGCATAATTACATTGAGAAAGTGCTCCTAATAGCATATCTGTGGCATAATTACATTAAGAAAGTGCTCCTAATAGCATATTAGTGGCATAATTGCATTGAGAAAATTGCATTCAGAAAGTCCCCCTAATAACATATATGTGGCATAATTGCATTGAGAAAGTTGCACCCAGAAAGTCTGCTCTTTAGCATACCTGTGGCATAATTCCATTAAGAAAATTGCATTCAGAAAGTCCTCCTAATAGCATATCTGTGGCATAATTGCATTGTGAAAGTCCTCCTAATTGCATATCTGTGGCATAATTGCATTGTGAAACTGCTCCTAATAGCATATCTGTGGCATAATTGCATTGAGAAAGTGTTCCTAATAACATATCTGTGGCATAATTGCATTGAGAAAGTGCTTCTAGGAGCATATCTGTGGCATAATTGCATTGAGAAAGTTGCATTCAGAAAGTCTTCCCAATACCATATCTGTGGCATAATTGCATTGAGAAAGTTGCATTCAGAAAGTCATCCTAATAGCATATCTCTGGTATAATTGCATTAGAAAGTGCTCCTAATAGTATATCTGCGGCATAATTGCATTGAGAAAGTTGCATTCAGAAATTCCTCCCAATAGCATATCTGTGGCATAATTGCATTGAGAAAGTTGCATTCAGAAAGTGCTCCTAATAGCATATCTGTGGCATAATTGCATTGATAACATGTTCCTAATAGCATATCTGTTGCATAAGTGCATTGAGAAAGTGCTCCTAATAGCATATCTGTGGTATAATTTCATTGAGAAAGTGTTCCTAATAGCATATCTGTGGCATAATTGCATTGAGAAAGTTGCGCTCAGAAAGTCTGCCCTATAGCATATCTCTGGCATAATTGCATTGAGAAAGTTGCATTAAGAAAGTCCTCCTAATAGCATATCTGTGGCATAATTGCATTGATAAAGTGCCCCTAATAGCATATCTGTGGCATAATTGCATTGAGAAAGTGCCCCTAACAGCATATCTGTGGCATACTTACATTAAGAAAGTGTTCCTAATAGTATATCTGTGGCATAATTGCATTGAGAAAGTAGCATTCAGAAAGTCTGCCCGATAGCATATCTGTGGCATTATTGCATTGAGAAAGTGCTCCTAATAGCATATCTGTGGCATAATTTCATTGTGAAAGTCCACCTAATAGCATATCTGTGGCATAATTGCATTGAGAAAGTGTTCCTAATAGCATATCTCTGGCATAATTGCATTGAGAAAGTTGCATTCAGAAAGTGCTCCTAATAGCATATCTGTGGCATATTTGCTTGAGAAAGTTGCATTGAGAAAGTGCTCCTAATAGCAAATCTGTGGCATCATTGCATTCGAAAAGTTGCATTCAGAAAGTCCTCCTAATAGCATATCTGATAGCATATCTGTGGCATAATTACATTGAGAAAGTTGCATTCAGAAAGTCTGCCCTATAGCATGCCTGTGGCAAAATTGCATTGAGAAAGTTGCATTCAGAAAGTCTGTCCTATAGCATACCTGTGGCATAATTACATTGAGAAAGTGCTCCTAATAGCATATCTGTGGCATAATTACATTAAGAAAGTGCTCCTAATAGCATATCAGTGGCATAATTGCATTGAGAAAATTGCATTCAGAAAGTCCCCCTAATAACCTATATGTGGCATAATTGCATTGAGAAAGTTGCACCCAGAAAGTCTGCTCTTTAGCATACCTGTGGCATAATTCCATTAAGAAAATTGCATTCAGAAAGTCCTCCTAATAGCATATCTGTGGCATAATTGCATTGTGAAAGTCCTCCTAATTGCATATCTGTGGCATAATTGCATTGTGAAACTGCTCCTAATAGCATATCTGTGGCATAATTGCATTGAGAAAGTGTTCCTAATAACATATCTGTGGCATAATTGCATTGAGAAAGTGCTTCTAGTAGCATATCTGTGGCATAATTGCATTGAGAAAGTTGCATTCAGAAAGTCTTCCCAATACCATATCTGTGGCATAATTGCATTGAGAAAGTTGCATTCAGAAAGTCATCCTAATAGCACATCTGTGGCATAATTGCATTAGAAAGGGCTCCTAATAGCATATCTCTGGCATAATTGCATTAGAAAGTGCTCCTAATAGTATATCTGTGGCATAATTGCATTGAGAAAGTTGCATTCAGAAAGTCCTCCCAATAGCATATCTGTGGCATAATTGCATTGAGAAAGTTGCATTCAGAAAGTGCTCCTAATAGCATATCTGTGGCATAAATGCATTGAGAAGTTGCATTCAGAAAGTCCTCCTAATAGCATATCTGTGGCATAATTGCATTGATAACATGTTCCTAATAGCATATCTGTTGCATAAGTGCATTGAGAAAGTGCTCCTAATAGCATATCTGTGGTATAATTTCATTGAGAAAGTGTTCCTAATAGCATATCTGTGGCATAATTGCATTGAGAAAGTTGCGCTCAGAAAGTCTGCCCTATAGCATATCTCTGGCATAATTGCATTGAGAAAGTTGCATTCAGAAAGTCCTCCTAATTGCATATCTGTGGCATAATCGCATTGAGAAAGTTGCTCTCAGAAAGTCTGCCCTATAGCATACTGGTGGCATAGTTGCATTGGGAACGTGCTCCTAATAGCATATCTGTGGCATAATTGCATTGAGAAAGTTGCACTTGGAAGGTCTGCCCTGTAGCGTACTTGTGGGATAACTGAATTGTTAAAGTTGCATTCAGAAAATCCTCCTAATAGCATGTCTGTGGCATAGTTTTATTTAGAAAATTGCATTCAGAAAGTCTGCCCTATAGCATATCTATAGCATAATTGCTTTCAGAAAGTTACACACAGAAGGTCAGCCTAATAGTATATCTGTGGCATGATTGCATTGAGAAAGTTGCATTGAGAAAGTTCTCCTAATATCATATCTGTGGCATAATTGCGTTGAGAAAGTTGCATTCAGAAAGTCCTCCTAATAGCATATCTGTGACACAATTGCATTGAGAAAGTTGCATTGAGAAAGTGCTCCTAATATCATATCTGTGGCATAATTGCATTGAGAAAGTTGCATTCAGAAAGTCTGCCCTATAGCATACCTGTGGCATAATTACATTGAAAAAGTGCTCCTAATAGCATATATGTGGTATAATTGCATTGAGAAAATTGCATTCAGAAAGTCCTCCTAATAACATATCTGTGGGATAATTGCATTGAGAACGTTGCACTCAGAAAGTCCTCCTAATAGCATATCTGTGGCATAATTTCACTGAGAAAGTTGCATTCAGAAAGTCCTCCTAATAGCATATCTGTGGCATAATTGCATTGAGAAAGTTGCATTCAGAAAGTCTGCCCTATAGCATACCTGTGGCATAATTACATTGAAAAAGTGCTCCTAATAGCATATATGTGGTATAATTGCATTGAGAAAATTGCATTCAGAAAGTCTTCCTAATAACATATCTGTGGGATAATTGCATTGAGAACGTTGCACTCAGAAAGTCCTCCTAATAGCATATCTCTGGCATCATTGCATTGAGAAAGTTGCATTCAGAAAGTCCTCCTAATAGCATATCTGTGGCATAATTACATTGAGAAAGTTGTACTCAGAAATCTGCCCTATAGCATACCTGTGGCATAATTGCATTGAGAAAATTGCATTCAGAAAGTCCTCCTAATAGAATATCTGTGGCATAATTGCATTGAGAAAGTGCTCCTAATAGCATATATGTGGCATAATTGCATTGAGAAAGTTGCATTCAGAGAAAGCCCTCCCAATAGCATATCTGTGGCATAATTGCATTGAGAAAGTTGCATTCAGAAAGTCCTCCTAATAGCATATCTGTGGCATAATTGCATTGAGAAACTGCTCCTAATAGCATATCTGTGGCATAATTGCTTTAGAAAGTGCTCCTAATAGCATATCTGGGGCATAATTGCATTGAGAAAGTTGGATTCAGAAAGTCCTCACAATAGCATATCTGGGGAATAATTGCATTGAGAAAGTTGCATTGAGAAAGTGCTTCTAGTATCAAATCTGTGGCATAATTGCGTTGAGAAAGTTGCATTCAGAAAGTCCTCCTAATAGCATATCTGTGACATAATTGCATTGAGAAAGTGTTCCTAATAGCATATCCGTGGCATAATTGCATTGAGAAAGTGCTCCTAATAGCATACCTGTGGCATAATTGCATTGAGAAAGGTGCATTCAGAAAGTCCTCCTAATAACATATCTGTGGGATAATTGCATTGAGAACGTTGCACTCAGAAAGTCCTCCTAATAGCATATCTCTGGCATCATTGCATTGAGAAAGTTGCATTCAGAAAGTCCTCCTAATAGCATATCTGTGGCATAATTACATTGAGAAAGTTGTACTCAGAAATCTGCCCTATAGCATACCTGTGGCATAATTGCATTGAGAAAATTGCATTCAGAAATTCCTCCTAATAGAATATCTGTGGCATAATTGCATTGAGAAAGTGTTTCTAATAAAATATCTGTGGCATAATTGCATTGGGAAAGTGCTCCTAATAGCATATATGTGGCATAATTGCATTGAGAAAGTTGCATTCAGAGAAAGCCCTCCCAATAGCATATCTGTGGCATAATTGCATTTGAGAAAGTTGCACTCAGAAAGTCTGTCCTATAGCATACCGGGGGCATAGTTCCATTGGGAAAGTGTTCCTAATAACATATCTTTGGCATAATTGCATTGAGAAAGTTGCACTCGGAACGTCTGCCCTGTAGCGTACCAGTGGGATAATTGAATTGAGAAATTTGCATTCAGAAAATCCTCCTAATAGCATATCTGTGGCATAATTGCATTGAGAAAGTGGCATTCAGGATGTCTGCCCCATAGCATACCTGTGGCATAATTGCATTGCGAAAGTTGCATTCAAAAGTCCTCCTAATAGCATATCTGTGGCATAATTGCATTGAGAAAGTGTTCCTAATAGTATATCTGTGGCATAATTGCATTGAGAAAGTAGCATTCAGAAAGTCTGCCCGATAGCATATCTGTGGCATAATTGCATTGAGAAAGTGCTCCTAATAGCATATCTGTGGCATAATTGCATTGAGAAAATTGCATTCAGAAAATCCTCCTAATTGCATATCTGTGGCATAATTGCATTGTGAAAGTGCTCCTAATAGCTTATCTGTGGCATAATTGCATTGAGAAAGTGTTCCTAATAACATATCTGTGGCATAATTGCATTGAGAAAGTGCTTCTAGTAGCATATCTGTGGCATAATTGCATTGAGAAAGTTGCATTCAGAAAGTCTTCCCAATACCATATCTGTGGCATAATTGCATTGGGAATGTTGCATTCAGAAAGTCATCCTAATAGCATATCTGTGGCATAATTGCATTGAGAAAGTGCTCCTAATAGCACATCTGTGAGATACTTGCATTAGAAAGTGCTCCTAATAGCATATCTGTGGCATAATTGCATTGAGAAAGTTGCACTCAGAAAGTCTGCCCTATAGCATATCTGTGGCATAATTTCACTGAGAAAGTTGCATTCAGAAAGTCCTCCTAATGGCATATCTGTGGCATAATTGCATTGAGAAAGTTGCACTCAGAAAGTCTGCCCTATAGCATACCGGGGGCATAATTGCATTGAGAAAATTGCATTCAGAAAGTCCTCCTAATAGAATATCTGTGGCATAATTGCATTGAGAAAGTGTTCCTAATAAAATATCTGTGGCATATTTGCATTGAGAAAGTGCTCCTAATAGCATATATGAGGCATAATTGCATTGAGAAAGTTGCATTCAGAAAGTCCTCCAAATAGCATATCAGTGGCAGAATTGCATTGAGAAACTGCTCCTAATAGCATATCTGTGGCATAATTGCATTAGAAAGTGCTCCTAATAGCATATCTGGGGCATAATTGCATTGAGAAAGTTGGATTCAGAAAGTCCTCACAATAGCATATCTGGGGCATAATTGCATTGAGAAAGTTGCATTGAGAAAGTGCTCCTAGTATCAAATCTGTGGCATAATTGCGTTGAGAAAGTTGCATTCAGAAAGTCCTCCTAATAGCATATCTGTGACATAATTGCATTGAGAAAGTGTTCCTAATAGCATATCCGTGGCATAATTGCATTGAGAAAGTGCTCCTAATAGCATATCTGTGGCATAATTGCATTGAGAAAGGTGCATTCAGAAAGTCCTCCTAATAGCATATCTGTGCCTTAATTGCATTGAGAAAGTTGCACTCAGAAAGTCTGCCCTATAGCATATCTGTGGCATAATTTCACTGAGAAAGTTGCATTCAGAAAGTCCTCCTAATGGCATATCTGTGGCATAATTGCATTGAGAAAGTTGCTCTCAGAAAGTCTGCCCTATAGCATACCGGGGGCATAGTTCCATTGGGAAAGTGTTCCTAATAATATATCTTTGGCATAATTGCATTGAGAAAGTTGCACTTGGAACGTCTGCCCTGTAGCGTACCAGTGGGATAATTGATTTGAGAAAGTTGCATTCAGAAAATCCTCCTAATAGCATATCTGTGGCATAATTGCATTGAGAAAGTGGCATTCAGGATGTCTGCCCCATAGCATACCTGTGGCATAATTGCATTGCGAAAGTTGCATTCAAAAGTCCTCCTAATAGCATATCTGTGGCATAATTGCATTGATAAAGTGCCCCTAATAGCATATCTGTGGCATAATTGCATTGAGAAAGTGCCCCTAACAGCATATCTGTGGCATAATTACATTGAGAAAGTGTTCCTAATAGTATATCTGTGGCATAATTGCATTGAGAAAGTAGCATTCAGAAAGTCTGCCCGATAGCATATCTGTGGCATAATTGCATTGAGAAAGTGCTCCTAATAGCATATCTGTGGCATAATTGCATTGTGAAAGTGCACTTAATAGCATATCTGTGGCATAATTGCATTGAGAAAATGTTCCTAATAGCATATCTCTGGCATAATTGCATTGAGAAAGTTGCATTCAGAAAGTGCTCCTAATAGCATATCTGTGGCATATTTGCATTGAGAAAGTTGCATTGAGAAAGTGCTCCTAATAGCAAATCTGTGGCATCATTGCATTGAAAAAGTTGCATTCAGAAAGTCGTCCTAATAGCATATCTGATAGCATATCTGTGGCATAATTACATTGAGAAAGTTGCATTCAGAAAGTCTGCCCTATAGCATGCCTGTGGCATAATTGCATTGAGAAAGTTGCATTCAGAAAGTCTGCCCTATAGCATACCTGTGGCATAATTACATCGAGAAAGTGCTCCTAATAGCATATCTGTGGCATAATTACATTAAGAAAGTGCTCCTAATAGCATATCAGTGGCATAATTGCATTGAGAAAATTGCATTCAGAAAGTCCCCCTAATAACATATATGTGGCATAATTGCATTGAGAAAGTGTTCCTAATAAAATATCTGTGGCATATTTGCATTGAGAAAGTGCTCCTAATAGCATACATGTGGCATAATTGCATTGAGAAAGTTGCATTCAGAGAAAGTCCTCCCAATAGCATATCTGTGGCATAATTGCATTGAGAAAGTTGCATTCAGAAAGTCCTCCTAATAGCATATCAGTGGCATAATTGCATTGAGAAACTGCTCCTAATAGCATATCTGTGGCATAATTGCATTAGAAAGTGCTCCTAATAGCATATCTGGGGCATAATTGCATTGAGAAAGTTGGATTCAGAAAGTCCTCACAATAGCATATCTGGGGCATAATTGCATTGAGAAAGTTGCATTGAGAAAGTGCTCCTAGTATCAAATCTGTGGCATAATTGCGTTGAGAAAGTTGCATTCAGAAAGTCCTCCTAATAGCATATCTGTGACATAATTGCATTGAGAAAGTGTTCCTAATAGCATATCTGTGGCATAATTGCATTGAGAAAGTGCTCCTAATAGCATATCCGTGGCATAATTGCATTGAGAAAGTGCTCCTAATAGCATATCTGTGGCATAATTGCATTGAGAAAGTTGCACTCAGAAAGTCTGCCCTATAGCATATCTGTGGCATAATTTCACTGAGAAAGTTGCATTCAGAAAGTCCTCCTAATGGCATATCTGTGGCATAATTGCATTGAGAAAGTTGCACTCAGAAAGTCTGCCCTATAGCATACCGGGGGCATAGTTCCATTGGGAAAGTGTTCCTAATAATATATCTTTGGCATAATTGCATTGAGAAAGTTGCACTTGGAACGTCTGCCCTGTAGCGTACCAGTGGGATAATTGAATTGAGAAAGTTGCATTCAGAAAATCCTCCTAATAGCATATCTGTGGCATAATTGCATTGAGAAAGTGGCATTCAGGATGTCTGCCCCATAGCATACCTGTGGCATAATTGCATTGCGAAAGTTGCATTCAAAAGTCCTCCTAATAGCATATCTGTGGCATAATTGCATTGATAAAGTGCCCCTAATAGCATATCTGTGGCATAATTGCATTGAGAAAGTGCCCCTAACAGCATATCTGTGGCATAATTACATTGAGAAAGTGTTCCTAATAGTATATCTGTGGCATAATTGCATTGAGAAAGTAGCATTCAGAAAGTCTGCCCGATAGCATATCTGTGGCATAATTGCATTGAGAAAGTGCTCCTAACAGCATATCTGTGGCATAATTGCATTGTGAAAGTGCACCTAATAACATATCTGTGGCATAATTGCATTGAGAAAATGTTCCTAATAGCATATCTCTGGCATAATTGCATTGAGAAAGTTGCATTCAGAAAGTGCTCCTAATAGCATATCTGTGGCATATTTGCATTGAGAAAGTTTCATTGAGAAAGTGCTCCTAATAGCAAATCTGTGGCATCATTGCATTGAAAAAGTTGCATTCAGAAAGTCGTCCTAATAGCATATCTGATAGCATATCTGTGGCATAATTACATTGAGAAAGTTGCATTCAGAAAGTCTGCCCTATAGCATGCCCGTGGCATAATTGCATTGAGAAAGTTGCATTCAGAAAGTCTGCCCTATAGCATACCTGTGGCATAATTACATTGAGAAAGTGCTCCTAATAGCATATCTGTGGCATAATTACATTAAGAAAGTGCTCCTAATAGCATATCAGTGGCATAATTGCATTGAGAAAATTGCATTCAGAAAGTCCCCCTAATAACATATATGTGGCATAATTGCATTGAGAAATTTGCACTCAGAAAGTCTGCCCTATAGCATACCTGTGGCATAATTCCATTAAGAAAATTGCATTCAGAAAGTCCCCCTAATAGCATATCTGTGGCATAATTACATTGAGAAAGTTGCACTCAGAAAGTTGGCCCTATAGCATACCTGTGGCATAATTGCATTGAGAAAGTTGCATTCAGAAAGTCTGCCCTATAGCATGCCTGTGGCATAATTGCATTGAGAAAGTTGCATTCAGAAAGCCTGCCCTATAGCATACCTGTGGCATAATTACATTGAGAAAGTGCTCCTAATAACATATCTGTGGCATAATTGCATTAAGAAAGTGCTCCTAATAGCATATCAGTGGCATAATTGCATTGAGAAAATTGCATTCAGAAAGTCCCCCTAATAACATATATGTGGCATAATTGCATTGAGAAAGTTGCACTCAGAAAGTCTGCCCTATAGCATACCTGTGGCATAATTCCATTAAGAAAATTGCATTCAGAAAGTCCTCCTAATAGCATATCTCTGGCATAATTGCATTGTGAAAGTCCTCCTAATAGCATATCTGTGAGAAAGTTGCATTCAGAAAGTCCCCCTAATAGCATATCTGTGGCATAATTACATTGAGAAAGTTGCACTCAGAAAGTTGGCCCTATAGCATACCTGTGGCATAATTGCATTGAGAAAATTGCATTCAGAAAATCCTCCTAATTGCATATCTGTGGCATAATTGCATTGTGAAAGTGCTCCTAATAGCTTATCTGTGGCATAATTGCATTGAGAAAGTGTTCCTAATAACATATCTGTGGCATAATTGCATTGAGAAAGTGCTTCTAGTAGCATATCTGTGGCATAATTGCATTGAGAAAGTTGCATTCAGAAAGTCTTCCCAATACCATATCTGTGGCATAATTGCATTGGGAATGTTGCATTCAGAAAGTCATCCTAATAGCATATCTGTGGCATAATTGCATTGAGAAAGTGCTCCTAATAGCACATCTGTGGCATACTTGCATTAGAAAGTGCTCCTAATAGCATATCTGTGGCATAATTGCATTGAGAAAGTTGCACTCAGAAAGTCTGCCCTATAGCATATCTGTGGCATAATTTCACTGAGAAAGTTGCATTCAGAAAGTCCTCCTAATGGCATATCTGTGGCATAATTGCATTGAGAAAGTTGCACTCAGAAAGTCTGCCCTATAGTATACCGGGGGCATAATTGCATTGAGAAAATTGCATTCAGAAAGTCCTCCTAATAGAATATCTGTGGCATAATTGCATTGAGAAAGTGTTCCTAATAAAATATCTGTGACATATTTGCATTGAGAAAGTGCTCCTAATAGCATATATGTGGCATAATTGCATTGAGAAAGTTGCATTCAGAGAAAGTCCTCCCAATAGCATATCTGTGGCATAATTGCATTGAGAAAGTTGCATTCAGAAAGTCCTCCTAATAGCATATCAGTGGCAGAATTGCATTGAGAAACTGCTCCTAATAGCATATCTGTGGCATAATTGCATTAGAAAGTGCTCCTAATAGCATATCTGGGGCATAATTGCATTGAGAAAGTTGGATTCAGAAAGTCCTCACAATAGCATATCTGGGGCATAATTGCATTGAGAAAGTTGCATTGAGAAAGTGCTCCTAGTATCAAATCTGTGGCATAATTGCGTTGAGAAAGTTGCATTCAGAAAGTCCTCCTAATAGCATATCTGTGACATAATTGCATTGAGAAAGTGTTCCTAATAGCATATCCGTGGCATAATTGCATTGAGAAAGTGCTCCTAATAGCATATCTGTGGCATAATTGCATTGAGAAAGGTGCATTCAGAAAGTCCTCCTAATAGCATATCTGTGCCTTAATTGCATTGAGAAAGTTGCACTCAGAAAGTCTGCCCTATAGCATATCTGTGGCATAATTTCACTGAGAAAGTTGCATTCAGAAAGTCCTCCTAATGGCATATCTGTGGCATAATTGCATTGAGAAAGTTGCTCTCAGAAAGTCTGCCCTATAGCATACTGGGGGCATAGTTCCATTGGGAAAGTGTTCCTAATAATATATCTTTGGCATAATTGCATTGAGAAAGTTGCACTTGGAACGTCTGCCCTGTAGCGTACCAGTGGGATAATTGAATTGAGAAAGTTGCATTCAGAAAATCCTCCTAATAGCATATCTGTGGCATAATTGCATTGAGAAAGTGGCATTCAGGATGTCTGCCCCATAGCATACCTGTGGCATAATTGCATTGCGAAAGTTGCATTCAAAAGTCCTCCTAATAGCATATCTGTGGCATAATTGCATTGATAAAGTGCCCCTAATAGCATATATGTGGCATAATTGCATTGAGAAAGTGCCCCTAACAGCATATCTGTGGCATAATTACATTGAGAAAGTGTTCCTAATAGTATATCTGTGGCATAATTGCATTGAGAAAGTAGCATTCAGAAAGTCTGCCCGATAGCATATCTGTGGCATAATTGCATTGAGAAAGTGCTCCTAATAGCATATCTGTGGCATAATTGCATTGTGAAAGTGCACCTAATAGCATATCTGTGGCATAATTGCATTGAGAAAATGTTCCTAATAGCATATCTCTGGCATAATTGCATTGAGAAAGTTGCATTCAGAAAGTGCTCCTAATAGCATATCTGTGGCATATTTGCATTGAGAAAGTTGCATTGAGAAAGTGCTCCTAATAGCAAATCTGTGGCATCATTGCATTGAAAAAGTTGCATTCAGAAAGTCGTCCTAATAGCATATCTGATAGCATATCTGTGGCATAATTACATTGAGAAAGTTGCATTCAGAAAGTCTGCCCTATAGCATGCCTGTGGCATAATTGCATTGAGAAAGTTGCATTCAGAAAGTCTGCCCTATAGCATACCTGTGGCATAATTACATTGAGAAAGTGCTCCTAATAGCATATCTGTGGCATAATTACATTAAGAAAGTGCTCCTAATAGCATATCAGTGGCATAATTGCATTGAGAAAATTGCATTCAGAAAGTCCCCCTAATAACATATATGTGGCATAATTGCATTGAGAAATTTGCACTCAGAAAGTCTGCCCTATAGCATACCTGTGGCATAATTCCATTAAGAAAATTGCATTCAGAAAGTCCCCCTAATAGCATATCTGTGGCATAATTACATTGAGAAAGTTGCACTCAGAAAGTTGGCCCTATAGCATACCTGTGGCATAATTGCATTGAGAAAGTTGCATTCAGAAAGTCTGCCCTATAGCATGCCTGTGGCATAATTGCATTGAGAAAGTTGCATTCAGAAAGCCTGCCCTATAGCATACCTGTGGCATAATTACATTGAGAAAGTGCTCCTAATAACATATCTGTGGCATAATTGCATTAAGAAAGTGCTCCTAATAGCATATCAGTGGCATAATTGCATTGAGAAAATTGCATTCAGAAAGTGCTCCTAATAGCATATCTGTGGCATATTTGCATTGAGAAAGTTGCACTCAGAAAGTCTGCCCTATAGCATACCTGTGGCATAATTCCATTAAGAAAATTGCATTCAGAAAGTCCTCCTAATAGCATATCTCTGGCATAATTGCATTGTGAAAGTCCTCCTAATAGCATATCTGTGAGAAAGTTGCATTCAGAAAGTCCCCCTAATAGCATATCTTTGGCATAATTACATTGAGAAAGTTGCACTCAGAAAGTTGGCCCTATAGCATACCTGTGGCATAATTGCATTGAGAAAATTGCATTCAGAAAATCCTCCTAATTGCATATCTGTGGCATAATTGCATTGTGAAAGTGCTCCTAATAGCTTATCTGTGGCATAATTGCATTGAGAAAGTGTTCCTAATAACATATCTGTGGCATAATTGCATTGAGAAAGTGCTTCTAGTAGCATATCTGTGGCATAATTGCATTGAGAAAGTTGCATTCAGAAAGTCTTCCCAATACCATATCTGTGGCATAATTGCATTGGGAATGTTGCATTCAGAAAGTCATCCTAATAGCATATCTGTGGCATAATTGCATTGAGAAAGTGCTCCTAATAGCACATCTGTGGCATAATTGCATTGAGAAAGTTGCACTCAGAAAGTCTGCCCTATAGCATATCTGTGGCATAATTTCACTGAGAAAGTTGCATTCAGAAAGTCCTCCTAATGGCATATCTGTGGCATAATTGCATTGAGAAAGTTGCACTCAGAAAGTCTGCCCTATAGCATACCGGGGGCATAATTGCATTGAGAAAATTGCATTCAGAAAGTCCTCCTAATAGAATATCTGTGGCATAATTGCATTGAGAAAGTGTTCCTAATAAAATATATGTGGCATATTTGCATTGAGAAAGTGCTCCTAATAGCATATATGTGGCATAATTGCATTGAGAAAGTTGCATTCAGAGAAAGTCCTCCCAATAGCATATCTGTGGCATAATTGCATTGAGAAAGTTGCATTCAGAAAGTTCTCCTAATAGCATATCAGTGGCAGAATTGCATTGAGAAACTGCTCCTAATAGCATATCTGTGGCATAATTGCATTAGAAAGTGCTCCTAATAGCATATCTGGGGCATAATTGCATTGAGAAAGTTGGATTCAGAAAGTCCTCACAATAGCATATCTGGGGCATAATTGCATTGAGAAAGTTGCATTGAGAAAGTGCTCCTAGTATCAAATCTGTGGCATAATTGCGTTGAGAAAGTTGCATTCAGAAAGTCCTCCTAATAGCATATCTGTGACATAATTGCATTGAGAAAGTGTTCCTAATAGCATATCCGTGGCATAATTGCATTGAGAAAGTGCTCCTAATAGCATATCTGTGGCATAATTGCATTGAGAAAGGTGCATTCAGAAAGTCCTCCTAATAGCATATCTGTGCCTTAATTGCATTGAGAAAGTTGCACTCAGAAAGTCTGCCCTATAGCATATCTGTGGCATAATTTCACTGAGAAAGTTGCATTCAGAAAGTCCTCCTAATGGCATATCTGTGGCATAATTGCATTGAGAAAGTTGCTCTCAGAAAGTCTGCCCTATAGCATACCGGGGGCATAGTTCCATTGGGAAAGTGTTCCTAATAATATATCTTTGGCATAATTGCATTGAGAAAGTTGCACTTGGAACGTCTGCCCTGTAGCGTACCAGTGGGATAATTGAATTGAGAAAGTTGCATTCAGAAAATCCTCCTAATAGCATATCTGTGGCATAATTGCACTGAGAAAGTGGCATTCAGGATGTCTGCCCCATAGCATACCTGTGGCATAATTGCATTGCGAAAGTTGCATTCAAAAGTCCTCCTAATAGCATATCTGTGGCATAATTGCATTGATAAAGTGCCCCTAATAGCATATCTGTGGCATAATTGCATTGAGAAAGTGCCCCTAACAGCATATCTGTGGCATAATTACATTGAGAAAGTGTTCCTAATAGTATATCTGTGGCATAATTGCATTGAGAAAGTAGCATTCAGAAAGTCTGCCCGATAGCATATCTGTGGCATAATTGCATTGAGAAAGTGCTCCTAATAGCATATCTGTGGCATAATTGCATTGTGAAAGTGCACCTAATAGCATATCTGTGGCATAATTGCATTGAGAAAATGTTCTTAATAGCATATCTCTGGCATAATTGCATTGAGAAAGTTGCATTCAGAAAGTGCTCCTAATAGCATATCTGTGGCATATTTGCATTGAGAAAGATGCATTGAGAAAGTGCTCCTAATAGCAAATCTGTGGCATCATTGCATTGAAAAAGTTGCATTCAGAAAGTCGTCCTAATAGCATATCTGATAGCATCTCTGTGGCATAATTACATTGAGAAAGTTGCATTCAGAAAGTCTGCCCTATAGCATGCCTGTGGCATAATTGCATTGAGAAAGTTGCATTCAGAAAGTCTGCCCTATAGCATACCTGTGGCATAATTACATTGAGAAAGTGCTCCTAATAGCATATCTGTGGCATAATTACATTAAGAAAGTGCTCCTAATAGCATATCAGTGGCATAATTGCATTGAGAAAATTGCATTCAGAAAGTCCCCCTAATAACATATATATGGCATAATTGCATTGAGAAAGTGTTCCTAATAAAATATCTGTGGCATATTTGCATTGAGAAAGTGCTCCTAATAGCATATATGTGGCATAATTGCATTGAGAAAGTTGCATTCAGAGAAAGTCCTCCCAATAGCATATCTGTGGCATAATTGCATTGAGAAAGTTGCATTCAGAAAGTCCTCCTAATAGCATATCAGTGGCAGAATTGCATTGAGAAACTGCTCCTAATAGCATATCTGTGGCATAATTGCATTAGAAAGTGCTCCTAATAGCATATCTGGGGCATAATTGCATTGAGAAAGTTGGATTCAGAAAGTCCTCACAATAGCATATCTGGGGCATAATTGCATTGAGAAAGTTGCATTGAGAAAGTGCTCCTAGTATCAAATCTGTGGCATAATTGCGTTGAGAAAGTTGCATTCAGAAAGTCCTCCTAATAGCATATCTGTGACATAATTGCATTGAGAAAGTGTTCCTAATAGCATATCCGTGGCATAATTGCATTGAGAAAGGGCTCCTAATAGCATATCCGTGGCAAAATTGCATTGAGAAAGTGCTCCTAATAGCATATCTGTGGCATAATTGCATTGAGAAAGTTGCACTCAGAAAGTCTGCCCTATAGCATATCTGTGGCATAATTTCACTGAGAAAGTTGCATTCAGAAAGTCCTCCTAATGGCATATCTGTGGCATAATTGCATTGAGAAAGTTGCACTCAGAAAGTCTGCCCTATAGCATACCGGGGGCATAGTTCCATTGGGAAAGTGTTCCTAATAATATATCTTTGGCATAATTGCATTGAGAAAGTTGCACTTGGAACGTCTGCCCTGTAGCGTACCAGTGGGATAATTGAATTGAGAAAGTTGCATTCAGAAAATCCTCCTAATAGCATATCTGTGGCATAATTGCATTGAGAAAGTGGCATTCAGGATGTCTGCCCCATAGCATACCCGTGGCATAATTGCATTGCGAAAGTTGCATTCAAAAGTCCTCCTAATAGCATATCTGTGGCATAATTGCATTGATAAAGTGCCCCTAATAGCATATCTGTGGCATAATTGCATTGAGAAAGTGCCCCTAACAGCATATCTGTGGCATAATTACATTGAGAAAGTGTTCCTAATAGTATATCTGTGGCATAATTGCATTGAGAAAGTAGCATTCAGAAAGTCTGCCCGATAGCATATCTGTGGCATAATTGCATTGAGAAAGTGCTCCTAATAGCATATCTGTGGCATAATTGCATTGTGAAAGTGCACCTAATAGCATATCTGTGGCATAATTGCATTGAGAAAATGTTCCTAATAGCATATCTCTGGCATAATTGCATTGAGAAAGTTGCATTCAGAAAGTGCTCCTAATAGCATATCTGTGGCATATTTGCATTGAGAAAGTTGCATTGAGAAAGTGCTCCTAATAGCAAATCTGTGGCATCATTGCATTGAAAAAGTTGCATTCAGAAAGTCGTCCTAAAAGCATATCTGATAGCATATCTGTGGCATAATTACATTGAGAAAGTTGCATTCAGAAAGTCTGCCCTATAGCATGCCTGTGGCATAATTGCATTGAGAAAGTTGCATTCAGAAAGTCTGCCCTATAGCATACCTGTGGCATAATTACATTGAGAAAGTGCTCCTAATAGCATATCTGTGGCATAATTACATTAAGAAAGTGCTCCTAATAGCATATCAGTGGCATAATTGCATTGAGAAAATTGCATTCAGAAAGTCCCCCTAATAACATATATGTGGCATAATTGCATTGAGAAATTTGCACTCAGAAAGTCTGCCCTATAGCATACCTGTGGCATAATTCCATTAAGAAAATTGCATTCAGAAAGTCCCCCTAATAGCATATCTGTGGCATAATTACATTGAGAAAGTTGCACTCAGAAAGTTGGCCCTATAGCATACCTGTGGCATAATTGCATTGAGAAAATTGCATTCAGAAAATCCTCCTAATTGCATATCTGTGGCATAATTGCATTGTGAAAGTGCTCCTAATAGCTTATCTGTGGCATAATTGCATTGAGAAAGTGTTCCTAATAACATATCTGTGGCATAATTGCATTGAGAAAGTGCTTCTAGTAGCATATCTGTGGCATAATTGCATTGAGAAAGTTGCATTCAGAAAGTCTTCCCAATACCATATCTGTGGCATAATTGCATTGGGAATGTTGCATTCAGAAAGTCATCCTAATATGAAATCTGTGGCATAATTGCATTGAGAAAGTGCTCCTAATGGCACATCTGTGGCATAATTTCATTAGAAAGTGCTCCTAATAGCATATCTGTGGCATAATTGCATTGAGAAAGTTGCATTCAGAAAGTCATCCCAATAGCATATCTGTGGCATAATTGCATTGAGAAAGTTGCATTCAGAAAGTGCTCCTAATAGCATATCTGTGCCATAATTGCGTTGAGAAAGTTGCATTCAGAAAGTTCTCCTAATAGCATATCTGTGGCATAATTGCATTGAGAAAGTGCCCCTAACAGCATATCTGTGGCATAATTACATTGAGAAAGTGTTCCTAATAGTATATCTGTGGCATAATTGCATTGAGAAAGTAGCATTCAGAAAGTCTGCCCGATAGCATATCTGTGGCATAATTGCATTGAGAAAGTGCCCCTAACAGCATATCTGTGGCATAATTACATTGAGAAAGTGTTCCTAATAGTATATCTGTGGCATAATTGCATTGAGAAAGTAGCATTCAGAAAGTCCTCCTAATAGCACATCTCTGGCATAATTGCATTGTGAAAGTCCTATTAATAGCATATCTGTGAGAAAGTTGTATTCAGAAAGTCCCCCTAATAGCATATCTGTGGCATAATTACATTGAGAAAGTTGCACTCAGAAAGTTGGCCCTATAGCATACCTGTGGCATAATTGCATTGAGAAAATTGCATTCAGAAAATCCTCCTAATTGCATATCTGTGGCATAATTGCATTGTGAAAGTGCTCCTAATAGCTTATCTGTGGCATAATTGCATTGAGAAAGTGTTCCTAATAACATATCTGTGGCATAATTGCATTGAGAAAGTGCTTCTAGTAGCATATCTGTGGCATAATTGCATTGAGAAAGTTGCATTCAGAAAGTCTTCCCAATACCATATCTGTGGCATAATTGCATTGGGAATGTTGCATTCAGAAAGTCATCCTAATATGATATCTGTGGCATAATTGCATTGAGAAAGTGCTCCTAATAGCACACCTGTGGCATAATTTCATTAGAAAGTGCTCCTAATAGCATATCTGTGGCATAATTGCATTGAGAAAGTTGCATTCAGAAAGTCATCCCAATAGCATATCTGAGGCATAATTGCATTGAGAAAGTTGCATTGAGAAAGTGCTCCTAATAGCATATCTGTGCCATAATTGCGTTGAGAAAGTTGCATTCAGAAAGTTCTCCTAATAGCATATCTGTGGCATAATTGCATTGAGAAAGTGCCCCTAACAGCATATCTGTGGCATAATTACATTGAGAAAGTGTTCCTAATAGTATATCTGTGGCATAATTGCATTGAGAAAGTAGCATTCAGAAAGTCTGCCCGATAGCATATCTGTGGCATAATTGCATTGAGAAAGTGCTCCTAATAGCATATCTGTGGCATAATTGCATTGTGAAAGTGCACCTAATAGCATATCTGTGCCATAATTGCATTGAGAAAGTGTTCCTAATAGCATATATCTGGCATAATTGCATTGAGAAAGTTGCATTCAGAAAGTGCTCCTAATAGCATATCTGTGGCATATTTGCATTGAGAAAGTTGCATTGAGAAAGTGCTCCTAATAGCAAATCTGTGGCATCATTGCATTGAAAAAGTTGCATTCAGAAAGTCCTCCTAATAGCATATCTGATAGCATATCTGTGGCATAATTACATTGAGAAAGTTGCATTCAGAAAGTCTGCCCTATAGCATGCCTGTGGCATAATTGCATTGAGAAAGTTGCATTCAGAAAGTCTGCCCTATAGCATACCTGTGGCATAATTACATTGAGAAAGTGCTCATAATAGCATATCTGTGGCAAAATTACATTAAGAAAGTGCTCCTAATAGCATATCAGTGGCATAATTGCATTGAGAAAATTGCATTCAGAAAGTCCCCCTAATAACATATATGTGGCATAATTGCATTGAGAAAGTTGCACTCAGAAAGTCTGCCCTATAGCATACCTGTGGGATAATTCCATTAATAAAATTGCATTCAGAAAGTCCTCCTAATAGCATATCTGTGGCATAATTGCATTGTGAAAGTCCTAATAGCATATCTGTGAGAAAGTTGCATTCAGAACGTCCCCCTAATATCATATCTGTGGCATAATTGCATTGAGAAAGTTGCACTCATAAAGTTTGCCCTATAGCATACCTGTGGCATAATTGCATTGAGAAAATTGCATTCAGAAAGTCCTAATTGCATATCTGTGGCATAATTGCATTGTGAAAGTCCTCCTAATAGCATATCTGTGGCATAATTGCATTGAGAAAGTGTTCCTAATAACATATCTGTGGCATAATTGCATTGAGAAAGTGCTTCTAGTAGCATATCTGTGGCATAATTGCATTGAGAAAGTTGCATTCAGAAAGTCTTCCCAATACCATATCTGTGGCATAATTGCATTGAGAAATTTGCATTCGGAAAGTCATCCTAATGGCATATCTGTGGCATAATTGCATTGAGAAAGTGCTCCTAATAGCACATCTATGGCATAATTGCATTAGAAAGGGCTCCTAATAGCATATCTCTGGCATAATTGCATTAGAAAGTGCTCCTAATAGCATATCCGTGGCATAATTGCTTTGAGAAAGTTGCATTCAGAAAGTCCTCCCAATAGCATATCTGTGGCATAATTGCATTGAGAAAGTTGCATTCAGAAAGTGCTCCTAATAGCATATCTGTGGCATAATTGCGTTGAGAAAGTTGCATTCAGAAAGTCCTCCTAATAGCATATCTGTGGCATAATTTCATTGATAACATGTTCCTAATAGCATATCTGTTGCATAAGTGCATTGAGAAAGTGCTCCTAATAGCCTATCTGTGGCATAATTGCATCGAGAAAAGTGCATTCAGAAAGTCCTCCTAATAGCATATCTGTGGCATAATTTCATTGAGAAAGTGCTCCTAATAGCATATCTGTGGCATAATTGTATTGAGAAAGTTGCGCTCAGAAAGTCTGCCCTATTGCATATCTCTGGCATAATTGCATTGAGAAAGTTGCATTCCGAAAGTCCTCCTAATTGCATATCTGTGGCATAATCGCATTGAGAAAGTTGCTCTCAGAAAGTCTGCCCTATAGCATACTGGTGGCATAGTTGCATTGGGAAAGTGCTCCTAATAGCATATCTGTGGCATAATTGCATTGAGAAAGTTTCACTTGGAAGGTCTGCCCTGTAGCGTACTTGTGGGATAATTGAATTGATAAAGTTGCATTCAGAAAATCCTCCTAATAGCATGTCTGTGGCATAGTTGTATTTAGAAAATTGCATTCAGAAAGTCTGCCCTATAGCATATCTATAGCATAATTGCTTTCAGAAAGTTACACTCAGAAGGTCAGCCTAATAGTATATCTGTGGCATGATTGCATTGAGAAAGTTGCATTGAGAAAGTGCTCCTAATATCATATCTGTGGCATAATTGCGTTGAGAAAGTTGCATTCAGCAAGTCCTCCTAATAGCATATCTGTGACATAATTGCATTGAGAAAGTTGCATTGCGAAAGTGCTCCTAATATCATATCTGTGGCATAATTGCGTTGAGAAAGTTGCATTCAGAAAGTCCTCCTAATAACATATCTGTGACATAATTGCATTGAGAAAGTGTTCCTAATAGCATATCTGTGGCATAATTGCATTGAGAAAGTGCTCCTAATAGCATATCTGTGGCATAATTGCATTGAGAAAGGTGCATTCAGAAAGTCCTACTAATAGCATATCTGTGGCATAATTGCATTGAGAAAGTTGCACTCAGAAAGTCTGCCCTATAGCATATCTGTGGCATAATTTCACTGAGAAAGTTGCATTCAGAAAGTCTTCCTAATAGCATATCTCTGGCATAATTGCATTGAGAAAGTTGCACTTAGAAAGTCTGCACTATAGCATACCAGTGGCATAGTTGCATTGTGAAAGTTGCATTCAAAAGTCCTCCTAATAGCACATCTGTGGCATAATTGCATTGATAAAGTGCCCCTAATAGCATATGTGTGGCATAATTGCATTGAGAAAGTGCCCCTAATAGCATATCTGTGGCATAATTACATTGAGAAAGTGTTCCTAATAGTATATCTGTGGCATAATTGCATTGAGAAAGTAGCATTCAGAAAGTCTGCCCGATAGCATATCTGTGGCATAATTGCATTGAGAAAGTGCTCCTAATAGTATATCTGTGGCATAATTGCATTGTGAAAGTGTTCCTAATAGCATATCTCTGGCATAATTGCATTGAGAAAGTTGCATTCAGAAAATGCTCCTAATAGCATATCTGTGGCATATTTGCATTGAGAAAGTTGCATTGAGAAAGTGCTCCTAATAGCAAATCTGTGGCATCAATGCATTGAAAAAGTTGCATTCAGAAAGTCCTCCTAATAGCATATCTGATAACATATCTGTGGCATAATTACATTGAGAAAGTTGCATTCAGAAAGTCTGCCCTATAGCATGCCTGTGGCATCATTGCATTGAGAAAGTTGCATTCAGAAAGTCTGCCCTATAGCAAACCTGTGGCATAATTACATTGAGAAAGTGCTCCTAATAGCATATCTGTGGCATAATTACATTAAGAAAGTGCTCCTAATAGCATATCAGTGGCATAATTGCATTGAGAAAATTGCATTCAGAAAGTCCCCCTAATAACATATATGTGGCATAATTCCATTAAGAAAATTGCATTCAGAAAGTCCTCCTAATAGCATATCTGTGGCATAATTGCATTGTGAAAGTCCTCCTAATAGCATATCTGTAAGAAAGTTGCATTCAGAAAGTCCCCCTAATAGCAAATCTGTGGCATAATTACATTGAGAAAGTTGCACTCAGAAAGTTTGCCCTATAGCATACCTGTGGCATAATTGCATTGAGAAAATTACATTCAGAAAGTCCTCCTAATTGCGTATCTGTGGCATAATTGCATTGAGAAAGTGCTCCTAATAGCACATCTGTGGCATAATTGCATTAGAAAGGGCTCCTAATAGCATATCTCTGGCATAATTGCATTGAGAAAGTGTTCCTAATAACATATCTGTGGCATAATTGCATTGAGAAAGTGCTTCTAGTAGCATATCTGTGGCATAATTGCATTGAGAAAGTTGAAATTCAGAAAGTCTTCCCAATACCATATCTGTGGCATAATTGCATTGAGAAAGTTGCATTCAGAAAGTGATCCTAATAGCATATCTGTGGCATAATTGCATTGAAAAAGTGCTCCTAATAGCACATCTGTGGCATAATTGCATTAGAAAGGGCTCCTAATAGCATATCTCTGGCATAATTGCATTAGAAAGTGCTCCTAATAGTATATCTGTGGCATAATTGCATTGGGAAAGTTGCATTCAGAAAGTCCTCCCAATAGCATATCTGTGGCATAATTGCGTTGAGAAGTTGCATTCAGAAAGTCCCCTTAATAACATATATGTGGCATAATTGCATTGAGAAAGTAGCACTCAGAAAGTCTGCCCTTTAGCATACCTGTGGCATAATTCCATTAAGAAAATTGTATTCAGAAAGTCCTCCTGATAGCATATCTGTGGCATAATTACATTAAGAAAGTGCTCCGAATAGCATATCAGTGGCATAATTGCATTGAGAAAATTGCATTCACAAAGTCCCCCTAATAACATATATGTGGCATAATTGCATTGAGAAAGTTGCACTCAGAAAGTCCGCCCTTTAGCATACCTGTGGCATAATTCCATTAAGAAAATTGCATTCAGAAAGTCCTACCAATAGCATATCTGTGGCATAATTGCATTGAGAAAGTTGCATTCAGAAGGTGCCCATAATAGCATATCTGTGGCATAATTGCGTTGAGAAGTTGCATTCAGAAAGTCCCCTTAATAACATATATGTGGCATAATTGCATTGAGAAAGTAGCACTCAGAAAGTCTGCCCTTTAGCATACCTGTGGCATAATTCCATTAAGAAAATTGCATTCAGAAAGTCCTCCTGATAGCATATCTGTGGCATAATTACATTAAGAAAGTGCTCCTAATAGCATATCAGTGGCATAATTGCATTGAGAAAATTGCATTCACAAAGTCCCCCTAATAACATATATGTGGCATAATTGCATTGAGAAAGTTGCACTCAGAAAGTCCGCCCTTTAGCATACCTGTGGCATAATTCCATTAAGAAAATTGCATTCAGAATGTCCTCCTGATAGCATATCTGTGGCATAATTGCATTGTGAAAGTCCTCCTAATAGCATATCTGTGAGAAAGTTGCATTCAGAAAGTCCCCCTAATAGCATATCTGTGGCATAATTAAATTGAGAAAGTTGCACTCCGAAATCTGCCCTATAGCATACCTGTGGCATAATTGCATTGAGAAAATTGCATTCAGAAAGTCCTCCTAATAGCATATCTGTGGCATAATTGCATTGAGAAAGTGGCATTCAGGATGTCTGCCCTATAGCATTCCTGTGGCATAATTGCATTGCGAAAGTTGCATTCAAAAGTCCTCCTAATAGCATATCTGTGGCATAATTGCATTGATAAAGTGCCTCTAATAGCATATCTGTGGCATAATTGCATTGAGAAAGTGCCCCTAACAGCATGTCTGTGGCATAATTACATTGAGAAAGTGTTCCTAATAGTATATCTGTGGCATAGCTGCATTGAGAAAGTAGCATTCAGAAAGTCTGCCCGATAGCATATCTGTGGCATAATTGCATTGAGAAAGTGCTCCTAATAGCATATCTGTGGCATAATTGCATTGTGAAAGTGTACCTAATAGCATATCTATGGCATAATTGCATTGAGAAAGTGTTCCTAATAGCATATATCTGGCATAATTGCATTGAGAAAGTTACATTCAGAAAATGCTCCTAATAGCATATCTGTGGCATATTTGCATTGAGAAAGTTGCATTGAGAAAGTGCTCCTAATAGCAAATCTGTGGCATCAATGCATTGAAAAAGTTGCATTCAGAAAGTCTGCCCTATAGCATGCCTGTGGCATCATTGCATTGAGAAAGTTGCATTCAGAAAGTCTGCCCTATAGCATACCTGTGGCATAATTATATTGAGAAAGTGCTCCTAATAGCATATCAGTGGCATAATTACATTGAGAAAGTGGCATTCAGGATGTCTGCCCTATAGCATTCCTGTGGCATAATTGCATTGCGAAAGTTGCATTCAAAAGTCCTCCTAATAGCATATCTGTGGCATAATTGCATTGATAAAGTGCCCCTAATAGCATATCTGTGGCATAATTGCATTGAGAAAGTGCCCCTAACAGCATGTCTGTGGCATAATTACATTGAGAAAGTGTTCCTAATAGTATATCTGTGGCATAATTGCATTGAGAAAGTAGCATTCAGAAAGTCTGCCCGATAGCATATCTGTGGCATAATTGCATTGAGAAAGTGCCCCTAACAGCATGTCTGTGGCATAATTACATTGAGAAAGTGTTCCTAATAGTATATCTGTGGCATAATTGCATTGAGAAAGTGTTCCTAATAACATATCTGTGGCATAATTGCATTGAGAAAGTGCTTCTAGTAGCATATCTGTGGCATAATTGCATTGAGAAAGTTGCATTCAGAAAGTCTTCCCAATACCATATCTGTGGCATAATTGCATTGGGAATGTTGCATTCAGAAAGTCATCCTAATATGATATCTGTGGCATAATTGCATTGAGAAAGTGCTCCTAATAGCACATCTGTGGCATAATTTCATTAGAAAGTGCTCCTAATAGCATATCTGTGGCATAATTGCATTGAGAAAGTTGCATTCAGAAAATCCTCCTAATTGCATATCTGTGGCATAATTGCATTGTGAAAGTGCTCCTAATAGCTTATCTGTGGCATAATTGCATTGAGAAAGTGTTCCTAATAACATATCTGTGGCATAATTGCATTGAGAAAGTGCTTCTAGTAGCATATCTGTGGCATAATTGCATTGAGAAAGTTGCATTCAGAAAGTCTTCCCAATACCATATCTGTGGCATAATTGCATTGGGAATGTTGCATTCAGAAAGTCATCCTAATATGATATCTGTGGCATAATTGCATTGAGAAAGTGCTCCTAATAGCACATCTGTGGCATAATTTCATTAGAAAGTGCTCCTAATAGCATATCTGTGGCATAATTGCATTGAGAAAGTGCCCCTAACAGCATATCTGTGGCATAATTACATTGAGAAAGTGTTCCTAATAGTATATCTGTGGCATAATTGCATTGAGAAAGTAGCATTCAGAAAGTCTGCCCGATAGCATATCTGTGGCATAATTGCATTGAGAAAGTGCTCCTAATAGCATATCTGTGGCATAATTGCATTGTGAAAGTGCACCTAATAGCATATCTGTGCCATAATTGCATTGAGAAAGTGTTCCTAATAGCATATATCTGGCATAATTGCATTGAGAAAGTTGCATTCAGAAAGTGCTCCTAATAGCATATCTGTGGCATATTTGCATTGAGAAAGTTGCATTGAGAAAGTGCTCCTAATAGCAAATCTGTGGCATCATTGCATTGAAAAAGTTGCATTCAGAAAGTCCTCCTAATAGCATATCTGATAGCATATCTGTGGCATAATTACATTGAGAAAGTTGCATTCAGAAAGTCTGCCCTATAGCATGCCTGTGGCATAATTGCATTGAGAAAGTTGCATTCAGAAAGTCTGCCCTATAGCATACCTGTGGCATAATTACATTGTGAAAGTGCTCATAATAGCATATCTGTGGCAAAATTACATTAAGAAAGTGCTCCTAATAGCATATCAGTGGCATAATTGCATTGAGAAAATTGCATTCAGAAAGTCCCCCTAATAACATATATGTGGTATAATTGCATTGAGAAAGTTGCACTCAGAAAGTCTGCCCTATAGCATACCTGTGGGATAATTCCATTCATAAAATTGCATTCAGAAAGTCCTCCTAATAGCATATCTGTGGCATAATTGCATTGTGAAAGTCCTCCTAATAGCATATCTGTGAGAAAGTTGCATTCAGAAAGTCCCCCTAATATCATATCTGTGGCATAATTGCATTGAGAAAGTTGCACTCATAAAGTTTGCCCTATAGCATACCTGTGGCATAATTGCATTGAGAAAATTGCATTCAGAAAGTTCTAATTGCATATCTGTGGCATAATTGCATTGTGAAAGTCCTCCTAATAGCATATCTGTGGCATAATTGCATTGAGAAAGTGTTCCTAATAACATATCTGTGGCATAATTGCATTGAGAAAGTGCTTCTAGTAGCATATCTGTGGCATAATTGCATTGAGAAAGTTGTATTCAGAAAGTCTTCCCAATACCATATCTGTGGCATAATTGCATTGAGAAATTTGCATTCGGAAAGTCATCCTAATGGCATATCTGTGGCATAATTGCATTGAGAAAGTGCTCCTAATAGCACATCTATGGCATAATTGCATTAGAAAGGGCTCCTAATAGCATATCTCTGGCATAATTGCATTAGAAAGTGCTCCTAATAGCATATCCGTGGCATAATTGCATTGAGAAAGTTGCATTCAGAAAGTCCTCCCAATAGCATATCTGTGGCATAATTGCATTGAGAAAGTTGCATTCAGAAAGTGCTCCTAATAGCATATCTGTGGCATAATTGCGTTGAGAAAGTTGCATTCAGAAAGTCCTCCTAATAGCATATCTGTGGCATAATTTCATTGATAACATGTTCCTAATAGCATATCTGTTGCATAAGTGCATTGAGAAAGTGCTCCTAATAGCCTATCTGTGGCATAATTGCATCGAGAAAAGTGCATTCAGAAAGTCCTCCTAATAGCATATCTGTGGCATAATTTCATTGAGAAAGTGCTCCTAATAGCATATCTGTGGCATAATTGTATTGAGAAAGTTGCGCTCAGAAAGTCTGCCCTATAGAATATCTCTGGCATAATTGCATTGAGAAAGTTGCATTCCGAAAGTCCTCCTAATTGCATATCTGTGGCATAATCGCATTGAGAAAGTTGCTCTCAGAAAGTCTGCCCTATAGCATACTGGTGGCATAGTTGCATTGGGAAAGTGCTCCTAATAGCATATCTGTGGCATAATTGCATTGAGAAAGTTGCACTTGGAAGGTCTGCCCTGTAGCGTACTTGTGGGATAATTGAATTGATAAAGTTGCATTCAGAAAATCCTCCTAATAGCATGTCTGTGGCATAGTTGTATTTAGAAAATTGCATTCAGAAAGTCTGCCCTATAGCATATCTATAGCATAATTGCTTTCAGAAAGTTACACTCAGAAGGTCAGCCTAATAGTATATCTGTGGCATGATTGCATTGAGAAAGTTGCATTCAGAAAGTGCTCCTAATAGCATATCTGTGGCATATTTGCATTGAGAAAGTTGCATTGAGAAAGTGCTCCTAATAGCAAATCTGTGGCATCATTGCATTGAAAAAGTTGCATTCAGAAAGTCCTCCTAATAGCATATCTGATAGCATATCTGTGGCATAATTACATTGAGAAAGTTGCATTCAGAAAGTCTGCCCTATAGCATGCCTGTGGCATAATTGCATTGAGAAAGTTGCATTCAGAAAGTCTGCCCTATAGCATACCTTTGGCATAATTACATTGTGAAAGTGCTCATAATAGCATATCTGTGGCAAAATTACATTATGAAAGTGCTCCTAATAGCATATCAGTGGCATAATTGCATTGAGAAAATTGCATTCAGAAAGTCCCCCTAATAACATATATGTGGTATAATTGCATTGAGAAAGTTGCACTCAGAAAGTCTGCCCTATAGCATACCTGTGGGATAATTCCATTAATAAAATTGCATTCAGAAAGTCCTCCTAATAGCATATCTGTGGCATAATTGCATTGTGAAAGTCCTCCTAATAGCATATCTGTGAGAAAGTTGCATTCAGAAAGTCCCCCTAATATCATATCTGTGGCATAATTGCATTGAGAAAGTTGCACTCATAAAGTTTGCCCTATAGCATACCTGTGGCATAATTGCATTGAGAAAATTGCATTCAGAAAGTTCTAATTGCATATCTGTGGCATAATTGCATTGTGAAAGTCCTCCTAATAGCATATCTGTGGCATAATTGCATTGAGAAAGTGTTCCTAATAACATATCTGTGGCATAATTGCATTGAGAAAGTGCTTCTAGTAGCATATCTGTGGCATAATTGCATTGAGAAAGTTGTATTCAGAAAGTCTTCCCAATACCATATCTGTGGCATAATTGCATTGAGAAATTTGCATTCGGAAAGTCATCCTAATGGCATATCTGTGGCATAATTGCATTGAGAAAGTGCTCCTAATAGCACATCTATGGCATAATTGCATTAGAAAGGGCTCCTAATAGCATATCTCTGGCATAATTGCATTAGAAAGTGCTCCTAATAGCATATCCGTGGCATAATTGCATTGAGAAAGTTGCATTCAGAAAGTCCTCCCAATAGCATATCTGTGGCATAATTGCATTGAGAAAGTTGCATTCAGAAAGTGCTCCTAATAGCATATCTGTGGCATGATTGCGTTGAGAAAGTTGCATTCAGAAAGTCCTCCTAATAGCATATCTGTGGCATAATTTCATTGATAACATGTTCCTAATAGCATATCTGTTGCATAAGTGCATTGAGAAAGTGCTCCTAATAGCCTATCTGTGGCATAATTGCATCGAGAAAAGTGCATTCAGAAAGTCCTCCTAATAGCATATCTGTGGCATAATTTCATTGAGAAAGTGCTCCTAATAGCATATCTGTGGCATAATTGTATTGAGAAAGTTGCGCTCAGAAAGTCTGCCCTATAGAATATCTCTGGCATAATTGCATTGAGAAAGTTGCATTCCGAAAGTCCTCCTAATTGCATATCTGTGGCATAATCGCATTGAGAAAGTTGCTCTCAGAAAGTCTGCCCTATAGCATACTGGTGGCATAGTTGCATTGGGAAAGTGCTCCTAATAGCATATCTGTGGCATAATTGCATTGAGAAAGTTGCACTTGGAAGGTCTGCCCTGTAGCGTACTTGTGGGATAATTGAATTGATAAAGTTGCATTCAGAAAATCCTCCTAATAGCATGTCTGTGGCATAGTTGTATTTAGAAAATTGCATTCAGAAAGTCTGCCCTATAGCATATCTATAGCATAATTGCTTTCAGAAAGTTACACTCAGAAGGTCAGCCTAATAGTATATCTGTGGCATGATTGCATTGAGAAAGTTGCATTGAGAAAGTGCTCCTAATATCATATCTGTGGCATAATTGCGTTGAGAAAGTTGCATTCAGCAAGTCCTCCTAATAGCATATCTGTGACATAATTGCATTGAGAAAGTTGCATTGCGAAAGTGCTCCTAATATCATATCTGTGGCATAATTGCGTTGAGAAAGTTGCATTCAGAAAGTCCTCCTAATAACATATCTGTGACATAATTGCATTGAGAAAGTGTTCCTAATAGCATATCTGTGGCATAATTGCATTGAGAAAGTGCTCCTAATAGCATATCTGTGGCATAATTGCATTGAGAAAGGTGCATTCAGAAAGTCCTACTAATAGCATATCTGTGGCATAATTGCATTGAGAAAGTTGCACTCAGAAAGTCTGCCCTATAGCATATCTGTGGCATAATTTCACTGAGAAAGTTGCATTCAGAAAGTCTTCCTAATAGCATATCTCTGGCATAATTGCATTGAGAAAGTTGCACTTAGAAAGTCTGCCCTATAGCATACCAGTGGCATAATTACATTGAGAATGTGTTCCTAATAGTATATCTGTGGCATAATTGCATTGAGAAAGTAGCAGTCAGAAAGTCTGCCTGATAGCATATCTGTGGCATAATTGCATTGAGAAAGTGCCCCTAATAGCATGTCTGTGGCATAATTACATTGAGAAAGTGTTCCTAATAGTATATCTGTGGCATAATTGCATTGAGAAAGTAGCATTCAGAAAGTCTGCCCGATAGCATATCTGTGGCATAATTGCATTGAGAAAGTGCTCCTAATAGTATATCTGTGGCATAATTGCATTGTGAAAGTGTACCTAATAGCATATCTGTGGCATAATTGCATTGAGAAAGTGTTCCTAATAGCATATCTCTGGCATAATTGAATTGAGAAAGTTGCATTCAGAAAATGATCCTAATAGCATATCTGTGGCATATTTGCATTGAGAAAGTTGCATTGAGAAAGTGCTCCTAATAGCAAATCTGTGGCATCAATGCATTGAAAAAGTTGCATTCAGATAGTCCTCCTAATAGCATATCTGATAACATATCTGTGGCATAATTACATTGAGAAAGTTGCATTCAGAAAGTCTGCCCTATAGCATGCCTGTGGCATCATTGCATTGAGAAAGTTGCATTCAGAAAGTCTGCCCTATAGCAAACCTGTGGCATAATTACATTGAGAAAGTGCTCCTAATAGCATATCAGTGGCATAATTGCATTGAGAAAATTGCATTCAGAAAGTCCCCCTAATAACATATATGTGGCATAATTCCATTAAGAAAATTGCATTCAGAAAGTCCTCCTAATAGCATATCTGTGGCATAATTGCATTTTGAAAGTCCTCCTAATAGCATATCTGTAAGAAAGTTGCATTCAGAAAGTCCCCCTAATAGCAAATCTGTAGCATAATTACATTGAGAAAGTTGCACTCAGAAAGTTTGCCCTATAGCATACCTGTGGCATAATTGCATTGAGAAAATTACATTCAGAAAGTCCTCCTAATTGCGTATCTGTGGCATAATTGCATTGAGAAAGTGCTCCTAATAGCACATCTGTGGCATAATTGCATTAGAAAGGGCTCCTAATAGCATATCTCCGGCATAATTGCATTGAGAAAGTGTTCCTAATAACATATCTGTGGCATAATTGCATTGAGAAAGTGCTTCTAGTAGCATATCTGTGGCATAATTGCATTGAGAAAGTTGAAATTCAGAAAGTCTTCCCAATACCATATCTGTGGCATAATTGCATTGAGAAAGTTGCATTCAGAAAGTGATCCTAATAGCATATCTGTGGCATAATTGCATTGAAAAAGTGCTCCTAATAGCACATCTGTGGCATAATTGCATTAGAAAGGGCTCCTAATAGCATATCTCTGGCATAATTGCATTAGAAAGTGCTCCTAATAGTATATCTGTGGCATAATTGCATTGAGAAAGTTGCATTCAGAAAGTCCTCCCAATAGCATATCTGTGGCATAATTGCGTTGAGAAGTTGCATTCAGAAAGTCCCCTTAATAACATATATGTGGCATAATTGCATTGAGAAAGTAGCACTCAGAAAGTCTGCCCTTTAGCATACCTGTGGCATAATTCCATTAAGAAAATTGCATTCAGAAAGTCCTCCTGATAGCATATCTGTGGCATAATTACATTAAGAAAGTGCTCCGAATAGCATATCAGTGGCATAATTGCATTGACAAAATTGCATTCACAAAGTCCCCCTAATAACATATATGTGGCATAATTGCATTGAGAAAGTTGCACTCAGAAAGTCCGCCCTTTAGCATACCTGTGGCATAATTCCATTAAGAAAATTGCATTCAGAAAGTCCTCCCAATAGCATATCTGTGGCATAATTGCATTGAGAAAGTTGCATTCAGAAGGTGCCCATAATAGCATATCTGTGGCATAATTGTGTTGAGAAGTTGCATTCAGAAAGTCCCCTTAATAACATATATGTGGCATAATTGCATTGAGAAAGTAGCACTCAGAAAGTCTGCCCTTTAGCATACCTGTGGCATAATTCCATTAAGGAAATTGCATTCAGAAAGTCCTCCTGATAGCATATCTGTGGCATAATTACATTAAGAAAGTGCTCCTAATAGCATATCAGTGGCATAATTGCATTGAGAAAATTGCATTCACAAAGTCCCCCTAATAAAATATATGTGGCATAATTGCATTGAGAAAGTTGCACTCAGAAAGTCCGCCCTTTAGCATACCTGTGGCATAATTCCATTAAGAAAATTGCATTCAGAAAGTCCTCCTGATAGCATATCTGTGGCATAATTGCATTGTGAAAGTCCTCCTAATAGCATATCTGTGAGAAAGTTGCATTCAGAAAGTCCCCCTAATAGTATATCTGTGGCATAATTAAATTGAGAAAGTTGCACTCCGAAATCTGCCCTATAGCATACCTGTGGCATAATTGCATTGAGAAAATTGCATTCAGAAAGTCCTCCTAATAGCATATCTGTGGCATAATTGCATTGAGAAAGTGGCATTCAGGATGTCTGCCCTATAGCATTCCTGTGGCATAATTGCATTGCGAAAGTTGCATTCAAAAGTCCTCCTAATAGCATATCTGTGGCATAATTGCATTGATAAAGTGCCTCTAATGGCATATCTGTAGCATAATTGCATTGAGAAAGTGCCCCTAACAGCATGTCCGTGGCATAATTACATTGAGAAAGTGTTCCTAATAGTATATCTGTGGCATAATTGCATTGAGAAAGTAGCATTCAGAAAGTCTGCCCGATAGCATATCTGTGGCATAATTGCATTGAGAAAGTGCTCCTAATAGCATATCTGTGGCATAATTGCATTGTGAAAGTGTACCTAATAGCATATCTATGGCATAATTGCATTGAGAAAGTGTTCCTAATAGCATATCTCTGGCATAATTGCATTGAGAAAGTTGCATTCAGAAAATGCTCCTAATAGCATATCTGTGGCATATTTGCATTGAGAAAGTTGCATTGAGAAAGTGCTCCTAATAGCAAATCTGTGGCATCAATGCATTGAAAAAGTTGCATTCAGAAAGTCTGCCCTATAGCATGCCTGTGGCATCATTGCATTGAGAAAGTTGCATTCAGAAAGTCTGCCCTATAGCATACCTGTGGCATAATTACATTGAGAAAGTGCTCCTAATAGCATATCAGTGGCATAATTACATTGAGAAAGTGGCATTCAGAATGTCTGCCCTATAGCATTCCTGTGGCATAATTGCATTGCGAAAGTTGCATTCAAAAGTCCTCCTAATAGCATATCTGTGGCATAATTGCATTGATAAAGTGCCCCTAATAGCATATCTGTGGCATAATTGCATTGAGAAAGTGCCCCTAACAGCATGTCTGTGGCATAATTACATTGAGAAAGTGTTCCTAATAGTATATCTGTGGCATAATTGCATTGAGAAAGTAGCATTCAGAAAGTCTGCCCGATAGCATATCTGTGGCATAATTGCATTGAGAAAGTGCCCCTAACAGCATGTCTGTGGCATAATTACATTGAGAAAGTGTTCCTAATAGTATATCTGTGGCATAATTGCATTGAGAAAGTAGCATTCAGAAAGTCTGCCGTATAGCATACCTCTGGCATAATTGCATTGAGAAAATTGCATTCAGAAAGTCCTCCTAATAGCATATCTGTGGCATAATTGCATTGAGAAAGTGGCATTCAGGATGTCTGCCCTATAGCATTCCTGTGGCATAATTGCATTGCGAAAGTTGCATTCAAAAGTCCTCCTAATAGCATATCTGTGGCATAATTGCATTGATAAAGTGCCCCTAATAGCATATTTGTGGCATAATTGCATTGAGAAAGTGCCCCTAACAGCATGTCTGTGGCATAATTACATTGAGAAAGTAGCATTCAGAAAGTCTGCCCGATAGCATATCTGTGGCATAATTGCATTGAGAAAGTGCTCCTAATAGCATATCTGTGGCATAATTGCATTGTGAAAGTGTACCTAATAGCATATCTGTGGCATAATTGCATTGAGAAAGGGTTCCTAATAGCATATCTCTGGCATAATTGCATTGAGAAAGTTGCATTCAGAAAATGCTCCTAATAGCATATCTGTGGCATAATTGCATTGATAAAGTTGCATTCAGAAAGTCCTCCTAATAGCATATCTGTGGCATAATTTCATTGAGAAACTGCTCCTAATAGCATATCTGTGGCATAATTGCATTAGAAAGTGCTCCTAATAGCATATCTGGGGCATAATTGCATTGAGAAAGTTGGATTCAGAAAGTCCTCACAATAGCATATCTGGGGCATAATTGCATTGAGAAAGTTGCATTGAGAAAGTGCTCCTAGTATCATATCTGTGGCATAATTGCATTGAGAAAGTTGCATTCAGAAAGTCCTCCTAATAGCATATCTGTGACATAATTGCATTGAGAAAGTGTTCCTAATAGCATATCCGTGGCATAATTGCATTGAGAAAGTGTTCCTAATAGCATATCTGTGGCATAATTGCATTGAGAAAGGTGCATTCAGAAAGTCCTCCTAATAGCATATCTGTGCCTTAATTGCATTGAGAAAGTTGCACTCAGAAAGTCTGCCCTATAGCATATCTGTGGCATAATTTCACTGAGAAAGTTGCATTCAGAAAGTCCTCCTAATAGCATATCTGTGGCATAATTGCATTGAGAAAGTTGCACTTAGAAAGTCTGCCCTATAGCATACCGGTGGCATAGCTCCATTGGGAAAATGTTCCTAATAGCATATCTTTGGCATAATTGCATTGAGAAAGTTGCACTCGGAAGGTCTGCCCTGTAGCGTACCAGTGGGATAATTGAATTGAGAAAGTTGCATTCAAAAGTCCTCCTAATAGCATATCTGTGGCATAATAGCATTGATAAAGTGCCCCTAATAGCATATCTGTGGCATAATTGCATTGAGAAAGTGGCCGTAACAGCATATCTGTGGCATAATTACATTGAGAAAGTGTTCCTAATAGTATATTTGTGGCATAATTGCATTGAGAAACTGCTCCTAATAGCATATCTGTGGCATAATTGCATTAGAAAGTGCTCCTAATACCATATCTGGGGCATAATTGCACTGAGAAATTTGGATTCAGAAAGTCCTCACAATAACATATCTGGGGCACAATTGCATTGAGAAAGTTGCATTGAGAAAGTGCTCCTAGTATCATATCTGTGGCATAATTGCGTTGAGAAAGTTGCATTCAGAAAGTCCTCCTAATAGCATATCTGTGACATAATTGCATTGAGAAAGTTGCATTGAGAAAGTGCTCCTGATATCATATCTGTGGCATAATTGCATTGAGAAAGTTGCATTCAGAAAGTCTGCCCTATAGCATACCTGTGCCATAATTACATTGAGAAAGAACTCCTAATAGCATATATGTTGTATAATTGCATTGAGAAAATTGCATTCAGAAAGTCCTCCTAATAACATATCTGTGGGATAATTGCATTGAGAACGTTGCACTCAGAAAGTCCTCCAAATAGCATATCTCTGGCATCATTGCATTGAGAAAATTGCATTCAGAAAGTCCTCCTAATAGCATATCTGCGGCATAATTACATTGAGAAAGTTGCACTCAGAAATCTGCCCTATAGCATACCTGTGGAATAATTTCATTGAGAAAATTGCATTCAGAAAGTCCTCCTAATAGCATATCTGTGGCATAATTGCATTGAGAAAGTGTTCCTAATAAAATATCTGTGGCATAATTGCATTGAGAAAGTGCTCCTAATAGCATATCTGTGGCATAATTGCATGGAGAAAGTTGCATTCAGAGAAAGTCCTCCCAATAGCATATCTGTGGCATAATTGCATTGAGAAAGTTCCATTCAAAAAGTCCTCCTAATAGCATATCTGTGGCATAATTGCATTGAGAAACTGCTCCTAATAGCATATCTGTGGCATAATTGCATTAGAAAGTGCTCCTTATAGCATATCTGGGGCATAATTGCATTGAGAAAGTTGGATTCAGAAAGTCCTCACAATAGCATATCTGGGGCATAATTGCATTGAGAAAGTTGCATTGAGAAAGTGCTCCTAGTATCATATCTGTGGCATAATTGCGTTGAGAAAGTTGCATTCAGAAAGTCCTCCTAATAGCATATCTGTGACATAATTGCATTGAGAAAGTGTTCCAAATAGCATATCCGTGGCATAATTGTATTGAGAAAGTGCTCCTAATAGCATATCTGTGGCATAATTGCATTGAGAAAGGTGCATTCAGAAAGTCCTCCTAATAGCATATCTGTGCCTTAATTGCATTGAGAAAGTTGCACTCAGAAAGTCTGCCCTATAGCATATCTGTGGCATAATTTCACTGAGAAAGTTGCATTCAGAAAGTCCTCCTAATAGCATATCTGTGGCATAATTGCATTGAGAAAGTTGCACTCAGAAAGTATGCCCTATAGCATACCAGTGGCATAGTTCCATTGGGAAAGTGTTCCTAATAGCATATCTTTGGCAAAATTGCATTGAGAAAGTTGCACTCGGAAGGTCTGCCCTGTAGCGTACCAGTGGGATAATTGAATTGAGAAAGTTGCATTCAGAAAATCCTCCTAATAGCATATCTGTGGCATAATTGCATTGAGAAAGTGGCATTCAGGATTTCTGCCCTATAGCATTCCTGTTTCATAATTGCATTGTGAAAGTTGCATTCAAAAGTCCTCCTAATAGCATATCTGTGGCATAATTGTATTGATAAAGTGCCCCTAATAGCATATCTGTGGCATAATTGCATTGAGAAAGTGCCCCTAACAGCATATCTGTGGCATAATTACATTGAGAAAGTGTTCCTAATAGTATATCTGTGGCATAATTGCATTGAGAAAGTAGCATTCAGAAAGTCTGCCCGATAGCATATCTGTGGCATATTTGCATTGAGAAAGTTGCATTGCGAAAGTGCTCCTAATACTAATTCTGTGGCATCATTGCATTGAAAAAGTTGCATTCAGAAAGTCCTCCTAATAGCATCTCTGATAGCATATCTGTGGCATAATTACATTGAGAAAGTTTCATTCAGAAAGTCTGCCCTATAGAATGCCGGTTGCATAATTGCATTGAGAAAGTTGCATTCAGAAAGTCTGCCCTATAGCATACCTGTGGCATAATTACATTGAGAAAGTGCTCCTAATAGCATATCTGTGGCATAATTGCATTGAGAAAATTGCATTCAGAAAGTCCCCCTAATAACATATATGTGGCATAATTGCATTGAGAAAGTTGCACTCAGAAAGTCCGCCCTTTAGCATACCTGTGGCATAATTCCATTAAGAAAATTGCATTCAGAAAGTCCTCCTGATAGCATATCTGTGGCATAATTGCATTGTGAAAGTCCTCCTAATAGCATATCTGTGAGAAAGTTGCATTCAGAAAGTCCCCCTAATAGCATATCTGTGGCATAATTAAATTGAGAAAGTTGCACTCCGAAATCTGCCCTATAGCATACCTGTGGCATAATTGCATTGCGAAAATTGCATTCAAAAGTCCTCCTAATAGCATATCTATGGCATAATTGCATTGATAAAGTGCCCCTAATAGCATATCTGTGGCATAATTGCATTGAGAAAGTGCCCCTAACAGCATGTCTGTGGCATAATTACATTGAGAAAGTGTTCCTAATAGTATATCTGTGGCATAATTGCATTGAGAAAGTAGCATTCAGAAAGTCTGCCCGATAGCATATCTGTGGCATAATTGCATTGAGAAAGTGCTCCTAATAGCATATCTGTGGCATAATTGCATTGTGAAAGTGTACCTAATAGCATATCTGTGGCATAATTGCATTGAGAAAGTGTTCCTAATAGCATATCTCTGGCATAATTGCATTGAGAAAGTTGCATTCAGAAAATGCTCCTAATAGCATATCTGTGGCATATTTGCATTGAGAAAGTTGCATTGAGAAAGTGCTCCTAATAGCAAATCTGTGGCATCAATGCATTGAAAAGGTTGCATTCAGAAAGTCTGCCCTATAGCATGCCTGTGGCATCCTTGAATTGAGAAAGTTGCATTCAGAAAGTCTGCCCTATAGCATACCTGTGGCATAATTACATTGAGAAAGTGCTCCTAATAGCATATCTGTGGCATAATTACATTAAGAAAGTGCTCCTAATAGCATATCAGTGGCATAATTGCATTGAGAAAATTGCATTCAGAAAGTCCCCCTAATAACATATATGTGGCATAATTCCATTAAGAAAATTGCATTCAGAAAGTCCTCCTGATAGCATATCTGTGGCATAATTGCATTGTGAAAGTCCTCCTAATAGCATATCTGTGAGAAAGTTGCATTCAGAAAGTCCCCCTAATAGCATATCTGTGGCATAATTAAATTGAGAAAGTTGCACTCCGAAATCTGCCCTATAGCATACCTGTGGCATAATTGCATTGAGAAAATTGCATTCAGAAAGTCCTCCTAATAGCATATCTGTGGCATAATTGCATTGAGAAAGTGGCATTCAGGATGTCTGCCCTATAGCATTCCTGTGGCATAATTGCATTGCGAAAGTTGCATTCAAAAGTCCTCCTAATAGCATATCTATGGCATAATTGCATTGATAAAGTGCCCCTAATAGCATATCTGTGGCATAATTGCATTGAGAAAGTGCCCCTAACAGCATGTCTGTGGCATAATTACATTGAGAAAGTGTTCCTAATAGTATATCTGTGGCATAATTGCATTGAGAAAGTAGCATTCAGAAAGTCTGCCCGATAGCATATCTGTGGCATAATTGCATTGAGAAAGTGCTCCTAATAGCATATCTGTGGCATAATTGCATTGTGAAAGTGTACCTAATAGCATATCTGTGGCATAATTGCATTGAGAAAGTGTTCCTAATAGCATATCTCTGGCATAATTGCATTGAGAAAGTTGCATTCAGAAAATGCTCCTAATAGCATATCTGTGGCATATTTGCATTGAGAAAGTTGCATTGAGAAAGTGCTCCTAATAGCAAATCTGTGGCATCAATGCATTGAAAAGGTTGCATTCAGAAAGTCTGCCCTATAGCATGCCTGTGGCATCCTTGCATTGAGAAAGTTGCATTCAGAAAGTCTGCCCTATAGCATACCTGTGGCATAATTACATTGAGAAAGTGCTCCTAATAGCATATCTGTGGCATAATTACATTAAGAAAGTGCTCCTAATAGCATATCAGTGGCATAATTGCATTGAGAAAATTGCATTCAGAAAGTCCCCCTAATAACATATATGTGGCATAATTCCATTAAGAAAATTGCATTCAGAAAGTCCTCCTAATAGCATATCTGTGAGAAAGTTGCATTCAGAAAGTCCCCCTAATATCAAATCTGTGGCATATTTACATTGAGAAAGTTGCACTCAGAAAGTTTGCCCTATAGCATACCTGTGGCATAATTGCATTGAGAAAATTGCATTCAGAAAGTCCTCCTAATTGCGTATCAATGGCATAATTGCATTGAGAAAGTGCTCCTAATAGCACATCTGTGGCATAATTGCATTAGAAAGGGCTCTTAATAGCATATCTCTGGCATAATTGCATTGAGAAAGTGTTCCTAATAACATATCTGTGGCATAATTGCATTGAGAAAGTGCTTCTAGTAGCATATCTGTGGTATAATTGCATTGAGTAAGTTGAAATTCAGAAAGTCTTCCCAATACCATATCTATGGCATAATTGCATTGAGAAAGTTGCATTCAGAAAGTGATCCTAATAGCATATCTGTGGCATAACTGCATTGAAAAAGTGCTCCTAATAGCACATCTGTGGCATAATAGCATTAGAAAGGGCTCCTAATAGCATTTCTCTGGCATAATTGCATTAGAAAGTGCTCCTAATAGTATATCTGTGGGTAATTGCATTGAGAAAGTTGCATTCAGAAAGTCCTCCCAATAGCATATCTGTGGCATAATTTCATTGAGAAAGTTGCATTCAGAAGGTGCCCATAATAGCATATCTGTGGCATAATTGCGTTGAGAAGTTGCATTCAGAAAGTCCCCTTAATAACATATATGTGGCATAATTGCATTGAGAAAGTAGCACTCAGAAAGTCTGCCCTTTAGCATACCTGTGGCATAATTCCATTAAGAAAATTGCATTCAGAAAGTCCTCCTGATAGCATATCTGTGGCATAATTACATTAAGAAAGTGCTCCTAATAGCATATCAGTGGCATAATTGCATTGAGAAAATTGCATTCAGAAAGTCCCCCTAATAACATATATGTGGCATAATTGCATTGAGAAAGTTGCACTCAGAAAGTCCGCCCTTTAGCATACCTGTGGCATAATTCCATTAAGAAAATTGCATTCAGAAAGTCCTCCTGATAGCATATCTGTGGCATAATTGCATTGTGAAAGTCCTCCTAATAGCATATCTGTGAGAAAGTTGCATTCAGAAAGTCCCCCTAATAGCATATCTGTGGCATAATTAAATTGAGAAAGTTGCACTCCGAAATCTGCCCTATAGCATACCTGTGGCATAATTGCATTGAGAAAATTGCATTCAGAAAGTCCTCCTAATAGCATATCTGTGGCATAATTGCATTGAGAAAGTGGCATTCAGGATGTCTGCCCTATAGCATTCCTGTGGCATAATTGCATTGCGAAAGTTGCATTCAAAGGTCCTCCTAATAGCATATCTGTGGCATAATTGCATTGATAAAGTGCCCCTAATAGCATATCTGTGGCATAATTGCATTGAGAAAGTGCCCCTAACAGCATATCTGTGGCATAATTACATTGAGAAAGTGTTCCTAATAGTATATCTGTGGCATAATTGCATTGAGAAAGTAGCATTCAGAAAGTCTGCCCGATAGCATATCTGTGGCATAATTGCATTGAGAAAGTGCTCCTAATAGCATATCTGTGGCATAATTGCATTGTGAAAGTGTACCTAATAGCATATCTGTGGCATAATTGCATTGAGAAAGTGTTCCTAATACCATATCTCTGGCATAATTGCATTGAGAAAGTTGCATTCAGAAAATGCTCCTAATAGCATATCTGTGGCATATTTGCATTGAGAAAGTTGCATTGAGAAAGTGCTCCTAATAGCAAATCTGTGGCATCAATGCATTGAAAAAGTTGCATTCAGAAAGTCCTCCTAATAGCATATCTGATAACATATCTGTGGCATAATTACATTGAGAAAGTTGCATTCAGAAAGTCTGCCCTATAGCATGCCTGTGGCATAATTGCATTGAGAAAGTTGCATTCAGAAAGTCTGCCCTATAGCATACCTGTGGCATAATTACATTGAGAAAATTGCATTCAGAAAGTCCTCCTGATAGCATATCTGTGGCATAATTGCATTGTGAAAGTCCTCCTAATAGCATATCTGTGAGAAAGTTGCATTCAGAAAGTCCACCTAATAGCATATCTGTGGCATAATTAAATTGAGAAAGTTGCACTCCGAAATCTGTCCTATAGCATACCTGTGGCATAATTGCATTGAGAAAATTGCATTCAGAAAGTCCTCCTAATAACATATCTGTGGCATAATTGCATTGAGAAAGTGGCATTCAGGATGTCTGCCCTATAGCATTCCTGTGGCATAATTGCATTGCGAAAGTTGCATTCAAAAGTCCTCCTAATAGCATATCTGTGGCATAATTGCATTGATAAAGTGCCCCTAATAGCATATCTGTGGCATAATTGCATTAAGAAAGTGCCCCTAACAGCATGTCTGTGGCATAATTACATTTTGAAAGTGTTCCTAATAGTATATCTGTGGCATAATTGCATTGAGAAAGTAGCATTCAGAAAGTCTGCCCGATAGCATATCTGTGGCATAATTGCATTGAGAAAGTGCTCCTAATAGCATATCTGTGGCATAATTGCATTGTGAAAGTGTACCTAATAGCATATCTGTGGCATAATTGCATTGAGAAAGTGTTCCTAATAGCATATCTCTGGCATAATTGCATTGAGAAAGTTGCATTCAGAAAATACTCCGAATAGCATATCTGTGGCATATTTGCATTGAGAAAGTTGCATTGAGAAAGTGCTCCTAATAGCAAATCTGTGGCATCAATGCATTGAAAAAGTTGCATTCAGAAAGTCTTCCCTATAGCATGCCTGTGGCATCATTGCATTGAGAAAGTTGCATTCAGAAAGTCTGCCCTATAGCATACCTGTGGCATAATTACATTGAGAAAGTGCTCCTAATAGCATATCTGTGGCATAATTACATTAAGAAAGTGCTCCTAATAGCATATCAGTGGCATAATTGCATTGAGAAAATTGCATTCAGAAAGTCCCCCTAATAACATATATGTGGCATAATTCCATTAAGAAAATTGCTTTCAGAAAGTCCTCCTAATAACATATCTGTGGCATAATTGCATTGTGAAAGTCCTCCTAATAGCATATCTGTGAGAAAGTTGCATTCAGAAAGTCCCCCTAATAGCAAATCTGTGGCATAATTACATTGAGAAAGTTGCACTCAGAAAGTTTGCCCTATAGCATACCTGTGGCATAATTGCATTGAGAAAATTGCATTCAGAAAGTCCTCCTAATTGCGTATATCTGTGGCATAATTGCATTGAGAAAGAGCTCCTAATAGCACATCTGTGGCATGATTGCATTAGAAAGGGCTCCTAATAGCATATCTCTGGCATAATTGCATTGAGAAAGTGTTCCTAATAACATATCTGTGGCATAATTGCATTGAGAAAGTGCTTCTAGTAGCATATCTGTGGCATAATTGCATTGAGAAAGTTAAAATTCAGAAAGTCTTCCCAATACCATATCTGTGGCATAATTGCATTGAGAAAGTGGCATTCAGGATGTCTGCCCTATAGCATTCCTGTGGCATAATTGCATTGCGAAAGTTGCATTCAAAAGTCCTCCTATTAGCATATCTGTGGCATAATTGCACTGATAAAGTGCCCCTAATAGCAGATCTGTGGCATAATTGCATTGAGAAAGTGCCCCTAACAGCATGTCTGTGGCATAATTACATTGAGAAAGTGTTCCTAATAGTATATCTGTGGCATAATTGCATTGAGAAAGTAGCATTCAGAAAGTCTGCCCGATAGCACATCTGTGGCATAATTGCATTAGAAAGGGCTCCTAATAGCATATCTCTGGCATAATGTCAGTGAGAAAGTGTTCCTAATAACATATATGTGGCATAATTACATTGAGAAAGTGCTTCTAGTAGCATATCTGTGGCATAATTGCATTGAGAAAGTTAAAATTCAGAAAGTCTTCCCAATACCATATCTGTGGCATAATTGCATTGAGAAAGTTGCATTCAGAAAGTGATCCTAATAGCATATCTGTAGCATAATTGCATTGAAAAAGTGCTCCTAATAGCACATCTGTGGCATAATTGCATTAGAAAGGGCTCCTAATAGCATATCTCTGGCATAATTGCATTAGAAAGTGCTCCTAATAGTATATATGTGGCATAATTGCATTGAGAAAGTTGCATTCAGAAAGTCCTCCCAATAGCATATCTGTGGCATAATTGCATTGAGAAAGTTGCATTCAGAAGGTGCCCATAATAGCATATCTGTGGCATAATTGCGTTGAGAAGATGCATTCAGAAAGTCCCCTTAATAACATATATGTGGCATAATTGCATTGAGAAAGTAGCACTCAGAAAGTCTGCCCTTTAGCATACCTGTAGCATAATTCCATTAAGAACATTGCATTCAGAAAGTGCTCCTAATAGCATATCAGTGGCATAATTGCATTGAGAAAATTGCATTCACAAAGTCCCCCTAATAACATATATGTGGCATAATTGCATTGAGAAAGTTGCACTCAGAAAGTCCGCCCTTTAGCATACGTGTGGCATAATTCCATTAAGAAAATTGCATTCAGAAAGTCCTCCTGATAGCATATCTGTGGCATAATTGCATTGTGAAAGTCCTCCTAATAGCATATCTGTGAGAAAGTTGCATTCAGAAAGTCCCCCTAATAGCATATCTGTGGCATAATTAAATTGAGAAAGTTGCAATCCGAAATCTGCCCTATAGCATACCTGTGGCATAATTGCATTGAGAAAGTTGCATTCAGAAAGTCCTCCCAATAGCATATCTGTGGCATAATTGCATTGAGAAAGTTGCATTCAGAAGGTGCCCATAATAGCATATCTGTGGCATAATTGAGTTGAGAAGATGCATTCAGAAAGTCCCCTTAATAACATATATGTGGCATAATTGCATTGAGAAAGTAGCACTCAGAAAGTCTGCCCTTTAGCATACCTGTAGCATAATTCCATTAAGAACATTGCATTCAGAAAGTCCTCCTGATAGCATATCTGTGGCATAATTACATTAAGAAAGTGCTCCTAATAGCATATCTGTGGCATATTTGCATTGAGAAAGTTGCATTGAGAAAGTCCTCCTAATAGCATATCTGATAACATATCTGTGGCATAATTACATTGAGAAAGTTGCATTCAGAAAGTCTGCCCTATAGCATGCCTGTGGCATAATTGCATTGAGAAAGTTGCATTCAGAAAGTCTGCCCTATAGCATACCTGTTGCATAATTACATTGAGAAAATTGCATTCAGAAAGTCCTCCTGATAGCATATCTGTGGCATAATTGCATTGTGAAAGTCCTCCTAATAGCATATCTGTGAGAAAGTTGCATTCAGAAAGTCCACCTAATAGCATATCTGTGGCATAATTAAATTGAGAAAGTTGCACTCCGAAATCTGTCCTATAGCATACCTGTGGCATAATTGCATTGAGAAAATTGCATTCAGAAAGTCCTCCTAATAGCATATCTGTGGCATAATTGCATTGAGAAAGTGGCATTCAGGATGTCTGCCCTATAGCATTCCTGTGGCATAATTGCATTGCGAAAGTTGCATTCAAAAGTCCTCCTAATAGCATATCTGTGGCATAATTGCATTGATAAAGTGCCCCTAATAGCATATCTGTGGCATAATTGCATTGAGAAAGTGCCCCTAACAGCATGTCTGTGGCATAATTACATTTTGAAAGTGTTCCTAATAGTATATCTGTGGCATAATTGCATTGAGAAAGTAGCATTCAGAAAGTCTGCCCGATAGCATATCTGTGGCATAATTGCATTGAGAAAGTGCTCCTAATAGCATATCTGTGGCATAATTGCATTGTGAAAGTGTACCTAATAGCATATCTGTGGCATAATTGCATTGAGAAAGTGTTCCTAATAGCATATCTCTGGCATAATTGCATTGAGAAAGTTGCATTCAGAAAATACTCCGAATAGCATATCTGTGGCATATTTGCATTGAGAAAGTTGCATTGAGAAAGTGCTCCTAATAGCAAATCTGTGGCATCAATGCATTGAAAAAGTTGCATTCAGAAAGTATTCCCTATAGCATGCCTGTGGCATCATTGCATTGAGAAAGTTGCATTCAGAAAGTCTGCCCTATAGCATACCTGTGGCATAATTACATTGAGAAAGTGCTCCTAATAGCATATCTGTGGCATAATTACATTAAGAAAGTGCTCCTAATAGCATATCAGTGGCATAATTGCATTGAGAAAATTGCATTCAGAAAGTCCCCCTAATAACATATATGTGGCATAATTCCATTAAGAAAATTGCTTTCAGAAAGTCCTCCTAATAACATATCTGTGGCATAATTGCATTGTGAAAGTCCTCCTAATAGCATATCTGTGAGAAAGTTGCATTCAGAAAGTCCCCCTAATAGCAAATCTGTGGCATAATTACATTGAGAAAGTTGCACTCAGAAAGTTTGCCCTATAGCATACCTGTGGCATAATTGCATTGAGAAAATTGCATTCAGAAAGTCCTCCTAATTGCGTATATCTGTGGCATAATTGCATTGAGAAAGAGCTCCTAATAGCACATCTGTGGCATGATTGCATTAGAAAGGGCTCCTAATAGCATATCTCTGGCATAATTGCATTGAGAAAGTGTTCCTAATAACATATCTGTGGCATAATTGCATTGAGAAAGTGCTTCTAGTAGCATATCTGTGGCATAATTGCATTGAGAAAGTTAAAATTCAGAAAGTCTTCCCAATACCATATCTGTGGCATAATTGCATTGAGAAAGTGGCATTCAGGATGTCTGCCCTATAGCATTCCTGTGGCATAATTGCATTGCGAAAGTTGCATTCAAAAGTCCTCCTATTAGCATATCTGTGGCATAATTGCACTGATAAAGTGCCCCTAATAGCAGATCTGTGGCATAATTACATTGAGAAAGTGCCCCTAACAGCATGTCTGTGGCATAATTACATTGAGAAAGTGTTCCTAATAGTATATCTGTGGCATAATTGCATTGAGAAAGTAGCATTCAGAAAGTCTGCCCGATAGCACATCTGTGGCATAATTGCATTAGAAAGGGCTCCTAATAGCATATCTCTGGCATAATGTCAGTGAGAAAGTGTTCCTAATAACATATCTGTGGCATAATTACATTGAGAAAGTGCTTCTAGTAGCATATCTGTGGCATAATTGCATTGAGAAAGTTAAAATTCAGAAAGTCTTCCCAATACCATATCTGTGGCATAATTGCATTGAGAAAGTTGCATTCAGAAAGTGATCCTAATAGCATATCTGTAGCATAATTGCATTGAAAAAGTGCTCCTAATAGCACATCTGTGGCATAATTGCATTAGAAAGGGCTCCTAATAGCATATCTCTGGCATAATTGCATTAGAAAGTGCTCCTAATAGTATATATGTGGCATAATTGCATTGAGAAAGTTGCATTCAGAAAGTCCTCCCAATAGCATATCTGTGGCATAATTGCATTGAGAAAGTTGCATTCAGAAGGTGCCCATAATAGCATATCTGTGGCATAATTGCGTTGAGAAGATGCATTCAGAAAGTCCCCTTACTAACATATATGTGGCATAATTGCATTGAGAAAGTAGCACTCAGAAAGTCTGCCCTTTAGCATACGTGTAGCATAATTCCATTAAGAACATTGCATTCAGAAAGTCCTCCTGATAGCATATCTGTGGCATAATTACATTAAGAAAGTGCTCCTAATAGCATATCAGTGGCATAATTGCATTGAGAAAATTGCATTCACAAAGTCCCCCTAATAACATATATGTGGCATAATTGCATTGAGAAAGTTGCACTCAGAAAGTCCGCCCTTTAGCATACGTGTGGCATAATTCCATTAAGAAAATTGCATTCAGAAAGTCCTCCTGATAGCATATCTGTGGCATAATTGCATTGTGAAAGTCCTCCTAATAGCATATCTGTGAGAAAGTTGCATTCAGAAAGTCCCCCTAATAGCGTATCTGTGGCATAATTAAATTGAGAAAGTTGCACTCCGAAATCTGCCCTATAGCATACCTGTGGCATAATTGCATTGAGAAAGTTGCATTCAGAAAGTCCTCCCAATAGCATATCTGTGGCATAATTGCATTGAGAAAGTTGCATTCAGAAGGTGCCCATAATAGCATATCTGTGGCATAATTGCGTTGAGAAGATGCATTCAGAAAGTCCCCTTAATAACATATATGTGGCATAATTGCATTGAGAAAGTAGCACTCAGAAAGTCTGCCCTTTAGCATACCTGTAGCATAATTCCATTAAGAACATAGCATTCAGAAAGTCCTCCTGATAGCATATCTGTGGCATAATTAAATTAAGAAAGTGCTCCTAATAGCATATCAGTGGCATAATTGCATTGAGAAAATTGCATTCACAAAGTCCCCCTAATAACATATATGTGGCATAATTGCATTGAGAAAGTTGCACTCAGAAAGTCCGCCCTTTAGCATACGTGTGGCATAATTCCATTAAGAAAATTGCATTCAGAAAGTCCTCCTGATAGCATATCTGTGGCATAATTGCATTGTGAAAGTCCTCCTAATAGCATATCTGTGAGAAAGTTGCATTCAGAAAGTCCCCCTAATAGCATATCTGTGGCATAATTAAATTGAGAAAGTTGCACTCCGAAATCTGCCCTATAGCATACCTGTGGCATAATTACATTGAGAAAGTTGCATTCAGAAAGTCCTCCCAATAGCATATCTGTGGCATAATTGTATTGAGAAAGTTGCATTCAGAAGGTGCCCATAATAGCATATCTGTGGCATAATTGCGTTGAGAAGATGCATTCAGAAAGTCCCCTTAATAACATATATGTGGCATAATTGCATTGAGAAAGTAGCACTCAGAAAGTCTGCCCTTTAGCATACCTGTAGCATAATTCCATTAAGAACATAGCATTCAGAAAGTCCTCCTGATAGCATATCTGTGGCATAATTACATTAAGAAAGTGCTCCTAATAGCATATCAGTGGCATAATTGCATTGAGAAAATTGCATTCACAAAGTCCCCCTAATAACATATATGTGGCATAATTGCATTGAGAAAGTTGCACTCAGAAAGTCCGCCCTTTAGCATACGTGTGGCATAATTCCATTAAGAAAATTGCATTCAGAAAGTCCTCCTGATAGCATATCTGTGGCATAATTGCATTGTGAAAGTCCTCCTAATAGCATATCTGTGAGAAAGTTGCATTCAGAAAGTCCCCCTAATAGCATATCTGTGGCATAATTAAATTGAGAAAGTTGCACTCCGAAATCTGCCCTATAGCATACCTGTGGCATAATTGCATTGAGAAAATTGCATTCAGAAAGTCCTCCTAATAGCATATCTGTGGCATAATTGCATTGAGAAAGTGGCATTCAGGATGTCTGCCCTATAGCATTCCTGTGGCATAATTGCATTGCGAAAGTTGCATTCAAAAGTCCTCCTAATAGCATATCTGTGGCATAATTGCATTGATAAAGTGCCCCTAATAGCATATCTGTGGCATCATTGCATTGAGAAAGTGCCCCTAACAGCATGTCTGTGGCATAATTACATTGAGAAAGTGTTCCTAATAGTATATCTGTGGCATAATTGCATTGAGAAAGTAGCATTCAGAAAGTCTGCCCGATAGCATATCTGTGGCATAATTGCATTGAGAAAGTGCTCCTAATAGCATATCTGTGGCATAATTGCATTGTGAAAGTGTACCTAATAGCATATCTGTGGCATAATTGCATTGAGAAAGTGTTCCTAATAGCATATCTCTGGCATAATTGCATTGAGAAAGTTGCATTCAGAAAATGCTCCTAATAGCATATCTGTGGCATATTTGCATTGAGAAAGTTGCATTGAGAAAGTGCTCCTAATAGCAAATCTGTGGCATCAATGCATTGAAAAAGTTGCATTCAGAAAGTCTGCCCTATAGCATGCCTGTGGCATCCTTGCATTGAGAAAGTTGCATTCAGAAAGTCTGCCCTATAGCATACCTGTGGCATAATTACATTGAGAAAGTGCTCCTAATAGCATATCTGTGGCATAATTACATTAAGAAAGTGCTCCTAATAGCATATCAGTGGCATAATTGCATTGAGAAAATTGCATTCAGAAAGTCCCCCTAATAACATATATGTGGCATAATTCCATTAAGAAAATTGCATTCAGAAAGTCCTCCTAATAGCCTATCTGTGGCATAATTGCATTGTGAAAGTCCTCCTAATAGCATATCTGTGAGAAAGTTGCATTCAGAAAGTCCCCCTAATATCAAATCTGTGGCATATTTACATTGAGAAAGTTGCACTCAGAAAGTTTGCCCTATAGCATACCTGTGGCATAATTGCATTGAGAAAATTGCATTCAGAAAGTCCTCCTAATTGCGTATCAATGGCATAATTGCATTGAGAAAGTGCTCCTAATAGCACATCTGTGGCATAATTGCATTAGAAAGGGCTCCTAATAGCATATCTCTGGCATAATTGCATTGAGAAAGTGTTCCTAATAACATATCTGTGGCATAATTGCATTGTGAAAGTGCTTCTAGTAGCATATCTGTGGTATAATTGCATTGAGAAAGTTGAAATTCAGAAAGTCTTCCCAATACCATATCTATGGCATAATTGCATTGAGAAAGTTGCATTCAGAAAGGGCTCCTAATAGCATTTCTCTGGCATAATTGCATTAGAAAGTGCTCCTAATAGTATATCTGTGGCATAATTGCATTGAGAAAGTTGCATTCAGAAAGTCCTCCCAATAGCATATCTGTGGCATAATTGCATTGAGAAAGTTGCATTCAGAAGGTGCCCATAATAGCATATCTGTGGCATAATTGCGTTGAGAAGTTGCATTCAGAAAGTCCCCTTAATAACGTATATGTGGCATAATTGCATTGAGAAAGTAGCACTCAGAAAGTCTGCCCTTTAGCATATCTGTGGCATAATTGCATTGAGAAAATTGCATTCAGAAAGTCCTCCTAATTGCGTATCAATGGCATAATTGCATTGAGAAAGTGCTCCTAATAGCACATCTGTGGCATAATTGCATTAGAAAGGGCTCCTAATAGCATATCTCTGGCATAATTGCATTGAGAAAGTGTTCCTAATAACATATCTGTGGCATAATTGCATTGTGAAAGTGCTCCTAATAGTATATCTGTGGCATAATTGCATTGAGAAAGTTGCATTCAGAAAGTCCTCCCAATAGCATATCTGTGGCATAATTCCATTAAGAAAATTGCATTCAGAAAGTCCTCCTGATAGCATATCTGTGGCATAATTACATTAAGAAAGTGCTCCTAATAGCATATCAGTGGCATAATTGCATTGAGAAAATTGCATTCAGAAAGTCCCCCTAATAACATATATGTGGCATAATTGCATTGAGAAAGTTGCACTCAGAAAGTCCGCCCTTTAGCATACCTGTGGCATAATTCCATTAAGAAAATTGCATTCAGAAAGTCCTCCTGATAGCATATCTGTGGCATAATTGCATTGTGAAAGTCCTCCTAATAGCATATCTGTGAGAAAGTTGCATTCAGAAAGTCCCCCTAATAGCATATCTGTGGCATAATTAAATTGAGAAAGTTGCACTCCGAAATCTGCCCTATAGCATACCTGTGGCATAATTGCATTGAGAAAATTGCATTCAGAAAGTCCTCCTAATAGCATATCTGTGGCATAATTGCATTGAGAAAGTGGCATTCAGGATGTCTGCCCTATAGCATTCCTGTGGCATAATTGCATTGCGAAAGTTGCATTCAAAGGTCCTCCTAATAGCATATCTGTGGCATAATTGCATTGATAAAGTGCCCCTAATAGCATATCTGTGGCATAATTGCATTGAGAAAGTGCCCCTAACAGCATATCTGTGGCATAATTACATTGAGAAAGTGTTCCTAATAGTATATCTGTGGCATAATTGCATTGAGAAAGTAGCATTCAGAAAGTCTGCCCGATAGCATATCTGTGGCATAATTGCATTGAGAAAGTGCTCCTAATAGCATATCTGTGGCATAATTGCATTGTGAAAGTGTACCTAATAGCATATCTGTGGCATAATTGCATTGAGAAAGTGTTCCTAATAGCATATCTCTGGCATAATTGCATTGAGAAAGTTGCATTCAGAAAATGCTCCTAATAGCATATCTGTGGCATATTTGCATTGAGAAAGTTGCATTGAGAAAGTGCTCCTAATAGCAAATCTGTGGCATCAATGCATTGAAAAAGTTGCATTCAGAAAGTCCTCCTAATAGCATATCTGATAACATATCTGTGGCATAATTACATTGAGAAAGTTGCATTCAGAAAGTCTGCCCTATAGCATGCCTGTGGCATAATTGCATTGAGAAAGTTGCATTCAGAAAGTCTGCCCTATAGCATACCTGTGGCATAATTAGATTGAGAAAATTGCATTCAGAAAGTCCTCCTGATAGCATATCTGTGGCATAATTGCATTGTGAAAGTCCTCCTAATAGCATATCTGTGAGAAAGTTGCATTCAGAAAGTCCACCTAATAGCATATCTGTGGCATAATTAAATTGAGAAAGTTGCACTCCGAAATCTGTCCTATAGCATACCTGTGGCATAATTGCATTGAGAAAATTGCATTCAGAAAGTCCTCCTAATAGCATATCTGTGGCATAATTGCATTGAGAAAGTGGCATTCAGGATGTCTGCCCTATAGCATTCCTGTGGCATAATTGCATTGCGAAAGTTGCATTCAAAAGTCCTCCTAATAGCATATCTGTGGCATAATTGCATTGATAAAGTGCCCCTAATAGCATATCTGTGGCATAATTGCATTGAGAAAGTGCCCCTAACAGCATGTCTGTGGCATTATTACATTTTGAAAGTGTTCCTAATAGTATATCTGTGGCATAATTGCATTGAGAAAGTAGCATTCAGAAAGTCTGCCCGATAGCATATATGTGGCATAATTGCATTGAGAAAGTGCTCCTAATAGCAATCTGTGGCATAATTGCATTGTGAAAGTGTACCTAATAGCATATCTGTGGCATAATTGCATTGAGAAAGTGTTCCTAATAGCATATCTCTGGCATAATTGCATTGAGAAAGTTGCATTCAGAAAATACTCCGAATAGCATATCTGTGGCATATTTGCATTGAGAAAGTTGCATTGAGAAAGTGCTCCTAATAGCAAATCTGTGGCATCAATGCATTGAAAAAGTTGCATTCAGAAAGTCTTCCCTATAGCATGCCTGTGGCATCATTGCATTGAGAAAGTTGCATTCAGAAAGTCTGCCCTATAGCATACCTGTGGCATAATTACATTGAGAAAGTGCTCCTAATAGCATATCTGTGGCATAATTACATTAAGAAAGTGCTCCTAATAGCATATCAGTGGCATAATTGCATTGAGAAAATTGCATTCAGAAAGTCCCCCTAATAACATATATGTGGCATAATTCCATTAAGAAAATTGCATTCAGAAAGTCCTCCTAATAACATATCTGTGGCATAATTGCATTGTGAAAGTCCTCCTAATAGCATATCTGTGAGAAAGTTGCATTCAGAAAGTCCCCCTAATAGCAAATCTGTGGCATAATTACATTGAGAAAGTTGCACTCAGAAAGTTTGCCCTATAGCATACCTGTGGCATAATTGCATTGAGAAAATTGCATTCAGAAAGTCCTCCTAATTGCGTATATCTGTGGCATAATTGCATTGAGAAAGAGCTCCTAATAGCACATCTGTGGCATGATTGCATTAGAAAGGGCTCCTAATAGCATATCTCTGGCATAATTGCATTGAGAAAGTGTTCCTAATAACATATCTGTGGCATAATTGCATTGAGAAAGTGCTTCTAGTAGCATATCTGTGGCATAATTGCATTGAGAAAGTTAAAATTCAGAAAGTCTTCCCAATACCATATCTGTGGCATAATTGCATTGAGAAAGTGGCATTCAGGATGTCTGCCCTATAGCATTCCTGTGGCATAATTGCATTGCGAAAGTTGCATTCAAAAGTCCTCCTATTAGCATATCTGTGGCATAATTGCACTGATAAAGTGCCCCTAATTGCAGATCTGTGGCATAATTGCATTGAGAAAGTGCCCCTAACAGCATGTCTGTGGCATAATTACATTGAGAAAGTGTTCCTAATAGTATATCTGTGGCATAATTGCATTGAGAAAGTAGCATTCAGAAAGTCTGCCCGATAGCACATCTGTGGCATAATTGCATTAGAAAGGGCTCCTAATAGCATATCTCTGGCATAATGTCAGTGAGAAAGTGTTCCTAATAACATATCTGTGGCATAATTACATTGAGAAAGTGCTTCTAGTAGCATATCTGTGGCATAATTGCATTGAGAAAGTTAAAATTCAGAAAGTCTTCCCAATACCATATCTGTGGCATAATTGCATTGAGAAAGTTGCATTCAGAAAGTGATCCTAATAGCATATCTGTAGCATAATTGCATTGAAAAAGTGCTCCTAATAGCACATCTGTGGCATAATTGCATTAGAAAGTGCTCCTAATAGTATATATGTGGCATAATTGCATTGAGAAAGTTGCATTCAGAAAGTCCTCCCAATAGCATATCTGTGGCATAATTGCATTGAGAAAGTTGCATTCAGAAGGTGCCCATAATAGCATATCTGTGGCATAATTGCGTTGAGAAGATGCATTCAGAAAGTCCCCTTAATAACATATATGTGGCATAATTGCATTGAGAAAGTAGCACTCAGAAAGTCTGCCCTTTAGCATACCTGTAGCATAATTCCATTAAGAACATTGCATTCAGAAAGTCCTCCTGATAGCATATCTGTGGCATAATTACATTAAGAAAGTGCTCCTAATAGCATATCGGTGTCGTGGCATACCCGAATGGTGCCACGACACCGTTACCATCTTTACTAGTGACTGAAGAGGCCTTGATAAGCCCTATGGTGCCATCGGAGGAGGCCAATCCTGGAAAAAGGGTGGAGTTGGAGATGGCAGTGCCGCTAACAAAAAAACAGCGTAGGCAACAGAAACGTAATGCGGCGAAAAATGTGGCGGTTGAAATTGCCTCCCCTCTACCGGCCACGTTGCCCGTGGCTGCCCGATCAAAAAAGAGCAAAAGAAGAGGAAAGAAAACAAAAAAACGCGCAAAGAAGGGAGCGGGTCCTTTATCAGGCTGGATTATCCCGGAGCCAACACATGAAGCTCCGAGTGAGGTACAGGAAGATTTGGAATCAGAAATGTCCCTTAGCCTCATCGGTGAATCGACTAAATGTTCAATTCCTGACACGAGCGTGGAATCAGAAGAGGAAGCGATCCAAGCACCCACGGCTGTTGAGAACCCGACAAAGGCGGAAGAAAATTATACAAGTAAAATCTGTATAATTAAAAACCTCAATCAGAAAAAGAGAGATATGTGGCTTAACAGAACTGAAATGTTAGCCAAACTGCATAAGATCCCTCAGTTACGGGTGATTCAATCGGAAGACTTCCTTTTTGTGGAACCATTGGAGGCGCGTAACCCGAATGTCTCCGCTCTTCACTGCTGTGTTCTGGCCTCTGCCCAACTAATTCGTAAACATTAACTATCACTGAGACAGATCGGTATGGATGTGGACGTTGACAAAGAAAAGGAGGATCCTTCCCTTCCTAGTAAGGATTATGTGACACCTAAGAGTATTTCTGTAATACCTCCGCAACCAACTACGGCTAAGGTACAACTAGTCGATATCCAGAATACTCTAAAGTGGCTAGCAGAATCACTACCAAGGGTGTTGCAGCAACCATGAGATTATTCTATGGTGAGCTGGAACACCCACGGCCACCAACACTTTCTCTCGGACAAAGGATCTTTGACATTTATTAACCAACATCCTATTATATTACTACAAGAAACTTGGTTAACATCTCCCACTGACATGGATGGTTATGTGACACACCATACCCTGGCAAAGAAAGGGGAACGGGGCCGCCCATATGGGGGCCTATCTATTGGAATATCAAATAAGATCTCGAGCAAAAAGATACCAGTGTTGGAATGTGACTATATCTGTGCAGTAGAAGTGATTGTGAATATGAATGGTATAAATGAAAATTTGCTGCTGGTTAATGTATACAATCCCCCGGGTGCTAAGCTAAGCGAACTGATTCAAGGATCCTTACATGAACTTCTCGTGGATTGGAGATTAAACCAGGAGAAATTCTTTGTTATAGTGGCCGGGGATTTAAACTGCCATATCCATAGCGGTAGTGGCATTGGTAACAACCCCCGCCTCTTCAAGAATAGCATATGGGGCCCCCAATTATCGGACAAGGAGGGATTGGGCTGGTTGTCCTTTTTTAAGTGTTGGGAATTGGAAATAATTAATGGCCGAACTCTTAGTGATAGGCCGGGCAAAAATACCTGGAGCAATGGAAAATCGGGAAGTACCCTTGACTATTTCTTCACAAGCTGGGAGGTGGCTAGGAATGTGTATGATATGTTGGTGCACGAATGTGAGTGGAGCGACCATGATCCTTTGATCATGACATTAAGTGCCCTGCTACCTAGTACAATGGAGGCCAATTTGGGCCATTTGCTCAGTAACCACTCCCTAAACCGTATTTCGTGGTCGGAGAGGAATATAGCAAAGGCCACGACGGCTTCGGGAGTTTGGAATTTAAATTGGGCTGACCATTTCAATCAACTAACCTCTGAGCAAATTGAGGATTGGATTAGTATCTTTACAGGCCAGCACGGTACATGTAAAATGCTGACTATGGTGGGGAAGGAGGGGAAAGAGGTCAGCTATGATCGGGCTATTCGTGATAGGAAACGATCACTAAGAAGGGATACCCGGGGGGCTAGGAAAGGAATTGTATCAAGGATAGCTCTAAGGTTAAAACTTAATGAACTGAAGAAAGATTACCGTGGATGGCTGAAGATACATAAAAGGCTGAGGAAATTAGAAAATTGGCAACATACGGTCAGCACCCTGTGTAGTAGAAACTCCAGGAAAATCTGGACTATACTAGGAGATGCTAAAGGGAAGAAATCTGCCTATACAGTCAACCCCATAAGTGATAACGAGTGGATTGCTTTCTTAGAAAATCGTAATGGGGGGCGTACTGAAACTTCACCTAGCCGTGAATGTAGTAGACCTAAGTCGCCTCCCTTTGCGATTACCACTGAGGAACTTCACTGCAGAATAGATAATCTTAATACTTCTCGTGCCCCCGGACCGAATGGGCTTTCTAATGCTGTACTCAAGAAAAACCCTTCCTTCTGGGCTGGCCTATTAAAAATTCTCTTTGAAAAGATTCTAAGTGAGGGACAAATACCTGCCACATGGCAATCTGCCATACTTATACCTGTGTATAAGAAGGGCAATAGAACCGAACCCGAGAATTACAGACTATTGTCTATGCTAGACTGTACGGGTAAGATATTTGCGGCCCTTATACTGAAGGAATTGCTAAAATGGGTTGAGACTGAAGGCATTCTGGACAAATTCCAGAGTGGCTTTAGGCCAGGTTATTCTACTTCCCATAACCTGTTTATAATGAATGCATTAAGGGATAAGGCTCTATCTTATACAAACCCCCCCATTTATGCCCTATTCATAGATTTTAGGGCAGCTTTTGATACGGTTAATCGATCCCTGCTCTGGAATAAACTTAGGAGATTAAGCTGCCCCGAACCCCTACTCTACTATTTAGAGCTGCTTCACACGAATAATACGTCACGGGTACGACTCGATAACCTAGGAGCTTCTACCATACCGGTGGCACAGTATCGAGGGGTGAAACAAGGGTGTGTCACGGCCCCTACGTTGTACAATTTATTTGTATCAGACGCTCCCGAATGTTTGCGGGGGATTAAAAACTGCCCACCTAAGATTGGAAATAGTCACTGCCCTATATTAGCCTATGCTGATGATTTAGTGATTTTAGATCACACTTTCAGCGGCATGTTGAGATCTGCAAAACAAATATGGAAATATGCAGAGACTAATGAACTTGTGATCAATATAAATAAAACCAATCTCTTACTATTTTCAGCAGGTAAAGTTGCCAGACCACGAATGCTGATGGAAGGGATTGAAATAAATTATACATCCAGTTATAAATACTTAGGGGTTGAGTTTGATCACAAAGGGAACTACTGTAATTGTATTGTATCTCGAAGAACTAAAGCGGCCCAACTAACATCTCTTATTTGTAAATTCACGAAGGAACAATGTGGTTTTTCAATATGGGCGGCACGCCAATTGTATCTGCAGTGTCTAGTACCGATGGTTACGTATGGCCTTGACCCCTTGTACAATATGAATCTAGGCTGGCTTCAGCTGGTTGAAGGCAGTTTCTGGAGGAGAATTCTGGGGCTCCCCCAATGTATTCCCATGGCCGTCATTAGGCTGGAGTTGGGTATTTGCTCTCTCAAGGCTTTGGTCTTGAAAAAAAGGATAGAGTTTTATATTCGTCTCAAGAATGATCCTACCAATGAACTGCTTATGTGTATTAACAAGGAGGTTGAGGCTGGTAAACTGAAGAAATATGAATTGCACCTGAAAATATTATGTGAAGAGTTAAGCTGGGCTCCGGAATGGGGCAGAGATAATGAAAGCTTGTTTAGTAAATGTGGGTATCGTCTAAAAATGTGGGATTGGCAATGTAATTATACGCACCTGGAAAACTTGAAAAGTTATAATTTTGTCCCGTATGTCCTTTATACATTTATGAAGGCGCAACTGTATCTAAATCTATGCCCGTCAGATCAACTAAGACGTTTTATATTACTTCTGCGTATAAACCATCTCCCAGTACTGGCAATTAAGGGACAGGAGCTAGGACTCGAAAAATCTGAGAGATACTGCAGAATTTGTAACGTGCGAAATGAACTTGAAACGGCTCGCCATGTACTGACTCTATGTCTGGGGATGGAAAAGAGTCGTGCTAAACATCTGGGAGGTTTTGTTCATGATCTAGAATTTGTAAAACAGATTGATTTTTGGACACAATGTATTAACACCTTAAACTCCAAATTCCATATGGCAATATTCCGGGTATGGTCTGAAGCATCTGTCTGTTTTCAGTGGAACGGCAGAGGGTCTGAGGGATTGAATAAGTAGTATGAAATATGCTCTTCTCCCATTCGTATACTGATGTCTGCCCATATTGGTGATGTGATATTACTGGATGTAATCTTATGGTGAATTTATGAAGTGGCTGTTTTATTAGCTGCAGAACGATATGAAAGTTCCTTTTGAATGTATATCCGATACTGTAGGGCTTTATGATTTTGTGATATTACTGGATGTAATGTTATGGTGAATTTATGAAGTGGCTGTCTTATTAGCTGCAGAACGATATGAAAGTTCCTTTTGAATGTATATCCGATACTGTAGGGCTTTATGATTTTTATGCTGATGATTTTAGATTTGAAGACTTATTTTATCCTATGCTGAGGAACATTTTGTCTGTTCTCTTATGAGACCTATATTTAAAGTAATGTTGTTTATATTTTATATGTATTATTGTGTATTATGTGTAAAGTTTGTACGTTTGTACTAAACTATATCACATTAATAATAAAATAAATAAACAGTGGCATAATTGCATTGAGAAAATTGCATTCACAAAGTCCCCCTAATAACATATATGTGGCATAATTGCATTGAGAAAGTTGCACTCAGAAAGTCCGCCCTTTAGCATACGTGTGGCATAATTCCATTAAGAAAATTGCATTCAGAAAGTCCTCCTGATAGCATATCTGTGGCATAATTGCATTGTGAAAGTCCTCCTAATAGCATATCTGTGAGAAAGTTGCATTCAGAAAGTCCCCTAATAGCATACCTGTGGCATAATTGCATTGAGAAAATTGCATTCAGAAAGTCCTCCTAATAGCATATCTGTTGCATAATTGCATTGAGAAAGTGGCATTCAGGATGTCTGCCCTATAGCATTCCTGTGGCATAATTGCATTGCGAAAGTTGCATTCAAAAGTCCTGCTAATAGTATATCTGTGGCATAATTGCATTGATAAAGTGCCCCTAATAGCATATCTGTGGCATAATTGCATTGAGAAAGTGCCCCTAACAGCATGTCTGTGGCATAATTACATTGAGAAAGTGTTCCTAATAGTATATCTGTGGCATAATTGCATTGAGAAAGTAGCATTCAGAAAGTCTGCCCGATAGCATATCTGTGGCATAATTGCATTGAGAAAGTGCTCCTAATAGCATATCTGTGGCATAATTGCATTGTGAAAGTGTACCTAATAGCATATCTGTGGCATAATTGCATTGAGAAAGTGTTCCTAATAGCATATCTCTGGCATAATTGCATTGAGAAAGTTGCATTCAGAAAATGCTCCTAATAGCATATCTGTGGCATATTTGCATTGAGAAAGTTGCATTGAGAAAGTGCTCCTAATAGCAAATCTGTGGCATCAATGCATTGAAAAAGTTGCATTCAGAAAGTCTGCCCTATAGCATGCCTGTGGCATCCTTGCATTGAGAAAGTTGCATTCAGAAAGTCTGCCCTATAGCATACCTGTGGCATAATTACATTGAGAAAGTGCTCCTAATAGCATATCTGTGGCATAATTACATTAAGAAAGTGCTCCTAATAGCATATCAGTGGCATAATTGCATTGAGAAAATTGCATTCAGAAAGTCCCCCTAATAACATATATGTGGCATAATTCCATTAAGAAAATTGCATTCAGAAAGTCCTCCTAATAGCCTATCTGTGGCATAATTGCATTGTGAAAGTCCTCCTAATAGCATATCTGTGAGAAAGTTGCATTCAGAAAGTCCCCCTAATATCAAATCTGTGGCATATTTACATTGAGAAAGTTGCACTCAGAAAGTTTGCCCTATAGCATACCTGTGGCATAATTGCATTGAGAAAATTGCATTCAGAAAGTCCTCCTAATTGCGTATCAATGGCATAATTGCATTGAGAAAGTGCTCCTAATAGCACATCTGTGGCATAATTGCATTAGAAAGGGCTCCTAATAGCATATCTCTGGCATAATTGCATTGAGAAAGTGTTCCTAATAACATATCTGTGGCATAATTGCATTGAGAAAGTGCTTCTAGTAGCATATCTGTGGTATAATTGCATTGAGAAAGTTGAAATTCAGAAAGTCTTCCCAATACCATATCTATGGCATAATTGCATTGAGAAAGTTGCATTAAGAAAGTGATCCTAATAGCATATCTGTGGCATAATTGCATTGAAAAAGTGCTCCTAATAGCACATCTGTGGCATAATAGCATTAGAAAGGGCTCCTAATAGCATTTCTCTGGCATAATTGCATTAGAAAGTGCTCCTAATAGTATATCTGTGGCATAATTGCATTGAGAAAGTTGCATTCAGAAAGTCCTCCCAATAGCATATCTGTGGCATAATTGCATTGAGAAAGTTGCATTCAGAAGGTGCCCATAATAGCATATCTGTGGCATAATTGCGTTGAGAAGTTGCATTCAGAAAGTCCCCTTACTAACATATATGTGGCATAATTGCATTGAGAAAGTAGCACTCAGAAAGTCTGCCCTTTAGCATACCTGTGGCATAATTCCATTAAGAAAATTGCATTCAGAAAGTCCTCCTGATAGCATATCTGTGGCATAATTACATTAAGAAAGTGCTCCTAATAGCATATCAGTGGCATAATTGCATTGAGAAAATTGCATTCAGAAAGTCCCCCTAATAACATATATGTGGCATAATTGCATTGAGAAAGTTGCACTCAGAAAGTCCGCCCTTTAGCATACCTGTGGCATAATTCCATTAAGAAAATTGCATTCAGAAAGTCCTCCTGATAGCATATCTGTGGCATAATTGCATTGTGAAAGTCCTCCTAATAGCATATCTGTGAGAAAGTTGCATTCAGAAAGTCCCCCTAATAGCATATCTGTGGCATAATTAAATTGAGAAAGTTGCACTCCGAAATCTGCCCTATAGCATAACTGTGGCATAATTGCATTGAGAAAATTGCATTCAGAAAGTCCACCTAATAGCATATCTGTGGCATAATTGCATTGAGAAAGTGGCATTCAGGATGTCTGCCCTATAGCATTCGTGTGGCATAATTGCATTGCGAAAGTTGCATTCAAAGGTCCTCCTAATAGCATATCTGTGGCATAATTGCATTGATAAAGTGCCCCTAATAGCATATCTGTGGCATAATTGCATTGAGAAAGTGCCCCTAACAGCATATCTGTGGCATAATTACATTGAGAAAGTGTTCCTAATAGTATATCTGTGGCATAATTGCATTGAGAAAGTAGCATTCAGAAAGTCTGCCCGATAGCATATCTGTGGCATAATTGCATTGAGAAAGTGCTCCTAATAGCATATCTGTGGCATAATTGCATTGTGAAAGTGTACCTAATAGCATATCTGTGGCATAATTGCATTGAGAAAGTGTTCCTAATAGCATATCTCTGGCATAATTGCATTGAGAAAGTTGCATTCAGAAAATGCTCCTAATAGCATATCTGTGGCATATTTGCATTGAGAAAGTTGCATTGAGAAAGTGCTCCTAATAGCAAATCTGTGGCATCAATGCATTGAAAAAGTTGCATTCAGAAAGTCCTCCTAATAGCATATCTGATAACATATCTGTGGCATAATTACATTGAGAAAGTTGCATTCAGAAAGTCTGCCCTATAGCATGCCTGTGGCATAATTGCATTGAGAAAGTTGCATTCAGAAAGTCTGCCCTATAGCATACCTGTGGCATAATTACATTGAGAAAGTGCTCCTAGTAGCATATCTGTGGCATAATTACATTAAGAAAGTGCTCCTAATAGCATATCAGTGGCATAATTGCATTGAGAAAATTGCATTCAGAAAGTCCCCCTAATAACATATATGTGGCATAATTCCATTAAGAAAATTGCATTCAGAAAGTCCTCCTAATAGCATATCTGTGGCATAATTGCATTGTGAAAGTCCTCCTAATAGCATATCTGTGAGAAAGTTGCATTCAGAAAGTCCCCCTAATAGCAAATCTGTGGCATAATTACATTGAGAAAGTTGCACTCAGAAAGTTTGCCCTATAGCATACCTGTGGCATAATTGCATTGAGAAAATTGCATTCAGATAGTCCTCCTAATTGCATATCTGTGGCATAATTGCATTGAGAAAGTGCTCCTAATAGCACATCTGTGGCATAATTGCATTAGAATGGGCTCCTAATAGCATATCTCTGGCATAATTGCATTGAGAAAGTGTTCCTAATAACATATCTGTGGCATAATTGCATTGAGAAAGTGCTTCTAGTAGCATATCTGTGGTATAATTTCATTGAGAAAGTTGAAATTCAGAAAGTCTTCCCAATACCATATCTGTGGCATAATTGCATTGAGAAAGTTGCATTCAGAAAGTCATCCTAATAGCATATCTGTGGCATAATTGCATTGAGAAAGTGCTCCTAATAGCACATCTGTGGCATAATTGCATTAGAAAGGGCTCCTAATAGCATATCTCTGGCATAATTGCATTAGAAAGTGCTCCTAATAGTATATCTGTGGCATAATTGCATTGAGAAAGTTGCATTCAGAAAGTCCTCCCAATAGCATATCTGTGGCATAATTGCATTGAGAAAGTTGCATTCAGAAAGTGCTCATAATAGCATATCTGTGTCATAATTGCGTTGAGAAGTTGCATTCAGAAAGTCCCCTTAATAACATATATGTGGCATAATTGCATTGAGAAAGTAGCACTAAGAAAGTCTGCCCTTTAGCATACCTGTGGCATAATTCCATTAAGAAAATTGCATTCAGAAAGTCCTCCTGATAGCATATCTGTGGCATAATTACATTAAGAAAGTGCTCCTAATAGCATATCAGTGGCATAATTGCATTGAGAAAATTGCATTCAGAAAGTCCCCCTAATAACATATATGTGGCATAATTGCATTGAGAAAGTTGCACTCAGAAAGTCTGCCCTTTAGCATACCTGTGGCATAATTCCATTAAGAAAATTGCATTCAGAAAATCCTCCTGATAGCATATCTGTGGCATAATTGCATTGTGAAAGTCCTCCTAATAGCATATCTGTGAGAAAGTTGCATTCAGAAAGTCCCCCTAATAGCATATCTGTGGCATAATTACAATGAGAAAGTTGCACTCAGAAATCTGCCCTATAGCATACCTGTGGCATAATTGCATTGAGAAAATTGCATTCAGAAAGTCCTCCTAATAGCATATCTGTGGCATAATTGCATTGAGAAAGTGGCTTTCAGGATGTTTGCCCTATAGCATTCCTGTGGCATAATTGCATCGCGAAAGTTGCATTCAAAAGTCCTCCTAATAGCATATCTGTGGAATAATTGCATTGATAAAGTGCCCCTAATAGCATATCTGTGGCATAATTGCATTGAGAAAATGCCCCTAACAGCATATCTGTGGCATACTTACATTGAGAAAGTGTTCCTAATAGTATATCTGTGGCATAATTGCATTGAGAAAGTAGCATTCAGAAAGTCTGCCCGATAGCATATCTGTGGCATAATTGCATTGAGAAAGTGCTCCTAATAGCATATCTGTGGCATAATTGCATTGTGAAAGTCCACCTAATAGCATATCTGTGGCATAATTGCATTGAGAAAGTGTTCCTAATAGCATATCTCTGGCATAATTGCATTGAGAAAATTGCATTCAGAAAGTCCCCCTAATAACATATATGTGGCATAATTGCATTGAGAAAGTTGCACCCAGAAAGTCTGCCCTTTAGCATACCTTTGGCATAATTCCATTAAGAAAATTGCATTCAGAAAGTCCTCCTAATAGCATATCTGTGGCATAATTGCATTGTGAAAGTCTTCCTAATAGCATATCTGTGAGAAAGTTGCATTCAGAAAGTCCCCCTAATAGCATATCTGTGGCATAATTACATTGAGAAAGTTGCACTCAGAAAGTTTGCCCTAAAGCATACCTGTGGCATAATTCCATTGAGAAAATTGCATTCAGAAAGTCCTCCTAATTGCATGTCTGTGGCATAATTGCATTGTGAAAGTGCTCCTAATAGCATATCTGTGGCATAATTGCATTGAGAAAGTGTTCCTAGTAGCATATCTGTGGCATAATTGCATTGAGAAAGTGCTTCTAGTAGCATATCTGTGGCATAATTGCATTGAGAAAGTTGCATTCAGAAATTCTTCCCAATACCATATCTGTGGCATAATTGCATTGAGAAAGTTGCATTCAGAAAGTCATCCTAATAGCATATCTGTGGCATAATTGCATTGAGAAAGTGCTCCTAATAGCACATCTGTGGCATAATTGCATTAGAAAGGGCTCCTAATAGCATATCTCTGGCATAATTGCATTAGGAAGTGCTCCTAATAGTATATATGTGGCATAATTGCATTGAGAAAGTTGCATTAAGAAAGTCCTCCTAATAGCATATCTGTGGCATAATTGCATTGATAAAGTGCCCCTAACAGCATATCTGTGGCATACGTACATTGAGAAAGTGTTCCTAATAGTATATCTGTGGCATAATTGCATTGAGAAAGTAGCATTCAGAAAGTCTGCCCGATAGCATATCTGTGGCATAATTGCATTGAGAAAGTGCTCCTAATAGCATATCTGTGGCATAATTTTATTGTGAAAGTCTGCCCGATAGCATATCTGTGGCATAATTGCATTGAGAAAGTGCTCCTAATAGCATATCTGTGGCATAATTTTATTGTGAAAGTCCACCTAATAGCATATCTGTGGCATAATTGCATTGAGAAAGTGTTCCTAATAGCATATCTCTGGCATAATTGCATTGAGAAAGTTGCATTCAGAAAGTGCTCCTAATAGCATATCTGTGGCATATTTGCTTGAGAAAGTTGCATTGAGAAAGTGCTCCTAATAGCAAATCTGTGGCATCATTGTATTGAAAAAGTTGCATTCAGAAAGTCTGCCCTATAGCATACCTGTTGCATAATTACATTGAGAAAGTGCTCCTAATAGTATATCTGTGGCTTAATTACATTAAGAAAGTGCTCCTAATAGCATATCAGTGGCATAATTGCATTGAGAAAATTGCATTCAGAAAGTCCCCCTAATAACATATATGTGGCATAATTGCATTGAGAAAGTTGCACCCAGAAAGTCTGCCCTTTAGCATACCTGTGGCATAATTCCATTAAGAAAATTGCATTCAGAAAGTCCTCCTAATAGCATATCTGTGAGAAAGTTGCATTCAGAAAGTCCCCCTAATAGCATATCTGTGGCATAATTACATTGAGAACGTTGCACTCAGAAAGTTTGCCCTATAGCATACCTCTAGCATAATTCCATTGAGAAAATTGCATTCAGAAAGTCCTCCTAATTGCATATCTGTGGCATAATTGCATTGTGAAACTGCTCCTAATAGCATATCTGTGGCATAATTGCATTGAGAAAGTGTTCCTAATAACATATCTGTGGCATAATTGCATTGGGAAAATGCTTCTAGTAGCATATCTGTGGCATAATTGCATTGAGAAATTTGCATTCAGAAAGTCTTCCCAATACCATATCTGTGGCATAATTGCATTGAGAAAGTTGCATTCAGAAAGTCATCCTAATAGCACATCTGTGGCATAATTGCATTAGAAAGGGCTCCTAATAGCATATCTCTGGCATAATTGCATTAGAAAGTGCTCCTAATAGTATATCTGTGGCATAATTGCATTGAGAAAGTTGCATTCAGAAAGTCCTCCCAATAGCATATCTGTGGCATAAATGCGTTGAGAAGTTGCATTCAGAAAGTCCTCCTAATAGCATATCTGTGGCATAATTGCATTGATAACATGTTCCTAATAGCATATCTGTTGCATAAGTGCATTGAGAAAGTGCTCCTAATAGCATATCTGTGGTATAATTTCATTGAGAAAGTGTTCCTAATAGCATATCTGTGGCATAATTGCATTGAGAAAGTTGCGCTCAGAAAGTCTGCCCTATAGCATATCTCTGGCATAATTGCATTGAGAAAGTTGCATTCAGAAAGTCCTCCTAATTGCATATCTGTGGCATAATCACATTGAGAAAGTTGCTCTCAGAAAGTCTGCCCTATAGCATACTGGTGGCATAGTTGCATTGGGAAAGTGCTCCTAATAGCATATCTGTGGCATAATTGCATTGGGAAAGTTGCACTTGGAAGGTCTGCCCTGTAGCGTACTTGTGGGATAACTGAATTGATAAAGTTGCATTCAGAAAATCCTCCTAATAGCATGTCTGTGGCATAGTTTTATTTAGAAAATTGCATTCAGAAAGTCTGCCCTATAGCATATCTATAGCATAATTGCTTTCAGAAAGTTACACACAGAAGGTCAGCCTAATAGTATATCTGTGGCATGATTGCATTGAGAAAGTTGCATTGAGAAAGTTCTCCTAATATCATATCTGTGGCATAATTGCGTTGAGAAAGTTGCTTTCAGAAAGTCTGCCCTATAGCATACCTGTGGTATAATTACATTGAAAAAGTGCTCCTAATAGCATATATGTGGTATAATTGCATTGAGAAAATTGCATTCAGAAAGTCCTCCTAATAACATATCTGTGGGATAATTGCATTGAGAACGTTGCACTCAGAAAGTCCTCCTAATAGCATATCTCTGGCATCATTGCATTGAGAAAGTTGCATTCAGAAAGTCCTCCTAATAGCATATCTGTGGCATAATTACATTGAGAAAGTTGTACTCAGAAATCTGCCCTATAGCATACCTGTGGCATAATTGCATTGAGAAAATTGCATTCAGAAAGTCCTCCTAATAGAATATCTGTGGCATAATTGCATTGAGAAAGTGTTCCTAATAAAATATCTGTGGCATAATTGCATTGAGAAAGTGCTCCTAATAGCATATATGTGGCATAATTGCATTGAGAAAGTTGCATTCAGAGAAAGCCCTCCCAATAGCATATCTGTGGCATAATTGCATTGAGAAAGTTGCATTCAGAAAGTCCTCCTAATAGCATATCTGTTGCATAATTGCATTGAGAAACTGCTCCTAATAGCATATCTGTGGCATAAATGCATTAGAAAGTGCTCCTAATAGCATATCTGGGGCATAATTGCATTGAGAAAGTTGTATTCAGAAAGTCCTCACAATAGCATATCTGGGGAATAATTGCATTGAGAAAGTTGCATTGAGAAAGTGCTTCTAGTATTAAATCTGTGGCATAATTGCGTTGAGAAAGTTGCATTCAGAAAGTCCTCCTAATAGCATATCTGTGACATAATTGCATTGAGAAAGTGTTCCTAATAGCATATCCGTGGCATATTTGCATTGAGAAAGTGCTCCTAATAGCATACCTGTGGCATAATTGCATTGAGAAAGGTGCATTCAGAAAGTCCTCCTAATAACATATCTGTGGGATAATTGCATTGAGAACGTTGCACTCAGAAAGACCTCCTAATAGCATATCTCTGGCATCATTGCATTGAGAAAGTTGCATTCAGAAAGTCCTCCTAATAGCATATCTGTGGCATAATTACATTGAGAAAGTTGTACTCAGAAATCTGCCCTATAGCAAACCTGTGGCATAATTGCATTGAGAAAATTGCATTCAGAAAGTCCTCCTAATAGAATATCTGTGGCATAATTGCATTGAGAAAGTGTTCCTAATAAAATATCTGTGGCATAATTGCATTGGGAAAGTGCTCCTAATAGCATATATGTGGCATAATTGCATTGAGAAAGTTGCATTCAGAGAAAGCCCTCCCATTAGCATATCTGTGGCATAAGTGCATTGAGAAAGTTGCACTCAGAAAGTCTGCCCTATAGCATACCGGGGGCATAGTTCCATTGGGAAAGTGTTCCTAATAACATATCTTTGGCATATTTGCATTGAGAAAGTTGCACTCGGAATGTCTGCCCTGTAGCGTACCAGTGGGATGATAGAATTGAGAAAGTTGCATTCAGAAAATCCTCCTAATAGCATATCTGTGGCATAATTGCATTGAGAAAGTGGCATTCAGGATGTATGCCCCATAGCATACCTGTGGCATAATTGCATTGCGAAAGTTGCATTCAAAAGTCCTCCTAATAGCATATCTGTGGCATAATTGCATTGATAAAGTGCCCCTAATACCATATCTGTGGCATAATTGCATTGAGAAAGTGCCCCTAACAGCATATCTGTGGCATAATTACATTGAGAAAGTGTTCCTAATAGTATATCTGTGGCATAATTGCATTGAGAAAGTAGCATTCAGAAAGTCTGCCCGATAGCATATCTGTGGCATAATTGCATTGAGAAAGTGCACCTAATAGCATATCTGTGGCATAATTGCATTGAGAAAATGTTCCTAATAGCATATCTCTGGCATAATTGCATTGAGAAAGTTGCATTCAGAAAGTGCTCCTAATAGCATATCTGTGGCATATTTGCATTGAGAAAGTTGCATTGAGAAAGTGCTCCTAATAGCAAATCTGTGGCATCATTGCATTGAAAAAGTTGCATTCAGAAAGTCCTCCTAATAGCATATCTGATAGCATATCTGTGGCATAATTACATTGAGAAAGTTGCATTCAGAAAGTCTGCCCTATAGCATGCCTGTGGCATAATTGCATTGAGAAAGTTGCATTCAGAAAGTCTGCCCTATAGCATACCTGTGGCATAATTACATTGAGAAAGTGCTCCTAATAGCATATCTGTGGCATCATTACATTAAGAAAGTGCTCCTAATAGCATATCAGTGGCATAATTGCATTGAGAAAATTGCATTCAGAAAGTCCCCCTAATAACATATATGTGGCATAATTGCATTGAGAAAGTTGCACTCAGAAAGTCTGCCCTATAGCATACCTGTGGCATAATTCCATTAAGAAAATTGCATTCAGAAAGTCCTCCTAATAGCATATCTCTGGCATAATTGCATTGTGAAAGTCCTCCTACTAGCATATCTGTGAGAAAGTTGCATTCAGAAAGTCCCCCTAATAGCATATCTGTGGCATAATTACATTGAGAAAGTTGCACTCAGAAAGTTGGCCCTATAGCATACCTGTGGCATGATTGCATTGAGAAAATTGCATTCAGAAAATCCTCCTAATTGCATATCTGTGGCATAATTGCATTGTGAAAGTGCTCCTAATAGCTTATCTGTGGCATAATTGCATTGAGAAAGTGTTCCTAATAACATATCTGTGGCATAATTGCATTGAGAAAGTGCTTCTAGTAGCATATCTGTGGCATAATTGCATTGAGAAAGTTGCATTCAGAAAGTCTTCCCAATACCATATCTGTGGCATAATTGCATTGGGAATGTTGCATTCAGAAAGTCATCCTAATAGCATATCTGTGGCATAATTGCATTGAGAAAGTGCTCCTAATAGCACATCTGTGGCATACTTGCATTAGAAAGTGCTCCTAATAGCATATCTGTGGCATAATTACATTGAGAAAGTTGCATTCAGAAAGTCATCCCAATAGCATATCTGTGGCATAATTGCATTGAGAAAGTTGCATTCAGAAAGTGCTCCTAATAGCATATCTGTGCCATAAATGTGTTGAGAAAGTTGCATTCAGAAAGTTCTCCTAATAGCATAACTGTGGCATAATTGCATTGAGAAAGTGCCCCTAACAGCATATCTGTGGAATAATTACATTGAGAAAGTGTTCCTAATAGTATATCTGTGGCATAATTGCATTGAGAAAGTAGCATTCAGAAAGTCTGCCCGATAGCATACCTGTGGCATAATTGCATTGAGAAAATTGCATTCAGAAAGTCCTCCTAATAGAATATCTGTGGCATAGTTGCATTGAGAAAGTGTTCCTAATAAAATATCTGTGGCATAATTGCATTGAGAAAGTGCTCCTAATAGCATATATGTGGCAGAATTGCATTGAGAAAGTTGCATTCAGAGAGAGTCCTCCCAATAGCATATCTGTGGCATAATTGCATTGAGAAAGTTGCATTCAGAAAGTCCTCCTAATAGCATATCTGTGGCAGAATTGCATTGAGAAACTGCTCCTAATAGCATATCTGGGGCATAATTGCATTGAGAAAGTTGCATTGAGAAAGTGCTCCTAGTATCAAATCTGTGGCATAATTGCGTTGAGAAAGTTGCATTCAGAAAGTCCTCCTAATAGCATATCTGTGACATAATTGCATTGACAAAGTTTTCCTAATAGCATATCCGTGGCATAATTGCATTGAGAAAGTGCTCCTAATAGCATATCTGTGGCATAATTGCATTGAGAAAGGTGCATTCAGAAAGTCCTCCTAATAGCATATCTGTGCCTTAATTGCATTGAGAAAGTTGCACTCAGAAAGTCTGCCCTATAGCATACCGGGGGCATAGTTCCATTGGGAAAGTGTTCCTAATAACATATCTTTGGCATAATTGCATTGAGAAAGTTGCACTCGGAACGTCTGCTCTGTAGCGTACCAGTGGGATAATTGAATTGAGAAAGTTGCATTCAGAAAAATCTCCTAATAGCATATCTGTGGCATAATTGCATTGAGAAAGTGGCATTCAGGATGTCTGCCCCATAGCATACCTGTGGCATAATTGCATTGCGAAAGTTGCATTCAAAAGTCCTCCTAATAGCATATCTGTGGCATAATTGCATTGATAAAGTGCCCCTAATAGCATATCTGTGGCATAATTGCATTGAGAAAGTGCCCCTAACAGCATATCTGTGGCATAATTACATTGAGAAAGTGTTCCTAATAGTATATCTGTGGCATAATTGCATTGAGAAAGTAGCATTCAGAAAGTCTGCCCGATAGCATATCTGTGGCATAATTGCATTGTGAAAGTGCACCTAATAGCATATCTGTGGCATAATTGCATTGAGAAAATGTTCCTAATAGCATATCTCTGGCATAATTGCATTGAGAAAGTTGCATTCAGAAAGTGTTCCTAATAGCATATCTGTGGCATATTTGCATTGAGAAAGTTGCATTGAGAAAGTGCTCCTAATAGCAAATCTGTGGCATCATTGCATTGAAAAAGTTGCATTCAGAAAGTCCTCCTAATAGCATATCTGATAGCATATCTGTGGTATAATTACATTGAGAAAGTTGCATTCAGAAAGTCTGCCCTATAGCATGCCTGTGGCATAATTGCATTGAGAAAGTTGCATTCAGAAAGTCTGCCCTATAGCATACCTGTGGCATAATTACATTGAGAAAGTGCTCCTAATAGCATATCAGTGGCATAATTGCATTGAGAAAATTGCATTCAGAAAGTCCCCCTAATAACATATATGTGGCATAATTGCATTGAGAAAGTTGCACTCAGAAAGTCTGCCCTATAGCATACCTGTGGCATAATTCCATTAAGAAAATTGCATTCAGAAAGTCATCCTAATAGCATATCTCTGGCATAATTGCATTGTGAAAGTCCTATTAATAGCATACCTGTGAGAAAGTTGTATTCAGAAAGTCCCCCTAATAGCATATCTGTGGCATATTTACATTGAGAAAGTTGCACTCAGAAAGTTGGCCCTATAGCATACCTGTGGCATAATTGCATTGAGAAAATTGCATTCAGAAAATCCTCCTAATTGCATATCTGTGGCATAATTGCATTGTGAAAGTGCTCCTAATAGCTTATCTGTGGCATAATTGCATTGAGAAAGTGTTCCTAATAACATATCTGTGGCATAATTGCATTGAGAAAGTGCTTCTAGTAGCATATCTGTGGCATAATTGCATTGAGAAAGTTGCATTCAGAAAGTCTTCCCAATACCATATCTGTGGCATAATTGCATTGGGAATGTTGCATTCAGAAAGTCATCCTAATAGCATATCTGTGGCATAATTGCATTGAGAAAGTTGCATTCAGAAAGTGCTCCTAATAGCATATCTGTGCCATAATTGCGTTGAGAAAGTTGCATTCAGAAAGTTCTCCTAATACCATATCTGTGGCATATATGCATTAGAAAGTGCTCCTAATAGCATATCTGTGGCATAATTGCATTGAGAAAGTTGCATTCAGAAAGTCATCCCAATAGCATATCTGTGGCATAATTGCATTGAGAAAGTTGTATTCAGAAAGTGCTCCTAATAGCATATCTGTGCCATAATTGCGTTGAGAAAGTTGCATTCAGAAAGTTCTCCTAATAGCATATCTGTGGCATAATTGCATTGAGAAAGTGCCCCTAACAGCATATCTGTGGCATAATTACATTGAGAAATTGTTCCTAATAGTATATCTGTGGCATAATTGCATTGAGAAAGTAGCATTCAGAAAGTCTGCCCGATAGCATATCTGTGGCATAATTGCATTGAGAAAGTGCTCCTAATAGCATATCTGTGGCATAATTGCATTGTGAAAGTGCACCTAATAGCATATCTGTGGCATAATTGCATTGAAAAAGTGTTCCTAATAGCATATCTCTGGCATAATTGCATTGAGAAAGTTGCATTCAGAAAGTGCTCCTAATAGCATATCTGTGGAATATTTGCATTGAGAAAGTTGCATTCAGAAAGTCCTCCTAATAGCATATCTGATAGCATATCTGTGGCATAATTACATTGAGAAAGTTGCTTTCAGAAAGTCTGCCCTATAGCATGCCTGTGGCATAATTGCATTGAGAAAGTTGCATTCAGAAAGTCTGCCCTATAGCATACCTGTGGCATAATTACATTGAGAAAGTGCTCCTAATAGCATATCTGTGGCAAAATTACATTAAGAAAGTGCTCCTAATAGCATATCAGTGGCATAATTGCATTGAGAAAATTGCATTCAGAAAGTCCCCTTAATAACATATATGTGGCATAATTGCATTGAGAAAGTTGCACTCAGAAAGTCTGCCCTATAGCATACCTGTGGGATAATTCCATTAATAAAATTGCATTCAGAGAGTCCTCCTAATAGCATATCTGTGGCATAATTGCATTGTGAAAGTCCTCCTAATAGCATATCTGTGAGAAAGTTGCATTCAGAAAGTCCCCCTAATAGCATATCTGTGGCTTAATTGCATTGAGAAAGTTGCACTCAGAAAGTTTGCCCTATAGCATACCTGTGGCATAATTGCATTGAGAAAATTGCATTCAGAAAGTCCTAATTGCATATCTGTGGCATAATTGCATTGTGAAAGTCCTCCTAATAGCATATCTGTGGCATAATTGCATTGAGAAAGTGTTCCTAATAACATATCTGTGGCATAATTGCATTGAGAAAGTGCTTCTAGTAGCATATCTGTGGCATAATTGCATTGAGAAAGTTGCATTCAGAAAGTCTTCCCAATACCATATCTGTGGCATAATTGCATTGAGAAATTTGCATTCAGAAAGTCATCCTAATGGCATATCTGTGGCATAATTGCATTGAGAAAGTGCTCCTAATAGCACATCTATGGCATAATTGCATTAGAAAGGGCTCCTAATAGCATATCTCTGGCATAATTGCATTAGAAAGTGCTCCTAATAGCATATCCGTGGCATAATTGCATTGAGAAAGTTGCATTCAGAAAGTCCTCCCAATAGCATATCTGTGGCATAATTGCATTGAGAAAGTTGCATTCAGAAAGTGCTCCTAATAGCATATCTGTGGCATAATTACGTTGAGAAAGTTGCATTCAGAAAGTCCTCCTAATAGCATATCTGTGGCATAATTTCATTGATAACATGTTCCTAATAGCATATCTGTTGCATAAGTGCATTGAGAAAGTGCTCCTAATAGCCTATCTGTGGCATAATTGCATCGATAAAAGTGCATTCAGAAAGTCCTCCTAATAGCATATCTGTGGCATAATTTCATTGAGAAAGTGCTCCTAATAGCATATCTGTGGCATAATTGTATTGAGAAAGTTGCGCTCAGAAAGTCTGCCCTATAGCATATCTCTGGCATAATTGCATTGAGAAAGTTGCATTCCGAAAGTCCTCCTATTTGCATATCTGTGGCATAATCGCATTGAGAAAGTTGCTCTCAGAAAGTCTGCCCTATAGCATACTGGTGGCATAGTTGCATTGGTAAAGTGCTCCTAATAGCATATCTGTGGCATAATTGCATTGAGAAAGTTGCACTCGGAAGGTCTGCCCTGTAGCGTACTTGTGGGATAATTGAATTGATAAAGTTGCATTCAGAAAATCCTCCTAATAGCATGTCTGTGGCATAGTTGTATTTAGAAAATTGCATTCAGAAAGTCTGCCCTATAGCATATCTATAGCATAATTGCTTTCAGAAAGTTACACTCAGAAGGTCAGCCTAATAGTATATCTGTGGCATGATTGCATTGAGAAAGTTGCATTGAGAAAGTGCTCCTAATATCATATCTGTGGCATAATTGCGTTGAGAAAGTTGCATTCAGCAAGTCCTCCTAATAGCATATCTGTGACATAATTGCATTGAGAAAGTTGCATTGCGAAAGTGCTCCTAATATCATATCTGTGGCATAATTGCGTTGAGAAAGTTGCATTCAGAAAGTCCTCCTAATAACATATCTGTGACATAATTGCATTGAGAAAGTGTTCCTAATAGCATATCTGTGGCATAATTGCATTGAGAAAGTGCTCCTAATAGCATATCTGTGGCATAATTGCATTGAGAAAGGTGCATTCAGAAAGTCCTACTAATAGCATATCTGTGGCATAATTGCATTGAGAAAGTTGCACTCAGAAAGTCTGCCCTATAGCATATCTGTGGCATAATTTCACTGAGAAAGTTGCATTCAGAAAGTCCTCCTAATAGCAAATCTGTGGCATCATTGCATTGAAAAAGTTGCATTCAGAAAGTCCTCCTAATAGCATATCTGATAGCATATCTGTGGCATAATTACATTGAGAAAGTTGCATTCAGAAAGTCTGCCCTATAGCATGCCTGTGGCATAATTGCATTGAGAAAGTTGCATTCAGAAAGTCTACCCTATAGCATACCTGTGGCATAATTACATTGAGAAAGTGCTCCTAATAGCATATCTGTGGCAAAATTACATTAAGAAAGTGCTCCTAATAGCATATCAGTGGCATAATTGCATTGAGAAAATTGCATTCAGAAAGTCCCCCTAATAACATATATGTGGCATAATTGCATTGAGAAAGTTGCACTCAGAAAGTCTGCCCTATAGCATACCTGTGGGATAATTCCATTAATAAAATTGCATTCAGAGAGTCCTCCTAATAGCATATCTGTGGCATAATTGCATTGTGAAAGTCCTCCTAATAGCATATCTGTGAGAAAGTTGCATTCAGAAAGTCCCCCTAATAGCATATCTGTGGCATAATTGCATTGAGAAAGTTGCACTCAGAAAGTTTGCCCTATAGCATACCTGTGGCATAATTGCATTGAGAAAATTGCATTCAGAAAGTCCTAATTGCATATCTGTGGCATAATTGCATTGTGAAAGTCCTCCTAATAGCATATCTGTGGCATAATTGCATTGAGAAACTGTTCCTAATAACATATCTGTGGCATAATTGCATTGAGAAAGTGCTTCTAGTAGCATATCTGTGGCATAATTGCATTGAGAAAGTTGCATTCAGAAAGTCTTCCCAATACCATATCTGTGGCATAATTGCATTGAGAAATTTGCATTCAGAAAGTCATCCTAATGGCATATCTGTGGCATAATTGCATTGAGAAAGTGCTCCTAATAGCACATCTATGGCATAATTGCATTAGAAAGGGCTCCTAATAGCATATCTCTGGCATAATTGCATTAGAAAGTGCTCCTAATAGCATATCCGTGGCATAATTGCATTGAGAAAGTTGCATTCAGAAAGTCCTCGCAATAGCATATCTGTGGCATAATTGCATTGAGAAAGTTGCATTCAGAAAGTGCTCCTAATAGCATATCTGTGGCATAATTGCGTTGAGAAAGTTGCATTCAGAAAGTCCTCCTAATAGCATATCTGTGGCATAATTTCATTGATAACATGTTCCTAATAGCATATCTGTTGCATAAGTGCATTGAGAAAGTGCTCCTAATAGCATATCTGTGGCATAATTGCATCGAGAAAAGTGCATTCAGAAAGTCCTCCTAATAGCATATCTGTGGCATAATTTCATTGAGAAAGTGCTCCTAATAGCATATCTGTGGCATAATTGTATTAAGAAAGTTGCGCTCAGAAAGTCTGCCCTATAGCATATCTCTGGCATAATTGCATTGAGAAAGTTGCATTCCGAAAGTCCTCCTAATTGCATATCTGTGGCATAATCGCATTGAGAAAGTTGCTCTCAGAAAGTCTGCCCTATAGCATACTGGTGGCATAGTTGCATTGGTAAAGTGCTCCTAATAGCATATCTGTGGCATAATTGCATTGAGAAAGTTGCACTCGGAAGGTCTGCCCTGTAACGTACTTGTGGGATAATTGAATTGATAAAGTTGCATTCAGAAAATCCTCCTAATAGCATGTCTGTGGCATAGTTGTATTTAGAAAATTGCATTCAGAAAGTCTGCCCTATAGCATATCTATAGCATAATTGCTTTCAGAAAGTTACACTCAGAAGGTCAGCCTAATAGTATATCTGTGGCATGATTGCATTGAGAAAGTTGCATTGAGAAAGTGCTCCTAATATCATATCTGTGGCATAATTGCGTTGAGAAAGTTGCATTCAGCAAGTCCTCCTAATAGCATATCTGTGACATAATTGCATTGAGAAAGTTGCATTGCGGAAGTGCTCCTAATATCATATCTGTGGCATAATTGCGTTCAGAAAGTTGCATTCAGAAAGTCCTCCTAATAACATATCTGTGACATAATTGCATTGAGAAAGTGTTCCTAATAGCATATCTGTGGCATAATTGCATTGAGAAAGTGCTCCTAATAGCATATCTGTGGCATAATTGCATTGAGAAAGGTGCATTCAGAAAGTCCTACTAATAGCATATCTGTGGCATAATTGCATTGAGAAAGTTGCACTCAGAAAGTCTGCCCTACAGCATATCTGTGGCATAATTTCACTGAGAAAGTTGCATTCAGAAAGTCCTCCTAATAGCATATCTGTGGCATAATTGCATTGAGAAAGTTGCACTTAGAAAGTCTGCCCTATAGCATACCAGTGGCATAGCTGCATTGTGAAAGTTGCATTCAAAAGTCCTCCTAATAGCACATCTGTGGCATAATTGCATTGATAAAGTGCCCCTAATAGCATATGTGTGGCATAATTGCATTGAGAAAGTGCCCCTAATAGCATATCTGTGGCATAATTACATTGAGAAAGTGTTCCTAATAGTATATCTGTGGCATAATTGCATTGAGAAAGTAGCATTCAGAAAGTCTGCCCGATAGCATATCTGTGGCATAATTGCATTGAGAAAGTGCTCCTAATAGCATATCTGTGGCATAATTGCATTGTGAAAGTGTACCTAATAGCATATCTGTGGCATAATTGCATTGAGAAAGTGTTCCTAATAGCATATCTCTGGCATAATTGCATTGAGAAAGTTGCATTCAGAAAATGCTCCTAATAGCAAATCTGTGGCATCAATGCATTGAAAAAGTTGCATTCAGAAAGTCCTCCTAATAGCATATCTGATAACATATCTGTGGCATAATTACATTGAGAAAGTTGCATTCAGAAAGTCTGCCCTATAGCATGCCTGTGGCATCATTGCATTGAGAAAGTTGCATTCAGAAAGTCTGCCCTATAGCAAACCTGTGGCATAATTACATTGAGAAAGTGCTCCTAATAGCATATCTGTGGCATAATTACATTAAGAAAGTGCTCCTAATAGCATATCAGTGGCATAATTGCATTGAGAAAATTGCATTCAGAAAGTCCCCCTAATAACATATATGTGGCATAATTCCATTAAGAAAATTGCATTCAGAAAGTCCTCCTAATAGCATATCTGTGGCATAATTGCATTGTGAAAGTCCTCCTAATAGCATATCTGTAAGAAAGTTGCATTCAGAAAGTCCCCCTAATAGCAAATCTGTGGCATAATTACATTGAGAAAGTTGCACTCAGAAAGTTTGCCCTATAGCATACCTGTGGCATAATTGCATTGAGAAAATTGCATTCAGAAAGTCCTCCTAATTGCGTATCTGTGGCATAATTGCATTGAGAAAGTGCTCCTAATAGCACATCTGTGGCATAATTGCATTAGAAAGGGCTCCTAATAGCATATCTCTGGCATAATTGCATTGAGAAAGTGTTCCTAATAACATATCTGTGGCATAATTGCATTGAGAAAGTCCTTCTAGTAGCATATCTGTGGCATAATTGCATTGAGAAAGTTGAAATTCAGAAAGTGATCCTAATAGCATATCTGTGGCATAATTGCATTGAAAAAGTGCTCCTAATAGCACATCTGTGGCATAATTGCATTAGAAAGGGCTCCTAATAGCATATCTCTGGCATAATTGCATTAGAAAGTGCTCCTAATAGTATATCTGTGGCATAATTGCATTGAGAAAGTTGCATTCAGAAAGTCCTCCCAATAGCATATCTGTGGCATAATTGCATTGAGAAAGTTGCATTCAGAAAGTGCCCATAATAGCATACCTGTGGCATAATTCCATTAAGAAAATTGCATTCAGAAAGTCCTCCTGATAGCATATCTGTGGCATAATTGCATTGTGAAAGTCCTCCTAATAGCATATCTGTGAGAAAGTTGCATTCAGAAAGTCCCCCTAATAGCATATCTGTGGCATAATTAAATTGAGAAAGTTGCACTCCGAAATCTGCCCTATAGCATACCTGTGGCATAATTGCATTGAGAAAATTGCATTCAGAAAGTCCTCCTAATAGCATATCTGTGGCATAATTGCATTGAGAAAGTGGCATTCAGGATGTCTGCCCTATAGCATTCCTGTGGCATAATTGCATTGCGAAAGTTGCATTCAAAAGTCCTCCTAATAGCATATCTGTGGCATAATTGCATTGATAAAGTGCCCCTAATAGCATATCTGTGGCATAATTGCATTGAGAAAGTGCCCCTAACAGCATGTCTGTGGCATAATTACATTGAGAAAGTGTTCCTAATAGTATATCTGTGGCATAATTGCATTGAGAAAGTAGCATTCAGAAAGTCTGCCCGATAGCATATCTGTGGCATAATTGCATTGTGAAAGTCCTCCTAATAGCATATCTGTGAGAAAGTTGCATTCAGAAAGTCCCCCTAATAGCATATCTGTGGCATAATTAAATTGAGAAAGTTGCACTCCGAAATCTGCCCTATAGCATACCTGTGGCATAATTGCATTGAGAAAATTGCATTCAGAAAGTCCTCCTAATAGCATATCTGTGGCATAATTACATTAAGAAAGTGCTCCTAATAGCATATCAGTGGCATAATTGCATTGAGAAAATTGCATTCAGAAAGTCCCCCTAATAACATATATGTGGCATAATTGCATTGAGAAAGTTGCATTCAGAAAGTCCGCCCTTTAGCATACCTGTGGCATAATTCCATTAAGAAAATTGCATTCAGAAAGTCCTCCTGATAGCATATCTGTGGCATAATTGCATTGTGAAAGTCCTCCTAATAGCATATCTGTGAGAAAGTTGCATTCAGAAAGTCCCCCTAATAGCATATCTGTGGCATAATTAAATTGAGAAAGTTGCACTCCGAAATCTGCCCTATAGCATACCTGTGGCATAATTGCATTGAGAAAATTGCATTCAGAAAGTCCTCCTAATAGCATATCTGTGGCATAATTGCATTGAGAAAGTGGCATTCAGGATGTCTGCCCTATAGCATTCCTGTGGCATAATTGAATTGCGAAAGTTGCATTCAAAAGTCCTCCTAATAGCATATCTGTGGCATAATTGCATTGATAAAGTGCCCCTAATAGCATATCTGTGGCATAATTGCATTGAGAAAGTGCCCCTAACAGCATGTCTGTGGCATAATTACATTGAGAAAGTGTTCCTAATAGTATATCTGTGGCATAATTGCATTGAGAAAGTAGCATTCAGAAAGTCTGCCCGATAGCATATCTGTGGCATAATTGCATTGTGAAAGTGTACCTAATAGCATATCTGTGGCATAATTGCATTGAAAAAGTGTTCCTAATAGCATATCTCTGGCATAATTGCATTGAGAAAGTTGCATTCAGAAAATGCTCCTAATAGTAATAGCATATCTGTGGCATATTTGCATTGAGAAAGTTGCATTGAGAAAGTGCTCCTAATAGCAAATCTGTGGCATCAATGCATTGAAAAAGTTGCATTCAGAAAGTCTGCCCCATAGCATGCCTGTGGCATCATTGCATTGAGAAAGTTGCATTCAGAAAGTCTGCCCTATAGCATACCTGTGGCATAATTACATTGAGAAAGTGCTCCTAATAGCATATCTGTGGCATAATTACATTAAGAAAGTGCTCCTAATAGCATATCAGTGGCATAATTGCATTGAGAAAATTGCATTCAGAAAGTCCCCCTAATAACATATATGTGGCATAATTCCATTAAGAAAATTGCATTCAGAAAGTCCTCCTAATAGCATATCTGTGGAATAATTGCATTGTGAAAGTCCGCCTAATAGCAAATCTGTGAGAGAGTTGCATTCAGAAAGTCCCCCTAATAGCAAATCTGTGGCATAATTACATTGAGAAAGTTGCATTCAGAAAGTCTGCCCTATAGCATGCCTGTGGCATCATTGCATTGGGAAAGTTGCATTCAGAAAGTCTGCCCTATTGCATACCTGTGGCATAATTACATTGAGAAAAAGCTCCTAATAGCATATCTGTGGCATAATTACATTAAGAAAGTGCTCCTAATAGCATATCAGTGGCATAATTGCATTGAGAAAATTGCATTCAGAAAGTCCCCCTAATAACATATATGTGGCATAATTCCATTAAGAAAATTGCATTCAGAAAGTCCCCCTAATAGCATATCTGTGGCATAATTGCATTGTGAAAGTCCGCCTAATAGCATATCTGTGAGAAAGTTGCATTCAGAAAGTCCCCCTAATAGCAAATCTGTGGCATAATTACATTGAGAAAGTTGCACTCAGAAAGTTTGCCCTATAGCATACCTGTGGCATAATTGCATTGAGAAAATTGCATTCAGAAAGTCCTCCTAATTGCGTATCTGTGGCATAATTGCATTGAGAAAGTGCTCCTAATAGCACATCTGTGGCATAATTGCATTAGAAAGGGCTCCTAATAGCATATCTCTGGCATAATTGCATTGAGAAAGTGTTCCTAATAACATATCTGTGGCATAATTGCATTGCGAAAGTGCTTCTAGTAGCATATCTGTGGCATAATTGCATTGAGAAAGTTGAAATTCAGAAAGTCTTCCCAATACCATATCTGTGGCATAATTGCATTGAGAAAGTTGCATTCAGAAAGTGATCCTAATAGCATATCTGTGGCATAATTGCATTGAAAAAGTGCTCCTAATAACACATCTGTGGCATAATTGCATTAGAAAGGGCTCCTAATAGCATATCTCTGGCATAATTGCATTAGAAAGTGCTCCTAATAGTATATCTGTGGCATAATTGCATTGAGAAAGTTGCATTCAGAAAGTCCTCCCAATAGCATATCTGTGGCATAATTGCATTGAGAAAGTTGCATTCAGAAGGTGCCCATAATAGCATATCTGTGGCATAATTGCGTTGAGAAGTTGCATTCAGAAAGTCCCCTTAATAACATATATGTGGCATAATTGCATTGAGAAAGTAGCACTCAGAAAGTCTGCCCTTTAGCATACCTGTGGCATAATTCCATTAAGAAAATTGCATTCAGAAAGTCCTCCTGATAGCATATCTGTGGCATAATTACATTAAGAAAGTGCTCCTAATAGCATATCAGTGGCATAATTGCATTGAGAAAATTGCATTCACAAAGTCCCCCTAATAACATATATGTGGCATAATTGCATTGAGAAAGTTGCACTCAGAAAGTCCGCCCTTTAGCATACCTGTGGCATAATTCCATTAAGAAAATTGCATTCAGAAAGTCCTCCTGATAGCATATCTGTGGCATAATTGCATTGTGAAAGTCCTCCTAATAGCATATCTGTGAGAAAGTTGCATTCAGAAAGTCCCCCTAAAAGCATATATGTGGCATAATTAAATTGAGAAAGTTGCACTCCGAAATCTGCCCTATAGCATACCTGTGGCATAATTGCATTGAGAAAATTGCATTCAGAAAGTCCTCCTAATAGCATATCTGTGGCATAATTGCATTGAGAAAGTGCCCATAACAGCATGTCTGTGGCATAATTACATTGAGAAAGTGTTCCTAATAGTATGTCTGTGGCATAATTGCATTGAGAAAGTAGCATTCAGAAAGTCTGCCCTATAGCATATCTGTGGCATAATTGCATTGAGAAAGTGCTCCTAATAGCATATCTGTGGCATAATTGCATTGTGAAAGTGTACCTAATAGCATATCTGTGGCATAATTGCATTGAGAAAGTGTTCCTAATAGCATATCTCTGGCATAATTGCATTGAGAAAGTTGCATTCAGAAAATGCTCCTAATAGCATATCTGTGGCATATTTGCATTGAGAAAGTTGCATTGAGAAAGTGCTCCTAATAGCAAATCTGTGGCATCAATGCATTGAAAAAGTTGCATTCAGAAAGTCCTCCCAATAGCATATCTGTGGCATAATTGCATTGAGAAAGTTGCATTCAGAAGGTGCCCATAATAGCATATCTGTGGCATAATTGCGTTGAGAAGTTGCATTCAGAAAGTCCCCTTAATAACATATATGTGGCATAATTGCATTGAGAAAGTGGCACTCAGAAAGTCTGCCCTTTAGCATACCTGTGGCATAATTCCATTAAGAAAATTGCATTCAGAAAGTCCTCCTGATAGCATATCTGTGGCATAATTACATTAAGAAAGTGCTCCTAATAGCATATCAGTGGCATAATTGCATTGAGAAAATTGCATTCACAAAGTCCCCCTAATAACTTATATGTGGCATAATTGCATTGAGAAAGTTGCACTCAGAAAGTCCGCCCTTTAGCATACCTGTGGCATAATTCCATTAAGAAAATTGCATTCAGAAAGTCCTCCTGATAGCATATCTGTGGCATAATTGCATTGTGAAAGTCCTCCTAATAGCATATCTGAGAGAAAGTTGCATTCAGAAAGTCCCCCTAATAGCATATCTGTGGCATAATTAAATTGAGAAAGTTGCACTCCGAAATCTGCCCTATAGCATACCTGTGGCATCAATGCATTGAAAAAGTTGCATTCAGAAAGTCTGCCCTATAGCATGCCTGTGGCATCATTGCATTGAGAAAGTTGCATTCAGAAAGTCTGCCCTATAGCATACCTGTGGCATAATTACATTGAGAAAGTGCTCCTAATAGCATATCTGTGGCATAATTACATTAAGAAAGTGCTCCTAGTAGCATATCAGTGGCATAATTACATTGAGAAAATTGCATTCAGAAAGTCCCCCTAATAACATATATGAGGCATAATTCCATTAAGAAAATTGCATTCAGAAAGTCCTCCTAATAGCATATCTGTGGCATAATTGCATTGTGAAAGTCCTCCTAATAGCATATCTGTGAGAAAGTTGCATTCAGAAAGCCCCCCTAATAGCAAATCTGTGTCATAATTACATTGAGAAAGTTGCATTCAGAAAGTCTGCCCTATAGCATGCCTGTGGCATCATTGCATTGAGAAAGTTGCATTCAGAAAGTCTGCCCTATAGCATACCTGTGGCATAATTACATTGAGAAAGTGCTCCTAATAGCATATCTGTGGCATAATTACATTAAGAAAGTGCTCCTAATAGCATATCAGTGGCATAATTGCATTGAGAAAATTGCATTCAGAAAGTCCCCCTAATAACATATATGTGGCATAATTCCATTAAGAAAATTGCATTCAGAAAGTCCTCCTAATAGCATATCTGTGGCATAATTGCATTGTGAAAGTCCTCCTAATAGCATATCTGTGAGAAAGTTGCATTCAGAAAGTCCCCCTAATAGCAAATCTGTGGCATAATTACATTGAGAAAGTTGCACTCAGAAAGTTTGCCCTATAGCATACCTGTGGCATAATTGCATTGAGAAAATTGCATTCAGAAAGTCCTCCTAATTGCGTATCTGTGGCATAATTGCATTGAGAAAGTGCTCCTAATAGCACATCTGTGGCATAATTGCATTAGAAAGGGCTCCTAATAGCATATCTCTGGCATAATTGCATTGAGAAAGTGTTCCTAATAACATATCTGTGGCATAATTGCATTGAGAAAGTGCTTCTAGTAGCATATCTGTGGCATAATTGCATTGAGAAAGTTGAAATTCAGAAAGTCTTCCCAATACCATATCTGTGGCATAATTGCATTGAGAAAGTTGCATTCAGAAAGTGATCCTAATAGCATATCTGTGGCATAATTGCATTGAAAAAGTGATCCTAATAGCACATCTGTGGCATAATTGCATTAGAAAGGGCTCCTAATAGCATATCTCTGGCATAATTGCATTAGAAAGTGCTCCTAATAGTATATCTGTGGCAAAATTGCATTGAGAAAGTTGCATTCAGAAAGTCTGCCCTATAGCATGCCTGTGGCATCATTGCATTGAGAAAGTTGCATTCAGAAGGTGCCCATAATAGCATATCTGTGGCATAATTGCGTTGAGAAGTTGCATTCAGAAAGTCCCCTTAATAACATATATGTGGCATAATTGCATTGAGAAAGTAGCACTCAGAAGGTCTGCCCTTTAGCATACCTGTGGCATAATTCCATTAAGAAAATTGCATTCAGAAAGTCCTCCTGATAGCATATCTGTGGCATAATTACATTACGAAAGTGCTCCTAATAGCATATCAGTGGCATAATTGCATTGAGAAAATTGCATTCACAAAGTCCCCCTAATAACATATATGTGGCATAATTGCATTGAGAAAGTTGCACTCAGAAAGTCCGCCCTTTAGCATACCTGTGGCATAATTCCATTAAGAAAATTGCATTCAGAAAGTCCTCCTGATAGCATATCTGTGGCATAATTGCATTGTGAAAGTCCTCCTAATAGCATATCTGTGAGAAAGTTGCATTCAGAAAGTCCCCCTAATAGCATATCTGTGGCATAATTAAATTGAGAAAGTTGCACTCCGAAATCTGCCCTATAGCATACCTGTGGCATCAATGCATTGAAAAAGTTGCATTCAGAAAGTCTGCCCTATAGCATGCCTGTGGCATCATTGCATTGAGAAAGTTGCATTCAGAAAGTCTGCCCTATAGCATACCTGTGGCATAATTACATTGAGAAAGTGCTCCTAATAGCATATCTGTGGCATAATTACATTAAGAAAGTGCTCCTAATAGCATATCAGTGGCATAATTACATTGAGAAAATTGCATTCAGAAAGTCCCCCTAATAACATATATGAGGCATAATTCCATTAAGAAAATTGCATTCAGAAAGTCCTCCTAATAGCATATCTGTGGCATAATTGCATTGTGAAAGTCCTCCTAATAGCATATCTGTGAGAAAGTTGCATTCAGAAAGCCCCCCTAATAGCAAATCTGTGTCATAATTACATTGAGAAAGTTGCATTCAGAAAGTCTGCCCTATAGCATACCTGTGGCATAATTACATTGAGAAAGTGCTCCTAATAGCATATCTGTGGCATAATTACATTAAGAAAGTGCTCCTAATAGCATATCAGTGGCATAATTGCATTGAGAAAATTGCATTCAGAAAGTCCTCCTAATTGTGTTTCTGTGACATAATTGCATTGAAAAAGTGCTCCTAATAGCACATCTGTGGCATAATTGCATTAGAAAGGGCTCCTAATAGCATATCTCTGGCAAAATTGCATTGAGAAAGTGTTCCTAATAACATATCTGTGGCATAATTGCATTGAGAAAGTGCTTCTAGTAGCATATCTGTGGCATAATTGCATTGAGAAAGTTGAAATTCAGAAAGTCTTCCCAATACCATATCTGTGGCATAATTGCATTGAGAAAGTTGCATTCAGAAAGTGATCCTAATAGCATATCTGTGGCATAATTGCATTAGAAAGGGCTCCTAATAGCATATCTCTGGCATAATTGCATTAGAAAGTGCTCCTAATAGTATATCTGTGGCATAATTGCATTGAGAAAGTTGCATTCAGAAAGTCCTCCCAAAAGCATATCTGTGGCATAATTGCATTGAGAAAGTTGCATTCAGAAGGTGCCCATAATAGCATATCTGTGGCATAATTGCGTTGAGAAGTTGCATTCAGAAAGTCCCCTTAATAACATATATGTGGCATAATTGCATTGAGAAAGTAGCACTCAGAAAGTCTGCCCTTCAGCATACCTGTGGCATAATTCCATTAAGAAAATTGCATTCAGAAAGTCCTCCTGATAGCATATCTGTGGCATAATTACATTAAGAAAGTGCTCCTAATAGCATATCAGTGGCATAATTGCATTGAGAAAATTGCATTCAGAAAGTCCCCCTAATAACATATATGTGGCATAATTGCATTGAGAAAGTTGCACTCAGAAAGTCCGCCCTTTAGCATTCCTGTGGCATAATTCCATTAAGAAAATTGCATTCGGAAAGTCCTCCTGATAGCATATCTGTGGCATAATTGCATTGTGAAAGTCCTCCTAATAGCATATCTGTGAGAAAGTTGCATTCAGAAAGTCCCCCTAATAGCATATCTGTGGCATAATTAAATTGAGAAAGTTGCACTCCGAAATATGCCCTATAGCATACCTGTGGCATAATTGCATTGAGAAAATTGCATTCAGAAAGTCCTCCTAATAGCATATCTGTGGCATAATTGCATTGAGAAAGTGGCATTCAGGATGTCTGCCCTATAGCATTCCTGTGGCATAATTGCATTGCAAAAGTTGCATTCAAAAGTCCTCCTAATAGCATATCTGTGGCATAATTGCATTGATAAAGTGCCCCTAATAGCATATCTGTGGCATAATTGCATTGAGAAAGTGCCCCTAACAGCATATCTGTGGCATAATTACATTGAGAAAGTGTTCCTAATAGTATATCTGTGGCATAATTGCATTGAGAAAGTAGCATTCAGAAAGTCTGTCCGATAGCATATCTGTGGCATAATTGCATTGAGAAAGTGCTCCTAATAGCATATCTGTGGCATAATTGCATTGTGAAAGTGTACCTAATAGCATATCTGTGGCATAATTGCATTGAGAAAGTGTTCCTAATAGCATATCTCTGGCATAATTGCATTGAGAAAGTTGCATTCAGAAAATGCTCCTAATAGCATATCTGTGGCATATTTGCATTGAGAAAGTTGCATTGAGAAAGTGCTCCTAATAGCAAATCTGTGGCATCAATGCATTGAAAAAGTTGCATTCAGAAAGTCCTCCTAATAGCATATCTGATAACATATCGGTGGCATAATTACATTGAGAAAGTTGCATTCAGAAAGTCTGCCCTATAGCATGCCTGTGGCATAATTGCATTGAGAAAGTTGCATTCAGAAAGTCTGCCCTATAGCATACCTGTGGCATAATTACATTGAGAAAGTGCTCCTAATAGCATATCTGTGGCATAATTACATTAAGAAAGTGCTCCTAATAGCATATCAGTGGCAAAATTGCATTGAGAAAATTGCATTCAGAAAGTCCCCCTAATAACATATATTTGGCATAATTCCATTAAGAAAATTGCATTCAGAAAGTCCTCCTAATAGCATATCTGTGGCATAATTGCATTGTGAAAGTCCTCCTAATAGCATATCTGTGAGAAAGTTGCATTCAGAAAGTCCCCCTAATAGCAAATCTGTGGCATAATTACATTGAGAAAGTTGCACTCAGAAAGTTTGCCCTATAGCATACCTGTGGCATAATTGCATTGAGAAAATTGCATTCAGAAAGTCCTCCTAATTGCATATCTGTGGCATAATTGCATTAGAAAGGGCTCCTAATAGCATATCTCTGGCATAATTGCATTGAGAAAGTGTTCCTAATAACATATCTGTGGCATAATTGCATTGAGAAAGTGCTTCTAGTAGCATATCTGTGGCATAATTTCATTGAGAAAGTTGAAATTCAGAAAGTCTTCCCAATACCATATCTGTGGCATAATTGCATTGAGAAAGTTGCATTCAGAAAGTCATCCTAATAGCATATCTGTGGCATAATTGCATTGAGAAAGTGCTCCTAATAGCACATCTGTGGCATAATTGCATTAGAAAGGGCTCCTAATAGCATATCTCTGGCATAATTGCATTAGAAAGTGCTCCTAATAGTATATCTGTGGCATAATTGCATTGAGAAAGTTGCATTCAGAAAGTCCTCCCAATAGCATATCTGTGGCATAATTGCATTGAGAAAGTTGCATTCAGAAAGTGCTCATAATAGCATATCTGTGGCATAATTGCGTTGAGAAGTTGCATTCAGAAAGTCCCCTTAATAACATATATGTGGCATAATTGCATTGAGAAAGTAGCACTCAGAAAGTCTGCCCTTTAGCATACCTGTGGCATAATTCCATTAAGAAAATTGCATTCAGAAAGTCCTCCTGATAGCATATCTGTGGCATAATTACATTAAGAAAGTGCTCCTAATAGCATATCTGTGAGAAAGTTGCATTCAGAAAGTCCCCCTAATAGCATATCTGTGGCATAATTACATTGAGAAAGTTGCACTCAGAAATCTGCCCTATAGCATACCTGTGGCATAATTGCATTGAGAAAATTGCATTCAGAAAGTCCTCCTAATAGCATATCTGTGGCATAATTGCATTGAGAAAATTGCATTCAGAAAGTCCCCCTAATAACATATATGTGGCATAATTGCATTGAGAAAGTTGCACTCAGAAAGTCTGCCCTTTAGCATACCGTGGCATAATTCCATTAAGAAAATTGCATTCAGAAAATCCTCCTGATAGCATATCTGTGGCATAATTGCATTGTGAAAGTCCTCCTAATAGCATATCTGTGAGAAAGTTGCATTCAGAAAGTCCCCCTAATAGCATATCTGTGGCATAATTACATTGAGAAAGTTGCACTCAGAAATCTGCCCTATAGCATACCTGTGGCATAATTGCATTGAGAAAATTGCATTCAGAAAGTCCTCCTAATAGCATATCTGTGGCATAATTGCATTGAGAAAGTGGCATTCAGGATGTCTGCCCTACAGCATTCCGGTGGCATAATTGCATTGCGAAAGTTGCATTCAAAAGTCCTCCTAATAGCATATCTGTGGAATAATTGCATTGATAAAGTGCCCCTAATAGCATATCTGTGGCATAATTGCATTGAGAAAGTGCCCCTAACAGGATATCTGTGGCATACTTACATTGAGAAAGTGTTCCTAATAGTATATCTGTGGCATAATTGCATTGAGAAAGTAGCATTCAGAAAGTCTGCCCGATAGCATATCTGTGGCATAATTGCATTGAGAAAGTGCTCCTAATAGCATATCTGTGGCATAATTGCATTGTGAAAGTCCACCTAATAGCATATCTGTGGCATAATTGCATTGAGAAAGTGTTCCTAATAGCATATCTCTGGCATAATTGCATTGAGAAAATTGCATTCAGAAAGTCCCCCTAATAACATATATGTGGCATAATTGCATTGAGAAAGTTGCACCCAGAAAGTCTGCCCTTTTGCATACCTGTGGCATAATTCCATTAAGAAAATTGCATTCAGAAAGTCCTCCTAATAGCATATCTGTGGCATAATTGCATTGTGAAAGTCCTCCTAATAGCATATCTGTGAGAAAGTTGCATTCAGAAAGTCCCCCTAATAGCAAATCTGTGGCATAATTACATTGAGAAAGTTGCACTCAGAAAGTTTGCCCTATAGCATACCTGTGGCATAATTGCATTGAGAAAATTGCATTCAGAAAGTCCTCCTAATTGCATATCTGTGGCATAATTGCATTGAGAAAGTGCTCCTAATAGCACATCTGTGGCATAATTGCATTAGAAAGGGCTCCTAATAGCATATCTCTGGCATAATTGCATTGAGAAAGTGTTCCTAATAACATATCTGTGGCATAATTGCATTGAGAAAGTGCTTCTAGTAGCATATCTGTGGCATAATTTCATTGAGAAAGTTGAAATTCAGAAAGTCTTCCCAATACCATATCTGTGGCATAATTGCATTGAGAAAGTTGCATTCAGAAAGCCATCCTAATAGCATATCTGTGGCATAATTGCATTGAGAAAGTGCCCCTAACAGCATATCTGTGGCATACTTACATTGAGAAAGTGTTCCTAATAGTATATCTGTGGCATAATTGCATTGAGAAAGTAGCATTCAGAAAGTCTGCCCGATAGCATATCTGTGGCATAATTGCATTGAGAAAGTGCTCCTAATAGCATATCTGTGGCATAATTGCATTGTGAAAGTCCACCTAATAGCATATCTGTGGCATAATTGCATTGTGAAAGTGTTCCTAATAGCATATCTCTGGCATAATTGCATTGAGAAAATTGCATTCAGAAAGTCCCCCTAATAACATATATGTGGCATAATTGCATTGAGAAAGTTGCACCCAGAAAGTCTGCCCTTTAGCATACCTGTGGCATAATTCCATTAAGAAAATTGCATTCAGAAAGTCCTCCTAATAGCATATCTGTGGCATAATTGCATTGTGAAATTCCTCCTAATAGCATATCTGTGAGAAAGTTGCATTCAGAAAGTCCCCCTAATAGCAAATCTGTGGCATAATTACATTGAGAAAGTTGCACTCAGAAAGTTTGCCCTATAGCATACCTGTGGCATAATTGCATTGAGAAAATTGCATTCAGAAAGTCCTCCTAATTGCATATCTGTGGCATAATTGCATTGAGAAAGTGCTCCTAATAGCACATCAGTGGCATAATTGCATTAGAAAGGGCTCCTAATAGCATATCTCTGGCATAATTGCATTGAGAAAGTGTTCCTAATAACATATCTGTGGCATAATTGCATTGAGAAAGTGCTTCTAGTAGCATATCTGTGGCATAATTTCATTGAGAAAGTTGAAATTCAGAAAGTCTTCCCAATACCATATCTGTGGCATAATTGCATTGAGAAAGTTGCATTCAGAAAGTCATCCTAATAGCATATCTGTGGCATAATTGCATTGAGAAAGTGCTCCTAATAGCACATCTGTGGCATAATTGCATTAGAAAGGGCTCCTAATAGCATATCTCTGGCATAATTGCATTAGAAAGTGCTCCTAATAGTATATCTGTGGCATAATTGCATTGAGAAAGTTGCATTCAGAAAGTCCTCCCAATAGCATACCTGTGGCATAATTACATTGAGAAAGTGCTCCTAATAGCATATCTGTGGCATAATTACATTAAGAAAGTGCTCCTAATAGCATATCAGTGGCATAATTACATTGAGAAAGTGCTCCTAATAGCACATCTGTGGCATAATTGCATTAGAAAGGGCTCCTAATAGCATATCTCTGGCATAATTGCATTAGAAAGTGCTCCTAATAGTATATCTGTGGCATAATTGCATTGAGAAAGTTGCATTCAGAAAGTCCTCCCAATAGCATACCTGTGGCATAATTGCATTGAGAAAGTGCTTCTAGTAGCATATCTGTGGCATAATTGCATTGAGAAAGTTGAAATTCAGAAAGTCTTCCCAATACCATATCTGTGGCATAATTGCATTGAGAAAGTTGCATTCAGAAAGTCATCCTAATAGCATATCTGTGGCATAATTGCATTGAGAAAGTGCTCCTAATAGCACATCTGTGGCATAATTGCATTAGAAAGGGCTCCTAATAGCATATCTCTGGCATAATTGCATTAGAAAGTGCTCCTAATAGTATATCTGTGGCATAATTGCATTGAGAAAGTTGCATTCAGAAAGTCCTCCCAATAGCATACCTGTGGCATAATTACATTGAGAAAGTGCTCCTAATAGCATATCTGTGGCATAATTACATTAAGAAAGTGCTCCTAATAGCATATCAGTGGCATAATTACATTGAGAAAATTGCATTCAGAAAGTCCCCCTAATAACATATATGAGGCATAATTCCATTAAGAAAATTGCATTCAGAAAGTCCTCCTAATAGCATATCTGTGGCATAATTGCATTGTGAAAGTCCTCCTAATAGCATATCTGTGAGAAAGTTGCATTCAGAAAGCCTACCCTAATAGCAGATCTGTGTCATAATTACATTGAGAAAGTTGCATTCAGAAAGTCTGCCCTATAGCATGCCTGTGGCATCATTGCATTGAGAAAGTTGCATTCAGAAAGTCTGCCCTATAGCATACCTGTGGCATAATTACATTGAGAAAGTGCTCCTAATAGCATATCTGTGGCATAATTACATTAAGAAAGTGCTCCTAATAGCATATCAGTGGAATTATTGCATTGAGAAAATTGCATTCAGAAAGTCCCCCTAATAACTTATATGTGGCATAATTCCATTAAGAAAATTGCATTCAGAAAGTCCTCCTAATAGCATATCTATGGCATAATTGCATTGTGAAAGTCCTCCTAATAGCATATCTGTGAGAAAGTTGCATTCAGAAAGTCCCCCTAATAGCAAATCTGTGGCATAATTACATTGAGAAAGTTGCACTCAGAAAGTTTGCCCTATAGCATACCTGTGGCATAATTGCATTGAGAAAATTGCATTCAGAAAGTCCTCCTAATTGCGTTTCTGTGGCATAATTGCATTGAAAAAGTGCTCCTAATAGCACATCTGTGGCATAATTGCATTAGAAAGGGCTCCTAATAGCATATCTCTGGCAAAATTGCATTGAGAAAGTGTTCCTAATAACATATCTGTGGCATAATTGCATTGAGAAAGTGCTTCTAGTAGCATATCTGTGGCATAATTGCATTGAGAAAGTTGAAATTCAGAAAGTCTTCCCAATACCATATCTGTGGCATAATTGCATTGAGAAAGTTGCATTCAGAAAGTGATCCTAATAGCATATCTGTGGCATAATTGCATTAGAAAGGGCTCCTAATAGCATATCTCTGGCATAATTGCATTAGAAAGTGCTCCTAATAGTATATCTGTGGCATAATTGCATTGAGAAAGTTGCATTCAGAAAGTCCTCCCAAAAGCATATCTGTGGCATAATTGCATTGAGAAAGTTGCATTCAGAAGGTGCCCATAATAGCATATCTGTGGCATAATTGCGTTGAGAAGTTGCATTCAGAAAGTCCCCTTAATAACATATATGTGGCATAATTGCATTGAGAAAGTAGCACTCAGAAAGTCTGCCCTTCAGCATACCTGTGGCATAATTCCATTAAGAAAATTGCATTCAGAAAGTCCTCCTGATAGCATATCTGTGGCATAATTACATTAAGAAAGTGCTCCTAATAGCATATCAGTGGCATAATTGCATTGAGAAAATTGCATTCAGAAAGTCCCCCTAATAACATATATGTGGCATAATTGCATTGAGAAAGTTGCACTCAGAAAGTCCGCCCTTTAGCATTCCTGTGGCATAATTCCATTAAGAAAATTGCATTCGGAAAGTCCTCCTGATAGCATATCTGTGGCATAATTGCATTGTGAAAGTCCTCCTAATAGCATATCTGTGAGAAAGTTGCATTCAGAAAGTCCCCCTAATAGCATATCTGTGGCATAATTAAATTGAGAAAGTTGCACTCCGAAATATGCCCTATAGCATACCTGTGGCATAATTGCATTGAGAAAATTGCATTCAGAAAGTCCTCCTAATAGCATATCTGTGGCATAATTGCATTGAGAAAGTGGCATTCAGGATGTCTGCCCTATAGCATTCCTGTGGCATAATTGCATTGCAAAAGTTGCATTCAAAAGTCCTCCTAATAGCATATCTGTGGCATAATTGCATTGATAAAGTGCCCCTAATAGCATATCTGTGGCATAATTGCATTGAGAAAGTGCCCCTAACAGCATATCTGTGGCATAATTACATTGAGAAAGTGTTCCTAATAGTATATCTGTGGCATAATTGCATTGAGAAAGTAGCATTCAGAAAGTCTGCCCGATAGCATATCTGTGGCATAATTGCATTGAGAAAGTGCTCCTAATAGCATATCTGTGGCATAATTGCATTGTGAAAGTGTACCTAATAGCATATCTGTGGCATAATTGCATTGAGAAAGTGTTCCTAATAGCATATCTCTGGCATAATTGCATTGAGAAAGTTGCATTCAGAAAATGCTCCTAATAGCATATCTGTGGCATATTTGCATTGAGAAAGTTGCATTGAGAAAGTGCTCCTAATAGCAAATCTGTGGCATCAATGCATTGAAAAAGTTGCATTCAGAAAGTCCTCCTAATAGCATATCTGATAACATATCGGTGGCATAATTACATTGAGAAAGTTGCATTCAGAAAGTCTGCCCTATAGCATGCCTGTGGCATAATTGCATTGAGAAAGTTGCATTCAGAAAGTCTGCCCTATAGCATACCTGTGGCATAATTACATTGAGAAAGTGCTCCTAATAGCATATCTGTGGCATAATTACATTAAGAAAGTGCTCCTAATAGCATATCAGTGGCAAAATTGCATTGAGAAAATTGCATTCAGAAAGTCCCCCTAATAACATATATTTGGCATAATTCCATTAAGAAAATTGCATTCAGAAAGTCCTCCTAATAGCATATCTGTGGCATAATTGCATTGTGAAAGTCCTCCTAATAGCATATCTGTGAGAAAGTTGCATTCAGAAAGTCCCCCTAATAGCAAATCTGTGGCATAATTACATTGAGAAAGTTGCACTCAGAAAGTTTGCCCTATAGCATACCTGTGGCATAATTGCATTGAGAAAATTGCATTCAGAAAGTCCTCCTAATTGCATATCTGTGGCATAATTGCATTAGAAAGGGCTCCTAATAGCATATCTCTGGCATAATTGCATTGAGAAAGTGTTCCTAATAACATATCTGTGGCATAATTGCATTGAGAAAGTGCTTCTAGTAGCATATCTGTGGCATAATTGCATTGAGAAAGTTGCATTCAGAAAGTCATCCTAATAGCATATCTGTGGCATAATTGCATTGAGAAAGTGCTCCTAATAGCACATCTGTGGCATAATTGCATTAGAAAGGGCTCCTAATAGCATATCTCTGGCATAATTGCATTAGAAAGTGCTCCTAATAGTATATCTGTGGCATAATTGCATTGAGAAAGTTGCATTCAGAAAGTCCTCCCAATAGCATATCTGTGGCATAATTGCATTGAGAAAGTTGCATTCAGAAAGTGCTCATAATAGCATATCTGTGGCATAATTGCGTTGAGAAGTTGCATTCAGAAAGTCCCCTTAATAACATATATGTGGCATAATTGCATTGAGAAAGTAGCACTCAGAAAGTCTGCCCTTTAGCATACCTGTGGCATAATTCCATTAAGAAAATTGCATTCAGAAAGTCCTCCTGATAGCATATCTGTGGCATAATTACATTAAGAAAGTGCTCCTAATAGCATATCTGTGAGAAAGTTGCATTCAGAAAGTCCCCCTAATAGCATATCTGTGGCATAATTACATTGAGAAAGTTGCACTCAGAAATCTGCCCTATAGCATACCTGTGGCATAATTGCATTGAGAAAATTGCATTCAGAAAGTCCTCCTAATAGCATATCTGTGGCATAATTGCATTGAGAAAATTGCATTCAGAAAGTCCCCCTAATAACATATATGTGGCATAATTGCATTGAGAAAGTTGCACTCAGAAAGTCTGCCCTTTAGCATACCGTGGCATAATTCCATTAAGAAAATTGCATTCAGAAAATCCTCCTGATAGCATATCTGTGGCATAATTGCATTGTGAAAGTCCTCCTAATAGCATATCTGTGAGAAAGTTGCATTCAGAAAGTCCCCCTAATAGCATATCTGTGGCATAATTACATTGAGAAAGTTGCACTCAGAAATCTGCCCTATAGCATACCTGTGGCATAATTGCATTGAGAAAATTGCATTCAGAAAGTCCTCCTAATAGCATATCTGTGGCATAATTGCATTGAGAAAGTGGCATTCAGGATGTCTGCCCTACAGCATTCCGGTGGCATAATTGCATTGCGAAAGTTGCATTCAAAAGTCCTCCTAATAGCATATCTGTGGAATAATTGCATTGATAAAGTGCCCCTAATAGCATATCTGTGGCATAATTGCATTGAGAAAGTGCCCCTAACAGGATATCTGTGGCATACTTACATTGAGAAAGTGTTCCTAATAGTATATCTGTGGCATAATTGCATTGAGAAAGTAGCATTCAGAAAGTCTGCCCGATAGCATATCTGTGGCATAATTGCATTGAGAAAGTGCTCCTAATAGCATATCTGTGGCATAATTGCATTGTGAAAGTCCACCTAATAGCATATCTGTGGCATAATTGCATTGAGAAAGTGTTCCTAATAGCATATCTCTGGCATAATTGCATTGAGAAAATTGCATTCAGAAAGTCCCCCTAATAACATATATGTGGCATAATTGCATTGAGAAAGTTGCACCCAGAAAGTCTGCCCTTTAGCATACCTGTGGCATAATTCCATTAAGAAAATTGCATTCAGAAAGTCCTCCTAATAGCATATCTGTGGCATAATTGCATTGTGAAAGTCCTCCTAATAGCATATCTGTGAGAAAGTTGCATTCAGAAAGTCCCCCTAATAGCAAATCTGTGGCATAATTACATTGAGAAAGTTGCACTCAGAAAGTTTGCCCTATAGCATACCTGTGGCATAATTGCATTGAGAAAATTGCATTCAGAAAGTCCTCCTAATTGCATATCTGTGGCATAATTGCATTGAGAAAGTGCTCCTAATAGCACATCTGTGGCATAATTGCATTAGAAAGGGCTCCTAATAGCATATCTCTGGCATAATTGCATTGAGAAAGTGTTCCTAATAACATATCTGTGGCATAATTGCATTGAGAAAGTGCTTCTAGTAGCATATCTGTGGCATAATTTCATTGAGAAAGTTGAAATTCAGAAAGTCTTCCCAATACCATATCTGTGGCATAATTGCATTGAGAAAGTTGCATTCAGAAAGCCATCCTAATAGCATATCTGTGGCATAATTGCATTGAGAAAGTGCCCCTAACAGCATATCTGTGGCATACTTACATTGAGAAAGTGTTCCTAATAGTATATCTGTGGCATAATTGCATTGAGAAAGTAGCATTCAGAAAGTCTGCCCGATAGCATATCTGTGGCATAATTGCATTGAGAAAGTGCTCCTAATAGCATATCTGTGGCATAATTGCATTGTGAAAGTCCACCTAATAGCATATCTGTGGCATAATTGCATTGTGAAAGTGTTCCTAATAGCATATCTCTGGCATAATTGCATTGAGAAAATTGCATTCAGAAAGTCCCCCTAATAACATATATGTGGCATAATTGCATTGAGAAAGTTGCACCCAGAAAGTCTGCCCTTTAGCATACCTGTGGCATAATTCCATTAAGAAAATTGCATTCAGAAAGTCCTCCTAATAGCATATCTGTGGCATAATTGCATTGTGAAATTCCTCCTAATAGCATATCTGTGAGAAAGTTGCATTCAGAAAGTCCCCCTAATAGCAAATCTGTGGCATAATTACATTGAGAAAGTTGCACTCAGAAAGTTTGCCCTATAGCATACCTGTGGCATAATTGCATTGAGAAAATTGCATTCAGAAAGTCCTCCTAATTGCATATCTGTGGCATAATTGCATTGAGAAAGTGCTCCTAATAGCACATCAGTGGCATAATTGCATTAGAAAGGGCTCCTAATAGCATATCTCTGGCATAATTGCATTGAGAAAGTGTTCCTAATAACATATCTGTGGCATAATTGCATTGAGAAAGTGCTTCTAGTAGCATATCTGTGGCATAATTTCATTGAGAAAGTTGAAATTCAGAAAGTCTTCCCAATACCATATCTGTGGCATAATTGCATTGAGAAAGTTGCATTCAGAAAGTCATCCTAATAGCATATCTGTGGCATAATTGCATTGAGAAAGTGCTCCTAATAGCACATCTGTGGCATAATTGCATTAGAAAGGGCTCCTAATAGCATATCTCTGGCATAATTGCATTAGAAAGTGCTCCTAATAGTATATCTGTGGCATAATTGCATTGAGAAAGTTGCATTCAGAAAGTCCTCCCAATAGCATACCTGTGGCATAATTACATTGAGAAAGTGCTCCTAATAGCATATCTGTGGCATAATTACATTAAGAAAGTGCTCCTAATAGCATATCAGTGGCATAATTACATTGAGAAAATTGCATTCAGAAAGTCCCCCTAATAACATATATGAGGCATAATTCCATTAAGAAAATTGCATTCAGAAAGTCCTCCTAATAGCATATCTGTGGCATAATTGCATTGTGAAAGTCCTCCTAATAGCATATCTGTGAGAAAGTTGCATTCAGAAAGCCTACCCTAATAGCAGATCTGTGTCATAATTACATTGAGAAAGTTGCATTCAGAAAGTCTGCCCTATAGCATGCCTGTGGCATCATTGCATTGAGAAAGTTGCATTCAGAAAGTCTGCCCTATAGCATACCTGTGGCATAATTACATTGAGAAAGTGCTCCTAATAGCATATCTGTGGCATAATTACATTAAGAAAGTGCTCCTAATAGCATATCAGTGGAATTATTGCATTGAGAAAATTGCATTCAGAAAGTCCCCCTAATAACTTATATGTGGCATAATTCCATTAAGAAAATTGCATTCAGAAAGTCCTCCTAATAGCATATCTATGGCATAATTGCATTGTGAAAGTCCTCCTAATAGCATATCTGTGAGAAAGTTGCATTCAGAAAGTCCCCCTAATAGCAAATCTGTGGCATAATTACATTGAGAAAGTTGCACTCAGAAAGTTTGCCCTATAGCATACCTGTGGCATAATTGCATTGAGAAAATTGCATTCAGAAAGTCCTCCTAATTGCGTTTCTGTGGCATAATTGCATTGAAGAAGTGCTCCTAATAGCACATCTGTGGCATAATTGCATTAGAAAGGGCTCCTAATAGCATATCTCTGGCAAAATTGCATTGAGAAAGTGTTCCTAATAACATATCTGTGGCATAATTGCATTGAGAAAGTGCTTCTAGTAGCATATCTGTGGCATAATTGCATTGAGAAAGTTGAAATTCAGAAAGTCTTCCCAATACCATATCTGTGGCATAATTGCATTGAGAAAGTTGCATTCAGAAAGTGATCCTAATAGCATATCTGTGGCATAATTGCATTAGAAAGGGCTCCTAATAGCATATCTCTGGCATAATTGCATTAGAAAGTGCTCCTAATAGTATATCTGTGGTATAATTGCATTGAGAAAGTTGCATTCAGAAAGTCCTCCCAAAAGCATATCTGTGGCATAATTGCATTGAGAAAGTTGCATTCAGAAGGTGCCCATAATAGCATATCTGTGGCATAATTGTGTTGAGAAGTTGCATTCAGAAAGTCCCCTTAATAACATATATGTGGCATAATTGCATTGAGAAAGTAGCACTCAGAAAGTCTGCCCTTTAGCATACCTGTGGCATAATTCCATTAAGAAAATTGCATTCAGAAAGTCCTCCTGATAGCATATCTGTGGCATAATTACATTAAGAAAGTGCTCCTAATAGCATATCAGTGGCATAATTGCATTGAGAAAATTGCATTCAGAAAGTCCCCCTAATAACATATATGTGGCATAATTGCATTGAGAAAGTTGCACTCAGAAAGACCGCCCTTTAGCATACCTGTGGCATAATTCCATTAAGAAAATTGCATTCAGAAAGTCCTCCTGATAGCATATCTGTGGCATAATTGCATTGTGAAAGTCCTCCTAATAGCATATCTGTGAGAAAGTTGCATTCAGAAAGTCCCCCTAATAGCATATCTGTGGCATAATTAAATTGAGAAAGTTGCACTCCGAAATATGCCCTATAGCATACCTGTGGCATAATTGCATTGAGAAAATTGCATTCAGAAAGTCCTCCTAATAGCATATCTGTGGCATAATTGCATTGAGAAAGTGGCATTCAGGATGTCTGCCCTATAGCATTCCTGTGGCATAATTGCATTGCAAAAGTTGCATTCAAAAGTCCTCCTAATAGCATATCTGTGGCATAATTGCATTGATAAAGTGCCCCTAATAGCATATCTGTGGCATAATTGCATTGAGAAAGTGCCCCTAACAGCATATCTGTGGCATAATTACATTGAGAAAGTGTTCCTAATAGTATATCTGTGGCATAATTGCATTGAGAAAGTAGCATTCAGAAAGTCTGCCCGATAGCATATCTGTGGCATAATTGCATTGAGAAAGTGCTCCTAATAGCATATCTGTGGCATAATTGCATTGTGAAAGTGTACCTAATAGCATATCTGTGGCATAATTGCATTGAGAAAGTGTTCCTAATAGCATATCTCTGGCATAATTGCATTGAGAAAGTTGCATTCAGAAAATGCTCCTAATAGCATATCTGTGGCATATTTGCATTGAGAAAGTTGCATTGAGAAAGTGCTCCTAATAGCAAATCTGTGGCATCAATGCATTGAAAAAGTTGCATTCAGAAAGTCCTCCTAATAGCATATCTGATAACATATCGGTGGCATAATTACATTGAGAAAGTTGCATTCAGAAAGTCTGCCCTATAGCATGCCTGTGGCATAATTGCATTGAGAAAGTTGCATTCAGAAAGTCTGCCCTATAGCATACCTGTGGCATAATTACATTGAGAAAGTGCTCCTAATAGCATATCTGTGGCATAAATTTTTTTTTTTTTTTTTTTTTTTTTGTATTGTATATGGTTTACAAAAAACCTTTACAAATAGAACAAACTTTATAATTAAAAAACAAAATAGTAAAAAAAAAAAAAAAAAGATAAACATTCATTGCTTTGCATTTGCATTTGAAAAAAGAAGAAAAAGAAAATGCCCGCTAAAGAAATACGAAATTACAGATTTACATAAGTTGCAAAAGTTTGCAAATTTTACAAAAAAGGGACAGACAATAGATAATCAACCGGTTTCAGATTTGAAATTTGATTGTCTAAGATTAGTCAAGTCAATATAAAGTACTAGTTACAGAGAATAACAGATAGAATAAATACAAGGTATAAAATATGAAATACATTGCTCATATTAAAAACACTGTGCTCATATAGTAAAAAATTCATAGTTCCAAGAATAGGAGCAGAAATCAGACCAAAGGGGCATATAGGTCAAGGGCTCTGATAAAGCCCGCCACAGCCAGACCAACCTTGATGTTCGAGATTGAGAGACATTGTGACCAAATCCAATTGTCTACCCCCAGTTGCCCCATAACATTAAAAATGCCTAGATATTTGTCCCTTAAAGAGGTCAAAGCCTTGCAGTCAAGAATGAGATGCCGAGAAGTTTCAGTGACCCCCAAAAGTTTGCAGAAACGACAGGTGGGATCCAAATCAGAAAACTTCTTCCTTTTGCGTAGGACTTCCCGAGTGGGAAGAAGGTTCCATCTGAGTTTTATAAGAAGAGAGCGGTAGTGTCTATTAGGAAATTGGATCAAAATAAAGGACATCACACCTCTCTTCTTATGATCAAATTGAAGATCACTCAGTGAGGAATAACCATGAAGTTTTTCGATAGTGTTGCTCCAATCATGGCTGAACAGAGACTCCTTTACCTTGTTAGGGTTTGTAAGTAATGTATCCCTGTCGGAGGATATGTCCATCAGGGTCTTATCGCAGAGAGTGGAGAAAAGATGGAGATATATGTTGTGGCCCGAGTGTGTCTGGGAAAAAATCATGTGGCCCACATCAACATATAAAGTATCAGGTCTAGGGGAAAGCAAGGCTGAGAACAATGAGAGAACCCTCCAAAGAATCCTAGCTCGTAGAGAAACCAGACCCAACTCATATCTAATGGCAACAGTAGGAATTGAATTGGGCAGTTTTAAAACTTTCCTCCAGTAAATACCTTCAAGAGAGTCCCAGAAGGGCAGAAGTGTAAAATAATGGAGTTCCATACCATACAATAACTTTGGAGTCACCTTACCCTTGAAAAAGTCTACCACGGGTTTGAGGGAAAACATACAATATTTATTCTCCAAAGTACGTGATTGGGAGATGAGAGGGAGCAGTTTCTGTCTAAGAAATCGTCTCAGTTCTATCACCGATGGTTGGGCCAAGATCAAAAAGCCCAAATAGACGATTTTGTTAACTCGAGAAATGTTTGTTCCCCCCATTTTCCATACTTTGTTGTTTCGGGTTCTCCCCTTTGAGAATTCCATGATACGTGTTTTACCAGGATTGATCTTCAGCCCATTTAGCAGTGCGTACTGTTCAAATTTACACAGGAGCCTCTGCAGGCCCACTTTGGTCTGGTCGAACAAGAGAAAGTCATCGGCATATGCCAACCATGAGAATCTCAGGTCCCCAAGTTTAGCACTCACCATGCCTGCATTTTTCAGGAAGTTATCCACATCAGCCAAATAGAGGATAAATAGACAGGGAGCTAACGAGCAACCCTGTCTCACCCCGATACGCGTCCTAATCCTCCTAGAGAGAGTAGCAGCCAAATCGAGCCTGATGTGTACCCCCGAGTTTTCATAGAGGGCCATAATGAGAGAAAGGAGGCCCGCCGGGATGCCCCATTTAGTTAATTTTTCCCATAATCTGGATCTAATGACCAGATCAAATGCATTGGATAAATCAATTGAGGCGACATACAAAGGACCGTCAGATTTTCCCCGAGAAGAGGTCTGAAGGGCAGTTATAATAAGACCATTGAGATTGGTAGAGTGGCCGGCCCTGAAGCCAGTTTGGTATTTGGGGAGAATATGATTGTCCCTAATCCATATGTTAAGATGGGAGAGGAGCAGAGAAGCAAAAAGCTTACAGTCCGCGTCTATAAGAGAGATCGGTCTATAATTCTTTACCTCAGAGCGTAAGCCTCTCTTAAAGATTGGGACAATATGGGCCGTATGCCAACTCATAGGGACCTTCCCGGAATTTACTACGTCCTGAAAAAGCAGGAAGAGTAGATTGGCCCAAATCTCGGGCTCGGCTTTGAATGTATTGTTCGTAAGGCCATTTGGGCCTGGCGCCCTAGATTTCTTAGCCTTAGAAATAAGACAGAACACTGTCTCCAGATCAAAAACTGGTTTCCATGCGTCTTTCGATGGGTAAATCATCAATGCATCCGAAGCCAAGTCTTCCTCCCCAATATCAAAAAGTTTAGAGTAATAGTCAAACCATTTGGCCTCTGGGATTGCATTAAGCTGATCAGCCATCAATGTGTTATCAAGGCTGGAAACCGAAGCCCAGAAAGCCCTCACATCTCGTTTTATTAGTACTGCAAGCATATACTGTGCGTCATTTTGAATCATAGTAATTTTTCTATGCTTACAGTAGTTTTTGTATTTTTGACGAATGGTTTTAATTTTTGTTGTTTTATCTGCCCAATCCATATCAAGGGCTTGAACATCCCTAATAAGTTTCTTAGTAAGGGCCTTAACATTGGCCAATTGTTGGTCGAAACTATGGTTGTGAAATTTTTTGAAGACTCCTTTCCTTAGCTGGCCATAAATACTACTCTGTAAGACATTGAGAAAACTATCAAAAGAAGAGGTGTTAAAGACTGCTATTTTCCAGCAGAGCGAGGTGTGGTTAAGGGAAGAGATCAGTTTGTTATTAAGAACACTGATGTTAAAAGGAGACCACCTTATCCCTGTCCCTTGACTAACAGTATAAAGCTGAGTGGGTCCACCCTCCGGCAGAAGCTTGGTGAAAAAGGGGCATAGAAATTGAACCCGGAGAATACCATGGTCGCTCCATGAGTTGAAGGACACCTCGACATTAGAAGAAAATGGAATCAGGGAATGGTCGACAAAGACGTAGTCTAAGGTGGAAGATGAGGACGATCTACGCCAGGTTGGGCAGGAAGGATTAGTAGCATCATAATGGCTGTTAAGACAAGTTAGGCCAATTGAATCCAAAGCCAGATTCCAAGATCGGCCCCATGTAAGTTTTAGTCCTATACGTGGATCGTCTTCCATAACCAAGCCCAGGTCATCATAATTGGATTCCAGACAGAGAGTGCAGTCTGAATTTAGATCGCCCGCCAGAATGAGTTTGCCCATGGGGTGCAGATATCTCCAGGCAAGGATTATATCAGTTAACTTCTCCAGAAACAATTCGAGAGGAGAGATTCCCATATGCCAGTAAACATTGACCAAGAGAAAGTAACAATTAGAATCCGGAAAAAACACCTCTAAGGCCATAAAGCCAAAAGGTGTATCCGAAAGCTCCTTAGCAACAGAGCCGAAGGAGGTTCTTACCCCTATAATGAGTCCCCCCGATGCGCGGCCTCCCAGGCTAGGTTTGGCACATTGAGAGAAAATATCGAATCCATCAAGAACTGGAGTTGAAAGTAGCCAGGTTTCTTGGAGAAAAAAACAATGCGAAGCCTTAATCACGGCAACCGTTTCTAGGTTCGTGAGCAAATGGGAATTACCTCTAGAGTTCCAAGAAAAGAAACTGAAGCTATTTAGAGGGCGGGCCTTCGAAGAGGATTCTGATTTAGCGGGAATTAAATCATTTCCATAAGCCTGCGGTGACATGTGCCCAGCTCGCGGAGTCTCCATTAGATTTGGGCAAAAAATGCCTCCGTTGGGGTGGGGGAGTTCTTTCTGGATGGTAGACCATTGTAAGATTACCTCTATATTCAGCCCCCTCTCCTTTATTTTTGGCAAATTGAGAAGAGTCCACTATTTTTGCTTCAAATCCTAGTTGCTTCAACCCTTCCATATGCCCCATGATCAAGTTTAAAACTACCTTCGATCTAAGAATAATATTACTAACATCTACCCGATCATGGAAAGGGAATAAAATGCAATCTATGTCATAGCTAGAGATAAGCGAAAGCGAAGGAAGTTGGTGAAAGATTTTAAGTATGTTACCACGATTTAAACAGATTGGCATATCTTCGCCCCAAAGACTGGAAAGCTGTATAACATCACCAGGAACTTTTGTTGTTGCAGAGACAGGTAAGGACTCAGTAATTTTTTTGGTAAAGTGACCAAGGGGGTCAGCCGCCAGATCACAACCCCTTGCCCCTCTTAGTATAGTCCTATTATGGTTGACATTTGGCCCCAGTGGAAATCTTTCCCAAGATTTGGAAACGTTCTTATTATGGGCAAAGTCAAACCCAGAGGGGACCGCTTCTCGAGCCGCAGACATGCGCATATTTGAGATGCTAAGAGAAGCATGGTTAAAAGGGGGGAGAGTCGATAAGACATTGTCTGATCGATCTGTCATATCTCCATCCCTCTTAATGCAGTCCATATTAACAGGGGGCTCCTCAGGAGCAGACAAGAATGCCGGGTCAGAAGGAGAGAGCCGAGTAGTAGGAACCTCGTCCTGTGACAAGCTTACGTTGGAATTAGACACTGTCACCTTGCTGATCTTGGGAACAAGTAGTGACTGAAATAAATGTTTAACCATATCAATGTTAACCATATTAACAGTCGGCGTAGTTAGAGAAGTGTCCGGATGATTCAGGCTTTTTCCAGAAATAGACTCCAGAGAAGTAGAAGGGAGAATTGCTTCTGGGGCAGAGTCCATAGCCTCCGCTGCAACAATATCAGTTGGCAGTGCTACAGGGTTGGTACTAGTGGATGCTGGTACGGTAAGAGGTGTTATCCGAATGCTAGAAACTGCAATTTCACCAGTACCAACAGTCCTTGGCCCCGCATCTATAGAAGCAGAGGTATTAATCAACATACCCACCGCATCCGTTAAAACAGATGCAGGTGGTAAAATAGGTGGAGCATTGGTGGTATCTGGAGTGGTCACATGGATGGAAGAGGGGATTGGTTCAACAGAGTTATCAGTCCCCTGTGGAACTGCAACAGTGGTTGAAGGGACTAAAGAGTTTGCCATAAAGAGGTTTTTGAAAAATTGATTAGTATACGAAGTAATCTTTTTGACATTCTTCTGATTTTTTGTTTTCTTCATTTGTTGGCTCATTTTCCTTTTCTTTCCTAGACAGGGGAGGACTTTTGGACAGGAATTTTCCTCTGGGGGCTCAGAGGAAATTGCTGCGATTTCTGGAGTTAGGATAATCATGTTTTCTCCTAAGGATGCGATATGGTCACCTTTAGAACGGACGGCCGACTCTGCAGTCCCACCTGCACATGAACGATCTTGTATAGAGGGTTTGAGGGATACCCTTGGCAGATCCTCCTGTACTTTGTCCTCTCCTCTTTCCGTAGAGAATACAGTCGGGACACTGGGAAGTATATCTGTAGGGTCGTCAGCCTCTCGCAAACCATCAAAGGCAGCTCGGGGAGTCATAGAGGAAGAGCCCCGGGAATCAAGATCTAGTGGTTGGAGAACCAGAAGACCCGGGGCCGCATTGGGGACCACCCCTAAAGTAGTTGCCGTGGTCCCCGTAGGCCCCTGATGAAAATCGTGTATAGGGGCCAAAGGTGGATTGAAGGAGGTAGGGTCAAGACCTTGAGTGTTCAAAAATTGATTTTCTTCTTTTATAATTTTTACTAAATCTTCAAATCTATCTAGGCCCTCCAGCCTAGAATATATTTCAGAAAGTATACGTGAATGGGATGTAACCTCTGACCAGATGTTATCATAGAGACTCACAAAGGAACTCAGAACCATATTCAACGCAGAGATAGTTGGATGGGAGAGTTTAATTCTATCATCAACATCTTTAAGGGTATGATGTAGAATAGACTCACTGGGCGGATCAGTTTTGAAGTCCGGAAGAAGACCTCTTTCTTTTAACCAGTTTTTTTTTTCAGTATACTCGTCAATAAAGTTAGTGAGATCTGAAGGGGAACCTGCCCATGATTCATCACAAATTTGTTGTGTTACATTATTTGTTTTGTTAAGATGGGAGTCCAAGTGGCTATCAGCAATTGCCTTATCTGCACATTCTATGATACTGATATCGTCAATATCCTGGACTGAGAGATCTTCAATATCCAGTTTCTTAGCTACGTTAATTAAGTTAGTGTGGGCCGGGGTATGTACTGGAGGAAGAGGGTGAGGAGATTTAGCCAGAGTGCTAGAAACAGATTTCTTACCAAAAAAATGTGTGATGTTTTTCCCCTGGATTGGATTACCCTGGGTACCTAGATTAATTTTTATTTTTGATATTGAGTTACGGGGCTTGTGGAGAGGGGTTTTGAACGGCAAAGAGATCCCATTAGGGGAGAAGGGAGTTCCCACCACACTAGTAGAAAGGTTGACGTGAGAAGAAGATGTGTGCTTAATATCACTGGGTAATGCTTTGGATCCTAAAGAGGGTTGAGTGTGAGAGATAACAACGCTCCCACTGTCCTTCTTCTCTAATAGTTGTGATACAGTAACTTCTGATTCATCCATCATGACTGGGGGTATGGGCATACTAGGATTCAGTGAGGCAATCATTGGAAGAGGGATATTAGGCAAAGGGTTGTTGTCATATGCCATGTTGCTTTTTGTCTTTGAGAAACTGACCCCGACCAAAAGATTGGAGGCAAGAGTAGCAGCTAGACGTTCTTCCTGAGTATCTATAGAAATGTCATGTATTCCATTGAAAATACAGTTATTATGAGCTGTATTACGTAAAGTGATACCCATAGCATTGCAAACCTCAGACCTCTCTCTCAAATGAATTTGGGCCTGGGCTATGTCCCTTAAAAGGAGAGGGTTATAATGGGCCTGAAGTGGAGCATCATCAGAACTCCCCATAGCAATAGAAATGGGGGTTTCTGGCACAATAACTGTAGATGGCATGGAGGGCATACTGACAAAGGGCGAAGGGGACAAAGGAGGTGAGACCTCCATAGCAGTCTGACTTCTAAGTCCCTTACGTGTCATTCAGATAAAACCTCAGCCTGACAGTAGGCAGAATGAGAAAGAAAATAAGAGTTATGCCAGAAAAGGTACCCAGAAATACACTGGAAATAAGCCTAGATGTCAGGGGAAGTTAGACATAGAGACACACAGCAAAAAATACTAGGCAATTTTTAAATTTTAAAAATGCAAGTGTTAGAGTATGGCACAAATAGCGAAAATCAAACTCTGAAAGACCAGTACATTGTCTAAAAACCCTATGAAGTATATATGTAACCTAGCATTAAGAGCGAATTAAAATAAAAAGCAATGTTACACACTCAATTAAATAAAAGTTTTAGTAAATGAGTTGTGTCAGCGTAATAGTCATTTTCTGGGAAGGGAACGCCCGACGGCTTGTGGAGCTGCCAGAGTCCGACTCTCCACCCCAAACCCTCGTAGTAAGAATACAACTTCAATTGGGTTGGCTTGGGAAGGCCCAGAACAGTGTACTCACAGATCACAGCCAAACAGCAAAACAGTATCTCCAGCCCTTACAGTCTCCAGGGCTTAACGCCGCAAGGGCGGCTGTGCCGGCAACTTGTGCAGGCTGGCAGTCACGTGCTGTGTCACGTGTTCAGGAAGGGGTCCGCCCCCTCCAGGAAGCAGAATGGGCTGCAAGAGCTCTGCTCGCAGTGCAGCTGTGAGGGATGGACCTTGCAAGCACGAGCGTTCGTAGGAGAAATGAAACGCTCCTTCCAATCAGCAGAAAATACGCCGCAAGGGCGGCTGTGCCGGCAACTTGTGCAGGCTGGCAGTCACGTGCTGTGTCACGTGTTCAGGAAGGGGTCCGCCCCCTCCAGGAAGCAGAATGGGCTGCAAGAGCTCTGCTCGCAGTGCAGCTGTGAGGGATGGACCTTGCAAGCACGAGCGTTCGTAGGAGAAATGAAACGCTCCTTCCAATCAGCAGAAAATACGCCGCAAGGGCGGCTGTGCCGGCAACTTGTGCAGGCTGGCAGTCACGTGCTGTGTCACGTGTTCAGGAAGGGGTCCGCCCCCTCCAGGAAGCAGAATGGGCTGCAAGAGCTCTGCTCGCAGTGCAGCTGTGAGGGATGGACCTTGCAAGCACGAGCGTTCGTAGGAGAAATGAAACGCTCCTTCCAATCAGCAGAAAATACGCCGCAAGGGCGGCTGTGCCGGCAACTTGTGCAGGCTGGCAGTCACGTGCTGTGTCACGTGTTCAGGAAGGGGTCCGCCCCCTCCAGGAAGCAGAATGGGCTGCAAGAGCTCTGCTCGCAGTGCAGCTGTGAGGGATGGACCTTGCAAGCACGAGCGTTCGTAGGAGAAATGAAACGCTCCTTCCAATCAGCAGAAAATACGCCGCAAGGGCGGCTGTGCCGGCAACTTGTGCAGGCTGGCAGTCACGTGCTGTGTCACGTGTTCAGGAAGGGGTCCGCCCCCTCCAGGAAGCAGAATGGGCTGCAAGAGCTCTGCTCGCAGTGCAGCTGTGAGGGATGGACCTTGCAAGCACGAGCGTTCGTAGGAGAAATGAAACGCTCCTTCCAATCAGCAGAAAATACATAATTAATGGCATAATTACATTAAGAAAGTGCTCCTAATAGCATATCAGTGGCATAATTGCATTGAGAAAATTGCATTCAGAAAGTCCCCCTAATAACATATATTTGGCATAATTCCATTAAGAAAATTGCATTCAGAAAGTCCTCCTAATAGCATATCTGTGGCATAATTGCATTGTGAAAGTCCTCCTAATAGCATATCTGTGAGAAAGTTGCATTCAGAAAGTCCCCCTAATAGCAAATCTGTGGCATAATTACATTGAGAAAGTTGCACTCAGAAAGTTTGCCCTATAGCATACCTGTGGCATAATTGCATTGAGAAAATTGCATTCAGATAGTCCTCCTAATTGCATATCTGTGGCATAATTGCATTGAGAAAGTGCTCCTAATAGCACATCAGTGGCATAATTGCATTGAGAAAGTGCTTCTAGTAACATATCTGTGGCATAATTGCATTGAGAAAGTGCTTCTAGTAGCATATCTGTGGCATAATTGCATTGAGAAAGTGCTTCTAGTAGCATATCTGTGGCATAATTTCATTGAGAAAGTTGAAATTCAGAAAGTCATCCTAATAGCATATCTGTGGCATAATTGCATTGAGAAAGTGCTCCTAATAGCACATCTGTGGCATAATTGCATTAGAAAGGGCTCCTAATAGCATATCTCTGGCATAATTGCATTAGAAAGTGCTCCTAATAGTATAAAATTGCATTCAGATAGTCCTCCTAATTGCATATCTGTGGCATAATTGCATTGAGAAAGTGCTCCTAATAGCACATCAGTGGCATAATTGCATTAGAAAGGGCTCCTAATAGCATATCTCTGGCATAATTGCATTGAGAAAGTGTTCCTAATAACATATCTGTGGCATAATTGCATTGAGAAAGTGCTTCTAGTAGCATATCTGTGGCATAATTGCATTGAGAAAGTTGCATTCAGAAAGTCATCCTAATAGCATATCTGTGGCATAATTGCATTGAGAAAGTGCTCCTAATAGCACATCTGTGGCATAATTGCATTAGAAAGGGCTCCTAATAGCATATCTCTGGCATAATTGCATTAGAAAGTGCTCCTAATAGTATATCTGTGGCATAATTGCATTGAGAAAGTTGCATTCAGAAAGTCCACCCAATAGCATATCTGTGGCATAATTGCATTGAGAAAGTTGCATTCAGAAAGTGCTCATAATAGCATATCTGTGGCATAATTGCGTTGAGAAGTTGCATTCAGAAAGTCCCCTTAATAACATATATGTGGCATAATTGCATTGAGAAAGTAGCACTCAGAAAGTCTGCCCTTTAGCATACCTGTGGCATAATTCCATTAAGAAAATTGCATTCAGAAAGTCCTCCTGATAGCATATCTGTGGCATAATTACATTAAGAAAGTGCTCCTAATAGCATATCAGTGGCATAATTGCATTGAGAAAATTGCATTCAGAAAGTCCCCCTAATAACATATATGTGGCATAATTGCATTGAGAAAGTTGCACTCAGAAAGTCTGCCCTTTAGCATACCTGTGGCATAATTCCATTAAGAAAATTGCATTCAGAAAATCCTCCTGATAGCATATATGTGGCATAATTGCATTGTGAAAGTCCTCCTAATAGCATATCTGTGAGAAAGTTGCATTCAGAAAGTCCCCCTAATAGCATATCTGTGGCATAATTACATTGAGAAAGTTGCACTCAGAAATCTGCCCTATAGCATACCTGTGGCATAATTGCATTGAGAAAATTGCATTCAGAAAGTCCTCCTAATAGCATATCTGTGGCATAATTACATTGAGAAAGTGGCTTTCAGGATGTCTGCCCTATAGCATTCCTGTGGCATAATTGCATTGCGAAAGTTGCATTGAAAAGTCCTCCTAATAGCATATCTGTGGAATAATTGCATTGATAAAGTGCCCCTAATAGCATATCTGTGGCATAATTGCATTGAGAAAGTGCCCCTAACAGGATATCTGTGGCATACTTACATTGAGAAAGTGTTCCTAATAGTATATCTGTGGCATAATTGCATTGAGAAAGTAGCATTTAGAAAGTCTGCCCGATAGCATATCTGTGGCATAATTGCATTGAGAAAGTGCTCCTAATAGCATATCTGTGGCATAATTGCATTGTGAAAGTCCACCTAATAGCATATCTGTGGCATAATTGCATTGAGAAAGTGTTCCTAATAGCATATCTCTGGCATAATTGCATTGAGAAAATTGCATTCAGAAAGTCCCCCTAATAACATATATGTGGCATAATTGCATTGAGAAAGTTGCACCCAGAAAGTCTGCCCTTTAGCATACCTGTGGCATAATTCCATTAAGAAAATTGCATTCAGAAAGTCCTCCTAATAGCATATCTGTGGCATAATTGCATTGTGAAAGTCCTCCTAATAGCATATCTGTGAGAAAGTTGCATTCAGAAAGTCCCCCTAATAGCAAATCTGTGGCATAATTACATTGAGAAAGTTGCACTCAGAAAGTTTGCCCTATAGCATACCTGTGGCATAATTGCATTGAGAAAATTGCATTCAGAAAGTCCTCCTAATTGCATATCTTTGGCATAATTGCATTGAGAAAGTGCTCCTAATAGCACATCTGTGGCATAATTGCATTAGAAAGGGCTCCTAATAGCATATCTCTGGCATAATTGCACTGAGAAAGTGTTCCTAATAACATATCTGTGGCATAATTGCATTGAGAAAGTGCTTCTAGTAGCATATCTGTGGCATAATTTCATTGAGAAAGTTGAAATTCAGAAAGTCTTCCCAATACCATATCTGTGGCATAATTGCATTGAGAAAGTTGCATTCAGAAAGTCATCCTAATAGCATATCTGTGGCATAATTGCATTGAGAAAGTGCCCCTAACAGCATATCTGTGGCATACTTACATTGAGAAAGTGTTCCTAATAGTATATCTGTGGCATAATTGCATTGAGAAAGTAGCATTCAGAAAGTCTGCCCGATAGCATATCTGTGGCATAATTGCATTGAGAAAGTGCTCCTAATAGCATATATGTGGCATAATTGCATTGTGAAAGTCCACCTAATAGCATATCTGTGGCATAATTGCATTGAGAAAGTGTTCCTAATAGCATATCTCTGGCATAATTGCATTGAGAAAATTGCATTCAGAAAGTCCCCCTAATAACATATATGTGGCATAATTGCATTGAGAAAGTTGCACCCAGAAAGTCTGCCCTTTAGCATACCTGTGGCATAATTCCATTAAGAAAATTGCATTCAGAAAGTCCTCCTAATAGCATATCTGTGGCATAATTGCATTGTGAAAGTCCTCCTAATAGCATATCTGTGAGAAAGTTGCATTCAGAAAGTCCCCCTAATAGCAAATCTGTGGCATAATTACATTGAGAAAGTTGCACTCAGAAAGTTTGCCCTATAGCATACCTGTGGCATAATTGCATTGAGAAAATTGCATTCAGAAAGTCCTCCTAATTGCATATCTGTGGCATAATTGCATTGAGAAAGTGCTCCTAATAGCACATCTGTGGCATAATTGCATTAGAAAGAGCTCCTAATAGCATATCTCTGGCATGATTGCATTGAGAAAGTGTTCCTAATAACATATCTGTGGCATAATTGCATTGAGAAAGTGCTTCTAGTAGCATATCTGTGGCATAATTTCATTGAGAAAGTTGAAATTCAGAAAGTCTTCCCAATACCATATCTGTGGCATAATTGCATTGAGAAAGTTGCATTCAGAAAGTCATCCTAATAGCATATCTGTGGCATAATTGCATTGAGAAAGTGCTCCTAATAGCACATCTGTGGCATAATTGCATTAGAAAGGGCTCCTAATAGCATATCTCTGGCATAATTGCATTAGAAAGTGCTCCTAATAATATATCTGTGGCATAATTGCATTGAGAAAGTTGCATTCAGAAAGTCCTCCCAATAGCATATCTGTGGCATAATTGCATTGAGAAAGTTGCATTCAGAAAGTGCTCATAATAGCATATCTGTGGCATAATTGCGTTGAGAAGTTGCATTCAGAAAGTCCCCTTAATAACATATATGTGGCATAATTGCATTGAGAAAGTAGCACTCAGAAAGTCTGCCCTTTAGCATACCTGTGGCATAATTCCATTAAGAAAATTGCATTCAGAAAGTCCTCCTGATAGCATATCTGTGGCATAATTACATTAAGAAAGTGCTCCTAATAGCATATCAGTGGCATAATTGCATTGAGAAAATTGCATTCAGAAAGTCCCCCTAATAACATATATGTGGCATAATTGCATTGAGAAAGTTGCACTCAGAAAGTCTGCCCTTTAGCATACCTGTGGCATAATTCCATTAAGAAAATTGCATTCAGAAAATCCTCCTGATAGCATATCTGTGGCATAATTGCATTGTGAAAGTCCTCCTAATAGCATATCTGTGAGAAAGTTGCATTCAGAAAGTCCCCCTAATAGCATATCTGTGGCATAATTACATTGAGAAAGTTGCACTCAGAAATCTGCCCTATAGCATACCTGTGGCATAATTGCATTGAGAAAATTGCATTCAGAAAGTCCTCCTAATAGCATATCTGTGGCATAATTGCATTGAGAAAGTGGCATTCAGGATGTCTGCCCTATAGCATTCCTGTGGCATAATTGCATTGCGAAAGTTGCATTCAAAAGTCCCCCTAATAGCATATCTGTGGCATAATTGCATTGAGAAAGTGCCCCTAACAGCATATCTGTGGCATACTTACATTGAGAAAGTGTTCCTAATAGTATATCTGTGGCATAATTGCATTGAGAAACTAGCATTCAGAAAGTCTGCCCGATAGCATATCTGTGGCATAATTGCATTGAGAAAGTGCTCCTAATAGCATATCTGTGGCATAATTGCATTGTGAAAGTCCACCTAATAGCATATCTGTGGCATAATTGCATTGAGAAAGTGTTCCTAATAGCATATCTCTGGCATAATTGCATTGAGAAAGTTGCATTCAGAAAATGCTCCTAATAGCATAGCTGTGGCATATTTGCATTGAGAAAGTTGCATTGAGAAAGTTCTCCTAATAGCAAATCTGTGTCATCAATGCATTGAAAAAGTTGCATTCAGAAAGTCCTCCTAATAGCATATCTGATAACATATCTGTGGCATAATTACATTGAGAAAGTTGCATTCAGAAAGTCTGCCCTATAGCATGCCTGTGGCATAATTGCATTGAGAAAGTTGCATTCAGAAAGTCTGCCCTATAGCATACCCGTGGCATAAATACATTAAGAAAGTGCTCCTAATAGCATATCAGTGGCATAATTGCATTGAGAAAATTGCATTCAGAAAGTCCCCCTAATAACATATATTTGGCATAATTCCATTAAGAAAATTGCATTCAGAAAGTCCTCCTAATAGCATATCTGTGGCATAATTGCATTGTGAAAGTCCTCCTAATAGCATATCTGTGAGAAAGTTGCATTCAGAAAGTCCCCCTAATAGCAAATCTGTGGCATAATTACATTGAGAAAGTTGCACTCAGAAAGTTTGCCCTATAGCATACCTGTGGCATAATTGCATTGAGAAAATTGCATTCAGAAAGTCCTCCTAATTGCATATCTGTGGCATAATTGCATTGAGAAAGTGCTCCTAATAGCACATCAGTGGCATAATTGCATTAGAAAGGGCTCCTAATAGCATATCTCTGGGATAATTGCATTGAGAAAGTGTTCCTAATAACATATCTGTGGCATCATTGCATTGAGAACGTGCTTCTAGTAGCATATCTGTGGCATAATTTCATTGAGAAAGTTGAAATTCAGAAAGTCTTCCCAATACCATATCTGTGGCATAATTGCATTGAGAAAGTTGCATTCAGAAAGTCATCCTAATAGCATATCTGTGGCATAATTGCATTGAGAAAGTGCTCCTAATAGCACATCTGTGGCATAATTGCATTAGAAAGGGCTCCTAATAGCATATCTCTGGCATAATTGCATTAGAAAGTGCTCCTAATAGTATATCTTTGGCATAATTGCATTGAGAAAGTTGCATTCAGAAAGTCCTCCCAATAGCATATCTGTGGCATAATTGCATTGAGAAAGTTGCATTCAGAAAGTGCTCATAATAGCATATCTGTGGCATAATTGTGTTGAGAAGTTGCATTCAGAAAGTCCCCTTAATAACATATATGTGGCATAATTGCATTGAGAAATTAGCACTCAGAAAGTCTGCCCTTTAGCATACCTGTGGCATAATTCCATTAAGAAAATTGCATTCAGAAAGTCCTCATGATAGCATATCTGTGGCATAATTACATTAAGAAAGTGCTCCTAATAGCATATCAGTGGCATAATTGCATTGAGAAAATTGCATTCAGAAAGTCCCCCTAATAACATATATGTGGCATAATTGCATTGAGAAAGTTGCACTCAGAAAGTCTGTCCTTTAGCATACCTGTGGCATAATTCCATTAAGAAAATTGCATTCAGAAAATCCTCCTGATAGCATATCTGTGGCATAATTGCATTGTGAAAGTCCTCCTAATAGCATATCTGTGAGAAAGTTGCATTCAGAAAGTCCCCCTAATAGCATATCTGTGGCATAATTACATTGAGAAAGTTGCACTCAGAAATCTGCCCTATAGCATACCTGTGGCATAATTGCATTGAGAAAATTGCATTCAGAAAGTCCTCCTAATAGCATATCTGTGGCATAATTGCATTGAGAAAGTGGCATTCAGGATGTCTGCCCTATAGCATTCCTGTGGCATAATTGCATTGCGAAAGTTGCATTCAAAAGTCCTCCTAATAGCATATCTGTGGAATAATTGCTTTGATAAAGTGCCCCTAACAGGATATCTGTGGCATACTTACATTGAGAAAGTGTTCCTAATAGTATATCTGTGGCATAATTGCATTGAGAAAGTAGCATTCAGAAAGTCTGCCCGATAGCATATCTGTGGCATAATTGCATTGAGAAAGTGCTCCTAATAGCATATCTGTGGCATAATTGCATTGTGAAAGTCCACCTAATAGCATATCTGTGGCATAATTGCATTGAGAAAGTTGCATTCAGAAAGTCTTCCCAATACCATATCTGTGGCATAATTGCATTGAGAAAGTTGCATTCAGAAAGTCATCCTAATAGCACATCTGTGGCATAATTGCATTAGAAAGGGCTCCTAATAGCATATCTCTGGCATAATTGCATTAGAAAGTGCTCCTAATAGTATATCTGTGGCATAATTGCATTGAGAAACTTGCATTCAGAAGGTCCTCCCAATAGCATATCTGTGGCATAATTGCATTGAGAAAGTTGCATTCAGAAAGTGCTCCTAATAGCATATCTGTGGCATAAATGCGTTGAGAACTTGCATTCAGAAAGTCCTCCTAATAGCATATCTGTGGCATAATTGCATTGTGAAAGTGCTCCTAATAGCATATCTGTGGCATAATTGCATTGAGAAAGTGTTCCTAGTAGCATATCTGTGGCATAATTGCATTGAGAAAGTGCTTCTAGTAGCATATCTGTGGCATAATTGCATTGAGAAAGTTGCATTCAGAAATTCTTCCCACTACCATATCTGTGGCATAATTGCATTGAGAAAGTTGCATTCAGAAAGTCATCCTAATAGCATATCTGTGGCATAATTGCATTGTGAAAGTGCTCCTAATAGCATATCTGTGGCATAATTGCATTGAGAAAGTGTTCCTAGTAGCATATCTGTGGCATAATTGCATTGAGAAAGTGCTTCTAGTAGCATATCTGTGGCATAATTGCATTGAGAAAGTTGCATTCAGAAATTCTTCCCAATACCATATCTGTGGCATAATTGCATTGAGAAAGTTGCATTCAGAAAGTCATCCTAATAGCATATCTGTGGCATAATTGCATTGAGAAAGTGCTCCTAATAGCACATCTGTGGCATAATTGCATTAGAAAGGGCTCCTAATAGCATATCTCTGGCATAATTGCATTAGGAAGTGCTCCTAATAGTATATCTGTGGCATAATTGCATTGAGAAAGTTGCATTAAGAAAGTCCTCCTAATAGCATATATGTGGCATAATTGCATTGAGAAAGTGTTCCTAATAGCATATCTCTTGCATAATTGCATTGAGAAAATTGCATTCAGAAAGTCCCCCTAATAACATATATGTGGCATAATTGCATTGAGAAAGTTGCACCCAGAAAGTCTGCCCTTTAGCATACCTGTGGCATAATTCCATTAAGAAAATTGCATTCAGAAAGTCCTCCTAATAGCATATCTGTGGCATAATTGCATTGTGAAAGTCCTCCTAATAGCATATCTCTGAGAAAGTTGCATTCAGAAAGTCCCACTAATAGCATATCTGTGGCATAATTACATTGAGAAAGTTGCACTCAGAAAGTTTGCCCTATAGCATACCTGTGGCATAATTGCATTGAGAAAATTGCATTCAGAAAGTCCTCCTAATTGCATATCTGTGGCATAATTGCATTGAGAAAGTGCTCCTAATAGCACATCTGTGGCATAATTGCATTAGAAAGGGCTCCTAATAGCATATCTCTGGCATAATTGCATTGAGAAAGTGTTCCTAATAACATATCTGTGGCATAATTGCATTGAGAAAGTGCTTCTAGTAGCATATCTGTGGCATAATTTCATTGAGAAAGTTGAAATTCAGAAAGTCTTCCCAATACCATATCTGTGGCATAATTGCATTGAGAAAGTTGCATTCAGAAAGTCATCCTAATAGCATATCTGTGGCATAATTGCATTGAGAAAGTGCCCCTAACAGCATATCTGTGGCATACTTACATTGAGAAAGTGTTCCTAATAGTATATCTGTGGCATAATTGCATTGAGAAAGTAGCATTCAGAAAGTCTGCCCGATAGCATATCTGTGGCATAATTGCATTGAGAAAGTGCTCCTAATAGCATATCTGTGGCATAATTGCATTGTGAAAGTCCACCTAATAGCATATCTGTGGCATAATTGCATTGAGAAAGTGTTCCTAATAGCATATCTCTGGCATAATTGCATTGAGAAAATTGCATTCAGAAAGTCCCCCTAATAACATATATGTGGCATAATTGCATTGAGAAAGTTGCACCCAGAAAGTCTGCCCTTTAGCATACCTGTGGCATAATTCCATTAAGAAAATTGCATTCAGAAAGTCCTCCTAATAGCATATCTGTGGCATAATTGCATTGTGAAAGTCCTCCTAATAGCATATCTGTGAGAACGTTGCTATCAGAAAGTCCCCCTAATAGCAAATCTGTGGCATAATTACATTGAGAAAGTTGCACTCAGAAAGTTTGCCCTATAGCATACCTGTGGCATAATTGCATTGAGAAAATTGCATTCAGAAAGTCCTCCTAATTGCATATCTGTGGCATAATTGCATTGAGAAAGTGCTCCTAATAGCACATCTGTGGCATAATTGCATTAGAAAGGGCTCCTAATAGCATATCTCTGGCATGATTGCATTGAGAAAGTGTTCCTAATAACATATCTGTGGCATAATTGCATTGAGAAAGTGCTTCTAGTAGCATATCGTTGGCATAATTTCATTGAGAAAGTTGAAATTCAGAAAGTCTTCCCAATACCATATCTGTGGCATAATTGCATTGAGAAAGTTGCATTCAGAAAGTCATCCTAATAGCATATCTGTGGCATAATTGCATTGAGAAAGTGCTCCTAATAGCACATCTGTGGCATAATTGCATTAGAAAGGGCTCCTAATAGCATATCTCTGGCATAATTGCATTAGAAAGTGCTCCTAATAGTATATCTGTGGCATAATTGCATTGAGAAAGTTGCATTCAGAAAGTCCTCCCAATAGCATATCTGTGGCATAATTGCATTGAGAAAGTTGCATTCAGAAAGTGCTCATAATAGCATATCTGTGGCATAATTGCGTTGAGAAGTTGCATTCAGAAAGTCCCCTTAATAACATATATGTGGCATAATTGCATTGAGAAAGTAGCACTCAGAAAGTCTGCCCTTTAGCATATCAGTGGCATAATTGCATTGAGAAAATTGCATTCAGAAAGTCCCCCTAATAACATATATGTGGCATAATTGCATTGAGAAAGTTGCACTCAGAAAGTCTGCCCTTTAGCATACCTGTGGCATAATTCCATTAAGAAAATTGCATTCAGAAAATCCTCCTGATAGCATATCTGTGGCATAATTGCATTGTGAAAGTCCTCCTAATAGCATATCTGTGAGAAAGTTGCATTCAGAAAGTCCTCCTAATAGCATATCTGTGGCATAATTGCATTGAGAAAGTGGCATTCAGGATGTCTGCCCTATAGCATTCTGTGGCATAATTGCATTGCGAAAGTTGCATTCAAAAGTCCTCCTAATAGCATATCTGTGGCATAATTGCATTGAGAAAGTGCCCCTAACAGCATATCTGTGGCATACTTACATTGAGAAAGTGTTCCTAATAGTATACCTGTGGCATAATTGCATTGAGAAAGTAGCATTCAGAAAGTCTGCCCGATAGCATATCTGTGGCATAATTGCATTGAGAAAGTGCTCCTAATAGCATATCTGTGGCATAATTGCATTGTGAAAGTCCACCTAATAGCATATCTGTGGCATAATTGCATTGAGAAAGTGTTCCTAATAGCATATCTCTGGCATAATTGCATTGAGAAAATTGCATTCAGAAAGTCCCCCTAATAACATATATGTGGCATAATTGCATTGAGAAAGTTGCACCCAGAAAGTCTGCCCTTTAGCATACCTGTGGCATAATTCCATTAAGAAAATTGCATTCAGAAAGTCCTCCTAATAGCATATCTGTGGCATAATTGCATTGTGAAAGTCCTCCTAATAGCATATCTGTGAGAAAGTTGCATTCAGAAAGTCCTCCTAATAGCATATCTGTGGCATAATTACATTGAGAAAGTTGCATTCAGAAAGTCCTCCTAATTGCATATCTGTGGCATAATTGCATTGTGAAAGTGCTCCTAATAGCATATCTGTGGCATAATTGCATTGAGAAAGTGTTCCTAGTAGCATATCTGTGGCATAATTGCATTGAGAAAGTGCTTCTAGTAGCATATCTGTGGCATAATTGCATTGAGAAAGTTGCATTCAGAAATTCTTCCCAATACCATATCTGTGGCATAATTGCATTGAGAAAGTTGCATTCAGAAAGTCATCCTAATAGCATATCTGTGGCATAATTGCATTGAGAAAGTGCTCCTAATAGCACATCTGTGGCATAATTGCATTAGAAAGGGCTCCTAATAGCATATCTCTGGCATAATTGCATTAGGAAGTGCTCCTAATAGTATATCTGTGGCATAATTGCATTGAGAAAGTTGCATTAAGAAAGTCCTCCTAATAGCATATATGTGGCATAATTGCATTGAGAAAGTGCTCCTAATAGCATATCTGTGGCATAATTTCATTGTGAAAGTCCACCTAATAGCATATCTGTGGCATAATTGCATTGAGAAAGTGTTCCTAATAGCATATCTCTGGCATAATTGCATTGAGAAAGTTGCATTCAGAAAGTGCTCCTAATAGCATATCTGTGGCATATTTGCATTTAGAAAGTTGCATTGAGAAAGTGCTCCTAATAGCAAATCTGTGGCATCATTGCATTGAAAAAGTTGCATTCAGAAAGTCCTCCTAATAGCATATCTGATAGCATATCTGTGGCATAATTACATTGAGAAAGTTGCATTCAGAAAGTCTGCCCTATAGCATGCCTGTGGCATAATTGCATTGAGAAAGTTGCATTCAGAAAGTCTGCCCTATAGCATACCTGTGGCATAATTACATTGAGAAAGTGCTCCTAATAGCATATCTGTGGCATAATTACATTAAGAAAGTGCTCCTAATAGCATATCAGTGGCATAATTGCATTGAGAAAGTTGCACCCAGAAAGTCTGCCCTTTAGCATACCTGTGGCATAATTCCATTAAGAAAATTGCATTCAGAAAGTCCTCCTAATAGCATATCTGTGGCATAATTGCATTGTGAAAGTCCTCCTAATAGAATATCTGTGAGAAAGTTGCATTCAGAAAGTCCCCCTAATAGCATATCTGTGGCATAATTACATTGAGAAAGTTGCACTCAGAAAGTTTGCCCTATAGCATACCTGTGGCATAATTCCATTGAGAAAATTGCATTCAGAAAGTCCTCCTAATAGCATATCTGTGGCATAATTGCATTGAGAAAGTGTTCCTAATAACATATCTGTGGCATAATTGCATTGAGAACGTGCTTCTAGTAGCATATCTGTGGCATAATTGCATTGAGAAAGTTGCATTCAGAAAGTCTTCCCAATACCATATCTGTGGCATAATTGCATTGAGAAAGTTGCATTCAGAAAGTCATCCTAATAGCACATCTGTGGCATAATTGCATTAGAAAGGGCTCCTAATAGCATATCTCTGGCATAATTGCATTAGAAAGTGCTCCTAATAGTATATCTGTGGCATAATTGCATTGAGAAAGTTGCATTCAGAAGGTCCTCCCAATAGCATATCTGTGGCATAATTGCATTGAGAAAGTTGCATTCAGAAAGTGCTCCTAATAGCATATCTGTGGCATAAATGCGTTGAGAACTTGCATTCAGAAAGTCCTCCTAATAGCATATCTGTTGCATAATTGCATTGTGAAAGTGCTCCTAATAGCATATCTGTGGCATAATTGCATTGAGAAAGTGTTCCTAGTAGCATATCTGTGGCATAATTGCATTGAGAAAGTGCTTCTAGTAGCATATCTGTGGCATAATTGCATTGAGAAAGTTGCATTCAGAAATTCTTCCCAATACCATATCTGTGGCATAATTGCATTGAGAAAGTTGCATTCAGAAAGTCATCCTAATAGCATATCTGTGGCATAATTGCATTGTGAAAGTGCTCCTAATAGCATATCTGTGGCATAATTGCATTGAGAAAGTGTTCCTAGTAGCATATCTGTGGCATAATTGCATTGAGAAAGTGCTTCTATTAGCATATCTGTGGCATAATTGCATTGAGAAAGTTGCATTCAGAAATTCTTCCCAATACCATATCTGTGGCATAATTGCATTGAGAAAGTTGCATTCAGAAAGTCATCCTAATAGCATATCTGTGGCATAATTGCATTGAGAAAGTGCTCCTAATAGCACATCTGTGGCATAATTGCATTAGAAAGGGCTCCTAATAGCATATCTCTGGCATAATTGCATTAGGAAGTGCTCCTAATAGTATATCTGTGGCATAATTGCATTGAGAAAGTTGCATTAAGAAAGTCCTCCTTATAGCATATATGTGGCATAATTGCATTGAGAAAGTGCTCCTAATAGCATATCTGTGGCATAATTTCATTGTGAAAGTCCACCTAATAGCATATCTGTGGCATAATTGCATTGAGAAAGTGTTCCTAATAGCATATCTCTGGCATAATTGCATTGAGAAAGTTGCATTCAGAAAGTGCTCCTAATAGCATATCTGTGGCATATTTGCATTGAGAAAGTTGCATTGAGAAAGTGCTCCTAATAGCAAATCTGTGGCATCATTGCATTGAAAAAGTTGCATTCAGAAAGTCCTCCTAATAGCATATCTGATAGCATATCTGTGGCATAATTACATTGAGAAAGTTGCATTCAGAAAGTCTGCCCTATAGCATGCCTGTGGCATAATTGCATTGAGAAAGTTGCATTCAGAAAGTCTGCCCTATAGCATACCTGTGGCATAATTACATTGAGAAAGTGCTCCTAATAGCATATCTGTGGCATAATTACATTAAGAAAGTGCTCCTAATAGCATATCAGTGGCATAATTGCATTGAGAAAGTTGCACCCAGAAAGTCTGCCCTTTAGCATACCTGTGGCATAATTCCATTAAGAAAATTGCATTCAGAAAGTCCTCCTAATAGCATATCTGTGGCATAATTGCATTGTGAAAGTCCTCCTAATAGAATATCTGTGAGAAAGTTGCATTCAGAAAGTCCCCCTAATAGCATATCTGTGACATAATTACATTGAGAAAGTTGCACTCAGAAAGTTTGCCCTATAGCATACCTGTGGCATAATTCCATTGAGAAAATTGCATTCAGAAAGTCCTCCTAATAGCATATCTGTGGCATAATTGCATTGAGAAAGTGTTCCTAATAACATATCTGTGGCATAATTGCATTGAGAACGTGCTTCTAGTAGCATATCTGTGGCATAATTGCATTGAGAAAGTTGCATTCAGAAAGTCTACCCAATACCATATCTGTGGCATAATTGCATTGAGAAAGTTGCATTCAGAAAGTCATCCTAATAGCACATCTGTGGCATAATTGCATTAGAAAGGGCTCCTAATAGCATATCTCTGGCATAATTGCATTAGAAAGTGCTCCTAATAGTATATCTGTGGCATAATTGCATTGAGAAAGTTGCATTCAGAAGGTCCTCCCAATAGCATATCTGTGGCATAATTGCATTGAGAAAGTTGCATTCAGAAAGTGCTCCTAATAGCATATCTGTGGCATAAATGCGTTGAGAACTTGCATTCAGAAAGTCCTCCTAATAGCATATCTGTGGCATAATTGCATTGATAACATGTTCCTAATAGCATATCTGTTGCATAAGTGCATTGAGAAAGTGCTCCTAATAGCATATCTGTGGTATAATTTCATTGAGAAAGTGTTCCTAATAGCATATCTGTGGCATAATTGCATTGAGAAAGTTGCGCTCAGAAAGTCTGCCCTATAGCATATCTCTGGCATAATTGCATTGAGAAAGTTGCATTCAGAAAGTCCTCCTAATTGCATATCTGTGGCATAATCGCATTGAGAAAGTTGCTCTCAGAAAGTCTGCCCTATAGCATACTGGTGGCATAGTTGCATTGGGAAAGTGCTCCTAATAGCATATCTGTGGCATAATTGCATTGAGAAAGTTGCACTTGGAAGGTCTGCCCTGTAGCGTACTTGTGGGATAACTGAATTGATAAAGTTGCATTCAGAAAATCCTCCTAATAGCATGTCTGTGGCATAGTTTTATTTAGAAAATTGCATTCAGAAAGTCTGCCCTATAGCATATCTATAGCATAATTGCTTTCAGAAAGTTACACACAGAAGGTCAGCCTAATAGTATATCTGTGGCATGATTGCATTGAGAAAGTTGCATTGAGAAAGTTCTCCTAATATCATATCTGTGGCATAATTGCGTTGAGAAAGTTGCATTCAGAAAGTCCTCCTAATAGCATATCTGTGACACAATTGCATTGAGAAAGTTGCATTGAGAAAGTGCTCCTAATATCATATCTGTGGCATAATTGCATTGAGAAAGTTGCATTCAGAAAGTCTGCCCTATAGCATACCTGTGGCATAATTACATTGAAAAAGTGCTCCTAATAGCATATATGTGGTATAATTGCATTGAGAAAATTGCATTCAGAAAGTCCTCCTAATACCATATCTGTGGGATAATTGCATTGAGAACGTTGCACTCAGAAAGTCCTCCTAATAGCATATCTCTGGCATCATTGCATTGAGAAAGTTGCATTCAGAAAGTCCTCCTAATAGCATATCTGTGTCATAATTACATTGAGAATGTTGTACTCAGAAATCTGCCCTATAGCATACCTGTGGCATAATTGCATTGAGAAAATTGCATTCAGAAAGTCCTCCTAATAGAATATCTGTGGCATAATTGCATTGAGAAAGTGTTCCTAATAAAATATCTGTGGCATAATTGCATTGAGAAAGTGCTCCTAATAGCATATATGTGGCATAATTGCATTGAGAAAGTTGCATTCAGAGAAAGCCCTCCCAATAGCATATCTGTGGCATAATTGCATTGAGAAAGTTGCATTCAGAAAGTCCTCCTAATAGCATATCTGTGGCATAATTGCATTGAGAAACTGCTCCTAATAGCATATCTGTGGCATAATTGCATTAGAAAGTGCTCCTAATAGCATATCTGGGGCATAATTGCATTGAGAAAGTTGGTTTCAGAAAGTCCTCACAATAGCATATCTGGGGAATAATTGCATTGAGAAAGTTGCATTCAGAAAGTCCTCCTAATAGCATATCTGTGACATAATTGCATTGAGAAAGTGTTCCTAATAGCATATCTGTGGCATAATTTCATTGAGAAAGTGCTCCTAATAGCATATCTGTGGCATAATTGCATTGAGAAAGGTGCATTCAGAAATTCCTCCTAATAACATATCTGTGGGATAATTGCATTGAGAACGTTGCACTCAGAAAGTCCTCCTAATAGCATATATCTGGCATCATTGCATTGAGAAAGTTGCATTCAGAAAGTCCTCCTAATAGCATATCTGTGGCATAATTACATTTAGAAAGTTGTACTCAGAAATCTGCCCTATAGCATACCTGTGGATTAATTGCATTGAGAAAATTGCATTCAGAAAGTCCTCCTAATAGAATATCTGTGGCATAATTGCATTGAGAAAGTGTTCCTAATAAAATATCTGTGGCATAATTGCATTGAGAAAGTGCTCCTAATAGCATATATGTGGCATAATTGCATTGAGAAAGTTGCATTCAGAGAAAGCCCTCCCAATAGCATATCTGTGGCATAATTGCATTGAGAAAGTTGCACTCAGAAAGTCTGCCCTATAGCATACCGGGGGCATAGTTCCATTGGGAAAGTGTTCCTAATAACATATCTTTGGCATAATTGCATTGAGAAAGTTGCACTCGGAACGTCTGCCCTGTAGCGTACCAGTGGGATAATTGAATTGAGAAAGTTGCATTCAGAAAATCCTCCTAATAGCATATCTGTGGCATAATTGCATTGAGAAAGTGGCATTCAGGGTGTCTGCCCCATAGCATACCTCTGGCATAATTGCATTGCGAAAGTTGCATTCAAAAGTCCTCCCAATAGCATATCTGTGGCATAATTGCATTGAGAAAGTTGCACTCAGAAAGTCTGCCCTATAGCATACCGGGGGCATAGTTCCATTGGGAAAGTGTTCCTAATAACATATCTTTGGCATAATTGCATTGAGAAAGTTGCACTCGGAACGTCTGCCCTGTAGCGTACCAGTGGGATAATTGAATTGAGAAAGTTGCATTCAGAAAATCCTCCTAATAGCATATCTGTGGCATAATTGCATTGAGAAAGTGGCATTCAGGGTGTCTGCCCCATAGCATACCACTGGCATAATTGCATTGCGAAAGTTGCATTCAAAAGTCCTCCTAATAACATATCTGTGGCATAATTGCATTGATAAAGTGCCCCTAATAGCATATCTGTGGCATAATTGCATTGAGAAAGTGCCCCTAACAGCATATCTGTGGCATAATTACATTGAGAAAGTGTTCCTAATAGTATATCTGTGGCAGAATTGCATTGAGAAAGTAGCATTCAGAAAGTCTGCCCGATAGCATATCTGTGGCATAATTGCATTGTGAAAGTGCACCTAATAGCATATCTGTGGCATAATTGCATTGAGAAAATGTTCCTAATAGCATATCTCTGGCATAATTGCATTGAGAAAGTTGCATTCAGAAAGTGCTCCTAATAGCATATCTGTGGCATATTTGCATTGAGAAAGTTGCATTGAGAAAGTGCTCCTAATAGCAAATCTGTGGCATCATTGCATTGAAAAAGTTGCATTCAGAAAGTCCTCCTAATAGCATATCTGATAGCATATCTGTGGCATAATTACATTGAGAAAGGTGCATTCAGAAAGTCTGCCCTATAGCATGCCTGTGGCATAATTGCATTGAGAAAGTTGCATTCAGAAAGCCTGCCCTATAGCATACCTGTGGCATAATTACATTGAGAAAGTGCTCCTAATAGCATATCTGTGGCATAATTACATTAAGAAAGTGCTCCTAATAGAATATCAGTGGCATAATTGCATTGAGAAAATTGCATTCAGAAAGTCCCCCTAATAACATATATGTGGCATAATTGCATTGAGAAAGTTTCACTCAGAAAGTCTGCCATATAGCATACCTGTGGCATAATTCCATTAAGAAAATTGCATTCAGAAAGTCCTCCTAATAGCATATCTCTGGCATAATTGCATTGTGAAAGTCCTCCTAATAGCATATCTGTGAGAAAGTTGCATTCAGAAAGTCCCCCTAATAGCATATCTGTGGCATAATTGCATTGAGAAAGTTGCACTCAGAAAGTTGGCCCTATAGCATACCTGTGGCATAATTGCATTGAGAAAATTGCATTCAGAAAATCCTCCTAATTGCATATCTGTGGCATAATTGCATTGTGAAAGTGCTCCTAATAGCTTATCTGTGGCATAATTGCATTGAGAAAGTGTTCCTAATAACATATCTGTGGCATAATTGCATTGAGAAAGTTGCATTCAGAAAGTCTTCCCAATAACATATCTGTGGCATAATTGCATTGTGAAAGTGCTCCTAATAGCATATCTGTGGCATAATTGCATTGAGAAAGTGTTCCTAGTAGCATATCTGTGGCATAATTGCATTGAGAAAGTGCTTCTAGTAGCATATCTGTGGCATAATTGCATTGAGAAAGTTGCATTCAGAAATTCTTCCCAATACCATATCCGTGGCATAATTGCATTGAGAAAGTTGCATTCAGAAAGTCATCCTAATAGCATATCTGTGGCATAATTGCATTGAGAAAGTGCTCCTAATAGCACATCTGTGGCATAATTGCATTAGAAAGGACTCCTAATAGCATATCTCTGGCATAATTGCATTAGGAAGTGCTCCTAATAGTATATCCGTGGCATAATTGCATTGAGAAAGTTGCATTAAGAAAGTCCTCCTAATAGCATATATGTGGCATAATTGCATTGAGAAAGTGCTCCTAATAGCATATCTGTGGCATAATTTCATTGTGAAAGTCCACCTAATAGCATATCTGTGGCATAATTGCATTGAGAAAGCGTTCCTAATAGCATATCTCTGGCATAATTGCATTGAGAAAGTTGCATTCAGAAAGTGCTCCTAATAGCATATCTGTGGCATATTTGCATTGAGAAAGTTGCATTGAGAAAGTGCTCCTAATAGCAAATTTGTGGCATCATTGCATTGAAAAAGTTGCATTCAGAAAGTCCTCCTAATAGCATATCTGATAGCATATCTGTGGCATAATTACATTGAGAAAGTTGCATTCAGAAAGTCTGCCCTATAGCATGCCTGTGGCATAATTGCATTGAGAAAGTTGCATTCAGAAAGTCTGCCCTATAGCATACCTGTGGCATAATTACATTGAGAAAGTGCTCCTAATAGCATATCTGTGGCATAATTACATTAAGAAAGTGCTCCTAATAGCATATCAGTGGCATAATTGCATTGAGAAAGTTGCACCCAGAAAGTCTGCCCTTTAGCATACCTGTGGCATAATTCCATTAAGAAAATTGCATTCAGAAAGTCCTCCTAATAGCATATCTGTGGCATAATTGCATTGTGAAAGTCCTCCTAATAGAATATCTGTGAGAAAGTTGCATTCAGAAAGTCCCCCTAATAGCATATCTGTGGCATAATTACATTGAGAAAGTTGCACTCAGAAAGTTTGCCCTATAGCATACCTGTGGCATAATTCCATTGAGAAAATTGCATTCAGAAAGTCCTCCTAATTGCATATCTGTGGCATAATTGCATTGTGAAACTGCTCCTAATAGCATATCTGTGGCAAAATTGCATTGAGAAAGTGTTCCTAATAACATATCTGTGGCATAATTGCATTGAGAACGTGCTTCTAGTAGCATATCTGTGGCATAATTGCATTGAGAAAGTTGCATTCAGAAAGTCTTCCCAATACCATATCTGTGGCATAATTGCATTGAGAAAGTTGCATTCAGAAAGTCATCCTAATAGCACATCTGTGGCATAATTGCATTAGAAAGGGCTCCTAATAGCATATCTCTGGCATAATTGCATTAGAAAGTGCTTCTAATAGTATATCTGTGGCATAATTGCATTTTGAAAGTTGCATTCAGAAGGTCCTCCCAATAGCATATCTGTGGCATAATTGCATTGAGAAAGTTGCATTCAGAAAGTGCTCCTAATAGCATATCTGTGGCATAAATGCGTTGAGAACTTGCATTCAGAAAGTCCTCCTAATAGCATATCTGTGGCATAATTGCATTGATAACATGTTCCTAATAGCATATCTGTTGCATAAGTGCATTGAGAAAGTGCTCCTAATAGCATATCTGTGGTATAATTTCATTGAGAAAGTGTTACTAATAGCATATCTGTGGCATAATTGCATTGAGAAAGTTGCGCTCAGAAAGTCTGCCCTATAGCATATCTCTGGCATAATTGCATTGAGAAAGTTGCATTCAGAAAGTCCTCCTAATTGCATATCTGTGGCATAATCGCATTGAGAAAGTTGCTCTCAGAAAGTCTGCCCTATAGCATACTGGTGGCATAGTTGCATTGGGAAAGTGCTCCTAATAGCATATCTGTGGCATAATTGCATTGAGAAAGTTGCACTTGGAAGGTCTGCCCTGTAGCGTACTTGTGGGATAACTGAATTGATAAAGTTGCATTCAGAAAATCCTCCTAATAGCATGTCTGTGGCATAGTTTTATTTAGAAAATTGCATTCAGAAAGTCTGCCCTATAGCATATCTATAGCATAATTGCTTTCAGAAAGTTACACACAGAAGGTCAGCCTAATAGTATATCTGTGGCATGATTGCATTGAGAAAGTTGCATTGAGAAAGTTCTCCTAATATCATATCTGTGGCATAATTGCGTTGAGAAAGTTGCATTCAGAAAGTCCTCCTAATAGCATATCTGTGACACAATTGCATTGAGAAAGTTGCATTGAGAAAGTGCTCCTAATATCATATCTGTGGCATAATTGCATTGAGAAAGTTGCATTCAGAAAGTCTGCCCTATAGCATACCTGTGGCATAATTACATTGAAAAAGTGCTCCTAATAGCATATATGTGGTATAATCGCATTGAGAAAATTGCATTCAGAAAGTCCTCCTAATAACATATCTGTGGGATAATTGCATTGAGAAAGTTGCACTCAGAAAGTCCTCCTAATAGCATATCTCTGGCATCATTGCATTGAGAAAGTTGCATTCAGAAAGTCCTCCTAATAGCATATCTGTGTCATAATTACATTGAGAACGTTGTACTCAGAAATCTGCCCTATAGCATACCTGTGGCATAATTGCATTGAGAAAATTGCATTCAGAAAGTCCTCCTAATAGAATATCTGTGGCATAATTGCATTGAGAAAGTGTTCCTAATAAAATATCTGTGGCATAATTGCATTGAGAAAGTGCTCCTAATAGCATATATGTGGCATAATTGCATTGAGAAAGTTGCATTCAGAGAAAGCCCTCCCAATAGCATATCTGTGGCATAATTGCATTGAGAAAGTTGCATTCAGAAAGTCCTCCTAATAGCATATCTGTGGCATAATTGCATTGAGAAACTGCTCCTAATAGCATATCTGTGGCATAATTGCATTAGAAAGTGCTCCTAATAGCATATCTGGGGCATAATTGCATTGAGAAAGTTGGATTCAGAAAGTCCTCACAATAGCATATCTGGGGAATAATTGCATTGAGAAAGTTGCATTCAGAAAGTCCTCCTAATAGCATATCTGTGACATAATTGCATTGAGAAAGTGTTCCTAATAGCATATCCGTGGCATAATTTCATTGAGAAAGTGCTCCTAATAGCATATCTGTGGCATAATTGCATTGAGAAAGGTGCATTCAGAAAGTCCTCCTAATAACATATCTGTGGGATAATTGCATTTAGAACGTTGCACTCAGAAAGTCCTCCTAATAGCATATCTCTGGCATCATTGCATTGAGAAAGTTGCATTCAGAAAGTCCTCCTAATAGCATATCTGTGGCATAATTACATTGAGAAAGTTGTACTCAGAAATCTGCCCTATAGCATACCTGTGGATTAATTGCATTGAGAAAATTGCATTCAGAAAGTCCTCCTAATAGAATATCTGTGGCATAATTGCATTGAGAAAGTGTTCCTAATAAAATATCTGTGGCATAATTGCATTGAGAAAGTGCTCCTAATAGCATATATGTGGCATAATTGCATTGAGAAAGTTGCATTCAGAGAAAGCCCTCCCAATAGCATATCTGTGGCATAATTGCATTGAGAAAGTTGCACTCAGAAAGTCTGCCCTATAGCATACCGGGGGCATAGTTCCATTGGGAAAGTGTTCCTAATAACATATCTTTGGCATAATTGCATTGAGAAAGTTGCACTCGGAACGTCTGCCCTGTAGCGTACCAGTGGGATAATTGAATTGAGAAAGTTGCATTCAGAAAATCCTCCTAATAGCATATCTGTGGCATAATTGCATTGAGAAAGTGGCATTCAGGGTGTCTGCCCCATAGCATACCTCTGGCATAATTGCATTGCGAAAGTTGCATTCAAAAGTCCTCCCAATAGCATATCTGTGGCATAATTGCATTGAGAAAGTTGCACTCAGAAAGTCTGCCCTATAGCATACCGGGGGCATAGTTCCATTGGGAAAGTGTTCCTAATAACATATCTTTGGCATAATTGCATTGAGAAAGTTGCACTCGGAACGTCTGCCCTGTAGCGTACCAGTGGGATAATTGAATTGAGAAAGTTGCATTCAGAAAATCCTCGTAATAGCATATCTGTGGCATAATTGCATTGAGAAAGTGGCATTCAGGGTGTCTGCCCCATAGCATACCACTGGCATAATTGCATTGCGAAAGTTGCATTCAAAAGTCCTCCTAATAGCATATCTGTGGCATAATTGCATTGATAAAGTGCCCCTAATAGCATATCTGTGGCATAATTGCATTGAGAAAGTGCCCCTAACAGCATATCTGTGGCATAATTACATTGAGAAAGTGTTCCTAATAGTATATCTGTGGCATAATTGCATTGAGAAAGTAGCATTCAGAAAGTCTGCCCGATAGCATATCTGTGGCATAATTGCATTGTGAAAGTGCACCTAATAGCATATCTGTGGCATAATTGCATTGAGAAAATGTTCCTAATAGCATATCTCTGGCATAATTGCATTGAGAAAGTTGCATTCAGAAAGTGCTCCTAATAGCATATCTGTGGCATATTTGCATTGAGAAAGTTGCATTGAGAAAGTGCTCCTAATAGCAAATCTGTGGCATCATTGCATTGAAAAAGTTACATTCAGAAAGTCCTCCTAATAGCATATCTGATTGCATATCTGTGGCATAATTACATTGAGAAAGTTGCATTCAGAAAGTCTGCCCTATAGCATGCCTGTGGCATAATTGCATTGAGAAAGTTGCATTCAGAAAGCCTGCCCTATAGCATACCTGTGGCATAATTACATTGAGAAAGTGCTCCTAATAGCATATCTGTGGCATAATTACATTAAGAAAGTGCTCCTAATAGAATATCAGTGGCATAATTGCATTGAGAAAATTGCATTCAGAAAGTCCCCCTAATAACATATATGTGGCATAATTGCATTGAGAAAGTTGCACTCAGAAAGTCTGCCATATAGCATACCTGTGGCATAATTCCATTAAGAAAATTGCATTCAGAAAGTCCTCCTAATAGCATATCTCTGGCATAATTGCATTGTGAAAGTCCTCCTAATAGCATATCTGTGAGAAAGTTGCATTCAGAAAGTCCCCCTAATAGCATATCTGTGGCATAATTGCATTGAGAAAGTTGCACTCAGAAAGTTGGCCCTATAGCATACCTGTGGCATAATTGCATTGAGAAAATTGCATTCAGAAAATCCTCCTAATTGCATATCTGTGGCATAATTGCATTGTGAAAGTGCTCCTAATAGCTTATCTGTGGCATAATTGCATTGAGAAAGTGTTCCTAATAACATATCTGTGGCATAATTGCATTGAGAAAGTTGCATTCAGAAAGTCTTCCCAATACCATATCTGTGGCATAATTGCTTTGGGAATGTTGCATTCAGAAAGAACTCCTAATAGCATATCTGTGACATAATTGCATTGAGAAAGTGTTCCTAATAGCATATCCGTGGCATAATTGCATTGATAAAGTGCTCCTAATAGCATATCTGTGGCATAATTGCATTGAGAAAGGTGCATTCAGAAAGTCCTCCTAATAGCATATCTGTGCCTTAATTACATTGAGAAAGTTGCACTCAGAAAGTCTGCCCTATAGCATATCTGTGGCATAATTTCACTGAGAAAGTTGCATTCAGAAAGTCCTCCTAATGGCATATCTGTGGCATAATTGCATTGAGAAAGTTGCACTCAGAAATCTGCTCTAGCATACCGGGGGCATAGTTCCATTGGGAAAGTGTTCCTAATAACATATCTTTGGCATAATTGCATTGAGAAAGTTGCACTCGGAACGTCTGCCCTGTAGCGTACCAGTGGGATAATTGAATTGAGAAAGTTGCATTCAGAAAATCCTCCTTATAGCATATCTGTGGCATAATTGCATTGAGAAAGTGGCATTCAGGTTGTCTGCCCCATAGCATACCTGTGGCATAATTGCATTGCGAAAGTTGCATTCAAAAGTCCTCCAAATAGCATATCTGTGGCATAATTGCATTGATAAAGTGCCCCTAATAGCATATCTGTGGCATAATTGCATTGAGAAAGTGCCCCTAACAGCATATCTGTGGCATAATTACATTGAGAAAGTGTTCCTAATAGTATATCTGTGGCATAATTGCATTGAGAAAGTAGCATTCAGAAAGTCTGCCCCGATAGCATATCTGTGGCATAATTGCATTGAGAAAGTGCTCCTAATAGCATATCTGTGGCATAATTGCATTGTGAAAGTGCACCTAATAGCATATCTGTGGCATAATTGCATTGAGAAAATGTTCCTAATAGCATATCTCTGGCATAATTGCATTGAGAAAGTTGCATTCAGAAAGTGCTCCTAATAGCATATCTGTGGCATATTTGCATTGAGAAAGTTGCATTGAGAAAGTGCTCCTAATAGCAAATCTGTGGCATCATTGCATTGAAAAAGTTGCATTCAGAAAGTCCTCCTAATAGCATATCTGATAGCATATCTGTGGCATAATTACATTGAGAAAGTTGCATTCAGAAAGTCTGCCCTATAGCATGCCTGTGGCATAATTGCATTGAGAAAGTTGCATTCAGAAAGTCTGCCCTATAGCATACCTGTGGCATAATTACATTGAGAAAGTGCTCCTAATAGCATATCTGTGGCATAATTACATTAAGAAAGTGCTCCTAATAGCATATCAGTGGCATAATTGCATTGAGAAAATTGCATTTAGAAAGTCCCCCTAATAACATATCTGTGGCATAATTACATTGAGAAAGTTGCACTCAGAATGTTGGCCCTATAGCATACCTGTGGCATAATTACATTGAGAAAATTGCATTCAGAAAATCCTCCTAATTGCATATCTGTGGCATAATTGCATTGTGAAAGTGCTCCTAATAGCTTATCTGTGTCATAATTGCATTGAGAAAGTGTTCCTAATAACATATCTGTGGCATAATTGCATTGAGAAAGTGCTTCTAGTAGCATATCTGTGGCATAATTGCATTGAGAAAGTTGCATTCAGAAAGTCTTCCCAATACCATATCTATGGCATAATTGCATTGGGATTGTTGCATTCAGAAAGTCATCCTAATATGATATCTGTGGCATAATTGCCTTGAGAAAGTTGCATTCAGAAAGTCATCCCAATAGCATATCTGTGGCATACTTGCGTTGAGAAAGTTGCATTCAGAAAGTTCTCCTAATAGCATATCTGTGGCATAATTGCATTGAGAAAGTGCCCCTAACAGCATATCTGTGGCATAATTACATTGAGAAAGTGTTCCTAAGAGTATATCTGTGGCATAATTGCATTGAGAAAGTAGCATTCAGAAAGTCTGCCCGATAGCATATCTGTGGCATAATTGCATTGAGAAAGTGCTCCTAATAGCATATCTGTGGCATAATTGCATTGTGAAAGTGCACCTAATAGCATATCTGTGGCATAATTGCATTGAGAAAGTGTTCCTAATAGCATATCTCTGGCATAATTGCATTGAGAAAGTTGCATTCAGAAAGTGCTCCTAATAGCATATCTGTGGCATATTTGCATTGAGAAAGTTGCATTGAGAAAGTGCTCCTAATAGCAAATCTGTGGCATCATTGCATTGAAAAAGTTGCATTCAGAAAGTCCTCCTAATAGCATATCTGATAGCATATCTGTGGCATAATTACATTGAGAAAGTTGCATTCAGAAAGTCTGCCCTGTAGCATGCCTGTGGCATAATTGCATTGAGAAAGTTGCATTCAGAAAGTCTGCCCTATAGCATACCTGTGGCATAATTACATTGAGAAAGTGCTCCTAATAGCATATCTGTGGCAAAATTACATTAAGAAAGTGCTCCTAATAGCATATCAGTGGCATAATTGCATTGAGACAATTGCATTCAGAAAGTCCCCCTAATAACATATATGTGGCATAATTGCATTGAGAAAGTTGCACTCAGAACGTCTGCCCTATAGCATACCTGTGGCATAATTCCATTAATAAAATTGCATTCAGAAAGTCCTCCTAATAGCATATCTGTGGCATAATTGCATTGTGAAAGTCCTCCTAATAGCATATCTGTGAGAAAGTTGCATTCAGAAAGTCCCCCTAATAGCATATCTGTGGCATAATTGCATTGAGAAAGTTGCACTCAGAAAGTTTGCCCTATAGCATACCTGTGGCATAATTGCATTGAGAAAATTGCATTCAGAAAGTCCTAATTGCATATCTGTGGCATAATTGCATTGTGAAAGTCCTCCTAATAGCATATCTGTGGCATAATTGCATTGAGAAAGTGTTCCTAATAACATATCTGTGGCATAATTGCATTGAGAAAGTGCTTCTAGTAGCATATCTGTGGCATAATTGCATTGAGAAAGTTGCATTCAGAAAGTCTTCCCAATACCATATCTGTGGCATAATTGCATTGAGAAATTTGCATTCAGAAAGTCATCCTAATGGCATATCTGTGGCATAATTGCATTGAGAAAGTGCTCCTAATAGCACATCTATGGCATAATTGCATTAGAAAATGCTCCTAATAGCATATCTTTGGCATAATTGCATTAGAAAGTGCTCCTAATAGCATATCCGTGGCATAATTGCATTGAGAAAGTTGCATTCAGAAAGTGCTCCTAATAGCATATCTGTGGCATAATTGCGTTGAGAAAGTTGCATTCAGAAAGTCCTCCTAATAGCATATCTGTGGCATAATTTCATTGATAACATGTTCCTAATAGCATATCTGTTGCATAAGTGCATTGAGAAAGTGCTCCTAATAGCCTATCTGTGGCATAATTGCATCGAGAAAAGTGCATTCAGAAAGTCCTCCTAATAGCATATCTGTGGCATAATTTCATTGAGAAAGTGCTCCTAATAGCATATCTGTGGCATAATTGTATTGAGAAAGTTGCGCTCAGAAAGTCTGCCCTATAGCATATCTCTGGCATAATTGCATTGAGAAAGTTGCATTCCGAAAGTCCTCCTAATTGCATATCTGTGGCATAATCGCATTGAGAAAGTTGCTCTCAGAAAGTCTGCCCTATAGCATACTGGTGGCATAGTTGCATTGGGAAAGTGCTCCTAATAGCATATCTGTGGCATAATTGCATTGAGAAAGTTGCACTCGGAAGGTCTGCCCTGTAGCGTACTTGTGGGATAATTGAATTGATAAAGTTGCATTCAGAAAATCCTCCTAATAGCATGTCTGTGGCATAGTTGTATTTAGAAAATTGCATTCAGAAAGTCTGCCCTATAGCATATCTATAGCATAATTGCTTTCAGAAAGTTACACTCAGAAGGTCAGCCTAATAGTATATCTGTGGCATGATTGCATTGAGAAAGTTGCATTGAGAAAGTGCTCCTAATATCATATCTGTGGCATAATTGCGTTGAGAAAGTTGCATTCAGCAAGTCCTCCTAATAGCATATCTGTGGCATAATTGCGTTGAGAAAGTTGCATTCAGAAAGTCCTCCTAATAACATATCTGTGACATAATTGCATTGAGAAAGTGTTCCTAATAGCATATCTGTGGCATAATTGCATTGAGAAAGTGCTCCTAATAGCATCTCTGTGGCATAATTGCATTGAGAAAGGTGCATTCAGAAAGTCCTACTAATAGCATATCTGTGGCATAATTGCATTGAGAAAGTTGCACTCAGAAAGTCTGCCCTATAGCATATCTGTGGCATAATTTCACTGAGAAAGTTGCATTCAGAAAGTCTTCCTAATAGCATATCTGTGGCATAATTGCATTGAGAAATTTGCACTTAGAAAGTCTGCCCTATAGCATACCAGTGGCATAGTTGCATTGTGAAAGTTGCATTCAAAAGTCCTCCTAATAGCACATCTGTGGCATAATTGCATTGATAAAGTGCCCCTAATAGCATATCTGTGGCATAATTACATTGAGAAAGTGTTCCTAATAGTATATCTGTGGCATAATTGCATTGAGAAAGTAGCATTCAGAAAGTCTGCCCGATAGCATATCTGTGGCATAATTGCATTGAGAAAGTGCTCCTAATAGCATATCTGTGGCATAATTGCATTGAGAAAGTGCATCTAATAGCATATCTGTGGCATAATTGCATTGAGAAAGTGTTCCTAATAGCATATCTCTGGCATAATTGCATTGAGAAAGTTGCATTCAGAAAGTGCTCCTAATAGCATATCTGTGGCATATTTGCATTGAGAAAGTGCTCCTAATAGCAAATCTGTGGCATCATTGCATTGAAAAAGTTGCATTCAGAAAGTCCTCCTAATAGCATATCTGATAGCATATCTGTGGCATAATTGCATCGAGAAAGGTGCATTCAGAAACTCCTCCTAATAGCATATCTGTGGCATAATTGCATTGAGAAAGTGCTCCTAATAGCATATCTGTGGCATAATTGCATTGAGAAAGTTGCGCTCAGAAAGTCTGCCCTATAGCATATCTCTAGCATAATTGCATTGAGAAAGTTGCATTCAGAAAGTCCTCCTAATTGCATATCTGTGGCATAATCGCATTGAGAAAGTTGCTCTCAGAAAGTCTGCCCTATATCATACTGGTGGCATAGTTGCATTGGGAAAGTGCTCCTAATAGCATATCTGTGGCAAAATTGCATTGAGAAAGTTGCACTCGGAAGGTCTGCCCTGTAGCGTACCTGTGGGATAATTGAATTGATAAAGTTGCATTCAGAAAATCCTCCTAATAGCATGTCTGTGGCATAGTTCTATTTAGAAAATTGCATTCAGAAAGTCTGCCCTATAGCATATCTATAGCATAATTGCTTTCAGAAAGTTACACTCAGAAGGTCAGCCTAATAGTATATCTGTGGCATGATTGCATTGGGAGGGTCTGCCTAATAGCATATCTGTGGCATAATTGCAATTAGAAAGTCGTATTCAGAAAATCTTCCCTATAGCATATTTGGTGGCATATTTGCATTGAGAAAATTGCATTCATAGAGACTGCGTAATAGTATATCTGTGGCGAAATAGCATTTAGAAAGTGCTCTTAAATTGCATATCTATGGTCTAAGTCCACTTGAAACGTGCCTAATAGCATATCTGCTGTCTAGTTTTGCTTTTGGTTAATTACATTTAGAAAGTGTGCAGAAATGCATATCAGTGGAGAAATAGCGTCTAGTAAAGGCCCCTGGTAGCAAATCTGTGGTAAAATAGCTTCTCTAACGGGTCCCTAATAACATTCTGTAGTCTCATTTTGCCTTTGGTGTGGCATTTAGCATATCTGTGGTGTAATTGCAGTTAGAATGGGTGCTGAATAACACACTTGCGGTCTAGCTGCATCTAGAAAGTCCACCAAATAGCTTATCTGTGAAATATTTGCATCTAGAAAGTGTGCCTAAATAGCATATCAGTGGCCCAATTAAGTGGTCTAGTCCACTTAAAAGTGATGGTGGTGATACATTTGAAAGCCTGACGAATAGCATACATATATCCTAACTTGCTAGAAGAAAATCAATCTTATTAGCGTATCTGCGCTGTAGTTACATCTTGATAGTCCGGCCAATAGCATATCTACAGTCCTGTTGCACTGGGAAGGCCCACCTAGTAGCGTGTTCGCGGTGTGATCGCACTTAGAAATGGTGCTGAACAGCATACTTGCCGTCTAGATGCATCTAGAAAATCCGAAAAAAATAGCCTATCTGTGAAATAACTACATTTGGAAGGTGTGCCTAAATAGCATATCAGTGGCCCAGTTAGGTGGTCTAGTCCACCAAAAAAGCCCATCTGTGGTGGCGTTACATTTGAAAGCCTACCAAATAGCATACCTATATCCTAGTTTCCTAGAAGAAAATCAAGCTAATAGCGTATCTGTGCAGTAGTTACAACTAGATAGTCCGCCTAATAGCAGATCTTTAGTCCAGTTCGCATTTAGAAACCCCACCTAAATCTGTGGAGTAAATCCACTCGAAAGGCCGCCTATTATCTTTTTCTGGGATCTAGCTACATTTGAAAATCTGCCTAAAGCATTCTGCAGCCTAGTTTCCATTAGAGCAATAAATATGTGGTGTAATTGCACTTGAACGGCTGCCTAACAGTTCAAACCATGAGTGCACCCAACCCACCAAGATCTGCCGAAAATGACCCACGTGGGCCCGCCCCCTCCCGCCAGGCCCCAAATCATCCCACCCTCCACTACACCCACTACCCATCCCCTTTCAAAACACCAAGCCAGAGGGGCACGATGGTGAGCCAACCACCCTAAGACCACTGCTCCTCTCATCCCCACTGCCCATCAGCCTACTATGGTCATACCCCCCCCCACTAACCTCCAAGGTACACCCAGCCCAGCAACCATTCTCCCCCCACCCCCCTCATCAACGCCCACCATCGTCCCCCTACGACCACACTCCTTCCCCTCCCTAAAAACTGCAAGCCTCGCCCTAGCAAGAACAGTCCCTTTCCCTCTCTGACCCCCCTACCCTCTCTCACACACCGATCGCAACAAAGACACTGAAGAGGAAATGTACCTGGTCTCCCTCAATCTCTCAGTACTCATCGCCTTTCCTGTCTCGTCCAACCACCTCATCCTCCAATTCTCAATCATTACCACCCTCCCCCCTGCCTCACCCTGCGTGAAACCCCTCTCCCTCAAATTCTCAACATCCACAACAGAAACTGCTAACCTCCCACACCCCACCTTTAAAACCCCTGTGCCAAACCCAAACAACCCAACACACATGTCCAGCCCCTCCAGCCCCAAACCCACCAACTCCTCTGCTCGCCTACTCTTCCCATCATCCACCAACCACCCCAGCCCTCTCTCCAGCTTCCCCCCTGTCCCCTCCCAACCCCCATCTCAGCCGCTCCCACATCATCCTCCTCTACCGAAGTAAACTGCATCCTTTTTAATGCCCGATCTGTAGCAAAAAACAGACACAGCATCTTTGACCTCCTCGCCTCTGACAAGCCAGACCTGGTCTTCATCACGTAAACCTGGTTCTCTGACAACTTCGCCCCTATCACCAATGAAGCCTTCCCCACTGACTACTCCCTCATCCCACTGAACCGTCCCTCTAGAGGAGGAGGAATTGCAATCGCCTTCAAGTCTCACTTCCACGCCTCAATCATCGACAACCAACCATCCATTCCTTCTGCGAATCACTCCTCGTAAAACTATCCCTCCCACCATCATTCTCCCACAGCTTCCTAATCATCTACAGACCCCCTGGCTACGAAAGACAATTCTCAAACAACCTCTGCGATCTATCGCCACCCTCCAACTAAACCATCCTAATCTCAATCTGCTAGGAGATTTCAACATTTGGCTTGACATCCCCACCAACCCTATGACCCACTCTCTAGTTGACGGCCTAGACGCGATTAACCTCCAAACCTACATAAACGGCCCGACTCACTATAAAGGACTTACACTTGATGCCATCTTCAGCTCCCACAACCTGATACATCTAAACCCCCCCTATCCCCATCATCTGGTCCGATCAATTAATTGTTTCTTTCACCATTAGCTCACCCAACCCACTCCCCTTTCCCGAACCAGTACCTCTGAATCTACGCAAATGCTCGAAGAAACTAAAAATCCTTCCTGACCTAGCCAACGCACTCCATCAGTCTCCTCAACCCTACCTGTCGACTCAATGAACAACTAACTTCCGACGCCTTTGACTCATGGCTCAACTCCTCACTAATGCGGCTCACACCCTCTTGCAAACCATCAGCTCACCATGGCCGTTTCCCTAGGTGGTTCACACCCGAACTAAAGACCACTAGACAACTATATAAATCTCTAGAACGCAAATGGCGGAAAGACAAAATGACCCTGAGCAGATCCACCCTAGCCCAGCACCTTCACCAGTACAAGGCTGAGATATGGAAAGCAAAACAAACATACTACAACTCCCGAATCCTAAACTGTAAAAACCCCAGCAAAGAACTTCACAAGATCATCGCCAAATTCATCAAACCGACATGCACCACCACCCTCCCGACCCCCTCACAATCGCTGTGCAACTCACTCTCTCTCCACTTTTACAACACAGCTCTCGAAAGAACAAACGCTCTAACCAACAAACTAACTCTCTTACACCCACCAGGCAATCCATCCACCATAACGGCCATCCCACCGCCTACGACCACTAGCCAACCAACGTTTGACTCCTTCAGTCCAATATCCTCCAACCAATTTCTCAAACTTCTCTCTGCCCGCAAACCATCCGGCTCTCCGCTGGACCCTTGCCCAGCCTCAACCCTCAAAGACATTTTTGCTTCTACCTGCGCCGGAGAACATGCAAGAACCATCATAAACGACTCCCTTTCCTCTGGAATTTTTCCCGACGCATTAAAAACGGTTCATGTCAAACGTCTTATAAAAAAAAAAACTTCCCTCGACCCTCTCGAACCCAAAATCTACTGCCCCATCTCAAACACCAGGATCCTTACCAAACTCATTGACCGAACCGCCTACTCCCAACTAAATGCCTTTGTCAAAGCCAACAATCTCAGAGCCCGACACGGAACTGAAACCACCCTAACCTCAATCTGGGATGACCTTAAAAACACGGCAGATTCTGTGGGATGCACCGCATTAATCCTTCTTGACCTATCCGCCGCCTTTGACACAATCAACCACTCAATCCTCCTTGACCGCTTTCACTCCCTAGGAATTTGTGGAACCGCTCTCAAATGGATAGCATCCTTCCTCAATAATAGGAAACAAATAATCCTAATCTCCTCCTATTCCTCCCAAGCTCGACCAGTCGACACTGGAGTTCCACAAGGAGCTTGCTTATCAGCCCTCCTGTTTAACCTCTACATGGCCACCCTCCCAGGAATAATTAGTTTGCACAACATCCTATGCTACAACTACGCCGATGACACTCAACTAATTCTGAAACTCCTGAACTCAAAACTCAACTGCCGACCTGACCTTGCATCCTGCCTCCTCGACATAGATCTCTGAATGACCAAAAACCACCTCTTGCTAAACCCCTCCAAAACTGAAATCATGGTATACAGCAACACTGAACTTTTTCCACACCCACTACCATGGCCATCTGCCATGGGCAACTCACCAACACCCTCTAATTCAGTAAAAAATCTTCGATGCACCCTAGACTCAGACCTAAACCTCTCGCGCCAAGTCAACAACGTCTCAAAGTCCTGCCACTACCACCTTAAAACTCTAAGGCGTATCTTTCTACACCTCTCCTTCCCCAACAGACTCTCTGCGGTCCAACCTATTGTTATATCAAGACTGGACTATGCTAACCCCCTCTACCTCGGAGTCCACGCATACCAACTGACTAAACTACAAAGAGCACAAAACGCTGCAGCCAAACTCCTACTTGCGCTTGGCCCAAAGGACCACATCTCCCCAGCCCTAAAAACACTGCACTGGCTTCCGGTTGCCCGAAGGGTGTCCTTCAAAACCTTATGCATTTCTCACCGAGCACTGCATAGAACCGGAATTCAATATCTTCAAGACAAACTAAAACCCTATCACCCTGCATGTACACTAAGATCAAGCTCAGCCGGTCTCCTAGTCATACCAAAAACAAACTCAGTCAGGTTAGGTGGATCATCATTCTCAGCCTTGGCCCCCACGCTGTGGAACTCACTCCCAGCCCACATCCGACTCACCGAGGACCTCATGTCTTTCCGCAAACTACTGAAAACATGGCTCTTCCCCTAAAACCGACCCCTAACTCAAACTTGACAGCAACTCAATAACATTAGCCCAAACTGCTATATCAAAAATACCAATCCAGCGTCATGATCCGAGTAAAAAGATCAAAAACTAATAACCTCTAAGGGAAACTAAAAAGGACAAACAAAATAGAATGAGTAAAAAAGATCAAAGCAGTGAAGTGGATAAAAAGAATAAGTCGTATGAGAGAAATAAAGTGGTTGAAAGTAATGAAATAGATAAAATAACTATAATGGACAAGAGGAACAAAATGGACGAGAGGAATAAAGTGGATAACAGCAATTCAAATTAGCCCAAACTACTACATCATAAACAACAATATCATAAATAACAATCAAGCACCAAGATCCAATTGAGAAATTGAAAACGAATAACCTCTAATGTAAGCTAAAAAGGACAAACAGAAAGAATGAGTAAAGTGGATCAAAGCAGTGAAGTGGACAAAAATTAATAAATTGTATGACATGTAAGGAAATGGATGAAATAAATGTTAGGACGAGAGGAACAAAATGGACAAGAGGAATAAAAATGAGAGGATGGAAAAGATGAATCCATGATACGAATCACAGAGTGCCCGAAATAGGTAGAGTGCATAGAACGGATAGATGGCATGGAATGTAAGAGTGCATGGTATAAATGTGAACTAATAGAATAGACGACTCAAGTGCATGAGACGAGTGTAGTGCATGAGACAGATGGAGTACATGGGACGGATCGAGTGCATGCGACAAATGACATTGATAGAACCAATAATGCAGGATGAGTGGATGAAGCGAGTGGAGAAGACGAAATCGGTGGAGCGGAGGAATGTCGGTGAAGCGGATGAATGGCGGTCAAGCGAATGAACGTCAGTGGAGAAGATGAGAGCGTAGAGCAGATGAGAGCATAGAATGAATGAGAGCATGGAGCGGATGAGAGCGTGGAGTGCATGTAGGGTGTTTAGCAGAGGTAGTGTGTTGAGCGGATGTACGGTGTGGGGGTGTAATGTGTTGAGTGGATGTAGGTTGTTGAGCAGATGTAGAGTGTGGAGCAGGTGTAGAGTGTGGAGCGGGTGTAGAGTGTGGAGCGGGTGCAGAGTGTGGAGCGGGTATAGAGTGTGGAGCGGGTGTAGAGTGTGGAGCGGGTGTGTAGAGCGTAGAGTGGGTGTGTAGAGTGAGGAGCGGTTGTGTAGAGCGTGGAGCGGGTGTGTAGAGCGTGGAGCGGGTGTGTAGAGCATGAAGCGGGTGTGTAGAGCATGGAGCGGGTGTGTAGAGCGTGGAACAGGTGTATCGAACGTGGAGCGGGAGTATAGAGCGTAGAGCGGGTGTATAAAGCGTACAGCGGGTGTATAAAGCAAGGAACAGGTGTGTAGTGTGTGGAAGGGGTGTGTAGAGCGTGGAACGGGTGTGTAGAGCTTGGAGCGGGTGTATAGAGCGTGGAGTGGGCATATAGAGCATAGAGCGGGTGTATAAAGCGTAGAGCGAGTGTATAAAGCGTAGAACGGGTGTGAAGAGTGTGGAACGGGTGTGTAGAGTGTGGAGCGGGTGTATAGTGTAAGTGACTTCAATACAGCACTCCAACTAAGTAAATACCTACTCTGGGATGCCCAATGGAAGCCCTTATTTATATATATTTTTATGTCAAAGTTCTTAAATCTGGATATAACGCCCCTCTCTTTGAATCCCCCTGACCTCACTGAGCCAAGAAGTAGGTTTGCTTCGCAAATTAAAAGGTTTATTGGAAAAATTAAACAATATATCACCCTTTTATGAACAAAATAATATGTGATAGCACACGTATGAATATAATAGTGGTCAACAATGGGTAATATTACAATAGCACACTCTCTTTAATCACTTAGGAGTTGGTATAAAAAGGATAAGGTAGCAGAGAATACTTTTATGGTTCAAGGAAAGGCAACAGTGGGAAAGAAGGCAACACAGAAATAAACTCGATATGGTTTCAGCAAGAGATAATATGATCACGTTTTCCCTTTTGACAACTCACTCCCCCCTTATGCAATAGGAAGAGATGGAAATGAGGACACACAGGCTTCAAGAATACAATTAATAATGCAGTTCAATCCCAGTTCACCCTAGAGAGAACAGGTATGATTTAAAGCAGGCAAAGTCCTTTGAGATGTGATTGCAATGAAGTGAAAAATATGCTAAAAATGATTTTAATTCACTAAAGGAGATTCAGGGTAGGTGATAGTTACTTTGGATTGGTACAGGTCAACACTAGCAATGATTCATGAATGATTATCAGATTGAAAATGAAAGTCAGCAGTTGCAAGCAAAAGACAGCTATTTTGACAGAAAATGAAATGGAGCTAAATTGCAATTCACGGCACTTTTTCCGCGTGCGTAAATCAGAAAAACTATAAGGAGTTGGAATGTCATTTTGGGTTTATTGAAAAGCTTAGGATCTTAGCTTTAAAATGACAGTTAACTCACTTCTAGGACGTGCGGTTCAAAAGATACAGATGTTTTTGTGGAGGTAGATTATCAAAAATAAAGTCAAGATTTCAGAATGACAGATGACGCTATTACAAATTTGAAATCACAGGATGGACACAAAATTCTGAATGCAGTTCTGGACAGGTTGAAATGGATGGGATAAGATTACTTTAGACTAAGAGATTGGTTCTGTACAGTTCTAGACTGGATACTCACTCCTAGTTTTGGAATAGAATGGACCTCGTCACAGATCTGGTCAGGTTTGGGCCTCAGGCCCTCTGGGTTCTGCTCACAGCACGGCCTCTGGTCTGCTATCGACACTGCACGGCAGTCTGGTCTGGTCTCTTGAACTGGATCTGATGGGTTCTGGATACAGCTCTGCTTTCTCTGGATCTCGGTTCTGGCACGTGGTTCTGGGCTAGAAGCGAACAGCGCGGCAAGGCTGTTGAATAGTTTGGTTAGGTTGCTGGATTCTGAGGCCTGCTGAGAAGAGTTCAGCTTTTAAGTTAGGCCCCTGCTTAAGGTTCAAGAGCTGGGTTCTAGAGTATGGTCTCTGAATCTATCTGGAATCTGGAGTCTCTGGAGTCTGTAGTCTTTGTCTGGATCTGGTCTGGCAGAGCGCTTCGCAGGAATTGGTGAGTAGTGGAAAGAGAAGTCCCTATCTGGGTCTCAGCAGTCTCTTTTTATGTGTTTTCACAGAGGGTGTGGAGGGTGACTCTACATGCCCAACCCACTAAGGATTTCATAGGTTAAAGGATTTACTGTCCTCTGACTGGAGAAAGGAGTTGTGAGTCAGAGTGATGCTGTGTTTATGGCTCAGCTGTAATCCCTCCCCTTTGGTTTCTCATAGAAAATCAATGTTTAATAACAACCAGGTTTCCCAGATACACAAGTTGTTGAGAATACATGTACACATCATAGATTAATTAAGGTACATTCTGTTCCAACTCTGATTTTCCTAAGAGCTTTAGTTCAGAAATGAAAACTTATTTACAATTTCGGTGGGTTTCGCAATATTGGTCCGGCCCCCAATTTTACACAGACCTACACACCCTCTCTGAGCATATTACTGGAGGTTCTTAGGTTTCTAGCATAAACACTGCATCCACAATATTAATAATTACGGGGCTTGGCCTCAGAACATCCCACAGCGTCCAACTTAGTTTTGAACTGTGAATGCATTTTTCATTTTAAGACTCTCAAAGTTGTACATTTCTGTTAGCTTGGAACACTTTGTAAATTGCAATTTTATAAAACACATATTTGCTCTCAACTGAATTCACCCATTGGTTTATCTCTGCCCTCAGAAGCTTGGCTCTGACTCAGGGGTAACATGTCTTGTTTCTCCCAGAGCAGTTGTTTGACCAGTTAAACCCAAATCAGTATATTCTATTCAGTTAAAAGAGTCTATTGTCTTGACTGAGGGCAGCACACCAGGGTGCCACTCTCCATCTGATTAACATGACCATGCAATATCCTGCCTTCTGGTGTATAGGCCTGAGGTGTGAAGGGTTCTCATGGGAAAGCAAACCCTTTGAAGTCTGAACTGCATCAGGCTGCCTTCTAGTCAATTGCAACTTAAATACTTGTAAAAAAAAATATAACATTATAAACTTTAAAATAAGCAATATCTCCTTAAACCAAGTCTTTTTCAACATGAAATCACTGGGTGGCACTCTATATGGCATTTTGATGGAATTCTTGGCATATTTAGCTTCTGAAATACAGCTCTCCTGTCAGAATTTAGATCGCCAGCGCCCGTCGGAGGCGAGCAATGGTCCTGCACCCATTTTTGACAGCTGTCTATTTTTTAAAAGGGGATTTACTTTGATGGCATAGGATTCTTGCTAATATTGTACTGATGTGGATTCTTGCAGTAGAGTAATGTGGAACACCCCCCAAGAAGGTTGGATCTTTTTGGTGGTTTTGTGGGCCATGATTTTAGCAATTTTTGACACCAAATAAAACAGATTTTTGAACAGATCTGTATTCCTTTGCAATCAGCATTGCTTTTTCCAAGTTGTTTCAGGCTACTGTGTGGGTATCCCAATGGTGGTTTTAGGCAGTGATCTCCTGTGCTCACTGACATGGCAAAAGTAGATGGCAGCCTATCTTTCTGATTTTTACTGCACATTTTTGGATGATTTCTGGCGAGCAGCATGCTTTCCGGTGGCCATTCTGATGTTTCTGCTACAAGCAATTCACAGTACTGTTGTAGGGCTTGGATGCGTGGGTGAAAACATCCCACAATAGAGTCTGGAGCGAGTGTATAGAGTTTGGAGCGGGTGTATAGAGTGTGGAGTGGGTGCAGAGTGTGGAGTGGGTGTATAGAGTGTGGAGTGGGTGTATAAAGCGTAGAGCGGGTGTATAAAGCGTGGAGCGGGTGTATAGAGTGTGGAGCGGGTGTATAGAATGTGGAGCAGATGTATAGAGTGTGGAGCAGGTGTATAGAATGCGGTGCGAGTGTATAGAGTGTGGAGCAAGTGTATAGATTGTGGAGCGTTTGTGTAGAGTGTGGAGCAGGAGTGTAGAGTGTGGTGCAAAAGGGTGATGTGGGTGGAGGGAACGGGTGAAGTGGGTAGAGGGAACGGGTGAAGTGGCTGGGAGGAACGGGTAAAGTGGGTTGAAGGAACAGATGATGTATGTGGAAGGAACCAGTGATGTATGTGGACAGAACGGGTCAAGAGGGTGAAAGGAACGGCTGAAGTATGTGGAAGGTACGGGTGAAATATGTGGAAGGTACAGGTGAAGTATGTGGAAGGAACAGGTGAAATATGTGGAAGGAACGGCTGAAGTATGTGGAAGGAACGGGTGAAGTATGTGGAAGGAGCAGGTGAAGTATGTGGAAAGGACGGGTTAAGTGGATGGATCAAATGAAGTATGGGGTTGGAACGGACGAAGTATGGAGTTAAAACGGATGAAGTAGGTGGGCGGAATGGATGAACTGGGTGGAACGGATGAAGTATGTGGATGGAAAGGATGAAATATGTGGATTGATCAGGCAAAGTGGGTGGATCGAATAGGGGGAAGTTGGGTGAATGGAATTAGGGGAAGTTGGGTGAATGGAATAGGTGAAGTATGTGGAAGGAACGAGAGAAGTAGATGGATGGAACAGAGAAAGTGGGTGGATGAAACTGCTGAAGTGGGTGTATAGAACGGGTGAAGTATATGGAAGGAATGGGCGAAGAATGTGGAAGTAATTGGCGAAGCATATGGAAGGAACGGGCGAAGCATATGGATGGTACGGGTGAAGTATGTGGATGGACAGAACGGATGATGTGTGTAGAAGTAACGGGTGAAACTTGTGAATGGAAGGGAGAAAGTGGGATGATGGAATGGGTAAAGCTTGATCACAAGCACCTATGCTAAATCACCATATCACATCCCCACGCTTACTCTCTCCTTTCACCACTACTCAAGTAGAACACAGCGATACTATGACAATGACACCATTCGGTATAGCTGTTCTCATATCATCACTTGCCTCATACTCCACATCATCCGAACTAAACACAGCTGGTTACACACCCTCCAGCGTAGGCGTTCTCCTCAGGCCTAACACAGCCAGAATTGGTCTAGATAACCTACCAGAACGAACAAATACTCTTGATCTCCCAACCACCACACCTACCACTAAAAAGCAGCTATCACACGAATGCCACACCTACTGCACACATATCCGGTGCTCACATGCACCTTATGACTCTCTCTCTCTCTCTCTCTCTCTACTGACTTGAACTTCAGTTCCCGAGGGCGTTCCACCTACCAGCTCCTTGGGATCATACCAATGGTACATAAGGTGCTATGTAAATGCAAAGTAACATAACATAACATAACTGTATGTAATTAATGAATTGTTTTTTAAATGTTTTTATTTTTCCTCCTGTCTTATTTGTTAAAATTAAAACTTGTTGTTTAGCCAAAAAACAAAAGAAAAGAAAAAGAGAACCGAAACAAGGTACTATTGACTAAAACTGCCTAGGGTCCATTGTTGGCCCTAGAGACTGATTAGGTCACTTGTGCACCTTTTTTCCATCCAAAGACATATCCTTTTTTTGGTTTATAATTTGCCAATCACCCCTGTTTTCATGCTCAGAGTGCTACATTCTTCTATTTGTTGCACCGTCTCTGGTCTTTCCACAGGGTTTGGTTTTGTACAGTGATTTCTATGTAGTTTTCTTGCAGATAGTGTGTTTAATTAAAGTATGTATATATATATATGTATATATATATCAGTAAAAAAACTTTGTTAAAGGGACGTTATGGTTCCAAGTAAAACCGAAAAACCCTTGAAATTCGCCAGTTATGGTAAGCTAAGCAACCATAACTCGCGCCACCACCGTGCACTGCTAAGACTAACACCCAGGACATCAAAGATGACATCACAAATGTCATTGATGCACGTCAATGTGTAACATTCCCAAACAATGTTTCAAATCTTTACACCAATTCCTCAATAAATATGTAAAAAGCAAAGACAAAATCAATATTAAATTACTGCAAAATATAGATACCTGTCCAGTGCGCAAGTACACAGGACTACAAGGACATTCATTGGCCTGCATTACAGGACCTACTTGTAAAACCACTATCAAAAGGATATCAACACATCATTCAACTATAAGAAATCTAGTCTATAAACTGTACTATGCTAAAAGTCCTGCTTTAGCACTAGCAAAGTTAAATAACATCCTTCTGCATGGTACAGCAAAAGACCAACTTGAAGAAATTCACTATATCCAGAAATAATATTTTGGAAGTGAAAGCCATTTACAGAATGAAATAGCTTTAAACCAATTAAGCAACAATTCTACACATGGCAACCTTTTGTTAAACACATACAAAAAAGAAATACTAAAATTTAAAAGTACATCAGCTGAAGTACCAAACCATGTATGTGTATGTTGCCGTAGAATTTTTTATAAAAGTAACACAAAAACTGTGGACCTATCATACAAAATAGAAGACAATGAAGATTCTAAATGGTTTGAATTAGCTCTCTACCTTCTAGCAGAAAACAAATATGAAATAACTGAGCCCTTAATACTTTGCAGTTATTGCACTACAAAACTTGACAACAACCAAACTCCTTCACGTTCTATCACAAATAATTTGGAATTATACCCAGTACCAAAACCTCTACAACAACTTAATTTATATGAGAGCATCATAATTCAAACAGTACACCCATTTCAAGCAATAATACGCCTTCAACCAAAAACAGCAAAATTACCTCCCTCTGAATTGGTAAAAGGCATTTGTGGAAAAGTAGTTTATTTACCATTAAATCTAAAAGAAAATGTGCATACTCTAGGAGTGCAACGTCCAATGCAGCAATCTTTAATTATATTAGTAAATGGAGTACCTACAAAAGACAAAAAAATATGGCAACAGCTGGTAGATTTATATAAAGTTAGACAAGCCTTCCAATATCTTAAAGAGAATAATGAATATTACAAAGAAATTAATATTGAAGAAAACATGAAAGATACAACTGAAATAATTCAAGAAACACAAGAAGCTGGTCAATTTGAGCTAATAGATCCTGCTACAATATCAAATACTTTAGACCATTATACAATTCATCCTTTGCACTGTAATGACACCGTACAAGATGTACTAGAAACTTACCAAATGCGTCAAACAAAAGGATCGCCAATCAGTATATGGGAAAAAAGTATAGAAGCACGTGCTTTTCCTCTACTCTTTCCTACTGGCAAAGGAGGAAGGTATGATGATAAACCTATTCAAATATCAGCTTCAGAATACCGCTCATTACGGATGTATTCTGAAGATCCCAGATTTAGACAAAATGTGGAATACATATTCCACCTACTCTTTGAAAGTGAACTAGCAACTTTATGTTACGGAGTTGCACACATATTAAAATCAGGATCACACTTTCAAAATATGACAGCTACACAATTATTAGAGAAAGTGCAACAAAAGGATGAGGTTTTACAATCAAATATTACAAATCTATTAGCAAATATGCGTGGTACTAAAGAGTACTGGTTTCGACGTCATGGAGATGTACGTTGTATGATCAGAAACCTTGGCCCACCCACTTGGTTTGTTACATTAAGTTGTGCAGAATATGCATGGGAAGATTTACATGATTTCCTACGCATATCAAATAAAAACAAAACAAACATAGATATTCTAACACCTGGAGAACTTTGTTCTTTGGATCCTGTTAATGTTTCAAGATATTTTCACCATCGCTTCATTGCTATGCTACATTTTATTTGTAATAAAACTGTTCCTCCCCTTGGAGAAGTGCAACACTTCTTTTGGAGAAAAGAATACCAAGCCAGAGGAGCACCACATATCCACATGCTTTTATGGATTAAAGATGCTCCTAAATTTGGTCAAGACAGTGATGCCACTGTTTTACAGTTTATTGAAAAATATGTCACTTGTGAAATTCCATCAGAAGCCACAAATAGTGATCTTCGTGCACCAATTTTACAATTCAAAGACACAAATGTGGAAAATATTGTCGTCGCAAATACAAAAACAAAGGCAAATACTACACCAAATGCCGATTTGGTTTCCCTAGACCAGTTACAAATACAGGTCAAGTAAACAACCTCATGTCTTCAGTTAGACATAGTGTTAAAGGTAAGTCACCTAAAAATACATATTACATAAAAAGAAAAGAAGAAGAAAAATATATCAATGATTATAATGCAATCATTGCCCACTTATGGAATGCAAACATAGATGTGCAGTACATTGCAGACAATTCTACTGCAGTTGCACGATATGTCACAGCATACTTAACTAAAGCAGAAAAGACAGAGCTCCAAAACCTCTGGAATGACCTGTCATCAGATAAAACAGTATCTCAAAAATTATACAGCTTGGGCATAAAAATGCTCACCCATAGAGAATGTGGATCTTATGAAGCAGCTGATCGTTTAACTGGTACTTCATTGTATGGTAAATCTGAAAATATAGTATGGCTAAGTCTTGGTCCAGCTAAATCTAGAAAAAGAGTTCTAAAATCATATGAAGATATAGAAACAATAGCCAAACATGATCCCAACAGCCAAGACATTTTAAAAAACAATTTATTGGACACATACTACCCAAACAGAAGTAATACTTTGGAAACCATGTGTCTATACCAAATAGCCCAAAACTACACATACAAAAATAATATGAAACCTGATGAAAAAAAAGGTAAATATAGAGTGACAGACTGTGAAGGCAGCTTAGTTAAACTCACTAAACCAAATTTAATTAATCATATCAAATTGTAATTGAAGACTCCTCAACATAAAGAAGTATATTACATGTCCCTGCTACAGCTCTTCAAACCATGGAGAAAAGAAGAACAATTACTAGATAACTATGACTCATATGAGGATGCTTTCAAAGCAAATGAAAGCACTATAACTGATGTAAACATTACACAGTACAAAACAATGTTGCACAATCAACAGCAACATGAAGAAGAACTCCAAGCCCAACTAGATAAGGATACTCCTGACAGTAGTCAACCTTCTGTAACAGGAAGCCAAGAACCACTGGGAGAACCACTAATAACAAATGAGGCAGAATTAGCTATGATAGAAGTAGAAAACACCATGTGTCAGTATGAAGATAAAGAAGACTTAACTATACTACAATCAAAACTAAACAATGAGCAAAGTAGCATTTTTCAAGAAGTAACAAAACAAATTGCACATGGTGTAAAACATGAAAATAAAGAATGTTCCTGCCATAATTATAAACCTATACTGCTGTACGTCAGTGGTGAAGCTGGTTCTGGCATAACATTCCTAATCAAAATCATTAGTAAGTTCCTTCAACAATTGACAAACAACAAACTGTCAGCTGTTGTCACTGCCCCCACAGGTTTAGCTGCCTAAAACATAGGTGGTGTTACATTACACCGATTACTACTATTACCAGTAGAACACCAGAACAAATTAGACTATTACAAACTTTCTGCAGAAGCTGCAATGGAATTACGCAGAGTATTGAAACAAATGAAAATGCTACTAATAGATGAAGTGAGCATGGTCTCCAACCTGATGTTAGCTTTGATTCACCTCAGATTACAAGAAGTACTCAAAACAGACTATGAGGAGCTCTTTGCAGGAAAACACATTATTGTTTTTGGAGATCTGCTTCAATTAACACGAGTAAAAGGTGAACCTATTTTTAAAACATTAGGGCACAAACTCTGCCGTAAAACTGTTGGCAGCACTGGAAATGTCAACCTTTGGCAACATTTCCAATACAGAGAATTAACAGAAAACATGCGCCAATCTGCAGATCTAACTTATGCCAACATTTTAAAAAGTTTGAGAGTTGGTATACTTTCTAAAGAAGCAGAAGCAACATTGAAAACCCGGCACATTAATGCACTTTATGGCAATAATGCATGTGCTACAGATGTTATGGAACAATTAGCCCACAAAAATGTCAATTGTATGGCCTTAATGCCAACTCTTGCAAGCTGTTTCAAATTCAATGAAATCATGCTAAGTAAAGAAATGCAACCAATAATGGAATTAGCGCCACAGACAAACTAGATGTACATGGTATGACACTACCCATGTGTGACCAAGCCACAACAAGACTAAATAATTTAGAAAAATCAATCTCATACACAGCAGGCTTAGAAAAGATGTTAAAATTATCCTTAGATTGCAGAGTAATGCTTAAACGTAACCTTGACGTGGACCAAGGACTAGTTAATGGAGCACTGGGTACAGTTGTTGGCTTTCAAACATACCCACATGACAACAAAATTCAGTTTGTCAATATACTCTTTGACAAACTTTCAGAAGTAAAACGGATAGGACGCTCAACAGCTAGATTCCTTCTCTTCAAAGATATGTATGTACGCAGAGAACAATTTTCTCTAACTCTTGCATACGCAGTCACGATTCATAAATCACAAGGTCTTACCCTAGACAAAGCAATGATAGATATTGGTAACACAGTCTTTAAAGAAGGCATGAGCTACGTAGCACTATCACGCTTACATACACTTGACGGTCTATTTCTAATCAACTTTGATGCAAGTAAAGTAAACGCTGATATTCCTTGCATTTTAGAATATAATAGACTTCGCTCACTATACACTCCCCATCTAAACACATATTCTGTTCCACAAAAACTAAAACGTTGTAAAAGAAAACTAAATCAAACAGAAATGCAACAGGATGTCACTGCAAATCCTCCAAAGAGAGTAAAAGAAACTAATACTTCATCAAGTACCACAAACAAAAAAGAATCAATTAGAGAAAGTAAACCAGGTACTTCTTTAAAGAAGGAAGACAAACTCCAAAAAAGCAGTTAGATACAGAACTACCTGGACCATTTAAATTCTCAAATATAGTTGGTGTAAGTTGCTATGCAAATGTAGCAATGAATATTCTATTTCAATTACCACCAATTGTTGACAACATTTACTCACACAGTACAGACCCATTGTGTTTGCAAATGTTAGTAATTCACAGAAATGCAGCAAACAATCCTGACAACACAAATAGTGTTTTTGGAATAAGACGACAATTGGACTACTGTGCTGGAATGGTGAAATTCACTATAAACTCACAGGAAGATCCACAAGAATTTCTAATGTACTTACTACAAGTACTGGAAAACAAAAACATACCTATAAATTAAATCTTTCAGATTTCATACATGTGGAAACATACATGCACTCTCTGCAACAATGTGACACAAGAAGAAATCCCCAATGAACGCTTCATATATATATCAATACCAAATTGGGAATCCATTCCATTTCAGCAACTTGTACAAAATGCAAACCATGGTACATTATGCTCTACCTGCAATTCAGATAATCGCTCCACGTTAGTAATACAAACACATAGTAAATACGTAATACTAATGCTTCTACGTTACAATGCAGATGGTACCAAAAACAACTGCAAGCTGACTGGATTCACACATGGTCAAATATCACTTGGTAAGAAAACCTTCACAACAATAGGTATAATCTACCACGCAGGAGCCACAACCAATTCAGGGCACTACACTGCATACATAAAAAAGAAATGTGGATGGTTTGAATGTAATGATAGTACCATTACTCTAAAGCAGAGATTACCAGCAAATCTTACAAACGCTTATTTGATGTTCTTAAAACCAAAATTTGATAAATAAACCGTATTTAAACCTTTAAATAAATTTGTGTTAAAAAAATATAAACTGTTAGAATACTCCAAAAGCTATCTAACTGCTCAAAGATTCTACAACAACTAATCAGATAAATGAATACCACTAAATTAGACCAAAGAATACACAGTTAGAATACGCCAATTGGTATCTAACTGTCCCAAAATTATAAATTTGTGTTAAAATAATATAAACTGTTAGAATACTCCAAAAGCTATCTAACAGCTCAAAGATTCTACAACAACTAATCAGATAAATGAATACCACTAAATTAGGCCAAAAAATACACAGTTAGAATATGCCAATTGGTATCTAACTGTCCCAAAATTTAACAATATCCAAATAGATAAATCAAAACCACTTAAATATATTAAAAAAATAGACAGTTAGAATACGCCAATTGGTATCTAACTGCTCCAAAATGTTATAATATCAAAACAAATGAAGAATCTGTTACTGCTCCAGATAAAATACAACAAAGCAAAGTATAAAGCATTAGCCAGAAACAACAAGTGAACACTGAAAGCAAACAAACAAATAAACTGTAGCATAACAGAAAAAGGTTTTTTTTTTAATCCAACATGGATTTTTTTTCTCCCACAGACCCAAAGATTTTAGCAACAAATACAGAAACTGAGCAAATTGCACAGTACTCTGATTTGTACTCTACTAAATATGAGGGTCGAAAAAAAATTAAAGTATATTGCTTATACAATGTAATAAGTCATTACAAAATACTAATACTAACATGCTATTTCTTTTATCACAGAAATGAAGAAGAAAAACATGGACTCCCATTACTAGACCAAACAGTAAGTATACAATAATAAGGACAACCATAGCAGCATATCACATCCATAGTATCTAATACCTTTGTTCCTTATACATTTGTTTTTCACCCAAAGTTATAAGCAAATATGAATGTGATATGCTGCGGTGGTTGTTGCCAGGGCATACAATCTTGGGTGCATGGCCAAATGGCCATGCACCCAAGACTCTATGCCCTGGCAACAACCACCGCAGCATATCACATCCATAGAGTCAAACATTTCAACTATGATCTATGGGAAACTTTTAATGTCCGCGAACAATGTGAGTGTTCTTAGAACACTTTGAACTTGCCAGCGAACAATACGGACACCGTTTTCAGGACACCCCATACGAACATTTCAGAACAACGCGATAGTTCTTAGAACACTTTCAACTTAACAACGAACAATACGGACAGCGTCCTAAGGACACCCCCTACGAACATTCAAGGACACCGGGAGTGTTCTTAGAAGCGTCTTCAGAACACCACCATCTTGTTTATTTGCGAACATTTCAGGACACCGCGAGTGTTCTTAGGACACATTCAACTTGACAAAGAACAATACGGACAGCGTCCTCAGGACACCCCCTACGAACACTCCCCGGACACCAGGAGTGTTCTTAGAAGCGTCTTCAGAACACCACCATCTTGTTTATTTGCGAAAATTTCAGGACACCGCGAGTGTTCTTAGGACACATTCAACTTGACAAAGAACAAAACGGAGAGCGTCCTCAGGACATCCCCTACGAACATTCCCCGGACACCGCGAGTGTTCTTAGAAGCGTCTTCAGAACACCCCAATTTTGTTTATTTGCGAACATTTCAGGACACCGCGAGTGTTCTTAGGACACATTCAACTTGACAGAGAACAATACGGACAGCATCCTCAGGACACCCCCTACGAACACTCCCCGGACACCGCAAGTGTTCTTAGAAGCGTCTTCAGAACACCACCATCTTGTTTATTTGCGAACATTTCAGTACACCGCGAGTGTTCTTAGGACACATTCAACTTGACAGAGAACAATACAGACAGCTTCCTCAGGACACCCCCTACGAACACTCCCCGGACACCGCAAGTGTTCTTAGAAGCGTCTTCAGAACACCCCCATTTTGTTTATTTGCGAACATTTCAGGACACCGCAAGTGTTCTTAGGACACATTCAACTTGACAGAGAACAATACGAACAGCGTCCTCAGGACACCCCCTACAAACACTCCCCGGACACCGCGAATGTTCTTAGAAGCGTCTTCATAACAACCCCATTTTGTTTATTTGCGAACATTTCCGGACACCGCGAGTGTTCTTAGAACACATTCAACTTGACAGAGAACAATACGGACAGCGTCCTCAGAACACCCCCTACAAACATTTCAGGACACCGGGAGTGTTCTCAAAAACGTCTTCAGAACACCCCCATTTTGTTTATTTGCGAACATTTCAGGACACCGCGCGTGTTCTTAGAATACATTCAACTTGACAGAGAACAATACGGACAGCGTCCTCAGGACACCACCTACGAACACTCCCCGGACACTGCGAGTGTTCTTAGAACAGTTTCACTTTGCTTGCCAACAAAACGGACACATATTGACTCCTTAGAACACCCCCTAGTCAGTTTATTTAGAACATTTCAGAACACCCATGATGGCCGCAAACAAATCGAACACAAAAAGTCTAACACATAAAAAAGACAACTTTCATCCTATCTCATACACTCCCACCCTCCCCAAACACTCCTACACACCAACACACTCTACAAAATACACATTTTGAACAAAGTTTCACCGCGCTGTCCGGGGACGTCCGCGAATCCAAGATGGCGGGCGCTACCGAAAAATCGGACGCGCTTCACGCTCCACGCCGTCCAATCAGCAAACACTTTGGATGTCCGCGAACATCACGCAAGACGATTGGCCAATCAGGACACTTTCCGAGGAGCGAACAGGGAAGTGTGTCCGCAAACCGAACACAGATATCACTAATTTTTTTTGACCTACTTTTTGGTCATTTTAAAAAAAACTACTGGACGGATTTTCACCAAATTTGCAAAAGCACGCTTTCGAGACCAAGCTGCTGCTCCTGGTCCAAATTTGGTGGAAATCCGTCCAGCGGTTTGGGCTGTAGGCGCGAGCAAAAAATTTTTCCCATTCACTCTATGGAGAGTGAGTATAATGTATACAAATATGAGCATATAGAGGGAAGGTAGAGTAATAAAAATAAAACTATGAGAAAGTGCTGATAACCATAATGATTATCTTCATGCACAGAAAGGATTGCTCTCTTTCAAGCCTGTATCTTCCGCTATGTATATGTTTCATATGATGTGACTGGACCCTAAGTCTACAAATATAGTACCTTTTCAATTTTTACTTTCGGACTGTTACTGAAGAAAACTATGTGGCTTCGATATGTCAGTAAAGGATAAAAAGGGAGAGCCAGCCATGTGATGTCATCAGTGATGTCATCAATGACATTTGTGATGTCATCTTTGATGTCTTGGGTGTTAGTGTTAGCAGTGCACGGTGGCGCGAGTTATGGTTGCTTATGTTACCATAACTGCCGAATTTCAGGGGTTTTTCGGTTTTACTTTGAGCCATAACGTCCCTTTAACAAGGTTTTTTCACTGAATTTCATAGGTTTTTAGTAGCGCAACTTCACCATAACGTCCCTTTAACAAAGTTTTTTCTCTGAATTTCATAGGTTTTTAGTAGCATAACTTAACCATAATATCCCTGACTTCATATACATGTAACATAGAACATACTAACCCCCTCGTAGTGATTTTCATGTCCGCGGACTACCGCCATGTCCGCGGACACATCGAAATCTGAGCGTGGTGAATGTAAATTTAAATATTGTGCCCCATTTCCCCTTTGAAGTTGGCTCTGAAAAGAGCCATGTTTTTTTTTTTACAGATGCTTGACAGACACCTGTTATTTTGTATTTTTTTTCTTATTTTTTTTCTTACTTTACTCCTAAAATCTTCACATAACCTTCTCCAAAGCAACCCTTACATTCCAAAATAGAAAGGCATTCCCTGTAAAAGATAAAGAAATGCCATCTTCTTTAAAATTAACAGCATTACTGGCATCAATATTCTCATTGTTACAAAAGAACATACCAGCTCTAAGCATGAAGGCACACATGCCTCGTTGATGACACACCTAGCAATATTTTGCTGAGGACAAAAAACTGAACTATTGTCCCATATTGCCCTAGGTAGTAATCCAGAAAAAATTACTTTTGCATTTGGAAGGATCTTCATTACTGCTTGAACCAAGCGTTCCAAATCAGCCAACAAAGTAGGGGCACTGACGTTGCCCAAATGGAAAGCACCATAGTGCAAAACTACCACATGCGGACTGTTCATCGTGGCCATATCCTCACAAACTCGTACAATTCCCTTTACATTGCAATCAGGCACACTGCTCCACACCACCTCCACTCCTTTCACATCAAAGTTCTTTGCAACATGCCTGCATTCAGCGTACTGCTGTAAACCATGCACAAACATATCTCCGAGCACCAACATCCTGACTTTCTCCACTTCTGCCATCTTCACCACACACAGTCTCTTTCAACACAAATCCACAACCTCGACATCTGATTGGCTGATCCGTACAGTCTTCTTTCCATGTTGGATTTCCTGGAAAAACCCAGATGTAGCACGCCCTGTCCACGAACAGCCGCGGTGTCCGCGGACGGCGTCCACTTTACTCTCTGTGCCATTCCCTCATTGCATACAGCTAAGCAATCACACAATACGAATAACGTCCTCAGAACAGCCCCATTTTGTGATTTTTTGAACATTTCAGGACAATTATTATTTCATTATTCAACATATTAACATTACACATATTATACTTTCATCTTGTACTCTGCACACAATGCTATGTTTCTCCATTAGTAGCTCAGTATACTAGATAGAATCCCATAATACAATGCTATTTATATCAATGCATCGTTCAAAGCACTAATAAAGGTATGATATTTATTGCAATATCCTTGACACTTTTTTCGAAACATTATAATAAAAATCCCTAGTACACAAATTCCATGAAAAGTACATACACACGTGATGTCATCAGTGATTTCATCAATGACATTTGTGATGTCATCTTTGATGTCCTGGGTGTTAGTCTTAGCAGTGCACGGTGGTGGCGCCAGTAATTTTTCAAAGCTTACCATAACTTGCGATTTTCAGGGGTCTTTCGGCTGTACTTAGAACCATAACGTCCTTTAAACAAACTTTTTTTAATATCACGCAAACAATATACAAACATGGCGTGCAAAAACCAACTTATACAGATGGCTTTACACAGAATGTTGCAAAGTAAGAATTTATGCTCGTTCACAGTGAAGGTCAGCTGCTTCCACAACTTCTACAGATGTCTTTACACAGAATGTTGCAAAGTAAGAATTTATGCTCGTTCACAGTGAAGGTCAGCTGCTTCCATTTTTTTCTCGGGCCCCGGAGAGGCTCACGAAACGGACTATAAGGTTGTATTGTGTTTTGACCTTGACAGACAGAGATTGTGATGAAAGACTTCTCTTGAAGGAGTGTTGCTAAAACGTAAGAGAAGATAAAGATGACATTTCTGAAATGAAACCACTTTTATATATTATATCACTATGCGAAAGATCGTTGGCACACGCGGAGTCGTATTTTGGGACTGCACCACTCTTAGACAATGGAAATTGCAATTGTACTGTAAGTAACCCTTTAGATTACTTTATACCAAATATAATTACAATAGCGTAGCATTAAAGACCGCTCAAGTTGAACTTGTTCGTTGAAAGTGGCATAATGTTTTTTACCGCGCACTATCACCGCCGAATTGATCCCCTGTCGTTTAGAGGGCTCTGAAAAAGGCAGACGACACAGGGTGGGTTAATAGAAATAATTTAACCCGTCTATAGGCGGTCAAGCGCTCTACTCGCTGTGCCACTTCACTGTAGCCTGTCAAGTGGCACAGCGAGTACAGCGCTCGCTTTGACATTTCCGTGCACAGCTTGCTAACGCAAGTTTGAATCCCGGCAAGGCCAAACTCAGCCTTTCATCCTTCCGTGGTCGATAAATGAGCACCACACACCGTGGTTAATAATAAGCACCGCTTAGATACCTCACGGTTCTTAGCGCTATATGCATGGGAAAATATTATTATTTTATTATTAACATACTCTGTTGCACTATCTTCGATAGCAAATATTTTCACGCCCTAATAAATAAAATGATGATTTTTAATGAAGATCGACTGGTGAGACTAATTTATGTTTTTTAAAACAGGTATGTGGCTCCATTTTGCCTCTGTCACGATTTACAGACTCCAGCGGATGGGGTCTTCAACTGCCAGGTGCAGGTCTAAATATGCAACTTCATGACCCTCACCATTTTATGGGACAATCGCCAAGGACCAATATGCCCTTATGCAGTACTAGCGGCTACAAACAACATACCAACCAATAGGGTGGTCTAATGGCTCGTTGTTGGAGCAACCTTCCCATTATCAGAGCAACCATTTACTGGTTTTATCATAAACCAAAAGCCTATCTACCGCAAAGGAACAACGCGTGGCTCCAAATAAACTTTTGCTGATGGACAACAGAGACAATCGCTGAATATTCACTAAACATTTCATGTGAAATAAATGTACTTTACCAAATGTACAATCCTGCTGTTTACTTTTAAACCACAGTTTCATATTCCGAATTGTGGCGCACTGAGTTGTAAGCTGATCTAACACTCTCTGTACCGCAAAGGAACATCGCGTGTCTCAACATGAACTTTTGCAGATCGACAACAAAGACAAATGCAAATTGCTGAATATTCTCTAAACATTTGGGGGCCGATTCATGGAACAAACGTGCGCCGAAAATCTTCGCGCAAGCAGGCGCAAGCAGGCGCAAGCAGGCGCAAGCGGAAAAAAACAGGCGCACGCGTGCGATTCATGGAAGTCCCTGCGCGTGTTCACCGCGGGATGTGCGCCAAACCCATGCATGGCGCACAAGTCACTGCAACATCGCGAAAGGCGTGCGCGACGCGCACAGTGAAAGCGCACAACCTCAGCGCACACACCAGAAAGTGGGCGGGACATGGGGCGTAACGCGCGGAATGGGGAACAACACGGGAAAATAAGGGCGTAACTGGGGATGTACTGCAGGGAAGCAGACGGAACGCCCACACGCACTCGAACCACACGTATTCATGGAATCGAATATGGCAAAGCCACGCACAGGCAAAGACACGCACAAGCTGAAACACGGCCGCCACACGAAGGCAGGCGGTAGAGTCCCAGCGCATCAAAAAAGTGGCGCGCGGGAAGTCAAATACGCGATTGAGCGGGGTACGTGGATCTCAGGGGTGCGCGAGAAATTCTACACGCGATTGGCCTGGGTACGTGTATTTCAGGGGTGCGCGTGAAGTTCCACACGCGATTTCAGCAGGGTACGTGTATTTCAGGGGTGCGCGAGAAAATCTACACGCAAATGGGCTGGGTACGTGGATTCCGGGGGTGCGCGTGAAGTTCCACACGCGAATAGCCTGGGCGCGTGTATTTCAGGGGTGCGCGTGAAGTTCCACACGCGATTTCAGCAGGGTACGTGTATTTCAGGGGTGCGCGAGAAATTCTACACGCGAATGGGCTGGGTACGTGGATTACAGGGGTGCGCGAGTAATTCTACACGCGATTGGGCTGGGTACGTGTATTACAGGGGTGCGCGAGTAATTCTACACGCGATTGGGCTGGGTACGTGTATTACAGGGGTGCGCGAGTAATTCTACACGCGATTGGCCTGGGTACGTGTGTTCCGGGGTGCCGTGAACTTTCACACGCGATTGGTTGAAATCCACGTGTGTTCTGTCATCACGTGCAATGAGGGATACACCCTCGCACGTCACGTCACAGACGCGCTCACGCGCTGAGGGCCTTTGGTCCAATGAAAATGCGTATGCGTGCAGACGCGCTTACGCGCTAAGGGCCTTTCCTCGAATTACACGCTGACGTGCAGATTTTTCACGTGCCAAATCACTCCGTATCAAGCTGGCCACGCGAATACACACGGAAGACCACGCTCCTGCCCAGAAGGCCGAATCACTGCCCCCCAGTGCCCCGAGCAGCCTCCCACGTGCCATCTGCTGCTGCCTACCTGCCTGCTGCCACCGTGCCCTGCCATTTGGTGCCTGCACATCAGCCATCTGCAGTGGTCCAGTTGCTGTGTCCACCCCTGCTGGAACAGTAGACTCCCGACTGGGATACCATCGCTCCACAGCCCAGCCCCAGGACCCAGTTGCCCACCCACGCCTGCCTCGGGGGTCGCCATGTCGGGGCAAGCACCATCTGAGACCAGTGGCGACCCCCAGCCAGAGAGGCAGAGGGCCACCAGCTTCAGTGAGAAGGAAGTTGGTGTCCTGGTGGAGCATGTCCTGGGGCATTATGATGCCCTCTTCGGAAGACCACGCGCCAACAAGGAAGGACGGGAGAGGATCTGGGACGATGTAGTGGTTGCCATCAATGCGGAGGGGGTGGCAACCCGCGACATCAAGCACATCAAGAAGCGCTGGGAGGACTTGAGGTCCAGGACCCTCAATAAGGCCCGGCGCCTCGCGGAGGGGGGCCGGGCACGCCTGAGTGACATCCAGTTGAGGGTCCTGGAACGCGTAGACCCAGCGCTCCACGCCCAGATCCTTCGGAGGCAGACCCATCTGGAGTTGGCCGGTAAGTGGCCAAGCATAGCTGTGTGAGACAGGGCATGTTGCAGTGTGCTGGTTGTCTGATACCTGCCTGTATGTGTGACATAGGCCATGTACGTATGTGTGTGTGCAGGGACATCATGGTCAGGCATGTGAGTACAGTGATGTGTTCTATTGCAACATGGGGGGCTCTGTGCGGAATGGACACATGGAAGCATGGCAGTCTCTGTTCCTGGACATGGGTGGGGGTGAGGGATGGGTGCTGGTCCCATGTACACGTATGGTGTCCATGTGTGTGTGTCTGACCTGCGTGTCTGTGACTTGTAAATGCCATGGATGCATGACACATGTCTGTGACAATGTTCAGATTCACTGATGCAGCCTAGTCATCCTTGTATCTACTGCGTCTGTGGTGTACGAGGCCAGATGGATGGAACTACGGTGAGGTGTGTGCATGTGATGGCAAGACCCATGATGCATGTGAGTTTAAAACCAACATTGTATGAATCATGAGTCCCTTGGTCATGTATGCCAATGTCCATGGCATGCGCCATGCCTGTTACTGTATGTGTTTTGCCTGCACTGACCCATGTGTTGTGGAGGGACATGATGGAAGTGATGTATGACAGTGCCACTCATCTGCTGTTGCTTCCTGTCTAGGGGACCATTGTACAGTACCCTGATGCTTGTGTTCTATGTCTCCCTCTACACAGTGGCAAGTGAAGAAGAGGGCGGAGAAGGCGCTGTGGAGCAGAGCGGCGGGGATGCCGCCAGGGCTGCAGCGGAAGGGGTGGGTGAGCCCCCACAGGGGCTTGCACCGGCGGAAGACGGTGTGGAGACATCCAGGTTGGTGGTTTCCACAGAGGGGGAGGAGGCCGCTACTGAGCCACACATGGGGCCTGGTGGGGGCATCCCCGCTGGTGCAAGTGGTGCAGTCCAGGGCCAGGGGCAGGAGGCAGCACAGGTCGCCGTGGAGGTGCCTGTGCATGTCACTGTCCCTGACACTGTGACTGCACCACCATGCACCAGCAGGGATGCCCCATCCCAGGCCCGTCCGCAGGTAGGGGAGATGTCCATGTCATCTGACACTCCTCTACCTGCGGACGAGGGGACCCCTGGCCGTGTGGAGAGGGTCCTGATTGGTGTCGCGTTGCGCACGGCTGGCATTCGTGATGAGGTGCATGCTTCCCGGGAGGAGCATGCACATCATCACGAAGAGCACCGTGCGTACGTGAACCATTTGGGAGCCGCCATGGTCGGGGGTTTCCTACATGTGTGTGGCCTTCTGGCGACCCTCTCCTTCTCTGTGGGGGCTATGCGCCAGTCGTGCTCCATGCCGTCTTCCGGCCCAGATGCCACCAGGGCCCCCTGTGGACCTGCCCCGACCAACGCAGCCAGCTCGGTGGGGACCCCATCCCTGCCACAGTCGGGAGTCGAAGGTCCAGCAGGGGTGGACACACCAGCAACTGTCCCCCTGCAGATGGAGGATGTGCCGGCATCATCTGGCAGGGCACGTGCACGACGGCATCGGTGGATTCCATCAGCCTGGATGCCGTCGTGCTGGCAGAGGCAGTGGCGTCGGAGGCAGCAGCAGGCTCGATGTGGGAGGCATCATGGCTCGGGGCCATCAAGATCACAGGGGCAGGCATCGGCCGGAGGGCAGGAGAACCCTGGGATGGCAGTGTCTTCCGTGTGGGAGCAGTTGGTCCAGCGGATAGGTGCGGAGCGGCAGCGGGCGGAAGAGGAGCGGCTCACCATGGTCAGGGCGGAGTTCTCCATGCGTCGGGCGTTGAGGCGGGCTGAGTGCCTCGAGGAAGCTCGCAGGGAGTTTGAGGTGGACACGGGGTTGACCCTGCGAGACCTCGGGGCCAGGACAGAGTCCCGCCTCCGGGACATCGACATGGAGTTCGATGATGCCCTAGCCGGCAACATCACAGAGTGAGCCGCAGGACTTGCCCGCTGCCATTGTATATAGTTATATAGTTAGTGGTAGGTTTCCTTTGAATTTTTTTTTTTTATTTGGTTGCGATTGGACAATGCGCCACTTTTTTGTATATAGTTCAGTTTTTAGTTAGCTGACATAGTTAGGTTTCATTTGGTTGGGCTCATGGACCCGGGATTGTCTTGTAAATGGTTCTTCTATGGATTTTTTGATTTTTTGGATTTTTTTCATGGACATTCATCTTCTTTTTGTTGTTTTTCTTTGTGGTTTTTCTCATTTCATTTCCATTCTAGCTGATTTTCAATACATTTTTACTTTCATCCTTCAATGTGTCGTATCATCTCATTGCTTTCATGCATGTCATGTTGGGTGTTTTAACATTCACTTGCAGCCATTGTGTGTGACAGACATGTGTTCATTTGCATTATTTACATTGGGTGTGTAACATGTAATTGCCTTTGATATGTGGGTGGATGTGATAGTTGGTTGGGCCTTTTGGCAGGGGAGGATGGCCATTACGGACATGATTGGGGATTGTTGGGACCCAGGTGCAGGGGGGCATGGATGGGACATGGGCGAGGGCCTGGTGGAGGGTGCCCCGCAATGCTGGGGGGTGGGGGTGGTGGGGGACATGAGTTGGACATGGGTGGGGGCCTGCTGGCAGGTGCCCCACAGTGCTGGGGTGTGGGGGTGGTGGGGGACATGAGTTGGACATGGGTGGGGGCCTGCTGGCAGGTGCCCCACAGTGCTGGGGGGTGGGGGGGTGGGGGACATGAGTTGGACATGGGTGGGGGCCTGCTGGCAGGTGCCCCACAGTGCTGGGGGGTGGGGGTGGTGGGGGACATGAGTTGGACATGGGTGGGGGCCTGCTGGCAGGTGCCCCACAGTGCTGGGGGGTGGGGGGGGTGGGGGACATGAGTTGGACATGGGTGGGGGCCTGCTGGCAGGTGCCCCACAGTGCTGGGGGGTGGGGGGGTGGGGGACATGAGTTGGACATGGGTGGGGGCCTGCTGGCAGGTGCCCCACAGTGCTGGGGGGTGGGGGTGGTGGGGGACATGAGTTGGACATGGGTGGGGGCCTGCTGGCAGGTGCCCCACAGTGCTGGGGGGTGGGGGTGGTGGGGAACATGAGTTGGACATGGGTGGGGGCCTGCTGGCAGGTGCCCCACAGTGCTGGGGGGTGGGGGTGCAAGGGGACATGAGTGGGGGCCTGCTGGGGGGTGGGGGTGCAAGGGGACATGAGTGGGACATGGTTGGGGGCCTGCTGGCAGGTGCCCCACAGTGCTGGGGGGTGGGGGTGCAGGGGGACATGAGTGGGACATGGTTGGGGGCCTGCTGGCAGGTGCCCCACAGTGCTGGGGGGTGGGGGTGCAGGGGGACATGAGTGGGGGCCTGCTGGGGGGTGGGGGTGCAAGGGGACATGAGTGGGGGCCTGCTGGGGGGTGGGGGTGCAAGGGGACATGTGGCTTGGCTGGGGGGCATGCCCATGGTGGATGTGCTGCCTGCGGGACATGACCAGGGGTGCAGGGTAGTCCCCTGTGGTGTGGGCTGCCTGCAGAGGTCGTGGAGGGGGTAGAGGGGAAACCTGGGAGGACCCACACTGGCAATTCACCTCTTCAACTTCCCGCACACCCACGTAATACACTGCCCCACTCGCACAGGCCCAATCGCGTGTAGAATTTCTCGCGCACCCCTGAAATCAACGTACCCAGGCCAATCGCGTGTAGAATTTCTCGCGCACCCCTGAAATACACGTACCCTGCTGAAATCGCGTGTAGAATTTCTCGCGCACCCCTGAAATCCACGTACCCAGGCCAATCGCGTGTAGAATTTCTCGCGCACCCCTGAAATACACGTACCCTGCTGAAATCGCGTGTAGAATTTCTCGCGCACCCCTGAAATACACGTACCCTGCTGAAATCGCGTGTAGAATTTCTCGCGCACCCCTGAAATACACGTGCCCAGGCTATTCGCGTGTAGAATTTCTCGCGCACCCCTGAAATACACGCGCCCAGGCTATTCGCGTGTGGAACTTCACGCGAACCCCTGAAATACACGTAGCACGCTCCCCCAGGCCCGATCGCGTGAATCAGTTCACGCGAACCCCTGAAATACACGTAGCCCGCTCCCCCAGGCCCGATCGCAGCAATAAGTTCACGCGAACCCCTGAAATACACGTAGCCCGCTCCCCCAGGCCCGATCGCGTGAAAAAGTTCACGCGAACCCCTGAAATACACGTAGCCCGCTCCCCCAGGCCCGATCGCGTGAGTGACTTCACGTGAACCACTGGAATACACGTAGCCCGCTTGCCGTGCTGGTACAGGGTTAGCGCAGCCCTTTGCGCTGGATTGGGGATTTTGATGGCTTTTCCCTGCGCAGAAGGCGTTCTTGGGGGCGTAACTGGCGCTGCTGCAAGGTCGCTGCGCCACTATGCGCCACGGCTGGTTTTGGTGGCTGGAATCCATGAATACGCTGTGCGCGGAAATGGGTTTTGGCGCACGCGGCTGGCGCAGGGATTCGCACGCGCACACTGTGCGCCAGCCGCGTGCGCCACTTGTGCGCCGAATTCTATGAATTGGCCCCTTGATGTCAAATAAATGTACTTTACAACATTTACAATCTTGCTGTTTGCTTTTAAATCACAGTTTCATATTCCAAATTGTGGCGCGCTGTGTTGTGACATAATGTGTGTTGTCTTCCGGGTTCTGTGTAAAGTCGCGTAGTACGGGAGACGACTGGGCGCGTTTCATTACGCACCCTGTACCGTCACGGATAGAGGCGGGGAATATGAATGCTTTGATAATATCAGGCTTAGGGGCGGGAGATATGATTTAGTGTCGCAAAAGCAAGTCAGCCAGGTCAATAGCGCCAGCCATAGGATTATCACATAATGTTGGCGCACACCAGCCGGATTTATCGTTTCTTTAGTGGACAAAAAGTCGGTTGACGCCCTTAGGAAATTGTACTATTAGCGGACAAAAGGAGTGCTCTTAAAACACTTTCACCCTGACAACGAACAATACAAACAACGTTCTCAGAACACCCCCATTTTGTGTAATTGCAACCATTTCGGGACACTGCGAGTGTTCTTAGAACACATTCAACTAGACAGATTACAATACGGACAGCGTCCTGAGGACACCCCCAGTTTGTGTATTTATGAACAATTAAGTACACTGCGAGTGTTCATAGCTCATTTTTACCTTCCTTGCGAACAAAAATGACACATACTCCGTCCTCTAAACACCCCACCATTTAGTTTATTTACAAAATGTCAGAACAGCCGTGTTCTCCACGGACAAATCGAACGCAACAAAAACGTCTAGCACATAAAAAAACAAAACATTGAACCTATCTCATACTCCCCCACCCTCCCCAAACACTTTCACCCTGACAACGAACAATACAAACAACGTTCTCAGAACACCCCCATTTTGTGTAATTGCAACCATTTCGGGACACTGCGAGTGTTCTTAGAACACATTCAACTAGACAGATTACAATACGGACAGCGTCCTGAGGACACCCCCAGTTTGTGTATTTACTAACAATTAAGTACACCGCGAGTGTTCATAGCTCATTTTTACCTTCCTTGCGAACAAAAATGACACATACTCCGTCCTCTAAACACCCCACCATTTAGTTTATTTACAAAATGTCAGAACAGCCGTGTTCTCCACGGACAAATCGAACGCAACAAAAACGTCTAGCACATAAAAAAACAAAACATTGAACCTATCTCATACTCCCCCACCCTCCCCAAACACTCTTACACACCAACACATGGCACTAAATACAATTTTTTATCCACGTTTCACTGCGCTGTACGCGGTCGACTGCGAATACAAGATGGCGGGCGCCACAGAAAATCTGACGCGCTCCACGCCCCTCGCCGTCCAATCAGCGAACACGTCACATGTGCGCGGACATGACGCAAGGCCATGGGCCAATCGGGGTGCTGTCCGCGGAGCGAACAGGGAAGTCCGTCCGCGAAGCGAACGCAGATATCACTAATTTTTTTGCCTTACATTTTGGTCATTTTTAAAAAAACTACTGGACAGATTTACACCAAATTTACAAAAGCACGCTTTTGGGACCAGGCCGCCGCTCCTGCCGCAAATTTGGTGTAAATCCGTCCAGCGGTTCGGGCTGTAGCCGTGCGCAAATTTTTTTCCCATTCAGTCTATGGGAAAAAAAAAAGTTTTGGGACCCCCCCCTATAACTTTTCCCCCCCTGGACGAATCCTCACCAAACTTTGCAAAAAAATTCAGAGTGACCCAAATATTTTTTTTTGCAAAGTTTGGTGAGGATCCGTCCAGGGAGAGCGAAGTTATAAGCCACCCAAAAAGTGCTCTTCCTATGGAAACAGCAACTTAACCATAACTACATGGCCACTACCGTGGCCATGTAATACATATACATATATACTGTGATTTAAAAGCAAACAGCAAGATTGTACATTTCATAAAGTACTTCTATTTGACATCAAATGTTTAGAGAATATTCAGCCATTTGCATTTGTCTTTGCTGTCGATCCGCAAAAGTTCATCTTGAGTCACGCGCTGTTCCTTTGCGCTACACTGGGTGTTGGTTTATGATAAAATAAGCACTATGGTGGCACTGATAATCGGAAGGCTGTTCCAACAATGAGGCATTAGACCACCATAATGGTTGGTATGTTGCTTCTAGCCGCTAGTACCGCGTAAGGGCATATTGGTCCTTGGCGATTGTCCCATAAAATGGTGAGGGTCATGAAGTTGTTTAGAAGTAGCTGCACCTGGCAGTTAAAAAATCCATCGGCCGGGGTATGAAAAACGTGGCATTCACAGTACGGGAGGACATACCTGTTTTAAAAAACATAAATTAGTCTCACCAACCGATCTTCATTAAAAATATTCATTTTATTTATTAGGGCGTGAAACTATTTGCTAGCGAGGATAGTGCAACGGAGTATGTTAACTTATTCCCATTAACCCACCCTCTGTCCTCTGCCTTTTTCAGAGCCCTCTAAGCGACAGGGGACCAATTCTGCGGTGATAGTGTGCGGTAGAAAACACTATGCCACATTGAAGGAAGAAGTACAACTTAACCGGGCTTTAACGCCACGCTATTGTTATTATATTCCGGTATAAAATAATCTAAAGGGTTACTTACATTATATTGGCATTTTCCATTGTCTAAGCGTAGTCAACACTCCTTCAAAAGAAGTCTTTTAGCACGATCCCTGTCGGTCAAGGTCAAAAAACAATAGAACATTTTAGTGCGAGTCGTGGGCCTCTCTGGCACGCGAGCAAAAAATGGAAGCAGCTGACCTTCACTGTAAACGACCATAAATTCTTAGTTTGCAACATTCTGTGTACAGCCATCTCTGAGAAATTGCTTTTTACACTCCATCTTTGTATATTGTTTGCGTGCTAACCAAAAAAACTTTGTTAAAGGGACGTTATGGTTCCAAGTAAAACCGAAAAACCCCTGAAATTCCCAAGTTATGGTAAGCTAAGCAACCATAACTCGCGCCACCACCGTGCACTGCTAAGACTAAAAGGCTGTGACACCGTTAACCCCTTAACGCCTTACTACGAGGTCCCTTTGCAGCTCCCGACCTTAACGACTGGTCTTGACCAGCCATTAAAGTAGGGACTTGCAAAGGGACCTTGATGGCAATTACGGTACCGCAATTTGCGGTACCGTAATTGCCTCCTTCCCCATTCCCATTGAGCCCTATGGGAATGGGGAAGGGCCATGGAGAAAGGGGGAATTACCGCCCCGCCAACCTTGGAATGGGGTGATAATTCCCCCTTTCTCCATGGCGGACTCCGGCATGGACCATGGTGCTAATAGCACCATGGTTTAGCGCCGGAGTCCTAATGAGGGCCTGTGTGTTCACATCTGCAGTGATGGTGGAATCCCTTTACTGCATGTGAAGAAACTAGTACTGGCTGCCTGGTTGTTACAGGTATCCGAGATGTCACAAGACCATTGGTAGGCCTATGACATGTGTTTCTAAGACAGCACCTGCCATGTCATTTGGAATTTTCTGCTATTGCTCAAAGATAAAATAGTTGTTAACCAATAACCGACCAAGAACGATTCCTCTATTCATCGGAGTATCTTGCATATGATACAACCTAGAAGTGGATTCATACACCAAACATTTCCACAATCCTCAAGCATCTTCTTTTCTAGCAAACAACACACCTATCTAAGTTTCTCAAGATATCTTAAGGCCACCTACAAATTTGAGCTTCTGAGAAACTTTCTCCACATAAGTGTCACCCGAGGAATTAGCTGATTGAACCCATTGAATTAATCTGAGGACCTCCAGGGGCGTTTCAGCTTCCAGCAGTGCCTGTTTCTTTGTAGAACATTTTCTTCACTTCCAGGACATCCAAGGATCTGATGACTCCAGTGGACACCACCCAAAACATTTTGCTTCTGAATGAAGACAACCCAGTAAAAGTGCATTCCAGGCCTATTGCAACATTTTCAGTGCAAAGCCAGTTTAATACGGTCATTTTAATAATAGTGTCATGACAACCTGCCCATATGCCTAGAATAAACACGTATTGACAAGGCCAGTACTTTTGATTATTGTATGGTGAAAACGTTTTATGAGTTCATGCACACTTAGGCAGAGGATGTTTGTGTCAAGAGGAACGCAGAGGAAAGCGGAATGAGTCAGCCACAACATGGGGAAAAGGTTTTAATGAATGGGGTATTTACCAGTAGTTAACATTTCATAGATAGGGTTTTTATTAGTAGTTAACAGTACCCAAGACAGATATCTCCCTCAAGACAAATATCTCCATATCAGTTGTCTGTTAGTTGCCCCAATTGGTGTCTTGATGATGTGTGTCCTCTCAATATTTATGAGCAGATAAGCCTTAGGTTCAAGTTGTTGCGCTTCTACAAAGTCCTTTCTAGGATTACCCACCTGCCAATTTGAGTGTTAAAGCCCTGTGAGATTTCTCTGGCCTATGTATCTTTTATTCTAACAGCAAAGTATTTCAGGTCTCCTCTGGGTGTCACTCATTTTCCAAGTATTGCAAAGAATTGATTACAGTGAAACCAATATCCAGAATATTTCTCTCTTCCTCTCCTTGACAGATTGTCTCTTTAAAAACGTTCTCTCCTCGACAGATTCTCACTTTAAAACCTTCCTTGTCTGCCTAATTTATTGGGGTCATTTACAAACTTCTTTAAAAAGGTCGCTCCACCAAGTGAGAGCCTGGTGACTAGATGCTCTCTTGGGACACCATAGATAACTAAGGAATGCCCAAGTATTACACGTTTTTATTTTGATGCTCCCGGTTCCATTGCAACAAGGTAAAACGCATCTCGCAGAGGTGAAGCGGGCTAGGAGGGCCCTAAAATCGTTGCTGTTGTTTTGCTGCCCTCCTTGCACTAATGTCCTTAACCTGCTCCTGCTTCTTAAACCCCTCTAACGTTCCCCCTTGCTGGGTCAATGCTCACTCATGTCTGGTGGCTTGTCACACTGGGATTTGCAACTAGCCCTGGTGCTGACTGATTCCTGTGTCTCACCACATCCTCCTTTCTCCTGCCACATCTCTCTAGTAATGGGTTTGCTGGTGTTGTCTTACTGCCTGGCTATTACTGTCCCCATTCCTCCAGGGGACATCCCACCTCCTTCCTTCCTACTTCCTACTTTTTCTCTACTCCTCCACCTAATGGTCTCTCAACCTTGCCACTTCTCCAACTTCCCCTTCTTGCAAAGGATGAACTATCTATTTCCTCTACACTCCTACACCTCCTACAACCTCATTGGCTGTCTTCTCTCCTACTTAATCCCCATCTCCACCTCCTTCTTTCTGATGACCTCCTACAAACCCTGGTGTTCTCTGCGTGCCCCCGTCTGCACCTTGAGCTCCTTCTGCACCTTCCTTTTCTTCTACAGTTTTCATTGCTTCTGTATCTCCCCCCACATCTTCAACTCCTTCTTCACCCCTCTTTTTCCTACACCTCCAACTCCTTCTGAGGCTCCGGTTTGCTTTTGCACCTCCACAACCACCTGCACTTCCTTTTCATCCTGCACCTTCAGCTCCATCTGTACCTTGTCACCCTCCTGCACCTTGGACTCCTTCCGCACCTTCAATTCCTTCAGTACCCTTTCCTTTTCACTGCTCCACTACTCCAAAGACGCTCTCCATGCTCTCCCTCGAGGGAGTATTTATAGTCTTCCTTCTGTGCAGGCTTCCCACTAACTAGTGACAACTGTGAAACAACCCCCGCCCCTCCCTGAGAATGATTGGCGTCTCTGGGACTCTGCCCTAAAAAGTGTAATCACGTTTTCCTCATTGCTATCACTCCCATGGTGGATCAAGTCTTCAAAAGGTGGGCAGTCCATCTTGCAGACTAATGTCCGCACACAGATCACCGTGTTTGGAGTGGATGGGGCTTGCCACTGTCCTATGCCACTCTGCTCTCTCTCTCTCTCTCTCTCTCTCTCTCTGTGGTATACTCTATACTTATCTGGTAAAACTGTATTGTTCCTGATTCGTGACAAGCACTGCAGGCCTAGAGATTTCCAATTTCATTTTGGTGTGCATCTCTGAAAGGGACAGTTAAAGGTTGTCTGTACATTTCACCATCGGAAAACTTTTTTCCCGGTATTGAAGGCAAGCACTTGTGCTTTCAGTATGAACATGAAAACAATGTTCACATCTGGGATTTTCAACATATTTTAAAGTTAAATATCTGAAGATTTTCAAGGCAGTATTCCACCTTTTAATACGCTAGTAATATTCATTGGGAATGCCTGCAGGGGTGCTGTATATTCCAGCAGGGCTGTGCAGAATAGCTAGCATTTTACATTTGTGCCTGTTTTATAATTACAAGCACAACTTTAGTGAGTCCAGTTGTGCATGTTTTCAGGACTCCAGAGTAATGTAGTCGGAATTTACTATTGCATGTAGACACTTTGGGCCGAATTCATGGAATATTCTGCTGAGAAAAAAAGAGACGCGCAAATCTGTGTTCTTCGATTCATGGAAAGCAATGCGCATGGCTTACGGGGGACTTGAACGTCGGTCCGCCACATCACTGTGACTCGACGAATGCCTTGCCGCGAGACTCAAAGAAGAGGGTGGGCCGGGCCTGTGCAGCCCCCTAAAAAGGGGGCGGAACACACGGAATGAGGAAGAACAAGCAAAAATGTGGTCGTTATGAGGGACGTTCCACCATCAAGCAATCGCACCGCCCATACGTGCGCAAAATAAACATATTCATGGAATTGTACTGGAAATGTCGGGCTGCAAAAAACTAAGTGCAAATCCTGGCACACTTATGCCACATTATAGCATATATATACGTCAACGTGCACACTAATAAATACCTATAAAGCATGCAAGACACCAACGGAATGGATACAGCCACGATGAATGCACTATTTGTTGCAGCAATCATCCTGGGACACCGCAGGAGGAGGAGGATGGCCAGGGTCCGGATCCTCCACCTACGGACCAGCTGTTTTGGGATGTCTGTTGACCAGGTCTTTGGCAGGTATAGGTCCCCCACCATATCATCCTAGACCTGGTCAGGGAGTGGTAAGATTACCTCACATCACCCACTATGTGGCCCTGAGGCCCTTGCAAAAGGTGCTCTCCGCTCTGCATTTTTTGCCCACTGGGTTATTCCAGTGAACCACCGCCATAGTTGCTGGTATCTCCCAGACCACGCAGTCTCGCTGCCTACACCAGGTGTTGGCATGCATAACTGCATGACCTTCTGTTCGCCGGCATATCTATATGCCCAGAACATCGTCAGAAAGGCAAGCAGTGGTCCAGGATTATTATGGGGTGGCGCACTTTCCCCGAGTGCTAGGTACTATTGATTGCACACATGTTGCTCTACGTCCACCTAGAGCAACAGAGCACTTCTACCGGAACCGGAAACATTGGTACTCAATCAATGTTACTGAAGTGTATGCCAACTATCCTGGTAGCACACATGATAGCTACATCTTCAGGATGCCCCTGCTACACCAGGTCCTGGAAGCTGGGAAGCATGGCAACACATGACCCATTGGTGAGTATGACTGGCCATGCACATGCATGCAGGTTGCACACAGACCAGTAGACAATGCCAACAAATGCCAATGACAAATATTCTCACCTCTACAGGGGACGGTGCATACCCTCTGAGCACATACATGATGACGCCCATACGGAACCTCACCACACCTGCTGAGGTAAGGTACAACACTGCCCATATTGCGATTCAGGTCATAGATGAGCGCACATTTGCAGTGCTCAAGTAACGTTTCTACTCCCTTGACCCCTTGACTCCCTTGACCACAATACACCAATCTGGTGGTGTATTGCTATATGCACCACCAGTAGTCTGCCGGATCATTGTGGCAGTATGTGTCCTGCACAATGTTGCAACATGGCGTGGCTTCCCAGGGGACATGGTGTTGGCCCACAATCCACCCCTACAGACACCCCCCTTGCATATGGGTGGGTAAACAAAACATGGAGAGGCTGCACGTACACAGTTTGAGCAATCTTTCTTCACCTAAAATCCTTCCCCTGCAGAGTGCACACGATCCAGCCAAATCCCATGTGTCATTCAATGATGACAGTGGGCCAATACACTGTGGCCATAAAACCACACTGAAGTGTGCCCTTGGAACTGCACATTTGTGTACATCCATAGGAACCAAACACACATGCATTTGGTGTTTCAAAAAGAAATGCATTGAAGAGGGAGTACACCACTACCACCATGGCAATCATTGAATGAAATCACCCCTTAGGCACAAAAAACATCCCATATGACTAACTAACATACCCGTCAAATGTGTAACGACAGATAATTCCATAAACTCATCAACCATCATATCTGAGATGCGAGCCATACATGGACTCCAAAAGTAACATGTCCCCAAAATACCAGAAGCACAATGACATATTGCTGGAAACCTGTTTGAAAATGTGCATGATGTACACACACATGTCCCTATTATTGTGTGTGGAAAAGCTGTACTGTTAGGATCCACATGTGACATAGATTCTGACAACATGATCACAATGCACCCTATCCCAAATGAACGACTGAACAAGAGGTAAATGACAATTGTGACAAATAGGGCGACACACCAGAATGGCCACATCCACACATGCAGCAACTATTGTATCCTTTCCATATGGTTCAAGATAAATGCACATTTTACCTGATATGATATGATAGGTTATTTATAATGTGGTTAATACCCAGAGGTTTCTAAGCACGGACCCGGGGATTGAACTTGTGTTGCTCCGTGCCGCCTTGCTTCCAAGGCGAGCGTGAGCTATCCTCCCTGTCCCCGGGCATGCAGTCAACAGTCAAAATTCATCCCATGAAATAGACATAATTCCTTGACGTAAGGATCTGCCTACAATGAAAGAATTCAAATTGAGTACAGTCAAAACACCTATTCACCCAAAAACAACAGACACACATGCCCCCCTGAGTGACATGCAACACATGTAAACAACAACTCACAAGACAACCATCATCATGCGTACCAGCACACATGTAGCAACACCTGCACTCTGCATGCAATTCAAACACACAAAACACACACACTTACAACCATAACCCCCACACTGCCTGACCCCTGAATGCCATACAGTGAATGTGCATGTCACATATTCCCATTTCCAAGCAGATGGCACTGTAAGGGAGAATTCTTAAAATGTGCTAATTTCCCTTACCTTTTGAGACCCCCAGTAACTTTGGTGGATTTCTAGGATTTTATTTTTTACCTGGAAAGAGTGTGAGCCTTTTTACCCACTCTTCCATGTATTTTGTGTGTGTTTTACTTATTTGTTCTTTGGTTATGGAGTTTTAAAACAACTCCAGTGGCATCATCTTTTTTTGTGTGTCACACAGCACCTTCAGTGCAGTGGCACAGGGATGTCTTTCAGACTTACCAAGGTTTAACTACCTTCTCTGGGACTGACTACTGTCTCCCAGGGCATGTAAAGTTAAATTGACTTTACTAGTCTCTTTAAATTTACTGACCCAGCACACACTATCTTACTATAGAGTGCTGGAGGGGTTACCTAGCTTCCCCTGAGTCAAAACACTCATGTAACAGTAACATTTTGCTTTTCCTACTTTAAATGGCTGGTGGCAGTGGTTTAGATTAACTATCGTGATTTTTCCCGACCACTAACAATGGTAGCTAAAAATCAGGTCAGCCATGTTTTTCAATATGGCGCCCCGGACCTATCTGTAAAAACAGACTCCAGTCATCTTTTTCATCTTTTTTTCCTTCTTGTGTTTGCCTCGGCGTGCCACACCAGGTTTGGTCCCTTTGTTCGTTGGCCTTTGGCTGGCTTCAGTGCTGAAGCCCTCCTCTGGTGCCTGAGTGTCTGGGGTGGACAGGATGTGAGGGAGATGCCCGGAACTCCCTATGCTTAGTCTCCTAAGAGACCTGCGTGCACTCTGGCATGATTGGCCATCTGGCTCTCCGGCAAGGACAGCCACCCTGCTGTGTGAGTGACAGCCAGGCTGGAATTAATGGGGGAAAACTGTTTAAAAGCAGGTCTCTGGGACTTGGAAAGCAGAGTCGACCACTGGAACGAAAGAACAGAAGACGAGCTGAAGGACTGCTGCAACTCCTGGACGACCGGTGAAGCCCTGCTGCAGGTCCAAATTGCCTGAAACTACATCGACAGAGAAGCCCTTCAAGGTTAACTTCTTCCCTTGAGTTTGGTGGGAACAACCAACTCGCAAGCCACCTGGACATCGCCCCTATCTGGTTGAATTTTCATCAGAGTGTTGTTGAAAACCGGATAGCCAGAGGGAAGGAAACCAGCTTATGGACTTTAAGGCACTCACACCTTAAACCGATGTCTTGCTATATCTTTTGGCATCATCCCTGGGCAGTGCAGGAACCTTCTGACATCCTCCTTCTTGTCCCCACAACTGAAGCTCATGAACAGCAAGATCTGCTCGAACTGCCAGGAACACCTGCCTCAGCTACAGCTTTCTTCATTAACAAGGTACTGTGCAAACACGGTCCGGAAATCTTTTCGGCCATTGGGAAAGTGCGTGAAAGTTTCCTCAACTTCGAAGGCTTGTCCTTCCCTAAATATTCATCAAACTTTTCACCTAGCCAAATTCTTCTAAACTCCAGGGCAAAGGCTTAACAATTACTACCAAAACTGTGCTATCCTATACAAAGACTCTGAACCATTGACTTTGGCCCAGGCCTATGAAAAGAATTGCAGCTTGTAGATAGCTGAAACCCTTTGCCCTGCCTATGAATGTATTTGGGCTGTCTATTCTGATAACCTTGTCTTTTTACTCCTTTAAATAAGTATCTGAAGTGCCATTTTGCTCCCACTTCATTGGAGCTAAACTTGTTCATTTGCTTACCGGTTGTATTTTTTGTAGTTTATTAGTGTGTGATATTGAGCTGCTTATGCTAGCGTAATGTTTTCTAACCAACTTAGTAAATACATGTATATTCTTTTACCAAGAAACCTTGAGTAAGTGTACATTTGAATCACTGTATTGGTTGGTCCTTTGTGCAACTTGTTCTACTGCTCACTTAAACTCTTGAGATACATCTGGCTGCTCAGTCATCGCTACCACTTTACTGTGTAGTACAGGCTTGTACCAAAGGTGAAATTGTGCTTACACTTGCAGTCTTAATTGCCTGTAGTGTTCCCAAAGGGTACGACGGGTAATTCTGCCTAAGAGGCACATACACAACACACGCATCAGTCAAAATCCTGCATGTACATGAGAAAATTGCATATAATTGAGACCCAAAAAAAGCAGGGAGTCCTCTGGAAGACAACCAATGACATGACAGGGCATGCCATCCCCAGCATAGTAGTGGGACAGGGCAGTGAAAACGGTCATGGGAGCCCATGATGGAAAGCACAAGAAGGCAAGTACACAAATACGCACCTCATACACTCCAGGCAGGATCATGCTTGAGGCAGCATTTCACAGAGGCCGATGTTGGACTGAAAGGCTGGCCACCAGGGCAACTGCCATGAAAGACATAAGAAGACACGACAAAGCAATTTGAAACTGCAAACAAGGATAAATGCACACAAAAGGTAGGATGCAAGGGAAAATTGCAAGGTCAATGCAGACTTCCTTGTGACAGCATACAATTGGTGCAATTGTGCATTCAATTGAATGCATAAGCACCATGCACCTAGCTGTGGTCAACTTGAAGCTGCAAACACCCTATTGATGCATGCAATGGGATATGCATGTGGAAGCAGCAACACTGCACAACCTAGTGTGCCTGTTCACAACATAGCCCCCAAAAATGTGCATCAATGGTCACATGTTTGTGGATCATAACTGGGGCTGCACAACATTGATGGGGAACCCTGAGCAAGAGAGGCCAAATGTGCCATTGAACCATTACCCCACAAACTTTGCATCGGATTCGAAGTGCCCCTCAGTACACATGTGCAAAGTACAATGAAACATACACCAGCACAACCATCAACACCTGTCACAGGCCACAAAAAGCTGGCCCTGCTCACAACCACTGAAAAAAGGCCCACATAGCTGGAACACCCACAATTTGGAATCTGCAGCCTGTGGCGCTATGAATCCATAGAAACCACATCATGCCCAGACATATGACCAGAACCACTCAATGTGACACATGCACCCATGAAGTAGTACCCGTACCCAACAAGACAAGTCCATCTAAAGTGATCACACACAGTGCAAGACTCCCAGCCAGAAACCACACAAGTGTCTGCAAATGCCCTTCACTTACCTGCACAGGGTACCCACCTGCCTTGCATACAATGCTACCCACCAGGAGTCACATCCCCTAAATGTAAAGATATGCATAGTAACAGCCTCTTTTCCTTTGCAGATGGGGAGCAGGTGCAAGTGGATCTTGGTCACCTGGCCTAAGTCCTGCCAACCGGTGGCTTCCCGGTTGCTGCTCTTTTTGCCCACTTAGCAAGCCCCGCCCACCTGGTGCCTTCCTGGTTGCCACCCTTTTCCCTACTTAAGGAGCCCTCCAGCCTCTTTTCCTTTGCAGATGGGGTGTAGGTGCAAGTGGATCTTGGTCACCTGGCCTAAGTCGCGTCCACCTGGTGCCTTCCTGGTTGCCACTCTTTTTCCCCACTTATCAAGTCCCACCCACCTGGTGCCTTCCTGGTTGCCGCTCTTTTTCCCTACTTAAGGAGCCCTCCAGCCTCTTTTCCGTTGCAGATGGGGAGCAGGTGCAAGTGGATCTTGGTCACCAGGCCTAAGCCCCACCCACCTGGTGCCTTCCTGGTTGCTGCTCTTTTTCCCCACTTAGCAAGCCGCGCCCACCTGGAGCCTTCCTTGTTGCCACTCTTTTACCCTACTTAAGGAGCCACCCAGTCTCTTTTCCTTTGCAGATGGGGAGCAGGTGCAAGTGGATCTTGGTCACCTGGCCTAAGCCCTGCCCACCTGGTGCCTTCCTGGTTGCTGCTCTTTTTCCCTACTTAAGGAGCCCTCCAGCCTCTTTTCCTTTCCAGATGGGGAGCAGGTGCAAGTGGATCTTGGCCACCTGGCCTAAGCCCCACCCACCAGGAGCCTGCCTGGTTGTCGCTCTTTTTCCCCACTTAGCAAGTCCCACCCACCTGGTGCCTTCCTGGTTGCCAATTTTTTTCCCTTCTCAAGGATCCCTCCAGCCTCTTTTCCATTGCAGATGGAGAACAGGTACAAGTGGGTCTTGGTCACCTGGCCTAAGCCCCACCTACCTGGTGCCTTCCTGGTTGATGCTCTATTTCCCCACTTAGCAAGCCCCGCTCACCTGGTGATTTCCTGGTTGCCACCCTTTTCCCTATTTAAGGAGCCCTCCAGCCTATTTTCGTTTGCAGATGGAGAGCAGGTGCAGGTGGATCTTGGTCAACTGGCCTAAGCCCCGCCTACCTGGTGCCTTCCTGGTTGCTGCTATTTTTCGCCACTAAGCAAGACCCACCCACCTGGTGCCTTCATGGTTGCCACTCTTTTCCCTACTTAAGGAGCCCTCCAGCCTCTTTTCCTTTGCAGATGGGGAGCAGGTGCAAGTGGATCCTGGTCACCTAGCCTAAGACCCACCCTCCTTCTTAGCCCTGCCTTAACCTTCCTGCTCTTAACTTTTAGATAAAAGGCATCTCTCGCCTGGGCATCCGTAGTGAAGGGCAGACAAAGAAAAGGGCAATTCCAGTTTGGACCTGTTCGGACCAGGAGGATCCAGGGCCAGAACCCCTGCTCAGACAGCAGGTAAGCATGCGCCACTGTGTGTTTACTTCCTCTGTCCCCACAGGCCATCCCCACCCTTCTGGTCCCCCTGGGATATTTCCTTGTGCCCCCCTTCCCACACACAGGTGTTGCCTGTTTTGCTTGATTCTTCTACCCTGCCCCCCCCTCACCCCTCTCACCCCCCTCCAGCCTACCTCTGCAGGAGTCTGTCCTGATACATTCTGGTTTCACCATCACAGTCTTGTGGCCAATACTCGATTTTACTTTTACGGACTTCATTGATTCATGGTGCGTCATCCTTTCTCATGGTGGCCCTGAATCATGCTGTTCTCATCTTCATCTTGTATCCCGGCTTACTACATAATCTGTTGCTACTGACTTCTGCAATTGTATTCACTCTCCCCTCTTGCTTCTCCACTCTTTTTGACTGCTTACACTCTGTTCTCTCCTCCTCTCCCCTTCTCCCTTTTCCTATCTCCTCCCCTCCTCCCCTTACTTTCTTCTATGCGCTTACTCTATCAGAATTGTCACTGGACTGAGTATGATAGCAACTTTATCTATATCATCCCCCAACCCCTTACTTGTTCCTGCTGCACCCCTTCCAGCACTATCTGAAATGTTGTCAGGCGTAGTACAATAGTCGCTTGTTTTGTTCCTCCCCTCCCTTTCTGCATCCTTCTCCCTCACCTTTAGTTTTCTCCGGCTCTACCAGAAATGTTGTTAGGCCTAGTACGGTAGTCGTCTGTCTGTTTGCATTTCCTTCCAACTCTCCCCCTCCATTCCTTATGTATGTCTTAGCTCTTGCACTATCTGAAATCTCGTCAGGCTGAGTACGATAGTTAATTTCACATCCTTACTGTTCATGGCCTGTAAGAATGTCATTGTATTTTCCCTTGTTCCCTCCCTTCCCTTGAAGCGCTTTGAAACACATGGGGCCTCATTACACGTTAGGCGGTAAGGGTTTACCGGTACCGGTAAGGGCACCGGTACCGGTAAACTATTACCGCCTTACTACGAGTTCCCTTTGCGGGACCCGACCTTAACGGCTGGTTTTATCAGCCGTTAAAGTAGGGTGCCGCAAAGGGACCTTGGAGCTAATTATGGCACCTCAATTTGCGGTACCGTAATTAGCGCCTTTCCCATTCCCATTATGCCCTAGGGGTGCAAAAATGGGAATGGGGAAGTGCCTTGGTGAATGGGGAATTACCGCCCCCGCTCACCTTGGAGTAGGGTGGTAATTCCGCCATCCACCAAGGCAGACACGGTAAAATACCGGTGGCAACCATGGCGCTAATAGCGCCATGGTTACCGCCTACCGTGTAATGAGGCCCATTGTGTCTAGGCGCTGAAGCACTTTGAAACACATTGTGTATAGGCACTATATAAATATACTATCATATCATATAATCATATCATAACAACAGAAAGAAACTGCACATCCATGAGAACACATGAATGGATGACGAAAATATGCAGAGACCACCCACAGCAGAAGGACCACAGGGTGCAAGAGGGTGACAGGACATAGATTGTGATCTGCCCATGAGTGTAGCACAGAACAACAGAGAGAGAGAGTGAGAGTGAAAGGGAAGGTTAAGTGAAAACGCATCAAGGAGTACACTGCCTGGAGTGAAGATGGCCAAGGATGTGCACTACACCACAGTCGGTTTGGGCACAGCTGAGTTCACCAAGGGAGGAAGACAGCGACATGAATATCACCTGAAAAACAATCCTGGCATGGTAGCATGCAAAACACATATAAGAAAACTGCCACATGCAGCAAACAAGAGGAAGAATGATGCATGTTCAACATACAAGACAGTGCTCATGCTTACCTGCTGACTGAGCCACAATGATGTGAATCCTGCATCAACCGGGACTGTGCCTCCAAATGAGTGAGAAGACGACCAGTGCCTGGTGAAGGGCATGGAGAGCATGGATGTCAAAGGGCGCAGGGTGTCTCACCCGGGACTGCAGTCTCTTCCTCATTATGGATTACTGAAGTAACATGGGACAAGACATTTACAACAAGCCTAGTACAGCACCATTCACACAGCAGACATGTGTCAGGATACACTGAACCCATAGTTACCTGCACATGCCATCCTGAGCACCACCATGCAAATATACAAGTTGGCCTCACTCTGCAGGACTGCATGTCCACCACTGCTTACTTTATGGCCTTGACAGGGCAACTGTACAACTCAAGTTAAAAATTCAAATAGAAAAAAAAATGTAAAGAAGAAAAGACATCTGGAAATGCAACTCAAAAATAACATGCCATCCTGGCCAGGGGTCTGTAAAAGAGACAAAAATTAAATAAAATGAAAAATGTCCATCATGGACAGGTGATGGGGGTCCGCCCAAGAGGGGGGTGGGGTAGGGTGCAAGTCATGGGTGGACGTCCAATAATTTAAAAAAAGAAATCCCCTCCATGGGCTCATGGACCTCATGGCAATGATGGACCAGGAGGCATGTCTGTTCTGGTACCCCCATCCTACGTTGAATCTGCAGGTGGAAGTGGTGCTGAAGGCTGACCACGCAGTGCCCTGTCCTGGTCATCAGTGGCAGCCACCAGGCGTGCCACTGATGAATACACCAGCAGACTGAGGGTTGTGAGGTCAATATGCACACCCTCACAGGTAGCACAGAGGTCTTCAGAGATTGTCTAGCTTATTGCTAATACCACCTGGTGGAACAGTCTTCTGGTGTTTGCATTTTCCTCACAGACTGCAGTCCTGTGGGCCTACATCTCAAGCCTCAGGGCACCCCTCTGTGCCCAACCCTCTGCAAGCAGGGATGCCTGCAGACACTGCAGATCTGCCTGTCGCCCCCTGATGTTGTCCTCCATTGGCAGTCTGTGTGAGCGGCATTTGGAATGCATGACCTGCAGCTGTTATGCCACCTGCGTTGCCTGGGGGGGGTAATGGAAGTCACCCTATCTATGCCCTCGGCCAAACTCTTAAAGGCATCACCCTGTTGGTGTGCAGAATGCAACATCTGGTGCTCCCACTCTGTCTGCCCAGGGCCAACTTCTGCCTGATGAAAGGGAGCATGGCCCTTTCTGTGATGCCCGTGTCCTTGGCTGCCGGTCTCCAACCCTCTCTTGGACATCTGTTCCAGGACCAGAAACTAATACATGGGAGGGTGGCCCTGCAGACGTAACTACCGCAGACCGGGGAGGCACCACTGACTGGCCATGCGAAGACACCTGACCCTCTGCAGACTCACGGTCCCCATCTTATCCACGCATTGGTGCACACACCTCTGCCATCATTGAGGACTGTACATCTGGTTCAGCATCAGAGCCAGCTGAGTCACAAGAGTCAGCTGAGTGTGCAGCACAGCTGAGGATGGTCTGGAGCACCAATGGATTCTCACAGCCTGCCATGCCATGTCCTCCTCGGTGGTCTGAAGCATCACAAACTCGTCTTCATCCTCTTCCTCCTTCTCTGCATCTGGTGCATCTTCACCTGCACATGGACAGAAAAAGACATGTGGAGTCATGTGCAACGTGTCTACGGTAAACATGCAACAAAATGCAGGGCATGTAGTCATACGAAATACAGCATCCACATGCTATCGCCAACAAGCAATGGCAGCATGGCATATGAAGACTGGCCACCAAATCCCCTGCTTAGGGCCATGCTGGCAGTGGACACATTGACAACCAATAGGGTTGTTAAGAAACACATCATGGGCAATGGTACCGCCCACTGTTAACTAATACCAGTGAAATGGTGATGGACATGTGTCTCTGTGATGTGCTATTGCATTACATGGCAACAGGCAGCCACACATATCCACATACAAGGCCCCAGACATTACATGCCACTCCAGTGTTGTCTTTTTACAGGGACTAGAGACAATAACAACATGTTGTAAGTACTCGAAACATAAAATAGTCCCAGGTGATGTATGACTGTAAGAGGACCACCTAGGCAAGGTCTCTGAAGTCCGGAGTAAGTTAATGGAGTTGTAGATAGGAGCAAGGTACAGTGACCCACAAGAGGGAGAGGGGCGTGGGCCCATGGAGTGTGGGAGGGTAACAGGGAGCAGGTAAAAAAACAACGATTTGCCTCTGGAGTGATTGCCATTTGGGCAGAGGGGATGCACACAGTCTGAACATATGCACACTCACTCAGGGTACGCTATAAGGCGTGTTGTATGTCGGCTTGGATGGTCTATGTGGCATGGTTATATAAGGATGACAGCACATACGTACATGTGTGAAAAGAGATATTCAATACCCTGCATGGCATGAAGTGTAACTAGGATTTAGGACACATGCACATGTCTAGCTGAGCAGAGTCACTCACATCAGGGATGCAGCAAAGAACTGTGCATGTTGTGGTATCATGTTGCAGATGTGGGGGGTGGGGATGCTTGTGGGGGATGAGTAGTGTCTCACGGACATTTTCCACTGATGTACACCACATGATTTGTATCCACTATTGTGTCCACCGGACAGGAGTCAATCCACCAAATGACATGGTTCACCCAGGGCAGTCATTCCAATGCAGCCAGATGTGCACCACAATTAAACATCTTGGTGATGCATTACTTCACATACTCAAGATGCACAATGTTGGTCACTCACCAGAGGTGCCTTTGTAATTTTCCAGTCCTTGCAAGAGTGCACCTGCTCCAGTAGAATTAATTGGCTCATAGCCTCTTCATGTTGTGTCAGCTCCTACTCCTCTGGTGATCCCGCTCCAGTTGTCATATCAGAGGGCAGGTTGACACTGAGCTTGTGCTTGGTGAGACAGTTGAGATCATTCCAGTGCTTCAATACCTGTGCAGCAGTGCGCTTCTCAAACTCTAAGACGTTGATCTCGTCCTTGACATGCTGCCAATGCACCATATGCTGAGCAGTTATATGGATCCTCCAGGCACATGTCACAGTGGTGAATGTTCATGTAGTCCATGAGGATCTGGAGTTCTTCAGCATGTAAGTTCTTCTTCCTCAATGTGCCAGTATCCTGTGCCTTGTCATGGGTTTCAGCCTGTTCCTGCTGTGTAGGCTTTGCTTTTGTAGAGGAGAAGTTGAACGCCTCTGCAAGAAATCCCGCTCCACTACCTCCTGTATGTTGGAAGCCTGAGATTGTGCCATGCTTAACACCAGCTGTTGTGACCATATCACGGCGAGTATTCGAAAGAAGGTACCCACTGAGAAAACCCTATCAAATGCATCCCCGAATTGATGACAATCTGAGGGGGAATTCTGGAAGGAATATGAGAAAGAGTGAAAGAAGAGCTGGTGACATCACGAAAGACAAGCGTGACGCCCTGCAGATACTGGCTGAAGACAATGCATGGATCTTACAGAAACTTATAACGAAGTTAAGAATCGAGTAAACTTTCATATGCGAAAAGAAGATTGCATGTGTGCGAAGCAATGCAGAAAATACAAGTCCTTCAATAACTGTACAGATGCTGTAAAAAAAGCAGATTAAGTAATCTTAGAAGCTGGATATATGTAGTGAATAGACTGCAGGCAAAGCCGGAATTTGTTTAGAAACTGGACATCAGTGTCATGAATTTAGGTAGCCAGGACCCATGGAGAGAAAAGGTGAGAACTGTGTGGCAGCAAGAATAAGTTGAGATCGTGGAAACGAATGGCGAGGCTGTCTGGGCTGGTGTCAATGCTGGTACAAGCCAAGGTTGGTTTTCTATTCTCGAAGGCAGAGAACATGTGAAGCTGAATCATCCCTTGTTAAAGTACAAAGAAAGAACACCAATCATGCCAAGTTTTATTAATTTAAGACATTTAAATACTGCAAAATGGACCAGATCGTGGTCTACTGTCACGTGAGCCAAGGATGGAAATAGAGTTGAGCACGGAGTCCTAGAAAAACGATAGTGAAAGCCTGTACTCCTATATATTTCCACAGACAAGGATACTTTGCAAGGTCAAGTTCAAAGACAAGCATGGCAGAAGGCATGGCTGATGAGAGATGATGGGCTAATTGGGTGGGGAGGTAAAGTCAAGTCCACCTCCTGGCACCTGGGTCTGAGCTTACGTGTTGCTAAGTGAACCGAATGTTCCAGGCATGGCACGAAAATACCAACCAATGTATAACGAAGGGCCTCATAGTTTGAAGATCAATGATATACTGTTTACTTAATAGTGTTGAAGATTACATGTTTTAGAGGTAGGCATAAGTGGTCCACCTGACAGTAGATAACAAATCACGATCCCACTCCTTATAGAAAGTATACTTAGATGTTCCCCTTGAAAGCATCACAATCCCTCGTAGGTTTTTCTCATTTGCCACGTAGAATGAAGTCCCGTCGGACGTATTTTTTGTATATAACAGTGTTTTTATGAGAAAAGCATTGAGAGCTCGAGCGAACGTCCATTGATGTCTGTTGTAACTCTCTGTTTTAAATAATTGTTAATAAAACAGCACCGTTTCCATCTTCCTGAGTTGGTTCAATTTTTAGGTGTCAGAGTTTTCTACATCCTCATCCATTGCATGCACAATACCCAAAGGGCCGCATGATCACCATTTTTGCTATGAGTCACACTAGGTGTTGGTGTCACCCCTGTGTGGCTGGGACTACTTTGGGTTCCAGATGCCAAACCACAAGTGGCCTGGGGCATGGCATGGCCAACTGGGGCTGGGGCAGTTGTTTCCACACACATCCCTTACCCTTTCGGGCTGGGGCATATGCTTCCACAGCATGTCCCTTACTGATTTGGGATGAAGCATTTGCTTCTACAGCACGTCACTGACCCCCTGGGGCTGGGGCAGCTGCTTCCATAGCACATCCCTTACCCCCTGGGGCTTGGGCAGCTGCTTCCACCGCACATCGTTGACCCCGGCCTATCTCGCCCCTTTCCCTCTTAGGACCTTTCCACTCATGTCACAGGTGTAACTGAAATATGGAAGGCACACCATGTTATTGTTCTAGGCAATATGAGTGTGGGGGCAGTCTAGATGATGTAAGGTATAGTTCTGTGGTCCAGAAAGGCTCAAATGTACCCCACATGTAGATAGTATGGTACGCATAATGTACAGGCACCAAGAAAAAAAATAATTGTATGCAATGCCAGGATATCTTCTGAAATTAAAAAAAAGCATTATGCGGTACGCAGTGGCACCCAACAACACAAAACATTGCATACGTGAAACTTGGAAATCTACAAGAAATGTAAAAATAGTGGTACATGATACACAGGGGCACCCAGAGATGTAACAAATGCATACACGACTCACCCTTAGCCTTGCAAAAATCAAAAGTAAATGCACGTAGGTGCAGAGGCAAAGCCCCCACCAAAATAACACATACGTACCGTCCCTAAAGTGAACGGAATGCGCGGCACCTCAAAATACGCATATACTACACTCGTTTGTCTCCTCCCCTCTGCACGCATGTTCAGAATTGCTTTCACACATCCTTATTTATTTCCGATTATGATGTGGTCAACACCTGTGCGCAGCGCATGTCATGTAAATTACGTGCTAAGGGCTTTTCCTCTGTTTTCACATGTCCATGCTTTTTTCAGTTTTTATGTTTTTACGTGCATAGTCCCTTCACTCTGTTTCCTGCTGCCATTGTTGTGAGACACGGAAGACCCACGCACCTGCCTCCATGTCATTTTACCTGCCTTCTCCTGCCCTGTGCTGCATCCAATTTGCCATCTGCTGCTACCTGTACAATATGTGTGCCTGCTGCACACCTGCACTGCGTTTGGAGTGCCTGCTGTACACCAATGCCTGTGCCCCTGTCTCCAGCCATGTGACCACCTCAGCTGCTTTTATGGACTCCCACAATGCCATACCAGCACCACCACTCCACAGCCCATCTCTAGGACCCCCTTGCCTACCCACAACTGCCTCGGGGGTTGACATGTCAGCAACATCATCCTCTGACCAGAGTGCCAACCCCATGGCAGTGAGGAAGAGGGCGGTCAGCTTCAGCCACAGTGAAGTTGACATCCTGGTTGTGAGGGTCCTGGGTCCTGGAGCATCATGATGCCCTCTTCAATCCAGTGATGCAACGCAGCAAAGAAAAACATCAGCATATCTGGGACGAGATCACGTATGCCCTCAATGCAGAGCGGGTGGCACTCCTCACATTCAAGACTGTCAATAAGCGATGAGAGGATCTGAAATCCAGGGCCCATAGCAAGGCCATGCACTACATCCTGGTCGGTGCTACCGCAGAGGTGCACTGTGCAGGCAGGTGCAGGCTGTCAGGCAACTACATGCAGATCCTGGAGTGGTTCTACCTGGCTCGGCACTCGTAGGTCTGGGAATTATGACAAATGTCTGGAGTCAACTGGTGAGTAGGCATATGATGTACTGCTCTACAGTGCACGTGTGTTGTGCATGTGCCTACATTTTGGCATTGACCCCTTAGACTTGTAGCAAGTATGTTTCTGAGAAGCATGTCTGCATGCATGCCTCAGACGGTATCAGGTAATAAAATCGCGGCAAAAATGGTGCCGGTAAAAACAATTGCAGTGGTTTGACCTGGTAAAGGTGTACCCCATTATACCATTTAAAGGTAGAGGGAGTTGTGGGGCTGTCCCCCTCTACCCTTAAAAGGTATAATGGGTCCAGGGGTTGCGGGGTGTCCCACTCATCATTTAGATGATTGTGGCAGCAAAACCACAACATTTTTGCCATGATATTTTGTATACACGGCCATTTTTGCTGCAATTTTAAGACATGGAACCGCCCCAGACATTGCTCCCCATGTGTGCATTCAGACATCTGCAGTTTTGAAATGTGCTCTTACATTGTGTGATGTAGTGCTGTCTTGCAGACCGTGCCAGTTGAGGTAGTGTTCCCCACGTCATGTACATGTATGATGCTCATGTGTATGTGCTTGGTGTTATGGCATGCTCATGTGTGCCTGTGCAATTGATGCATGTGTGTATGGCATATGCAATTTATTGGTTGTGACAGTGGCATGTAGTTTGATGTGATTCTGTGGAGTGATGCCAGGAAGGTGTCTGCATGGATGTGTATTGCATGTCCATGTGTGTGGGTGGGGAGGTTGATGGTCAAGTCATGTTCCTGTGAATGTTGGTGATGCAACACCAGCTTTGGTGCAGTACACTGATGTTGCAGTTCTGTGTCTCATTTTCCACAGTTGCATCTGATGAAGAGGGTGGAAGCAGTGCTGTGGAGCATGGATGCAGGGATGCCTCCACCAGACAGAGGTGCAGGCCCCAGCCACGCCCCTCTGACAGCTCATCTTCGGGGAGCGATGTGGCTGTGGCAACGCAGGTGACATCGGCATGGCTGCTGGGGGTGAGTCCAGAAGGTGAAGGTGGGAGGGGACTCCTCAGCAGTGGTGGGGCCAGGTGATGCCACACAGGGGTCATCCATGGTGGAAGATGCCCTGGAGTCATCCAGGTTGATGGAGGAGGAGGTGGAGGAGGTGGCTGTTGCAGCCCAGCCCATGGGGTCAGGTGGGGATGTTGAGGTGGGCATGCTTTATGCAGTCCTGTCCCAGGGGCATGAGGCTGTGCCAGCCACCATGGAGGTGCTTGTGTAAAATGCTGTCCCTGGGCCCCTGGGCCCCTGGGCCATTGAATGCAGCAGTGTGTGCCTGCCAGGATGCCTCCACCCAGACTGACACCCCCTTATCGGCTGGTGGTCCACCCAGACAGACACTCCCTTACCATCTGGTGTGTCCATCCAGGATCATGTGCTGCCCCTGCTGGCCGGGTTGATGTGGCGGATAGTTGTCATTCGTGATGATGGGCAGGCTACTCATAGTCTGCATGCCCATCATCACAGTGAGCTATACCGCCTCATGGCCTTTCTTGCAGCAGGCCTGTTCCCTGGTGGACTCCATGGGCTGTTCACTGCTACAACCACCTCCTCGTCTTCCTCCTCTGTGTACCAGTTATCTTCCAGGGTGCCTTCCAGTCAACATACCAGCAGGGTCCCCTATTCACCAGTCCTACCCACAATGCCCTGTCTGGTGGAGCTCACATCCCTGTCTGAGGTGGGAGTCCCAGGCACAGCATCTGAGGTGGCCACTGTGTCTACCAAGGCACCGACAGGGTCACAGGCAATGGAGCGACAGCAGGCACCTAGGAGTGCAGGTGCGGTACACCCCCGCCGATCATCAGCAGGTTGGAGGGCATACCTATGGAGCAGGCACTGCGCACTGCGGCTGCAGGTGGCAATGAGGAGGAGGCATTATGCTGCAGGGCAGACCATCCCAAGGAGGCAGTTGGGAAGTCTGAGGCAGGAGGAACAAGTGGAAATCAGCCACTCACTGTCTTCCGTGTTCATGCGATATGAACGGCAGATCGTGGCAGAGAGGCAACGGGCACAGGAAGCATGAGTGATGATGGTCAGGGCAGAAGTTGGTCTGCGTCGGCCAAGGAGGTGGGCTGCCATCCTGGAGGCATTTACAGGGCGGCCCGGGAGTCCGAAGTTCATATGCTGGCCAACCTGCAAGCCCTCCAGGCAACAACGGAGGCCCACCTGATGGAGGAGGACATGGCATTGGACTCAGCGCTGGTAGAAGTCTTGAGTGAGATTGGAGAGTAGGACTAGCTTGATGCCTTTGTATATAATTATTTAGGTGTAGGTTTCCTTTCTTTATTTTTTATTTGCCCCAGACTTTGCTGACTTACCTTCCCTATTTTTACTGTATATAATTATTTAGCCATAGGGTTGTTTTGTCATTTCATATTTTCACCCCGGACTGCTTGGACCTTCATTCTCCATTTTACTTGTACATATTTGTATTCAATACATCTTTCATGTTGTTACATTCCAAGCTTCATGCAGAGTATGCAACTTTGATAGTTCAATTTTGAGCCAGTGCATCTCTCCATTGCAAGTCATTTGTCTTGTGGCGTGCCTGCGTGTGTGTTTTTGTTGCTGTAATGGTTGCGGCTGGAAGGATGCACATGTGCCTGACATGTGGGGGTGGGTCCATCAGATGACTGGGTCTGCACTTTATGTTTTCATTTGCATTTACATGTGCAGCATCAGTGTGTGTTTGGCATCAGTGTGGTTGGGGTTGAGGGATGTGGTCTCACTCTGGAGGTGTTCCATGGTCACGTTACTAGCACATTTGTTTGTCATTGCTGTGTTAAACCCATGTCATGCGGACATGCCATCCAGCATGTGCAGTCACACACTGCCTGCTCTCATGTCTTGCTCCACATCTGCAAATGAAATGCATTTGCGAGTCATGTTTGCTCTTCCTGTGTGGCAGCACACATTTCCTGTCTCAGTGAGTCATGCACTCTCTAACTGCCCTCCCATCACACCATGGTCCTGTCATGTTGTGGTCCCTGACAGGGACTTTGACATCACTTCCACCCAGTTCACTTGTTCTCGGGCTGTGATGTGCCTGGTCATTATCTGTGGATCTGGCCGATATATGAATATGTGTACTTATGTCCTTGGCACACATTCAGTTGATGTGCTTTAATGCCTTTGCAATGACCCATGGCCAACAGTCACATGCCACTTTTTATTACATTCCCTTGTCACATATTGATTGGGTGGCCACAGTGTTGTTGATGCAATGTAGTGCTGTCTGGCAGGGGGGCTTCATATTCCAGTCTGCCAGGGAGTGACAGTGGATGCTCTGGTCCAGGATTGGTATTCAGTGCTTCCTATTGATCATATTGACAGTGGACATGTTGGTGGTGTGCTGCATGGTGGAGGCAGACCACAGAGGTTTAGGTGAGTTGCAGCCTTACATTGAACTACATGTGTGGGAGACTGTCAGGAGGGATGCCTATGGTGGTGTTGGAGGTGAAGGGGGCTGGTGGGTGGTGTCCAGACTGTGGGGGGCTGCCTGGGGAAGTGATAGAGGTGAGGGGGTACTGTGTGGTGTCTGGCCTAGAGTGGTTGATGTGCAGTAGGTAGGTATGGTGGCAGAATGGGTGCCTAGGGTGTAGGTGGGTGGACGCACATTTTCATAAGGGGTGTAGCCCCCACTTAAGAGAGAGGGCACGTGTTTTTGTAGGGGAGCAGCCTGGGCTTGTAAGGGAAGGCTAGATCACTGGTAGCGCATGCCACTGAGCTAGCCAATCTGGTCACATCAGACACCCTTGACTTCCTAGCAATAACTGAGTCATGCCTACATGCAGCCGCAGGCCCAGCCATCTTACTTGCAGTTCCTGACAACTACAACATCATAAGGGCTGACAGAGCCGACGCTAGAGGCCATGGCATTGCCCTCATTGTAAAGTCCAACCTAGCCATAAGAATAGCCACCTCACAAGACATCAAGTCATGTGAACTACTCACAGTTAAATCACCTTTCTCCAAAGCTTGTACTCTAACAGTCCACCTAATTTACAGACCACCTGGACTGATTGGCTCCTTCGAAGAAGACATTTCCATAATTCTATCCGATAACACTAAAGTTTAATCTCAAATACTATTACTTGGAGATCTCAACCTTGTCTTCAACGATCCCAACAATCTACATGCTTTATCAGTTTCTAATATGCTCACCGAACTTGGCTTCATCCAAAGAGTGACCCAGGCCACCCATGACAAAGGTAGAACTTTAGATTGGGTGGCGGACCTTAACTGTGTAGTATCTATCAGCTCTATTACTCCACAAACTTGGACAGACCATTTCCTTCTGTTCTTTTATCCTTTCAGCTAACACCGCTACTACTAAGGCCAATTTAATAGCTCCTGCACTCCTCATTTGAAATAAAAGAAATATCACAGTGTACGGGATCTTACCATATGTAATTCCCGACCTTAGCGTGCTGGTGGATTCATTTGATCCAGACACCCTAGTAGATGCATACAATGCCTCTATGAATAAAGTGCTACACGCAATTGCCCCAATTAAAATTGTAAAAGTAAATCAAGAGCTCATCTGAACTCCTGGTTCACGTCCCAATTAAAATCCGTGAGAGCCAAAAAAGGAAGCTGGAAGTCCTCTGGAGACATCTACACTTGGAGGAAAACAAAACAAACCTAATCAATTGCATTGCCCTTTATAAAAAAGAAATAATATGTACTAAACCCGAAAACCTTCAACGACAGGATTCACAAAGCCAGCTCAAGTTCAAAGGAACTCTTTACAATCTTAAGAGAATTGGAAGCTCCCATACCACAGACAGACGACTGCCTGAAGGACAAACTATGGTGTACTAACATCCAGAATGGTCTGACGAACAAAATCTCCCTTCTCCAGAAGAAGATTGCGGACAAAAGAGACTATCTTCTCACCATAGTCAATCATGCCACTCTGCAGGCTCCATTTACTAAACCTTTTTAAAGCTTCAGATTCTCACAAGTTTCTATCCTTGAGGTTGAAAAAATCATTGCCTCCCTTAAACCATCTAGGTGTCAGGGAGATAGTGGCCCAGCTCAGATAATCAAAGATGCTGCTAGAGAATTGGCACATTTTATCTCTAAATTAATGCATCATTCTCATCTGGAACTGTCCCTAGCAGCTTAAAGGAGTCTTGGATCCTACCCTCCTAAAAAAAAAACAACTCTAGACCCCACCATTCCCATCAACTACAGGCCGATTACCACCGTATCATTTCTACTTCAGATATGAGACAAGGTAGCCTACACCCAGATACAGCAATATCTAGAGACTAACCACCTTTGTTTTGACTTCGGTTGAAACATTTGTTGGGTCTTCCCACATGCAAATAGCACTGTACGTACTAGGATAATGGTCACAGAAATCAACAATAAAAAAGTCAAAGTGTGAACCATAACAAGGTGTGCTGACCTTCTTCAACAATTAACCCTATACAGGATATTAAAGTAATCCAGCGCCATTACCAACAAGGTTTGCCCACCCACTAGCAATTACCAATGTGCCATACCTGCCGAAGATTTTGGATAGAGTGGCATATTTGCAATTCCAGAAATCCATTGAAGAAAATAAACTTCTCAATATCCTCCAATCTGGCTTTAGATCCAAACATGCAACAGAGACGGCCCTTCTGGATCTTAAATCCAATATTGTGGGAATTATAGAGAGGAGCCAACCAGCCCTACTTCTACTATTAGATCTTTTGGCGGCACTTGATCTTATTGACCACAATCTATTACATAAGAGACAGTTAACCATTGCCAACTGTTCAGAAAATTCCGCCCAGTTTATTGCATCTTTTCTGGGTCCTACAACATCCAGAGTGCCCTTGAAAGAGCTCAGGCTTCACCCATTCTTCTGACATGTGGCGTTCCTCAGGGATCATGTCTGTCCCACTTGCTGTTTAATATCTATGTTAGGCCATTCCTTGATCTTTTAGATGGACTGGGTATCCAATTGTCAAACTATTTGGATTACATGCAGATCCTTTTTGAACTAACTGGAAATTACTCCAAGAACGCTGACACAGTGAACCGAGTTTATAGTGTAATCCATGCTTGGATGGCACATAACTCATTGGCACTTAATGACACAAAGAGATTGAAATCATGGCCTCTGGTCCTCGACTGAAGAAGCTCAACACTCAGTATGCCCAGTTCATGATTTACGGTAGTAGTAGTGCTGTGAGTAAATCAGTAAAAACTGCGGGGTTTGATGCTGAGTTATCGATGAGGCAACATGTAACACAGACTCAGTCATCCTGTGGACATGTGACTAAACTGCTTCACCAGATTAGGCCTTACCTTTCCATAAAGAATAGATCTCTCCTGGCATCCTCTCTAGTGAATTCACAACTAGGCTATTGTAATAGTCTACTGATGGGCACCTCACCGGGAAATTTATATCGTCTCCAGACAACTCAAAACAGTGCCGCAAGGGTCGTGTTTGGATTGTCTCGGCGTGATCATGTTACTACATTTAGGAAGGAACTGCATTGGCTTCCAGCCAAGCATGGGATCAGACACAAGATCCTGTCCCTTACATATAAATGTCAGAACCTGATTGCTCCCTAATATCTTATTAAGAGGCTCTCACTGAAACAATCTTTCGAGTGGTGCACTCCGCTAAAAAACCTTCAGTTAACCAACCCCGGTTTTGCCTTAAAAAAATTGGTGATTCTAGCTTTGAATTTCATGTTCCATGTGAATGGAATGCCCTGTCCTTGTTTATCAAATCGTCCCAAACTTTGACAATGTTTAAGAGAAGTATTAACACTTTACTCTTTAACTCGGCTGATTAATTGTTGTCCTTCCGCTCGGCTCTTTTATGCCCCTGACCACTTGTTTCCTTGCTTTTCTGTTACTTTGGTGCGCTCTGAGGCCCACAGGCATGCAGCGCCTTATTAAGAATTTAAATAAATAAATAAAAGTATGAAGATGATTACAAAATAGTTGACCCTAAGTCACAATCTTTGTTAACTTGTTTTAAAACAAGGTCACCAGGCACTTAATAATAGGAGCCTCTTTGCCTTTAAAAATAATCTTGATTTAACAGCAAAAAGATTAGAAAAAGCAATTTCCTTTGGCATGCCGTGAAGCTCATATTGTTTCCATGTCCCAAGTCTCTGGGCCCTATTGGCCACTGGATGATGAAGTAAATCAAAAGGAAAGTGGAAGGATTTGACCAATGTGCAGAGCATAGACTTTCATTTTTCTCATAATAAAATCACCTTTGAAGCCATAACCGACCTTAAGCTGATCAGCAAAGCAAACATGGATCAGGAGATGAGAAAGTATTTTTTCCTGCCACTGACTGGAGGAGTAGAAGTACTAAGTGTCGCTACAAGTATCCAGCAGCAGCGCATTGGCGCTGTACAGTGAGCTAATTGGTGTTGCCAAGTGGTTATCGCGTTGATCACCCGTGGATCATCAGGGGAGTGGAAGACTGTTGGTTATAGCCTCCCCAGTTAATTCAAATTCCCCTACAAATCTGGTTGTATGCCCTCCTGCATGGGCCTGAGGGTGCATGTGATGAGCACAATTGTTCTATAATACATGTTCGAACTATTGACATCATGTGGGGTGAGGTCTACCGTCCCCCCTTTTTTCTTGATGATGACAAGAAAAGTCAAGAGGAAAAACAAAGGCAAACCGTATGACTTAAAATCTTGTACCCCAAAAAAAAAAATGACGAGGGGGCTGGTGGAGAATGACCTCCTGGTAAGACTGAATTGAGGTCTATTAAGAAGGGAGGGTCCCAAATGGGTAAAGGGGGTGCTCAAGGAATAACCACTGCATTCTTTCAGAGAGAAGCTGAGTTGGTGTTAGCTGGTGGTGCAAGTGTACCAACATTGATGGTTGCGCACTGCCCCCTCAATCATATTCCCGTTATGGAAGAAGTGGGGAAGCCCAGGAAGAGAGTTTCGATATCAATAATAACTCTCTCCTTGAACTTTAGAACATCTTGCAAACTCATACACAGTTACCTGCATCTGGATCATCGATGGTGGCAGTAGCTGTGGCCGAACTGCCAGCTATTATGACTTCAAAATCTATCCCAATTATAATTGATGCCTCTCAAAGATTATCAGGAAGCGCCAATTTGTTTTTCGTATCTGATTGTTTTAATGCCTCATCTGCCGTAGGGCTGGCTCCTCCCACCCCTTCGAGTAATTATGGCAATTGCTCAAAAGCTTGCTCTTCCATTGACCCTGGGGTCCTGCACTTTGCCCGAAAGATGCTATTAAGAATGTGTGGATGTATGCACACAGACTTAAAAAAACAGGGAAGCTTAATAGCAAAGATGACTTGACAAATGGAGCTTAAGACATCTGATCCGCCTCAAAGGAGGAGTGTCCGGAATTCCTCTTCAGCTTTGCTGTTAATCCCTCGGAGAATGAACAGGATGGCCACAATGTTCCGGTACAAGCTGTTGAGGCGCAGTCTCCATCTGATTTTTTCCTCCCGCGGAAAGATAGACAGCGTGCAAAGCGCCAACAGGTCAAGATAGTTAGTAAGAAAAATGGGATATTGACACCAGAGGTGGGAGAGATTGATTGTCCGCTCAATTCTACGACTAAGTCATCCATAGCCAATAAATCAAAAAATTAGAGGAACCAGAAGGTGAAGAGGCAGAAAAGAAAGGCTGAGTCAGTGGTTATGCTTACAAGCTGGCTGTTTAAGGGTAAATAGGACCATGTTGGTAACCAGGAGTGTTTATCTTCAGTAGAAGAGAACTATGTGGAGGACAGTTTGTGTGAAGTGTTGGAGGTCTCCTGTGTGCTGTGATCATTAAATCCAGAGGTAGTCGTCTTGTTGGACAAAAAAGTCACTGTGGATGCACGTCAATGGCAGAGAGTCATAGTGGGTCATTATGACCCTGGCGCTAAGTGTTTAACAGCGCTGTAAAAGGCCACGGCACCGTTAAACACTTAGCGCCTGATTGCGAGGTCCCTTTGCGGGACCCGACCTTAACGGCTGATACAGACCAGCCCTTAAAGTAGGGTGCCGCAAAGGGACCTTGGTGCTAAGTACGGTACCGCAATTAGCGGTACCGTACTTAGCGCCTTCCCCTTTCCCATTGAACCCTATGGGGCAAGAATGGGAATGGGGAAGGGTCATGGCGGCATGGGAAATTACCGCCCCGCCAACCTCGCAATGGGGTGGTAATTCCCCATTCCGCCATGGCGGAGTCGGTAAGTTACCGGCATGGACCATGGTGCTATTAGCACCATGGTCCAATGCCTGGGTCGTAATGAGGCCCTTCTGACACGACTATACGTGATCCTAGAATAGTTGTGATTGGGTTGATTCAACTAAAGAACTCACACAATACATTAATTGATTGGACTTCCAGTCTACTTTTTCTAAGGTTCCTACACTGCATCTGCTGCAGTCGAGTGATTCTGAGTTCATCGAGCCACTACAATTGGGTGGTGGTATTGCCACTAGAATTCATTGTCTCCCTTCCGGATACAGCACGGTTAATACATAAATATAAAGTCTCTTTGAAATACCCAGGGCTTACACTGGATAAGGCAATTTTAGTGACTCAGCTTCCTGTGGAATGTGCCCAATGTAATAGGAAGCAGTCTAATACCTGAGTGGTTTCACCTGTAACTCCAGAGCAGGGTCCATCTACATTTGATAATGTGCAAGGGTGATCAGATTACATGGAATTGTAAGGTTGTTAGTTGGAACACAAGAGGCCACTTTCATCTTTTGTCTAGTTGTGGCTCCCTGGGCTTCCTCCTCCTCCTAGACATGTTTGGCCTTCAGGAGACAATGCTGATGCGTGCAATTAACATCGATAGTTATTGTACACATCAATTGGCCACCAAGAAATGTGCGTTGGGTCGCTCAAGTGGCGGATTAATTGTTGGTGTGAATAATTAATGGAATTCTTCAATGATTGTGCCAGCAGACCATGGAGGCAATGTATTGGTGGTGGAAGTCAAGATTACCAATTTAAGAGGGTGGTACTGCTTATTGATTTTGAACATTTATGATCATCCTAGCACTGTTGTTGATGCTGACATTTTGAATTTCATCAAAGTCACCCTGTCATTATGGCTGAACCACACGGCTACTGAGATAGTGTTCTGTGTGGGGATTGTAATGTTAGATGTGTGGATAATGTTGAGCTTCTACAGTAAAAATGTGGTAGGACGTGTGTCATGAGTAGTAAGCTATCTAACTTTTGTGGGAACTATGGGTTGGGGTGTCTAAGGGATTGGGACCTGGCAATCCTCAACAGTCGCACCAAAGGTTATATCCTGGGTGGTCCCACTTGGTTAGGTGGACGTAAAAGTGCTAGTCTTGATTATATTGCTGGTAACAATGCATTATATGAATGTGTTAAGGAGCTGGTGGTTAGGTCTATGGGATTCAGTGACCATGCACTGGTTATCCTTGAACTAGTATTGGAGAAGTTTGAGTTGAATATTGCTAAATGTGGCTATGCTTCTATAAGCCAAGCGGGGAATCAGTTAAGTTGGTCCAGCAGGCATACTGATAAAAATCTACTTAAGCCTGTTTGAGGGAGGTGACACAAACAGGTTTTTGTCTTCTTTATGCTCATCTGATGAGATTGAAGATTGGCTTCATTATCAGGCTTTTAAGGTTGGGTGTACATCGGCGCTGTCAGGTCTAGCGGCCAGTGAACAGCATATTAAACCTTTTGATATTAACATTCATAAGGCTAAACACAATGTGCGGAAAGAGGTGCTTAGGGCGGTGAACATGCTTGGATTCGCTAGCGTTGTAGTTGTAGTCACGAATGGGATTAAAAGGGATTACCATAAATGGTTATTGTGCTATAATGGAACTATCAGAAAGGGTAAATGGCAGCATTTTGTGAAGACAATGGGCCTCATTACGACCCAGGCGGTAAGGGGTTTACGGCAGCGTAAACAGCGCAGACCCTTACCGCCTGATTCCGAGGTCCCTTAGCGCCATGGAGGTTTTAACACCTGCTTTTAGCAGGTGTTAAAATCCATGGCGCTAAGGGACCTTGTTGTTAATTACGCCACCGTAATTTACGGTGGCGTAATTAACGCCTTCCCCACTCCCATTATGCCCTATGGGGCAAAAATGGGAATGGGGAAGGGTAAATGGGGATTGGGGACTTACCGCCCCGCCAACCTCGGAATGGGGCGGTAAGTCCGCCAACCACCATGGCGTAAAAGTAGTTTACGCCATGGTGGTAAAGGTACGACCCAGGCGGTAACTTACCGCCTGGGTCATAATGAGGCCCAATGTGCAGTCATAACACACGCTCGATCTAGCAAAACTTGTCCTCCGTTAAAGGGGACAAGGCCAAACACCTGATCCATCCTATTTCCTCAGAGATCTGGCTGAGTTTTTTTTAACTTCCACTAAGTTCGATGTCACCCATTTGGTGGGCTCTTTGGATTTGATTATGAGCTGGAGGAGATAGTGGGGCAATAAACAAACTGAAATGTTCAAGGGCCCCCAGTTCTAATGGTCTTGCCAACGTGATCCTTAAAAGAGACCCGGCTAACTAGGCTCGCATTCTGTATCACTTGTTTATGACGTTCTGCAAAGAACGTAAGATTCCTTCCTCATGGCAGTGGATATCCATTAAATTATCGAATAAAAAAAATCATAGGTTGAAATTACCAAATAGTTTTGTTTTTCTAACAATGCAGGGGAGCACCCCCGCAAGCCCCCTCACTCTGTGCCTTAACTAATACCCTTGCCCCACCGCACACCTATATTTTAACACAAAGAATCCAACATTTTGAAAAATGTAGTTTAAACAATTCCTTCATTTCTCCTTACGATTTATTCTATTCGATCATTTATACGGATACCCATGGCATCAGATGGTTTTGATCCCGGTTCACAAGAAAGGTAGTCGCTTGTGCCCCGAGAACTACAGGCTGCTGTCATTACTAAATGTGACAGGAAAAATCTTTGCATCCCTTGTTCTGAAAAAAATACAGAAATGGGTGTTACAGCATGAGTTTCTGTACCCTTTTCAGACCAGCTTTCGGGACGGATCTTCTATGGTACATAATATCAGAGCACTCAGCTCTTTGATACAGAGAGCAACGGTTTGAACAGCCCTTCCCTTGTTAAACCATATTCACATAATACCATCTGGTTATGAACATTGGCCTAATCACATTTTGATTCTGACTATGCTTTGTGTCCTAAAGTGGTGAACTGTGTTTACGACTACAGCCGTGCAGAGTGAACTTTGAGCTATGTCAACATTAAGGTTGCTGAGAGCAGAATGTTTGCTTCTGTGCAAAGAAACCTTGTGACTAGAATGAACTGCAATCTAAGTGTCGTCTGTGCCCACAGCCTCATCCTCATTCAAACAACAGAACATAATGTGAGACAACTGAGAACCGTGTGCTTTGGATGAGACGTATTGTGTTAATTCTTGAAACTGGACATTGTCGTGACTTGCCACGTAGTGAAGAGTATTGAGCCTCTGTCCACAAATCACCCACAGGGAGAGAAAGATTAACACTCTCTGTGCGAGCTTTGAGGCCACAGGTGGTTGATGGTTCACCGAATCGGATGGCGCCGAGGACCCCAGAGGCTGTTGGGAGGAAATCAGGGTTAGTACAGGCAAAGACAGTGCTGTAGTGAAATACAAATCAATGATACTCTCTTACCTAAGTTCCGTGGAAGGGAGCCTGAGGATTTGGTGCAGGGGAGCGCAGGTACGGGCTGACCACCTGTAACCCTTAGGTTAAACGTAATGATTTTCCAAGAAAGCGGAATGAAGGTCGTAACCAATCTCAAGATCTAAATCCAGGTTGTAGAAAGCGAGCAGATAGGGAAATCCAAAGCAGTCCGTTAAGCGTAAGCCAAAGGTCCAAAGTACCAGAATCTATGCAAAGTTCCAGCAAACGTATCCAAGGAGCAAGAGTTTAACCAATCCGTTAAGTGGAAGCCTGAAGTCGAAAATCCGATGAGACCAAAATAACAAGAGTCGAGACGCCGAACAGTGTTGTGAAAACAGCTGTGAAGCGGCGAGTGAATCGAAGCTCCCGGGTTTTATGCGAGCCGCCTCCCAATCACGTGAGCGAGGCTCCGTGCACGTGATCGGGAAGTTGATGTGAAACCCGGAAGCAATCGCGATCGGCTGTTCCAGCCCGATCGCAATCTCCATGGCAGTTGCCATTGGAGACGAGGAAACAAACAACGCCGTCCTCTGCATCTGATTTGAAACCATCGGTGATGGCGACTCCCCTGCACCCTAGGTGATGGGACAACTGGTGGGTTTGGCTGAGACCCGGGGAGCTTGACAGTACTGTGTGTTGGAGTGTTATGCAAGGTGTTGTATGGGCGTGTAACTGACCTATTGTGCATGACAGAGCCCCCCCTCAATGGCCCACGTCCACGTGGGCAGGAGGGATGATCGAAATGAAAACGGGAGACAAGCTTCGGGGCATGGACATCATCCACAGGGACCCAACATCGCTCTTCCGGACCAAAACCCGCCCAGTCCACCAGATACTGGAGACAACCCCGAACCATACGGGAACCCAGTATACCCGACACTTCATATTCCACAGAGCTACCCACAGAAATGGGACTAGGCGTAGACCTGAGACGGGTAGGGGCAGGACAAGGCTTTAACAAGGATGTATGGAATACAGGATGAAGGCGCCATGAGGCGGGGACAGAGAGGCGATAAGCCACAGGGTTGATTACAGCAGATATCCTGTATGGACCCACAAACCGGGGTAGCAATTTGCGACAACCAGGCAACCGGAGGTGGCGAGAGGAAAGCCAGACCCTATCCCCCACTACATAGGAAGGTGCCACAGCCCTCCGCCGGTCAGCCGCAGACTTCGCAGAGACTTGGGATTCACGAAGGTGAGCAAGAGTCTGGGCATGAACGGCCGATAGGTCACGTGCACAGGAAACAGCGGCAGGATTGGCAGAATGTGTGAGATCTGGAACAGGCAAGGTGCGGGGGTGTTGGCCATACAAAACAAAAAAGGGAGAAAAGCCAGTAGAAGTATGCAAAGCATTGTTATATGAGAATTCAGCGAGATGCAGTACACTCAGCCAGGATTGTTGGTGCTGTAGAATAAGGCAACATAAATACTGCTCCATGACCTGGTTCACCCTCTCCGTCTGGCCATCCGTCTCCGGGTGGTATGCGGAGGAAAAACGGGAATCAATGCCCAAGAGGCCTGTGAGCGCCCGCCAGAACCGAGAAGTGAACTGGGGACCCCTGTCCGAGATTATAACAGTGGGTAACCCGAAAAGGCAGAAGACTGATCTAAAGAAAAGGTCGGCCAAAGTCGGGGCTGATGGGATGCCAGAACAAGGAACGAAACGGGCCATCTTGGAGAAGGAATCAACCACCACCCAAATGGTGTCGAAGCCCTTGGTTCGAGGCAGGTCTGTCACAAAATCCATTGACACTGTGTGCCAGGGCCTAGGAGGTATGGGTAATGGGAGTAAGAGTCCCACCGGACGTCCTCGGCGATGCTTGCATTGGGCACATACAGCGCACGTGTTGACATATCCTTCAACATCGTGTTTCATGGAGGGCCACCAACACCACCGTCTGAGGAGGTCCAGCGTACGCTTCTGTCCAGGATGGCCATTAATGGCACTGTCGTGGGACCATTCCAGTGCAAGATTGCGAGTGTCGGTTGTTGGTAACCATAACTTGTTTTGTATGAATGGCAACCCATCATGAAACACCGGATCCCACTCGGAGGCCTGTTCGGGGTGTAAGGAAACCCATGTGCGAATGGACTCTAGAAGTGGCAAAGGAGGGGTACAGAGGCAAATGACGTGCTGATCTAGTAGTTTTTTAGGGAAAACAGGCAAGGACACTCCTCCAGGAGAACGAGACAAAGCGTCTGCTTTCCCGTGGGATAGACCTGACCGATGTTTGATCTGGAAGTCAAAGGCGGCAAAGAATAAATGCCATCGCACCTGCCGACTATTGATGCACTTGAGTGAGGCCAAGTCTTGGATGTTACGGTGGTCTGTGAATACTGTGACTGTATGTTTTGCCCCCAACAGATGATGCCGCCAGACCTGAAAGGCATCCTTGATGGCCAACAATTCTTTCTCCGTGACCGTATAGTGCGTTTCTGTAGGTGTGAACTTTCGAGAATGAAACGCCACCGGGTGTAGCTGACCCGAACCAGGACAATGTTGGGATAACACTGCACCAAGAGCAAAGGAGGATGCATCCGCCTCTACAATGAATGGGAGTTCTGGGTCGGGATGCTTCAGTACAGGAGCCGTATTAAACGCGGCTTTTAGCGCATCAAAAGCTGTCTGGTGTTCTTCCAACCAGATAAAAGGTGACTTGGGGCTGGTTAAAGTAGTAAGAGGTGTTACAAGAGACGAAAAATCCTGGATAAAGCGCCTGTAAAAATTTGAAAACCCAAGGAATGATTGTAATGCCTTAATATTACAGGGCTTTGGCCAATCCAAGACTGCCCGAACCTTGGATTGGTTCATTGCTAAACCCCCAGGGGTAATGTGGAATCCCAAGAATTCCACACTCTCAGTATGGAACTGACATTTTTCTGGCTTAGCGTAGAGTGAAAAACTGCGTAACCTAGACAATACCTCACGGACGTGTAGTACATGTTGTCTCAGGTCCTGTGAGAATATCAGTATATCATCGAGATATACTGCTACACAGATGTCCAACAAGTCGTGAAAAATCTCATTCATGAAACGTTGAAACGTAGCGGGGGCGTTACAAAGCCCAAAGGGCATGACCACGTATTCAAACAGTCCGTACCGAGTACAAAAGGCCGTTTTCCACTCGTCTCCGGGGCGAATTCTGATTAAATTATAGGCTCCGCGGAGATCGAGCTTCGTGAAGATATTGGCATGACTCAACCTGTCCAACAATGGTGTAATCAGGGGAATTGGATACCGGTTTTTAATGGTGATATTATTCAAGCGGCGGTAGTCCACGCAAGGACGTAAGTCGCCCTCTTTTTTGGGGACAAAAAATATAGGGCTAGCTGCCGGAGACGTGGAAGGGCGTATATGGCCGACCTTAAGAGCCGCTTGAATGTACTCTTTTAATGCCTGTTCCTCTGAGGGGGACAGGGAGTAAATACGTCCCGAAGGGATGCTGGAGTCAGGGATGAGGTCAATAGGGCAGTCGTAAGAACGATGTGGTGGTAGCACCTCCGAAGAACCCTTATCAAAGACCTCCTGAAAGTCCTTATATTCCAGAGGGATACCTGGTGCAACTGCCCCTACCATGTGAGGTTCTAAGGACGTGGAAGCGTCCTCGTGTAGTGTAAGTTGTGCAATGGCCCCCAAGGCACGTGAGGGAGATTCAGTGTCGTCAGGTGCAGTGAGGCAAAAGTTCTGGCAGATTTCGGATTCGAAATGAACCTGCCCTGACTTCCAGTCAATCAGAGGGTTATGTTGATGCAACCATGGGAGACCCAGTATAATCCCGAATTGGGGCATCGTTATCAAATCAAAAGATAACACTTCCTGATGTGTTTTCTGTATAATCAGAGTGATCGGGGCTGTTTGTTGTCGTATTGGGCCAGAAATCAGTGCTGTGCCATCCACTGCCTGTACTGGTTCTGGATGCTGTTTGGTAATTAGGGGCAGATTCAATGACCCGGCCAGGTTTATATCAACATAATTGCCAGTGGCACCGGAATCGATATAGATCGAAACAGAATGAACGATGTCGGGTGTGGGTTTTAACGTAGCCTTTACCATCACCGGCCTGATCCTGCCAAAGGTGGGGAATTTGTCCGAGGGAATTGAGGGATTGCCCGATCCGGCCCCCGGATCTAGGGTCGAGCATTCCGAAAAACCGGATTCTTTAACTTGGGGCGTCTGGGACAGGACTTTACAAAATGCTCACTCAAGCCACAGTAGAAGCAGGCGTGGTCCGTTCTTCTGCGGTCCCTTTCTAGTTGTGTGACGGGCTACGAATACCTCCTATTTGCATGGGTTCACCCCCTGTCTCGGAGGAAGGGGAGGCCAAACTAGTAGTAGGGAAACCTGTTTCGAGTTTGCGTTCGGAACGCCTCGCATCGATCTGTAAGGCGAGGTCCACTAAGTCAGTATGAGATGTGGGCAAAGAAGGAATGACGGCCATAGCATCTTTCATGGTGTTACTAAGCCCTCTGTAGAACACTACTGCTTTTTTGGTTTCGGGCCAAGATGTTTCAGCAGCCAGTTGGTTAAATCGGGCAATGTATTCTATGAGTGACCCCTTTCCTTGAGTCAGATCTAACAGCTCAAGATCCCGGGATTGGGCTTTATGACGCGTGTCGAATACGTGAGACATTTCTGTGATCAATAACTCAAAGTCATATAAGACAGGACTGTTGCTCTCCAGTAGGGGATTGGCCCATGCAGCAGCAGTACCGGCCAGATGGGACAAGGTGAAAGCCGCCTTTGTGGTGGAATCGGGAAAAGCCTGAGGTCTACAAAGAAAATGGAGTTTGCATTGATTTATAAAAGTGCGAAACTTTCTAGGGTCTCCGTGGAATCTTTCTGGGGCGGCCAAGGGAAAGGGCGTAGGCATGAGTACAGGAACTTGTGGCGCTACAGGGGGAACAATAGGTCGGACAACTGGGGGTTGAGCGGCGGCTTCCCCGAACTCTACATCAGCGGGTAACGGATGTTGTATACTTTGGATCATGTCTAATCTCTGATGTATAGCCGCATTGGCTGCTGTCATGTCTGCCCTCAGTACTGTGAGTGCCTGCACCAAAGCAGCCACTGGGTCTTCGGCTACGGGCTCCATACTCGACACAGCGCAACGGCTTCACAGTCTGTCGTGACTTGCCACGTAGTGAAGAGTATTGAGCCTCTGTCCACAAATCACCCACAGGGAGAGAAAGATTAACACTCTCTGTGCGAGCTTTGAGGCCACAGGTGGTTGATGGTTCACCGAATCGGATGGCGCCGAGGACCCCAGAGGCTGTTGGGAGGAAATCAGGGTTAGTACAGGCAAAGACAGTGCTGTAGTGAAATACAAATCAATGATACTCTCTTACCTAAGTTCCGTGGAAGGGAGCCTGAGGATTTGGTGCAGGGGAGCGCAGGTACGGGCTGACCACCTGTAACCCTTAGGTTAAACGTAATGATTTTCCAAGAAAGCGGAATGAAGGTCGTAACCAATCTCAAGATCTAAATCCAGGTTGTAGAAAGCGAGCAGATAGGGAAATCCAAAGCAGTCCGTTAAGCGTAAGCCAAAGGTCCAAAGTACCAGAATCTATGCAAAGTTCCAGCAAACGTATCCAAGGAGCAAGAGTTTAACCAATCCGTTAAGTGGAAGCCTGAAGTCGAAAATCCGATGAGACCAAAATAACAAGAGTCGAGACGCCGAACAGTGTTGTGAAAACAGCTGTGAAGCGGCGAGTGAATCGAAGCTCCCGGGTTTTATGCGAGCCGCCTCCCAATCACGTGAGCGAGGCTCCGTGCACGTGATCGGGAAGTTGATGTGAAACCCGGAAGCAATCGCGATCGGCTGTTCCAGCCCGATCGCAATCTCCATGGCAGTTGCCATTGGAGACGAGGAAACAAACAACGCCGTCCTCTGCGTCTGATTTGAAACCATCGGTGATGGCGACTCCCCTGCACCCTAGGTGATGGGACAACTGGTGGGTTTGGCTGAGACCCGGGGAGCTTGACAGTACTGTGTGTTGGAGTGTTATGCAAGGTGTTGTATGGGCGTGTAACTGACCTATTGTGCATGACAGACTTACCTTAAGCTGGAGAAGCAATATCGCCATTTAATTTTCATGGACAAGCAAATATGTTAAATGTCTTAAACAATATTGTCATATTTGTCATATGAACTGAGCACAAAACCTTGCATGTAACTTATTAGTTTGGAGAAGGGCTGGACAATGACCGGGCTGGGGTATAAAAGAACATGTATTGGGATGTCCATCTCTCTCTCCCCTCACAGTGTTTGCTGGTACACACTGCGATGTGTTGGGAGCCAAATAGCTATTTGATTTTGCTTTGAAACTGTACAGAAATAAAGATACTTGTATCTTTCGACCCGTGATTGGCGTATTTCATTTTGTGGTACTAAGCCTCAATATTTCTTTGGTCTTTCACCCTGTATATTACTTTTGTGGACTTTGTAGCTGTCTTTTACCTTGTAAATAGGAACATCTTATAGGGAAAACTACAAAGGTTGGGTTGCCCCCTTCGCTATTACAGATAATCATTGAGCTGCATAGTTATAACAAAGCTGTGTATGCTTCAATGATTTGGCGGTGTTTTAGAACCTGTGTCGGTAGATGGAGGAGTCAAACAAAGTTGCGTTTTGGCTCCCGTATTGTTAAATTTATATCTAGTGGATCAACCCAGGTGTTTGAGAGAAAAAGGCCAGCTGTCCTCCAGGATTAGGAGACTCACTGTTACCGACCATGTTATATGTAGATGACTTGGTGCTGTTCGACTTAACCTCTTCTGACATGTCGAATATGGTGAAGGAATTGGCTGCCTATGCTGCAGAAAACAAGCTGGTAATAAACTTAGAAAACACAAACGCCATGGTGGGATCCAGCAATAAAATCAATAGGCCTTTATTGAAGACTGTGCTGGGTGAACTGGAATACGTTGACCGATATCCTTGTCTGGGTTTGGAGATGGGGAGTGACAGGACATTTAGGTAAATTATTGAGATGAAAACAAAAAAAGCTAATGTTATCATTGCACAAGTATGTACAATCTATGTTGAGAATGCTGGTTGTTCTCTTGAAAGTGTTTTAACAATCTATAAGCAATGTTACTACCCAGTGCATTTATGTGGGCTTGGTGACCTTGCCTGGTTAAACAGTCTTGAGGGAGTCTTCTGGCGGAAGTGTTTGGGATTGCCTCAGTCGTTCCCTATGGAGTACCTCAGACTTGAACTGTGGCTCATTTCCTTGCGTGGAATGATGCTAAGAAGAAGGGTGGATCTACATATTAAATCGGCACTGTCGTCTTGTCACCTGCTGCTGGATAATCTGTGTGTGCAACAGGAGTAAGAAAGGTTTCATAGAAGGAAAACCTTAAAAGCTTTGCATATGGAACAGTTCAAAACTTGTGGCTGGACTCATAATCTAGCCATGGGCTTTAGATATGGAGCTACCAAATTGGCATGTGATAAGAAACTCGAGAACTGGGAGTGGGCCAATAATTATAAACACCTATCAGGTCTCAAATCATATTTGTCAGTAACCTTTATGATACATCAATTCAGTCTGTACCTTATCTATGTTTGTGTCCCGACTTGTCAGTCAGACGTTTGGTGTTATTATGAACTAACCACTTACCTTTGTTAGATGTGCGGGGGTGCTGATGACATTTAGATGACTAAGTCTATAGGAACTGTCTCTATTTAAAAACACCAAGATAGGCCCAAAACATTTGAGTGCATTTACTTCTCAAATGTATTCATCAGGTCCAGAAAATGTGTGGAAGAATGTAGAGCAGCAGTTGCATGCCCCTGCAGGAAATCCCACCCCCCAACTTCCTCTATGTTTGAAGCCTGAGATTGTGCATGCTTAACACCAGCTGTTGTGACCATACCGCGGCAGAATTCAAAAGAAGATACCCACTGAGAAAACCCTATCAAATGTATCCCCGAAGAGACAACAATATGAGGGAGGAACTCCCTGAAGGAATATGTGAAGGAGCAAAAAGAGGAGCTGGTGATGTCATGAAAGCGTGACTCCCTGAGGATACTGGTTGAAGAATATGCATGGATATTACAGAACCGTATGACGAAATTAAGAATCAAGTAAACTTTCATATGCGATAATGAGATTGCCCGTGTGCAAATCACTGCAGAAAATGCCAGCTGTCAATAACTGTACAGATGATGTAATTCAAGTAGATTAAGTAATCTTAGAATCTGGCTATATGTAGTGAATAGACTGTGGGCAAAGCCACCATTGTATAGAAACTGGACATTGGTGTAATGAATTTAGTAAGCCACGACCCATGGAGAGAAAAGGCAAGAACTGTGTTGCAGCAAAAATAAGTTGAAATTGTGGAAACAATTGGCGAGGCTGTCTGACCAGGTGTCAAAGATGAAGCAGCCGAGGTCAGTCATCTATTCTTGAAGGCAGTGAAAGTGAGAACCTGACTCATCCCTTGTTAAGGTGCAAAGAAAGAACACCAAACGTGCCAAATTTTATTCATTTAAGACATTTAAATACTGCAAAGGGGACCAAATCGTGGTTTCCTGTCATGTGAGTCAAGGATGGAAAAAGGGTTGAGCTTGGAGTACTAGAACAATGATAGTGAGTGCTTGTACTCCCATATATTCAGAGGGACAAGAATACTCTATAGGCTAAGTTAAAAGACAATCTGCATGGGTGATGAGAGATGATGGGCTAATTGGGTGGGGAGGTAAAGTCAAGTCCACCTCCTGGCACCTGGGTCTGAGCTTACGTACTGATAATTGAACCGAATGTTCCAGACATGGCACGAGAATGCCAACCAATTATAGAGGGCTGTATAACGAAGAGCCTTATAGTTTGAAACCCAATGATAAAATGTGTACTTAATAGTGTTGAAGATGACATGTTTTAGAGGTGGGCACAAGTTGTACACCTGACAGTAAATTGGCAATCACAATCCCTGCCGGTATAGAAAGTATACTTAGATGTTCCCTTTGAACGTATCACAATCCCTCGTAGGATTTTCTTATTTGCCACGTAGTATGATGTCACGTCTGATTTATTTTTTGTACATAAGGATGTTTTTATGAAAAATACACTGAGAGCTGGAGCAAACGTCAGTTGATGTCCGTTGTAACTCCCTGTTTTAGATAATTGTTAATAAAACAGCACCTTTGCCATCTTCCTGAGTTGGATCGAATATTTGGTGTCAGAGTTATTCTGTATCCCCATCCATTGAATGCACGATACCCAAAGGGCCATATGCTCACGTGGTAGCGCTGCGGATGGTTGAAAAAATCCAAACTGTCTCCAGATTTCTCAGACGATCAGGCATCCTTCGCCTTTAGCCGGAAGATCGCAGGGTTTCCTATGGAGACCGGCCAATAGAAATAAACTTGCAAGAAAAACCAAGATGGTGGGCAGGTCCAACTTTGATGAAATCCCTGCCTGGTTTTCACAGGCACTCTGCGGACGAAAGGCGAAGTGGTTGGATTGGAGGAGTGTCGATACCAAAGGCCCCGAGTCGATTAACAAATGATTGGTGAGTAGACTATGGGAATTTTAAATGAAGGGGATGCAATTGTGATATTTTTTAGTAACTGGAAACATTGTGTGAAGAAAAGGTAGCACCTCGAGTCCTGGCTCTAGGGAGTCGCAATGGGGTACAGCAGAAGCATATAACACATAAACAGGATTACGGAAAGTGACCTTTCAAACCCTGCATAGGGTATAATAGTAAAGGCGAGAGAGAAAAAGGTGATCACAGTGTTTTTTAATGTGTATGTTGTTTGATGTTGTTTGATGAGTAAAAATATCGAAGAGCGATAGAAGTTGTGAAGTAATTGAAAAAGATGAGGAGCAATAGTGATTGAGCATAGCGAAGTGATTGGAACCAATCAAAAGGTAGAGATAGCTAATTAAGAAATTAGAGGCTTGAGCAGCGATTGATGGAGCGTGCTTATAGTTGTTGTTTTAAAGGTTTTGAAAAAGTGGTGATTTAAGCAAAAGTATAAAGGTTACTTCATAAAGTCTGATAAGTATTGACAGTCAATTGAGACTTGCCATTATGGGAGTTACTCCTCTAATGCACTTATGTAAAATATTACCAAAGCATATGCCTAAACTCAAACAGTATAGTGCGGAATGGGTGAAAGGCACGGCATATAAAATGTTTGTGCCATGGCCACAAGGGGGATCATTGTCAAAAGTTGTATTGCAACACATGACTACATACTTGCATGCTGCGTACATGGGGAAGAAATTAGAGAAAAGATTAGCGAAATGCACCAGAAAGAAAGGGAAGATCCACAACCTGAGGAGTGGATGCTAAATCAGCATAAGGAAGAAGGTGTTGAGCCCTCATGTCCCCTTACCTCACCTGAAGTAAAAGTTGCTAGTATGGAATAGATGGGGTTACATACGAACCCCCAGCATACAATAGCGATGATAGTCCAGAGGAGAATAAGAGAAAAGAAGAGATCTATAAGATCATACCAGACAAAGGACAAAGGACTGAGCAGTGAAATCTGTGGACAGAAATAGATAGGGAGATTAAGAGATTGAAAGGAGAGAAGGATAAAGCTGACGAGATAGCACGCCTGCAGAAAGTATGGATGGGAGGACAGATATTACTTAAAGTAGAGGGGAAAAGAGCTGCAGAAGTTAGGCAAAGAGAAGAAAATGACGAACAAGAAAGAAAAGACAAAGAAGGAGAGAAGAGATTGAAAGAAGATGAGCAGAAAACAAAGAGCAGTGAGCGACAAGAACAGATATATCAGGAGGAACAAGAGAACAAAAAAGAAAAGGCAAAAGAACAAAGAATGTATGACAATAGACAGAGAGCGATAGAAGATAGAGATAGAAGAGAAAGTAAGAGAGAAGAAGAGGAAGCACAAAGACTAAGGGACAAAAAATTACAGAGATGAAGGGAAGAAGAGGAAGGAAGGTAAGGAGTAAGGAGAGAAGAAAGAAGGCAAGATGAAGAACGAATTAGAAGGGATGCGGGAAAGCAAAGAGAACTAAATGAAGAAATAGAACAAAGCAGAAGACAACAGGGTCTTGATACCAGTCTCATTCGTAAGGAAACAGTAGTACCAAGCCCAGAAATACGATGGGGCAGAATAGAAGATATTCCTCTGATGAAGGAAGTGATGCCAACGCCATCTAGAGTAGTATCGGATGAAGAAATCTTTGATGCAATGAGCATCGGAGAAAAGATTGATAAGGCATATCAAGAATTAAAGGAAGGTAGCAAGTATGGAATTCGAGGGAAGAGGAATCAATCCCTAGAATTTCAATTATGAAATGAAGGAGAAATACCATTCAGTCACAAACATAGAGCAGACTGAACTTAAACAAAGGTGAAGGGGATGATAGTCACACTAGTTGAAGACAAGACATGTCAGATGAGGAAAGAGACTTTATCCTTGAGGTAGGAGGAGGGAGCATGTGCAGCCCTGAAGGAAGCATGCAAATGGATAAAGAAGTAAGATGATCAGATCTGGAACAACCTAAGGATAGGATGCCAGATTCCACAGCATATCCTTAGCCTCCCTGAGGACGATCGTATAGTGAGAAGGGAGAATCGCTGCCATATGTGAGCAGGTTAAGGTTGTTACCGACAAGGAGACAGACAAGGACAATTTTACCTGCCATGGATTGACTAATAATAGGATCCAACTCTGGGTTGGGGTTCACACAGTTTCCCTTTTTTGAAAATGACAGAGCAAGACCGCAGTACATCCCATGGCTGCAGGTGGACAAGGATCATTTAAGGTGTAAGCTCCCGAGTTTGACTTTGGGCACTGGGAAATGGATATATGAATTAGAAAAATCACAGGAGGAAACACACTGGCCATAATTGACATAAAAGGTCTCCGGGCAGCTATATTTGGGTAAAGGGCTGATGACAAATGGAGGACAGCAGGATATTCAAGTGTGACAGCACAAAACACAGCGCATGACGGAGCACTGTTTAATAATTGTAGAGAAGATGTGTAAAGGGTTCTCAGAGTACAGTAGCCCGATACAACAGATATGGGTGCAATTATGACACGTAAGATGAAGGAAGATGAAGACCCTATTGCTTACATTCAGGATATTCAGGAGAAATGGCAACTTGAAACTCGCAAGCCATGGGAAAAGACAGTGGCATTATTTTAACACATGTTATGTCAGGGGATGCCTGAGCCAGTGCAGAGACAGATGAAGAAACAAGTAGGGATGGAAGCGAAACGATGGGTTGAGATACAGCTGACAATAGTACACCATTGTCGGTTATAACAAGAGAAAAATAGGAAGAAAGATGAGACTAGGTAAATTGAGGAAACACAGTTAGTTCAGAAATAATTGTCAAAATCTGCCATAGAGGGGCCGGTATTGACAAGCAGATAAAGATTGGAATACAGGCGGATATGGGTTTGTGCCACGAGCCAGAGGTATGGGCTATAGAGGAAGAGGAGGTGGATTCCAAAGTAATCAAGGTGGGTTTCAGAATACACAGAATGAGAATTAGAGTACTCAGGAAGGATATGACCAAGGGGGACTTGTCAGACGAGCACCTCCAGTATGTTGGACTTGTGAGATGACAGGAAAAATAGCATGCATATTTGGAAGCCAAGGGAATTTACAACATGGGCGATTTTCAAGAGGATGGACAGCATATCCTCAAACATATAGTAGAGTAGCTCGTCTCGGGAGGATAGCTCAGGGGCAACGCGCTCGCCTTGGAAGCAAGATGACGCAGCAGCACGGGTTTGATCCCTGGGTCCGCGCTTCAAAACCTCTGGGTATTAAGAGCGTTATAAATAACCAAATGTATATATATACATATATATAATACACAAACCAGAGGAAGGGGTCACCCAAGATCACGCATTTTATCAGACACAAGTGCCATGAGTACAGCAGGTACAGCGTTAAGAGCAAATGCAAATGAATCCACCACAAGGACAGTGGCAAAATGCCCCTATGCAGACACAGCAGTATGCAAACACAGGAAAAATGTTGACACACAGAATAAGAGGTGTCACTGTGGTAGGAGGAAATCCTTTCACAGGGATGGGGATGAGTCTGTACCCACAAAAGGGCAGCTCACAGGGTGACTTGATGTGTTAGTACTATCTGTGACACCATAGCCTCATCGATGTGACGATAGGAGGCAAATCTTTTTCTTTTCTAGTAGACACTGGAGCTACTTGTTTGTGTATACGAGAAAGAAAAATATCCAATGTTGGGAATTGAAATGAATGCTCAAGGGTTCTCTGTAGCTACAAGTCGAGTTCCTTTTACCAAGAAATTACCAATCTCTATACTATAGTATGAAGGGAAATGGCAATGTTCGAAGGAGTAGATGATGAGGGTAGACTATAGAGAACAGTAATAGCTTTCGAGGAAGGGTACAGATTGACTGACATATGTTCAAAGAAGACCAAACAGATGATGAAGTATCATTCTGTATCAGCTTCACATACTGCATAAGGATAGAAAAGAGGGAAGATACCACAGAAAATGGTGATAATACAGCAGAATCCAGCATTTTTTCACAAAGACTTGGGAAAGGTGCCAAGCATCCTTTGGACCACAAGCCCTTAAAATGTAAGTATATTAAAGGGAATATAGGAAGTTTTAAAAAAAAACTGAAGCTAGGAGCAATTTTACATCGAGCAAAACAGGACCCCATGTCTAGAGGGGCTGATGAAGGTATATTTCAGACCATTTCAGCATTGATGAAACAAGGGATTTTGGTGCCATCTGAATCATTGTATAATATTGCAGTGTATCCAATCAACACAATCTAAAGGAAGATCGTGGAGATTTATACAAGAAATGAGACTGATTAAACATATTGTAGATGCAGAGTTTCCCCTAGTTCCTAATCCGGAGATGATGCTATGCAGTATCCCAATGGAAGCACGATATTTCATGGTGATCCATTTGAAAAATGCATTTTTCTCAATCCTGTTACACAAAGACTCACAAGACTTGACTTCCTTTACATTCTGCCAAACTCGACTGAAACATACTAGGCCGCCCAAGGGGAACTGTGAGCCCCCATCAATCTTTAACAGAGTCCTACAGATGGATTTAGGCAATATTGATCTTAGGAGTGCAGTGATACAAAACGTCAATGACATTTTAATTTGTAGTACCACGGTGATGAGTGCAGACTCTATTCAGTTGATGACTATTCTAGCAGTCAAGGGATATAAGGTAGACAAGGATAAGTTACAGTACTGCCAAGAAGAGAAGAGGTGTTATACATCGGGCAGCTGATTTCACATGAAGTAAAGAAGGTGACACCTGAAAGAGCTCATGCGATTATGAAAACCACAAAGTCAAATACAGTGAAACAGATGCAACAGTTTTTGGGGTTATGCAACTATGTATGAGCCTGGGTGTCTGATTACAGTACATACACAAGACCCCTTTTGCAACCTTTAAAGAAAACACAATTGGATAAAGTAAAAATGGAATGGACAGAATAAATGGAGGAAGGGTTAGAGGGGCGGAAAAAAGCAATTTTTACGGCCCCTGTTTTAGGAATTCCCAATTATGCTGAGGAATTTTATTTGTCATGACAGCAGTGCTTATGCAGATATCTACATTGGGGTACAAGCCGTTAGCATATTACAGTGGGATACTTTCCTTGCAAACAATCTTTGGCTGCTGCCGCGTTCGCAATTGAGAGGTCTACAAGTATTTTTACGGGCTGCACCATGACCCTCTTCACACACGGCGTGCGCTACGCGCACAGCAAAAGCGCACATAGCGCGGCACACACAACCAAAGTGGGCGGAACAGTGGGCGTAACACGCGGAATGGGGAATAACGCGTGAAAAAGAAGGCGTACCTGGGGAAGTACTGCAGGGAACTACACGGAACGTCCACACGCATGCAAACAACCCGTATTCATGGATTCTAATACGGGAAGCCCGCGCACGGCAAAAGACGCACACAGGCATCAACGCGTCCGCCACACGAAGGCAGGCGGAAGCGTCCCCGCGAACAGTATAAAAGTGCGCGCAAACAACAAACACGTATATATAGCTACGATGAATGCCCCATTTGTCGCAGCACTGATCGTGGGACACCGCAGGAGGAGGAGAATAGCCAAGGCACGCATTTTCGCACCACGGACAAGCCTTTTTGGGATGCCTGACGACCAGGTCTACGGCAGGTATAGGTTTCCACCCCATATCATCCTAGACCTGGTCAGGGAGTGGGAATATGACCTTACATCCCCCACCCTTTGCTCCCAAGCATTGAGCCCCTTGGAGAAGGTGCTCAATGTCCTGCATTTCTTGGCCACTGGGTCATTTCAGCGGACTACTGCCATAGTGGGGGGGTCTCACAGGCCACGCAGTCATGCTGCCTACACCAGGTACTGGCAATCATGACAGCGCGCCCCTCAGTCCGCAGGCACATATACATGCCCAGAACACCCGCAGACAGGCAGGCCGTTGTCCTGGATTTTTACAGGGTGGCACACTTCCCCAAAGTGCTCGGTGCCATAGATTTCACCCATGTGGCCCTACGTCCACCTAGGGCCACTGAGCACATCTACTGAAACCGCAAGCGCTGGCATTCCATTAATGTACAGGTGGTATGCGATGCAAAGTTTATCATCACCTCTGTCTATGCAAACTACGTTGGCTCCACCCATGACAGTTTCATATACAGAATGTCCGCCCTGAGCCGGGCCCTGGAAGCTGGGCAGCATGGCGACACCTGGCTCCTAGGTGAGTACAAATGCCCTTGCACATGCATGCATGTCACACACACACACACAAATACACAAACCCCAATAATCACAACCATTTACACCTCACCAGGGGACAGTGCCTACCCTCTGAGCAACCACATGATGACGCCAATCCGGAACCCCACCGCACCACCCCAGGTAAGATACAACGCCGCCCATATTCAACCAGGGCCATAGTGGAGCGCACATTCAGAGTGCTCAAGTCACGTTTCCGCTCCCTTGACCGCTCTGGCGGGCAGCTACTCTATGCACCCCCAGTAGTGTGCAGGTTAATTGTGGCAGCATGTGTCCTGCACAATGTTGCAACACGGCAGGGCGTACCGGTGGACATGGTGGTGCCCCCACATCCCCAACCACAGGCACAGGCGCTGCCCATGGGAGGGGACAGGGCACGTGGCGAGGAAGCCCGGACCCCGCTTGTGGCCACATTTTTCACCTAAACTCCCACCCCTGCGGATTGCACACAGACCTGGCACATACCAGGTGACAATCGATGATGACAAAGAGACAGTCAACTGTCACAACCCTACCACCCTGAGATAGTTGCCATGGAAGTGCCACATTGTCTGCATCCCTAGCTACTTAAACACAAGCTATCCTGTGTGACCAAAAGGCACACATATGACATATTACATGACATGATATGGCATTTGTAAAGTGCCTATACACAAGTGTTTCAAGGTGTGACGAGGCAGGGAGGGGGAACAAGGGAAGACAGACAACGATACTACTAGGCCAGGTGTCATTTAGATTGCGCAAGTGCAGGGGTAGGGGGAAGGGAAAAGTGCAAGGGGAAGTGAAGGGGGGGAGTGCAGTACAGGGTAAGTAGAATAAAAAAACAAATAAATAGGCCAGCTGGTGGCAACTGCAAAGGTAAGTGCAGACAAGTGTTGGGAAGGGGGGGCTGTAGGGATAGAGAGACAGTACCGCAGTGCAGGGGTTGCCAGGGAGGCAGTGCAAGTGGAGAGTGGCTGGGCCATGGACCGTGGTCGGTGAGAGTGGCCCAGTTGCAGATCCAGTGCAGTTCCAGTGAAGAATTTAGCAAGGGAGACGGAGAGAGAAAGCAGAAGCAAAGAGGAAGGTCTTGAGGTGCTTCCGGAACCGGAGATGGTTCTCCTCAAGTTCCAGTGAGGCAAGAAGGCTGTTCCAGAGGGAGGCCTCTGCCGCGGAGAGAGATCTACCCCCAGCTAGTTGCTTTGAGAAGCGGATGACCCTGACATGCAAGGTGTGAATCACACACACCTGCAAAACAGGCCATGACCATCACTGTTATGTCACTCAAACCCTCCCAAACCACAACATGACATGGCAAGCAATAGCCATACACCAACACAGTACCAATAAGGTACACATTGCCATGTCAAAAATGTACAGTGGCATCAGACAATGATGCCTGACATGGAATCAGATGGAATGACTGACCAACAACCTCCCACCCAAAATAAGTCATTCCCAAATGCATTACAAAAGTTGTAGACGTAACATAACAATGAATGCCTGTCTACATGCACATTGTGCATTTCAAAACACTGCAGCTTCTGTGTGCTGTGTCCAACTCCTGCAACACACTGCTCAGCGCACAGCACAGTGAACAGCTATTGTGTGTGATGCACACCCTGAGCATCACATCTAAGCGACAAACCACATCAAAAAGCAAATTAGGCATGTTCAGGATCCATAATTGGTCACAGAACATGTGCTGCAGGGACACAGTGGGCACCAGAAGGCAAACAGAGTGTACACGTGGATATCCAAGGGTGGTTGTACATGTAATGCATCATAGTGCAAGTGTGTGGGTCAGTAAGGACATGCACTCAACATATGCATGTGCAATCAAGTGACCATCAGTGTCTTCTATACATCACATGTGAACATTCACCATGTGTACACCCCAGCATTTCAAACCACAACTATCCCCTCACACCTGAAAGGTAAACACAACACATGAACAGGCATTGATCAGAAGAACACAACATGTACATAGGATACCACAATTACAATGTCAGGGTTCCCATCACACTGCAGGGCAAGGCAACTAGCAACAACAAAACACCCCCCCTCCCTCACAAATGACCATGACCCACTGAACAACTGCACCTGGGTCATGGAGCCTTCAACCCTCAATTTCACCTGGCCACAGGATCACCCTTCCCCTTCGTCACCATCTCCCACCTTGTGTGTAAAAAGGTGCCTGCACCCTCAGAGTCCACCCTCATTTGCAAAATCACAAAATCCAAGCCAGAAAAACGAACCAGAACACCCTCCAGTAGATGACTTGACGTAGCAGTACCTCACAAAGACCAAGTACAAGCACAATTATGTAACAACCAAGGTAGCACAGTAAAACAATGTCACAACAGGATGTGAACCATGTGTGGTACATAACATAGAATGATGCACCATGAACGGATGTGTACTGTCACACGTCCCGTGTACAGGCGCAGGAGTGGCACGAAACAACCACCCCCACCGTGGCCCAGGTGCCTGCAAGGTCAAACTCACACAGGCCTCTGAGACCCTGGTGGGGAAGGAGGGTCAGGGATATGCAGTCGGGACAGGTGTTGGCACACTGGATAACTGGAAAGAGTGGCAGGAGAGGGGAGGAGGAATGACACATGAAAGTAGGGAATGCACGAAAATGTACTACCTGCATGAACACATACACAATCCGAACAAACTTGGACATCATTGTCATGGCCTTCTGTAGTCCAGGCTTAGGAGTGGCACGAACCAACCACCCCCTCTGGGGTTTTGGCGCTTGCAAGTTTGGGGCTTACACAGGCATCCGCAACCCCAGCGGGGAAAGAAGGTTAGGGAACGTTGCTTGGATAGGTACGGGAAGCAAGAACACCGGGTAGAGGGTACAGGGTTTAAAATTGGATAGGACTCCGGGTGATTAGGGGAAAACAAACATACCAAATTGAATTACACATTCATCCATGCATTAGTGCACCCCCCAGCAAGCCTATGCAGAGCAGTTTGAAAGAAAAACAGCACGACACTTAGCTCTGGTTTTAAGTGCTGGCCTCCTGCCTGCGCACTCTCAGGTCCAGTTACAGGAGCACTTCAATGCTGAAAAGAGAGCCACAGTTAATAATCTGTCCATCCCCATAACACAAAAACACACCACCAAATATGCCCCATAGCAACAAACTACTCTACAAACAGACAATCTGGTGTAGATGCTTCGTACCCATATGTAACATTACCCCTGTGATGGGTCATACACAGTCAATGCAGTAAGTCAGCCGCCTGTGGATGCGTGGCAAATGGAACATCAATGTGTCACAATTCACACAACATGCAATGTTCCCTGGGTAAGCAGACAGACCCATATAGCAAGGCATGACTTCAGAACAAGTTGTGTTCCACCATGACCAAAACAAAGTAGGCAGTGCATGTTTCAAAATGTACATGGAAATGAAATGCACTTCACCCCAGTATGCCCCTTGTTGTATGTCCCTGTAAGCTGCCCCTTTCCATGTCTCGGAAGGCTACATGGTTGATACAAGTGCCTCAATGGACCTTGGTGTACCGAAGGATATGTGCCACTGCCCCTGCAGGTGCCCCAGACAACCTTACAATCAACAGCCATCAGTCCACAACACATCTGAGCTGTATTGTGTGCTTCAACACCAATATTCGTCCAAGCTCACCCTCAGTGCTTTTACTAAGCCTGCATGTGCAACTCGCCTGGTGCAAGCTTTCCTGTGTTGTGGCCCCCCTGTGCTGCTCACCTTGCCTGAAGTTCCTTGGAACACGTCAGCAGTTCTAGGATGTAGGTCTGCAATCCCTGTGCCTCTGCTTGTGCACACATGTGCATGTGGGCACCAACAAACGTGTCCAGAATTCAGACGTCCAATGGGCCATGTCTGCTGGCAAAGGTGCTCTGGAGGCTCATCCCCCTGCAGAAAGGGCATGAAACACATGATTAATGCTTTAAAGTCATCTGTGTGTGTCTCTTCAGGCATCTCATTACTGGACCATGTCAGAGACTTACATCAGAAATCACACCATCAGTCCGTCTTTCACATCCAACGTGTGGAACACACTATCTACGGCATGAATTGCAACAAGCACGTGTACAGTAAAGATAAGAAACATACTACACAATGCATAGCAATGAATGTACACATTAATCATGAAACACCCCATCTAGCAAAAGCTGAACAGTGGACAATAACACCGCAATCATCCCCACTAGGGGTGTCAACACAAGTTACACAGCACCAGACATGCCACAGATATGACAGTCCAAAGCCCTTGTGTAATAGGCTGTCACACCGAACCATCCTTGCGAGCCCATGGATAAGGGAGGCAGGAGTGGCATATGTGAGTCAAGGACCCCAAGCAGCAAACACATACACAAGACAAGCCTGAAGGGCCCAGCTGGAACAGACAGTGGATGCCTTCAAAAGCCACAAAGCACTGCACCGTCACATGAAAGCACAATAGACAAGCAATTTTAAACTATATTAACTAATTACACTAACTATGAAAAACCTACATTACCTAATTAAACTAACTATCAAACAGAAACTTAACTAACTAAACTAAAAGAAAAATCAAAAATGGCCACATACGACCCGAGCGGGGAGGGGAGGCATCCAGGAGGGGGGAGGTACAGGGTGCTGCTCAACACCCACATGCGATGATGCTGAGCCAAAAAAAACCTCCATGGGCTCAACGCCTGCACAGCCCGACCTATGTGGGAGATAGATGGTCGTCCGAGTCTGGCTCATCCTGGAAAGGAAGACGTGGCACAGTAGCCTGGCCACGCCTAGCCGCAGCTTGCCCCTCATCGTCAGCAAGTCTGCCGGACGGGTGAGCATGGTTCTGTGTGGCGATGTGACGTGGGTCTGCATGCAGAACCTCACGTGATACACGTGCTTCCTCTTGCAAGGTAGCACGTGTAACATGGAGTTCCTCCTGGAAGGCCTGGCTGGACAACCGCTGTACCTCCCGGCAAGCCTGTAGCTCAGCCGAGATGGTACGCTCAAGCTGTGCAACCCTCTCCTCTGCCCGCTGCCTCTGGAACATCATAAGGACACCCAGAGTGGATTTGAAGGAAGCATACTCCTCCCTCAGGGAATCCATGTGCACCTCTGCGTGAGCAGCAATTGCTTTACGCAGAGATGACATTTCAGCCTGACGTGCCCTGTCTGAGGCTGCCATGCCCAGCCTGATCGAGCGGGCCATGGTCCGTGCCGCCTGCTGCTGGAGAAGCACCTGCCTAGCAGGGGGGAGCACAGATCGGGCCACACGCTCCATGCTCTCAGCAATGTTCTCCATTGCTGCCCCCTGCCGTTCTGAATTGGCAGTCATGTCTTGCTCCCACTCAGTATACTGCAGTTGCATGCGGCGACCGCGTTGCTGGGCTTGACCCCTGCGTGACCCAAGGACCGGGTGTCCTCGCTGTGTTGGCACCGCCCGCGGCTGCACGACTACATGCCCCCGTCGACATGATGTCCCAGGCACATCAGTGACTGGTGTGGAGGGTGACCCTGCGTCCCGATCCACCACGGGCGGAGGAACCAAGACTGTCTGATCCCTCAGTGCAGGTGTCGCGGACAGAGGAGTGTCCACATCAGAATCACTTACCCCTGCTGACACATGGACTTGATGCTCATCCAACTCGACATGGACGTCAGAGTCGTCATCAAGGCTGGACTCATAGGCAGCGAGAGACAAGATGGACTGTAGCACTTGGGGGTTTTCGTGGCCTACCACCCCACGACCCCCACTTGTGCCAGGTTGATGAAGTGGTAACAACCCTGTATCTGGCATGACAACACCATCCTCCGGCTCCATTGTGTCATCATCTGAAAAATAGAGAGAAAAAAGGTCACTACACATGTCAGAAGCACACAACACACACACACACACCGACAACAAACATATCAGGCAGACATGTGACACACAACATATAACCTGGCATGCATGCTGGGTCAACTTTGAATTGCTTCTGTGATCAGACCTGTTGAAAGGTGGCAGTTTCCATGGAAGTGGGTCTATGCAGTGCAGAAAATGTGTACGGCACTCACTACCTACATGTACACGGACTCCATGGTGTGTATCAGGAAATGTGAAGGCAGTGCAAGGTCAAATTCAGGCATCAGGTGCATTGTGCATTCAATGTGTAGCATACTAGAAGCCAAGCACCCCTCCACACAAGTACAAAAGCAGGGATGCCTAGCATGGTATCAAAAGGCTGACCATAGATCTTTGTATTGACTGGCAGTGTTGACTGGCATCAACAGCTTAATGTGATTCAAGTGACAACACTGCAAATGATGATGGGACAGTAAGCAGGACACATGATGAAAACTCTGGAGGCCGCCCATGTGTGAAGAAGACACTACAACAGTTGGACAGAGTCATTGGCCATTAAACAGGCTGAGGCCTGTGAGCCACACAGATTGTCAGACCCTAAACATGTGTGCAACGCAGTACTGACCCACAGTTGACATGGGAAGGCTGATGAGATGCCATGCAATGTATGTCACCCAGGACTTGTATTACAGTGATCATCCAGTCAAGGACACATAGGGGCATGCGTGCAATGCACATGGAGCATGAATGGGCACTCATGTCCCTGCGGGACATCTGACCTAAGCACAGTACAAGTGAGATACCCTGCATCAAGTACTAAGGCTGTACCACACGGCATATGTCTGGCAGATTGTACGCTGGAAGTTAGCATCTACACAGGACGCATGAACAGGAAAGTACACATTGGCAAGATTGAAGCAGACCAGTGCAAATGTGGAACTGGGGTGCAGAGTGGCAGAGGAGGGGCAAGGGAGCATGCCTGCGCGGAGTCCCTGCATGCAGGCAGAGGAGACATGCACTTCAGTCATGCAATGACATTGTGCCTTGGCTGAGAGGAAGGTCACCCCACGCCACATGCAGAAGGGCCAGTGAGCTGGAACATGGACCGGAGGGGCATACTTGTAACCAGCATGTCAGTAGGGTGCAATAGTGGTGATGCGGACAGTCCCCGACTGCTCCACATGTCCACCATCCAGCAGAGCAGACATGCATCACGGAAGCATTGCATTACTTACACATCAGAACCATGTACACGTCACATGTAGTGGCAATCATGCACAACACATCCCACAAGTGAAACACACACGTTGTCAACAAACGCGCATCAACACTCACTGGACTGGGCATCAAAGTCCAGCATCTCTCCCACTCCTTCGACCAATTCAGGTGGTATGAACTCCGCAACGAGTGCCTCATGCGGAGTGAGCTCTTCCTCCTCTGGTGCAGGCCCACCGCCAGTCACCAGAGTCAAGTTGTAATTAGAGGCACGCTTAGCCTTAGTGCTGCGTTTGATGTCATTCTAACGCTTTTTGCACTCTTGCGCCGTGCGCACCTCATGGCCGAATGAACTGAAATGTTCCGCAACATGCTTCCAGTGGGTGTCACGGTGGGCAGCCGTAGTCTGACTATTGGCACCCACTAGCATGTCACGGCTGTGGCCCCGCACGTAGCCCACGAGGAAGTCCAGTTCCTGCTTGCAGAAAGGCTCCTTCCTCGACGTGCAGGAGGTCGTGGCTGTGTGTGGGGTCCCAGCCTGTGCTGCAGGTGCAACCTTCCTCCTCTTGAACTCTGGCGCAGACCCTGGCTGGCTAATGCCGCCCTGACCAGTATGGCCAGTGGGTTTGGTGGATTGAGCCAAGGGAGTGGCAAGTGGAGGGACGACCAAAGGCCTGACTTGTGTCAGTGGCATCTGGGTGCCCTCTAATGGACCCTGCGCAGCAACATACGCTGTGGCAGGGTCATTGACCGCAACGGTCCTGGTTGGCAGACTCACAACCGGGGTGTTGTTGGGTGCATCTGCCCCTGCACTTGCCAACACCCGGCTGTTCGGGGCAGCAGATGACATAACTGCCCCAGGGACACGTGTCTTGGTCTGAGCAGCCCTGCCTGCCCCTATGGTTTCCCTGCTGGCCTGTTGGAAATCTACCAAGGGCTCCTCAAGTGCCAACGCAGCCTGCGCTGGCAGACCCTGAGCCTGGGTGGCGGTGTCCACAGCATCACCTGCAGATACCACTACCCTTGGGCCCGTGGCAGTTGATGGAACGGACTGCCGGGTCACACGGGCGCCAGTGCCAGATGCAGAAGCTGCATCCCCCAGAACCACAGGGGGTGGTGGCATGACTGCACTGACACATGGCACAACATCGTGCTCAAGTGGCGCACCCCTGCCTCTTCCCCCTCTGTGGCCGCCCTGGAGTCCCCCTACTCCCTGGTCACCACGGCCACGTCCCCGACCACGCCCGCCACGAGGAGTATGCCCAGCTGAGGCGCCCCTCACCTTTGGTGTCCTCCCAACCATGACACAGATGTAGTAGTACCGGCACAGATGGAGTAGTGCCAATGGGAGGTGTACACCACAATTGACCTGGGCAATTGGGGTTAAGGAGATGGGAAGCACGATGTTAACAGCCCCCCTGCACCTGCAAGGCTGTATGTGACCCCGGTGATGTAGTGACGGGTCACGCAACGCTCAGGCACCCCAAAACTGCAGTAAAACCATGCACGCAACCCTGCAGCCTACGTGCGTGGAATCAACCTCCCGCAGTACGCAGTGGCACCCAGTAACACGAATAACGCGTACGCGTGGGACACGCAGGCTACTACGACCTCGAAAATGGGTGCGATACACAGGGGCACCCGCACTGGGAAAAATAGCATATGCAACTCACCGTCTGACTAGCGTGATGCAGAAAAACACGCATAGCCAATACCCCCGCCAAAAGAAGAGATACGTCCTTGATAGCTGTGAAGTTGTGATGGCACGCAAAACAACAGGAAGCAGCAACACATGTCAGTCTCCACGAAAGGCACGTAGAGTGAACTGCTGCCCCTGCTCACCTTTAACCCGTGCTGAAGGAAACGCCCGCGCGCGTCACGTCACTTACGCGCATGTGCCCTTTCCTCGGATTACAGGCATTCCCACGCAGACATGCAGTTTTTCACGCGTGCTGAAACGCCCATACACGCCTGCGCGCGTCACGTCACAGAGGCGCTTGCGCTTGAAGGGCCTTCTGTCCAATGAAATCGCGTATGCGTGCAGACGCGCTTACGCGCTAAGGGCCTTTCCTCGAATTACACGCTGACGTGCAGAATTTTCATGTGCCAACTTGATCCGTATCAAGCTGACCACACGTGAGCACACGGAAGACCACGCTCCTGCCCAAAAGGCCGAATTACTGCCCCCTAGAGCCCCGAGCAGCCTCCCACGAGCCATCTGCTGCTGCCTGCCTGCCTGCCTGCTGCCACCGTGCCCTGCCATTTGGTGCCTGCACATCAGCCATCTGCAGGAGTCCAGTTGCTGTGTCCACCCCTGCTGGAACAGAAGACTCCCGACTGTGATACCATCACTCCACAGCCCAGCCCCAGGACCCAGTTGCCCACCCACGCCTGCCTCGGGGGTCACCATGTCGGGACAAACACCATCCGAGACCACTGGCGACCCCCAGCCAGAGGGGCAGAGGGCCACCAGCTTCAGTCAGAAGGAAGTTGGTGTCCTGGTGGAGCATGTCCTGGGGCATTATGATGCCCTCTTCGGATCATCACGCGCCGACAAGGATGGACGGGACAGGATCTGGACGGACATCATGACTGCCATCAACGCGGAGGGGGTGGCAGTCCGACTATTACATCATGTCAAGAAGCGCTGGGAGGACTTCAGGTCCAGGACGCTCAACAAGGCCCGGCGCCTCTTGAAGGCATCGGATGCTAAGGAGCGCCGGGGCCACTTGTCGGAAGATCAGATGAGGGTCCTGGAACGCATATCCCCAGCACTCCACGTCCAGGTCCTTGAGAGGCAGACCCGTCTGGAGTCGAGCGGTAAGTGGCCAGGCATTGCTGTGTGAGACAGGGCATGTTGCAGTGTGCTGGTTGTCTGATACTTGCCTGTATGTGTGACATAGGCCATGTACGCGTGTGTGTGTGCAGGGACATCATGGTCATGCATGTGAGACCAGTAATGTGTGAAGCACACGGTTGGTGTATGTGTTTAAATGCTACATGGGGAGCCCTATGCGGAATGGACACATGAGAGCATGCCAGTCTCTGTTCCTGGACATGAGTGGGGGTGAGGGATGGGTGATGATGCCATGTACATGTATGGTTTCTATGTCTGTGTGTCTGACCTGCATGTCTGTGACTTGTGAATGCCATGGATGCATGACACATGCCTGTGTCAATGTTCAGATCCACTGATGCAGCCTAGCTATCCTTGCATCCACTGTGTCTGGGGTGTACGAGTCCAGATGGATGAAAGTATGGTGAAGTGTGTGAATGTGATAGGCATGACCCATGATGCATGTGAGTTCAGTTGTATGCTTCAAGAGTCCCTTGGACATGTTTGCTTATGTCCATAGCATGCGCCATGCCTGTTACTGCATGTGTTTTGCCTGCACTGACCCAATGTGTTGTGGAGGGACATGATGGAAGTGATCTTTGACAGTGCCACTCATCTGCAATTGCTTCCTGTCTAGGGGACCATTGTACAGCACCCTGATGCTTGTGTTCTATGTCTCCCTCTACACAGCTCAAAGTGAAGAAGAGGGCGGAGACGGCGCTGTGGAGCAAAGCGGCGGGGATGCCCCCATGGCTGCAGCAGAAGGGGTGGGTGAGCCCCCACAGGGGCTTGCTACGGCGAAAGACGGTGTGGAGCCATCCAGGTTGGTGGTTTCCACAGAGGAGGAGGAGGCCGCTACTGAGCCGCACATGGGGCCTGGTGGGGGCATCCCTGCTGGTGCAAGTGGTGCAGTCCAGGGGCAGGGGCAAGAGGCAGCACAGGTCGCCGTGAAGGTGCCTGTGCATGTCACTGTCCCTGACACTGTGACTGCACCACCATGCACCAGCAGGGATGCCCCATCCCAGGCCTGTCCGCAGGTAGGGGGGATGTCCATGTCATCTGACTCCCCTCCACCTGCGGACGAGGGGACCCCTGGCCGTATGGAGAAGGTCCTGATTGGTGTCGCGTTGCGCACGCGTGTCATTGGTGATGAGGTGCGTGCTTCCCCGGGGGAGCACGCACGTCATCACGAAGAGCACCGTGCCAACGTGGCCCAGTTGGGAGCGGTCATGGTCAGGGGTCTTGTACATGTGTCAGGCACTTTGGCGACCCTCTCCTCCTCTGTGGAGGCTATGCGCCAGTTGTTCTCCATGCCGTCTTCCGGCCCAGATGCCACCAGGGCCTCCTGTGGACCTGTCCCGACCAATGCAGCCAATTCGGTGGGGATCCCATCCCTGCCACAGTCGGGAGTCGGAGGTCCAGCACGGGTGGACACACCAGCAACTGGACCCCAGCAGATGGAGGAAGTGACGGCATCATTGGGCAGGGAACGTGCATGACGGCGTCGGTGGATTCCATCAGCCTGGATGCCGTCGTTCTGGCACAGGCAGTTGCGTCGGAGGCAGCGGCAGGCTCGACATGGGAGGCATCATGGCTCGGGGCCATCAACATCAGGGGTGCAGGCATCGGCCGGAGGGCAGGAGAACCCTGGAATGGGAGTGGCTTCCGTGTGGGAGTGGTTGGGCAGGCAGATAGGTGCGGAGCGGCAGCGGGCAGAGGAGGAACGGCTCACAATGGTCAGGGCGGAGAACTCCATGCGGAGGGCGCTGAGGCGGGCTGAGTGCCTCGAGGGTCTTCGCAGGGAGTTAGAGCTGGACACTGCTTTATCCCTGCGAGACCTCGGGGCCAGCGAACATGCCTCCTCCAAGCCATTGAACAGGAGTTCGATGATGCCCTGGCCCATGACAGCATCCAGTGAGCCGTTGGACTAGCCCGCTGCTCTTGTAAATAGTTATGTAGTTAGTGTTAGGTTTCCTTTGCTTTTTTCTTGATTTTGGACCTTTTGGACAATGGCCAACATTTTTGTTTATAGTTTTTTTATTTCGTAGTATTTTTAGATAGGTTTCATTTCTTCAGTTGGGATCATGGACCCTGGATTGTTTATCTGTATATAGTTGACTGTTGGATTATGTTGTTTTTTTTGATTTACCTATGGAGCAATGGTTTTTGGTTTTGTTTTTCCCTTAGATGTACTTTTTTGAACTGTGACTTTGGACACCTTTCCTTTGGATTATGATTTGTGGTTTTTCATTATTTTACAGACATGCTGCTTTTTTGTTTTTAATTCCCATTGTTGTTTGTTTATTTTTAATCCCATTTATGTTGCTTTTAATACATTTTTTTTCATCAAACTTCAATGTGTAGTATCATATCATTGGTTTCATGCATGTCATGATATGGGTTTTGACATTCACTTACCCCCATTGTGTGTATGTGAGGGACATGTGTTCATTTACATACTTGCCATTGGGGTTGTATCATGTAATTGGCAATTCTGAGTGGGTGGATGGATGCAATACTTGGGTGGGTGTTTGGCATGTGGAGGCTGCCCATAAGGGCCAGGGATCTAGATTGTGATGACGTGTTGGCTGGGGGAAATGTGTCAGGGCCTGTTGGCAGGTGCCTCGCAATGCTGGAGGGTGGGGGTGCAGGGGGACATGAGTGGGACATGAGTGGGGGCCTGCTGGCAGGTGCCTCGCAATGCTGGGGGGCGGGGGTGCAGGGGGACATGAGTGGGACATGAGTGGGGGCCTGCTGGCAGGTGCCTCGCAATGCTGGGGGGCGGGGGTGCAGGGGGACATGAGTGGGACATGAGTGGGGGCCTGCTGGCAGGTGCCTCGCAATGCTGGGGGGTGGGAGTGCAGGGGGACATGAGTGGGACATGAGTGGGGGCCTGCTGGCAGGTGCCTCGCAATGCTGGGGGGTGGGGGTTCTGGGAGACATGTGTGGGGGCCTGGTGGAGGGTGCCCTGCACTGCTGGGGGGTGGGGGTGCTGGGAGACATGTGTGGGGGCCTGGTGGAGGGTGCCCATGACTGGTGGGGGGTGGGGGTGCAGGGAGACAGGAGTGGGGGCCTGGTGGAGGGTGCCCTGCACTGCTGGGGGGTGGGGGTGCTGGGAGACATGAGTGTGGGCCTGGTGGAGGGTGCCCCTGGATGCTCGGGGGTGGGGGTGCTGGGAGACATGTGTGGGGGCCTGGTGGAGGGTGCCCGGCCCTGCTGGGGGGTGGGGGTGCTGGGAGAAATATGTGGGGGCCTGGTGGAGGGTGACCATGACTGCTGGGGGGTGGGGGTGCAGGGGGACATGAGTGGGACATGAGTGGGGGCCTGCTGGCAGGTGCCCCACAGTGATGGGGGGTGGGGGTGCTGGGAGACATGTGTGGGGGCCTGGTGGAGGGTGCCCTGCACTGCTGGGGGGTGGGGTTGCAGGGGGACATGAGTGGGACATGAGGGGGGGCCTGCTGGCAGGTGCCCCACAGTGCTGGGGGGTGGGGGTGCAGGGGGACATGAGTTGGACCTGAGTGGGGGCCTGGTGGAGGGTGCCCCTGGATGCTGGGGGGTGGGGGTGCTGGGAGACAAGTGTGGGGGCATGGTGGAGGGTGCCCTGCACTGCTGGGGGGTGGGGGTGCTGGGAGACATGCGTTGTTGATCAGTAGTACAAGGTGACATGTGGCTTGGCTGGGGGGCATGCCATGGTGGATGGGCTGCCTGCGGGACATGAGCAGGGGTGCAGGGTAGTCCCCCGTGGTGTGGGCTGCCTGCAGGGGCCGTGGAGGTTGTAGAGCGAACACCTGGGAGGACCCACACGGCAAATTCACGTGTAGTACTCCCCAGAACCCCCGAAATACACGTACCCTGCTGAAATCACGTGTGAGACTTCCCGCGCACCACAGAAATACACATACCCAGGATATTTGTGTGTGGAACTTCCCACGCACCCCTGAAATACATGTACCCTGCTGAATTTGCTTGTGAAACTTCCCGCACACCCCAGGAATACACGTACCCAGGACATTCGCGTGTGGAACTTCCTGCGCACCCCTGAAATACACGTACCCTGCTGAATTTGCTTGTGAAACTTCCCACACACCCCAGGAATACACGTACCCAGGACATTCGCGTGTGGAACTTCCTGCGCACCCCTGAAATACACGTACCCTGCTGAATTCGCGTGTGAAACTTCCCGCGCACCCCGAAATACACGTACACAGGACATTCGCGTGTGAAACTTCCCGCACACACCAGGAATACATGTACCCAGGACAACCGCGTGTGGAACTTCCCACGCACCCCTGAAATACATGTACCCTGCTGAATTTGCATGTGAAACTTCCCGCGCACCCCGAAATACACGTACACCGGACATTCGCGTGTGGAACTTCCCGCGCACCCCTGAAATCCACATACCCTGCTGGAATGCGTGTGAAACTTCCCGCGCACCCCGGAAATACACGTACCCTGCTGAATTCGCGTGTGAAACTTCCCGCGCACCCCTGCAATACACGTACCCTGCTGAATGCGCGTGTGAAACTTCCACGCACCCCTGAAATACACGTACCGCGCTTGGTGTGCTGGTACAGGGTTAGCGCAGCCCTTTGCGCTGGATTGGGGATTTTGATGGCTTTTCGCTGTGCAAGGGGTGTTCTTGGGGGCATAACTGGCCGTGCTGCAGGGTCGCTGTGCCGCTGTGCGCCACGGCTGGTTTTGGTGGCTGGAATTCATGAATAATCATGTGCGCGGAAATGTATTTTAGCGCACGCTTGTGCGCTGAATTCTATGAATTACCCCCATAACGTTTTTTTCATTGAGTTAATCAATATAATCTTATACAACAACTACTTTAGATTTAACGGCAAATATTATCTACAGATAGCAGGCACCTCAATGGGGTCATCTGTGGCACCTAGCTGTGCGAACATCTTTATGTATCATTTTGAATATACACATGTCCTTGACAAAGAACGATGGTGTAAAAACATCAAATGATGGGAAATATACATAGACAATGTTTTTGGAGTTTGGCAGGGTACGGAACAAGAGCTTTTGAATTTATTTAACTACTTGAACAACTCTAATGAAAAGATAACATTCACAATGGAGATAGGAAGACCAACCATTCATTTTTTGGATGTCAATGTAAACTTGTATGGAGGTGGAATTCAGACGAAGATATACAGGAAACCTACTGATGTCAACGGTACTCTGAACTTCCAAAGTTTCCACCCTAAACATCTCAAAGAGAACCTACCTTACAGCCAGCTACTAAAACTAAAGAGGATCACTTTAGATACTCTGAACCTTCTAGAGGAATTTGATTCAATGAGACTGAGGTTCACTGAACGTGGATTTCCAGAAGACATTTTTATCAAAGCTATCACCAGAACAGAACCACTTGAATGGGTAACACTTCTCAAAGGGAATCAGAGAAAAGATTGTTCGAGATTTATACATTCTCTTAAATATTCAAGCCAAAGCTTTCTGATCTGATCCACAAAAATTGGAATCTCATCAAGGAGGAGCCTAACCTCAATAGGTTATTTCCTGAACCCGCTATACTCACGTATAAAAGAGGAAAGAATTTATGTGATACATTGATTAGAGCTGAAAGACCTAAAAAGATGGGGCAAACAACTCTCAGCAAACCTAAACTTGGCACATTTGCATGTCTAAATTGTCAGCATTGTACCAGCATCATCAAAGGTGATTACATTAGACAACCAAATACGGGAAAGAAAATCCCCTTAAAATACTCTGCCACTTGTGATAGCAAAATTGTAATCTATGCATTACGGTGTCCATGTGGAAAGTATTATGTGGGAAAAACTACCAGAAAGACCAAAGAGCGATGGACTGAGCATAATTCCAGTATAAGAATGGCTAATATCAAATCCCCAGTGTACAGATAGTTCAAGGATAATCGCCAAACTATTGCTCAGTTGTGATGCATAATACTTGAGGTCTTGCACATCTTGCCTAGAGGAGGTGACCTGGCCAAAAGACTTTCCCAATGGGAACTCTATTGGATCCATAAGTTGGATGCCATGGCACCCCTAGTGATCAATGAGGAATATTATCTGGCCCCTTCCTCTAAATATGCAAAGTTTGGTTAATTATCACTTTGATAGCCTTTGAAAATGTGAACTCCTCGTGAGGTAACCTGTACCCATGGGTTGAGTAAGGCAACAAAATGGATCATAACAATAAAATGTCACAAGGGCAAAAAAGATTGTGTACTCAATTTGAGACAGCTAATTACATTCAGCATTTTGGAAGCTTATGTATGTAGATTGTGAACTCAATCGAGACAGTGATACCAATGAGGATTTTAAAAAAAATGTTAAGCTATGTGTCTAAAGAATGAACGCTCTGCCTGATTAGATTTATATAAGTGTGTTCCATTACAGTTTTCTTCAACAGAACTTGACTACCCCGGTAGGGAATGTTGGTAGATTGGTAGTCAGTTAACGTTCAACCAATATCTTACAAAATCACGCTCATGGTATAGGTTGTTTCCATGTGACATATAGGTCAGATTATTCTTCTTGCTTAACAGTCTATGACTGCGTGACAATTGTTCACTTTACAGATTGTCAGAATTTGTTTAATTGGGTCTCTAAAGAATCTTCACCCTGAATTATTAGATTGAGGTAAGCGTGTTCCATCATAGTTCAACAGAATGGTACAAATGACTTTGACATTACTAAAATAGTGGATTTCCACTCTCATTTGATTGATCTAAAACTCTTTGACATCTTTATTGAGCAAGGGTTTGAATTCCAGCCACTGAATTTCAATTTTTGCAACTCATCTGCATTTCTCTATCACGTCAGGTGCCCACTCACAATACATCCATTTGATGACATTGTTGAGGCTAATATTGGGCCACTTAACACATTTTAAAACCAATAGTTGAGAGGCTAATGACCCTTACTTCATACACTATGGCTGAATAATAATATAGTAGCTCCATTTTTGCCTTGTGGCTATTAGGAGCTCTACTACTATTTTATCAATATAATCGCTTTATTCGCGGTTTAATTCCCCAAATAATATGACACATTTTCCCTGTCTGTTAGTATTGTTTAGACATTATTTATTTATGTATTTTATTAATGTGTTACCATTTATAAATAAACTTTTCACATAAATATAAATCGTTTATATATAATCCAATATTCACAATCAATATACCTATAAAAGTCATTATCAACCCATATAAAATCAAACCTAGTAAAAACATATAATTTAGACATTATTAAAACAGTATTTATTTGCATTTTTAAAGCGCTCAAACAGCCCGGGGGCATCGAGGCCCTGTTACAGGAATATGTCTCTTAGTTGCGCATTTATAATACACTTAATACCCTACGTTTTTTAAACGCGGACCCGGGGATCGAACCTGTGTTGCTTCATGTCTTCTTGTTTACAAGGCAAGCACATTGCCGCTGAGCTATCCTCCCAGGACAGTATGAAACATTGACATTTAAATAATTTCCTATCTACATTTTTCATTTTCAGATTCATTCTGCTGAACTGCATGCACTCAAGCTCTAGTACCGAGCATTCCATTGTTTTCAACTAGAAATCCCTAGTAAGCTCTCAATCAATAACCATACGTTAAACATTACAATAAAAATCTTCAGATTTATGGAATTAACATTACGCCACCAAAAAATGGCATCTTTTACATGTTCTATATTATGTGTATATTTGCCATAATATCTTTTATAATTACTTATCATCTTGGGGCAATTAGTCAACAAATGTTTCCCTGTCTCCACAGTTTTTTTGTTCTCGCACAGTCGGCAGCCACGTTCTGCACTAGATAACTGTGTTACTGTTCCTGTAATTCCCAAAACGGGAAGATGATTAATCCGAACTAATCGAATAAATCGTCTCAGTCTTGGTGCTGGACATATATTTAGATGATATTGGTGTGATTTTTTGTAAGTATATAACATATATTTCACAAATTGATATTTCTTAAGATCTTCAAGCTGAGTGTAATTTTCTAACCAATCCCACAAATCACTTTTTCTTGATAAGGTAGGTTTTGCAGCAGGGCAGAATTCACCCAATCGGTTAAGAATTGTTCTATATTGACCTTAAAGAGAGACTTCTTAGATTCCATAATTAGTTCATCTCACATAGAAACCAATAACTGATTACTGGAAGTAGCCTTTATCTTCAAGTTCAGGTCTGCCCTTCTCTTTAAAACCATTGATTTCAAGGATTGCAAACCCATTTCCAACCTGATGATGGCCATAGGTATACAGATAGGAAGGCCCAAGAAATTTGTCCACAACTACCTGTAATCATTTAAGGTCAATTTGTTGCAAAGCTTCAAGACCATATACAATCATTGAGGCGAGAACCTGATGATACAGTAAACGAACTGCCTAAATAGTAAAACCCCCGTGAAACTTTGTGAAATGATATACCAAAGCCGTAATTTGAGCAGCTCTAACCTTTCTGGCTTGTATGCATAGCAAATAATCATTGCTAATTTCAAAATCAATACCAAGATATTTATAATTGGGCGCATAAAATATCTCTAATTCTTGCACATTTGGTCTCGTACGAGCGGTCTTTTTACTGGAGAAAACCATAACTTGCATTTTATCCAGGTTGATTATAAGATCATTACTATGAGCATAGTGCCACAATGCTTCAGCTGATATTCATAAGCCGCTGCATGTGTGTTCAAGAATGACCAAGTCATCCATATATGCAAGAACCGGGCACTGTTCCACTCCTATTTATGGGGGACAGTTATGAACTACAGAAATCACCTCAGGAAGGTCATAAACAAAAAGATTATATAGTGTAGGTGCCATCACACAGCCCTATTTGACACCTCGATTCTGCTCAATTTTGCAGTCATATTCCCTTGAAAATCCAACTTTAGGGAAGCAGTGTTGTTTTGATGGAGGAGTCTCAGATAGTATATAACGCTGTGTGGACAAATTAAGAGCTTCGAATTTTTACCATAATAACTCTCTGCGGACTCTGTCAAATGCGGCTTTGAAATCAAAATAAAGGGCATATAGAGGAGGACTACCAGTTTTCCTGGCATTAGTGCACAGGCTGTCTAATATAGCCAGATTATGTGTGGTACAGTAACCCTGCCTAAAACCGCTCTGAAAGTGGCTCAACAGCCTCTTCTTGTCTGCCCATGTTTGAAGTTCATCTAGTAATAATCTAGAAAAAAGTTTACTGGTGCAGGCCAGCATAGATAAAAATCTATAATTTGCTGGATTGAATTCATCACCCTTTTGATAAATAGGAATGAATATTGCCTTCTGCCATGAAGTTGGGATCCTGCCTTCACAGAGAACCTTATCGAGCAGAATCTTCAGAAGCTCTGCCCAAAACATCAGCTTATTCTTCAGAGCTATATTGTCCAGACCATTAGGCCCCGGTGCTCACAATGATTTTAGCTTTTTTATTTTAATGTTAAGCTGGTCAACCATAACTTTAAATGGGGGACTAGGAGGCTCTGACCCTACAGAGATCCCACCCACTGCACTCAACAGGATATTACGATCCTTAAAAAAGCTTTCCCATTTATGTGCTCCAATGGGATTAATCATAGGGGGTTGTCTGTCACCCCTGACTTCCACCATTAAGGCACATATATTACGGGTATTCTTTGTGCACAGTAATCGTATGGTATCCTGCCATTGCCTGAGTTTCCTCACATATTTCTTTTGTTTAATCCATGCTCTGAATTTACTCTTAAGTATTTCACTGATTGAGCAATAGAAGTGAACGTAAGGCTTGACTTCTTCGCCCTTCGGATTGCTGCTCTGAGTGATCTTTTGGCATCTCTAATTTCTTTGTCATACCTATTTTTCTTGGGCGGGCCATTTATAGCTATGCCCATCTTCACTGAGGCATGCTCCGTAGATAATGAAGCTACCCAATGTTATCAATAGACATATCCTGAAAGAGGCAGTCTCTGGATGATGTAACGCTGAGATGGCAAACGCTGCTTTTAATTTGTTATCCTCACACCAACTAATATGTGTGGCAGCATGGTTTGCCCTCAAATTCCCCAGAGGTTTCAGAGTATGCTTAGGTTCATTTAACGTTATTGTTAGAGAAAGTAACGTATGATCACTCCAACTATTAGCAATTACCTCAAAGTCCTTTACACACGCCGCAATTTCAGAAGTAACAAAAGTATAGTCCAAAGTACTCTTAGATTTGCCATTTCCCCATGTTTCTTTACCAGGGTAATTGCTAATTGTTCTGCCATTTATCATTACCATATCCCAATAATCGAAAAAGCTCAACCAGTGTTGCCCCACGAGGTGGTAGGTCGTATGTTGCATTTTGTTCTCAGATCTTAAAAGAAGATTATTTGATGTCCATTTCCCTCCCAACATATAACAATTAAAGTCCCCAGTATGGTGAGATTTCGCATTGTGCACAATTCCAACAATTAGACCCCCATAAATTCTGCCACGTGGGCCCTTTTTAGCAGTAGACTGATACAAGGTATAACCATTTAAGACAATTTGTACAGTGAGCCATGTCTCTTGCAAACATATACAGGAGAACTTTATCATCAAAGACAATGAGCCCTCTGGTGAGAATAAATGGTTAAAACCCCTGCAATTCCATGACATGATTGAGCAATCTCATTCCTTTTTAAGAACCACCGGCAGCGATTCTGTCAGCCATTTTAAGATGCTTTGGATGTCCTCAACCTGTACAGATTTCCCTGTTGGTATTTGGGGAACGATAGGCTTGCTCTTTGGTTCATCAATCAATTTTCTTGGATAGGTAAGATCTTCTTTTCTGGATCTGCATCAACTTCCACATCTGTCTCAAGAAGGTTCTCTTTGTACAACCGCATCAATTGGGTGGAGGACTGGAATTTACAATGTACAGCTGTAACATTAGTGTTCCGTCTACTGAGTGGCTCTATAAACTCAAAGTGCTCTGGCCGCAGAACTCTCAATTGGGGAATTGAATGCAGTCTGGTCATGAGTTCAGTTCTCGTGAGCCAGTCGTGGTCACTGTTTTGGTACAGAATCTTAAAAATACAGATGTTCTTTTTGATCTTCACTCACACTAAACCCTTATCGGTAGGTGTTAAATTAACTGTTTCCCCTGGTGGCAAGTTTTGTCTGATACCAAGAGGAGGAGAAGAGATCTTGTTCGGTTCTTCTTCCCGGTAGGATAATGAGAGGTCAGGAGCATCCTTGTCCTTATCAGTAAATAACCAGCTTGTCAGACAGCCTTCCTTTGCTTGATTTATCTTTTTAGCCCATGCCGCTTTGTTCTTGTTTATTTTTGTTTTCTTCCCTAATGGGGCAGTCCTGGGTAGTGGAGAGGCCTCAACATAGGGCTGTTTGCTCATGGCCGCTATTTTGGCTACTCTCCGCTGCTTACGGGAAAGAAATATCTCTGAGTTATTAGAACCATTCATTTCCGGTACAGGGGTCGTATTACTCTCAGCGGCCAATCTTATTCCATCCGACAAGTTACTCTCAGCCTCCTTTGTCAGATTTTGATTTGTAGCATTTAACGGAACAAAATGTATAGTGTTCTCCAAAATGCGTCCACACATTTTTAACAACATCTTCAGAGCAAATTGCAATGATGCTACTGATTATTGCAATTCCATCAGCTCATTAGGACAAGAGAAGGAGCCAGGACTTGGTTCCGTCTTAGAGTAGTCTAGATGTACCGACAAATTAGGTGAAACAGACAATCTATCCATAGGAGTAGGCGGATGTGACAATTCTGAATCTAACTGGCTCTGCACTCAGTCCTCCGGAGCCTTTGGCATTGCAGGGGTCATTGATCTTTGCATTGAGAGACATAGCTCCAGGAGGGAGTTGTTGTCTATCTCTCCTTCATTAAATCTATACTGTGAATTATTGTCATTTACAGCAATTGGTTCCACAGTATCTGGTACTGGCAAGTTTTTCGCCACAGTTTGATTGGACTGAAAGAATGAAGTAATTGCACCAACAATCTCTGGAGCCGGTTTCTTAGCCTTACCTTTACCATCCTTTTTACCCAGTCCCACCACAAGCTATTTTCCATGCATTCCCTGCATATTATTGTTCGATGTGGAGCCCTTTCTACAAGTGATCATCTTACTTCTTTAATAAGTTTACAGGAAATTGTAGTTAGGCAACTATGAATAGTAGGAACTGCAGAAGTTAAGTAATGAGGCTATGATTAAATCAACACTGAAGTGAAAGGGAGAATTAACCTCTTTATAGGGCCATTTTAGGTTTAACTCTCTGGTAATTTTACAGCAGTGTTATCCTCGCACCTGGATCAAAGGAAAAACTCCCAGGCACTCCAAGTGCTTATTGGTACCACTGAGATGCTCACTTTAGAGCAATTGGACGGCCATCAAGATCACATGAATAATATCAATGATCATAATGAATTCAAGCTGCAGCCCTGTGCAGCTGTTAATAAGTTTGCAGTCTCCCTGCAAACTCTTGCTCCTCGTATAATGCTACCTGAATTGACTCAAAAGGCAGTAAACAGGAAAGAGTCTTTTCACCCAGAATCACTCAGACTCAGCATCCAGAATCTGCAGGTAACTCTGTTAATAAATTTGATTAAGGGTTTCTGGTAAACTTCAGGTCACCAGTCACCAGCCAGCATCCTAGGGCTGCGACTCAAAGCCAGACCCAAATCTAATATAAGAGAGTATGAGGGTGCGAGGGATTCGTGGATGAGCAACTGAGAAAATGAGCACTGAGCCATTGAACAAGTAAGTGGATCAGTGGGTATGCAGCAGAAGCAAAGGCAGAGCTTACCGACTGTTCACGGCAGTCACCTCCCAGTTCTCCAAATTGATGAGCTGCTGGTCGGTAGCATGCCCCCTAGTTTCAACTTCTTTCAGCTTTCCTTGTCTTCCACAGGGCAGCTCAAGGGTCCAAGGCTCAGCAACTTCCAATACTCTACGTTCTCAGCACTCCGAGGAGCGGACCTACGGACGTGCTATGTCAAGCTGTACCTCACCTCAGCCGCTTCCAACAAAACCTCATTATTAAGTGATAGGAACTTGTTAGATAAAGTTCCTTTTTATAAATGTAATTATATTTTTATTTTTTAAAAGCAGCATTGACTACGCGATGACGTCAGCAGCATGTGCCGCTATTTCTGGTGGCCATTTTGAATAATTAAGCTACCACTTACCGATACGACCTTGTCTCTCGCGGCACTGTTTCCATTCATTTGTTCCATTGGAGATCTGTAAGTAGATACTCTTCATGTTGATATGCATCTATTTCCACTTCCAAGACTTCTTATTTTAGAGGGACTATTCTCTTTCCATTTATATAGGAGTTTAAGAGCTACGACTCATACACATTATCATCTGCTTATATACAAAAGTCCCAAGTGGTTTTGAGCGTTCAGCACCATTACTATCATTCAGAGCCACCCAAGTTCTATCCAGTGAGTAGCCATATTCTTTTTCGGGTACTAAATTAACTCTCCCCTTTTTTAGCTGTCATCTTGGTTATTGAACGCCAATTAAGGCTGTCTACCATTTGTACATGATTTATTCGACGCGAGTCAGCAGAATAACATTATTAGGAATATCCTAGTAAGATCCACCTTTTGTAATCTATTTGAGTGATATTCCAGTCGTATCCAGGCTACAAGTGAACCCTTCTCTTCGCCCCTTCTCCAGTGAATAGTTTCCCACCGTGGGACAAGTATGGCCGCTTTCCCTGGTGACAGCACTTACCTGATGCAAGAGAGCTACGCAGTAGCACCAGCACTACTACCAGGACACTTTCCTGGTAAGTTAGTACTTTGGGTTATGTGACACTGCCTTTAGAATACATACTGTTTGTTTCCATTCTATCCACTGAACAAACAGACGTCTTATCATTATCAAACAGGGTACACAGTTTATTTGCAGCCCAAGTATATCAGAGGGTTCCCCTCAAGAAGAGAATAGACTTGGTTCCAAGGAACAATAAGTAGAAGGTGTGAATCATTTACATAAATAAAAAAGAATTCTCAGGATGACAACATACATACACAGATACCTATGTTAGCTAATTAAGGGCTTATAACAGAGGGTTACCATGTCAGTGATGTAGATATTTCTAAGTGGTAATACCTTAGATTCGCATTATGTTTTTGAGCATGTGGAGTTTATTATTAACAATTACTGATTACTATGTTTCTAGAATAGGAGACATATAACCAATACATTCATGTCCTTAGATCATTGCCTAAAAACTCAGGTTATCTTTGTTGATGTTTCTTTGTAGAAATCCTATGATTAGAAGCCCCGATGAAGAGTACAACACGAAAATCATTGGGCATTTGTTTTAATTAAATTCATGAAAATAATTGATTACTAAATGGTCATTTGAAGAACGTATTTTTCACTCATTACCCCTTCAACTTGCATAGCTTGCACACAATTGTATACATTGGCATGAATTAAGTAGTAGCAGGTAAGGTTACGCCTCAGGAACCACTTGCTACTTCCTCTTAACTGTGTGCCTAATTTAGGTAACAAGATAGCGTGCAGGCGACGTAAGTTCCCTATTCATTGTTACATAGACAACCTAGATGCCAAGGTTGTGATTTCTCTCCCCCGCACTGGAAACACATATAAATAGCTCAATTTTAAACCATATGAGTCAATCTTAAATCTATGGGTTAACCACCTAATCTCACTATATGTTGGAGTACATTGTGTCAATTTCATCAGCTCATCTAATCAAGCCAGAATATGTGCAAATGGTGCAAAGAGTGAACAATGGGTGTTTGAAATCATGGGCTAAACATGCCAAGCTCCTGACATGTGTGGAAGATGAACCAGGTCCAATGGTTATGATACCATTGGCGAATGTGACATTGTTCTTCCAAAGACACTGAAAGAAGCATGTGGTAGATAACAAAGGCTGCAAAAGTACAGTTGATGTTTCTGGGATGGGAGCAGGGACAGCCGTTCTGATTGATCGATATTGGTCTTTTGGGTCTAGGGCCTACATGAAACTTCCCAAGGATTGGAGAGGAACATGCTCCTTGGTTCTCATCCATGTTCCAGTATTAGAGATTCCTCAGAGTGACATGAACAAGAATTTACAAAAGTAGATGCTCATTTGAGAAAAAGAAGATCGCTTGAATGTTTTTAATCGAACCAGAAGAAAGAATTACTTCTCAGCCAAGTCAATAGAATCATTTGACTCCATTCCATATGAACACAGGTTGCTCAGCAAGACTGCTTCAATATTTACGACTGTTTTCATGCCTAGGATCCAGACGATGGCCAATGACACATGGTTGCAGATTACAAGATGGGAGCTTCTGCAGACAATCAACACCACCATAAATGGATTCAATACTATCAAGGAAGAGGTGAGTGCCATACAACTAATGACCCTGCAGAACATATATGTCCTTGGCATGATCACAGCAATGGAAGGAGGAGTTTGTGCCAAAAGTGGGCCATCATGTTGCACATTCATACCTTCTCAGGATGACGAGAATGGGACCTTGACATAGGCCATAACATTGCTAACGAACCTGGATAACAAGATGGAAGACGACACAGAGGACATCACGGATGACAGTTGGTTTGCGTCCATAGTCTCATAGATTCCACAGTGGATTCCAAACATCTTCAAGTTTCTTTGAGCAATATTGGTGATGGTGATGTTTGGATTCTGTGTAATCAGGATAGTGGCCGCCCAATGCAAAAAGATGGCAAAGAAAGCAGTAGGAATGAAGATCATGATCAATGTCAAATCTGGGTTTGGACATAAGGAATTGACTGATGAAGATGTCAGAAAATACATAGAGGCCAGCATCGTAGCACCTGTAGGAACAAAGTTCCTGTATACAAAAAATCATAAGAAGTACATGGGATGATGGGTCTATTACGAATACGAATTGTAATACGAATGGGCAGTGCAACTACATGTCCTGGAGTGTAAATGAGCATGTCACATCAGCCAGCACTCTGAGGGGGGTGATGAAGATCTGGAATCCAAAGAAGCACTTCTATCAAGATGAGGAAACAATTGAAGTGGTGGTCGATGACTCGACCAGAGGGGGGGATTGTAAAGCAGCAGTTACATGCCTCTGCAGGAAATCCCACCTCCTACCCCCTGTATGTTGGAAGCCTGAGATTGTGCAATGTTTAACACCAGCTGCTGTGACCATGCCACAGCGAATACTCAAAAGAAATTACCCACTGAGAAAAACCCTGTCAAATGTATCCCCGAAGAGACGACAATCTGAGGAAGGAACTCACCAAAGGAATATGAGAAGGAGCAAAAAGAAGAGCTGGTGATGTCACGAAAGACGAGCGTAACACCCTGAGGATACTGGTTGAAAGAATGCAGATGACAAAGTTAAGAATTGAGTAAACTATCATATGCGAAAAGAAGATTGCATGCATGTGAAGCACTGCAGAAAATGCAAGCCGTTCAATACCTGTACAGGCACTGTAACACAAGTAGATTAAGTAATCTTAGAAGCTGGCTATATGTAGTGAATAGACAGCAGCTTAAGCCGGCATTGTATAGAAACTGGGCATCGGTGTCATGAATTTAGTAAGCCAGGACCCATGGAGAGAAAAGGCGAGAACTGTGTTGCAGCAAAAATAAGCTGTGATTGTTGAAACGAATGGCAAGTCTGTCTGGCCTGGTGTCAAAGATGAAGCAGCCAAGGGGGTTATCTATTCTCGAAGGCAGTGAACATGAGAAGCTGAATCATCCCTTTCTAAGGTGCAAAGAAAGAACACCAATCGTGCCAAGTTTTATTCATTTAAGTCATTTAAAAGCTGAAAACTGGACAAAATCTTGGTCTCCTGTCACGTGAGTCAAGAATGAAAGTAGAGTTGAGCATGGAGTCCTAGAACAACGATAGTGAGTGCTCACACTCCCACATATATTCCCAGAGACAAGAATACTTTGCAATGCCAAGTTCAAAGACAATCTACATGGCAAAAGGCATGGTTGATGAAAGATGGTAGGCTAATTGGGTGAGGAGGTAAAGTCAAGTCTACCTGCTGACACTTGGGTCTGGGCTTATATGCTGCTAAGTGAACCAAATGTTCCAGACATGGCACAAGCATGTCAATGAATTATGGATGACCGTATAACAAAGGGCCTTATAGTTTGAAGACCAATGATAAACGGTCTACTTAATAATGTTGAAGATGACATGTTTTAGAGGTAGGAATAAGTTGTTCACCTGACAGTAGATAGCCAATCACAATCCCAGCTCAAATAGAACGTATACTGAGATGTTCCCCTTGAATGTATCACAATCCCTCTTAGGTTTTTCATATTTGCAATGTAATATGACGTCATGTCTGACATATTTTTTGCATATAAGGATATTTTTATGAGAAATACACTGAGAGCTTGAGTGAACGTCCATTGATGTCCGTTGTAACTCCCTGTTTTAGATAATGATTAATAAATCAGCACCATTGCCATCTTCCTGAGTTGATATGATTATTAGATGTCAGAGTTACTCTCGATCCCCATCCATTACATGCACAATACCTAAAGGACCATAAGCTCAAGAACATGACACAGATACAGGAAAGACTGGGATATCATCACAAGTGCAATGTTCATGGATGCCCAGTATCCAAAAAACACAATTGGTATTTTAGATTGTTGTGTACAGGAATGTGTCAGCAATTTAAATGTGATTGGTATTCCAACTTCACTATGTGTTATACGGAATGGTATAAATCACAAGGCCTATTCCAGCATTAAGGACAGGAAATCTAAATTACACTTGTGTCATATAGAAAATTGTGTACAACTTCAACAAGAATATTTCAGACATTTCATTTTACTTACAATTAGGGAGATGCAGAGCCACAGAGGAACTAGTATAAACATTCCAATTCATTCTTACTTACATATATTTCATTTGGAGTCCTTGCAGTTGAAACTCAAAGGAACCTGGTGATTGAAGGGTGTGGGGGTTTGAAACAGCTTAAATGGGGAAATTGAAACTCTTTACAGAATTCAACCTCACAGGCCTAACCCCACTTAAGAATTTACAGTCATAAAACATGAATCACCTACACAAAAGGTCTTGAGTCTGTCAAAACTGGTTCCGGAGGCCAGCCCCAGCCTTAGCAGATGGTCAAGCTAATGAACAGAATTTCAAAGTAGTTTTCATCATACATTAAGCTCCAAACAGCTCAAACAAACTGCATTAGCCCATGGAGTCAAGGAAAGATTACTGAACTACATGGACAGAAGAGGACATTTTCTCTCACAAACATTAATATAATTTAAAAAGTGTATATACGCGAAGCAGTGCCACTTCCACTTGGAAGAAAAAATTAGCAACTCCACAATACAAAACCTGATTCAAAGTAACATGAGAGAAATCTCACATTAAATGATAAATCACTAAGTTGATTACTTTGTCGCAATGGAAGCTCCAATCGACAAACATTTTCATAGTTTGCAGATTGAAGGCATATCAATAAGAATTGTGCAATGTACAAACCCCTGCATTCCCTGATTTTATATACACAAATTGGCCCACGTGTAATGTGGAAAGGCTGTTTATAAAAACAAATTCTACATAGTCCCTAGAAAAGGTCACAACTCCAGCCCAAAAACACATGCAGGTTGAACATTGCATACAAACATATTACATGTTGTGCAGGCATGTAGATTAAAAGTTGCACATGCAAGTAGCTTGAAAACAATACACAGGCAGGTGAATTTACAGCTGCATACATAGCTAGTACAGCATGCAAGTAACACACTTTTGTTTAGGGAAAGTCACACATGCATGTTTAGAGAAAGTTGCACCCATGTATTTTGAGAACACAGCATACATGTGGTTCAGAACAGGGTAAATACATCCTTGAGAGCATTTTCAAATTTAACCCTGCTGGAGCCACATTAAGTTAACCATTGTCTTCACTGAAGGACCTATCCATGTCAAACACATTCAGTACCTCACACCTTTATAGAGGAGTTTGTTGACTGTATGTATACTAAAAAGCGATTATGTAAGCAACGTTCTCCAATACCATGTTTGTCTTGATACTGGAGAAAATAAAATGTTTCTAAACCCACTTGTCTCATTTTGAACTGCTATAATTGAATAATTTGGTGTTGTTTAGAATGAATGTAGAATATAAATGGCTAATATGTTTAGTATATTTTAGAATACTATATATATATGTATATATTTATATATGACATGGCCACGGTAGTGGCCATGTAGTTATGGTTAAGTTGCTGTTTCCATAGGAAGAGCACTTTTTGGGCGGCTTATAACTTCGCTCTCCCTGGACGAATCCTCATCAAATTTTGCAAAAGAAGAATTTGGGTCACTCTGAATTCGTTTGCAAAGTTTAGTGAGGATTCGTCCAGGGGGGGCAAAGTTATAGGGGGGTCCCAAAACTTTTTTTTTCCCATAGACATAACGGGGAACAAACTTTGCTCACGCCTACAGCCCAAACCGCTGGACGGATTTACACCAAATTTTCGGCAGGAGCGGCGGCTTGGTCCCGAAAGCGTGCTTTGCTTTATTTGGTGTAAATCCGTCCAGTAGTTTTTAAAAAAATGACAAAAATGTAAGTGAAAAAAATTAGTGATATCTGTGTTCGCTTCGCGGACACACTTCCCTGTTCGCTCCGTGGACAGGACGGTGATTGGGCAAGCAGCTTGCGTGATGTCTGCGGACATCTGACGTGCTCTCTCATATGATGCAGTGAAAGCGTGCAGTGTGTCTGTCTTCAGAGACGCCAGCCATCTTTGTTCCCCGCCGCCTGCACAGTAAGTCTTGTGTCTGTCTCCTGTTCCTCCCACCCCCGCTCTTGCCCTGTGTGTCCTTCGTGTCCCCCCCACCCCCACTCATGCTCCGTGTCTCCCCTGTTCCTCCAGCCCCCGCTCACGCCATCGGCACACAGTGGCCAGCGGAAGGCCGAGGAGCGGGATCTGCCGCCTGCACACGAACGATGTGTGTCTATCTCCCTCCGCCCAGCCCACGCTCATGCCCCATGTGTCTCTCTCCCTCCCCCCATCCCCGCTCATGCCCCGTGTGTCTCTCTCCCTCCCCCCACCCCCGCTCATGCCCCGTGGGTCTCTCTCCCTCCCTCCACCCCCGCTCATGCCCTGTGTGTCTCTCTCCCCCTCCCGCCCTCCCCCCGCTCATGCCCCGTGTCTCTCTCCCCTTCCCAACCCCCCACTCATGCCCCGTGTGTCTCTCTCCCTCCCCCCACCCCCGCTCATGCCCCGTGTGTCTCTCCCCCTCCCGCCCACCCCCGCTCATGCCCCGTGTGTCTCTACCCCTCCCCGCCACCCCCGCTCATGCCCCATGTGTCTCTCTCTCTCCCCCGGCCCCGCTCATGCCCCGTGTGTCGCTCCCCCTCCCGCCCACCACTGCTCATGCCCCGTGTGTCTCTCTCCCCTTCCCCCCACCCCCCGCTCATGCCCTGTGTGTCTCTCCCCCACCTCCGCTCATGCCCTGTGTGTCTCTCCCCCTCCCGCCCACCCCCCGCTCATGCCCCGTGTGTCTCTCCCCCTCCCGCCCACCCCCCGCTCATGCCCCGTGTGTCTCTCCCCCTCCCGCCCACCCCCCGCTCCTGCCCTGTGTGTCTCTCTCCCTCCCCCCGACCCCCGCTCATGCCCCGTGTGTCTCTCCCCCTTCCGCCCCCCACTCACGCCCCGTGTCTCTCTCCCCTTCCCCCACCCCCCACTCACGCCCCGTGTGTCTCTCTCCTTCCCCCGTACCCCCGCTCATGCCCCGTGTGTCTCTCTCCCTCCCCCCCACCCCTGCTCATGCCCGTGTGTCTCTCTCCCTCCCCCCCACCCCCACTCATGCCCCGTGTGTCTCTCTCCCTCCTGGCCACCGCCCGCTCATGCCCCATGTGTCTCCCTCCCATCCACCCCTCGCTCATGCCCCGTGTGTCTCTCTCCCTCCCCCCAACCCCGTTCATTCCCCGTGTGTCTCTCTCCCCTTCATGCACCGTGTCTGTCTCCTGTTCCCCTCATGTGCTGTGTCTGTCTCCTGTTGCCCCCCACGCCTCCCGCTCATGCCCCGTGTCTGTCTCCTGTTCTCCCCACCCCCTGCTCATGCCCGTGTCTGTGTCCTGTTCCCCCCACCCCCTGCTCATGCCCCGTGTCTATCTCCTGTTGCCCCCCACCCCCCTGCTCATGCTTCGTGTCTGTCTCCTGTTCCCCCCCCGCTCATGCCCCGTGTCTGTCTCCTGTTCCCCCACCCCTCACTCATGCCCCGTGTCTGTCTCCTGTTCCCCCCACCCCCCGCTCATGCCCCTTGTCTGTTCTCCCCACCCCCCACTCATGCCCCGTGTCTGTTGTTCCCCCCACCCCCCGCTCATGCCCCGTGTCTGTCTCCTGTTCCCCCCACCCCTGCTCATGCTCCGTGTCTCTCCTGTTGCCCCCCACCCCCTGCTCATGCGCCGTGTCTGTCTCCTGTTGCCCCCCACCCCCCCTCATGCCCCGTGTCTGTCTCCTGTTCCCCCCACCCCCCGCTCATGCCCCGTGTCTCTCTCCTGTTGCCCCCCACCCCCCGCTCATGCCCCGTGTCTGTCTCCTGTACCCCCCACCCCCCTTTCATGCCCCGTGTCTGTCTCCTGTTCCTCCCCACCCCCCGCTCATACCCCGTGTCTCCCTCATGTTCCTCCCCACCCGCTGCTCATGCCCCGTGTCTCTCTCGTGTTCCCCCCACCACCGCTCATGCCCCGTGTCTCCCTCATGTTCCTCCCCACCCGCTGCTCATGCCCCGTTTGTACCCTGTTCCCTCTCACCCCCCGCTCATGCCCATGTGTCTCCACTCTTCCCCCCTACCCCCCGCTCATGCCCTGTTGTGTTCTTTATACACCCCACATTCCCTTTCCATGGTGGGCATCTTGGTAAAAGATTGGTGTAGGAAGGAAAATCTTTTTGTTTTTTTTACTACCCGGCGTTCCCACTTTGAGGACATAAGATGTTAGTGATCTTCATCTATTGAAAAGGATGTTATGGTGACGTTGCACTAATAAAAACCTTTAAAATTTAGTATAAAAAAAATGTTACAGGGACGTTATGGTTAAGTTGCACTAATAAAAACCTATGAAATTCAATGAAAAAACTTTGTTAAAGGGATGTTATGGTTAAGTTGTGCTACTAAAAACCTATGAAATTCAGTGAAAAAACTTTGTTAAAGGGACGTTATGGTTAAGTTGCGCTACTAAAAACCTATGAAATTCAGTGAAAAACCTTTGTCAAAGGGACGTTATGGTTCCAAGTAAAACCGAAAAACCCTTGAAATTCGCCAGTTATGGTAAGATAAGCAACCATATCTCGCGCCACCACCGTGCACTGCAAAGACTAACACCCAGGACATCAAAGATGACATCACAAATGTCATTGATGACATCACTGATGACATCACATGTCTGGCTCACTCTTTTTTCTTTTGCTGACATATCTGGGCCACATGGTTTTCTTCAGTAACAGTCAGAAACTAAAAAATGTATTTTATTTGTAGACGTATCCTTCAAGTAGGTTCTTACATTAATTCCCTTAGAGTCACATCATATGAAACATATACATACGGGAAGACACAAGCTTGAAAGACAGCAATCCTTTTTGTGCATAAAGATAATCAATAGACTTATGAGCACTTTCTGATAGTTCTGTTTTTTTTTTTATGGCTGTACTTTCCCTGTATATGGTCATATTTGTATATATTGTACTCACACTACTTTCCTTAGGGTCCAATCACATCAAGTGATACATATACCTAGGGTAAATAGCAGCTTTGAAACAGAGCAATCATTTATTTGCATGAAAATAATCTGTTAAATTATGAATTGTTTCTGCTACTACTTGTGCTTTTTTGCTAACTTCACTTTCCCTGTATATACCCAAATTGGTATGTGTTCTTGTGTCTTTGTGTTTTGTCTATAGTAATGCAATTATGTAATACATGTGTTTTATTAGCTACTTATTACATATTTCACAGTACACAAAAATCTGTTAAGAAAACAATTATCTTTTCATTATTCAACATATTAACATTACGAATATGATACCTTCATCTTGTACACTGCACACAATGTTATGTTTCTGTATGAGTAGCTTAGTATACTATATAGAACCCCATAATAGAATGCTATTTATATCAATGCATCGTTCAATGCACTAATTAGGGTATGGTATTAATTGCGATGATCCTTGACACTTGTTTCGCAACATTATAATAAGAATCCCTTGTACACATATTTCATGAAAAATACATACACATGTGATGTCATCAGTGATGTCATCAATGACATTATCAGTCTGCACGTTGAGACACCTAATCCCATTGAGATGCCCTCACATAAGGAATGGCCTGCTACCACAGAAGCGCTATAAGAGTTAATATCCTGTAACTCGAAATATTATCATACATACATGTTTTCCTAGATTCAGAAATCTATCTTTTTCACCCTTAAAAGAGAGCTGTGAGAAAACTCCTAAACAGTAATCATGCATTATAAAGAAGAACATACCCCCTTTCAGACCTGTAAAGAATATTTAAATTTACCTGGGACTTCATGAACTTGGGAACTCTTTCTTATGACTCATTCCTCTATTTAGCCCCAGAAATGCTTGGTGAGTTGCAATATAAAATATGCAAACATGGCTGTGTCCCTCTGATGAGAACAAGCATGACACAATAAGTTGTTCAATCCATTTGTATATCATTGTGGTCACATCCATAAGGGCAGTGCAGCAACGAAATGCTGGGCAGTTATTCTGTGAACAACAGTACCGACATAAACCCCAGACAGGGGTTTCAGGCTGGTTGTGCATCATCAGTTGAAGCTTAGCATCTCTAAGCACAGTGAGCAGAGTCCATCTCTGAACTGCCCTTAGTTACGTAGGGTTGAACCAACATATTTTCAAAATTGTGAACATTTTTGGAGTCTCCCTACTTTCACAGACGAGTAACATACATGAGCCTAGCTGTCTGGCCCCATCCACATCTACCTTTCTGCTCGTTAAAAGATACAGTGAGCTAAAACCATCAGGCTATTTTCCCACGCTTGTTTTCAGTGGAGGGGCTCCCATGTTTTTACATGACTTGGAATATATACGCATTGCATATAGTGGGGGCTGTGGGGTGACCCCTAGTTAATCCTCTGATTGTGAGTTCATAGCGGTGCCGTCATACAGTAGCTCTTCAGTTGTGACATCATATCTGGCTGATGATGCTATAGCCCTTTCTTGTGATGCCAGTGACCATTCTATTTAACACTTTGTGTCCCATCTCCCATGTGAGGAATGAATCATTTCATCGGATGCAGCTCTTTTCAGAAACAGTGTAAATTTAAAACCAACCAGAAAATCCATTTTTATTTTATAGTGCAAATAAATATAAAGTCCCCACAGTGCATTTTAGAAGTGACCTTGTCATTCCCCACATGCATAAAGGGCCCACGGGCTCTGTGTGGTGACTTATTTTGCTTCTTTCTTTTAAGCACATATTTTACTGTTTGTCTTGTAGCTATGGTTACGCCTGCAATAACGATATAAGTGCGGGAAGGTTATGTTGCACATTTTGGTAAACATATATGTTTCTCAAAATAGGGTTTCACGGATGGAATGCAGACAAAATACTGATAGTCGCGGATGTTGGCAACGGGTTAGTAGTTCCTATGCTGTCTTTTTTATTATTAGGTCCCTCATTGTCCTCTCCTGCTTAACAAAATGGCCTCTACTGGATTCGCCAATCGGGCTAATGCCAAGGGAATATGCTCAGAATCCTCTCCCCCCCTAATACATAATGATTTTTCACTGCACATTTTAACAGGTCAAGGTTAAAAAAAATAAAAAAATAAAAATAAAAACGGCATGCATTTAAACATATTGGGAGGAAAGCAGTTTCATGATTAGGCTGCGCCTACATGTGCAATTTTTTATTTGATGTGTGTAATGATTCTATTGTGCTCCAACTTTTATCTTTCTTACTTTGTTTCTTTCTCTTTTTATTTCATTATTTCTTTTTCTGTATTTTGATTCAAACCATACATCTCAATATTTAAACCTGCTGCATTTTATGGAATCAGTAAATTCAGTAGTTTTGTGAAGCAGTCTATCAATGCAAGGTTCTATAAAGATCAGAATTTTCGCGGGTTCTTCGGGTTTCGTGTACCTAGAGTAATGAAGGCTTCCCACCTTCATTCTTGATAACCTTGAAGACTAGCAATGTGCGTACCTGTGTGGTGTCATTTAAGCAGAAGTAGCAGGTGAAACCACATATGCAGGTGTTTCAATGGTAGGGCGGGCTTACACATTTAGGGGTCGATTCATGGAGCAAACGTGCGCCGACAATCCCAGCGCAAGCAGGCGCAAGGTGGCGCAATCGTGAGAAACACAGCGCACGCGCACGCGTGCGATTCAAGGAAGACGCTGTGCGGGTTTCCCGCTGTCCGTGCGCCAAATCCTGCCATGGCGCACGTGGGCACACACGGCGTGCGCTACGCGCACAGCAAAAGCGCACATAGCGTGGCGCACACAACCAAAGTGGGCGGAACAGTGGGCGTAACACGCGGAATGGGGAATAACGCGTGAAAAAGAAGGCATAACTGGGGAAGTACTGCAGGGAACTACACGGAACGCCCACATGCACGCGAACAACCCGTATTCATGGATTTGAATATGGGAAACCCGCGCGCGGCAAAAGACGCACACAGGCGTCAACGCGTCCGCCACACGAATGCAGGCGGAAGCGTCCCCGCGCACAGTATAAAAGTGCGCGCAAACAACAAACTTGTATATACAGCTACGATGAATGCCCCATTTATCGTGGGACACCGCAGGAGGAGGAGAATAGCCAGGGCACGCATTTTCGCACCACGGACAAGCCTTTTTGGGATGCCTGACGACCAAGTCTACGGCAGTTATAGGTTTCCACCCCATATCATCCTAGACCTGGTCAGGGAGTGGGAAGATGACCTTACATCCCCCACCCTTTGCTCCCAAGCATTGAGCCCCTTGGAGAAGGTGCTCAATGTCCTGCATTTTTTGGCCACTGGGTCATTTCAGCGGACTACTGCCATAGTGGGGGGGGTCTCACAGGCCACGCAGTCACGCTGCCTACACCAGGTACTGGCAATCATGACAGCGTGCCCCTCGGTCCGCAGGCACATATACATGCCCAGAACACCCGCAGAAAGGCAGGCCATTGTCCTGGGTTTTTTCAGGGTGGCACACTTCCCCAAAGTGCTCGGTGCCATAGATTGCACCCATGTGGCCCTACGTCCACCTAGGGCCACTGAGCACATCTACCGAAACCGCAAGCACTGGCATTCCATCAATTTACAGGTGGTATGCGATGCAAAGGGAATCATCACCTCTGTCTATGCAAACTACCCTGTCTCCACCCATGACAGTTTCATATACAGAATGTCCGCCCTGAGCCGGGCCCTGGAAGCTGGGCAGCATGGCGACACATGGCTCCTAGGTGAGTACAAATTCCCTTGCACATGCATGCATGTCACACACACACACACAAATGCACAAACCCCAATAATCACAACCATTTACGCCTCCCCAGGGGACAGTGCCTACCCTCTGAGCAACCACATGATGATGCCAATCCGGAACCCCACCACACCACCCCAGGTAAGATACAACGCCGCCCATATTGCAACCAGGGCCATAGTGGAGCGCACATTCGGAGTGCTCAAGTCACGTTTCCGCTCCCTTGACCGCTCTGGCGGGCAGCTACTCTATGCACCCCCAGTAGTGTGCAGGATCATTGTGGCAGCATGTGTCCTGCACAATGTTGCAACACGGCAGGGCGTACCGGTGGACATGGTGGTGCCCCCACATCCCCAACCACAGGCACAGGCGCTGCCCATGGGAGGGGACAGGGCACATGGCGAGGAAGCCCGGACCCAGCTTGTGGCCACATTTTTCACCTAAACTCCCACCCCTGCGGAGTGCACACAGGCCTGGCACATACCAGGTGACAATCGATGATGACAAAGAGACAGTCAACTGTCACAACCCTACCACCCTGAGATAGTTGCCATGGAAGTGCCACATTGTCTGCATCCCTAGCTACTGAAACACAAGCTATCCTGTGTGACCAAAATGCGCACATATGACATGACATTATATGGCATTTGTAAGGTGCCTATACACAAGTATTTCAAGGTGCGATGAGGCAGGGAGGGGGGAACAAGGGAAGACAGACAACGATACTACTAGGCCAGGTGTCATTTAGATTGTGCAAGTGCAGGGGTATGGGGAAGGGAAAGGTGCAAGGGGAAGGGGAGGGGAGGAGTGCAGTACAGGGTAAGTAGACTAAAAAACAAATAAATAGGCCAGCTGGTGGCAACTGCAAAGGTAAGTGCAGACACGTGCTGGGAAGGGGGGGCTGTAGGGATAGAGAGACAGTCCCGCAGTGCAGGGGTTGCCAGGGAGGCAGTGCAAGTGGAGAGTGGCTGGGCCATGGACCGAGGTCGGTGAGAGTGGCCCAGTTGCAGATCCAGTGCAGTTCCAGTGAAGAATTTTGCAAGGGAGAGGCAGAGAGAAAGCAGAAGCAAAGAGGGAGGGCTTGAGGTGCTTCCGGAACCGGAGATGGTTCTCCTCAAGTTCCAGTGAGGCAGGAAGGCTGTTCCAGAGGGAGGCCCCTGCCGCGGAGAGAGATCCACCCCAGCTAGTTGCTTTGAGAAGCGGATGACCCTGACATGCAAGGTGTGAATCACACACACCTGCAAAACAGGCCATGGCCATCACTGTTATGTCACTCAAACCCTCCCAAACCACAACATGACATGGCAAGCAATACCCATACACCAACACAGTACCAATAAGGTACACATTGCCATGTCAAAAATGTACAGTGGCATCAGACAATGATGCCTGACATGGAATCAGATGAAATGACTGACCAACAACCTCCCACCCAAAATAAGTCATTTCCAAATGCATTACAAAAGTTGTAGACGTAACATAACAATGAATGCCTGTCTACATGCACATTGTGCATTGCAAAATCAACACTGCAGCTTCTGTGTGCTGTGTCCAACTCCTGCAACACACTGCTCAGTGCACAGCACAGTGAACAGCCATTGTGCGTGATGCACACACTGAGCATCACATCTAAGCGACAGACCACATCAAAAAGCAAATTAGGCATGTACAGGATCCATAATTGGTCACAGAACATGTGCTGTAGGGACACAGTGGGCACCAGAAGGCAAACAGAGTGGATATGCAAGGGTGGTTGTACATGTAGTGCATCATAGTGCAAGTGTGTGTGGTCAGTAAGGACATGCACTCAACATATGCATGTGCAATCAAGTGACCATCAGTGTCCTCTGCACATCACATGTGAACATTCACCATGTGTACACCCCAGCATGTCAAACCACAACTATCCCCTCGCACCTGAAAGGTAAACACAACACATGAACGGGCATTGATCAGCAGAACACAACATGTACATAGGATACCACCATTACAATGTCAGAGTTCCCATCACACTGCAGGGCAAGGCAACTATCAACAACAAACCCCCCCCTCCCTCACAAATGACCATGACCCACTGAACAACTACACCTGGGTCATGGAGCCTTCAACCCTCAATTTCACCTGGCCACAGGATCACCCTTCCCCTTCGTCACCATCTCCCACCTTGTGTGTAAAAAGGTGCCTGCACCCTCAGAGTCCACCCTCATTTGCAAAATCACAAAATCCAAGCCAGAAAAACGAACCAGAACACCCTCCAGTAGATGACTTGACGTAGCAGTACCTCACAAAGGCCAAGTACTACCACAATGATGTAACAACCAAGGTAGCACAGTAAAACAATGTCACAACAGGATGTGAACCATGTGTGGTACATAACATAGAATGATGCACCATGAACGGATATGTACTATCACAGGTCCCGTGTACAGGCGCGGGAGTGTCATGAAACAACCACCCCCACCGTGTCCCGGGTGCCTACAAGGTCAACACACACAGGCCTCTGAGACCCTGGTGGGGAAGGAGGGTCAGGGATATGCAGTCGGAACAGGTGTTGGCACACTGGATAACTGGAATGAGTGGCAGGAGAGGGGAGGAGAAATGACACATGAAAGTAGGGAATGCACGAAAATGTACTACCTGCATGAACACATACACAATCCAAACAAACTTGGACATCATTGTCATGGCCTTCTGTAGTCCAGGCTTAGGAGTGGCACGAACCAACCACCCCCTCTAGGGTTTTGGCGCCTGCGAGTTTGGGGCTTACACAGGCATCCGCAACCCAAGCGGGGAAAGAGGGTTAGGAAATGTTGCTTGGATAGGTACGGGAAGCAGGAACACCGGGTAGAGGGTACAGGGTTTAAAATTGGATAGGACTCCGGGTGATTAGGGGAAAACAAACATACCAAATTGAATTACACATTCATCCATGCATTAGTGCACCTCCCAGCAAGCCTATGCAGAGCAGTTTGAAAGAAAAACAACAAGACACTTAGCTCTGGTTTTGAGTGCTGGCCTCCTGCCTGCGCACTCTCAGGTCCGGTTACAGGAGCACTGCAATGCTGCAAAGAGAGCCACAGTTAATAATCTGTACGTGCCCATTACACAAAAACACACCACCAAACATGCCCCATAGCAACAAACTACTCTACAAACAGACAATCTGGTGCAGATGCTTCGTACCCATATATAACATTACCCCTGTGATGGGTCATACACAGTCATTGCAGTAAGTCAGCCGCCGGTGGGTGCGTGGCAAATGGAACACCAATGTGTCACAATTCACACAACATGCAATGTTCCCTGGGTAAGCAGACAGACCCATATAGCAAGGCATGATTTCAGAACAAGTCGTGTTCCACCATGACCGAAACAAAGTTGGCAGTGCATGTATAAAAATGTACATGGAAATTAAATGACCCTGCACCCGAGTATGTCCCTTGCTGTATGTCCCTGTGAGCTGCCCCTTTCCATGTCTCGGAAGGCTACATGTTTGATACAAGTGCCTCAATGGACCTTGGTGTACTGGAGGGTATGTGCCACTGCCCCTGCAGGTGTCCCAGACAACCTTACAATCAACAGCCATCAGTCCACCAACACATCTGAGCTGCATTGTGTGCTTCAACACCAATATTCGTCCAAGCTCACCCTCAGTGCTGTGACTAAGCCTGCATGTGCAACTCGCCTGGTGCAAGCTTTGCTGTGTTGTGGCCCCCCTGTGCTGCTCACCTTGCCTGGAGTTCCTTGGAACACGTCAGCAGTTCTAGGATGTAGGTCTGCAATCCCTGTGCCTCTGCTTGTGCACACATGTTCATGTGGGCACCAACAAACGTGTCCAGAATTCAGACGTCCAATGGGCCATGTCTGCTGGCAAAGGTGCTCTGGAGGCTCATCCCCCTGCAGAAAGGGCATGAAACACATGATTAATGCTTTAAAGTCATATGTGTGTGTCTCTTCAGGCATCTCATTACTGGACCATGTCAGAGACTTACATCAGAAATCACACCATCAGTCCGTCTTTCACATACAAAGTGTGGAACACACTATCTACTGCATGAATTGCAACAAGCACGTATACAGTAAAGATAAGAAACATACTACACAATGCATAGCAATGAATGTACAAATTAATCATGAAACCCCCCATCTAGCAAAAGCTGAACGGTGGACAATAACACCGCAATCATCCCCACTAGGGGTGTCAACACAAGTCACACAGCACCAGACATGCCACAGATATGACAGTCCAAAGCCCTTGTGTAATAGGTTGTCACACCGAACCATCCTTGCAAGCCCATGGATAAGGGAGGCAGGAGTGGCATATGTGAGTCAAATACCCCAAGCAGCAAACAAATACGCAAGACAAGCCTGAAGGGCCCAGCTGGAACAGACAGTGGATGCCTTCAAAAGCCACAAAGCACTGCACCGTCACATGAAAGCACAATAGACAAGCAATTTTAAACTATATTAACTAATTACACTAACTATGAAAAACCTACATTACCTAATTAAACTAACTATCAAACAGAAACTTAACTAACTAAACTAAAAGAAAAATCAAAAATGGCCACATACGACCCGGGGGGGGAGGGGAGGCACCCAGGAGGGGGGAGGTACAGGGTGCTGCTCAACACCCACATGCGATGATGCTGAGCCAAAAAAAAAAAACTCCATGGGCTCAATGCCTGCACAGCCCGACCTATGTGGGAGATAGATGGTCGTCCGAGTCTGGCTCATCCTGGAAAGGAGGACGTGGCACAGTAGACTGGCCACGCCTAGCCGCAGCTTGCCCCTCGTCGGCAGCAAGTCTGCCGGATGGGTGAGCCTGGTTCTGTGTGGCGATGTGACGTAGGTCTGCATGCAGAACCTCACGTGATACACGTGCTTCCTCTTGCAAGGTAGCACGTGTAACACGGAGTTCCTCCTGCAAGGCCTGGATGGCCAACCGCTGCACCTCCCTGCAAGCCTGTAGCTCAGCTGAGATGGTACGCTCAAGCTGTGCAAACCTCTCCTCTGCCCGCTGCCTCTGGGACATCATAAGGACACCCAGAGTGGATTTGAGGGAAGCATACTCCTCCCTCAGGGCATCCATGTGCGCCTCTGCGTGAGCAGCAATTGCTTGACGCAGAGACGACATTTCAGCCTGGCGTGCCCTGTCTGAGGCTGCCATGCCCAGCCTGAGCATGCGGGCCGTGGACAGTGCCGCCTGCTGCTGGAGAAGCACCTGCCTAGCAGGGGGGAGCACAGATCGGGCCACACACTCCATGCTCTCAGCGATGTTCTCCATTGCTGCCCCCTGCCGTTCTGAATTGGCAGTCATGTCTTGCTCCCACTCAGTATACTGCGGTTGCGCGTTGCAACCGCGTTGCCGGGCTTGACCCCTGCGGGACCCAAGGACCAGGGGTCCTCGCTGTGTTGGCACCGCCCGCGGCTGCACGACTACATGCCCCCGTCGACGTGATGTCCCAGGCACATCAGTGACTGGTGTGGAGGGTGACCCTGCGTCCCGATCCACCACGGGCGGAGGAACCAAGACTGTCTGATCCCTCAGTGCAGGTGTCGCAGACAGAGGAGTGTCCACATCAGAATCACTCACCCCTGACACATGGACTTGATGCTCATCCAACTCAACATCGACGTCAGAGTCGTCATCAAGGCTGGACTCATAGGCAGCCAGAGACAAGATGGACTGTAGCACTTGGGGGTTTTCGTGGCCTACCACCCCACGACCCCCACTTGTGCCGGGTTGATGTAGTGGTAACAACCCTGTGTCTGGCATGACAACACCATCCTCCGCCTCCATTGCGTCATCACCTGAAAAATAGAGAGAAAAAAGGTCACTACACATGTCAGAAGCACACAACACACACACACACACACCGACAACAAACGCATCAGGCAGACATGTGACACACAATATATAACCTGGCATGCATGCTGGGTCAACTTTGAATTGCTTCTGTGATCAGACCTGTTGAAAGGTGGCAGTTTCCATGGAAGTGGGTCTATGCAGTGCAGAAAATGTGTACGCTACTCACTACCTACATGTACAAGGACTCCATGGTGTGTGCCAGGAAATGTGAAAGCAGTGCAAGGTCAAATTCAGGCATCACGTGCATTGTGCATTCAATGTGTACCATATCTAGCAGCCAAGCACCCCTCCACCCCAGTACAAAAGCAGGGATGCCTAGCATGGTATCAGAAGGCTGACCATACACCTGTGTATTGACAGGCAGTGTTGACTGGCATCAACAGCTTAATGTGATTCAAATGACAACACTGCAAATGATGATGGGACAGTAAGCAGGACACATGATGAAAACTCTGGAGGCCGCCCACGTGTGAAGAAGACACAACAACAGTTGGACAGAGTAAATGGCCATTGAACAGGCTGAGGCCTGTGAGCCACATTAAGCTGTTGATGCCAGTCAACACTGCCTGTCACACAGATTGTCAGACCCTAAACATGTGTGCAACGCAGTACTGAGCCACAGTTGACATGGGAAGGCTGATGAGATGCCATGCAATGTATGTCACCCAGGACTTGTATTACAGTGATCATCCAGTCAAGGACACATAGGGGCATGCGTGCAATGCACATGGAGCATGAATGGGCACTCATGTCCCTGCGGGACATCTGACCTATGCACAGTACAAGTGAGATACCCTGCATCAAGTACTAAGGCTGTACCGCACGGCATATGTCTGGCAGATTGTACGCTGCGCACAGGACGCATTAACAGGAAAGTACACATTGGCAAGATTGAAGCAGACCAGTGCAAAGGTGGAAATGGGGTGCAAAGTGGCGGAGGAGGGGCAAGGGAGCATGCCTACATGGAGTCCCCGCATGTAGGCAGAGGAGACATGCACATCAGTCATGCAATGACATTGTGCCTGGGCTGAGAGGAAGGTCACCCCACGCCACATGCAGAAGGGCCAGTGAGCTGGAACATGGACCGGAGGGGCATACTTGTAACCAGCATGCCAGTAGGGTGCAATAGTGGTGATGCGGACAGTCCCCGTCTGCTCCACATGTCCACCATCCAGCAGAGCAGACATGCATCACGGAAGCATTGCATTACTAACACATCAGAACCATGTACACGTCATATGTAGTGGCAATCATTCACAACACATCTCACAAGTGAAGCACACATGTCCTCAACAAACACGCATCAACACTCACTGGACTGGGCATCAAAGTCCAGCATCTCTCCCACTCCGACCAATTCAGGTGGTATGAACTCCGCAACGAGTGCCTCATGCGGAGTGAGCTCTTCCTCCTCTGATGCAGGCCCACCGCCAGTCACCAGAGTCAAGTTGTAATTAGAGGCACGCTTAGCCTTAGTGCTGCGTTTGATGTCATTCCAACGCTTTTTGCACTCTTGCGCCGTGCGCACCTCATGGCCGAATGAACTGACATGTTCCCCAACATGCTTCCAGTGGGTTTCACGTTGGGCAGCCGTAGTCTGACTATTGGCACCCACTAGCATGTCACGGCTGTGGCCCCAAACGTAGCGAAGTCCAGTTCCTGCTTGCAGAAAGGCTTCTTCCTCAACGTGCAGGAGGTCGTGGCTGTGTGTGGGGTCCCAGCCTGTGCTGCAGGTGCAACCTTCCTCCTCTTGGACTGTGGTGCAGACCCTGGCTGGCTAATGCCGCCCTGACCAGTATGGCCAGTGGGTTTGGTGGATTGAGCCAAGGGAGTGGCAGGTGGAGGGATGACCAAAGGCCTGACTTGTGTCAGTGGCATCTGGGTGCCCTCTAATGGACCCTGCGCAGCAACATCAGCTGTGGCAGGGTCATTGACCGCAACGGTCCTGGTTGGCAGACTCACAACCGGGGTGTTGTTGGGTGCATCTGCCCCTGCACTTGCCAACACCCGGCTGTTCGGGGCAGCAGATGACATAACTGCCCCAGGGACACGTATCTTGGTCTGAGCAGCCCAGCCTGCCCCTATGGTTACCCTCCTGGCCTGTTGGAAATCTACCAAGGGCTCCTCAAGTGCCAACGCAGCCTGCGCTGGCAGACCCTGAGCCTGGGTGGCGGTGTGCACAGCTGCACCTGCAGCTACCACTACCCTTGGGCCCGTGGCAGTCAATGGACGGACTGCCGGGTCACACGGGCACCAGTGCCAGATGCAGAAGCTGCATCCCCCGGAACCACAGGGGGTGGTGGCATGACTGCACCGACACATGGCACAACATTGTGCTCAAGTGACGCACCCCTGCCTCTTCATCCTCTGTGGCCGCCCTGGACACCCTGGAGTCCCCCTACTCCCTGGTCACCACGGCCACGAACCCAACCACGCCCGCCACGAGGAGTACGCCCAGCTGAGGCGCCCCTCACCTTTGGTGTCCTCCCAACCATGGCACAGATGTAGTAGTGCCGGCACAGATGGAGTAGTGCCAATGGGAGGTGTACACCACAATTGACCTGGGCAATTGGGGTGAAGGGGGTGGGAAGCAAGATGTTAACAGCCCCCCTGCACCTGCAAGGCTGTATGTGACCCCGGTGATGTAGTGACGGGTCACACAATGCTCAGGCACCCCAAAACTGCAGCAAAACCGTGCACGCAACCTTGCAGCCTACGTGCGTGGATTCAACCTCCCGCAGTACGCGGTGGCACCCAGTAACACGAATAACGCGTACGCGTGGGACACGCAGGCTACTATGACATCGAAAATGGGTGCGATACACAGGGGCACCCGCAGTGGGAAAAATAGCGTGTGCGACTCACCGTCTGACTAGCGCGATGCTGAAAAACACACGTAGCCAATACCCCCGCCAAAAGAAGAGATACGTCCTTACTAGCTGTGAAGTTGTGATGGCGCGCGAAACAACAGGAAGCAGCAACACACGTCGGTCTCCACGAAAGGCACGTACAGCGAACTGCTGGCCCCGCTCACCTTTAACCCGTGCTGAGGGAAACGCCCGCGCGCGTCCCGTCACTTACACGCATGGGCCCTTTCCTCGGATTACACGCGGACGTGCAGTTTTTCACGCGCGCTGAAACGCCCATGCACGCCTGTGCGAGTCACGTCACAGAGGCGCTTGCGCTTGAAGGGCCTTCTGTCCAATGAAATTGCGTATGTGTGTAGACGCGCTTACGCGCTAAGGGCCTTTCCTCGAATTACACGCTGACGTGCAGAATTTTCACATGCCAAATCACTCCGTATGAAGCTGGCCACGCGTAAGCACACGGAAGACCACGCTCCTGCCCAGAAGGCCGAATTACTGCCCCCCAGAGCCCCGAGCACGCTCCCACCTGCCATCTGCCGCTGCCTGACTGCCTGCTGCCCACGTGCCCTGCCATTTGCTGCCTGAACATCAGCCAGGGGTGCTGTTGCTGTGAGCACCCCTGCCGGAACCGAAGACTCCTGACTGGGATTCCATCGCTCCACAGCCCAGGACCCAGTTGCCCACCCACTCCTGCCTCTGGGGTTGTCATGTCGGGCACAGCAACATCTGGCACCACTGACAACCCCCCGCCAGAGAGGCAGAGGGGCACCAGCTTCACTGCCACCGAAGTTGGTGACCTGGTGGAGCAAGTCCTGGGGCAGTATGATGCCCTCTTCAGAAGTTCCCGCGCCGACAAGGAAGGACGGACTCGGATCTGGACGGACATCGTGACTGCCATCAATGCGGAGGGGGTGGCAGTCCGTGACTTCCAACATGTCAAGAAGCGCTGGGAGGACTTCAGGTCCAGGACCCTCAACAAGGCCCGGCGCCTCTTGAAGGCAGCGGAAGCTAAGGGGCACCGGGGCCACTTGTCGGAAGATCAGATGAGGGTCCTGGAACGCATATCCCCAGCGCTCCATGTCCTGGTCCTTGAGAGGCAGACCCGTCTGGAGTCGAGCGGTAAGTGTACATGCATCATGATTGTAAGCTGTGCGCGTGGTTATGTGCCAGTAGTGTGCAGGTTGCACATCTGTTTGTATGGGGCCGAGTATGGGTGGGGGTGTACAGGGCCGTGAGGCTAACACATGCGAGGGCTGTCATGTGTGAGACATGGATGGTGCTTCTGTGTGTAGGCTTGCATGCCAAATGCAGTTGTGTGGGCACACATGTTTGGATGAATATGTATGTAAGTAGGGATGTTTGTGATGTCACGCATGTATGTTGTTTTCAGTTGCATGTATCAGCACTGTGTACATGTGCATGTGTGTGTATTTGACAAGGGTGCAACAGTGATGCAACATGGATGCATGTGACAGCGGGATGTGGAAGCCTGATTGGCAGATGTGACATGGATGCCCATCTGAACACTGCGACAGTTGGCAGAGGTGTACACATGCATGCAAGTGTGGTGGTGTGCGTGCATGTGTAGTGCACTCCCTGTGTTGCATGTGATGTCTGGCTCACCTTTGCCTGCTCATGCTGTTGTATGTGTATGGATGGTGCTGGCAGTTGCGATATGGCTGTGGTATGGCTCATGTGTGGAAGTTGAAATGACATGTGTGTTGGGGATTGTGATGGCATGTCTGAGGTTTGCCAATGCCACTCATGTACAACTGTCATGTGTGTATGTGTCCATTGTACAGTGCCCTGATGCCTGTGTTTTATTTCTCCCTGTCTGCAGCGTCAACTGATGAAGAGGGCGGAGAAGGTGCTGTGGAGCACAGCGGCGGGGATCGCACCGCCAGCCAAAGACGCAAGGCCCGGCTCCCCTCCAAGGTTGTGATCTCGTCGGGGAGTGAGGAGTCCGGTGCCGCGTCCCAGGCCGTAGCTACCCGGGGGAGGTACAAGAGGCAGAGGTTGGAGTTGGACTCCTCGGCAGCAGAAGGGGCTGCTGGGACCCCACAGGGCCCAACGGGGGAAGATGGCACGAAGTCATCCAGGTTGGTGGGGGGTTTGGTGGAGGAGGAGGCCGTGCAAGCAACAGAGACGGGGTCTGGAGGTGGGGATTCCACTGGTGCTAGTGGTGCAGTGCAGGACCAGGGACAGGAGGCAGCACAGGCCTCCGCGGAGGTGCTTGTGTGCAATCCTGTCCCTGATCCTGTCACTGCATCATCTTGCACCAGCAGGGATGCCTGCGTCCAGACCCGTTTTCAGGCAGGGGATGAGCTCACCACAACTGGCCTTCCTCTGCCTACGGACGTGGCTATCCGGGTCCGGGTTGAGCCTGTCCTGACTGGTGTGGCGTTGCGTCAACAGGTCATGCGAGGTGACCTGCAGTCTTTTCATGAGGAGACTGCACGTCATCTCAAATGGCTCATTGACCGCGTCGGCCTACTGGGACAGGTCACCCAGGCCGAATTCCTCCGTTTGATGGGGCATGCTACAACCCCCTCCTCAACTGAACCCCCTATGCACCAGTCGTCCTCCGTGCCATCTTCCCACCCATCAGTCACCTGGGTGCCCTGTGGAGCTGCCTCTGACGGTGCGGCCAGGCTGGTGGAGGAGGCATCCCTGCCACAGTCGGGAGTCGGACGTCCAGCAGGGGTGGCCACATCAACGACTGCACCCTAGCCAGCGGAGGATGTGCAGGCAGCAGAAGGCAGTGCACGGGCAGAGGCACAGCAGCAGCAGCAACGTGGTGGGAGCCATGATGGCTCGGGGCCTTCGACATCAGAGGGGCAGGCATCGGCCGGAGGGCAGGAGGACCCAGGACGGGAAGTGTCTTCCGTGTGGCAGCGGTTGGGCCACGCCATAGATGCGGAGCGGCAGCGGGCGGAAGAGGCACGGCTCACGATGGTCAGGGCGGAGAACTCCATGCGGAGGGCCCTGAGGCGGGCCGAGTGCCTCGAGGCAATCCGCAGGGGGTTGGAGGTGGACACGTCGACAGCCCTGCGGACCCTCGGGGTCATGGAGGAGGACCGCCTCCGGGACATTGAGCAGGAGTTCGATGATATACTGGCCCGGGACATCCAAAAGTGAGCCGTCGGACTAGCCCGCTGGCCTTGTAAATAGTTCTGTAGTTAGTGTTAGGTTTCCTTTGGTTTTGCATTTTTTTTTGACCTTTTGGACAATGGGCCACATTTTTGTATATAGTTTTTTTTTTATTAGGTAGTGTTATTAAATAGGTTTCATTTCTTCTGTTGGGATCATGGACCCTGGATTGTTTATCTGTATATAGTTGACTGTTGGATTTTCATTTTTTTTATGATTTACCCATGGAGCAATGGTTTTCGATTTTAATTTTCCATTGGATTTACTTTTGTGGACTGTGACTTTGGACACCTTTCCTTTGGATTATGATTTGTGGTTTTGCATTATTTCACGGACATGCTGGTTTTTATTTTTTTTAATTCCCATTTTTGTTTGTTTATTTTTGATTCAATTTATTTTGCTTTTAATACATATTTTTTGTTCAAACTTCAATGTGTAGTATCATCTCATTGGTTTCATGCATATCATGATATGGGTTTTGATATTCACTGACACCCATTGGGTGTATGTGAGGGACATGTGTTCATTTCCAAACTTGCAATTGGGGTTCTATCATGTTATTGCCATTTCTAAGTGGGTGGATACAATACTCGGGTGGGTGGTTGGCATTTGGAGGCTGACCATAAGGGACAGGGATCTAGATTGTGATGACATGTTGGCTGGGGGACATGTGTGGGGGCCTGGTGGAGGGTGCCCCACAGTGCTGGGGGGTGGGGGTGCAGGGGGACATGAGTTGGGGGCCTGGTGGAGGGTGCCCTGCACTGCTGGGGGGTGGGGGTGCAGGGGGACATGAGTGGGGGCTTGGTGGAGGGTGCCCCTGGATGCTGGGGGGTGGGGGTGCAGGGGGACATGAGTGGGGGCCTGGTGGAGGGTGCCCTGCACTACTGGGGGGTGGGGGTGCAGGGGGACATGAGTGGGACATGAGTGGGGGACTGCTGGCAGGTGCCCCACAGTGCTTGGGGGTGGGGGTTCTGGGAGACATGAGTGGGGGCTTGGTGGAGGGTGCCCCTGGATGCTGGGGGGTGGGGGTGCAGGGGGACATGAGTGGGGGCCTAGTGGATGGTGCCCTGCACTGCTGAGGGGTGGGGGTGCAGGGGGACATGAGTGGGGGCCTGGTGGAGGGTGCCCTGCACTGCTGGGGGTGGGGGTGCAGGGGGACATGAGTGGGGGCTTGGTGGGGGGTGCCCCTGGATGCTGGGGGGTGGGGGTGCAGGGGGACATGAGTGGGGGCCTGGTGGAGGGTGCCCTGCACTGCTGAGGGGTGGGAGTGCTGGGGGACATGAGTGGGGCTGCAGGGTAGTCCCCCGTGGTTTGGGCTGCCTGCAGGGGCCGTGGAGGTTGTAGAGCGAAAACCTGGGAGGACCCACACGGCCAATTCACATGTAGTACTCCACGGAACCCCTGAAATACACGTACTCTGCTGATATCGCGTGTGAAACTTCCCGCGCACCCCGAAATACACGTACACAGGACATTTACATGTGGAACTTCCAGCGCACCCCTGGAATACACGTACCCTGATGGAATCGCGTGTGGAACTTCCTGCGCACCCCTGAAATACACGTACCCTGATGGAATCGCGTGTGAAACTTCCCGCGCACCCCTGAAATACACGTACCCTGCTGAATTCGCGTGTGGAACTTCCCGCGCACCCCAGTAATACACATACCACGCTCGCACAGGGCCAATCGCGTGTGAAACTTCCCGCGCACCCCGAAATACACGTACCCAGGACATTCACGTGTGGAACTTCCAGCGCACCCGTGGAATACACGTACTCAGCTGAAATCACGTGTGAAACTTCCCACGCACCACTGATATAAACGTACCCTGATGGAATCGCGTGTGGAACTTCCCGCGCACCCCTGAAATACACGTACCCTGATGGAATAGCGTGTGAAACTTCCTGCGCACCCCAGTAATACACGTACCACGCTTGCACAGGGCCAATCGCGTGTGAAACTTCCCGCGCACCCCAGTAATACACGTACCCAGGACTTTTGCGTGTGGAACTTCCAGCGCACCCCGAAATACACGTACCCAGGACATTCGCGTGTGGAACTTCCAGCGCACCCCTGATATACACGTACCCTGATGGAATCGCGTGTGGAACTTCCAGCGCACCCCTGGAATACACGTACCCAGCTGAAATTGCGTGTGAAACTTCCCGCGCACCCCTGATATACACGTACCCTGATGGAATCGCGTGTGAAACGTCCCGCGCACCCCTGAAATACACGTACCCTGCTGAATTTGCGTGTGAAACTTCCCGCGCACCCCAGTAATACACGTACCACGCTCACACAGGGCCAATCGCGTGTGAAACTTCCCGCGCACCCCAGTAATACACGTACCCAGCTGAAATCACGTGAGGAACTTCACACGCACCCCAGTGATACACGTACCCCGCTTGCCGTGCTGGTACAGGGTTAGCGCAGCCCTTTGCGCTGGATTGGGGATTTTGATGGCTTTTCCCTGCGCAAGGGGCGTTCTTGGGGGCGTAACTGGCGCTGCTGCAGGGTTGCTGCACCACTGTGCGCCACGTCTGGTTTTGGTGGCTGGAATCCATGAATACGCTGTGCGCGGAAATGTATTTTAGCGCACGTGGCTGGCGCAGGGATCTGCACGCGCACACTGTGTGCCAGCCGCGTGCGTCACTTGTGCGCTGAATTCTATGAATTACCCCCTCAGTGCGCCCCATAAATAGTATTATATCAGTCATGCACAGAACCGAGGAGTCTCAACAGAAAAGAGAAGTCGTTAGGAATATTTGGAATTGCTTTATTTGCAAATTACTGTAGCCTTTAGTGGATGACACGTGTTTCAGCAAAAATTTACTTGCCTTTCTCAAATCCAGGCTTGGCTCAGTTACGTCAATAGAAGCATAAGGCAGGTTAGTGGTAAGTCATGGGCTCAATCCCACCTCATGAGGATGCGTCCTCAGCTTGCAGTCAATGTTTGCCGAAACACGTGTCATCCACTAAAGTCTACAGTAATTTGCAAATAAATCAATTCCAAATATTCCTCAAGACTTCTCTTTTCTGTTGAGAATCCTCGGTTCTGTGCATGACTAATATGATACTATTTATGGGGCGCACTAAATGTGTAAGCTCGCCCTACCATTGACATTTTGAACGTAGTTGAGGGCATCTATGTCTCCGTAGACGCTTACATTGGTGCGACCAAAAGTTAATACGTGGCTCCTATAATCAAGATATCTCAAGTTCTTAGCAACACAAACACAACAAGGTCGCAAGGTATTACCGCAGAAGGTGTCAACCAAAAAGTCCCTCACCATTAGTCACATATGCAGGTGAAAGGGTGGGGTTTGAGGCAATGGTAGTGGGGTTCACAAGCCCACCAGGCGTGAACACTCTAAAAGACTGCATGTGGCTCCATGCTGGTGCTGAAATAATACAGCTTGAATTGATGAAATGACAATCTGCTCGGATAGTAGGAAGAAGGTACTGTAGTATCTAGAGGCAGAGGCCTGGATACTTCATAAACCCTATTTATTTTGACTTCCACAATGTTGTATGCTTGTTGCCACAATGCAGTAATCTTGCAGGGGCAAAACATAAAGTGATTAGTGAAACGTTGAAATATGTGGCTACTGCAGGTCTGGACATTTGAACCTAGATGGATACCACAGGCAGTGCAGTGTTTGAGTAGCTGCTGCTTTGAGAGAGCCTTTGGTTGCATGACTACTAGTTGATGTTCACAAGTTGCTGTCCTGATTACAATGTTGAAAACAATAACATCAATGCGACTTCCTCCCACATGTTTCCCGATAGTGGTCCTATGAGTGTTGTAACATACATGGCATCTATTCCACTAGCCATTTAAAGTAGGCACACTCATATTTATTTTTTAAGGTCTCGTGCAGAAGGGATGTGACCTAGCAGTTTGGACTGGACTGTCCCTTTTGGGTTGGGCCAAGCCTGATTTGCAAATGGTCTTTCCACTTCTGTAATGGCTTGGCAGGCTTACAAATGATGCGCTGGAGGGTTGCCCGGAGCTTTGGCCATGATTATGATTTGTTCAAAACCTTCCAGCCATCAACTTTGGTTTTACACTGCAAATGCAGCAATGTAAATTACTCACAAGAGCAGGACATCCAATGTGTATACCACAAAGATGTATTCTTTTGCAAGGGAAATCTTACATAATATCTGCTTGAATACCCGATGCTCATGTATTTCATGTGACATTAACTCCAATTCTGAGCCTGGTTGAGGCATAGGGACGCCTTGAGAGGTTCACTCATCTAGCCGAACTTGAGAATCTACTTCAAAAGGAAGGTCCCAGGAATTTCATGATGTGTCATGTAGTTCACACACTCCTCTGCTATGGGTGTCTCACTCATTAGGTGAAGGAGTGCATGGCAGTAGACGAAATCTGCCAGATGTAATCCCTTCGCCAGTGTGTTATCAATTTGTAATTGTTTTTAGTTATTTATTTTATTTGCACGTTATGTAATCATGTAATCACCCAAATTGCAATAACATATTGCTTCAAAGCATGGGGAAAGGGGGTCTGGAGGTGGTGTAAGGGGACATTCACAAGTAAGTCTGGGACCACATTTCAGATCCTGACTAAGAAGAAGAGAGGTAGAAAGAGAGAACTGTAAGACAGAGGGAACACGTTGGGGGTCCTTCTCATCTAGGCTGGGGGAGCACATTTCCAGTGCTATGAAAAGGGAAGAGAAAGAGAGAGAGAGAGAGAGAAAGAGAGAGAGAGAGTGAGTGAGTGAGTGGAGGACATGAGGGCCAGTAAAAAAGGGAAAAGTATGTTATTAAGAAACACAAGCAGATTGCAAGGAGATTTCTCTGGTCTGGACCAGTCACAAGAAAGTGCATTTTGGATTTAGCACTCTGAGTGGACTGTAAAGCTCCTGCGAGGTGCCTCTACGCTCTGTAGCATAATAGGGCGGGTTTTTATGTTAAGAGTATACAATGTTGGGGCAGTAGTGCCCAACCAGGGACCTGAATTTAGAGAGGTGCTGGTTAGACCCTGGCTTGACCCAAAATAGAGTTCATCTGTGATTCCTGTATTGAAAGCCAGATTTGAGGATACATAGGTCCATAACACAAACAGCAAGTGAAATTCTGATAGGGTAATGACTGCTACGTTGACGCACCACTTGAAGACTGTTCAGGGTGGTGCAGTGGATGAGGCAAGGAATGGGTTTATACATAACTCCCTTTCTTAACTCACCAGCAGTCCAGATTAGAGACCCACCACCATTTTAAGATCATCAAGTGAGAGCAGGGCACGAGGGCCTGCTCTGCCCATCTGCAGCTGAAGTCTACTTAAGTGACCACAGGCAGTTTGTTGGTGTGGCCATGAGGATGCATGATGTGGGATCCAGGCAGAGGAAATGACCCAGACTGCTTCACTGTCAGTCCACAGAACGCTATCGGCCTAAAATGCTGACAGAAAAATGCCAAATGCACATTTACTGGGCATTCGACTGTTTGCAAAAAACTGACTCCCATTACACCAAACAAGGCGAGCAGGGGTTGAAGGGGTGTCCCCTGCTCCCCTTGTTCGGTGAAATGTGCTCGGAGTCCAGGGTTATCCCCTGCTTTCATTACATGGATAGCGGGGGATAATAAAGTTAAACAAAAGGAACAAAAAGAAAGAAAACAGGACCCTAAGGCGCCAGTTCCAACCCATGCTAGTGGAACTGACGCCACAGGGAGTCGGCGGCACACACAGAAAGGTTATGGGAAGAGGGTATCGGGATGCGTGCATAAGTGATCTACGTGATCACTGCGGCACACTGTTCTTGTAATCGCCATTTTGTTTTTGACATTTTCACATAGCTCCCACAGAACCTGGCAGTAAGCCTTTTAAGTTCACACTAATCCCGACTGAGACTGCCATGAACATCTTCCAGTGTCTTTGCTGTGCTCCCCTCCAGACTATCCACATACCAAAATGTCATCATTGTAATTAGGGGAATTTGGGATGTGCCTGTTGACCTTCTTTATTTTTTCTTGGGACATTACTTTAGCCAACGCTAAATGTTAACCAAGAGGAGGATTCACAGAGCTTTTTCCACAGTAAGTCAGACTGGCCTACTAATGTCATGAATTACTGATAAGTGAGTAACCCCCATACACCACCGGTCTTAAGAGGGATTTGTGGAAGGATTTAAAATATTTTCATTGGTATGTATTGGGGAATACTTTAAGCAGTTTCAAAATGTATTCATGCATCATTTACTCCAGGAAAGTCATCTGGGGCACGGTAGGGAAGTGTGGGTGTGTCAAGAAAGGACACCCCATTAAAGTGTAACTTTAGGTGCATTTACAAAACCTCAAAGATGTCTAAGAATCCTTTGTGAGAACGAGTAATGTGTGCAGGAACCAAGGGTAAGCATTGTATGCACTTTATAAAGGGGATAACCTAAGCTGTAAAAGCGAGCAATGCATGCTGTAACATGAGACATTAGTCAGAAGAAAATAGAATAAGAGTACATTTCTGTCCACATTTGTTTGTGCAAAACAAATGTTTTCCTGTGTGACAATGAGTTAATTATTCGGGAGAATGTTTGTTTATGTCAGTTATCACATTTTCATTGTAGCTCACACCTAAACCAGGCCACCGTGCTTTTTGTAACTGAAAAGGCCAACAGGTGTGGCAAATTTGAATATGTATGGTAATGTATGTCCAAGCCACCCAGTTCCAGCATTTACCCCGGGTACAACTTTATTAAGGTTTTGACAATGTGGAGCATTTTATTGGTGTGCTTTCCCAAATGTAATTCTCCCTGGGCAGTGTTGGTTTGAGCATGCTCTTTGTGGAAGCCTACAGTGCCCGAAAGCCTAAGAGATAACTATTAGTATTGGCTGGTTGATGCAATGTTAGAGTAGGTACTTAAATTCATCTTCCACCTATTTCTATAGTTGGCAAGTCTAGCATGGTAACCATCTATCCACAGAAAATAGAGCACACGTGCTTCATCCTATAGTAAAGTCGATGAATATATGCAGACAAAATAATTATTGACTGCCAAACCTGTCTGTCAAACACTGTAGCAAGTTTTTTCTATAGGTCTGTACTCAGCAAAGACACTCCACCTTGGCAGTGGATTTTGCTTTGGCCATGCCCCTCTGGTATTGCAGTTGGCTGGTGACTTTCCTGTTGGTTTGTGCCCCCCTACCCCACCAGTGGCACTGGTGCCTATGCGGAAGAGATCCCAGTCCTGTGCATGTGAGTGTTTAAGACTCAGTTGATGGCCTGGCATGCACCTGTGTATTGGAGTACAATACTGGCTGCATACCAGAAAAAAGGGAAATTCTGGCAGACTGTAAATGGCAAATATACATGTCTGTGCTCACCTGCCCCATGAACTAGTGTGTTGATCATGGTACAATAGCTACCTGGCCTCTGACCACACTGTACACCTGAGCCACCTACCTATGCCACTTATGCCATGTGGGATAACAAGAGCAGTGTACTGGCATGACCAACATGACCACCTGGCTCTGTCACCTTCTGGCTTTTTGTTATCATGAAACTGTCAAATGAGCACAGCAGCAGTGGCGTGGCTTAAGTGGCTTGCTGCTTGTATTGTACATAGTTGACTGAATTCTGCATTTTGGCCTCTGGGATCACCTGACAAATTATACACCTGATGATTTATACACTACCTTCTTGTCATTGGTGGCAGTTCACACAGCAGGCCAATCCATGTGTGGGTCGGTGTAAGGCGTGTGTTTGTCAGGTTTGAAACAGTTAACACCAGCACTTTATAAGTGTTCCAATAGAAGAAGTCACTTTTTGGATGTCTGGGCAAGCAGTTTGATCTTTGTCTGTGGAATTCAAAATACTTCATTAAGCGGGTCTGAAATATTGGCCCACACAGGATTGTAGTTTAATAGTTTATTTTAAGTATCATAGATAGCCCAACGGGTCAAGGAACAACAAAACATTGACTGAACATAACACATTCCAGATAAGCATCTTTCCTTAAAGTTCTACATTCTGTGTTCCATTCTCTATGTTCTATCTACTGCCTAACAAGATATGGCAAAGTGAGCATGACATATAAAAAGCATGTAAGCTAAGATATTACACACCTCCCTTCTTTACACACATAAACAAACAATATCTAAACAATGTTAAAGGATCAATTAACTAAGCACACAAAATTCTACTAAATCGTGATGGCACGACATATTGAACATTATAAACAGAAAGAATGTTACAGGCTTCAAATAAAGAGTTCACTTGACATAATCCCTCAAATATGAAGGTCTCCTACTGGCACGTTTACTGTATATACTTTGTTCATTACCATTACTTGCTTTGTCATTTGACTCAATCCTATGCTTTCTTGCATCCTCCTTGTTACCTTTGCTCACATTAATCAATTTAGAATCATCCCTTGAACATTTACATATTCTATTTACATTCCACACCCTTCCATCAGACACGTTTACGGCTCTATGAAATCTCTCCACAACCTTTGTTATTGGTGACCATTTTGCAGAACCACTTGTGGCAGTTAAAGGAAGTTTTATCCTCACCAAATCACCGATTTTTACATCACAAACCTTCACTGCCTTTCTCACATTAAAACACCTTTCGTTATTTAGCTGCCTATTCATAATCTTCTCAACCTCCTTAAAATCAATTTTATTCTTGCATGCTCTACCCAACCACAATGGACACACCCTTGTGTTAGGCTTCCTCCCTCTGAGCATCTCAAATGGAGAAACTCCCATAGTGGCATGTGGTGTGAACCTGTGTGCTACAATAGTATCTTCAACTGCTTTCTTCCAATAATGTTTACTCTCCAAAGCACCCCTAATACAGTTCCTAATTACCTTATTGAATCTTTCCACAATTCCGTTAGTTTGTGGATGATAAATGGAACTTGTTTTGTGTTCCACCCCTTTCTCCTTCAGAAAATTTCTCATTTCCTGTGATACAAGTTGTACCCCATTATCCGTGATGTTGGTAGTGGGATAACCTTCTCTTTGAAAATGGTATCTAGAAATACAACAATGTCCTTGGAACAAATGTTTTGTACCCATTTTACTTTCACCCATCTAGACAGCATATCAATTAAAACCATGCAATACTTCAATATGCCATTACTACTAACTGGTCCCACAATATCCAAACCTACCCTCTTCCACGGTATGGTAGGTATAGACATAACAACTACTGTCTTGCAATGTATCCCCTTGCTCAATCATCACCGGTACAACATTCTCTAATTAGTCTCTCTATTTCCAGATCCATTCCATGCCACCAATAATCCTGCCTGACAAGTTGCTAAGTTTTTGTCATTCCCTGATGTCCTTCATGTGCTATTTCCAATATCTAGCACCTCACACCAATAGGTGGATACAATTTGTCCCCTCTCAACACCAAATTGTCATTCAAATGAAATTCATCATATACATGCCTGACAGCTTCAGGTAATACACCTTTCCTGATCTCATTACTTTTGACTCTGTCTCTAATACACTTATTTAGTTTGCTTAGAACTTCATCTAACTCCATGGCCTTTGCAAATTGATCCTCAGACACCACTTTCTGATTTACACTCAGTATTTCTTCACCATAATTATCACTTTCATCAGTATCCATGTAGTGTGTCAATCTTGATAAATAATCGGCAAATTTATTTTTTACTCCAGGGACATACTCCATATCCCAATTGTATTCCTGCAAATGTGCCACCCATTTCCTGATTCTTGCTGACACTTTATCCAAACTTTTGACAGTCAAAATCTCCCTGAGGCGTTTGTGATCTGTTCTCAAAACAAATTTTGTTCCCCACAGAAACGACCAAAGCCTCTCAATCGACCATTTCAGTGCTAGCAACTCTTTTTCAATAGTTGAATAATTGCATTCTGCCACTTTCAATACCCCTGAAGCAAAAGCGATACACAAAGCAAGTGTTTCAAAGCACTCAAGGTGGGAGGAACAATATATATGCATATAATACATTGATAGTCGAGATAACAACAATCTCAAATGGCTAGGTCCACGTCTAGGGATTAAAACCTTTTTACTACATGGGTGTGAACATTTAATCTACAAAAAGAAGATGTATAACAAAAGTGCCTATAAACCGATTAAATAGTCGAGATAACAGCAATATGGTATGATGATGACTCTGCAGTTTTCCCAAGTGCATAAGGTGCCATCATGCATGGAGAGAAAGAAGAGGGGAAAACAGACATAAATATCTTCAGGCATGGTACACTTCAGATCACACAAGTGCACAGACAGTTGCAGGGGAGGGGAGGCGGAGGTGGAGGTGGGACAAGGGCAGGGGAGGTCCAAGTGCGCTCAGTCAGTGAAGGCTGGGGTAAGTGCAGAGAGTTGGCATCTCTAGGGTCATTGACCAAGTGCAGTGGTGATGAGGCAGGGGCAAGGACCAAAGGCAAGTGCGAGAGGACTGGCGAGGGTACCAGGGACCTGTGAGACTCTGAGGTGCACCAGGTGGCCAGTCAGCAAGCTGAACGGAAAAGGAGGGAGTGAGGGATAGTGCAGAGTGATAGGTTAACAGGGTAGAGGGAGAGAGAAGGAAGAGGAGAAAAGGAATGTTTTAAGGAGTTTCTGGAACTTAAGGAGGTTGGACTCAAGACAGAGGGCATCAAGGAGTCTATTCTAAAGGGAAGCCACTGGAGAATGATCTCCCTCCAAATCTCTGCTAGAAGAACCTGCTCACTCGCAGAAGGTTGGAGGTACAGGAGCGGAGGGCTCAGAAGGACAGTGTGAAGACTGGAGGGGGGGTCTGCACTTCCGCTCTCTATATGGTAGAGGGGAGGCACAGAGACCCTTGCCAAGATTCTCTATTATGGTAACGTAGTCATGCAATCAAGGCCTAGCTTCTCAGGAGGTGATGCGAGCTGGTTCTTAAGTACAGTGTAGTCCCCAAGCACCCAAAAAGGAATGTCCACACACTATATCGGTTACAGCACAGTCTTTATATAATTAATGTTCAAAGGTATATACAATATCACGATAACTCACTTTGTACTCCGACAATCAGCAATGGTAAATATATACAGTTTCTAAAGTGGTACCACTAACGTTATCATATCTTATTAAAGTGCATACAGTCAGAATGACACACAGATCAAAATAAAGAGGAAACCAGCAGTAGAGAGAGGAAGGAAAGCAAGATGGTTGAGCAATAGGCAGAATACTGGTCCTGCTACCTAGACAAAGTTCTGTGTGGAGATCCCCCCACCTGGGCAACCTATAGAATAAAGATACAAGCCCAGTCCATATATTGTTCACACTAGATTTTCCAATAGTTCTGCAACCCCAAAGTACCTGGTGTTGTAGCGTTCCTCGTCGGGGAAATTGACAACCCTTCTTGAGTGTCCTCCCTTTCAGGCAGGAGTCACGGGTCGTCGAATGTCCGACGGAGAACAGGTCGAGCTACGATGGTGAAGTGGCTGCGACGTTACTAGCGGTGCTCATTGATGGGGAAGCGTAAATGTCCTGCAAGGAAGATGCATGCCGGGCACCTCAGTGTCGATAGTTCTGGACCGTAAAGAGTTGAAGAACTGTGGCCCAGCAAGGGCGTCGAGTCGTTGGCATCTCTGTGGACTTTGGGTGGTGGGAAACCCACCGGTGGATGCTCCTCGGCGCGTCGACGGTCAGGCCTTCTCCGGCAGGATACAGCGGCGACGATGCAGACAAGAGCGTCCTGGGATCAATGAGGTTCTTAGGCAACGGGAGCATGGCGGCTCCAGTCGGCGACGGCGGTCGGCGACAGTGGTGGACAACAGTCCGGGCGCTTCTCCTTGGAGTTCCGCAGCAGTCCCTGTATCGGGTCAGCAGCCTGTCGAAGGTCTTTCTATCAGGGAGCGTAGGCAAAGATCAGCTGTGCACGATGGTCCCTCGTAGCTCGGGAAGAGGGCGCCTTACCAGGTCCTCTCTGGGTCAGTCCTTGAAGCACAGCAGCTTTCAGATTGTGAAGGAGAGCAACAGCAATTCTCCTCGTCCAGCAGGCCTCAAGATTAAGCTTCACTCCAGTTACTCGTCATAGTAGACTTCAGCTTCTGAACACGATTCCTAGCAGTGAGAGGTCCCCAGATATACTGTTGATCTCCCATTCATTCCGCTGGGTCATACTCAAGCATCCAATCACGACTATGGGCATTCATGCAGGCAGGCAGCCAATCAGGCACACAAGGTATTCAAGCCATTCACTTCTCTCCAGACACTCAAAACAAGTTATGTGTATTGGGAGAAGTGTCAAGCCATTTAAAACTCCAAGCTGCATTCATACCAGTTTCGGGCAGGGCTGTCTCAACCATTGTGTCAAACACCAGATACTAGACAGCCACAACATAGAATGTATATTCGCCACACACTCCATTCACCCAGGTCCCACCCATAGGCGTACCCACAACATACGGTCATTGAGAAGGCTCCAGCCAGTCTGGTCGGCACTTCCCCACACTACCATATACGGAACTTCCATCCAACAGCCAGTCAGGGGGAAGGGACAGAGGCAGGGCTTCCCGGGACTTCAGGAAGATCAAGGTAACAGGTGATGGAAGGCAAGAGGCCTTGGGGGCCATTTTGTCACCATCAGGAATCTACGGATTCCAATGACAGGGCCTGGGCATCCCAAAATGGAGGACACTCAGGGCACCAGTCATTTCAGCACAGAGCTACCACCAGCCTGTACCCTGCTCTGTGGGTCACACACAGGTGCCCAAAAACATACACTAGGGGCACAGGATTGCAGCCCTACCCATGGGTGCCCTAAGGGTATCCCATGGGTCTGTTCACCAAACCAAAAGAGAGAGAGAGCTGCACCGCCAGGAGTCCCACTTGAACTCCTGGCGGAAAACACGACAGAACACACAATAAAAAGCAGTAAAGGACAAGTATACAGATGCCCTGTCCCTCTGATGCATTTCCAGCATCACAGTCGCCCCCCCCAGACCTTAGTGGAGGATGCCTAATCTCCCACGGGATAGACACCCTCATCCAGACAGTCAACATACCTTCTGGAAAGGCTATCTGCATTATTGTGACTCTTCCCTGGTCTGGGTTCAATGGTAATGGTAAAGTCTAGTCCTTGCAGACTAATGGACCACCTGAGCAGTTTCGGGTTTTCACCCTTCATCTGCATAAGCCACTTCATGGGCTTGTGATTGGTTTGGACCTTGAAGGTAGACCCGGTAAGGTAGGGCCTAAAACGCCTAAGGCTTCAAACAATACTAAAACATTCCTTTTCAACAGTAGCCCACCTAAGTTCCCTACCCTTAAGTTGTCTGCTGATGAATATGATCGGATCTTCTCTTCCTTTGTCATCTAACTGGGACAAGACAGCTCCAATTCTGGTGTCGCAGGCATCAGTTTGAACGATAAAGGGCTTGCTGTAATCAGGCGCACACAGCACGGGTGCCCGAGACAGACTTCCTTTCAAGCCATCAAAGGCCCTCTGACAGTCTTCAGTCCAATTAACCTTCCTAGGTTGTTTGGGCGAAGGCAACACTGTCAGGGGTGCAGCTATGGTTCCATAGTCTGCCATGAAATTGCGATAATACCCAGTGAGGCCCAGAAAGGCTCTCACCTGGGTTTGAGTAGTGGGAGTCTCCCAGTCGTAGATCCTGCACTTTAGTAGGGAGAGGTTGGATTTGACCCCCTCCTACCTCATGACCAAGATAGGTGACTTTCCCCTGAGCTATCTGGCACTTGGTGGCCTTGATGGTGAGGTTAGCCCTCTTTAACGCCTGCAACACTTTATCCAGATGAGTCAAATGCTCTTCCCAGGTGGAACTGTAGGCGACAACGTCGTCTAAGTAAGCCACACAAAAGGCTTCCAGCCCACTGAGCGCATGGTTGACTAATCTCTGGAAAGGCATGACTCTAAACTGGTAGAGACCCTCTGGTGTTGAGAACGCCGTCTTTTCCTTGGCATGGTCTATCAGAGCTATTTGTCAATAGCCTGAGGTAAGTGTTACACTCACCTGGTATCCACAGGGATGCCACCCAGCCAGGTTACTTGCTGGTATGCTTCTCAGCTTTGCCCTGATGTGGTCTGCGGGGAAGGTTCTGCCTGAAAGTACAGGAGGACTGTGTTCAAGACTGACCGACTGCGGTAAGTATCCTCCCTCCACCCATATGAATTCAGTCCCTCTGGCGCCCTCTCCTCACCTTGTGGTAGAATTAGGCGTGCTCTCCATCCTGCCTTCTTTGCAGGGGCGCATTGTCTTTCATGGGCGAGTGCGGTCCAGTTACTTCACTGACGCCGGCCCGTTTGATATTGTTCAGGTAGGTCTTATTGCTGTTCTTTAGTTTTGTTGCTACCCTGCATGCCTTTCTTTGTTTAAAATGTCTCTTTTTTCTCCCTTAGGTATGCGGAGCTTCAGTGCGGCGAACTGGCTTGGTTGAGCCCCCCTGGTAAATGATGGCGCATTAAAAGCGCTATGATGCAGTAAGTAAGCGTTATGCGCAGCGCTGCAAAGTCTTGCCTTTGCTAACCTGTGTTTTCCTTCTTTGTAGGTCGCGGTGTTCTTAAGAGTGAGTGGAATGTCCGGAGTGGTGCCAGCCGAGAGGCGGCCAGCCAGGTAAGCCTTTTGAGCAGTTCGTAATTTGTAAATGTCTCTACTGCTTTCTTTAATGTTGCCTCTATCTTCCTCTTTCAGGTCTTTCTGTCTGGGAGGCGTGCAGATTCGAGGAAGCTGTTCTCAGTAGCTGCGAGTGTTTAAAGATGAAGACTGCAGGTAAGATGCTGCTGCTAATGATGTTCCTTTTGTTTCCTTGCAGGTTCTGCTTCTCCGAGGTTCGAGGGAATAGCTGGACACGGTGAGCGTCACGTTGCAAGCTGCAAAGTAACGCGAAGGGTGTTGTCTTGCTCGGGTGTGGTTTAAATAGCCCCAACAAAATAGTCCAGGTAAAGTAGTCCCTAGACTACCACACCCAAAACACTAGACCACATAGCTTGGTTTTTAGGAACCAAGCTATATGGATGCCTCCATGTTGGCTGACAATACAATAAAGTAGTTCCCAAGCACATTGTTTTTCATGGTGTATGAGCCTGGCACCATAGGCGCCAGGACTGGCCCCATGAGGACATTTGAAGAGGATGCCAGGCTCTAGAGGCCCGAGTCCTGAATCCACCTGGCCAATGGGTTTGCCAGAGGGGGTTTTGGGCGAGGTTCATGACAGTAAGTTCGAAGGTGTTCACAAATTTGGCAGCACCTTTCGTGTCCACGAGCTCATCAGCCCGGGGCAATGGGTGCGTGTCAGTTTTGGTGATGGCATTGACTCCTCGGTAGTCCACACAGAACCTCCAATCCTTGGTACCTGCCTGTGAACTTGCCTTGGCGGCAAGGACCACAGGACTGGACCAGGGACCGGTTGAGGGTTCAATAACACCCAGATCCAACATCTAGGCCACCTTAGCCTGGATTTGGTTCTTGACGGTATCTGACATATGGTAGTACCTGCTCTTGACAGGCACACTGTCATCAGTGTCAATCTCGTGCCTACACCACGGTGTAAGGCCTGGTGTCAGTGAGAACAGAGAGGTCTACTGCCGAAGCAAAGTCCTGCAGGCCTTCTGCTGCTCTGTTGTCAGATCGGGAGAGACGTGCACTCCCTCAACTGAGCCATCATGAGGTTTGCTATGCAGCAAATCAGGAAGGAGCTCACTCTCATCCTCTTCTTGCCCTGAAGCTAGCAAGAGACATGAGACTTCAGCCCACCTGTGGAAAGGCTTGAGCCTGTTAACATGGAATATCTGAGGGGCTACCACAGAGGCTCCCATGTCAACCAGATAATTGACTTTGCCCATCTTGGAGATTATCCTGAAGGGTCCAGTCCACTTATCTGCCAAATGCCGAGGCTTGGAAGACTCCATCATGAGGACCTCATGTCCTGTAGTCCAATTCACTTGCGATGCTTTAAGGTCATGCCAATACTTATTCAATTCCTGGCTGGCCTTAAGATTCGCTGTTGCTTGACCCATCATCTGTGTCATCCTCCGTCTGAGGCCTAACACATAGTCCCCCACTTGCTTGGCGGGACCTGGAGGGGTGGCCTCCCAACCTTCTCGGATCAAGGCGAGGGGCCCCCTCACGGGGTGCCCAAAGAGTAACTCAAAGGGGCTGAAACCAACACCCTCTTGAGGTACCTCTCTGTAAGCAAGCAGCAGGCATGGCAGGAGAAGATCCTATTTCTCCCTGAGGGGCTCTTCCAAAGCGCCTAACATGCCCTTGAGAGTTTTGTTAAATCTCTCAATCAAACCGTTGATCTGGGGGTGGTAAGAGGTGGAAAATTTGTAAGTTACTCCACATTCTTTCCATGGTTTTCATGTAGGCCGACATGAAGTTGGATCCTCTATCAGACACAACCTCCTTAGGGAATCCAACATGGGTGAAAATGCCCAGGAGAGCCCTGGCAACCACCTTGGCCGTAACCGTCCGAAGGGGTATAGCCTCAGGGTACCTGGTGGCATGATCTACCAAAACTAGGATGAACCAATGTCCACCGAATGTGAGAGGGGACTAACGATGTTGATGCCCACCCTCTCAAACGGTGTGCCAACCACTGGCAACGGTTGCAATGTGGTGATGACTCTGCCTCCAGTCTTGCCAGACAACTGACAAGTTGGGCATGTCCTGCAGTGGGACTCCACTTCTACTCCCATCCGAGGCCAGGAGAAATGGGCCGAGAGCCTCTGCTTAGTCTTCTTGGTACCAAGATGACCAGCCAAGGGCACCTCATGCACCAACTGCAGCAGGAAGGGCCTGTAAACCTGGGGTACCACCAACATCTTGAGGGCACCGGGTTCAGGCATAGTGGGCTCACTAACAAGGAGCTCACCTCCCAATAAATCCGAAATGTCCTAGGCACTTCTCCTTGTGTGCCTGGGACAGTGTCTTCAGACCCTCGCGAGAGTGGCACTCTCTCTGTCTCTGTCCCTTACAGAAGTCTGCCCGGGAGGGTCCCCCTCAGCCAACAAGCATTGAAGGTCGGGATGATCCTCCGGGTTGAGAACCTCTCCTACCGGAAAGTCTTCTGGCTCATCCCCCACAGGAGTTGAGACAGGATTTACCACTGGACCCAGCCTGTCCGGAGCATGGATCCCAATGGGTCCTGTCGGAACAGCGGGATGAGTAGGGGCTCCCTCCACAGAGGTGGCCTTCTTACTCCTCTGTTTCTTTCGTGCCTTGGGTTTCCCCGTGGGCAAGGGTAACGGGCTCACAGCCAGACCCTGGTGACCTGCGATCGGGTGACTGCCACAGCAGCCATGGGTAGACCATCTGTGATCATCCCCATTTCGAACAAATCATTTCCCAACAAAATGTTCAGAGGCACGTTGTCCTGAACCAGGACCGGAAGCTTTGCTGTCTTGTCTACAATGGTAATGTTGACTAAGGCTACAGGCGATAATTTGGGAGGCCCACCAGTTAACCTGGTGGTTCTCAGAGGAGAACCTACATAGTCCTCTGGCTTGAGCAGGGTCCTGTCCACCACTTTCATGCTTGCCCCAGTGTCTCTCAAACCAGTAGAAGGCTGGCCATTCAAGAGGACTCTTCTCAAAAACCTACAAGTGTTTAGTGGGATAGTCGCCAGCATTTCTGTGTACTGGTCCCAGGGCCCAAGGGACACTAAGGACATCTCTACGGGAGCACCAAAGGTGATCCCAGTAGAGGAGGGGAGGACGGTGGCCTCCACCTCAGGTACACAGTAGGGATAGGTCAGGCTGACAGCCTGGACTCCAAGTGCCTTACCCTTACACTTGGGGTCACCCCTTCAGTGATCCAGAGCCCCACAATCCCAGCATGTGCCGGGCATGTGGGGTATGGTACTGGAACCACTGGGACCCTGCTTTGCAGCAGGCGGACCACTACTCTTACTCTCACCCACAACAGACTCATCCCCACTAGGTTTTTGGGTCTTCGGAGAGGAAGGTTTTTGTTTACCCGACTGTGATTGCTTTTGGGACTCCTCAGCTTTCTGAGAGGCCCCCTTTTCTTTGTCCTTGTCCTTCCCACTATAGTCCTTAGGGGACACCCGGTGGGAGACCCACTTGTCAGCCAACCTAGCCAGCTTAAAGGGGTCCAAAATGTTCTGGTCAGCAACATACTGACGAAGCTCTGGTGAACAGGTTTCCGAAAAATGCTAAAAAAAAAAGAGGTGAGACAATTCAATAAACGTTTTCACTTTGTAACCATCAATCCACCCCATCATGTTCATGTGCACAGTACTCACCCAGTCAACCCAAGACACATTCTCTCGTTTCTTAAAATCCCTGAACCGTTTAAGATATTGGTTAGGCGTTTTGCCAAACTTGGCGATTAATGCAGACTTCATGCAGTCATACTGACCCCTTTTTTCACACTCAGTTTCAGAATACAGTCATATTCAGTTTGAGGCACTCTGCTTAACAAACACTTAGCCCAATCTCTCTTATCAACTTCGTGAATTGTACAAGCCATTTCAAACGCTTCAATGCATTGGAGGATATCAGAACCCTCTGCATACACCCCAACCAAATCTTTCATAAACTTGGTTGCTGGGGACCTGACACTCTCAACTGGTTTCGCTGAAGTCTCCACTCGAGCTTTCTCTAGCTGAATTTGCTGACATTCAGTGTCCCGGTTCTTGAGTTCAAGGTCCTTATCTTTGAGTTCAAGATCCCGATTCTTGAGCTCCACATGCTGTGCCAACTCCTCTTTCTTAAGCTCAGCATCTAGTTCCAGCTTGCGATATTCAAAGGCTAACTTCATCCTCAATAACTCAAGCTCTAAAGAATTGCTGGGGTTCGGAACAGAGGCAGCAGGAATGGTGGCATTCCCATAATCAGTTTTCGCAAAAAAAACCCGGGGTAGAGTCCTCATTGGTTGCATCCCCCCCTTCAAGAGTTTCACAATCGATCTGGTAGTCCACCAACGCAGCTATCAGCTCAGCCGTAGACTTATCCACAAAGTCTAATTCCATGGCTTCACAAGCACTCTGGAGAGCCTCTAAGCTCATCCGAGTCAATTTACAATTTGCAATAGATTCTATTGCTTGTAATGCAGTTATCTTGTACACGACTAAACCTTAATTTAACAAAGTGCAGAAATCCCTCGTAAGTGGCACGGGTATACACTGAGTCTTAAAACCATAAGCATCCCACCGCTGCCACCAGCTGTAAAGACCAGAGGGGGGGTCTGCACTTCCGCTCTCTATATGATAGAGGGGAGGCACAGAGACCCCTGCCAAGATTCTCTATTATGGTGACGTAGTCGAGCAATTAAGGCCTAACTTCTCAGTAGGTGATGCAAGCTGGTTCTTAAGTACAGTGTAGTCCCCAAGCACCCACAAAGGAATGACCACACACTGCATCGGTTACAACACAGTCTTTATATAATTAATGTTCAAAGGTATATATAATATCACAATAACTCACTTTGTACTCCGACAATCAGCAATGGTAAATATATACAGTTTCTAAAGTGGTACCACTAACGTTATCGGATCTTATTAAAGTGCATACGGTCAGAATGACGCACAGATCAAAATAAAGAGGAAACCAGCAGTAGAGAGAGGAAGGAAAGCAAGATAAGTTGAGCAATAGGCAGAATACTGGTCCTTCTACCTAGAAACAGTTCTGTGTGGAGATCCCCCACCTGTGCAACCTATAGAATAAAGATACAAGCCCAGTCCATATATAGTTCACACTAGACTTTCCAATAGTTCTGCAACCCCAAAGTACCTGGCGTTCTAGTGTTCCTCGTCGGGGAAATCGACAACCCTTCTTGAGTGTCCTCCCTTTCAGGCAGGAGTCACGGGTCATTGAACGTCCGACGGAGAACAGGCAGAGCTACGACGGTGAAGTGGCTGCGTTGTTCCTAGCGGTGCTCGTTGACGGGGAAGCGTAAACGTCCTGCAAGGAAGAGGCGTGCGGGGCACCTCGGTGTTGATAGTTCTGGACCGCAAAGAGTTGAAGAACTATGGCCCAGAAAGGCCGGTGAGTCGTTGGCGTCTCTGTGGTCTTTGGGTGGCGGGAAACCCACCGGTGGATGCTCCTCGGTGTGTCGACGGTCAGGCCTTCTCCGGCAGGATAGAGCCACGACGATGCGGACGAGAGCGTCCTTGGATCAATGAAGTTCTTAGGCAACGGGAGCACGGTGGCTCCACTTGGCGACGGCGGTCGGCGACAGTGGCGGACAACAGTCCGGGCGCTTCTCCTTGGAGTTCCGCAGCAGTCCCCATATTGGGTCGGCAGCCTGTCGAAGGTCTGTCTACCAGAGAGTTTAGGCAAAGATCAGCTGTGCGCGATGGTCCCTCGTAGCTCGAGAAGAGGGCGCCTTACCAGGTCCTCTCTGTGTCAGTCCTTGAAGCACAGTAGCTTTCAGATTGTGAAGGAGAGCAACAGCAATTCTCCTCGTCCAGCAGGGCTCAAGGTTAAGCTTCACGCCAGTTACTCGTCGTAGTAGACTTCAGCTTCTGAACACGATTCCTAGCAGTGACAGGTCCCCAGATATACTGCTGATCTCCCATTCATTCCGCTGGTTCATACTCAAGCATCCAATCACGACTACGGGCATTCATGCAGGCAGGCAGCCAATCAGGCACAAGAGGTATTCAGGCCATTCACTTCTCTCCAGACACTCACAACAAGTTATGTGTATTGGGACAAGTACCGAGCCATTCAACACTCCAAACTGCATTCATACCGGTTTCGGGCAGGGCTGTCTCAACCATTGTGTGAACACCAGATACTAGACAGCCACAACATAGAATGTATATTCGTCACACACTCCATTCACCCAACTCCCACCCATAGGCGTACCCACAACATATGGTCGTTGAGAAGGCTCCAGCTAGTCTGGTCAGCACTTCCCCACACTACCATATAGGGAACTTCCACCCAACAGCCAGTCAGGGGGAAGGGACAGAGGCCGGGCTTCCCGGGACTTCGGGAAGATCAAGGTAACAGGTGATGGAAGGCAAGAGGCCTTGGGGGCCATTTTGTCTCCATCAGGAACCTACCGATTCCAATGACAGGGCCTGGGCATCCCAAAATGGAGGACGCTCAGGGCACCAGTCATTTCAGCACGGAGCTGCCACCAACCCGTACCCTGCTCTGTGGGTCGCACACAGGTGCCAAAAACATACACTAGGGGCACAGGGTTGCAACCCTACCCGTGGGTTCCATAAGGGTATCCCATGGTTCTGTTCACCAAACCAAAAGAGAGAGAGCTGCACCGCCAGGAGTCCCACATGAACTCCTGTGCGGAAAGCACGACAGAACACACGATAAAAAGCAGTAAAGGACAAGGATCTGGAGGCCCTGTCCCTCCGATGCATTTCCAGTATCACAGACAGTATTTAGGAAGGCATTGTTGCAGATAGGTAGGTCCCAGGCCCCAGAAAGACTTGTGGATAATGCAGAGGGTCTTTAACTTGATCCTTGCAGCCACGGAGAGACAGTGGAGGGATTTCAGTGCTGGAGAGATGCAGTCCCTGGGCTTGAGGCCAAGGATAAGTCTTGTGGTTCTGTTCTGGATGAGTTGCAGAGGACGTAGAGCAGAGGCAGGGAGGTTAAGAGAGAGACTGTTGCAGTAGTCCAGCCTGGAAAGAACAAGGGCGCTGGAGATAGTGAGCCGCTGAGAGAATGTGAGAAAAGGAAGAGTACCTCTGCGGAGGTGCAGCTGGTAGTTGGACTTCTTAGAGACATCTGAAAAGTGAGAGGAGAATGAGAGAGTGGAGTCAAAAATGACACCAAGGTTTTTTGGCTCAAATGTGGGTGCGGGCGCAGGGACAAGGGAGGCAGGCCAGAGTGAGACTGGAAAAGCGGGAGCAGGAGTCCCTGTGAGAACAATCTCAGTCTTACTGACATTAAGGCAGAGGCATTTGCAGCACACCATGACTGAATTGCAGACAGACAGTCAGATATGAGCGAGGTGGAGGAGGTGGCTGAGGGTAGCCTGAAGGAGTGTTGCGTGTCATCCGAGTAACACTGGAATTTTGAAATGAAAGTGGCAATCACACATGCCTAGGCAGCCATGAAGACACTGAAGTACTAGGGAGACAGGTTAGAGCCCTGGGGAATGCCACAGGTTGAGAGAGTGATAGTAGAGAGAAAGGACCCAAGTTCCACCTGGGATGGTCGGTCAGAAAGGAAGGATGTCAACCACACCAGAGCCTGACCTGTGATTCCCAGGGTGTCACAGAGATGTGCGATCACAATGTTGTGGTTTACCATGTCAAAGGCAGAGGAGAGATCGAGAAGAATGAGGACAGAGGGGGTGATAGTTTCCAGATTTGAGAGCATGTCTTCACAAGTGTTCAGAAGGGCAGATTAGATGCCTCTGGCTGCTGTAAAGCCAGACTGATTGTTGTGGAGGCAACTGGCAGATTCAGTATGAAGGCTCAGCTGAGAAATTGCCAACTTCTCCAGGAGTTTTCCCAGGAATGGGGTGATAGAGCAGTATCACCCCAAGCAGTCGCTTGCCGGAATGGAGGGATCAGCAAAGGGTTTCTTAAGCAGAGGATGCACAAGGGAGTTCTTAAGAGAAGTTGGAAAAACTCCAGTGGCAAAAGAGAGGTTGCAGAGATCAGCAAAGACTGGAGCGAGAGAGTCAATGTTGTCCTTAATGGTTTTGGCGGGGCAGGGGTTTACCTGTTTATATGAGGCCTTCATAGACCGGACTTGTCTGACGACCTCATCAGGTGTGATGGGAGTGAGAGAAGAAAGGAGAAGTGGTGGAGGTGCCAAAGGAGGCTTCAGATGTGTGGGTGTATGCTTTGGTGTGGTAGTGAGAGAGGAAACAATGTCTTGGGTTTTTGCAGTGAAGTGTGAGGCCAGGGCCATGAACATGTCCTGGTTGGGTGTGATAGTAGAGGAGGCTGCTGCAGGATTGGCCAGTTCCTTAAAGACTTTAAAAAGTTTGGCTGTGTTGTTTGATACAGCAGAGATGGAGGCTTGAATAAAGACTCTTTTCTTGGTGTGGATGCAGAGTCGATATTACCTTTGAAGGAGGTGGCAGGTCAGTTTGTCAGAGGGTACGCCTGATGAATTCCATTTCAGTTCAGCTGTCCTACACTTTCGTTTAAGGGCAGCCAGATTGGAGTCATACCAAGAGTTACACTTTTTGGAAGGCTTCCGTCAGACCCTCATGACAGGGGCAAGAGTATCAAGGGTGTTAGTAATAGAGAGATTAAAGTTTGCAAGGACTGTGTCAGGGCAGGGGTCAGCTGCAGGAGTAAGAGGTGGAGAGTAGGAGGAGGCAGAGGCAGCCACTGTCACTCTTTTCATGGGTTTGGTGACTATGAAACCGAGTTGTCATGCTGCGTGTTGATGCAAGAGGAGAGCTTCAAGTGTGAAGAGAGAAGGGAGTGGTCCGTCCAGGAGAGAGGGTAGTGAGAGGGATAGAAAGAGAGATGTTGCTGGAGATGAGGGCAACCAAATATGGGCCGCTATGTGCGTAGGGCCAGAGGCTAAGATAGAGAGGAAGAGAGAGTCACTTAGGTTGAAGAAAGGACTTGAGGAGTCAGGCAAGTCCAGATGGATGTTGAGGTCACCCTGCAGGATGAGTTGACGAGGAGGCGGACAGTAGAGTGAAGGCCAGGTCAGCCCATTCTGAGATGACTGTCCTGGTGGTCGATAGAAGGTGGCCATAAGGAGAGAGGATTTAGGAGAGGGGGAGAGCCTGCAGAATAGGCACTCAAAGGAGGAGTAGGCCTGAGTGGATATGATGGACACAGGTATCCAGTCTGGGAAGATCAGCATCACTCCCTCCAGCCCCAGATCCCTTGGCGTGGGCACAAAGAGGATCTTGTATCCTTCAGGTAGGAGTGTGTCATAGCTCGTGACAGAGCTGTCCCTGAACCATGTCTCTGTGATGGTGAGCACATCAAGATCCATGCATTCGAGGAGGTTGCAGATGTCAGACGAGTGTTTGACAGCGGAGCAAGAGTTTAGCGGGGCAATATGGAGCAGATTGCCAACTTTGAAGGACTTCCATGGGGGGCAGGGTACAGTACCACCCCCCCCCCCGAGGGAGGCAGGAGAGTCAGAGGGATAGTGGAGGATGGCGGAGGGGCCAAGGCCAGCAAGGGAGCCAGCAAGAGCACCTGTGCAGAGGAAGAGGGAGGCACAGTGGGCAGGGGAGTCTCTGCAGAGGAGAAGGGAGGCACCTTGAGCAAGGGAGCCTGTACAGAGGAGGAAGTGAGCACAGAAGACAAGGGAGCCTGGCCAGAGTGAGAGGTAAGGTTAACGAGGCAAGTGAGTAGCCTGTCAAAGAGAATAAGGTAGGGTTGAGGACCCTGAACCATGATGGTTGCATTGCAATAGACATTAATGATGACTCTGGAAATGGCGAAGAGGTCAAGGAGAAACTTCCAGCATGTGCCACCATTAATGCGAGAAGAGGCGAAAGGGGAGAGAAAGCAGAGCATGTAGCGAGTCCATAGGTCAGGTGAGTTAAAAAAAAGAGGATTTCTTGAGAGTCTTTCTGGCGAAAGCCATGAAATAGGTGTCTGCAATAGGAAGACCTGGGTTGGAGCCCAGAATGTCCTTCTGAAGCATCTTCTGGCCAGATGTAGTGATAGGAGAGGGACAGGAGATAGAGAAGCAGTTAGAGAAGATTGGAGAAATAGATAGTGACAGTTACCAGACTGATGTATAGACTGATGTACTGAGGTACAGGGAGGAGGTGGGCAGGAGGGAAGCACAAGGGGCGGAGGATAGAGGGTAGTGCACGCAGCTAAGTTTGTTTTTAGCAGAAACAGGGTAAAACACAATGCAACCACTGGGCACAGCTAAGTTCGATTTTACATATTCAATGTTGGATACATGGGGTTTCTCTGCAAACTTGTAAATGCAAGCAGTGTACAATCGCACAGACTTTGAAGATATGTTCCTGTTTATAGAATCCTTCTCTCTTAACCCCAAAAGCAATTGAACAATCCGCTGTCAGGGTCACTTACTCACTCTCGGTAAAGAGAATATATTTTTCAAAGGAGAATTAATTACGCTGAGTTTCACTTTTACAAAACACGTATCTCCCCAAACACCAAAATCAGGCATCAGTTATATGCAGCACTCCTTTGTTTATAGTACACGTCTAGGGAGTGACAGTTAAAAAATGTGTGTTGGGTCAACCGCAACCCTTTGTTTAAATACAATGCTTAAGGAGTGGTGACAATTGTGAATTTTGTTTTGTGACAAAACCCCTTTTCTTGAAAGGCAGGGTTTTGGGAAGTGTTATCAGTTGGGAATTGTGTTTTGGGACCAGCAACTTTCTGTTTTAAATGCAGGATTTAAGAATTTCATTTTGTGACAAGAACACCCCAATTTCTTTATGTGTCTATAACTTGTCTTCCGCTAGGAAAGAGGTTAGGGGTTTCAAACTCCTCCAAACTTACCCTGCATCAATCTGTTTGGGTGTTTATTAAATTAATATTCAGTCAAATATGATAAGGGTCTAAACATTATGCCCCCTCACCCACTATGAAGGGAAGATATTAAGGCAGGCAGATCCCCCACATACTTGGTTCCAAATAGATCAATTCTACTTCCATGGGACCTCTGTTTTGGGGTGCTGAGGGAATACAGCCAGGCTCCTGTGCGTGGAACGGCCTGCATCTGGTCACCAGCTGCTGTCAAAGATAGTCCTGGCATCCATCCCTTAGTTGGCTTTCCTTAAGAATCATGGCCCATTCAGCTGCTGGCTTTCCCAGTTTTTCCCTCCCAGGCAAACTTTAAGGCCTCTCAATGTTGTCCTCTCCAATCAAGTAAGGTCAGGCAGCTGTCTCAGGATACCACCAGCTGGATTAAGGGCAGTTCTCCTTCAAGATGTTTAGCAGCTCTCTCTCCAAGATGGTTTTGGGCAGGGTTTTTCTGTCTCTTCTTCTTGTCTGTCTTTGTGTCCCTTCTGCATAGTAAATGCGCATTTTAATGTACAATGTATAAGCCACAACTCCAAATATTACAATTAGAAGGTGCCAGTTATTTGGGGCTAACTTTTTCATTGGAACATTATCCTCTCTTCCTCCTCCCAAGACACAACCCCTCCATACGGATAGACCAGGGGAGTTCTATGATTGAAGTGAAGTGAAGAGGTGCACACCATAATCAATTTATTTACATGACGTCTTCTTACTCAAAAAGTCTGAACATGGCAAAATGTAGTAATTTACAAATAAATGTCATAATATATAGATATCAATATTCCCCTAATCATGGCAGACTTAATGAGATGACTCCCATGTTCAAACGAGATTGCACGCGCCAATAGTAGTTTTCCCAATTTATTAAAATTGATATGATATGATATGATATGATATGATATGATGTGATATGATGAGTCATTTATAACGTGCCTGTACAAAACTGTTTCTAGCCACGACAAGGCAATGGAGGTAAGACAGAGGGAGGAAAAAACAAATGATATTTCTAGGCCTTGTGCATTCAGATCGTGCAAATGCTATAACGCAAAGAGCAGGGGGGAGGGAGAAAGGGGAATGCAGTGGAGGTGGAGGGGGATGGAGGAAGTGTGGTTGGGCATCATTACTCTGAATACATGCAGCCACAGCAGTGCAGGGAAGCTGTGCCTGTAGGGCTATACAGGTATGTGGTTCGCTAGGCTAACATCTCTCTGAGTTTCAGCTTTGTCATACTATTAAGGGACCTGTGAGCGGTTTTAACTTGGTAGAAGAGTTCTAAGATTTGGATATCCATGAGGATTCCCCCACAGAACTGCCTGGATAATATCTTGAAAATTACACCGAAAACAGCTTTTCTTGTCCTTAAGATAATGGAGAAAACAACAGAAATGTGGTCCTATGGGCAATTCCGAGGCAAAATACATGATATATATTCCTCAATTTCTTTACAGTTAGTTTCAATTCCCATTAGCTCTGTTAATTTCCATTGCCTTGAAACCATGTGCTGCAGGGTCCTGGGGGAATGTTGATTTCATCTGCAATAAATAACAGATGTGCATCAGCTTGGTTCCTGAGGCTAACATCTCTCTGGGTTTCAGCTTCATCACACTTTCAGAGGAGCTGTGAGCACATTTTAGCTTGATAGAAAAATTGCATGTCCATGTGGATTTCCTCACAAAACTGCCTCGAGAATATCTTCAAAATGACACCTCAATGGCTTTTCTTGCTCTTAAAATGATGGAGAAAATCCCCAAAATGTGGTCCTATGGGCAATTGAATCTCAAAATATGTGATACATATTCCCCCTTTGCTTTACAGTTAGTTTCATTTCCCTGAAACCACATGCTACAGGATTGTGGGGGAATGTTGATTCAGTCTGCAATAAATACTGGACACGCATTAGTTAGGCCATTTGCCATGGCTGACTTTAAAAAAATGTCCTTTCAGAGACAAGAACACAAATCTGGCGATGGGGGAAGGTATATGGGAGATCTGCCCAGCAACTCAAAATAAATGCATGTTTTTTTCTCGGGCTGAGAAGAGAGTTACATGTTGTACCTGAAAACAAAATAGCCTTTTCAAGGATTTCATTTGTTTCCCTGTGCAGCACTTCATTTATTAAGGTGGCAAACTGAAAGTTAAAGGCTGTTCTTCATTTTGTCCTTCACAATGGACATTTCTCATGTTATAATATTCCCTGCGTTGCTTAATTTTCAGGGTGCACAGCATTTTGATGTGTGGCAGTTTCATTGGGCCTCATTACAACCCTGGCGTTAAGGGGTTAACGGTACCGTAAAAGGCTGTGGCGCTGTTAAACCCTTAACGCCAGATTCACACTTTAATGCCTGCTTTTTGCAGGCGTTAAAGTCCATCCCGCTAAGGGACCTTGGTGCTAATTACGGCACCGTAATTTACGGTGCCGTAATTAGCGCCTTCTCCATTCCCATTGAGCCCTATGGGCCAAAAATGGGAATGGGGAAGAGGCCATGGTGAATGGGGATTTACCGCCCCGCCAACCTTGGAATGGGGCGGTAAATCCGCCATCCACCATGGCGGAATCCGGCATGGACCATGGTGCTAATAGCACCATGGTCCAACGCCAGGGTTGTAATGAGGCCCATTGACAAATGTCACTTTTAGTCTCTCAGCCAACAATGTGAAGTGTCTTTGCCATAGTCACATAATCCTTGTTTCATCTTTCAGCAAGACACATATGTTCCATGGTACACTGTCCATTGTGTCATTTGCAACATGACCCATATTGTCACTCACCAGGCTCCTCTGCTGTGTTAAGGTTTTAGAATGTTATTTTTTCACAGAGTGCCATGCCATCAGAACCATGTATTTCAAATTCAGGCCTAGCCTGGCTTTCTATTGTGTGTGCTGAGGCTACCATTAAACCCCATACAAGGAAGAATGAGCTGAGCGTAGTGGAGGACTTTGAAGAGGAAAAGGGAGATGGCGTAGTGGGGGACGATGAGGAGGAAGAGGGAGGTGGTTGTAATCAGGGACTGCAGGGTTGAAGACTGATGTGGGGATAATAGAGGACTGTGATGATGAACTGTGAGGTGAGGGTAGTGGTGGAAGCTGATGCGGAAGAGTGTGGTAGGAATAGTGGGGGACTGTGATGAGGAAGAGTAAAGTAGGGGTAGTGGGGTCTTGGATGTGGAACAGTGAGCTGGGGTAGAGGAGACTGTGTTGACAAAGACTGAGGTGGGGCAGTGGTGGACTGTAAAAAGGATAATTGAGGTTTGGTAGTTGAGGACTGTGACAAGAAAGTGTGAGATGGGCAATGAGGGACTTTGATGACAAAGAGGGATGTGGGGGTAAATGTAAGACTACTATTGGGTACTGGGGTGGGGAAGAGGCATGTGGGGTAAAGGTAAGATTACAATTTCGATGAGGACGTGAGATGTGTGGGGAAAGGTTAGATTACCATCGGGAACTGGGACAAGGAAGATGAACATGGCAGGTATTGACATGGACTACTATTGGGTACAGGGACAAAGAATAGGGAGGTGACAGTAAAGGTAGAATTACTAAATAGGTACTGCGATGAGGAAGTGGGATGTAGGAGTAATGCTAATGATTACGTTTGGTGCACTGTGATGAGGAAGAGTGAGAGGCGTGTAGTGGGGTACTGTGATGAGGACAAGTGAGGTGGGCGTAGTGGGGGATTGTGATGAGGAAGTATGAAGTGGGATAGTGGGGGCCTGTAATAAGGAAGAGTGAGGTGGGGCAGTGGGGGACTGTGACGAGAAAGAGTGAGATGGGGTAGTGGTGAACAGTGGTGGGGAATATGGCAAAGAGATTTGTAGGGCACTGTGACAAGGAAGAGTGATGTAGGGGTTGTGATGAGGAAAAGGGATGTAGGGGTTAAGGTAAGATTACCATTAGCTACTCGGACAAAGAGACAGATGTGGGCCTGAAGGTAAGAACACTATTGGGTAAAGGGACGAGGAAGAGGGGTGTAGAGGTTCAGGTAGAATTACTAATTAGGTAATATGACACAAAAGAGGGTGGTGCGATTATGAAGAACTTGCCCTTGCTGAAGTCACGAGAAAATCAAGATCTTTACAGTTAAGTCACGTGAAAATCTTGATGAATGAAAACAAAGAATATAGTAAAGAAGCATCAGCGTCCCTTGATCTTATCTTGCACATTTTAATTTCACTGTAATTAAACAAATTCAAGGTTTTAACATAAATTTAACACACCCAAACACTAATAGGCAACAAAAACACCCTTACACACATTTTAAGTTAAATTATAATGTATTATTATTATTATTATTATTATTATTATTATTATTATTATTATTATTATTATTGTATATAGTGAGCACAGACCTAGCTTCGGAAAGCAACAGAGAGCATTACAATCATAGGGGGAAGAACACAGTGTGGGAAGCAGAGATAAAGGAGAAGAGAGCTAACAATGGAGGGTGGGAAATTGGCTGAATGGGGGAAGAAGTGGGGACCACATCACTGAGTTTCAGGTAAGGTGGGTAGTTTAGGGTGTGTGGATGTTGGTGTTAAGAAGGAGTCATTCCTTGAAGTGGAAGATCCTGAGCTCTCCACTGAATGGTAGAAGTGATGGGGAAAGTCTGATGTTGACAGGTGGTTCCTGAGTCTTGGAGCGTAGACAGAGAAGGCATGTCTTCTGATTCATTCCTTCCTGCACTGTCGTAATTCAATTCTGCATATTTCCTTACCTCTAGTGGATCGCAGGCCTCCAGAGATGCTGAGTTTTTCAGTGAGGCAGCTTGGGGACTTCAGGGTGACAGCCTTGTAGATGATACAACAGGATTTGAAGATGATATGGGTTTGTAGTGGGAGCCAGTGCAGTTCAATGAGGTTTGGCCTGGTAAGGCTGAATTTGCAGAGTCGTTTAATGAGTCTAGCTGCAGCATGCAGGACACATTTCGGGGGTGCCAGGGTAATCGGAAAAAAGGGCTTACAAAATGTCCTTGCCCCCATTCAGGTGGGAGAGGACAAAGGCTTGAACACTGGATCTGAAGTTGTTTTCTGAGATGAAGAGATTGATTTTCCACAGGAGAGAAAGTTGTTACCAGGGTGTTTGTGTCTGACTTGCTATGCGCTGTTTGAACGTGAGGTGTCTGTTGATATTGAACCCACAGGACTTGGCACTGGGGGCCAGCTGGGGTGTGACTCCCTCGAGGTTCATCGCTGAGAGCCAGGACTGGATGTCAGGGTCTTCGGTGTTGTTGGTCAGCGGTAGGAATTCAGTCTTGGAGGGGTTGAGCTTCACGTAAGCGGTAGGCAGCCAGGACAGATTTGAGTGTAATCCCAGTGATTAGTTTTGTATATTAAAAACATGGATTGATTACTAAATTAACTTTAAATACTCATCATCCCCTAACTAGCAATCACAGTGATTGCCACATTTCAATATAATATTGTTTTGAAGTATTTACTCCTTTTTGGCACTCAAAACAAATTGAGGTGTCAGAAAAATGCTTGGAAAAGACTACACTATAATGAATAATTGCTTCAACATGTACAGAGACCACATCCAAAGGCCATGGCTACATGCCAGAGCAAACATCATGGCTAGCTGTACCTGTAGAAACTATAGTATAACAAAAGCCTTGAAATTCAGTGGACAAAGCATTAGTTAAGAAAGAGTTGTGGTGGTCTGATTCAATACAACAACACCCTTTAAATGTATTGGGTGGGGGTAGGGATGACATGACCATATCAAATCGCCATCCCCCATTGCAAAGCCTATGAGCACATGCATGATATCACAGAAGTGAGTCACAATAAGGTACATGGGAGACATCAATGGAGTGATGCTGAGTTAAGGTTGTCATCACTTCCCACACCTGCTCAATTTCAAGGTTTGTATTGCTTTGAATGAGATCACCTTAACGTTGTCTTTATATATCTTTGGGTATTAAATGATAGGATAAAAAAGCATGGCAGAAACACAAAATAATATTTAAATGCAACATTATTACTGTTAGATGTCTTTTATGTATGAAAGGTTTCTTAATGGTCGCTCACTAGTTACAAAGGTACAGGAGTCAAAACTTAGAAAAGCCTAGTTAAGGGCCTCAAGTCCATTTAAACACTACATCCGTGTATTAGTTGTTGTCTGAACAACATTGAGATGATCCTCTTGGAGTTTTCCAATGGGTTGATTCACAGTTCAAGTCTGCCATGTGCATCTCAAAACTGCAGAAAGCAGACAATTCTGCTGCAGTGTCTCATTGGTGTTAGCCAGTTCAAATTCACATGTTCACCTGTAAATGGCTTCGACCTCATGGCTCAACTGGTGAGTCTGGGTGTATTGGTGATTAGATATGGGGCTTGAAGACACAAGCGGTGGACAGGTTCAAAAAGTATCAGACGCTTAACAGCAGTTTGACCTTGGGTCGATGGGTTGAAAAGTGTCTCAAAATAGTTGTTGATGGATTTGCAAATAGCATTCCCAAAGACAGCAACTCTGGCTTGCAGCACAATGCGGGTCTTTATTTAGCAGTGCTCTGTAAAAAAAAAAAAGATGCACACTCCATCTGTTCCCACACAAAGGAAGTACTCCAAAGCTACTTGCAGGGAGCTTGCCCCAATCCTCAGCAGTGCTTCTTGGGTACAGTTTTTCTTTAGTAACAGTGGTCTTTTCTTCGAGCATTTACTGCTTTTGTCACTCAGAGGTGGTGAGACCTAGAGTCTTGGAGCTCTTCTGGAAGTTTTGTCTTTCAAAAAAGGTTGAACATGCTTCTGGTCCAAGATGAATCCCCAAAGTGAGAGAAACTCACTGTTCTTATAGTGAAACCCTGGACCCAAGATTGGTTTCTTTTTCAGCCTCTCACCAGGAACCCAAATCAAGTGTAACAGCTCTAAGGGCTGATTCATGGAATTTATGCGCTGGAAAACGGGGATTTGTGCGTCATTCTGCCCGCAAATCCCTATTTGTTAAACAGGGATTTGCGGGCAGAATGGGTCACAAATCCCCTTTTTTCAGCGCAAATAATTCCATGAATCAGCCCCATAATCTCTTTTGTCAATGCCTACCTACAGGTCACAATGTGGTGGAAGTCATGAGGATACAAAGGAAAGTGGAGGGAAAGCATTTACCAAGATGGCAGGACCCTTCTTCTTTAAGTATCATGATTTTTGACTGCCCTATCACTCGCATCCCCCGTATCTGTTATGAATCAGAGAAATGTTCTGTTAATTATCCCTTCTCAGACAATCCTCCCTTGTCTTGCACTTTCCTTAGAAGTCTATCATTTCCTAAACCACCACAGGAAGCCATACACCCACTTGGAGAGTGCACACACAGATTTCCAATGAGCTGCAGCCCCATGTGGTCTGGGCACAGATTTCTAATTCAGGAAACCTGTAACATGTTTATTTCACCTGCCCAATCAGGTAGAAGGACAACTGGTGGATCAAAATATATCTACCAGCAATTTTGGTTTTGAAAACGTATCGTAATTCCCTCATGAACTGCTGTATGTATTATTGGATAAGATACAACTTACCTGAGCTAAGCTTAAGAACAGTCTCTAGAGACGGTAACCCTGCCACCAGTTTTATGGGTTTAGTCGTTAATTGAAACATCTGTGTGTTACTGTGCAAATGTTTTCACATGTTTATTCCCAAGAAGGCCAGTGTGATGTTTGAAATAATTCTGCTTCTAGAGATGCTAGTGTGATGGTGCAGATAAGAGCAGTGACATGGAAGACTATGCCCCTGCCTGTTACTAAGCGACAACGAACATATACAATAATGAAGCTAGAATAAAGCGCCATTTTAAGTACGTTTGCCACTGCCATGCAGAATGGAACACAAGTAGGGTGCCACACTATAGGGAACCTGTTTGTTACACTTAAGGGAGGGTTAGATTGCTGAATACACAGAGAGGGGATGCGGCAAATGGTGGCATGTGCAGTTAGGTAGGGCACATTTGTATAACAATATTGCAAGTGAACAAGAGAATTGCCATTTCTCCATTTTGCAAGCCCTATACAGTACACAGTTAACACAACAAAGCATTTTGGTTTAAATAGCTTAATAGGGATTTCTGTTTGTCTACAGTGTTGTCCAGACATTAAAGCTGAGAAGAAAAGAAGGCAGGATAGCTGAAGCTGCCTGAACAGATTTTTCTCATGGGTTCAGTTTAGATAAGCAACAAAATAAGTTACTCTTGTTGTTAGCAGACAGAAACATGCATAGGTTTAACTGCCAGGAGATCACAGTAACATTGCCAAAGACACATTTTCATAGTGTATTTTTAGTGCCCCCAATGCTGAAAGCAGTTCACTGCATGCACAAAGAATACATTATTAGGCCGGGTCAGGCAGGGGAATAACATTTTCTCGAGCAATAAATAAAATGTGACCCACCGTTGCAAATGGCAATTCATTAATCATCTGACTGACTGTTTGAGTAGGACCCAAAGGGGAGGACTTTGTTGCAAATTGTGCATTTTAAAGAATATTTATTCAGTAACAATGGTCAAAACTACTAGCTGCATGGTGAAGTAACTTATGAAACTGTTTTAAAAAAGGTAGCAGGCGCCCCTCTCTAGAAAGACCATGCCATGATAACCTGTTCAGTCGAGCACTGAAATTCTGTGGCAATTCCCTTCTGAACAAGAGTACCAACAGCAAACCCGTACACGTGTTTCATCCTTGTTGGGCCTCATCAGTGAGGTGGAGCTGTGCCTCTCTGAGCACAGTGAACAGGGAGTCCACGTCTGGGTTCCCCCAGGTAACTCAGGGTGACCAACTCCAATTTCCTTGCAAAACATTTTCAAAAAAGGTAGCAGCCGCCCCTCTCCAGAAATAACATGGCATGATAACCTGTACTGTGGATTTTTCCCACTTTGAGAGTTTGCAGCCATCACTTTTTGCTCACTGTACGTTTCACAGATGGCAAATATCCATGAGCATATCAGTCTTTGTCCTGCCCACATGGGCAGTCCAGCACTGAAATGCTATGGCAACTCCCTTCTGAAGAAGAGTTCCACCAGCAACCCCATACACCTGTTTCCGTCTTGTTGGGCCTCATCAGTGAGGTGGAGCTGTGCCTCTCTGAGCACAGTGAGCAGGGAGTCCACATATGGGTTCCCCCAGGTAACTTAGGGTCACCAACCCCAACTTCCTTGAAAAACATTTTCAAAAAAGGTAGCAGGCGCCTCTCTCCAGAAAGAACATGGCATGATAACCTGTTCTGTGTTTTTTTTCCCCACTTTGAGAGTTCACAGCCATCACTTTTTGCTCACTGTACCTTTCACAGATGGGAAGTATCCATTTGCATATCAGTTTTTGTCCCACCCACATGGGCAGTCCAGTATGGAAATGCTATGGCAATTCCCTTCTGAACAAGAGTACCAAAAGCAACCCCATACATATGTTTCAGCCTTGTGGGCCTAATGAGTGAGGTGGAGCTGTGCCTCTCTGAGCACAGTGAGCAGGGAGTCCGCGCCTGGGTTCCCCCCGGTAACTCAGGATGACCAACCCCAAGTTCCTTGCAAAACATTTTCAAAAAAGATAACTTATGAAACTGGCCCAAACTGGCCCAAAAAAGTGGCCCACTTTGAACAGAAGAACTGGCCCACAGTAGCATTTTGCATTATAGGTTGAACAGACTGAAGGCACAATGTTTCATACACTGGCCTCAGACTAGAATGCAGGTAGAAGCATGTACCAAAAGGAATTATTGGAGGAATTGTCCAAAGATATGCAAACTGTCTGGAAAGTTGGGGCCTGAAGTGAACATATCAGATGGGAAAAGGTGTTATAGTTTTTTGGCCAAGACAAAGTTTTGATACCTCTTTTTCCACCAGACGTTAATTGGGCCATTGTGGATAGGTGCAGCATCTAAGACCACAGCAGTTACAGACACCAGTGTTGTAACAGTGCCATTAGGTTGCCGTGCAAAACAATTAGAATGTGGTCTGTTGATGCCAGGTATATGACGTCTTGCATGTTGGGACGGACACTGTGCATGGTTAAATATAAGGACTGGCCAATTGAGAGTAGGAATGGATAGGGTAATATATGCAATTATTGTAGCAGCCAATGGTAGCTTTTGAATTGATTTGTTTAGATTATAACCCCTGACCAAACAGGAAATTAAATGAGAATGTCTGTGTACCTTCCCCCGGCCGAATTTATCAATAAAGCTAGTTTGTTCATACATTTTAGCAGGTATGCCAACCAAAACAGTGTGTTCAACAGGAGAAAACCCTTTAATGTTAGGACCAAGGGTAAAGATACTCATATAACAAAGAGTGTCCTAACAAATTGATGTATGTTATGTTTTATACAGGGGGGCGTATATCTATCATCCGTAAATCATTATTTATTTATTTTTTCTGTCAGCCCATAACTGATTTGTATTACTATGGTCTATATTTGATTTTAAGCCCATTCTATTAGGGGCTAACTGTGATGCTGGAAATGCATCAGAGGGTTCGGAGCCTCCGTATCCTTGTCCTTTAATGCTTTTTATCATGTGTTCTGTTGTATTTTCCACGCATGAGTTCATGTGGGACTCCTGGCGGTGCAGCTCTCTCTTTTGGTTTGGTGTACAGACCCATGGGATACCTTTATGGCACCCATGGGTGGGGGTACAACCCTGGACCCCTATTGTATGTTTTTGGGAACCTGTGTGTGGCCCACACAGCAGGGTATGGGCTGGTAGCAGCTCAGTGCCGATTTGACAGGTGCCCTGAGCGTCCTCCATTTTGGGATGCCCAGGCCCAGTTATTTGAATCAGTTGATTCCTGATGGAAACAAGATGGCCCCGGGGCCTCTTGCCCTCCATCACCTGTTACCTTGGTTTTCCTGAAGTCCCAGGAAGCCCTGACTCTGTCCCTTCCCCCTGACTGGCTGTTGTGGGGAAGTTCCATATATGGTAGTGTGGGGAAGTGTTGACCAGACTGGTTGGAGCCTTCCCAATGACGTATGTTGTGAGTACGCCTGTGGGTGGGACCTGGGTGAATTGAGTGTGTGACAAATAAGCATTCTTTGTTGTGAATGTCTAATATCTGGCGTTTGACGGAATGACTGAGACAGCCCTGCCCGATACTGGTATGAATGCAGTGTGTAGTGTTGAATGGCGTGGTACTTGTCTGAATCCACATTCTGTGTTGTGAGTGTCTGGATGGAGGAGAATGGCCTGAATGCACTGTGCGCCTGATTGGCTGACTGACTGCCTGAATGCCCGCCTGAGTGTCACCCAGCAGAATGAATGGAAGATCAACAGTATATCTGGGGGCCTCTCACTGCTAGAATTCGTTCAGAAGATGGAGTTGAAACTGACATTGAAACCGAAGCTTAACCTTGAAGCCCTGCTGGAAGAGAAGTCTTGCTGCTGCTCTACTTCGTTGCTCTGAATGCTACTATGTCTTCAAGAACTGATCCAGAGATGACCTGGTTAGGCGCCCTCTTCCCGAGCTACAAGGGACCATTGTGCGCTGCTAACCTTCGCCAAAGTGCCCTGGAAGTTAGCCTACGAAAGACTGTCAGCCGGAGATGGGGACCGCCGACGAGAAACGAAGAGAAGCACCGGACATTCCATCCACCGTCATCGACCAGGGTTCGCAGGTTTGCCATAACCGCTGGAGGCCCGTCGAAATGAGGTGCCCAGAAGTGGGGACTGCTTGATGCCGTGCCGTCGACGACCGGAGCTGCAACGCTCCCCTGATTAAGACATTTGATTCCCGGACGCGCTCGTCCACACTGCCGTCTGCCATATCCCGCTGGAGAAGGCCAGGCGGTTGACGCACCGAGGAGCATCCGCTGGTGGGTTTCCCGCCACCCAAAGACCATAGAGACGCCAGACTACTCGACGCCCTTGCTGGGCCACAGTTCTTCACAAACTCTTTGCGGTCCTGAACTATTGACATCGAGGTGCCCCACATGCCTCTTCCTTGCAAGACGTCTTCGACTCGTCGTTGACGAGCACCACCAGGACCAGAGCTGCTACCTCACCGCCATTGTTCACCCTTTTCTTCATAGGATCTCAATGATCCGTGGCTCCTGCTTTAAAAGGAGCCGCTCAAGAAGGATCCGTTGAGGACCCGTCATCGAACTCTGATATTTCAGGTACATTGGGGTGGTAGAAACATTGTACAAGGAAAAAAGACTTATTGAACAATAATGGACTGGGCTTGTAGTATATCTTCATTTTACAGGATGCCCAGGTGGGGGGATGTCCACACAGAACTGTGTCTAGGGTAGTGGCCAGTATTCTGTCAATTGTTCTAACCAACTGCTTTCCTCCTATGTCTATTGCTGGTTACCTTTATTAATTGATTTGTGTGATATTTGACCAGAGTACAGTTGATGCACTTTAATGAAATCTGATAATAATTGTGGGACCACGTAGAACTGTATATATTTGCCATTGTAGATTAACTGAGCACAAAGTGAGTTATTGTGATTGTGTACATAACCTTGAACCTTAATTATATAAAGACTGTGTTTTCACTAATACAATGTGCGAACATTCCTTTGTGGGTGCTTGGGGACTACACTGTACTTAAGCACCAGCACGCATCACCTCCGGAGAAGCTAGACCTTGATTGCTCGTCCATTGCTATAAACAATAGAGAATCTTGGCTGTGGTCCTCTGTGCCTCTCCTCTACCATATAGAGTGCAGAATTAGACACTCCCCTCCGGTCTTTTACACTAATGCATTATATGAAATACATATATACAGTTTATTACATACAGTAATACAGTATATCAACATTAACTATGTGTAGACAATATACTCGGCACAGGGACAGTTTGGTCATATAGAGAAACATAAACAATATCTGGAGTGCTGGTAAACAGGGTACTCAATACATACACAACACAATCATATAAAAAACACAAACAATTACAAAGATATTGTACAAAAAAAGACCTCAAAACGGGTATGACCTCTGAGGTCTGAATGTGTGTTCTGTCTGGGAGCCTAGGTTTCTAAAAAATTGTGAATATTGAAGGCAATTGGTACATCGAATCTCAAATGACCCATGCATGCTCATATTATTCATAAACAATCGTGGGACCCATTCACGGTCAATGTTACTATGTATAAGCTGTTGATAATAGACGGGTGCTAAGGAGGGCGGTGGTTTAGAACAATCCTGTCTTTCTTGGACATTTTGGTAAAATTGAGTGGTCTGCCTTCTTCTGGACCTGGAACGTGGTTTCCCAAAAAGCACCAAGATGCTACGTTTTTTTTGTTGTTGCCGATTTCACAATGATAACAAAGAAACTACCAAATGAAGCTGCCAAATGCAGCCCACTTGTCACTGACCTTGGGTTGTAGTCGCCCATCAGCGCAGGGTAGATAGAGTAGTGCTGTAAATTATGTTGCACTATGGGGTACTGAAGACCCCTCCTCTGCAGATCTGAAATAAAAGAATGTGACAAAAACACATGTCAAACCTTTTGACGTTTTCTTTTTGGTAATAATAATAGTTCCCTTCAATAGTGTGGGCCCATTACATACCAGCCCTAGGCACTCAGCAAGATCTCAGACTTGTTATTGTTGCCCTGAGCAATAGGGGGCAGGAGTGTTTTATCTGTGTTCTTAAATAGGGAAACAGAATGAATACTGGATCGCTCGCGTTAGATATGATGCTCGGTGTCATTGACTGTTTGATAATTTCATGTACTGGGGGCATTCTCTTGTGGAGAAGGTGGTTACCTTTAATATAAAGCTTGTGGTATCCCCCACCGAAAAACCACTGCAATTATTTGGATATGCGGTCTGTGGTCACGAAGACGGGAGATGCGTCTCATTAATGGCCCGTTGTTCTGAAGGGAAACAAAAAGAGATGTACGCAATTGGGTGTGACAGCTAGCCTCTTAACTTTGAAATTCTATCATAAGGCAGAATAAGTTTGAATAACAGGGAGTGCCTATGGGAAATCACAGCAGGGGATACATTACATACCATACTATCCCTGATGTGTAGTACTTGATCAATAAGGTGGGATGCGTTAATAGACTTTTTAGGAGGGAGCTTAACTCGATCGAGTGGTATCTCATGTGCCTTGGAGGATGTTGCTCTTGTCCTCCTGTTGGCAAGTCTTGCTTCAGTTTGCTCTGGTGTCTCAAATGCCCTGGAGGATGTTGCTCTTGACCTCATGTTAGCAAGTCTTGCTTCAGTTTGCTCTGGCATCTCATTTGCCATGGAGAAAGTTGCTCTTGTCCTCTGGTCGGCAAGTCATGCTGATGTTTGTTGTTGTGTTTCAAAAGCTCTTCATATTTATTTTCGCTTTGCATCAGATGGTTGGTTTTTGTTCGGCATGTTTCAGTCACTCAATGGCTTCAGCACATTTAAGAAAATGTCCAAGAAAGATTGATTGATTGTGCTCTCTTCTCGTGAATGAACGTAAGTAAACTGTAACCTTGCCATTTCACATATTTGGAGTGGTGTGATAAATTAAAATGTTATTTTTTCATTCCCTTTAAAAATGCTTTAATAAACACTTTCAAACTGTATAAAGTAGTAATACATTTCAAGGGAGGATAGCTCAGGGGCAACATGCTCACCTTGGAAGCAAGACGACACGGAGCAACGCAGGTTCGATCACTGGGTCCGTGCTTAGAAACCTCTGGGTACTAAGCTTGCTATAAATAACCTATCATATCATATCAAAGGTATAACCAACACATGGAACATTTTGCTTCAGACACTTTTCAACTTTTTGTCTCCTTCTAGTACCTACTGTAGTGAATAGGGGTGAGCTACAGTAAATTAGGGTGTCTATGGAGTGCATTTTTTGCATCCAAAGATAGACTACAATCTTGCCCTAGACTGGAGAGGAATCCATGCAAAATATAGTGGCAGTGGGTTCAACTGTGTGGATTTGTATAGCCGGACAAACATACACACATACATACATTCCGCTTTATATATAAAAATACTTTACACACACTACATACTAATTTTACTCTGTGTAGATTTGCTGTGGATATTTTCATGATAGCTACTACGTGGCCTAATTGCTGCTGGCATGCACAAGTCTGATGCTTAACATGACATATATACATATATATATTTCACTTAAGTGTGGATGCAGCACCTCGCTGCTTCCAAGGTAGGTCCAAATGTTAGAAATCCGGAACATAGCATAACATCAAAAAGAAGGCATTACATTTTCAAGATTCATCATTGGAGATACGCAAAGACTACTAAAGAATACAAGAACCGCAATAGAATCTTCCAAAATAAGTAAGACAGGTTTGTGTGAGCAATGTTCTGCAAGGAATCATTAAACCCAGAGATCTGTTAATGTGAGTATGCATATTCATGTAAAAGTCATTAAACTAGCCCTGAGATGAAAAAGTTAACGATTGTAAAAAATTAAATTGAAAAATGCCTTTGTGATAATGAGCAATTGCAAGATGTAAACTTTTATGGCGTATGTGAGCTGGCAGGCAGATTAATCTGCAAATGCTTACAGAGACTGAAAAACAGTGAGGCAAGTTTTTTGCAAAGGCCAATTCACCCATGCTGTACATCATTAAGCACAAGGTGCGTAATAACTGGAGGCAATTCACATAATAAGATTTTCTTTAATGCCTGGGCTGTGCTTGTCAGCAGGTTATTTAATGTTTCAGCTTGTCATATTGTTTCTGAGATTTAAGAAGTGGACAGTTTCTTATCAAGAGCAGAATGTAATTGGCCCAAGGACAAGCAGACTTTTCATTCGTGATCAGGCAGAGTATACGTCAGTTCACCCACATTTTGGGCGGACGGACTGAAACTATTTTCAATGAACACCCGTGGAAGAAATACGTACATACACAAAAATCAATGCCAGTTTGACGACAGGGCCTAGTTACAAGTTCGGCACTGAAATTGCATCTTTTTCCGGCCTCTGGCAATGGGGACATACAGGGCCATTACAACCTTGATGCACCCTGTATCTCCGCATTGCCAGAGGCCGGAATCCATTACTCCCCATTTTCATTTGAGCCCCCGAGGGCTCAATGGGAATGGGGAGGTTGGATACACCAGCACCATTCAGAATGGTGCCGGTGCATCCGACGGGCAGAAAGGCCCCCGCGAGCACAACTCGTAGTTTGCCATTCCTGGAACTACGGTACTGGCGAGCTTACTGGTACCGTAGTTTTGTCTAAAATCATGGTGATGTTTTTAAACCCATGGTTTTACCAGTTCTCACCTCATAAGTTTAAATCCAACCAAAAGGTGGGGGTGTTGTTATAATTTGTTTCCAAACTATGAGGATGCTTCCAAATATTTGTGTGAAAGGATACCCTAATTACAAGCGATGAGATCTATGTTGGAAGCCCTTCACTTGCTTTTTTTCTTTGCCCCATATTTGGACAGAATGTCAACATGCACATTTTTCCTGAAGGGCCTGGCAACTTGCACCACATAGATGTGGACATGTTGATGCATTCATTCCAACCTTGTGAAACATTTCGCAAAAACATGCATGCAATGGAGCGTGTCCAGTCATTCCAATATGCACACCGTATTCACAAACGTAATACCCATTAAAATGCCCGGAAAAACATTTTTCTTTCCACTAGATCCAAGGATGGAATGCATTTTTTTCATTGTTTTAAATTCCACACACTAGGTAAAACAATGACATGCTGTGATACATATGGCCCATGGAATGATTCAATGTAACTGCATGCACGTAGTTTGATGTTCCCCTAATGGTGATAAACCTCTAGTGGGTGCTGGACACTAAAAAGTACCACATGCAGTTTTTGGTGAGCGTAATTCCTCTCAATCTACTGCAAATACGATGATTACCACGTTGATATTATTTAGATGAGCGGAGAGGCTCCTTTTAGAAGAATCTGACCATTTCCTTCCAAATGTGCGTTCTACAGTCCATTGCAGAAATGCTGAGCAACTGTTCAGAGACACCTGTCTTGCTACAAGGCATTTACTGATATGATATGATGGGTTTTTTATAACGCGCTTAATACCCAGAGGTATTATGCAGATCAGTTTAACTTTGGAATCCAGACCCAGAAGTGAGGAATCACAGCGCTCAGACAAGATGAAGACAAGATGGAGACTTCCCACCAGTTGATTTACCCCACTACTCACCATGGATCGTGAGAAATCACACCACTCTGACTCGAAATCTAGATCCTGCAGGTGACTCACTTGGACCCTATCGCTGGCTGAAACCTTTCCATACCGCCTGATACTGATCTGCAGATAGCAGACCGAGGGAAGGGGATAAATGCCTTTGCATCAAGGAAGTGGTAGACTCCCCTCTAACCTTGAGATAATGGAGATGCCCTCTTCCATTTCACAGCTAATCGAGGCATATTTTAGGCATGCACATCCTTCCATGAAAGAATCTACCACTTCCACCTGGTGCAAAGAAATTCCCCTTGAAGAGTGAAGGCAAACAGAGAAACCAAATACTGGTGAAGGATATACCAATTTAAGGGGTTCCAGAGGATTTCCCAAAGTCATTGAAATGGACTCCATCATAGTGACATTGAATGGAAAGTTTGTGGTGGCAACAGAGGATGCCGCTCCAGCAGACAATGTTGATAAAAGACTGGACACAGCACTAACGAATGGCCACATCTTGTCCAAATTCCTTTTGAGGGCAGGCATGTATACAGCATATGCAGATCCTCCATAAGCACTTCCAGACCCTCTTCACCAAGAATGGATGGACTTCACTCCCATCCTGGAAAGTATGGATACACCTCTGGCCCCTTCCTTAATGTCATAAAGGCAACTTCCATGGAGACCTATGCCACACTAGTTGGGAGATGGCAACTATTACTACAAATTTAGGAATGTGATTAATCCACAGAGATGTCCTCCTCAAACTGGTAGGAGCTGCAATGTATGACAAATCGGGAGGTAGAGCCCAACTGGGCAAACTGTTTGATTTACCCTACTACTCAGCATGGAGTGATATAAATCAAACCACTCTGACTCAAAATCAAGATCCGGCGGTATGAGAGATGGATGGGATTGGCCAGGAAGATCCCACCTACACTCCTGATCTCCCTACAGGTCACATGACCATGACAGATTCCACTCTAAATCTACTGTTTCCACTGTGACCCCATCAAAGCCAACAATGATACTAGCTCAAGGAAGACCGACTGGAGAGGGCAACTGATTCAACCATTAACAGATTCCTCAAAGGGCACTTTCAGGAAGGGACGCCACCTGTCATCCATACTCAGGCATGTATACAGGCCTCTGTAGTGGTACCCACTCTACAGGTGACACACTTTGACCCTATCACTGGCTCAAACCTTTCCATACAGCCTGATACTGATTTGCAGAAACTAGACTGAGGGAAGGGGGAAACACCTATGCTTCAAGGAAGTGATAGAATACCTCCCCTCTAAACTAGAGATAATGGAGGCAGCCTCCTCGATTTTATAGCCAATCGAGGCATATAATAGACAGAGGACTGCCTCTGTGAAAGCAACTTCCACTCCTAAACAGCACAAAGATATTCCCCTTCAAGAGTCGAAGGAAGCAGATAAATCTACAGTAAACAAACGCTGCTCAATGATGCATCCACTAGAGGGGATTCCAGAGGAGTTGAAAGTGGACTCCACCATGCCAAATGTGAAAGTTGGTGGTGGCATCAGTAATTGCTACTCCAGCAACAAGTATTGATAAAAGAGTGGAAACAGCCCCAAAGAATGCCAAATCGTGTTGCAATTCCCTTGAGGGCATGCATGTCTTGGGTATATACAGCACCTCCATAAGTACTTCCAGACCTTCTTCACCAAGAACGGATGCACTTCACTCCCATCCTGGAAACTATGAAGACACCTCTGACCTATTCATTAATGTCCTACAAGCAACTTTCATGGAGGTTTATGCCACACTGGTTGGGAGATGGCAACTGTTAAGTTTAGTTCAGGTCATCTTTATTTTGATAGCAATACCATAAAAGCACATCAGTACAAATCACATGTGTACACATAACAGGTGTAGCATAAAACATATTCCAGGACACATAATACACAATTCCATTATAAACCAATACATTACAATACTACAATACTGCATCCTCCTTTTAAAAGCATCACAACAAAATGTAATCAAGATTCTGGCCTTTTAAATTTACTAAAATGTCAAAAGTAGATAAAAACACAAACGACTGTGTCAGTTATCCCTTATTAATATAATCGTTCCCAAAGTGATGCACACAGAATGCCACTTCTGATAAAGTGCTCTGCTCTGATTCCCTGAAGACTAACAGTGCACTTAAGAAATCGAGGTTGGTATTCTGAACTGTCCTACTAGGCCCATACCAAATAGCTGACGAGTGAACTGCCAAGCTGTCTGTAGAGAGGCTTCACAATGTGATGGCCTCTGTCATGTTCCTGACATGTCTAGCTCTGAATAGCGGCCTTATATAGTTTCTTCTCATGTCTAGGTACTTCACTCAAATTAATAAAAAAATAATTAAGCTTTCGGAGGGGTCCAAGCAAAACAGACACATTGCCATAACCTCGCTATTCCATTTGTTACATAGGTCTGCAACTGGCAAGAAACCCAGATGCAGCTTAATGTGGAGTGCTCCCATTTGCTTGGGGATTGCACTGCCCAAGTAGGCTTTGTAGCTGAACATGCACTTCAAGCCCCAATAACTAATCAGATGGGAGTATTGAGCTAATTTATTTAACGTATGAGCTTCTGTCTTGGCACCATTGTTCTGCCTGATGGACTGTTTACTCTATCCATCCAGTTCACAGAAAGAGCAAGATAAGAAATTAGTATTTGTGAATACCTACAGTGATACGTCGAATACAAATCAAGAAAAGTGTTCTAAAAAATTGGCACGTCTTGAGTAAAAGTGAAATACCAGTCCCCAAACCAGTGGTAGCTTTCAAACGCAGCAAAAACATCAAAGACTTGATCACTATGAATGACATTACCACAAAAACTGAACAACAGAGAAGCATTACAGAGATTTGGAATATGCCTCCCATCATTGGTCACTTTCCATGTGGTCATTGTATCTATTGCAATTCCACCAAAAAGAGTACTGAAGTCAATTTGGGTCGTGGTACCCCTTGGAAGCAAAATAAACACACCAATTGCAACACCAGTATGGTTATTTACACCATCTGGTGCCCCTGTAAAAAACTCTATATTGGGAAAACAGAGAGAAAGGTGAAAGTGAGGATAGGTGAGCATAAGAGCTGACGCAGAAATAAAACTGCCAACACCCCATTGGTAGACCATTGGATCGAGTTTGGACATAAACCCGATGATTTACAATGGACGGTTATATATAAACTAACGCCTAGTCCTGATACCAATAGAGACAAACAATAGCTATTCAGAAAAGAACAACAACTTATTTTTTTAACCAAAAGTGCGACCATAGGCCTTAACGAGAAAATTGATTGGCTGAATATTTGACATGACATTGGAATAAGATGGATTTACCTTGTGAATGCACATCGTGACACAGCCTCCTTTCATTCTCCATCTTAATGTTTTGCAACTCACGATGACCTAGGTGACTAGTTGTTCTGTGCTCCCCAGTCACATAAGAAGTGATTCTCCAGTTCCCAATCGTTCAGTATAGCCTATAGCTTACTGATATTTGACATCGGAAGAGACAATTATTCCCTTACTATTGTCTATTAAGTCTATTGGGCGGTGCATGCAAAATGACGCTCGGACATTTACAACAACACTATTAAACAGCAAAATGGAATACGAACTTTCTTACGTGTGAGGTAATCATATTGGGCAACAAAACAGTACGGGATGCAACATAAAATTCTGATTGGTCCCAGTGTACCCATACGTCCTCTGATCACGTGACTCTACACATGACGGAGATGTTCCAATCGTTACAGGAACGTAGGACGACTTTCCGCATTTAAACGAGCACATGAAGTGCTCGAATGCCTGCATCCAGCCATGCCTACATTTACAGTAGGAAGACGGCGCCGAAGGGAGAAGTCGTGAGAACGCATCAAGGTAATCAGCAGCGTCCAGTCATTTTATCTATTACTTGTGGACGTTCGGGCGGCTGAGAGGTAACTTGCTCTCTCCCTGCCCTCTTTAATCCAGCAGTTTGCTGCGACAATACCTCTGTGCACGATAATCTTGCAATCAGGAACACAAGGAAAGACAGCATTGAACAAGAAGAAGAGAGACCGCATTAAGGTAACCGGCGGCTCTCAGCCAGTAGATTGTATTTCTGAGGACGTCTAGTTAACCTGTAGGTAACTCGCCCTTTCTCTACTCACTGTTCTTTCAGCTTTTTCGCTGCATCAAGATTCTTGCGCAGTTGACCGTCGCACGGTAGACTGTGTAGTGGGTATTACAAGGTTACAAGCAGCTTTGGGCTTCAGGGATTTCCGTCCAAGTGCCGGATCCCGGACTGAGGCAATCCGTGTCCTTCCAATAGTGAACTCTATTGTGATGAGGTAATTACCCAGCTACCCTTGCAAAATAGTGAATGCTTGTGGTGTGTTTTCAGATTTAGTCTAACACGGTGCTATCTGTTTTGATTCTGTTTTCTCAGAAATTATCGTTTGACTTACGGAGCTCAGGGGGTCGAATAGCCCGCAGCAAGGTTTTCTATACTACGCAGGACCTTGCGCTCGGAACTAATATTGGTGGTTTGGCTCCGTGGACCTCCGGGACCATCCAATGGATGGTAAGCAAGTGTATATGTCTACTAATTTTCCTAATGGATGACGCTAAGTCCCACCAAAGAGGGTGTGAGACTTGTGTGTGTAAGCTATGAGATTGAGCTATAGATATGGAAGTCTAATCTGTTTTTGGACACCTGAAACTATTCTTATGTGGGCTTTAAGTGTTGATTATAAGGACACATTTCAATTAGCCAAATGGAGTTAATAATTTTACTCGCTACCAGTAATCTATATACTGGTGTATGTTGGCTAGGACATTGGGACATTTGTTCTAATGGTTCCTTCTTGTTTTTTCTCTTTTCCATAGGTATCAAGCAGATTCAACTTAATGGTTGTTTTGTGGATGCATTGAAATACTAAAAGTGGCATATTTAGTTCAAGCCATTTTTTATTCTCTAGGCATCTAGAGTTGAAATGTTAGAGACCCAATTAATATGTTGATCTCAGTGTTTTGACCAAAATAGCTCTTAGAGACGCTTTACAGTGCACTATGTGTAGAATTTGACACGACAATTCCCTGACAAATTTCCCTTGACTGTGTTTTCACCTTTTCCTTTTTTTGGTGTGTTTGTTGGAATTAAACATGTTGGATGATTGTATGTCGAGAAGGGTGTATGTGTGAAATATTGAACCATAGAATGTGTTTTTGTTTTGAGTTTTGCTCAAATTATTGCATACTTTGCACTTGCACTAAGACACTTTGAGCACAAAGTATCCTCAACGTTTGGAGGACTAGAACCGTGCCCTGCCCCCCTACACCCTAGACTGATTGTTGTTCTATCTATGTTGTTGCACTGATATATGTTTGCTCTGTTTTTATCATTGCTGATTGTCTTTGCATACATATATTGTTTTATGATTGACTTTATTCTTATCAATAAAAAGTATTTATATTTTTTCTAAAAACTGCCTGTCAATTTAATGGAATTTGGCAGTTTTCAACCAAGTGGTTGATCCTATGGTTACCTATGTGGAAAAACAACAAGATGCCTGTTTGATCTCGCTGTTAAGTATTAAAGGTTGTCGACCTATATGAGGGTGGTCAATTACGGGATTCCTTTCCCTTCTACCTCCTTTTCGTGTTTGTGGTACTCTATCCATCCATACAGTCAGCCTAGCCCAAGATTCACTTAATCCAATGTCATAAAGATCCTTCTCTATATGTGCAAGCCAGAGTAGTGATCTTCCACCATCATGCAACATTATATCAACAAGGGCCTCCCTATATTTGCCCAACTATTGCTCTAATTTTGGGAAGGTAAAGCATCCACAGGGATTTCCTCCTGAAATTTCCCCAGTGTGTCAGAAACTATAAAAATGACCTTCTGCTGACTGGTTATTAGACCTCCAGATACACAGACAACAAGGCCTGTGACTCTTCCAGATTCCAATAAAGAGAACATTGATGTGGCAAGGATTGTCTTCAGGAAGAGCCAATAGAAACCATCCCCATGCAAGCCCAGTTCTCCTTAGTTTTGTAGAATGGGAAGAACACACCAGAAACGGGCTTGCCAGGCATGTCTGAAACATGATGTTTGTGCTTTTATCTTTTGTTTATTTGGATGGCCACTGAACCACACAAAACATCTTTGGTTCTGCATCAAATACTTTAGCACATTGGGGTGCTATTAAACACATATGTGAGAGGAGTGTCCCTCCAGAAACAAAGAGCACGATAACTCCAGGTTGGGGAACCACCTTGCTCTCCCCTCAGCACCAGTGATCCACTGTCTCAAGGCCTAGATAGAAATGGCATTGTTCATCATGGTTCTGTTACGCTCACCTGATATCCGGGGGGCGTCTGGAAGGCTCTGAGATCTGGAACCCTGGATGCGTAGTTGCCCAGTGCTGAATAATGAATCTGCAATTACAGAAGGGAGGATTTGTGATAACTGTCTCTAATGGGTGAATCCCCCACCTCCCTCTGACCGATTCCCTTCCCACTGGGTTCTTTTCTCACCTTAGTTATTTGTAGGGTGAGCTATCTGTCCTGCGTTTCTTGGGCAGGGGCGCTTGACGTTTGTTGGCGAGCTGCCCGAGTTGCTTCACTGGTGCAGTATGCCTTCCTTGGGCCCAGGCCTGCTGCGACCCCGAATCTGCTGCTAGGCAGGTAGGTTTGTTAATTGTAAGTCTTTGTTCTGTTTATGGTGGGAATTCGTTAATGCCTTTATCTCCTTCTTTTCAGGTGCGAAGGTCTTGATGCTGGCGTGCCGGATGGAGAGGCATGTTTCTAGGTAAGAGAAAGCGCGAAGCCCAGCGCCTTTATTGTCTTTTAAAGCTAACCTTTTTTTCTTCTTCTCCTCACAGGCCACTGTGGTGCTGCGAGTGGATGAGAGCGCGATGAAAACAGGCTCCAGGAATCCATTAAGGTAAGTACAGCACTGTGCGGTTGTTTAATATTGAAAGCGAGCCTGAATATGTCTCTTTTCCATTGCAGATGTTGCTGTGGTGCTCCGATGGAAGCGTGGCATAAGGCGATGGAATTCAGCTAAAACTGAGGGAATTCGATGATTTGGAAGCGCACATTCTAACATTGTTTTTCCCTTTCTCGTTATTGCTGGTCGCAATGTTCGAACAGCAGCTGTTGTAGCGGTTCGCCGGACGTCCTTAAGCTGGTACTCACAGGTGAGTGATGTTTCTTCTTCTCTCGGTTTCCACAGATTACAGCCCAGTTGAGATGCTGAGTGATGGATGGTGTTTTCTCAGGTAACACAGAATAATCTTGTTCTTGCAGGATTACAGGAAGATGCTGAAGAACAGGAGCTGGACACGGTGAGCGTCACGCTGGTGGTTGCAGAATAACACGAAGCGTGTTCTGCAGTCAGGGTGTGGTTTATATAGCCCAGAGAAAGTAGTACCAGGGAAAGTAGTTCCAGGCCTGCCACACCCAAAACACTAGACCGCATGGCTTGGTTCTTAGTACTAGACTGTGTGGGTGCTTCCATGTTGGATTTTAAGGCCCATGTACATAAATGGGACCTCCTTCCTTCCTACATATGAGCCTGGTGCCAAAGGTTCCAGGACTGGCTCCAGGAGCCCTTTTGCAGTGGTTTCACGGCCCTCAGGGTTCCGGTGGGGGCCTGCTTGTGGCACAACTTGTGCCCCCTCACAGTATTCATGACAGGTTCCTTCTAAAAAGGAATAGATGTGTCAATTGCCAACACATTAGTGGTAACAATGGCTCCACTGAAAGGTGGTGGTCTACACTGGAGGACCCACCTGCACAGCTACAGTTGGCCAGGTCATCGAACTCGAGGAAACAAACTGCCATTTTGAGAGCTTTCAAACAATGTTCCCTATTTCTACAATATACATTAGTCCTGATAAGAATGGACAACATGATATCCTGTTCTACATTCACAAACAGGATGATACACCATCACTTTCCCTTGCAGAGACAGTCCAGACATTCTTCAAATGGACAGATATCCACCCACAATTCATTCAACGCCTCCCATAGTGCAGGGTCCGACAATCTGAACAGCATCTTGTAGGAAGAATATAGACTCCACATTTCAACATATAGCCCCTCATTAGGACCCTGTCGGTACGGAGTGAACGGCGCCGTAAAAGGTGCCGGCGCCGTTCACTCTGTACCGCCGCATTACGAGTTCCGCTCGTGGGACACGGTAAGCACGCCTGGGAAAACCAGGCGTGCTTACCGGGTCCCGCAAGGGGAAGAGGGAGCAAAAAACGGGCCATCTCGTAATGGCCCGTTGTTTGCTCCCTCTCCCATTCCCATTCAGGCCTCTGGGGGCTGAAATGGGAATGAGGAAGGAGCGTGTGCGGGTCCTCGGAGGGTGGAATTACCGGGCCTTCCGAACTAGGAATGGCCCGGTAAGTCCTCATTCCGAGGACCCGGACCCCGACACGATTTCGGCGGCAGCCATGTCGCCAATAGAGGCATGGTTACCGCCGAACTCGTAATGAGGGCCATAGACTCTGCATTTCAGCATTCACATTTTAGCAAGGGTTTGAACTTCAACTAGGGCCAAGGGTGTGAGAGTCATTTCTAGGACTCAAAAGTATGAGTTTCAGGCAGAATTAAATAGATGCCAATACACAGAGCACCTGCTAAAAAATGATCACTTTGCTCCATGATGCTATTTTAATGAACTGAGCTGCATTAAACATAATACTAACATACATCTAACATACTAATGAACGCAACCCCATTTAACATGTAACAGTTTCCCTTAACAACATTTAGTGCAAATTAGTTCATGAAATAAATTGGATGCAGATTGAGCCAATCCATAATGCTCTGAAAATGGGAAGAAAGATGAGTTAAACATGCAGGCTGGATGTGAATGTGAAGATCTATTCCTAAAGACATGGCACTCTCTTGGAACAGGAAGCACAATAGAGATCTATCTTTGTTGCTATTCAGCAATGCAGTTTGCAAAATGAGAAAGGCAGAGAGGAAATCACATGCTATTTCATTGGAATGATCTGATCAAGGGGAGGTGTTTTTCTGGAGTGACAGATGGTTTCATAAAAAGGGTTTTGAGGCAGAGTAGAAAGGCATTCTCTTCTGGCACTGACTGATGAAGGAGGCAGAGGGCAGGTGCTGGGCTGATTGCAAGGCTGACTAAGGCTGAAGCTGTTTCTCTCCTGGGTTGGCGATCTTTAGCAGAGCTGGGAAGTCTCCAGCGACATTAGCTGTGAATGACCCTGGGTTACTGGCAAGCAGAGTCTGGGGAACATTGCCAGCGTAATCTAGGTAATTATAAGTTAATTGAGGGAGTGAGTGATACTATGTAGCATAGCTGTAATAGTTGTGTTAATTTTTAGCACTGCATTAACAATGAGAATTTAAATGTGCATTTAAAACTGTGTTCATACATCTCAACGTATCGCTGTTTTTCAAAGGGTATTTTTCTCATGACAATTTTGTTACGAAGACAAGGTTAATTTAGCAGAACTTGGCACAGATAGAGAGTTGAAAGCCACTGCAGAAACGTTTGCTCACATTGTGAAACATAATGTGGGTGTACGTGTCATTCTGTGTAACTTGCATAATTCTAGTTTATCATAAAGAACAAGTTTGAAAAAGGTAATTTAGTTTCAGTAAATTTCTTCTGCATTCAGTCCCATTGATTTGACATGCATAGGGAGATAAATGTGCGGTAAGAAATATCTCAAAGAAAAATAGCCACAGTGAATTGCTTTACTGAGAGAGGCTGAATGAATGTGTTGCATTTCAATTGCATGCTTTACATTGGTTGAAACACAGCCAGAAGGCTATAACCGTGATGTTGTGAATAAATCATCACAGGAGAGTATGATCCATTTATCATAGTGTATTAAGTGCAGTATTTGTTTGTTGTAAGTGACCCTGGTGAAATAAGTATTAGACAGTAGACAGTATTTTGAAATTATTCTCACTGGAGAAAATCACCACAATAAAATACCACCATAGCAAAATACCACAAATACCACCATAGGAAAATACCACAATAAAAACACCACAAAGTACTAGATATAACCCCAACCAATTGGTGTGTTGGCCGGGAAATTACAAAATAATTACTGGGCATGACTTTGCATACTAAAGCAAAACCATATTGTGCACTCATTAATTAAATTAGTGCTGTGAGGTAGTGCAGTACTGTGTGCTCATCTGACTATCATTATAGTCTCATTGGCAATAGTGTTGCCATGTCCCAGATTCAGGCTGAGTTTTCTGAATTGTCTGATTACCTCGAGGCAAAGCTTTATACCCATGCAGTTCAGTCCTCAGAAATGTCACAATATGGAAAACCAGAATTACCACAGGGGAAGGAAAGGAGGCATTTGAAAATATTTTTGATGAAGGAAGCATTGTGCAGGTGTGCCTGCTTAGGCTATTCCAAGCGACAGAAGGCACAGAGGAGAGAAACTGCATCATCAGACTGTGTGCAAAACGGTGGTTCCTGCTAGACAGGTCCATAAAGATGGAAGGGAATGACAGTGAAGTTATTAGCAAGTTACAATGATATTTGGACAATGATTGTGATCAGGTGCAGCAATTAAATTCCGAATAAAAGCAGAGGGAGCTAGACACAGAATTGCAAGCCAAATGCAGCAATCTTGCTACTCAATTGGCTCAGAGAGAGAAACAATTTAATGAGAGTGAGGAAGAATTAACCCACTTAGAAGCAATTTTAGATGACATAAAACAAGATAAAGATGATGCTAATTCAGAAAGACAAGCCCTTATGGAAGATGGCAGGGAGAAAAATCAAGAACTCCCTGCTATGGAACAGGAGGTATTTAAATTACTGGAAGAAAATGACAAAAAGGCTGAAGCACTTAATCAGTCTCAGGCCCAAATCAGTGAATTGCAAGCAATAATCAAGAAGGTCAGGGATGAGAATGTTGATCTCTGTCATTAGGCAGAATAGCTTCATGATCAGTGCAAGAACATAGAACAGCAAATATTCAATCACAGATCTCAGGAAAAGTGACAGGATAGTACATTCAATGTCACTGAACTCAATCACAATTATGGCCAAGGAAACAATGTGCCAACAGCTGTCCCTTTGGCCAGACCTGGGTATAACCCAATGGTGGGGTCTGAATCACCTGCAAATATTTACACGCCTTCTTGCCCACAGGAGAAAAGGAATGGACAACAAAATGACACATACAAGAATGCACCATGTAGTCCTACAAAATAATGAAATCCATCCAGACTTTAATTACACTATTCAAAAAGGGAGGCAATTGTTGCATGGAAGACCATTTAGAGACAGTTCATGATATATTCAAAGCCCTCCATATACCTAGAGAACAATATAGACAGTACTTTCACCTCACCCTAGATGCAGCATCTGCTAGCATCATGTGTGATCTCAATAAACAGGAACATTTGTCATGGGCGGACTTTGAGAAGGAGGTTGGACATCAATTCTCACCAAACCAGTCTATATGGGAAACCAGTCTATATGGGACACCAAAAAAGCATTGTATACTATGATGGCAACGCCAGATATGTCACCTCGCCAATACCTTCAAAATCAAAAAAGAGCATTTTCACGCTTTGATGTGACCTTTAACCCTAACTCTGTAGAATTTAAGGCTGCATGAATGTATGGGCTCCACAAAGAAATTGTCTCCCAGTTAATTCATGAATTTGACATGGAAAAACCACTAGCATGGATATAAGAACAGGGGTCCAAACTCTATGAAGTGATATTTAGTCAGAGAGAGGAGTGCTCTAAAAATAAAGAGATCAAATCAAAGTCTAAGGAACCCACACCAGCAATATTTGAGGTAATATCTGTAAAGATGCCACTAGAATCAGCCCAAACTCAGGCAAGGAACCACATGACAACTAGTCAACGGGCGTGCCTACCCAGAGGAAATTACCCCATACTCCAATGTTCCAATCCATTGATCCCAGCAATAGGGGTTCTTACATTAGCCCTAGATATCTTGGTATTTCTCCCAGAGTGGGATTTCGCCACAATATGCAAGGCCTAAATAAAAATCTAAATCAATTGTACAATATCATATACCAGACACTAGGGGACCAGAGTAGATTTGACTCTAATACAATGCTATATGCCACCAAGAAAGACCAAGATATGTGGCTAGATTAATTGAAAATGGAAACCAGCATGGGGGAATAGTGACACCAAATGAAGAATAAAATATGAATTATGTCCCTCGCCAATACAGTCAATCATCACCACCAGTCGACCATGGTCAAAGGATGGTCACTCTGCATTCTTCACCTCCTGTGTCACATGAATTCAGAGGTAACATACATAGAAATCAATATTATGAGAGATATCAAAACAGGCCTTATCAGGGTGAGTGTAATCATTAACGGCCCAGGCCACAAAGGGAGGAATTCAGAAACATGGACAGGTTTCAATGCTTAGAGGTTGAAGTCCAAATGTTGTCTGAACAGATAGCAAAATTGTGTACAGTCCAAAGGCAACAGCCAAGTGAAGGGGCAGACGGCCATAGGAGTGATCTTGTGCATAGCGACAAGTGACAAGCTAATAACTGATGAAAACGTAGGTGCCCATGAATTACTTTTGAATAACGGTACTGAATTGCTTGGTGATTTAAAAATGAAAAAACAAACAAATGAAAGTGAGACATGGAATTTCAACACACACAAGCAGGCAGTGTGGTTCATTTTAGAGTGGAAACAGACCATTCATGTGTGTGAAAATGAAGAATAAGAGGGGGGAAATGAACAAGAAAAAGCCAAAGAACAGAGAAACAGATTTCAAAAGAATATTCAATGTGAAAATAAAGCACAAAACAAAGAAATAGGATCAACAGATAGATTATTCTTACTTGATAATCAAAATACTGTTGATATCCACACAGAGGAAACAATTGCCCAAAAGACGGGCGCAGGCCAGTCACCTGAGGAGAATTTTGAACCACAGATATTCCAAGGGACAGAAATGACAGACTCCATGCAAAACACAGATACGTGTCATACGCCAGAAGTTAACAGGCTATCATGTGACACTTGTGAAAATACCCAGTCAAAAGGTTGCAGTGTAGAAACAAACAAATGATGAGGACCCAGACAATCAGAAAAGTACAATGAGAAATTGCGGTGTGAACACTAGTGGTCCCTTGTCAGAGGGGCAGTCAGTGGATACACTCCAAATGGGTTCTGAGCCCAAGAGAGGAGACAAAGAAATTCAAAAGGAAGTGGCCAAAAAGGAACATAAAATGTAATTTAATTTGCCCATATGCACAGCAAATAGTAAAAAAGAGCTAAGAAAAGTTATCAGCAGAAATTCTCACTTTTCATATGTACTAGAAGAAGTTGAAGATATGTACTATGCTCCGATTACCATTGAAGAAAAATTTAATGCATTTGCAATAATTGACACGGGTGCCCAAGCAACAGTAATGTCAAAAGAACTGGTGAAAAGTATCAATGAAGGGAGCTCCTCACAAAATCATAAAAAGGTGGGGAAAAACGAAGTCCCTTTGCACAATTTCAATGGGCAAGATATACCTATCGAAGGTGTCACTGAGGTTGACATAAAGATAGGGAAGCATCGGATGAGACAGGAAGTGTTGATCACATCCATTAATGAAATACCCTTTCTGCTAGGGACGAATTGCCTGAAGAGGTTGTCGCCCCTCATTGATGGGGTAAATGAGTACTGTGGTCCTTAGCTAAAAAAGCCATTGCGACCTAACCAAATAATGACCCAAAGCAACAGTGTAAAAGAATGCCACACCATTTCTAAATCAGAAAGTGCAGTGAAAGTATATCTTCAGAATGGCTGTGTGCCTAGCGTCACTGTCATTCTCATGTGTCAATATGAAATGCGGGGAGAAAAAGAGAAGCAGTCTTTGGAGATTTATTTGAACGCCAAGAAAAACTGGCAAACAGAAATAGATTAAAACACGTTACATTTTTATCTAAATGAAGAAAAATGCAAACCAAATGTCACTCCAGAGGTAAATAAAGAAAAGCACATTTCAACAATCTGAGAAATACACATGGGAGAAGGGCAACCATGGATCCCTATCCACTTAAATGGGCATCCTAAAATGATTGAAGCCACTTTGGTGCTTAAACATGTAAGGAGCTTCATTAATGAAAAAGTACTCTGGCAAATAATTCACAGGGAGGAGATCCCAAAGTTCAGAATAAAAAATCAACACATTTTTGGCCTAGATAACCCTGAGTTGGGACAAAGGATTGTAGGAAGATGCATGTTAAAGATTACAATTGGCTCTAAGAGTATCACAATGTGTGGATCGTGAGCGGGACATGAATCAAATTCTATCTGGGAAATGACATCATGCACAGGATGTGTATGGTATTAGAGTTTCTAAATCAAAAGGTTTGGTACAGGATGGGTGTAGCCGCACCTGAATTTGAAGACAAAGACAAGCTGACCATTGTTCCCAGATGAAGCCATATGCAACTGAGCTTTAGGTGAAAAAGGATGTTACCATTCACGCATTCATCAGATAATTTACAGCAGAATTAAAATACAGGTAGGGACAAAAGATAAAAGGTTCTGATGCTTTAGTATGCCTAAATGAATCCATAAGGCAGCAAGGGTAGAATGCGAATATACACCACTCATAGAGATTGGGGATGGACCCATTCTTATCCTGGTAGACATTAAAGGGTGTCAAGACATTCATTTGGAAGAGAATTCAGCAATAGGAATGCCAATATGGAAATCTTACTACCCTGCCGATTTCAGTAACGCAGTGATCGGAAATATTCCTGAAAGCTATGTGACTGCACAGGGTGAGTTACCAGAATCATTGGAGTCTAAGCCTAAAGGAATATTTAAAGATCAGTCTGTGTACCCTTATCGGCCAAGTGAAATAGTGTGCTGTCATCAAGATGATTGTATCCTATTCGAATTAAGTGAATTTAAAAGAGAAAAACAGCATATTAAAATGGAGATCGATTTCCCAAAATATTTGAGTATGGCGACCCTCCAAAGAGACTCTGCCACATGATTAGAGGCAAGTACAGAGGTTCCTCCTTTGGTGGATTTCCCAGAGTATTCTAAAATGTTAGAGGAGCAAATTCAAGCTGCAAATGCTTGCACAAGTGAGGAAAAAAAAAGACCAATTGAGAAAAATATTTATGGAGTTCAACATTTTTTTTTTTTTTGCCAAAGATGCCTATGACTGCGGAATGTCCGATTACAGAAGGACATGACCTGGTAGAAAGCCAGTATTTCTGTGACAATATAGGTTATCCCAGGAATGTTTGGAATCACTAGCTGAAATAAACAAAAATCTAGAATGTAGAGGAATCATTAGTCCTATTCATAGTACATCAAATACTCCTATATTAGGTGCGCTAAAACCCAATGGTCAATGGTGCCTGTGTGCAGATCTATGAGAATTAAACAACAAGATACCTGTTTCAAGGTGTCCCCGACCACTTATTGATCAGGGTCTTGTACAAGTTAACGGGTCAAAAGTATTTACCACATTAAACCTTATATCTGGAAACTGGTGTGTGCCACTAGCTGAAGATATTCAAAATGTATTTGCATTTTCATTTGACAAATCACAACATGCTTGGTCCCAGACCCCATTTTTGGTATGTCAATAGTGGAAGTGAGTTTGGGATATTCCTGAGTAAGGCACTCCCAGATGCACCTGAAAAGGGTCAATAGTCCATGTGGATGATGTGCTAATCAAAAATGAAGGAATGAAAAGCCACTTCAATGAGATTAGAGATGTTCTCAGTCAGCTACTGAGGGCTGGGGCAAAAGTATCTTTACAGAAAGCACAGTGGTGCAGAAAAGGGGTAAATTTCTTAGGTCATGAAGTGACAGATCATGGGTTAAACCCACAAAAGCGAAAGGTGGAGGTGATTCATAAACTAAAGGATCCAACTAACTTGAAAGGTTTGAAGAGTTTGTTAGGAATGACAAGTTACGACAGGAAATGTATTGAAAATTATGCAGAGATTACACAACCTTTAACAAGATTACTGACGCAAGGTGTACCCTGGAAATGGGAAAAGGAACAACGTGAGGCAGTGGCCAGGCTAAAAGAGTGTCTAATAAAAGCACCATGTTTGGCATATAAAATTTTTTGTTTTTTTAGAATTGTAGAAATAGGATTTACAGATTAATGCACGTTAGCAGTATTATATCAAAAACATGACACAAATAACAAAACCATTGCAAATGCTATCAAAGCATTGTCACAGGTAGAGACGAAATTCAGTGAATGCGAAAAAGCGCTTACAACATTTCCATCCCACAATTCAGGGGGAGCGGGTGATTGTTGAAACAAATCACCAGCCCCTGCAATTTTTGCAAAGTAGGAGAATCAGATCAGGGAATTTGGCCCAGTCAAGAATTACTTCCTGGACATTAGCACTTCAGGGATTTCCTGTAGACGTGAGATATGGTTAAAATAAAAAGAGCCCAGTTGCTCAGGGACTAGCAGAGTTGCATGACTGTGCAGCTGTCTGTGTGCCTGATGACACAGAGCTAGAGACAGGTTTGAATGAATTTGAGCAATCCCCACACAAGGCATTGTAAGGATTTACCAACTGTGTATGTAGATGGATGCGCATACCATGTAGAAAATGATGCGCAAAAATAGCTTATTGCGGGAATAGGAAAGAAACGGTTTAAATGTGACAACATTCCAAGAGTAAGCATGAGGATAGGCCCCAAAAGCAGTCAAGTGGCAGAACTGGCCGTTAATTATAAGGCAATATCTACAGCAACAGAAAATAGTCTCAAAGAAATAGCTCTAGAAACTGATTCTGTTTATACGCGAAATAGTTTTGTGGAGTATTTACCTGACTGGAAAGTGAAATGCATGCTCACCTATAACAAGAAGCCACTTAAACATGGCAAGATGATTCAGGCTATAGACAAACTTGTGTCAGAAAATGACCTGATAATTCATTTGGAGGAAAATATGCGGTCATTTGAAAACACCAGGTGAGGATAAGGAAGGAAATGATAAGGCAGATCAATTAGCCAACATTGGAGCTGTAATGGGGGAGTTATTTCCTATTGAACACCTGCTTGGTGAAATACAGGTGGTTGTGATAACACACTCCAAGACTCCAAAAGTCTATGGCACAATAGAATTTTGATACTCCAAATAAGGACTTGATCAAAGCGGAAAAGGAAGATCTTATTCTAGGCCTTTTTTACAACCATTTGCAAGATGCAGAACACAATCCTCTGACTGAAGAGGACTGTGAGAATTAGGATACAGGATGGACTGATGATTAGAGAATCGGTGACCACAGGCCACTGCCACAGGAAATGATTATAGCTCACTGTTTTCAGCTTGTTGTGGCTGGTGCATGCCCAATGCACTTGCCCGGGCCAATGGTCATGACAGGTATGTTTCTAGGGTGTGGAGCATGGGCAAAGTGAGCACTGGCTATAGGCACAGACCGTAGGCAGTTCTTAGTAACGGTGCCTTGTACAAGCATGAGGAATGAACTGGGGAATAGACATTGCTTGGTATGTGTGGGTACAGTGGGGTTGTGCTATGGCAGGCCATGCAATGTGACGACCTGCCATGGCGCATTGCCCACTATGGGTGGGGTGAGGGCGTCCAGGCAAAATGTTCATTAGGCACTTCCATTATGATACTGGAAATCATTGAAAACAGTACAAAAATACTGCCAAAAAGCATTAGTTAAAAGTATGTTTTGGAAGTGACACTTTGGCCAAGTTTCCCTTAAAAATAACAATGAAAGGGCAACATGGCTGAATTGAAAATCAAGAAAAAAAACAAATGTGCCTCTTTACTCCATCACTGCCATCATAATTCAGCCACCACCTGACATCAAATAGGCCAACTGTCAGGATCACGCTGCACAATCATGGCGCCTGCGGCAGTGGGATTGGCATCTCGGCCAGCACTCACACCGAAGGACAAGGGAACTACAATTCCCATGACAGACGTCATTGGAAACTACAATGCATTACGTCAACATGTTCCATTCGTCCAGGCAGCAGGAACAGCTGCCTCCTTCTGTTTACATAGGCAGCATCTTATGGTGAGTTTGGCACTTCTAAACTGTTTTCAGTGAGTTGCATTCTTACCCTGGGTACTCTTTCTTACCTTATTTTCCCCTTTCCTGACTTTCAGTGGTGCGCTGCTTCTTCTGCACACTTGGCACTGCTTAGCCCTTGTTCTGCATTTTTACCTGCTAACTGCTTACATGGTGTAGATAAAGTTCTGCCTGACTGCTGAATTGCCTCTTGGATTACCCCTTGCTGACTGTTTACCTGGTGCATGTAACTTTGCAAGCCTCATGGAACCCCCCCTTTCTGGATTATACTCTGTTAGTTGCATCCTTGTGCCATTCGGGTTAGCACCTGAACTTTACGCTTATGGCGTCGGCAGTCACCTGTTGTTGCGTGGTTACCCTGATCTATCTACTTCCTGCTTACTCATCAGGAGACAAGTCACAAGCATAGGTACAAAGGGCTTAGCACATCATACACATATAGGATAGATGTGACCAGGGCTGGCGAAGAGGAGTTGGTGTTACATCACGGCATCCCATCTGGTCCCCCTTGCATCACTGGAAAACCAAAAAGCCAAACACTCGATGATGCATCGCCATGGCCAACCTTTCAATGGGCGCGTATGCTCCACTAAGAACCTGCATCAGGAATCCCAAGATGGCTGCCACGCAACGCATATGCCATACGTACTCGGAGGAGGGGCTTTTATGTTACCAAATAAATAGGGACTGCAATGCTGGCCCTTCATGTTACAAATGTGTTGCTTCTTAATGCTTTTCTCTCCTCGCTCTCAGTTGTTTCTTCTAGCTCTATATTCCACGGAACACTTCTGCTCCAGTATTCTTCTCCCCTGTCTCCCACTGCTCTTTCCTGCTCCTGTTACTTGGTTCCTTCACTGCATTACCTGGAGAACCACTGCCTTTCCCCCTTTATGGCTGCAACTCGATACTGCTACCTTAGCTGCTGAACCTGCCTTGGCTCTTCTGCTTCCATACCTGCAAGAGCGCTAACCTCTAAAATCGTCAGTCCTGTTCTTCAGCAACACCACCCTTCAGAAAAAGACTTTTACCCCTTCAGGGGTTTTTTCTTCTCGAGGGACTCGCCTCCCTGGTGGACGGTCCACCCTGTTTCACCTTAGGGAGTCCTGGCAGCCGTAGAGGAATGTCCTTACTTGCACGACACCATGAGTAAGACCGCTGGAAAATCACTGGTGTGTTGTGAGTCTAAAAGCTGGTCTGTAAGTAGGCGTCATCATTGTGTTTTTTTTTCTTTTTCAGCTGGCTGTGTGCTTTCTCCTGCCTTTTCATCTGAGCCCCAAGCCTGGTGGTGGTTCTATATCCATTCCCCAGGCTCTGATCTCAGGAGAAAAGTCTCCCTCTGTAGGAGGAGACCCACACATTCGCCTTGTGTGTGACGTGGATTCCTATCGGGTCCAAACAGCTGTTGGAGAAGGCGTTTGAGTTCAGGACACCAACACAAACAACATGCATGTACTCACATTTGTAACCAGACTTGAGTAACAAAAAAGATTTAAGGAAAATATTTAGTATCCCAAAGTGGTTAGGGTAATTTCTAATTAACGGTTCCATGTGTTAATATCTGCCCAAGAACATTGCGATACAAAAATATTGGCATATTTTTGCAGCAATATTGACCCATGGATACTTCGAGGGACACCCCCGCAACCCCTGCATTATTTTAAAATGTGCTGGGGACACCCCTGCAAACCCTGCCCTCACAAAATATCCTCCCCAAAAAAATTGCCTATGGTGAGACAAACAGCGATATTTTTGGTGGCGATATTTTGTAGGGATACCAAATTAACATGAGTTTTAAAAAGAAAAGCTTAACTGTAAACATCTATCTGAATACTTGATTTCTCAGGGCCAGTTACTGTTCTTTTAGGATAGCCATGGGTGAGTTACAGATGGTTTACAAACCTTTACTGTCAAGTTATTTTTATTTTATTATTTATTTGCATTAAAACCGAAACAGCAAATGTTTTCAGTGAATATCTATCTATATGTGAGAGGTAATCCATTGGCTCCTAGCTCCTCCTGAAACATTGTTGGCCCCTAGACACCAGTGATGGATATCGCCTCTGAAGCAGTCTCTGCCAATAGAGAAGACACTCCATTTATATGTATTTAAAGGGGGCAATAATGCTGACTAATGTCAAAAGCTGCAGCCAGGAAAGTAAATGCTTCACTGTGTACAGTCAGATGTTTTTGAAGCTGAATCATGTAAGTTGGCAGGTCGAAAACAAATCAAACGTTCCAAGGTTGTTGCTGAATATGCTTTTTTTAAATAGTCAATAGACTTAAAGGAACCAATCTAAGTAAGTGATTTCCAATAGTGCATCCGTCACTTGCTTGCAGAGTTCTCTTTTGATTATTCCTGGAGTTGACATGCAGGCACTTACTTAGAGTTTGTTCGCATGTTCAAACACTAGGCACATTTTACATTTACTGTGTTACTTTTCATATACTTTTAAATTAAACATTATATAGGGGGATTCCCTAGAACCATTGCCAGAACACTTTACAATGTCCCATGATGGTTATAAAAGAGAACTTTCAGACGATGGGCCTCGTTATGAGTATTGGCAATTCCGCTTTATTCAGCGTCCGTCACTTCCGTTCGTATTAACCGTAAATCTGACAAATTACAAACAGTGGTGGGTCATTGAGTTTTGGAGGAATCATTTTTGGGGAATTATCGCTGGCGGTAAATCTGCTGATTTTAGTCCCTCCATTTTTGGGGGGTCGTGAAGGAGAAGCCTGTAAGGAAGGGGAGGAGATTTTTCGTCTTCTCTCCCACCAAACTCGAACTATAGTAGCGCAGTACAGGCAACAGTAATTCTGTTACCCCACCAGACGCATCCAGGACCTATAACAACAGGCGTGATGCACTGAAGTGTGCTCCAAGAGGCAGGATAGTGGTCAACCTCCCCTTTATTCTCATATGAAAATCAAAAATGTGGTCACCTCAGTTCTACCGGATTATGAACAAATAAAACAAGAGCACATTTGAGTAAATGAGGCAGGCTACCTCCAAACTTGTGAAAAAATCTTGCACCCGCGAATGGGTAATTACCGGGTCATGCCGAGTTTGGCGGAACCAGTAATTGCCCATTCGTTGGTGCCGGTAATAAGGGACTCCCCATCCCCATTTGGCCCCATAGGGGTGAATGGGAATGGGGAGCTCGGATACACAGTGCATCCACGAGTTGTACTTGTGGATGCCACACTGCCCGCCAGGTCCGACCTGGAGGGCACAGCGAGACCCGCAAGCACAACTCATAGTATGGCGGTACGTTAGCAACAGCGCCGTCTGCAGTCGCTTCCAGGACATAATTTCTCATGGAGAGACCCTGAGAGAGGGTCGTGCAGGAGGCTACAGTGATTTCTCCGGCGTGCGCCTCTCGCATAGCACCGATGGAGCAGCCCAGAAGGAATGAGGACCCATTTACAATGGGTGACGTCGTTGCCATCTTTGGTTGCAGGGCAATGACATCGCAATCAAACTGCTTGGTGAGGTGCTTTTGCGGGTGTCATTTTCCTCATCCCAGCGCTGCCGTTGCTGCATTGCTGCCAAAGGGAGTTTTGTTTTGGGAGGAGTTCTGGAGAGTGCACTGAGTTGCAAAGGGAGGAAAGAGTAAAGAATAAAGGTACTGGTTAACCAGTGAACCTGTGCTCAAATACTGGTGTCATGTAGCAAAATAATGCCAGGCCTCCTCTGGCATTTTAAGTGTCTCCTGGTGAACCCCCAGTACTGGGGGACCTCTGGGTACACGCCTTTAAACTCTACTTGAGGGCAGGTCATGGAGCAAAATATAATGACTTTTAGAAGGAGACAGTGCTTTTGAATTGTTTGGGCACAGAAGGTCAGAGGGTTTTTAGACATCTGCCTGACGAGGAGTTGGCATTCCTGGTGGAGGTGAAGGCGAAATGGTATTTAGTTTATATGAGACTGCTCTAAAGAGGTTGGAGTCACATTTTGGGAAAGGACTGAATGTGGTGTTTGAACATTATCACTTCTTATCCAGGGCACAAGGTTCAAGGGAGTCCATTGACGCATATGTCACATCATGTAAATGTGTGGGCGCACATGCGGAGTCTGTTAGAGACCAGAATATGATGAAGATGATTAATGCCAAGGTCAGAGCGAGTATGTGGAATGATGGGGATCCCCCTTCGGACAAGGTTATATAGATGATGAGAGCTATAGGGGAGTCCAGTGCAAGTGTTCAAGTCATCACTGAGAAAGCTGACAAGCCGCCACAAGAATAGTCGGTACAAGCCATATTGACCTCCAAGAAGGGTGGCAGTGACACTAGAGCAAGGGCCGAATTTCCTTTGCAAAACATTGACGGAAACCTGAACAAGTATAATAGATTACTGTCTGTTAGTGCAAGACAAGGGTGCAAAAGGTGTGGGTTGGTGAGACATCCCACCGGGGCCAAAGACTGTCTGGCTTTAGGTGTGGCATGTAGGCGTAATAACAAGGGGCATTATGCAAGAATGTGCAGGTTGAATGGTGAGGGTGGAAATCCGCAGATGAGGCAAACTGTCACAATGATCAAAGCGGAAGAAGCAACTGATATGTTGGGGGGCATGTGAGTGGGTGGATGTGGAGGGTTCCCTACTGCATGCTAAGGGGGCAGCAAATAAAGGGCTGTGGGACATATTGACCGGTGGTGTGCAAATTGAAACGTTGGTGGATTCAGGTTCACCTTATAGTATAATCTCACCGGAAGTGTGTAAGGACATTTATGGGAAGGATGTGTGGGCACTCAATGCTATGTATGGTTGAGTACCCATAAAAGTGTTGGGATGTTAATGAGCTCGAATTGAATTCAAAGGGCGCAGTACTGAAAGGAAGCTATATGTAGCATAAAAAGGAGCGAGTGTTCTGGGATGGGACGAGCAGGCAGCTTTGGATATACAAATAGGCCCAGGGAGGAGTGTTCCTGTGTTGTGTGTGGAGGAAGGGGAGCAGACTCAGCCGTGTGTCGGCATGTCAGAAGACTACCTACGTGGCAGGTACCCTGCAGTTTATGTGGAGAAGTTGCCATGTGGATTTTCACACAAGATTGTGCTCACGAGAGGGGCAGAGCTCATGGCCCATAAAGTCAGGAATGTTACGTTATTGGCTTGAGAAGGACTTAAATGGGAGCTTCACAAGCTAAAGGGGGCTGGTATAATTGAAGAAATTGTGTGACAGGAATGGTTATCACTGGTGGTTTTGCGCAGAAACTGGAAAGTGGTCTGAGGATGTACGTTGATTTTAGGGAGCTGAACACAAACCTCTGGGTGGACCGGCACCCTCTGCCAAATATTAATGGCAACCACGGGTCAGGCAGCATGGTTTTCCACTTTTGACCTCTCGTTGGCATATCATCAGATAAATCTACACAAAGGATGCTCACCCTCTCACGTCGTTTGTAACCCCATTCGAGTCATACGGCCATATTTCAGCGTTTGATGCAGGCGTTGCTTGGAGAAGTTCCTGGTATGAGCTAGTTCCAAGAAGATATTTTGGACTGGGGCAGGGATCGGCGAGAGCATGATAAGACAGTGCATTGTGTCATGCAGATCTTGTAAGGGAGCGGATTAACTGTGAAGTGTCAAGTGGGTGTTCCGTGTGTCACCTACCTGGGATGCAAATAGCATAAATCCCAGGGAAGGTTTGGTTAAGGCGATGAAGGAGGCACAGTCCCCTGGAAATAAGGAGCACCTCAGGTCATTTTTGGGAATGATTGAGTATTATGCCAACTTCAGTCCATCTTATGTGGAATAGACAGTGTTCACACATGCCCCACTCAAGAAAAATCCTAAATATGAATGGTCATTGCAGTGCCAGGCAGAGTTTGTCCTGTTGAAGGAGGATGTAGAAAATGCCCCATCTTTGTGTTTGTTTGATCCCAAAAATAGGACGGTACTCATCGTTGACGTGATTAATGTCAGTTTGGGGGCGGTTTTGGAACAACGGCAGTGCAGAATATTTAAACCTATTGTGTTCACATCCAGAGCACTCAGGGATGCTGAAAAGAATTGTGCTTTGATTGAGATGGAGGCCCCATGCAGCGCCTTGGGCATCTAAAGATTTTAGGACATATTTTTGGGGCGTTCCACATGTCATTAGGACGGATCACAAACCACTCATATATGTTTTGTCTACCAAGGAGGTGGTTTCAGTATCCCCAAGGATAGTGAGGTGGATGGTAGACCTTCAGGAATTTAATTAGTACATTCCTGGATCAAGGAATGTTGTTGTGGACTGTTCGTCCTGATTGCCAGTACATGCCCAGATGGGGCGTTGGAGAGTGAGATGAGCACCCAAGTTGCCAGTGTGCTTCCAGTCGTAGCCAAGAGTGTGTGGGAAAGAGAGTGTGCAAAGGATGCTGAGTTGTCGTGGAGTAGGGCTGGTTTGCTAGATGGCTTGGGGACTGCTAATGTCAATGAGGAATGAAAGGTCTGCATGTTTTGAATGTGTTCGTAGAAGGTCTGTGGGGCATCACCAAATGTGACAGGTTGGTTCTGCCTGCCAGTTTGAACTTAGAGCATGAGTGGAATTTGGGTAGGTCCTTGACCATGTGGAGACTGCAGTAATCCTACTTGTGGCCAGGTATGGATGAGGAAGTGGAAGTTAAAGTAAAGGAGTTTGTGGCATGCGCCATTTGTGACAAAAAAAGGGTTTGACTGCCACAATGGGTATGTCATGTGGATATTCTGGGTGAGGTGTGGTCAAAGCTGGCATTGGACATCATGGGTCCCAAGGATGGTCTCTGCCGTGATCTGAGGTTTGTGGTGGTCTTAGTGGACTACACATAGTGGTCGGTCAAGGCTGCTGCATTGAGTCAGTGATGACAGAGAAGATCAGTGAGTTTCTAAGCAGGGTGTTTGACAGGGGGGGCATACCTGCGAGCATCGTTCAGTTTGTCTCACATTGCATGCAGGAGTTTTTGAAACTCATCACTTGATTGCTTTATACAATCCCTATGCAAATGGTTTGGTTGAGAGAATGAACAGGTTTGTAGGTTTGTGAAGAGGCTATCCAATTGGCTGTGGGAAAAGGAGTATGCAGGCGAGGCATTGCTGACTTATAGGCACACGCTGTCTGCTCTTAAAGGGCGCTCCCCGTTTCAGCACATGAGGGGTAGGAAAGCAGGTTCTAGCCTGAGGACTGCCATCCTTGGTGGTGGGATGCTCATGGAGGTGAACATGTCCGATGTTTTGGAGAGAGTATGTGCTCGCCAGGAGTGGGTGAGTTCAAAGTAGGTGAACAGAGAGCTGACTGAAGTGAAGGTTGGTGATTGTGTGTGGGTGAAGAACCCCAGATTTGTGACTAAGGGGCTCCATGTGTAGTATCGAAGATGGGGGCAGAGTATGGTGTTCTGGATAATGGTTCACAGTTGAGCAAGAGGATAATTGTGGTGCAGAATGAGGCACCTGTGGTACTGCATCACACGTGTGGGTCTTCTTTATGGCCTCATTTGAGTTCCTCTGTGGGTGGACACACGGCTGAGAGAGTGACAGAAAGCAGTAGTGTGTGTGATGAGGTGTGCAATTTGGGGGTTGTGTGAGTGGTGTGGGGAGGATGGTAGCAGCGGTACCGGTAGCATTACCGGTGCCGTTGTTGCCTTACCGCCACTGTTGTAATGAGGCCCATTGTCTGGATGGGTGTGAGTATTAGTCTGCATTTACCATGTTCTGCATTTGACATGTTTAATGGGTATTAGTCTGCATTTAATATGTTTATTATGCTTTATCTTTTATAGCCAATTGTTATTGGTTTGCTTGTTAGTGGCTCATTCCTTCACATACCTATAGTTGTTTTTTGTGTGGGATTGCCATGATAGTTCAACTGTATTGGTTATCTTTTCATGTTCCCTTTCAGTCTTTCTTTTTCTGTTCTTCCTCTTCTGCTTCTTTGCTTTGTTGTGGGTCATTAAGGGAGGGAGAAGTGGTGTAATGAAACCCCAGTGCCTTGTTCTTTGGTCAGGGTTCCAGATTTGGTTATAGTTGGTGGGCCCAGTGGTGGTGCGTCCATGGGATATGTTTCGGATTAATAAACTACATGTTTATTCACTTACCTGTCTGCTCTCATCACTTCCTAGTGCTTGTTTTCATACAAGGATAAACTTCTATCCCCACTAAAAAAAAATCTAAATTGGTCGTGTCTCAAAAATCAAGTGCCTGAAAACCCTATTTGGGCACATTACAAACAATTCAAGCATAGACCAACAGAGATGTTTTGGTTTTAAATACATGTGATTGAAGCACCCCTAAGAGGTGGGCTAGAGACATACTTATTTGGAAAGCGCAAACAAAAATGGATTTATGAACTAGACACAGTACTGAGCGGATTAAACACAAATATCAAGTGGGGTTTGTTCATGCATGAATAAACAGAATTATCCATAAAATAGAAGTACGCGGGTAAACAAGGGGTTTTAGCATAGGTCAAAATGCTTACGGGAAAGCACCTGCATTAGGGACATACTAAGAGATGAAAGAGATAACGCTCATTCTGAAAATCTATTTTGCAAAATCCAATTTAAAAAATCTTTCAAAATATCCACCTCTCCATATGGTGGTTGAATTTGAAAAGATGTGTCCTCTGAATGGACCTAGGTCCTGAATTGAAGGACCGCATACAGAACATCCTTATGAAACTATTTCCTTCCCCTAAAAGAAGGTTTTTTCATAGAAGCAAGCCAAAACAGGATAACATGGTCCTAAAAATAATTCAGTTGTGATGTTTGAAGTTCCCTAAATATTAACAACATGTTGAATCAGGAGACCAACATGACCACTGAATAAAAACAAAACAAAAAACAGAAGGGCAAAGTGTCTAGTGCCTTTATCTCTAAATGATAAATAATGGCATAAACAGTCAAAATATGGATAAAGTATAGATTGTGAGCGATTAGACCAAGATGGCCACCAGAAACAGACATAAGATCTGTATGACGCATTGCGTCCTTTTCTTAAACAGGTGTTAACACTGCCTCTCAGTGTAAATGACGTGGGGTCAGAACCGAGTGAAAGTAAAACCCTGCAGCAATACAGTAAGACAAAGAGGTAAAATGTTGCACTCTCCTGTTGTTTGAAAATATTAGGGTGTCAAACATGAAATAGAATGTGATTCTCCTTCAGTTCCACAGAGTCAGAGAAAAAAAGATACACACACCAAGTGAGACAAATGCATAGCACACGCATAAAGCAACACTGATGCTCGTTGCGAGCAGCGTGAAACCAAAGCCGATTGGAAGGACGACAGCATAGCGATAAGGTGAGAAAAAATAAGACTACAGGTGAAATGAACAATGCATCCTTTGAATAAACGCTAATTTAAGTTCAAATGGACCTTTACACATATAAAAAGCACTAAGTAGAACATGGTTGTTTTGGTTTAACAAGGTCTGTCCTGCCAGGAGCAGCAAAAAAGGACAACGAACAAGACAGGACCGAAAACAAATAAATGCACAGAATCTGCACTAAATGGTCAATGAAAATTCTCATTTAAAAGATCAGTCGAAGCAATAAATAAGAAAGAAAAATAAATCATTTTTAATGTGACTTAATGTGTCTAAGGCCATCTAATGTACATTTAAAACTGGCTTATTTTAATTGTTTCAGAGTAGGACAGAATCGGCCCTTGGCTATTGAAAACAAGGAACATTTTTCCCAACACGTGCTAGAACATAAAAAAGGTTAGGTGACGAACAAGCATATAGAGGTTTTTTGAAAAGCACCATTAAAAACGTTTCTGTAAAGTAATAGGTATCTGTCTGTTTTTTTAGAGTTTGGTACAAATAAACAGGGTACATCAGATTCAATCGCAGAGTTATCTTTGTCCTGATGAAGGCCCAAGATTAACAAATGTGAGAATGCAGGGTACAAGCATATCTCAGGATAAGGGCCCGAAACACATTGGGCCCGATTCATAGAATCTGGTGCAGAAAAAGTGCAAGGGCCGCACACCGAGAAGGAGTCTGTACCAGCCGTGGTGAAAAGAAACTTTGCGCGTCATGCATATTCATGGATTTCCTGGGGCATCAGTAGCCGTGGCACAAGTAACAGCAAGCTGCGCAAGTAATACCCCCAATATGCCAAGACGCACAGTAAAATGCAAGTGAAATGCCTAACACGGCGCATACAGCCCCCCTAGCGAAATCAGGCAAAAACACCCCACAATCCCCGGTCACACCCAGAATAATCATGCAAAAACACCCGCGAACCCTGTCCACACCCCAGCATAATTGTGCAAAAAAAATTTGCAATCCCCGGCCACACTCCAGCATAATCACAAGAAAACACCTCATGATCCCCATCCGCACTATGGAGTAATCGTGCGTAAACAACTTGCAATCCTTGGCCGCACCCCAGCGTAATCGCGTAAAAACACCCTGCGATCGCGATCCACACACAACGGAATCACGCAAAAACACCTCACAATCCCTGCCCTCAACCCAGCGTAATCATGCAAAAACACTCTGCAATCCCTGGCTGCACCCCAGGGTAAACACGAGAAAACACCTCACAATCCACTGTCCGCACCTCAGAGTAAATGCGCGAAAACACCTCGCAATCCCCGCCCGTACACCAGCGTAATGGAGCGAAAACACCCTGCAACTCCCGGCTGCACCCCAGCGTTAACGCTCAAAAACACCTCAAAATTCCTGCCCGCACCCAGCGCAACCACACAAAAACACTCTGCGATCCCTGGCCGCACCCCAGGTTGAACACGTGAAAACACCTCACAATACAGCCCCCCTAGAAAAATCAGGCAAGAACACCCCACGATCGCCGGTCACACCCAGAATAATCATGCAAAAACACCAGCGAACCCTGTCCACACCCCAGCATAATCGTGCAAATCGTGCAAAAAAAACTTTGCAATCCCGGCCACACTCCAGCATAATCACAAGAAAACACCCCATGATCCCCATCCGCACTCCGGAGTAATCGTGCATAAACAACTTGCAATCCTTGGCCGCACCCCAGCATAATCACGTAAAAACGCCCTGCGATCGCGATCCACACCCAACGGAATCACGCAAAAACACCTCACAATCCCTGCCCTCAACCCAGCGTAATTGCGCAAAACACCCCGTGATCCATGGCCATAGCCCAGGGTAAACACGTGAAAACAACTCACAAACCCTGTCCGCACCCTGGCGTAAACCCTCAAAACACCTCGCAATCCCTGCCCGCAGACCAGCGTAATTGTGCGAAAACACTCTGCAATCCCTGGCTGCACCCCACGGTAAACACGAGAAAACACCTCACAATCCACTGTCCGCACCTCAGAGTAAATGCGCAAAAACACCTCGCAATCCCCGCCCATACACCAGTGTAATGGAGCAAAAACACCCCGCAATCCCCGGCTGCACCCCAGCATAAACACTCAAAAACACATCACAATTCCTGCCCGCAACCAGCGTAACGACACAAAAACACTCTGCGATGCCTGGCCGCACCCCAGGGTAAACATGTGAAAACACCTCACAATCCCTGTCCGCACTACAGCATAAACGCACGAAAACACCTCGCAATCCCCACCCGCACACCAGCGTAATTGTGCGAAAACACTCTGCAATCCCTGGCTGCACCCCACGGTAAACACGAGAAAACACCTCACAATCCACTGTCCGCACCTCAGAGTAAATGCGCAAAAACACCTCGCAATCCCCGCCCATACACCAGTGTAATGGAGCAAAAACACCCCGCAATCCCCGGCTGCACCCCAGCATAAACACTCAAAAACACATCACAATTCCTGCCCACAACCAGCGTAACCACACAAAAACACTCTGCGATGCCTGGCCGCACCCCAGGGTAAACATGTGAAAACACCTCACAATCCCTGTCCGCACTACAGCATAAACGCACGAAAACACCTCGCAATCCCCACCCGCACACCAGCATAATTGAGCGAAAACACCCCACAATGCACGGCCGCACCCCAGCGTAAATGCTCAAAAACACCTCGCAGTCCCTGCCCGCACCCCAGTGTAATCACACTAAAACACCCGCGATCCCTGGCCGCACCCCACGGTAAACACGTGAAAACACCTCGCAATCACTGGTGGCATCCCAGCATAAATGTGCGAAAACACCTCACAATCCCCGGCTGCACCCCACCATAATTGCGTGAAAACGCCCCAGCATAATCACGCGAAAACACCCTGCGATCCACGTCTGCACCCCAGCATAATCGCGTGTAAACAACTCACAATACCCAGCCATAGCACAGCGTAATTGTGCGAAAACACCCCACGATTCCTGTCTGCACCCCAGTGTAATTACGCGAAAACACTTCGTAATCCCTGCCCACACCCCAGCGTAATCGCGCGAAAACAACCTGCGATCCCCGGGCAGCACCCAGTGTAAATGCGCAAAAACACCCCACAATCCCCATCCTCACCCCATTGTAATCCGGCGAAAACCCCTTGCAATCCCCGCCCACACGCCAGCGTAATAGCACAAAAACACCCCACGATCTGTGGCCGCACCCCAGCATAAATGCGTGAAAACACCTTGCAATCCCCGCCCGCACCCCAGCATAAATGCAGAAAAACACCCTGCGATCCCTGGCCTCAGCCCAGCGTAAATGCCTGAAAAACACCTTGCAATACATGGCCGCACCACAGCCTAATCGCGCTAAAACACCTCGCAATCACTGCCCGCACCCCAGCATAATCGCACAAAAATAACCCATAAACCCTGTGTGCTGTGTGTCTCTCACACAGCAGTCCATTTCAGTCGCTCACAACATTCCATGCATACAGGGTAGGGTGGAGGGAAAGCCAAAATATAACATATTCCTCTAAAGCACAACAAACTGAATGCACCTCACTACACTGCAACAACAAAACAAAACACCCATCGCCTTTCACAAGGGTGGGGGTATCCCATGTGGAGGGGCTGCCTGCAGGGTGGGGTCACGGTTGATGTGGGCTGGGGTATCCTATGTGGAGGGGCCTACTGCAGGGTGGGGTGCCAGGTGATGGGGACTGAGGCAGGGTTATCCCGTGTGGAGGGGGCTGCCTGCAGGGTGGGGTCATGGTTGATGGGGGCTGTGGTATCCCATGTAGAAGGGGCTGTCTGCAAGGGGTAGAGAAAGTCATTGCAGCGCTAAAGGCCCATCGCTCTGCAAGGGGAAGATAGAGTCTTAGTGGGGAAAAGACCTACCGGTAAGCAGACAAACCAGCACTGCAAGTAGCAGACAATCAGCCTCATTACGACCCAGGCGGTAAGGGGTTTACGGCAGCGTTAACAGCGCCGACCCTTACCGCCTGAGTACGAGGTCCCTTAGCGCCATGGCGCTTTCAACACCTGCTTTTAGCAGGTGTTAAAATCCATGGCGCTAAGGGACCATGGAGTTAATTACGCCACCGTAATTTACGGTGGCGTAATTAACGCCTTCCCCACTCCCATTATGCCCTATGGGGCAAAAATGGGAATGGGGAAGGGTAAATGGGGAATGGGGACTTACCGCCCCGCCAAGGTCGGAATGGGGCGGTAAGTCCGCCAACCACCATGGCGTAAACGTAGTTTACGCCATGGTGGTAAAGTCACGGCCCAGGCGGTAACTTACCGCCTGGGTCGTAATGAGGCCCAATAACTTTGCTGCGTAAGCCATAAAAGCCTACGTTTGGAGTCTGTGAGAGGCAGTTTTAGGTACGATTGTATGCAGTACCCTTTGTAAACACTACAACAGCCCTGACTACAGGTAATAGGAAATCCAACTTTTGGTATAAGCTTGTACTACACAGTTTTGGTAGTGTGTTGAGCATCCAGGCTTATCTCAAGAGGGGTCAGTGTGAGCTGTAGGGGAGTTACACGAGATTCACAGTGACAAGTATTCAAATAAACACTTACACACAAGGTTTCTTGAATAAACAAGTATTAATGTATTTATCAGTCAGTTAGATTAAGCCTTATTCAGAAGGGAGCAACATAAAAAGTAACACACAAATGTACTTCAATACTATACACTCTTATTTTCTAAATCAGTAAAGACCCTTTTGGGATGGCCCACAGACACAGCCTACACCCTCGGGTGACTTCAATAGCTTGGGTGATGGGGACATTAATATCTTACTGTTTGCATTTACAATACTGTTAGAAGTTGGTAAAAGGGAAAGGTTATCAGAACAAACAAGAGGCCACACATATTCTTAAGCAGGCAAATACTTTTGGATCCCCTAAGCAGAGTCATTCAGTACAACAGGCTAAGCCAAGGTCAATGGGCAAAAGTCTTATATAGGATGAAGCACCTCTCATAGGTAAGCATAAAAGTCTTTGCACAATGTTTTAGAAGTCTTTGAAGAAAAGAAGAATCGCATGTAGGGCAACAAGCTGTTTAGACTTGTGAGTGGTAGAAGATGCAAGCACCTCTACAATGAGAGTTAAGTTCTCTCAGACTTTTACATTACCTTTGTATTGAAGAAAAGGTGCAGCAGATGAATTCTGTTCCTGAGCAGCTCTGCAGATCTCACTGTTCCTTGGTCTCAGTCGTGGGGACAAGAGGGAGGACTTCTGGGGACTCCTGCACTGCAATGGGATGGTCACTGCTCATAACCAGCAATCTTAAATGAGTGACCTCCAGTGTTTCAACTGCTCCCGTTTCATGTTACATGAGAAGCTAGACAAAGGGGATACTAGGTAACACCTCCAGCACCCTATTCAAAGATAGTGTGTGCTGAGTCTAGAAAGTTACAAATGTAAGTAAAGTCAATTTCACTTTACTTCTCTGGGAAACAGTAGTTTATCCCAGAGAAGGTATTTAAACCTTTGGGAAATCTGAAAGACTTCCCTTTGCCACTGCACCGAAGGTGCTGTGTGACACAATGTAAAAGATGATGCCTAGGAGTTTGTCAGACTCCACAACCAAAAGAAACACAAAGCTCAGAAACAACATTAAAATACATGAGAGAGTGGGAAAAAGGGTCTCACTTCTCCAGGTTAAAAAAATGAAGTTCTCAAAATCCAGCAAAGTTGCTGGGGGTCTCTAAGGTAGAGGGAATTAGCACATTTCAGGAGAATTTTCTCTAACAGGCAGCCAGTATCCAGGTGGCAGCATAATAATGAAAGCAATGCGGGCCAGAGAAGAGCTAATAGGGACTTTGCAGGCGGAAACTGGTGAACATATTACCGAGAGGGGCAGACCTACTTACATATTTGAGGCACACCTGTGCTATTGATGTCTCTTGTGGCATCCCAGTGAAACAGGCCAATCTTGCTAGAATGAAGAAGAAGGAAGTTGGTCCCTTTGTGAGCAAAAGAGCGGGAGAGGGAGGCAGACCTGTCTCCCTAAGGTACTCTGGGGCAACATGTGTACACTGTTTTGGACAGCACCAGAAGACAGTGATGGAGAAGAGAGGAGATCTTCTCTCAAGTTTGTGTTCTTTCTGTGGTGCTATAGTGGAACGTCCAGAAAATATCAATTTGTTGGAACACCAGGCATTAGATCCTGATTTTTTGAATTTCTTCAGGGATATCTCAATTGAACAGAGGGCTTAAGAGTTTAATTCACATTAGAGTTTTGGAATAGTGTGATGTGAGGCCTGTTGAATATTGTACATCTGTTGGTGTGCGTATGTTTTGGAAGTTAGAGAGATTTATTGTGCATTTAGCTTTGTTTTCCTGAGGATTAGTGTGCACTAATTTTAGCCATGTTTTAACCCCGTGTTTTACAAGTTGGACTTTGTGTTTTAAAGTTAGTTAGGACACAGACTTCCTAAGTTAGTAGGGTAATGTGCAATTTATGATGCATGCTCTGTTAACCCTTTTAGTTTACAGGCTGGATTTCTGCTAAAGAACATTGAATTAGAATTTGAATTTCAAGTGCATACTTTCAATGCTTTAAGTAAAACAGTAAAGGAGGTTTATCTTAATGTGTTTAATGAACTGTGATTACTGTCTAGAATATTTGTTATCCATTGTCAGGTGCATGTGTCATGATGAGGTGTGGTTGTGCTTGTCTTTCTGAAATGGAGTTGCTGAAATTGTGAAATGTGGTCTTTTAGCACACGCGTCTTGTGGGGTGTCAACACCCAGAGTACTTGGAGTGCTCTTTCTGTGGGATGTTAGTTAACCGGGGTACTTGGAGTACCCTGCCCTTTTGAAAATGGTGCATAGGTTATGGTGGGGAGACAGTGAGTTGCAGTTGGAATGGTTAACGTTGTATTTGGGGGCTGAGCTTTGTTTATGGGTTGACAAGCCTGTGGTATACTGTGTGTTGGGAGATCTGTTCTCTGTGTGTGTTTTGGGAGATCCGCTGTCTGTGCCCTCTGGGGTACCCTGTTCTGTTCTAATTGACAGGTGTTTGGGAGATTAGACTCTGTGCTCTCCAGGGCATACTTGGCATGTTTGTGTGGTATGGTTGTGGGGGGATGACATCTCCATGTCTTCCAGGGCACACCTTGTATGCTAGTACAGCATGGTTTTTGCTTCAGTCATGTGGTTTGGGGATGGGAGGCTGAAGTTGCTTGAAAGTTTGGATGTGGTATCCTTATGTTCAGTGATTGGTGTCTATCCTTTAGTGGTAGAGGAAAGGGAGTGTCATATTATGGTGCAGATTGTCCCACTAGTTGAGGACAGCTACAAGGTTTGTGTGGGTGCATTGTTGGGAGTATTTGTTCTGGAAGTTGAGGGATGCACATGTGTTGTTGAATGTGTGTGTATGTATGTCTCTCTCTTCTTGGGTGTGTCTTGTGTTGTTGAAGGGGGAAGATGTGTTGTATATTGGCTTTCCCTGCATACTGCCCTGTATGCATGAAATGCTGTGAGGGACTGACATGGAATGCTTTGTGAGAGAATGTTATGTTATGAATACTTCTGTGGATGTCAGTTGAGAAGATGTGTTGACTGAGAGAAGATGCCAGTGGATGTCCTGCCCCTGTAACTTACCTGATCTTCTGGCCTAATGTGTCCCTGTACCCTGTACCTGGAACTGGATCTTTTTTTTTATTACTAGGATTGGTTAGTGGCATCGCTATCTAGATGGGATGCATGATTATATCCACAATTCCATGTAGATGTGAACCAAACTAATATTCACAAATCTGTCTAGATGTGACGCAAGCTAATATTCACAATTCTTTCTATATGTGACAAAGGCTAATCCTCACAGTTCTGTCTAGATGTAGCGCAAGCTAATATTCACAATGCTGTCTAGATGGGATGCAAGCTAATTATCACAGTCCTGTCAGGATGTGACACAAGCTAATAATCACAAGTCTGTCTAGATGTGACAAAGGCTAATCTTCACAGTTCTGTCTAGATGTTATGCAAGCTAATATTCACAGTTCTGTCTAGATGTGACAAAAGCTAATTTTCACAATTCTGTCTGGATGTGACTCAAGCTGACATACACAGTACTGTCTAGATGTGATGCAAGCTAATGTTCACAATTCTGTCAGGATGTGACACAGGCTAATCTTCACAGTTCTGTTTAAATGTGACTCAAGCTAATATTCACAGTTCTGTTTGGATGTGACGCAAGCTAATATTCACAAATATCTCTAGATGTGACACAGGCTAATCTTCACAGTTCTGTCTAAATGTGACTCAAGCTAATATTCACAATTCTGTCTGGATGTTATGCAAGCTAATATTCACAATTCTGTCTGGATGTTATGCAAGCTAATATTCACAATTCTACCATATCTATAACTACCATAAATGTAAACTGTGGCCAACTAACCCAATTTGCTTGATGCAACATATGGTAACCTTATACATTGAGGCTAGAAACAGAAAGGATAACTTATACAAATTGTGTAAATGCTGACTATGGATGATAAGCAGGCTGAATCCTTGGGGAGTAGGATATTGGGTAATGAGACAGGTGGGGTAATTAATGGAATGCCTTGATGGCTGATATGGCTGACTACACAATCAGGCTAAATGTGAGATAAGATTATACAAACTGTGGTCTGGACGCATCAGACAACCAGCTAAATAGAGACTAGGATAGGATTAGATTAGGTTGGTCAGTTTTAGTGGGGAGCAGTAATGGCTGCACCCCCTGCCCGAACCACACTTACCTTGTCAGTAGCTGCTGGTTGATGGCTGCAGGTCTCACAGGCAAACATGGGCCAACACAGATTTAAAGTGCTTCTTTGGGTGCTACCCTTTGCCTTGCAGCCCTTAGCACCGGGCTGCCTGGGCAAGGCTGCCCTGGGAGGGCCTCTGTAATAAAGCTGTTACATTCACAGGTGTGGCACGGACCAAGAGAAAACACAAAATAAACTCTACAGAAAACCACAAACTAGGCACAAAATGATTGCAACATACACACTAATCCCTTCACAAAGGCACCTAAAACAGGCCAAAACCGATTGAAATCAATGTAAAACTACTCACTGAGCATCATCCAGCCCCTAAGACTGCTTTTCAAGTGGTCTCCCAGCAGGATACAAAGAGACACCTGATTGTTTCAGCCAATTGCAAGGGGTATGGTGGGGCAAGTAATAAAGCCAGAAACAAACAAAGGACCACACCACACAGCCTGCCCATCCTAGAAAAAACACAAAATAAACTCCACAGAAAACCACAAACTAGGCACAAAACGATTGCAACATACCCACTAATCCCTCCAAAAAACCACCTAAAACAGGCAAAAAAACGCATTGAAATCAATTTAAAACTATTCACTGAGCATCAACAAGCATGGAATCCTTAGACCCAATTCACACACTAGAAAAAGTATCTGAAAATGCAGAGGAGGCATCCAGGAGGTTCGAACAAAGTTATTGGGTATTAGAGGGGAGTGTCATCAACGTAACATATTTCCTTTACCCATCTTCTTGTAAACACACTGGGTTGCCACTGATAGCTGAAAACATGCAACTCGTCCACCACACATGCTGTAGCACAAGACCCCATCAGCCCTTTAATTGTATCACTTTTGTTTGGCTGATGTGTCCCTCTCTTAATGCACTTCAACATAAGATGAATATGTGGCCTAGTATTTGGAAGGAGTGACTCCTGTTGATTTACAAGAAGAGAGTGAGGTACCTGTAACATACATTTTGTTTTTATGATGCTGTCCAAGTGGCAGGCACCTAGATGAAATGGGCCACAACAAACATATTGTCCATCTGTTATGTGTACTTCCTGCCTCACCCCCTGCAGCACAATTTAGAAGATGTGAAGTGTGAGGGGGAGTAGGGATGCCACACTATTCTCTGACCTCAGAGTACCCGGACACTGGAGAGGGCTCAATAAGTGCTTTTCATAACAGAAAAGGGACATTTTTGTTTTGCCAATGCTTGTTGGTTCAAATAAGTTCTTTTCATAACAGAAAAGGGAAATGTTTTTTTTTTGTCAATGCTTGTTGGTTCATTCTCCTCCTACCCCGAACAGTGTGTATATGTGTATATACGCAGACAACTTTTTTAACTGTATAAAAACCAAAACTATCATACTGTTTATGCTTGTTACATATATGCCTCGACAGTCTGCTTCATTAACTAGAGTAAGCATGGGGAGTAAAGTAAATCCCAAATAAAACATGAACCATCATTTGTTTTTAACAGTGCTGCAGTCCTTCAGTGGACACAAAACACATGTCCATTGCACAGAGCAGATGATTGCGTTCATGTCTTCTGAATAATTAAAGATGAAAGAAATCAATAATCACCCAGAAGTGTTACTAACGTGGGAAGTGCAAGCAATGCAGAATATGTTAGAAGGCAAGCTCAGTAGCAACAGGACATCAATTATTCATTGCACTTTACATGTTTTCTAGAACAGCCGCTGCCCTAATCTCATATTAAACATGCATGTCACTCTTTCCTAGTTATGACATAAGTGTCTCTCCGAAGTAACTGCTGAACTGCATATGTAGATTGCTTTCTCAATTTTCCATCGTAACGAAGATTTCTATCTTGCTTTTAATGCCAAAATTAATAGAGGCAATGGGTCCCTTAAACCAATTAGCCCACTAGAAAGCCAATCCAAATGTTCAGATTGTGTGTGATCTACATGCCCTACTTATAAACCACGTTTTAAGCATTCTGGGTACAATCTTTATTTTTATTTTTATTTTTTTTCTTTAACTGATAACCTTACAAACATAAAACCAAAAAATGGGCTATCACCACTCTGACCGCTTGTTTGGTGTTTGAAAAGATCATTTGCCAGATCTGATTTGCATCAACAGGATGATAAATAGCAAACGACCCTTTAAAGTATATATTACGTGTGGCATCTAACATTGGACATACCGCTATAAGATGTTGTAAAGTTTCTTTCTCTGAGATGTTTTCACAAAAGCAACAGTAATTTTGCTTTGTAGGTATTTGTCTCCGCCTGGCCATCACATCAATTGTGGGCCAGAGATTGAATCTAAATTGCATATATTGACTGTGAATATATGGAAAAGGACATTTCAATAGATAGTCAGCTGTCTCACGATAGCGTTTAGTACCAAACAGCAATACATCGAAATCTTTATTGTAGAATATTTGGTTTGATTAATAATCCAGTTGAACTGAAACATTTTGATTTTAGCTCGCCCTGGGTTCTGTAAAAGCAAATCAAGAGAAACTGACGCATCTGTCATAGCATTTAAAATATACTGTCGCCAACAAAAAGGGAAAACATCATCTGATTCTAGTAAGTAACAAGCTACTGCACTTATCATATTTGTCGCAGTAATGCCCACCAGACACTTTCTCAATAATGAACACATGTGCCACACAACTTGTACAAATGCGTATAATCTTCTCCACTCCAACCTTTGCCCGCATCAACCCTGCACCCCCACTTGCGTCTCCACTGATGCTGGCAAACGCCCAAGCTCCACGTTTATGTTCTCTGCTTTTTTTATGAGCTGTGGCAAACGCATCATTTCCTTTCATGAAAATAGAAAAGCCTGAACCTCAGCACCAAGTCTGCTGAGCAGCGCTTGCTCAGCAGACATCTTGCAAAGGGCGTTTACCATTGCTGTGGGCGCTGAGCCTAATTTGCTCGTAGACATTTTCGAATAGGAAATATTTTTACTTTGACAGTCATTTTTCACCAAGTGTGCGTTAAAAACACGAACTAGTGTTAACATGTAATATGGGAGCTTCCAGGTCAGCCACAACAGGAACAAGCAGGGAGCCAGTAGATAGAATGGGCGTAGCTTTATTGTACAATTTAACACGTTCCAGTTACTCTTTAAGTTCAACTGTAGACAGCAGCACACCCGCGGCCATCCACAGGCATACCGGCTCAGGTCCCAATTGACACACTTGGAACGATCTCACATCATCACTCACCCAACATTCACAGAGTTGTCATTCACTCACAGTCACCAAGATTCTAGCTTCATACACGGATGACCAACAGGACACTTGCACAAGAAGACATGATACAGAACACTCACTACAACAAGATACTGCACACAGCCCAATAGACCTCAGAATGGGTCATGATCACTTGCATAATGGCCCTGATCCCCAAGGTATAGCTTTATGCTTCCCTTGAGCAATAGCTTGGTTGCAGGTCATTATTTTTTGGTAATGACCCCTCGCTTGGTCAACAAGACTTATTGAGCTAACTTGGAAAAGGCTGCAGGTCGCTCATGTGGGACATTCAAAACCAATGATACCCAGAAACTGTACACCCACTTTTGGTTTGTTGTAGCACACATCACACACTTATCTGTCCCTCATTGCATAAATGGTACTTGTTTTTTAACCTTGGAAAGATGACAATCCGAGTTCAATATAATGCACATTAAATGTGTAATCTACAGGTCTTTGATTAAGAACCATAGTATTGGATTATAATTGTAATACTTAGAAAGGCATTGAACTGTGGATTTCTCTTACAACAGAGGCCTCACATGAATGAGTCATCGTATTCACAAAGGTGGCCTGCTTATTTTCGGAGGCCTTATCCGGAGCAAACAGTGCACTGGCCATCCCCGACATACATTAGTCTAAGGCACCTACACCCCAAACTAACACAGCAGCAAAGCTGATTTCTTTCCTGAGATCGCTGCACGTGTCCTATTATCGTCACATGCTTTGATGAGTGTAAACACAGATTAGATGGAATACAACATGTACAAAAATGTCAGTCACAGCAATAATGTAGAACAACAGGAACTATATCTAATAGCCTATTAATGATGGCACATACACATGGGATGCATGGAACAATATCGTTATGTTGGGGCCCTGTGTAGCCACAAACACAATGACTGTTATCTTCCCCTTGTAGGTAACTCTGGATAGCCCCAGACATTCTAGCTGATGACACAGCTATTCTAGCTTGTGACACACATTGAGCAGTAGTACAACCCAGCAGGGACTCTAGAGAGTGTGCATTTGGCGTGTTAAAGAACAGGACACCAAATGCACACAGTAGCTGTAAAGTAGGGGGAGAGTGTTCCAAAGCAAATGAGAAAAAGTTTGTCTAATTACCAGAATTATTTGTATGCTACATAGTATCACATTTCAAGTACAATGGGCCCAGGCCTGATCAGGAGCGACATGCAGATGAACCTGGTGATGGGTCTGAACCTGGTGATGGGTCTGATGGACATGGGGATCTAGAACATCATGGGGCAATGTAAATGATATTTTGCAAAGGAATCGGGTTATAAGAAACTACTTCCTTGTTGCGATTCAGGAATCCTCTGTTATTTTTTATAAATTAACCAAATCCCCCAACCGCCAACAGAAAAATAAAATCCTAAAAGGAACATTCCCTGTTTGGGGACTGGCGAAAGAAGAAAGGAATCCAAATGTATGTGGTGGTTACTCCTCCTACTACCAATAGAACTCCTCTCCAAGTTACCACCTAATACCCAATATATTATATATTTTGCTTACCCAAAATCTCAAACGTAAACCTACTTGATGGCCAGTCCCCTTGACTACTGGCTAACTCTGTCAATTAGCACCCGGCGTGGGGGGAGCAGCCTCTCAGGATCCTTGGATCGCAGCCTGAAACTGCTAATCTCAGCCAGCATTCCATGGAACCCACAGGCTGCTTCCCCCGCCCCGCACTGCCATCTTCTGCCCACCCTGTCTTAATTTTTTTTACCATTCCCAACCCCCCATCCCCAGCCATACTTTTTTTTTTAATTTGTTTTTATTATTTTGTGCATAAACAACAGACATTTTGTCATCATCGCTGATACATCAATGTGAAATCAATTCTTAACTTCCCCATTCCCAACCTCCCCCCCCCCACCTCCCCAGGCCACTTAATGCATGTTATGAGATGTAAAAAGAAAGTCGAGAGGACAAAGCCGACAATCTCGCTCTTTAGTTTATAATATGTTTCTCTGTGCTTGGGCTAAACAAGGACACCCACTGTTGTAAGTCTGTACTCATGTCCAACTTTTTTTTTCTCGTAGAGAGTTTTCCCAAACCCCCTGTCTCTGCTGCCACCCATTTCTTGAGGTCACCCCTCCATCTGTCTACACACGGACCTCTCGCATCCTTCCATCGCATAGCTATACACCTCTTAGCTAATATGTATATAAGATCTTTTAATTTATTCAGGGGTTTGTTCCTGGAGCTCCTCTTATACCTGCCCAGGATGCACGCCTCAGGGGTCCTGGTGTCTAAGTCTATGCCGCCTAGGGTGACTCTGGAGGTCAGCTGGTTCCAAAACCTTTGTATTATTGCATGGCATCCCCAGAACATGTTGGTCATTCCCGCCTTAACTTCTTTACATTTAGGACACTCCTGTTCGCTTGCTCCTTTGAACTTGGAAATTGCCTCGGCCGTTAGATATGCTCTATTTGTAATGTATATCTGTATCAACTGTAATTGGGCATTTCTGGAGACCTTTTTATGGTAGTGGGTGATGGTCTTCTATTCCGTATCATTGAATTCTTTCCCCAGCTCAGTTTCCCACCTGACTCTACATCTAAGCTCCTCGACGGAGGTGCTTTCTAGCAGGATTTCGTAAAGTCTAGAAATGTCATGTCCCCCTCGGCGACGCTAAGCACGTTCTCCACCTTCTCACTTCCCATTACTTCCACTGTTACGCATGGCCATCTATTTGTGAGCACCCTTAACACTGCTCTATGCAGTAGAAATTGGCCCGCAGGTATGCCTGTTGTATCATGGAATTTCCTCAAATGTCATTAGTCCCTGGTCATTCCTCAGGTCACCCAGTGTGGCCACTCTCCAGGACTCCCATCTGGTCCTCACCGCTGCGTAGTCCCATGTTTCCCCTACCATCATTTTAGCAATGGGGATCTGAGGGGAGCCAGGGTCTTCCACCCCCATTACTTTACAAGCCCTTTTCCAGATTTGTATTCCCAGCTTCACTAGATAGGGCAGTTTTCCAAAGCATTCCCTGGGGCCCAAAGTAAATCCCTGAGATAGATATGCAGGGTTGGCTGGTTGGAGGAGCGTAGTTTCTATAGTGGCCTCATCTGCAATCCACTGTACCATGTGCCTTAGCTGCCCCGCCAGGTAGTATGGTTCAAAGTTCGGGATTCTCAGGCCACCCCTCTCGTAAGGCCTCTGTAGCACCTTTAACGCAACCCTGTGTCGTCCCGTCAGCCATAAAAAACGTCTGCACAGTTTTTCTAAGTCTTTGAAGAAACTCCCTGCAACATTGAACGGGACGTGCTAAAATAGTGCATAAACATGGGAAGTGCCACCCTTTTGAGATGTGCAGCTCTCCCTGCCATGGATAGTGGTAGTTTGCTCCCGAAGTCTATCGACCTTTCCAGCCCCCCCCTGGCCCTTGCCGTGTTTAGGAGGTGTTCGGTTTTGGGGTCATGATGTATTTAGACCCCTAGGTATTTGAAAGAACTGGTGCACCACAGGAAGTTTCGCACCTGGGACTGTCCACATGGCCACCAATGGGAAGAGGCAAGACTTGCTCTTGTTTATATAAATCCCTGTATATCTGCCAAACCCATATAGCACCTCCAATATATATGGTAAAATAGTCTCGGGGTCTTTGAGGTATAGTAATGGGTCATCCGCGTACATTGACACTCCATTTATCTCTATCCCCACATCCCTGTATTCTTGTTTTAGGTAGGCGGCCACTGGTTCTGTAGCTATGATGCAGAGCATTGGGCACAGAGGACAACCCTGCCTTGTGCCCCTGTACAATTGCCAGCTCTCGGAGTATGTCTTCCCAGTTCTAACTCTAGCCATCGGGGCGGTGTATATAAGCCTAGTCCATTTCATAAAGCTGGGCCCGATCCACATCTTTGCCATTGTAGCACATAGCCAATTCCACCGGACCGAGTTGAAGGCTTTTGTGGTGTCTAGGGACGCTACTGCACACTTCTCTTCTGCCTCTGTGGAACTATGGATGATGTGGTGTAGCCTACGCAGATTTTCAGAAATGTTTCTGCCCGTTACATAACCGGTTTGGTCTTGGTGAATCAGCAACAGGATCACCCGCTTTAGCCTGTTAGCTAGTAGTGCTGTGAGGATCTTACCGTCCTGGTTCAGCATAGACAAGGGTCTGTATGAACCGCATTCTGTACTCTCTTTCCCAGGTTTCAAGAGTGGGAGTATCACAGCCTCTCACATGGTGCTGGGGAGGATCCCATTCTCATATGCAGTATTGAATACCTTGGTAAGGAGCGGTGCTAAAGCTTCCTTTTACGCCTTATAAAACTCCCCGGTAATCCTGTCTGTCCCTGGGGCCTTGCCAGAGGGGAGAGTTCTGATGGTAGCCAGAACCTCGTCTGGTGTAATGGTCTCTTCCAGGGCCCTTGCTTGCTGCTTATCTAGTTTGGGCAGCCTGACTGGTATCCAGGACCTCCTCCACAACTTCATCAGTCTCTGTGTGGGGATCTGCATAAAGCGCTCGATAATAGTCAGCAAAAACTGCGTTTATACCCTCCTGTGTGTGCTCCAGCGTGCCATCCGGGGTGCGAATGAAGCATATGGGGGTACTGGCCGTCTCCCGTTTATACAGCCAGGCCAACATCCTACCCGGTTTGTCCCCTTGCGTGTGGTTCCTCTCCATACTCTTGGCATATCTGAGCCTCCCCAATGATTCCCACTGTACCAAGCATGCTTGTCTTAGTTCTACTTCTTTCCTAACGGAGTCTGGGTCCACTCTTGCAGCCGATTCCAAGACCCGCAATTCTTCTTCTATTCTTGCTAGGGTGATTACTATTGATTTCTGGCCCCCCCCTGAGGCTGATATCATTTCCCCTCGCATCACCACCTTCCCACACTATGCCTATATCCTTTACACTGCCCTCATTTGTTTTTATGTAATCCTGTGTACTTTTCCCAATCTGATCACGGAATGCTACATCGAGGAGTGAATCATTTCTGATCCGACACGTAGGTATGGGTGGTCGAGCAAAATCCACAGTCCATGTGACAGTGAGACGGTCATGGTCTGATAGGACTTTCGCAAGGTATCTTGCATCGCTAAACAGGGGTTCTTGTTCTGCTCCGGCGAATACGTAGTCGATTCTAGTGTGAACTTTATGTGGGGCTGAGTAATAGGAATATTCTCTATCGCCCTGTGTTGTTCCCTCCATAAGTCTCTCAACTGGAACTGCTGTAGTAGTGAGGACAATATCTTAGCTGGTGGGGATGGGTGTTTATATTTGCCGTCGTACCAGTCTTTAGTCGGGTCTATGGTACAGTTGAAATCGCCCCCCCCAAATCATCCCACCATCCCTATAGTGACTCAGCCTCTTGTACAGAGACCGGAAAAAAACACGGTGGTGTCGTGGTTCGGGGCGTAAGTGTTTACAATGCTGACCTCCCTGTTCGCAAACGTCCCCTGTATCAGGACCATCCTTCCTTCGTCATCTGTTTTGGTGGTGAGCACTTTTAGGGGGATGGACGGGTCTATCCAGATCAGGACCCCTCTGGCGTCGGTGGAGTATGTAGAACCTACAAGAACGCCTCCCCATGCTTTTGCTAATTTCAGTTGTTTGCTTGCGTCTGAGTGGGTTTCTTGTAGTAGAGCTATCCCCACTTTGTTCCTCTTAATATATGTGTACATTCTATGGCGCTTGACATAATTATTTATTCCCCTGACATTCCATGTCAGGATCCTGATCTTGTCAGCCATAACGTCTGGAGACATGGAGTATTCTGTTAGTGACAAACTCAGTGGTATCCTTGTGCAACCAAGTGTAGATTGTAGCCCTGGGTGGGTTGGGTACTCTCCCTGCCCCTCCCTACCAATCCCAACAAACTCCTGCATCCCTCCCGCCCCCAAGCTTAACCAACCCTTTAACAAAACTTGTCCAGCAGGGCTGCCCTTGCTAGGACTTTCCTGTTTCCACCCCAATTGACCATGTCCCATGACTAGTCTCCTGGTGCCCTACAGGCGGGCTATAAACTGCCCGAAACTATTTCAGGGGGGATAGCTGTCCATTAGTCCCGCACCTCTACCCAAGCATCCGTGCTAGTGTTAGCTCTAGTGTTTTATCAATCATGCCGTTGCATTCTCTTTCAACATGTCCCATACTTCTCCCAGTGTGGTTTAGATTTTCCAGACCCCAATTGTTGCAGGTTGTCAGGGTGAGCCTTGGCGATCTCTCCCTCCCCTAGGCCTCTGTCCCCGCTCCTCCAGGTCCGGTATTTGCTCCGTGTCCATCCACTCGCTGGCTTCCGCTGCAGATTCGAAAAAAAAAAAACGCTTTATTGTTATGGAGCACCCTCAGTCTCGCCGGGTACAGTAACAAACATTTCAGACCCACTTTCTTCAACCTGGCTTTAGTGTAAATGAATTGAGCGCGCTTCATCTGAACTTGGAAAGTGTGGTCAGGGTATATGGATATCTTCGCGGAGTCTCTCAGGATCGTGCCACCTGACCTGGAGAAAGCAACAATCTTTTCCCTGTCCCATTAATTGAGCACTTTAGCTATCATAGGTCTCGGGGAAGAGCCAGGCGGTGGCTTTTTGGAGAGTAATCTGTGGGCTCTTTCAATCGTGAATCCTGGTGAGAGGTCCGTCGCTCCAACCTCCTGAATGAGCAGGTTCTCCACATAGTTGGTGGGGTCTTTCCCTTCGATACCCTCTGGCAGGCTGAGGATCTGCATATTGTTGCGGCGCGCCCTACCTTCCGCCTCCTCTGCCCTGTCCTCAAGCTGTTTCACCCTCGTCATGAGCGTTTCCACGTCAGCCCGTGTTGGCGTTCTCGCCTCTGTATTCTCCCGGACTTGAGCCTCCAGGTTGTCCGTCCTCTCAGCAATGTTGCAGACGTCCTGTCATAGCAATCCCAGGTTGATGGCCACTGCGTCAATTTTATTTTCGAGGGTCGCTTGTAGTGCCTTGATACCCTCCAGGATCTGTGCATTCCCTGGTTCTGGCATACTGTCAGGGGCCTCCACTTGGTCTTTCCTCTTCTCTTCATGGACACTTTCATGGCTGGTCGTCCTGCCAGATGCAAAAGATTCCAGCGTAGTTTGTTTATTCTTGGCCTTGGCTCCCTTTAAGGACATCTCGTCAGGTAGTAGGGCGGGTGGGCGGCAGCACTGCAAGAGGAGAACAGTCTCTGGTCCTGTAGTAGCTCTTATTGTGGCTAAGGCCCCAGTCCGATGTTCGGGCTTTATTGTGTTTGTGAGCTGCGCTCCTGCTGGGCCTGTAGGTGCTCCGTGCCCATTCAGTTGGTGAGGCTATACTATTCAGTGTCTTCAAGGCCTGAGGTGTGCGCCTTTGAGTGTAGTGCTTTGGCTCTCCCCAAGTGTCCTCCTCTCCTGCCAGCAATGGCGCCGCCACTGGCCTAATGGGCCCTATGTGCAGATGTTGCATGCTAGCCCAGAGGGCACCTCGTTCTCCGTGGAACCTGTCTCCTTGATGCTTAGTGGTATGCCTGCGCAGTGTCCTCAAGGCCTGAGTTGCGCCCCTTCAGTTGCAGTGCTTTGGCACTCCTCTAAGTGTCCTTCACTCCTGCCATTGACGGCGCTGTCACCGTTCCAATGGGCCCTTTGGGAGATGTTGCGTACTAGCCCTGAGGGCACCTCGTTTTCCGTGGAGCCTGTCTCCTTGCTGCTTAGTGGTATGCCCATACAGTGTCCCCAAGGCCCGAGGTGCATGCCTTTAGGTGCTGTCCTTCTCCCCCACTGGCAATGGCACTGTCTCTGACCTAATGGGCCCTTTAGGGAGATGTTGCGTGCTAGCCCTGAGGTGCTTAGTGGTATGCCCACTGTGTCCTTAGTTTGGACTCACTGTTGCGAGTATGGTCCAGCTCGGGCTCGACGTTGGATGTCGGCGCACCCCAGGATTTTAGTTCGCCTGCAAGCAGGGGGGTTGCAATGTTCTACTGCCACTCCCCTCACTCACCGGGACGGTAGGTTTGTGTCTTCGAGCGGGAGGAGGAGGAGGAGAGCAGTGTTGCGTGGGTCCACGCCTGTGGGGGGGTCGGTCCTTTGGCCGCACGCCCCTGATATCTGTCCAGGGCGATTTTTGTGCACGTTTTTATGTTCAGACCGCCCTCTCCGCCCCCCTCCTCACCGCAATCTCAGACGCCCGTTCCACTCATCCTATGGTGCGTTGCAGTGAGGGGCCACACAGTGCCTCTGGCGTTTCTCCAGTCTGGTGTGGTCCCGTTTCTCGTGCACCCCCGGACCGGCAGCGGTCTTCAGCTGGGCGCTCTGTCGGGTCCTGGTGTGTCTCTCTGTGCAGACGTCCTCTGGGTCCTAGTGCACCAGGGGGGTCCGGTGCACTGCGGGTAGCCGGTCCTCTGATACAGATCTTCACTCTGTGGCCAGTTCTTGCGGTCAATCTAGATGGGGACCGCCGGCTCCTCCGGTGAAATCGGGTCCCGGGCTATCTCGGCAGATCCTTTTATTCCGGTAGTCCTGGCGATCGGAGCGCGGCCCCCATTTTCTTTATAGCTGTGGAGCGGTTCATCTCCCTCTGCAATTAGTGCCATTTAGGGGGGTTTCAGCATGGTGCTCTCCGGAGTGAGGCTACACCCATGCTCACTTTGTATTCTCCTGGTCCCTGGGGTAGTTATGCGGTTTGAAAAGGCAATTTTCGGCTCATCAATTTGCGGATCTGTATGAGCTCTCAAATAGCATGTCCGCTCTACATGGCCGTTAGCCACGCCCTCATCCCCAGCCATACTTACCTGTTTGTGGCAGTGGCAATACCTGTCGCTACCACAGCTTCTCTCCGTCTCCCTTTGCCGGCCACCACAGAAATGGAAGAGGAGCTCCGTAAGGTTCCCCGCCTTCCATCTCTGTTGCTGACATCTTGGAACAGTAGTTTCTATGAATGAACAGGACGCTGCAAGGTGCCCCGATCATTCATACAAAAGATCATACAAAAGACGCAACTATCAGCGTCATAGGTTACTGCTTTTGTAACCCATGGTGCTAATAGCGTCAGTAACCCATTCCATGGGCTAAGCCAGTGGGATAACGTCCCGGCAGAGGCATTGCTAGGGGGGATTTAGGGGGCTATAGCCCCGGGTCGTTTTGGTTGTAGCCCCAGATAAAAGTTCAGGGGCTACAACCAAAATGCTAGCTAGGCCCGAGTCCTCACAGTCCTGACATTAGTGTAGCTCCGGATCTTTTCTAAACTTAGCAACACCCCTGCGTCCCGGGGCCCTCATTAAACACCCTTGCTTCGCTTGGACCTTTAACTCAGGCTTCTGGTGCGTTACCTCTCAGTGTAGCCTGTGGAACAGGTTACTAAAGTCATATTGTGTGCCCTCTTAAAGCCTCCATCATATGTGGATTTTTATGTAACCCATCCAGCACCACTATCACTAAAGGACGTTTTGTGTTTCTTGCCCTAGACTTTTAAAAAACATACATTGATTATACTTCATTCCTGTAAAACCTCTCAGGAACTAGACATGACACTATGTTTTAAATGTCCCCTTTCCCAGATACTGATATTGGGAGCCTAGAACGATGGCTAGAGTCCTCCTTGAATTCATATAATTATAATTCTAAAAAGCTTTTCATAAAATGCCCGAATAATGGAATTTTTTTGCACAGTGCAAACTGACTTTGCACTGCTCCACCCTGATTCATGGAGCAGTGCAAAGTGCATTTTTGCAGTGACAAGTGACTTTGCATGACAAAAAGATAGTTTGCACTGTTCCATGAATTGGGGTGATTGTTTGCAGTTCTAAATCACTTTGCACCAGTGAAAATTCACTTTGCACTGTGCAAAGCATTCCATTAATCAGGTCCTACGTCTTTTTCGGAGCCCCTCTTGTCCAATCCCAGGTACCTATATCTTGACTTATGCGCGTTTAGGGACAGCTATGTGACATGTCTACTGCTGCACCATTCCAATGTACTTTCGGCCCTCAGTACATCCCGCATTACCAGAGCATATTCAACAACCTCATCCCAACCACGTGTGAGTGACTCAAATGAGCACATGTATCCTTGCCGTATACCGATCTGTGGTCCTGTGATCCGTTTTGGCATGCCACTTTCACCCCACCAGTGTTGCTCAGCTCTCCTGGAAGGTGGTAACGAACCTCAGGTGCCAACAGGGCCTCTGCCAGTCTCCCTTTAAAGCACCGTGCTGTGCTATTTCTGCCCCAATGGCAGATCACCTTGTGGTGTGCCAGATACGCCTGTAACCCGAGGGCTTGCAGGCAACAGGGTCTGTGTGCTGTGCAGGGCATTGAAAGGTAGACTTCTGTGCTGCATGAAGCTGCCTTGGCCTGGGGATGAGCGAAGGGATGGTATGTTGTAACTAGCCAAGCAAAGCACGGATTGGTCAGATATCGTGCCTTGTTCTGGTAGCCTGACATAGAAGCAAGACAAGGGCCCTCATTCCAACCCAGGCGTTAAGGGTTTAACGGCGCCGTCGGCGCCGTTAACCCTTAACGTCTGGCGTTAAGTACCAAGGCACTAAGCGTCCTTGGCGCTAATTACGACAACGTAATTTACGGTGCCGTAATTAGCGCCTTCCCCACTCCCATTATGCCCTATGGGGCAAAAATGGGAATGGGGAAGGGTAAATGGGGATTGGGGATTTACCGGCCCACTCACCTTGGAATGGGGCGGTAAATCCGCCATCCACCATGGTGTAAACGGAGTTTACACCATGGTGGTAAAGTAGGGAACTTACCACCTGGGTTGGAATGAGGGCCAAGGACAATTCTAGAATGCCGGCATTGTTAGATTTGTTTACCTGAATGAATACATCAGCGCACCTTTTCCAGCTTTGTCTGAGCCTCACAGCGGCAGCAGTGCATATTGCCTGGCACCAGGCCTTTCACCCCGTGCTCTTTACAGCAAAGGTCACTTTCAGGGCGGGACAGTTGGTAAGGAATGTAAGACCAATACGTTCATGCTCCTAGTTCCGCCTTTATTATTCTTGATCATATTAAATAACATGTGAAAATCATTGGTTGTACGGGGGCTCTGTGCTTGCGTCACACAGAGAACGATGGTCCATTTGAAAGCCTGTACTGATAAAAATAAAAACATTCTAGTAAAAAAAAAAAAAAACAACACAGATGGGATGTTGTGTTTTTTACACTACTTGTCACACATGACGTGATAGATGAAGATATATCAAATGGATATTGCAGAGGGGCCTGAAAGTCGAATTAGGTCCAAAGCTAGTTGTAGTTGAGTGGAGACTAGTTTGAAGTCTGCTGCCGATGTCATGCTGTAGTGGAGGTGAGGGAGATATGCTGCTTGTGTTATTCGCACCCTTGCTAGCTGAAGTGTCCGCTGATGAAAGGATGACAGTTACAATTGGGCATAAGGTAAGTAACTTTATTTAAAGTATAATTATCAAGTGTATATATATATAAGGAGGAGGAAGGAGACAGTGCGCATCAACAGCAGGAGCTGGAAATGTTAATGATCGAACAGCGTTCCACGTTCGATATGGTCCCTTCTTCTTATAGCACGCTCCAGCACGCTCTCAGCGCTGCTGCATGCTGATGACAGCTGTCTTCTTCTTTGTAGCGCGGATGCTACACATCTCCCTTCCTTTATTTGCACACACAAAAACTCAAATGTCTATCTACATATTCACACAAAGTCCTCCATCTTTCTTTGTTTGCGATATACTCTTCCGCATCTGGAACTTCGAGACATCTCGCTGATGTGATTCGGCAAGGAAATTACATAAGATTTGTTGGATCTTATTTCTCGTATGTTCTTCCTTCCACACACACCACTCTGATCATTCCTACTATCCACCTTGCTTTGGCCTTCTTTTCTCTCATTCTCTCGTCTCCCCATCTCACTGTCGCTGTTGACAGTAGAATGTCTACTATTACCACATATCCACACTCTTTCAACATTCCAGATCCTACCATCCTCCGTTCTGACAGAGTGTTTAAATGCCTCCAGCACTCTGATGGGTTTGGACCATTTACAGGGACCTTCTCTGAGGACAGGGGGTAAATTGACTCTTACCATCTTCCCCACTACAGTCTCTTTATCAAATCTGCCCATGGGTCTCTTCTCATCATATACAGATTTATTTCTCAACTGCGTACTTCTGATATTGTTACACACCACCTCAAAGTCCTTATTTACACCATTGTTCTTATTGTCTAACCATAATGGTGCCAATTTGGTACACGCTTTCCTTCCTCTGCTCAACTCAAAAGGGGAAAGGCCCGTAGTTGAGTGAGGTGTGAACCGATGTGCCACAATTCTTTCCTTAACGGCTGTTTCCCAATCCATGACGTTGGACCATGCCAACCTAATGGTCTGCTTCAACACTTTGTTAAAGCGCTCCACAGTACCATTAGTTTGTGGGTGGTAAATGGCACTCTTTTTGTGTACAATGGAATAATTCTTGCAAAATTCCCTCATTTCCTTGGACCTAAATTGAGTACCATTGTCTGTCATGATGCTACCCGGATAACCTTCTCTCTCACATATCTATGATAGAAATTTAACTACAATATTACCTGTGATGTTAGGTTCAATGAGTACTTCAACCCATCTCGTGAGAAGATCAATTACCACTAGACAATATTTTTGTATTCCTGCACTGCACACTGGGCCTAACACATCCATACCCAAATCTTTCCATGCTTTATCAGGAATTTCAGTCACAACCATGGTTTGCTTTACTCCCATACAACTCTTATCATTATTGTTGCAAAGGATACAATCCCTGATATGCCTTTCTATTTGCAAGTCGCATCCTGGCCACCAGAAGTCATTTCTTATGCGTTGTTTGGTTTTCACCATCCCTTGATGACCCTCATGACCTAGTTCTATCACTTTTCATCGTAGGCCACTTGGTGGAATAATCTTGTCACCTCTCATGACTATGTCATTATGTATATGCAAATCATCAGCAATAAGACAATATTCGGAAAGATTGGCTTTCTCAAACGTAGCTTTATTCCAAGGACATTGACTGCGGATCAATTCTTTAAGACTGTTCATTGTACTGTCACCTTTTACAGCGTCGCTCCATTCCATCTTTGAAATAGATGTGGATTCATGTTGAGAACATTTTCTGCATTATCATCTTCATCTATAGTTTCTGAAATGTTAGTCAAATGTGACAAACAATCGGCAGTAATGTTCTTAGTTCCTGGTACATATTGCACAGTACAATTGTATTCCTGAAGGAGTATCACCCATCTTCTGATCCGATTGGATACTTTGTCCAATCCCTCGGACATGATAACATGGACCAGTGGCTTGTCGTCTGTCCGAAACTCTACTTCACCACCCCAAATGAAACTTCTGAACTTTTCTACCAACCACTTTATTGCTTAAGCTTCCTTTTCTATGGCTGCATAAGATTTTTCAGCTCCTTTCAGAAGTCTTGAAGCAAATGCAATCACTACTTCTCGGCCATTATGTTCCTGTGTGATAACATCCCCTAATCCATTATTACTGGCATCTGTGGTGATAATGACTTTCTTGTCACCAGGGAAGTTCTTTAAAGCAGGAGCTTTATCAATTGCAGTTTTTATGAACTCAAACTCTTCCTCAAATTCATCATTCCACGCAAAATTCTTCTTTTTTATGGCTTCACGTAGAGGAACAGTATGTACGGCAAAATCACGAACAAATTTTGAATAATACTCTGGCATGCCTAAAAACGTGCGTACCTCTTCTTTAGTACATGGCCTGGGCATTTTCTTTATAGCGTTAACCAGTTGTTGTTTTGGAGATATTCCAAAAGCTGAAATCTTATGCCCTAAATACTCAATTTCCGCACGATCAATTTTGCATTTCTCTTTGCTTAAGGTCATTCCTGCATTATCCAGTTTTCCACACACAAATTTCAGTCTTTCATCATGAAGTCTCTTACTATCTGCTTATACCAATATATCATCTTGGAAACATATCACTCCTGGCACTCTCTCAAACAGATTATGCATAATTTTTTGAAAAACAGATGCTGCCGACACCAGTCCAAATGGCATCCTCTTGAACTGCTATAATCCATCTGATGTTATAAAGGCAGTAAGATGTTTCGACGTCTCGTGTAATTTGACTTGATGGTAGGCTGATGTTAAGTCGAGAGTTGAAAAATGACTTGAAGGTCCAATAGTAGATATCAGCTCTTGTATTTTAAGAAAAGGATGCCTGTGCGGTACAACACATTTATTCAAATCTCGCATGTCAATGCATATTCGTAGCTTGCCTGATTTCTTCCTGAGAACTACTAATGGCGACACCCACTCACTGGCGTCTATGCCTTCAATTATGCCTTGACTTTACATGAGTTTGATCTCTCTCCTGAATTCATTTCTCATAGATAATGGGACACTCCTTAACTTCTGAGCTACAGGCGTATGATTAGATTTCAGTCTTATTTCATGCGCATACCCACGAAGACATCCGATCCCATCACGAAACACTCCTGTCATAACATCCTCAGAAGTTCAACTGTCCACTTAGAGATCATTCTTCTGTTTATTAGATCCATCACATACAGTAAACACAGATTCCTCAGCAATTGAATCTATTTTCACCTGTAGTTTGCTTTGATGAGTCCAGCTTAACAGAGGAGTTTGACCAGAGTCAGTGATGTACATTTTTCCATTGGATTTTCTTCCTTTAAACTTCAAACTGCCCCAGAACCAACCAATGGTATCTATTCTCACACCACCATATGCTCTGGGTTTGATGTCTGTCTCGTGCAGATATTCATGCTTCTTCCTGTCCCATAGTTGTTGTGGCAAGAGTGTATATTTAGCACCTGTATCAATCATCATGTCTATTTCTACTCCATCAATATGAACTTTTGCTTTGGGGCTATCCAATACTTTTTCATCTTCATCATCCATTACAACAAATACACATTCTTCACCTTCATCCTGATCGCTGCGATCACTACTTGAAGTTCCTCCTATCCAGTTGGTGGACACACTACGAAATCTGCAGCACTTTGAATAGTGTCCTTTTCCTTTACATTTACTACATATAATCTTCAATGCTGGGCATTCAGGATCATCCGCCCAATGATTGACACTGTCGCATCTGTAACATCTGCCGTAGTGCTTCTTTCTTGAGTTGGGAAAGGAAGTTTCTCTCTTGTAGTAATTACCCGAATTATTCTTCTGATTAGACTTGTACTTCCCTCTGTCTGGTGGTGATTGATACGACTTATTGAATATTTTCTTCTTGACTTTGGTGTTATTCACCATGGCAATAGATTCTTTTTCCAAGACCCTGGGAAAGCACTGAAGGGAATGGCCCAAAACACCTCTTAATTACCCTGACCTAATTATAAATGGAGGTAACTGGTGTGATAAGGAGGGAATATCTGAAAGCAGATAGTGCTGAAGAATTTATTTTGGTGGAATAATATTAGGTGTACAGCGCCGGTTGATTGTCTATCCAAAGAGCCAAGATGCAGGTGCGTCCGATAGCAGCCATCCCCAGACCCATTTTTCAGGCTAGTCGGGCTATCATCTGCTTATTCTTCTGTTAATGCTGACACCATTTGTAACCAGCAGAACCACAAGGAGGATATTACACGATGGTGCGCATCAAAACATGCACGCTCTGATGTCTATGCAATCATGTCCCTTCCCTAACTCTCCATCTTTAAGACCATTCCACAATCCCCAAACCTCAACCCAGGATCAATATCCCCATAAAACCCAGTCATCCACTAATTTCATAACATGCATCATATCCAACCTCCACTCAAACCAGGCGTAATCCTAAACATGCACATATTAGACCTCATTCATTTTAACCCGACCCATAATCACAACACACCCCTTTTATTCCACATCAACCCTCCTCCCGTCGTAACAGCAACACACTCCTAATAAATTGTACATCCTCCCCATACCCAATGCTGTCTTTTGGACAGCCACAGATATTTAAGTGTTATAGTGGACAACCATGCAGTCTGTGAAGATCAATGCTGCGCTTTCCCTAAGGTACGGGTCAATGGAGCAAGAGACATGTACACGTGATGTGGTGGTGCTAGAGTTCACAGTACAGCATCATTAGTGACATTGCCTGATCCACACATTTCAGTATCTGGCATTGGAGGTCATAGACATTGCTGATCTCTTATGTGGCATCAGTCACTTGGTAATGTAATGCCATATTTGAGGCTGCCCACTTGATCATGTCTGTGGTCACACACTCAGGTCATGCCCTACTGAAGTAACATTGCTCAAAGACCATGGTAACTGATGCATTTTACAGCCCTGGTCAAGCACAGTATGATTTTGCAGCTGCTGTCATGTCTTCTTGGTGGGTCCTGTGCCTGCTGGGCCTAGAGACCCAAGCTACTCCTCACTGATGAGGCCCAACGAGGCCGAAACGTGTTTGGAGATGCTTGCGGTCTGGTGCAGAAGGGATGTGACCAAGAAGTTCGGGCTGGACTGTCCCTTATGGGGTGGGACCAAGCCTGATTTGCATATGGTCTGTCCCCTTCTGTAATGCCTTGAGAGGCAAAGAAAGATGGTCTGGAGAGTGGCCCAGAGAAATGCCAGAGGTTAAGATCAATTCTAAATCTTCCAGCCATCACCCCTTTAGTTATGCCTCCTTGGTTGCCATTGGTTGCTCCGAACTTAAAGGACTACAAGCACTCATTGGATGTTGTGAATGTTCTATGAATTATACACCTCAACTGCATGGAAGAGCACCCTTCGGCATGGCCTGTCAACATAGTGAAACACTATGGTCCTCTTTTTGAAATTTCAAAGATAATTTTAATTTTACAGCAACACTGCGCATCATCTTCGAGGACATGCTCATACGATAATGCATTTATCACACAATAAGGAGCGCCCACATCCTAACATGCAACCTATCTCAGTTTCTAACACTTATTATAGAGATGCTCCCACTAGAAAGACTTATAAAGTATCAACAGCATATATGCCAGACAAAGTATCAGACTTGCTACATATGCCTTAAGTTACATTCTTTGCTCACATTTAGATGCCGCAAAATACAGAAAAATTGTTCTGCACCCGTTGAACCATAAAATGTATTTAAATCAGTATTCATATTGTGGTTTACAAATTTTCATGTGAATTAAAAAGGATAGAGCACGAAAGTGGTACCTAAATAAAGCATTAGTGTTTATGTTGTTTTTCCCTTGGGAAAGAACATTACGAATATCACATATTAAAATGTATTGTTAATGTATAGAGTGTAAAGAGTATAAATAATCACTGTCGAATTGAGTTTGCAAAATGACTGACTTAAAAATAAAAAAATAAAAAAACTAAGAGGCCAACACCAGTGACAAGTCTTGAACCTGGCGCTCTTGGCTGCTTGCTTCCCCAGGTGAGTGTTCTTACCTTTAGTCACCAATGTTCTCACTATCATCTCTGCCTAAATGCTTATTGTGCCTGAGAATGCTGCACCCATGTGCGTGAGGGGCAGGTCAGGCTTGTGCTTGTGTATATACCCCCTGTACAACAGGCAAGGCTAGATTCTCATAAATTAGAACAAGTGAAAGAAGCACAGAGTCACCTTATTCCAGGGTCGGACCTGGTCTTAAAATAGTCTTTGGCACCAATGAAAAAGTGTCCCACAGTTGCAAATGGCTCTTCATTCCTTTTGTGACACTGTTTGAATAGTACCGAAGGGAGAGTTTTTTTTTTTTATCAAGTGTGATACAAGGTGTGCATTTTAAAGAATATGTATTCAGCAACACTGGTCAAAACTACTTGCCGCAGAGTAAATTAAATCATCAAACTTGCCCAATTTTGTCAAAAAAGTAGCCCACTTCGACTAACAAAACTGGCCCACACCAGCATTGTGAGTTTTTGGTTTGGCCATGGGCCTATTGCCCCAGAGTCCAGTCCGAGCCTACCTTATTCTCAAAAGTGACCTGCAGGCGGGGCTATACAGTGATGTACAGATGCCCTTTCAAGACTCTTTGTATACATCACTAATACATGATTGCTGGGGGTGCAGAGATGGTCTGTTAAAGGGCCTGTGTCTGTGAAATGCTTGGAAAACGTTTGAAAAATGGAAGAAAATGCATTTTTATCCGTTTTTGGGGATAGAAATCCAAGTTTGACAGCTACGTTTTAAACCGCACATCTGACACTTAGGGCCCGATTTATGGAATTGTCTGCATGGAAAATAGGGTACTTGCTTGCGCAAATCCACCTTCGTCGATTCATGGAATCTAATGCACAGTGATTTTCGTGCATACTCGGCATGTCTGTGAGAGCTGTTGAGGGCCTTATGCGAGACTCCAAGCAGAGCATGGGCGTGGCTGGCGCAGAGGGCTGGGAGGGAGCTGTACACCAAAAATGTGGAAGAACTTGTGAAAAAGTGGGCATTCTGAGGGTTGGTCTGCAGGTATTCTCTCGCACGCCCACTACTGCGCTGCACGAGACCTATTCATGGATTTGATCGTGCAACATCTAGGCTGGGAAATGGCCACACAAGTCGGTCATACGATCCGCCACTCGAAGGCAGGCATACACTAGCGTATAGTATTTTCAGCCTGCAAGTGAGGTTGCATGTCGGATTTCGGGGAGTGTGTACTCAATCGGGGTTCAAATGTAACTCAGGGGTGCACATAAGCAGTGTAGTAGGGTGCGGGTAACGTTTTATGGAGTTGCACACGCAGATTTCCTGAGTTATTCCTGAGTTAAGATTTTGTATACGCATGTTGTCGGGGTGCTGGATACAGTTACAAGGGACCCCGCGCAGAGTTCCCGAGTCCCCGAGTCGCAAGCCTGCTTACGGGGGACCCCACACACTGTTTGAAAGGTGCATTGCTGTTGCATCCGCTAATCCTTTCTAGTGATCTCATAGCATGGTAAGAATATTTTAGTGGTCGCTATGACCGCTCCTTTATTATCGTAGCGACCAGTAAACTATTCATACCATGGTATGAGATCACTAGAAAGGATTAGCGGACCCAACAGCAATGCACCCGCACGCCAAAGCTGAAGCAGCCGCTCTCCCCCGCACTCGCACGAGCAGCTCTCCCCATTTTGCAATTCTGATGTGGCGCTTTGATTAATGTTTCATAATGAAGGAGTGGTCATAGCGACCACTACAACACCTATGCAACGTTATGAGATGATTAGTAATCATTAGCCACCGCATTCGCAAACATAATCTAAATATATGCGTGCACGGATGGAAATGGGTTTTCTGATCAAGAAAATCACTCCAGGGCGATGGCAATATATAGAAAAACACATGCCAAATGCACCTGTGACCGTACGAATAACCCATCCATCATTGTGGCAAGATAAGAACGGCTTGCATTAGCCAACAACATAAGGCACGTTATGGGTATGCAGGAGGAGACCTTGTTTTACAGAGCTGTAATCTCTACATGAATAACCTGTCTTGGATTGGACAGTAAAAACACAACAACCAAAAAACTCACTCTAACATTACCCCTCTCCTTTGTCTTGGTCTAGCCACACGCTGCATTGCAGTCACAACAGGGAGACGGCACCAATATGAAAAGCTGGTCCCACATATAGGAATACAAACTGTGATATGAGGTAAAAATGTGAAATCGCTTCTTTGACACTAACCCCATGTGTTTTGCTCAGTAAGGGACAAGAGGTGATCCCTCGGGCTACGTGGAGGATTAAGGTGCCGATGTGTGGGTGGGGGACTCCCCAAGTAACGATCAGGCTACTATTATTAGACCTTTATGGTCTCTATCAGTGAACGTGGCTATTATCTGCAGTTGAAAATGATGCACAGTACACCCAGGTAAAACATGTGTTTTCAACTCCTCCCCAGGTCGGGAATGGATGGCTCCACCTTGTCTGATGGACAACACGATTGATAATACGCAGTAAAATCAAAGGTCCAAAGAAGATGACTACAATGATGAGGTCACTGAAACCGGTCGACCCCCCTATTGTATGATATCCCTTAAGGGAGTTGGGGATACAGTATATGATTACTAAAAACGTTTGAATGTTGGAAATACCGACATTTAACTGGTGATCTTTTTCCAGCTGTATCTGGTTAGAATAAATGGAATGTTGAACCTATAGAGTACCCGTACACTACAAATAACCAGCCCCAGCATACTGATTTGCCCTGATATATTTTTTTAGAAATAATCTCCCTTTTCTAGCTCCGTTGAACCACAGTCTACCAACTAATCTATACTGTATGCACACACTTCTTTTGGGGGTGAATAAAAGGATACAGCACTAAGCCGGAAGGAAATTCTTCCCCTTTGAAATATTCTCACAAAAATAGATCTGGTTGAAATGTTCTTAGTATTTTCTTTTGCTTTTAACTCTGTTTGCAATATGATACATTGTAGAGGCAGGGATAGACCCTCTCTGCTCTTTCCTATTAGATAGGCGGCACACCAGCTCTGGCCTAGGGACAGCATGACCTTACAGGGATAGGATGTGCTTCCTCCTAGGGATAGTGCTAGCATACATATTGAGTGTTTATCGTTGAATTATTCACAATATAAATAAGAAAGATGTGCTATGGTTGTTCTTATGTGATAAAAAGTACCTAATACTTATCAGTAGGACCAGCACCCCTTTAAGGTGTTTCCCTATCTTAACTAAGTTACCTGATTGTTGTTGGACTGTGTCTATTCCCAGCAGAAACATGGCACATGTTATTAGCTAGTCTGTCAAAGATGAACTGCTTTCTCTAGCTGCAGAGAGTGACCAAAGCCCAGTCTGCCAAATACAGCCCACAACTTCAATTTCAGCATTCAAGTTGTCCTGCCTGATCCATGAGCACAGGGACTTGAGACAAGTGCCTACAGGCTGTATCTGCCAGAAGGGACTACAGGTTACATTTTCTGTACTGGTACTCCATGTCTGTTTTAATTTAGCATGCACAAACAGTCCACTTTTATGAAATTGTCTTATCTCACACAAAACACGATCAGAAGTGGCTGTGTTCTATGATTGCAGCCAAGCATATACTGTCACTCCAAGTGGTGGTTTCCTATTTTGATTCATAGACTCCACCAGCTACAGTAATGTTGTGTGTCGTGTCTAATGACAATCCAGTCTAGATAAAAGCTCTGTCCTCACTAGCCTTCCTCTAATGTGACGGAAGAAGCTATCGGCCACTGGACTGATTCAGAGGTGATTCTATGCTCATGCTACAATGATTACATTTATAATTCATGGGCTTCAAACTCTGTTTCTCTTCAACACTCACTGTCACAAGAATTTACAACCCTCAAAACCTAGCAGTTTACTCACGGGTTCTGCAACCATTTCCATATAAATTCTTGTGTCATTTGCTAATGCACACATAGAGATAGGGAGATTGACGAAAGAGAAAGACTTCAGGTGTTTTCAGGTTTAACCTCTCAGGTTCCTATCAGCCAAGTCCAGTTCACCCTTCAAGCTTCTACACAGTTTCAACAACAAGTTTATAAGTATAGTATTTGGTGACAGTTCACTATAGGTTCCCCTCAATCTGGTTCAAACCTTTTCTCCTTGGTAGTGTTCCGTTCCCCAAGCTACATTTCACACATGGGCTTTCCTCTGTCGGGTTTGGGCCACCTTTTGTATTTTGACTTCGCTGGGAGGATTTTGTTTCTCACCTCCACATGACCACTTTGACCCTCCTTTCTTTCTTTACTTCCAGTTTACATATTTTCCTTCAGTTCCAATGCCTCTTGGAAAATGTACTTGCTACGTATGACTTGCTTTCATATCAATTGTTCCTAGATCAAGTCTATCAAACCTTTCTTTCATGCGGTTTTGTAGTATCTGCAGCTTTAACGCATTTCACAGAGATTTTCAATTGGGGAATCTCACTTCGACGGACCACTATGTTACTTTTGTATTTCATGTTCACAGTTCTTAACAATGGATTTACCTTCTCGTGCAGCTTATCGACGCTCGCGTAACCTTCATCCCCCGGATACTGTCACAAGCATTTCAACAAAACACAGACCAGGCTTTCTTTGCTTCCTTCAACTCACTGGGCATGTTAGGAGGCTTTCCGTCTTTCACGCCTTTGATGTAGGAGTCAAAGTTGTTACCACTGCCACTTCCGCTTGTCCCGAACTCTGCTGTTGAACCGGGAGGGTAGCTGGTAACCTTGTAGCACTCGGAAGACTCTTTCTCCCATCCAGCTGGGCTATCGTGCGCAATCCTCACAGCCTTTCAGAAATAAGAGTCTCTTGCTAGGGTGGTCTCTGGCTTCCTGCGCCTTCGGTTCAACCCCTCGGTTTGATGCTCTCCTTTGACTGTGTAAAGACTGGTAGAGGGTGTCGGTACTTCCGCTCTCTATATGGTAGAGGAGAGGCACAGAAGACCCCTAGCCAAGATTCTCTATAAGGTAGCAATGGACGAGCAATCAAGGCCTAGCTTCTCAGGAGGTGATGTGGGCTGGTTCTTAAGTACAGTGTAGTCCCCGAACCCCCACAAAGGAATGTCCACACACTGTATTACTGAAAACACAGTCTTTATATAATTAATATTCAAAGGTATGTACACGATCACAATAACGCACTTTGTACTTGGAAGTCAATAATGATAAATATATACACGTCTAGAGTGGTACCACTAATGTTATCAAATCTCATTAAAGAGCATCAACTGTACGGTTAAAATGTCACACAGATCAATAACGAATAAACCAGCAATAGAGATAGGCAGGAACGTAAGATGGTTGAAACAATAGGCAGAACACTGACCTTTACCGCTAGGTGCAGTTCTGTGTGGAGATCCCCCCACCTCGGCAACCTGTAAATAAAGATATATAGAACAAGCCCAATCCATATGTTCAATAGTCTTACTTCTTCCTGTTAAGGTTTTACCCCCCCAATGTACCTGGTGGAGTAGAGTTCTCCGACGATGCACCGACCGATCCTTCTTGAGTGCCTCCCTTTCAGGCGGGGGCCACGGATCGTTGAGAGGTGTCGGGGAACTTGGCGTTCGGTGTCGGGGAATCGACGACCCTTCGTGAGCGCGTCGACGGTCGGGCCTTCTCCAGCGGGAGACAAGCGGATGCCGATGCAGACGAGAGCGTCCGATGATCAATGAAAGTTCTTAGGCAAACAGGACCACGGCAGCTCCGGTCGGCGATGGCGGTCGTCGACAGTGGCGGACAAGAGTCCGGGTGCCTCTCCATGGAGTTCCGCAGCAGTCCCCGTATCGGGTCGACGGCCTGTCGAAGGTCTGTCTATCAGGGAGCGTTGGCAAAGATCAGCTGTGCACGATGGTCCCTCGTAGCTCGGGAAGAGGGCGCCTTACCAGGTCCTCTCTGGGTCAGTCCTTGGAGGCACAACAGCTTTCAGATTGTGAAGGAGAGCAACAGCAATTCTTCTCGTCCAGCAGGGCTTCAAGGTCAAGCGTCAGTTAATCCATTTACTCGTCGTAGTGGACTTCAGCTTCTGAACACGATTCCTAGCAGTGAGAGGTCCCCAGATATACTGTTGATCTCCTATTCATTCCGCTGGGTCACACTCAAGCATCCAATCTCGACTACGGGCATTCATGCAGGCAGGCAGCCAATCAGGCACACAAGGTATTCGGGCCATTCACTTCTCTCCAGACACTCACAACAAGTTATGTGTATTGGGACAAGTACCGAGCCATTCAACACTCCAAGCTGCATTCATACCGGTTTCGGGCAGGTTTGTCTCAGTCATTGTGTCAACCACCAGATACTAGACACCCACAATACAGAATGCATATTCGTCACACACTCTATTCACCCAGGTCCCACCCACAGGAAGTACCCACAACATACATCACCGGGAAGGCTCCAGGTAGTCTGACTGGGCCTTCACAACAACACCATATATGGCACTTCCATCCAACAGCCAGTCAGGGGGAAGGGACAGAGTCAGGGCTTCCCAGGACTTTGGGAAAACAAGGTAATGGGTAAAAGAAAGCAAGAGTCCACCGGGGCCATCTTGTTTTCCATCAGGAATCAACTGATCCCTAATGGCAGGGCCGGGGTATCCCAAAATGGAGGATACTCTGCGCACCTGTCAAATTCAGCATGGAGCTGCCACCAGCCCATACCCTCCTCTGTGGGCCACCCACAGGTGCCCAAAAACATACACTAGGGGCACAGGGTTGTACACCCACCCATGGGTGCCATAAGGGTATCCCACGGGTCCGTTCACAAAACCAAAAGAAAGAGAGCTGCACCGCCAGGAGTCCCACATGAACTCCTGCGCGGAAAACACGACAGAACACACGATGAAAAGCAGTAAAGGACAAGGATACAGAGGCCCTGTCCCACCGATGCATTTCCAGCATCACAGTCGCCCCCCCCCAGACTGAGGTGGAGGGTGCCTAATCTCCCACGGGATAGACACCCTCATCCAGACGGTCAACATACCTTCTGGAAAGGCCATCTGCATTATCGTGACTCTTCCCTGGTCCGTGCTCTATGGTGAAGTCTAGCCCTTGCAGGCTAATGGACCACCTGAGCAGTTTCGGGTTCTCACCCTTCATCCGCATAAGCCACTTTAGGGGCTTATGATCTGTTTGGACCTTGAAGGTAGACCCCGTAAGGTAGAGCCTAAAACGCCTAAGGCTCCAAACTATACTAAAACACTCCTTTTCAACAGTAGCCCACCTAAGTTCTCTACCCTTGAGTTGTCTACTGATGAATATGATAGGATGTTCTCTCCCTTTGTCATCCAACTGGGACAAGACAGCTCCAATTCTGGTGTCACAGGCATCCGTCTGGACGATAAAGAGTTGGCTGTAGTCAGGCGCACACAACACGGGTGCCCGACACAGACATTCTTTCAAGCCTTTAAAGGCCTTCTGACAGTCTTCAGTCCAATTGACCTTCCTAGGCTGCTTGGGTGAAGTCAGAGCTGTCAGTGGTGCAGCTATGGTTCCATAGTCCGCCATGAAATTGCGATAGTACCCAGTGAGACCCAAAAAGGCTCTCACCTGGGTTTGAGCAGTGGGAGTCTCCCAGTCCTGTACATCCTGTACCTTACTGGGGAGAGGTTGGATTTGACCCCCTCCTACCTCATGACCAAGATACGTGACTTTCCCCTGAGCTATCTGGCACTTGGTGGCCTTGATAGTGAGGTTAGCCCTTTTTAAGGCCCGCAACACTCTACCCAGATGCGTCAAGTGCTCTTCCCAGGTGGCACTGTAGATGGCAATGTCGTCTAAATAAGCCACACAAAAGGCTTCCGGTCCACTGAGAGCATGATTGACCAATCTCTGGAAGGTGGCAGGGGCATTCTTTAACCCAAAAGGCATGACCCTAAACTGGTAGAGTCCCTCTGGGGTGGAGAACGCCCTCTTTTCCTTGGCATGGTCTGTCAGAGCTATTTGCCAATAGCCTGAGGTGAGGTCAAAGGTGCTCACAAATTTGGCAGCACCTATGGTGTCCACAAGCTCATCAGCCCGGGGCAGTGGGTGCGCGTCAGTTTTGGTGACGGCATTGACTCCTCGGTAGTCCACACAGAACCTCCAATCCTTGGTACCGGCCTGGGAACTTGCCTTGGGGACAAGGACCACTGGACTGGACCAGGGACTGGTTGAGGGTTCAATAACACCCAGATCCAACATATTGGCGACCTCAGCCTGGATGTGGTTCTTATCCGTATCTGACATTCGGTAGCTCCTGCTCTTGACAGGCACGCTGTCACCAGTGTCAATCTTGTGCTTAAACCACGGTGTAAGGCCTGGCGTCAGTGAAAACAGAGAGGCATACTCCTGGAGCAAAGTCCGGCAGGCCCTCTGCTGCTCGGTTGTCAAATTGGGAGAGAGCTGCACTCCCTCTACTGAGCCATCCTGAGGGTTACTATGCAGCAAATCAGGAAGGGACTCACTCTCATCCTCTTCTTGCTCTAAAGCCAGCAAGAGACATGAGACTTCTGCTCGCCTGTGGAACGGCTTGAGCCTATTAACATGGAATACCTGAGGGGCTACCCCTGGGATTCCCATGTCAACCAGATAATTGACCTCGCCCATCTTGGAGACTATCCGGAAGGGTCCAGTCCATTTATCTGCCAATGCCCGAGGCTTGGTAGGCTCCATCACGAGGACCTCCTGTCCCGGAGTCCACACCACTTGCGATGCTTTAAGGTCATGCCAGTATTTGTTCAATTCCTGGCTGGCCTTGAGATTCGCCGTTGCTTGTCCCATCATCTGTGTCATCCTCCGTCTGAGGCCTAACACATAGTCCCCCACTTGCTTGGCGGGACCGGGAGGGGTGGCTTCCAAGCCTTCTCTGATCAAGGCGAGGAGCCCCCTCACGGGATGTCCAAAGAGCAACTCAAAGGGGCTGAAACCAACACCCTCTTGAGGTACCTCTCTGTAAGCAAACAGCAGGCATGGCAGGAGGAGATCCCATTTCCTCCTTAGGGGCTCTACCAAAGCACCTAGCATGCCCTTGAGAGTTCTATTAAACCTCTCAACCAGACCATTGGTCTGGGGGTGGTAAGAAGTGGAGAACTTGTAGGTTACCCCGCACTCTTTCCACGTGGTTTTCATGTAACTAGACATGAAGTTGGATCCTCGGTCAGAGACAACCTCCTTGGGGAATCCAACTCAGGTGAAAATGCCCAGGAGGGCCCGGGCAACCACCTTGGCAGTAACAGTCCAAAGGGGTATAGCCTCAGGGTACCTGGTGGCATGATCTACCAAAACCAGGATGAACCGATGTCCACCTGACGTGGGAGGGTCAAGGGGACCGACGATGTTGATGCCCACCCTCTCAAACGGTGTGCCACCACTGGCAATGGCTGCAGTGGGGCAATGACACTGCCTCCAGTCTTGCCAGACAACTGACAAGTTGGGCAGGTCTTGCAGTGGGACTCCACTTCTACTCCCATCCGAGGCCAGTAGAAATGGGCAGAGAGCCTCTGCTTAGTCTTCTTGGTACCAAGATGACCAGCCAAGGGCACCTCATGCGCCAACTGCAGTAGGAAGGGCCGGTAAACCTGGGGTACCACCAACCTCTTGAGGGCACCAGGTTCAGGCTTAGTGGGCTCACTAACAAGGAGCTCACCCTCCCAATAAATCCGGAAAGTCCTAGGCACTTCGCCGTGTGCCTGGGACAGGGCCTGTTTCCTCAGACCCTCGAGAGAGGGACACTCTAGCTGTCCTTTACAGAAGTCTGCCCGAGAGGGTCCCCCTTCAGCTAAAAAGCATTGAAGATCGGGATGATCCTCCGGGTTGAGAACCTCTCCCACAGGAGAGTCTTCTGGCTCTTCTCCCACAGGAGGTGAGGCGGGGTTTACCACTGGACCCAGCCCGTCCGGAGCATGGATCCCAATGGGTGCTGTAGGAACAGCAGGAAGAGAAGGGGCTCCCTCCACAGAGGTGGCCTTCTTGCTCTTCCTTCGTCGTGCCTTAGGCCGGACCTTCGGCTCGGGTACCTGACTCACAGCCAGACCCGGTGTCACCTGTGACCTAGTGAGCGCAGCAACAGTCATGAGAAGACCATCCGTGATCAATCCCAACTCGACTAGATCGTTACCTAACAGAATGTTAGCAGGGACGTTGTCCTGAACCAGGACAGGAAGCTTTGCTGTCTTGTCTCCAATTACGAGTGTGACTCGGGCTACAGGTGATAATGTGGGAGGCCCACCAGCTAACCTGGTGGTTCTCAGAGGAGCATCTACATAGTCCTCTGGCTTGAGCAGGGTCCTGTCCACTACTGTCATGCTTGCCCCTGTGTCTCTCAAACCAGTAGAAGGCTGGCCATTCAGGAGGACACTTCTCAAAAATCTACGGGTGTTCTGTGGGATAGTCGCCAGTACTTCCGCGTACTGGTCCAAGGCCCCAAGGGAAATCTCTAGGGGAGCACCAAAAGTGATCCCGGTAGAGGAGGGGAGGGCCGTGGCCTCCACCTCAGACATGGGGTAAGGGTAGGTCAGGCTGACAGCCTGTACTCCGAGTGCCTTGGAGTCACCTCTTTTGTGATCCAGAGCCCCACAGTCCCAACAAGTGCCGGGAGTGCGGGGTACGGTACTGGAACCACTAGGAGCCTGCTTTGCAGCAGGTGGACCACTACTCTTATTCCCACCCACAGTTGACTTATCCCCACTAGATTTTTGGGTCTTAGGAGAGGAGGGTTTATGTTTATTCGACTGTGACTGCTTTTGGGACTCCTCAGCTTTCTGAGAGGCCCCCTTTTCTTTGTCATTGTCCTTCCCACTGGAGTCCTTAGGGGACACCCGGTGGGAGACCCACTTGTCAGCCAACCTAGCCATCTTAAAGGGTCCAAAATGTTCTGGTCAGCAACATACTGACTCAGCTCCGGTGAACAGGCTTCAGAAAAATTCTCAAAAAACAACAGGTGGGACAATTCAACAAAAGTTTTCACCTTGTAACCGTCAATCCACCCCACCATATTCATGTGCGCAGCACTCACCCAGTCGACCCAAGACACATTCTCTCTTTTCTTAAAATCCCTGAACCTTTCAAGGTATTGGGTAGGTGTCTTGCCAAACTTGGTAATCAAAGCAGGTTTCATACACTCATACTGACCCCGTTCTTCCACACTCAGCTTCAGAATACAGTCATATCCAGTTTGAGGCACTCTGCTTAGCAAACACTTAGCCCAATCTCTTTTGTCAACATCATGAATTGCACAAGCCATTTCAAACGCTTCAATCCATTGGAGGATATCAGAACCCTCCAAAAACACACTAACCAAATCCTTCATAAATTTAGTGGCTGGGGACCTGACACTCTCACTGGGTTTCGCTGAAGTCTCCACTCAAGCTTTCTCTAGTTGGATTCTCTGACATTCAGTGTCCTTGTCTTTGAGTTCAAGATCCCTATTCTTGAGTTCTACTTGTTGCGCCAGCTCCTCTTTCTTAAGCTCAGCATCTATTTCCAACTTGCGATATTCAAAGGCCAATTTCATCCTTAATAACTCAAGTTCCAAGGTATTGCTGGGGTTCGGAACAGAGGCAGCAGGAATGGCGGCATTCCTAGAAACAGATTCAGTAGAAACCACAGGGGCAGAGTCCTCATTGGTTGCATTCCCCCCCTTATCAAGAGTTTCACCATTGGTCTGGTAGTCCACCAGGGCAGCTATCAGCTCAGCCCTAGACTTATCCACAAAGTCTAACTCCCTGGCTTCACAAGCACTCTGGAGAGCCTCTCAGGTCATCCGAGTCAATTTACCATTTGCAATAGACTCCATTGCTTGTAATGCAGTTATTTTGTACACACCCTAACCTTAATCGAATAAATTGCAGATATTTTGTAAGTGGCACGGTTATACACTGATTCTTAAAACCATAAGCATCCCACCGCTGCCACCAGTGTAAAGACTGGTAGGGGGTGTCTGTACTTCCGCTCTTCATATGGTAGAGGAGAGGCAGAGAAGACCCCAGCCAAGATTCTCTATAAGGTAGCAATGGACGAGCAATCAAGGCCTAGCTTCTCAGGAGGTGATGCAGGCTGGTTCTTAAGTACAGTGTAGACCCCAAACCCCCACAAAGGAATGTCCACACACTGTATTACTGAAAACACAGTCTTTATATAATTAATATTCAAAGGTATGTACACGATCACAATAACGCACTTTGTACTTGGAAGTCAATAATGATAAATATATACATGTCTAGTGTGGTACCACTAATGTTATCAAATCTCATTAAAGTGCATCAACTCTACGGTTAAAATGTCACACAGATCAATAACGAGAAAAGCAGCATTAGAGATAGGCAGGAACGTAAGATGGTTGAAACAATAGGCAGAACACTGACCCCTACCACTAGGCGCAGTTCTGTGTGGAGATCCCCCCACCTGGGCAACCTGTAAATAAAGATATATAGAACAAGCCCAGTCCATATGTTCAATAGTCTTACTTCTTCCTGCTAAGGTTTTACCCCCCCCCAATGTATCTGGTGGAGTAGAGTTCTCTGACGATGCACCGACCGATCCTTCTTGAGTGCCTCCCTTTCAGGCGGGAGCCATGGATCGTCGAGAGGTGTCGGGGAACTTGGCGTTCGGTGTCGGGGAATTAACGGCCCTTCTTGAGTGCCCTGCCTTTAAGGCGGGAGTCACGGGTCGTCGAACGTCCGACGGTGAACAGGGTGAACTATGGCAAGGAAGTGGCAGCTTCGTTCCCAGCGGTGCTCGTCGACGACAGAGCATTGGCGTCCTGCAAGGAAGAGGCGTGCGGGGCACCTCAGTGATGATAGTTCTGGACCGCAAAGAGATGATGAAGAACTGTGGCCCAGCAAGTAAACCCACCGGTGGATGCTCCTCCGCGCGTCAACGGTTGGGCCTTCTCCAGCAGGAGACAAGCGGATGCCGATGCAGATGAGAGCGTCCGATGATCAATGAAAGTTCTTAGGCAAACGGGAGCACAGCGGCTCCGGTCGGCGACGGCGGTCGTCGACAGTGGCGGACAACAGTCCGGGTGCTTCTCCTTGGAGTTCCGCAGCAGTCCCCGTATCGGGTCGGCAGCCTGTCGAAGGTCTGTCTTCCAGGGAGCTTTGGCAAAGATCAGCTGTGCACAATGGTCCCTCGTAGCTCGGGAAGAGGGCGCCTTACCAGGTCCTCTCTGGGTCAGTCCTTGGAGGCACAACAGCTTTCAGATTGTGAAGGAGAGCAACAGCAATTCTTCTCGTCCAGCAGGGCTTCAAGGTCAAGCGTCAGTTAATCCAGTTACTCGTCGTAGCGGACTTCAGCTTCTGAACACGATTCCTAGCAGTGAGAGGTCCCCAGATATACTGTTGATCTCCCATTCATTCCGCTGGGTCACACTCAAGCATCCAATCACGACTACAGGCATTCATGCAGGCAGGCAGCCAATCAGGCACACGAGGTATTCAGGCCATTCACTTCTCTCCAGAAACTCACAACAAGTTATGTGTATTGAGACAAGCACCGAGCCATTCAACACTCCAAGCTGCATTCATACCGGTTTCGGGCAGGGTTGTCTCAGTCATTGTGTCAACCACCAGATACTAGACACCCACAACACAGAATGCATATTCGTCACACACTCTATTCAGCCAGGTCCCACCCACAGGAGGTACCCACAACATACATCACTGGGAAGGCTCCAGCTAGTCTGACTGGGCCTTCACAACAACACCATATATGGCACTTCCATCCAACAGCCAGTCAGGGGGAAGGGACAGAGTCAGGGCTTCCCAGGACTTTGGGAAAACAAGGTAATGGGTAATAGACAGCAAGAGGCCACCGGGGGCCATCTTGTTTTCCATCAGGAATCAACTGATCCCAATGGCATGGCCGGGGTATCCCAAAATGGAGGATACTCCGCGCACCTGTTTTATTCAGCATGGAGCTGCCACCAGCCCATACCCTGATATGATATATGATATGATAGTTTATTTATATAGCGCCTATACACAATGTGTTTCAAAGCGCTGCTCTGTGGGCCACCCACAGGTGCCCAAAAACATACACTAGGGGCACAGGGTTGTACCCCCACCCATGGGTGCCATAAGGGTATCCCACGGGTCCATTCACCAAACCAAAAGAAAATGAGCTGCACCGCCAGGAGTCCCACATGAACTCCTGCGCGGAAAACACGACAGAACACATAATGAAAAGTAGTAAAGGACAAGGATACGGAGGCCCTGTCCCTCCGATGCATTTCCAGCATCACAGACTGGTTCGCCATCACCCTGGAGGAACTGCTCCTTCCCATACATCACCTTTTTCATAGTGTTTCTCAGTGTAACACCTTTTAGCCATGCTGAGAGAGTTAATAGGTATTAGGTGTGCGTGATTAAAGTCAAGTGCCTGATCTTGTTTTAGAAGGACATGTCCAGTGTATTGTATTGGTTATAATCCTTTCACCCTTAGACCTTCTCTTCCTCGGCTCAGTGTTTTTGTAGGAAATGGGTGGGAGGTGGCTTTGGGAAGTTGAAATATCCGAAAAAATAGGATTGAATGAGGGTATTGAAAAAGGTGGCAATACCACGTCTTATCATTTGGTGTCTCTCCCCCATTCCCCGATCCTCCCACACTTGTCCAGCCCCAGGTTCTGGATCCAAAGGCGATGGCCATGCCCTGGCCACCTGAGTAAAGGAATCACTGGGTTCTGGGCAGTGAAACACCCTCTGGTTTTTCACAGGAGCAATATTGTGAAAAGGTACTCATACCTAGTCTACCATTTCCAAATTAAACTAGAAGCTTAAATCAATAACGCAGACCTATGTGTCTCAATATATATGACAATATTCAATGCAAAACACAAAATCACAGGATCAAAGGACCAAAGAACCACAATTGCACACTATTCAATAAAGCCAAAACCCATTACATCTTAAAGAGAATATAGTAATGCCTTTAAGGTGTAGCTCAGAGCTCACATCCCATGAAACCCCTGGCAAGGCTTCAGCAAAAGCAGCCCTAGCTTTTGGGCAAGAGGGGACCTCACTTGGAAATCCCTCTTACCATAAATGCTGGCACTTGTTAGGCAAATCCCCTGCGTCTGACTCTGACTTAGAAGTGCCTCCATATTCCTCTAAGGAAAAAGGTAAACAGTTTGGTTGGTACCTCCCCTCAGCTTGCTGCCAAATTTTCAAGAGTCAGCTTCAGGCTGATTTATCTGTTCTCGGCTTCAAGTCACATTATCTACAGGCCCTAATTGTCCCTAATTCAAGGACCCAATGTCACAAGTTGTTTGTCTTGGCTCTTAAGCAAGATGCTGTTTATTTCTCGAACAAAGAAAATTAAGAATATTTGATTGCACTGCCTACTCATGAAACAATTGTGTATAAGCGCGTTATAAATGCCATATCATATCATATCATGTCATATCATATCGTGATAGCTATATGTTACATGTGTGCATATAGGGTTAATGTACTGGCTTTCTCAAAACTACATATATAAGCCTGTTTGCATGCATGTATGATATGATCAAGCTATCAAACTGCTTAGCGCTTTGCAATAATAAAGGTTTACATGAATGAGTTAATGTATGTTAACAAAGAAACACACTTCTATGTGTGTGTGACACTACGTCTAAAGCTCCCTTGCTATGTGGCTGCTTTTCAATAAAATGCTAATATAGGTCTTTAGGAGCCCCTTTGAGCATTACAGCACTTTGAGTATATATCTGCTGTTTTAAGCACTGTTGTTGCTGTTCTAAACATTAGTCTAGACTGCCCTTATGCAGGTATCACACTACTTGCTCTATCCCTTCAAGGCATTCCATTTTACTCAGCCGTCTAAAGCCAATGTTAGTCCTACTATTATGAAGGGGTATTCCGAAATGAGATGGTGTCTCATCTGTTGCTCTTACCCCGGCAGGGCAGAATGGGGGGAAATACCATGACAGTAGGAAAAGCTTACGTTCAGAGGCTTTACACTGATCTTGCCAACTTCTAAGCCACACATTATCTGGGCTGTTAGTGAACCCTTTTTGGAGTTAATAGATCCTGGTCATGAAGATGTTGTGTCCCTGTGCTGTCTAATTGTCACTGCTATGTAAATGGCCTAGCTGGTTTTGCCAGTCAGAAAGAGGTTTTGACGTTTTAACCTGTTGTGAGTATGTGGTTGAAACAGACACGAAAGCACAAATCAGTTTTTGTACACTGCAGTACCTTATGTTGGGATGTTCACAAAATGTTCAAATAAATCACGATTTCATTAAAGGGCACCAGGGCAGAGAAAGGTCTTGGGGTGTGATTCTCATAGAGATTCGTAGCGCAAATGCATCACAGATAAACCGGCAGAGTGCGTGCATGCAGTTTGCTTGTGATTCTCAATTGAAAAAGGAAGTCACATCATGCACACATATGGTTATTTGTTTACACACAGCGTGTGAGCAGAGACATGCAACTTAATGGCATAAAGGGCCGGTAAAACCCTATTAGTACCAACTTGGCGTATGCAAAATGACTGTCTCTGGAGGAGTACTAGTGGCCAGGCAAAGCAAATGAGGGACTCACCTACAAACAGGGGAGAAACATCCAGTTTCTCAATTAAAGAGCAATTGGATCGCTCCTGTCGCAACTTACAACGGCTCTATGTGGCCTAAATAAGTTGGGACATATTTGTTGGTTCAAATGCAACTTTTTTTAAATTTTGCAAAAAGGTGGTTCAATTTCACTACAGTTTGAAGCCATTTTCAGGGAACTATTCATACAAAGTGTTTTACTTTTTGACCATGCACCTGCCGATTTTTCGAGAATCTTCTCATATTACGGTTGCATAGTGCAGTAAGTACACACTGAACTTGCTGCATATGGGATTCCTTGTGGATCCACACGGATGTGCAATTTGTGTGTGGGTGCAGGTGAAAATCCTGCCAATTAGATGTGAGTATGCTCAATGGGTTTCTTTGTGATTCTGGCCCGGACAGAGCACACCAATGTGCAAGGTCGGTTCATCTGTAAGAACTGTCAAACCGACAATGTTGTTTGAATGTACACGGATAGTTACTTGCCTCACTTTATCGATCTACTCTTGCCAAGACCAGAAATAAAATACTATGCTTCCTCGTATTGCTTGCCACTCACCCTGGGTGTCTCTGTCGCCTTTTATGGTCCTAAATATGAAGACCAACACAAAGAGCAAATGCCCCTAAGGTTTTCAAGGGAAGCCTAGAAAGGCTTTAGTGATTGAACATATTACTCAGAGGTCATAATACAAATCATTGGATATAATGATATCCATTGTCCACTACTGGTCGGTGTTTCGGACAGTAAATAGGATGCTGCTAACAAGAGGACACAAAGAGGCGTAGTAGTAAATTACAAGATGAACAGTGTTGTCTTGGTGTGGTCCCTGTCACAAAGTTTGATTGATTCTGAGGCTAAAGATTAAACCCGCTGTTACCGTGGGAAGTCCTTCACCAGTTCTGCAAACATCAATTATGCTAACAGGAAAAAAGTACATTAGAATATGACTATGAAAAATGAATACCGCTCATGGTCTTTTCATCATTGCTTCTCCTTGATGTTAACATTAAAAAGTGATGGATATGTTTATGCCTATTTTTGTAAAAGCAAAGTCTTGATTTTCATCGCATGAAGAGTTTTTTCTTTCTTTAAAGCACCATCCATTTTCAACTCTGGTGCCTCAATGATTAATACAGAGTTACAGGCTAAATAATGAAGAGTATCCACTGCAAGTCCTTTGTCTGTGATAGTTCGTATCTCATGCCACCTTTCACTATTAGGCCATGGTCCTCTAGTGTATTTACCATGTGACTCTTTTTGATTGGCTTAGAACTCCATTTGATTATTGTTGGTATTCATCGTAGCACAGTATATTTACACCAAACACCACGCACTCTGTACATAGAGCTCTAAATGGTTCCATGGACTGGGCACGTGGTATTTGGCTTAAATATACTGTTATCTGAAGCAGAGCCTTTTTTAGTGCTTAGGATGACAATATGATTAAGCAAATAGTAACATTGCGGAGCAGAGCAGCTAGCTCTCTGCACCGGGATGTTACTGTTTGAACAGTTATCCATTTGGGGTAAAATATAGCCCCAGAATGCCAAAAATAAAGAGGCCAGAGTGATTTGAAGGAACTGGCTAAGGTGGAGTCCCATTGAAGGCTAAAGCCAGCACAGAAATGTTGATGTCAGACATGAGGCCTATTGAACCAACCTAAATCTCAAATGAAGGAAAGTGTGCTTGGAAGTTCAAAAGTGCGAAGATATGCGCAATGTATTTGAGCAAGGAAAAAGACATGTGGCTGAAAGGAGGCTTTCATAGACTGTGAAATAGAAAAAGCCCAGCCTGTTTTTTCAAAAGAAGCAGCCTTGAGGACACAACTCCCATAACATGTGTCTTAAGCTATAGCCAGGACCCTTTGGAAGCCAATGAGGGATAGGCATCTGGCTGGTCACAGGTTAGTGCGCTTTTGTAAGAAGGGCTTTGTGTAAATGGCTGCTGTCTATGGCTGCTCGATTTGACCTGCTGCATCTGGAGACCTGTCAGCATTTCACACGTGAAGTGTGCTGCTTTTTCTTGGAACACAGTGACTTTTTTCATGAAAACTTTCCAAGTGTTGGAAGCACTGCCTCCCTCACCCAGAATCCTATTTACAGCCCTCACCCATGCTTTTGCATGCACACTTTTTTGAGAAGGGCTTTGTGTAAAGGGCTGCTGTAGGGCGTAGGACATGGGGGGTACATGGGGGACAAATCCCCCCCACAATTTTAAGTGGGGGGATGTAATGTCATTTATCTCCTCCGGAATATGGGTTTGGTGTGTCGTGCGGTGATCTTTTTTTGAAGTGGGGGGGGGCTGCTTACTATGTAAGCTGCCCTCTCCCCCCTTGCCCCCAAAGCATGGGGGCAATGGGTGATCATCTTCCCCCAGGGAAGTGGGGCAAACAAAATAATGATTATTATTTTTTTTAAACATAGTTTTGGGTGGGGTGGGTGCGGGTGGGACCACTAGCCACCAGGGATTTTTGCAAGGGGGGTGGCCCTCTCCCCCCCACCCTAAGTGGATGGGGACACCTTATGTAGCCCTCCCTGGGGGCAGATTTCTGCCCCTACGAAGGGGTACATGAGATGCCCTGTATCCATTTGGGGTGGGGGGGAAAGGCCACTGCAAATATTGGCAGAGCCATCCCTCCCCACCCCCCACGCCTGGGGCAGTACGTTTTGCCCCCACCGGGGGGCAGATGACCACACAAATATGCCTGTCTGCCCCTAGGGAAGGGCAAAACAAAAATAAAACAAATTATAACTTGTTTTGGGTGGGTGTGGGGGGGCCACTGAACCACCATGGATGTTTTTAGTGGAAAGGGAGGTGGCCCTCTCCCCCCACCCCAAATTGATGGGGGGCATCTCATGTAGCCCTCCCTGGGTGCAGATTGCTAGCACAATCTTCCCCTAGGAAAGAGGCAAAAGAAAAATAAGAAAAATGATAACTTGTTTTGGGTGGGTGTGGGGGTCACTAAACCACCATGGATGTTTTTAGTGGAAAGGGGGTGCCCACGGGTATCTTCTTTTCAGAAATGCATGGGGTACTCTGTTTTCCTTGGAGGCTTCGACACCCTAGGCCCAAATCTGTAGGTTGTCCACATGAGCAAAATTCCTGAAAATCTGATGTGCGAAAAAACTTGGGGTTACCAGTGTTTTAGGCTTTTCCCTTTGCACCCAGGTAGGTGCACCCACACATGTGAGGTACCGTTTTCGTCGGGAAACCTGTGGAAACGGGAGAAGGTTGGCAATGTGTTGTTGGCTGCCTGTTTCGGTGGGTGACCAGAGTGAAATCTGTGGAAATTGTGGGTTTTTTTCTGTCATTTTCCCGATTTCCCCCCAAACTATGGAATCTTTCCCTACATAGTTGTTGCCTGACCTGCGCAAATCACCCCTTCCTAAACTTGGAATATTGTCTACTTTTCAGAAATGTATGCCTTTCTGGCTTCCCATTCACCTTTCCTACCCTTTTCTTCCTTTCCGTCCACGCATGTCCTTTTGGACACAAAACGCCAAAATCTCCTACCTCTCACAAAACAGCTGATTAGCATATCAAAATATGTTATTTTGGTTTCCACTCAATCCAGCACAGCAAACCATTTGTTCCTAGCTCTTACAAGGAAAACGCTACAGGCTTCTTTGTACAACATTTTATTGGCATTTTCTGAAAAAAAAACAAATGTTCTCCTTTTTGGTTATTTTCTCTCACCCCCCTACAGCAAACTGGGATTCCTGGGTGGCGTTATGACCGCCTACATGTGGGGAAAAAGTGGCCAAGTTTGGCCAAGATATCTCATGTAACAAAGACGTTACAAGGGATTGAATGGCGACATACCAAAATCACCAAAAAAGGCCTTGGCACTGGGGGAAATACCCATGGCAGTTAAGGGGTTAAGACAGTAAAGCCCCAGAGGAGATATCATTTGTAATATAGCTCAGTTAGTTAATTCTCCAAATGCAGATTGTGCACAGGAATATGTAACACCTGTGTTCAGCACCTGGCTTAATCTTCCGGTGGGATAATAGAGTGAATGCATTCAGCTTCCGATGCAACACAGCATTTTCCAGGTCAATTGGTTCAGAAAAAGTGGTGGAAAACACTATTACTGTCACTTTTCTTATTGGCCAGATTTTCGTGCATTTTCTGGGTGGAGTTTGGGAGCCGAGTGGACACACCAGGACCCCCTGTATTTCCCGCCCCACCAGACAAATGCGGCCTTACTGCCAGCATGGATTCTCATGCTGGAAATAAGGAAAGGGATTCCTCTGGGATCTGCTTGGAAATGAAACCTGGTAAAAGCGGGCGGAGTCAGAGGAAGCCATTGTCAATTCCGTCAGCAATCGCTAATTGCAGGAGGTATTTACACTCTTCCAAAGTGAAATCAATGTGATTTCACCTGCCTCTTACGCTAAAATCTTCCATTTTGTCGCAGAAAAGTAAAAACGTGCGTCAATGGAAGTGGTCCACGCCATGCAGTTTACTTTGCGCCTTGATGCTTAGGGGTTTTGCGTGATGCTACACATGTAATAAATAAATAAATACATTTAACATGACCCCAGATAAATGCCAATTCGTGATCAGAATGAGTGAGCATGGCATGTCGCTGGCAAGAGGGTGTCCTGTGCTTCTTGAGTGCGTTGGCAAATGCCCTTAATTGCCATCTCGCGTTAAGCAGTTGCTTAAACCCATCACTGTGGATTGCGCAATAATAAGTCGACAGAGGTATTTCAAATAGCCAATTTTGCTCTTTGGGTGACATTGTAAAAATGGGAGAATGTTGCCCTGCATGTGCCACTTTCTCCTCAGAGTGAATTGTGCCCACCCCGAGGAAGAAGTGTGAAAAACCTACAAGGGCACTGTGCCCTGCTCTTTCTGTGTGTGTCTTCCCCACAGGGAGACAGATGCCGACTCAGACATGAGTAAGTCTCAGGTGAAACGCCTGTACTCTAGTTGATGTGGCAAAGGATTCCAGAATTCTGAGGCTGATAACATTAGTAGCATTGAGTTACATGCCACCTGGCAGGTATGTGTGATAAAGTTACAAAGCAGAGATGTTAGTGGGCTAAAGCAGGAGGCAATGTCTGGCCGCCCTCAAAGGGTACGTACAACCAAAGGTAATAGGCCCCTGCCCCCATCATGGCTGTAGGGGCCAGGCTCCAAACCAGGGCAAGAATGCCCTCTAATCATCCATGCCCACGAGTAGGGTACCCCTCGTGCTCCAGGAACCCTGTTGAGCAACCTCTGTGCTTTCCAGGTGATACTAACGTTATTTAAATCCAGAAGTCTAAAAGGTAATCGCTTAATTGCAGCTGGAAATTAGCTCCTGGCGTGATCAAAATGTCTTGACCAAGTGTGACATCATCCCCTTCATTTATAAGCAATTTGTGTGTTCTCGCGTTTCTTCATCCACTGAATTACTGTTAGAAACAAAGACAAGAGTTGTGTCTCTTGTATAGGCATTAGGAAGGCAGTTGCCAGCCTCTGGCATAATATGCCATGTTCTTCAAATATTGGGTAGCTGTTGCCCTCTTATGGCTAGGTAGAACCATCATGGCAGTGACTGTCAAATGCATTTCCCCTGTAGACAGAAAAGCGTAAATAAGAGGCCAATTCAAGACACAGAACAAATAGAAGTTAAGACAGACTGTAGCTGCCATTGCTGTGTTAGGGAGAATATGTTGAGTGTTCAAGCAAGGAGGTATGTATTAAGAAAGCAAGCAGTGAGACAAGGGAGAGGCAAAGAAAGGCCAGAGGGGCTCTTTGAATAATGTAACAGGGCAGAGGACCCATGCTCTGCCGTCTAGTAACATATGAGAGAATCAAATAGATCAGGCTTTGCAGGAAATGTTAAACGAGAAAGGAACAGAGTCCAGCTCTGTATTCAGAATAACAAAAGCAAAGAAAGGCTAGGCTCTGAAGCCAGCATGAGATGGAATAAGAGGGACCATACGCATCATGAGAGGCTGGCCCTGCCCTCGCAGGGGCGTTGGAGGGCCAGCCTACACGGCAGGCTGCCCCTCTGGCCACCCCCCTGGGTCAAAATACACACCACCTATTAGGCATCTCCCAGGTCCGACACATCTGGCCGCGGACCTGGGGAGTGCTTATAAGGGGGTGGGCTTGCGATCACTCATCCTCCTTGTTTGCTGTACCCTCCCGGAGGACAGTCAAAGCAGCAACATCACACACCTGTTCCCTCTACTCCCATAACAGGGCTTACTCAGAGGTACAAACAAGATTTCCTCTTTATTTGAAACCCCCATCTTTCCATTCCAAGAGACACACACACGTCACCTTTCCCCACACAAAAAAGTAGCAACTTGCAGTTGGTTGAAAAGGCTTCCATTGCTTTATGTGGCAAGAGTCCACTTACAGGTGATCTGCCTCTTAACGAGCTGGCGTCCTAGCTGTGGCCCACTGGAAGTGATTGTTATTTCCTCTCTCTTACCATGAGCTCATAGTCAGATGAAAAATCCAGAAATGCAACATACAAAGACATGTTCTTTGCTGTTGCATCCTTTAATTTTCTTCTCTTTTCTTTTCTTCTTTTCTCTTGTTTTATACAGTGATATTTGTAATTTAATACGTACTGCTATTTTAATTTTAATTTTGTGAAAAGTCGAGTTCTTTGACTAAAACACAATTAATAAATAGATAAATAAATAAATAAAGCAAAGTCCCCCAGATGTCCCCTGTCCCCCCCAGATTTTATGTGTCTCCGCCTGTCTTGGGCTGGGTTGAGTGGGTTGTGTGTTCTAGTTGTGTCCCTGCGTGAATTTGTATTTTCGTTTTTACTTAGTTAAATAATACTTTTTCATCATAATCACAGCCTCTGGCTTAATTTATTTCAGCAAATCACGCTTCCAGCACCCTTTGTGATTGTAATAACAAGTAACTTGCAAACTGTGCATCATGCTAGCAGTGGAGTACATTCATAGGTGTCCACACAAATTTAGCTGATGAGCTACACCTTAAAATCTGGCATTTCGGGGAACAATGATAGAATTTGTTCCGCCGCGCCGTCCACACCAATTTGTAAAAAAGAGTTTGTTGAAGCGGCTGTTAAAAAAATGGCGACTAGATCGCATCACCGTGCCAAATCAATAGGAGCAGATATTTGTTTGTACTGTAGCCCTTTAGCTCCTGTTATAAATCAATCAACCATCCTGTACATTAATGGAGCAATCAGGGGGCAGTAGCTCCCAGAGTCAAAATGGGAGCAACTTCCCGTGAGGTATAGGGCCAGAAGTGGTTATATCTGATACAACAATTGTTGCAGCACTCAACCAATGTAATTTAATTCCTACGTTTAATTCTATATCTGTAGATACAATTACAGAGATGAGTGAACCAAATAACTCATTAATGCAGACATCTAAACCAAATTTTGCATGTCTTGACGCCACTGATGTTAAGCTAAGAGTTTGCACAGTGGCCGCACAACACTCCTTAAGGGACGTGTACCATGCAATAAGGGTAATAGGACAGGTTGATGATGATGCATTGGACTTTATGGATTTGAGTAACAGTTCGCATGGTGCATCCAACAAGGTACTATGCATACATTCTAACACGGAAGATCTAATGCAAATGATGGAAGTATCCCGGATCTAGGGCCCTATTGAATTATCCACTTCCTCAGTTACAATTGATAGTATCTCGTTGAAAGATCCCCAGATAGACGAGTTTAGGACTCATTCACACTATTCTTTCAGTCCATCGTTTTCTCATGTATCTCCATCGGTCTTCTTTCATATTACCAACGCCACAAAACATTAACCCATCCGGGAGTATTCAGAATCACCCACAAAAGATAACAAGTGTAGAACCAAACCATGAAAAAGATTACTCAGATTTGGAGCATGTCATTCAGAACAACATCAATGCAGTAAACCACACCTTAACAGCTATGAATACTGCTCTTTTCACTATAGCAAGATTATATGAGACCATGGACCAAAATCTTAACCATCAGACATTTGTTTTTAATTTATTAGCTGAAGCAAAATCCATGTGTAATGATCAGAATCAAAAGAACAATCCATCTGACATGTATGAAACCTTCAGACACTGTGAACTAATCAACATGGGACCGCAAACCTGTAATTAACGGCTGTTGTATAATGCTGAAACTCAAACCATTGACGTAAAAACAACACCAATGATAGTGCAAGTTGACATGTCAACAGATCTTGTGGACCCTGCCATAAGTACAGTTCTTCATCTCAAAACCATGTCAGTGATCAAGAAATACTGTTAAATCTGAATGTAGTGGCAAATATTGAAAAACCTTATCCGTCAATTGCGAGCCCTGTGGATGAACATGCTAAGTGATCGTCACTCACATCTTTTCATATTTTCTCAAACAAAAGTATATTGGTTGAGAAAACTACAAACTTAAATATAATGAAAATAGACTTGCATGTTCCAAACAACTACACAACCAGTGTGATTGCATTGCAAGGAAGAGCCAAACTACGAGCTAAAACAAAGCGCTTTATTAAAGTGCTACCAACGCCGAAAGAAAAAAGGATTAGTAAATTCATTGCATCAAAATTCTACATCTAAAGATCCTTCTTCTGAACAGGCAAATGTATCTTCAATGATAATACCAAACATTTGAAGTATAAACCTCTAGATGACTTGGTTGCTGCGTCCATGCAACTAGATGACACAAGAAATAGTGAGCAGTTTAGTGTGTCCTCCTTTCAGAGAGAACCAACAGCTCTGTGTGAATCATCTAGTCAGAATTTCTCAGGAAGTAATTAACAATGAAATTCGGGAGGAAATAAGGAAATCTGTGGCCGAATATATATTAAATGGTCAGACAGAATCCCAAGATCCTAAGAGTTTTGATGGAAATAAAATGCTGGTTTCTTCTTATGAACCAACTTTATTAGGCCCAAAGGGACTTTCAGGTTTGAACCAAGTTCCTCATGTGCAGAACTTATTTGTTGAAAGAGGCTCAATCCAGGAAAATCACAAGTCCGTTCCCTGGAACAATGTGAATTGTAATAAAATACAACCTAATAAACAGCAGTACTACAAAGACTGTCATCAGTTGATAGTCAAATGCCGGGATCATCCATATCTCAAGTCTGATCTTAATCGGTCAAGCATATTAAATATATACAGAGACTCCCCCAAACTAGCTAGTATAAGGTCTAGCGATATAGACGCAGTTGAATTCTTAGATGAACATGACTTCTCTAATGTACGTCTATATATTCGTTCTGGAGCAGTGGCTAATATTATTTGGCAAGAAAGATCATCCTTGTACGAACTGGGCTTTTTGGTACTGCAAGAACAGCAGGCTGTGAACAATCATGAGAATCCAAATTTACAAAAAAGAACTCTTAAAATCTATGGGTTGGAAAAACCTAACGTTTTAAGTACAATCTCAGGGCAGCGTAGTCAGACTGCACGGAATATTCCATTTGTACCACATCAGGCATAACAATACAAAACAAAGGTATCAGTTTGCCTAGTCTCCTGGAACATACGTGGATTCAAACATTTTACCAACTCAAATGAATTAGATCTAGTTGAATATGGTATAGTTGTGTTGCAGGAGACGTGGTTAACAGTTGCGCCAATGCCGGATGGTTATTCTGCCTTGATGCAACCCAGAGGACGCCCTATGGCGGGCTTACTTGTTGCTACTAAAGTCTCTAAAGGCTTTAAAATTCAAATGTGCACATCTCCAATGCCTTTTATTTAGATAGTCATAATTGAAGTAAACATCTATGTATTGGTTGTGCTGAATATATACTGGGGTAGGGTTCACTTACATCCTGATATCTTCTTTGAGCATATATCATTTATCCTTGACATTTTAATGTCAGGTAAGACCATAGACTTTGTGATACTTGCTGGAGACTTAAATCTTCATCTTCTTCCAGTAGGGAATATAAAGAAGATGAAATGACTTGGTCACAATTGATGCAAGAACGTCAGTATACATTACTCATCAGTGGTGACACCCCAGCAAACTACAAGTGGCATAGAGAGTCTACTAAGGCGAGACTACATTATGGGGGTAATTCATAGAATTCAGCGCACAAGTGGCGCACGCGGCTGGTGCACAGTGTGCGCATGCAACTTTCTGCGCCAGCCGCGTGCCCTTAAATCCATTTCCGTGCACAGCGTATTCATGGATTTTAACATCCAAAACCAGCCGTGGCACAGAGTGGTGCATCGACCCTGCAGCAGCGCCAGTTATGCCCCCAAACCCTCCCTGTGCGCCATTTACAGCAGACAAATCCCGTACATGGTGCACAGGCTCACAACCTTGAAAACACCTGTAAAACTCCCCCGCGCAACCCTCCGAATACATGTACCAAGCTGCGCGGGTAGTCTCACACGCAATTGTCCCTGTGCGAGCGGGGTATGTGTATTACTGGGGTCTGCGGGAAGTCTCACACGCGACTGGCCCTGTGTGAGCGGGGTACGTGTATTACTGAGGTCGCGGGAAGTTACACACGCGATTGGCCCTGTGCGAGCGGGGTACGTGTATTACTGGGGTTCATGGGAAGTTTCACATGCGATTGTCCCTGTGCGAGCGGGGTACGTGTATTACTGGGGTTCGCGGGAAGTTTCACATGCGATTGGCCCTGTGCGAGCGGGGTACGTGTATTACTGGGGTTCGCAGGAAGTTTCACATGTGATTGGCCCTGTGCGAGCGGTGTACGTGTATTACTGGGGTTTGCGGGAAGTGTCACACGCGATTGGCCCTGTGCGAGCGGGGTACATGTATTACTGGGGTTCGCGGGAAGTTTCACACGTGATTGGCCCTGTGCGAGTGGGGTGCATGTATTACTGGGGTTCTCGGGAAGTTTCACACGCGATTGGCCCTGTGCGAGAGGGGTACGTGTATTACTGGGGTTCGTGAGAAGTGTCACACATGATTGGCCCTGTGCGAGTGGTGTACTTGTATTTCTGGGGTGCACATGAAGTATCACACACAATTTTGCTGTCAGAGCGGGGCACGTGAATTTCGGGGGTGCGCGTGACGTTTCACACGCGATTTTGCTGTCAGAGCGGGGTACATGTATTTCGGGAGTGCGCGTGATATTTCACACGTGAATTTGCTGTCGGAGCGGGGTACATGCATTTCGGGGGTGCGCGTGAAGTTTCACACGCGATTTTGCTGTCAGAGTGGGGTACGCATATCCAGTGTGGTGTGCGGGGAGTCCTACACGTGAATTGGCAGTGTGGGTCTTCCCAGGTGTCCCCTCTACCCCCTCCACGGCCACTGCAGGCAGCCCACACCATAGGGGACTACCCTGCATCCCTGGTCATGTCCCGCAGGCAGCCCATCCACCATGGGCATGCCCCCCAGCCAAGCCACATATCACCTTGCAATATGAATACCAACTCATGTCCCCCTGCACCCCAATCCCCCAGCAGTGAGGGGCACCTGCCAGCAGGCCCCCACTCATGTCCCCCAGCTCTCCCAACCCCAGCAGTGAGGGGCACCTGCCAGCAGGTCCCTGACTCATGTCCCCCTGCACCCCCACCCCACAGCAGTGAGGGGCACCTGCCAGCAGGCTCCCACTCATGTCCCACTCATGTCCCCCTGCACCCCCACCCCCAGCAGTGAGGGGCACCTGCCAGCAGGCCCCCACTCATGTCCCACTCATGTCCCCCAGGACCCCCATCCCCCGGCAGTGAGGGGCACCTGCCGGCAGTCCCCCACTCATGTCCCACTCGTGTCCACCTGCACCCCCACCCCCCAGCAGTGAGGGGCACCTGCCAGCAGGCCCCCACTCATGTCCCACTCATGTCCCCCTGCACCCCCACCCCCCAGTTGTGAGGGACACCTGCCAGAAGGCCCCCACTCATGTCCCCCAGCACCCCCACCCCCAGCAGTGATGGCCACCTGCCAGCAGACCCCCACTCTTGTCCCCCAGCACCCCCACCCCCCAGCAGTGAGGGACACCTGCCAGCAGTCCCCCACTCATGTCCCACTCATGTCCCCCTGTACCCCCACCCCCCAGCAGTGAAGGGTACCTGCCAGCAAGCCCCTACACATGTCCCCCAGCACCCCCACCCTCCAGCAGTGATGGGCACCTGCCAGCAGGCCCCCACTCATGTCCCACCCATGTCCCCCTGCACCCCCACCCCCAGCAGTGAGGGGCACCTGCCAGCAGGCCCCCACTCATGTCCCACACATGTCCCCCTGCACCTCCACCCCCCAGCAGTGATGGGCACCTGCCAGCAGGCCCCCACTCATGTCCCCCAGCACCCCCACCCCCCAGCACCCCCACCCCCCAGCAGTGATGGGCACCTGCCAGCAGGCCCCCACTCATGTCCCCCAGCACCTCCACCCCCCAGCAGTGAGGGGCACCTGCCAGCAGGCCCCCACTCATGCCCCCCAGCACCCCCACCCCCCAGCAGTGATGGGCACCTGCCAGCAGGCCCCCACTCATGTCCCCCTGCACCCCCATCCCCTAGAAGTGATGGTCACCTGCCAGCAGGCTCCCACTCATGTCACCCAGCACCCCCACCCCCAGCAGTGAGGGGCACCTGCCAGCAGGCCCCCACTCATGTCCCATTCATGTCCCCCTGCACCCCCACCCCCCAGCAGTGAGGGGCACCTGCCAGCAGGCCCCCACTCATGTCCCACTCATGTCCCCCTGCACCCCCACCCCCCAGCAGTGATGGGCACCTGCCAGCAGGCCCCCACTCACGTCCCCCTGCATCCACACCCCCCAGCAGTGATGGGCACCTGCCAGCAGTCCCCCACTCATGTCCCACTCATGTCCCCCTGCACCACCACCCCCCAGCAGTGATGGGCACCTGCCAGCAGGCCCCCACTCATGTCCCCCAGCACCCCCACCCCACAGCAGTGATGGGCACTTGCCAGCAGGCCCCCACTTATGTCCCCCAGCACCCCCACCCCCCAGCAGTGAGGGGCACCTGCCAGCAGGCCCCCACTCATGTCCCACTTATGTCCCCCAGCACCCCCACCCCCCAGCAGTGAGGGGCACCTGCCAGCAGGCCCCCACTCATGTCCCACTCATGTCCCCCTACACACCCACCCACCAGCAGTGAAGGGCACCTGCCAGCAAGCCCCTACTCATGTCCCCCAGCACCCCCACCCTCCAGCAGTGATGGGCACCTGCCAGCAGGCCCCCACTCATGTCCCACCCATGTCCCCCTGCACCCCCACCCCCCAGCAGTGAGGGGCACCTGCCAGCAGGCCCCCACTCATGTCCCACTCATGTCCCCCTGCACCCCTACCCCCAGCAGTGATGGGCACCTGGCAGCAGGCCCCCACTCATGTCCCCCAGCACCCCCACCCCCAGCAGTGATGGGCACCTGCCAGCAGGCCCCACTCATGTCCCCCTGCACCCCCATCCCCCAGCAGTGATGGGCACCAGCCAACAGGCCCCCACTCATGTCCCACCCATGTCCCCCTGCACCCCCACCCCCCAGCAGTGAGGGGCACCTGCCAGCAGGCCCCCACTCATGTTTCCCAGCACCCCCACCCCCCAGCAGTGATGGGCACCTTCCAGCAGGCTCCCACTCATGTCCCCCAGCACCCCCATCCCCCAGCAGTGATGGGCACCTGCCAGCAGGCCCCCACTTATGTCCCCCAGCACCCCCCAGCAGTGAGGGGCACCTGCCAGCAGGCCCCCACTCATGTCCCACTCATGTCCCCCTGCACCCCCACCCCCCAGCAGTGAGGGGCACCTGCCAGCAGGCCCCCACTCATGTCCCACTCATGTCCCCCTACCCCCCCACCCCCCAGCAGTGATGGGCACCTGCCAGCAGGCACCCACTCATGTCCCCCTGCATCCCCAACCTCCAGCAGTGATGGGCACCTGCCAGCAGGCCCCCACTCATGTCCCACTCATGTCCCTCTGCACCACCACACCCCAGCAGTGATGGGCACCTGCCAGCAGGCCCCCACTCATGTCCCCAAGCACCCCCACCCCCCAGCAGTGATGGGCACCTGCCAGCAGGCCCCCACTATGTCCCCCAGCAGCCCCACCCCCCAGCAGTGAGGGGCACCTGCCAGCAGGCCCCCGCTCATGTCCCACTAATGTCCCACCCATGTCCCCCTGCACCCCCACCCCCCAGCAGTGAGGGGCACCTGCCAGCAGGCCCCCACTCATGTCCCACGCATGTCCCCCTGCACCCCCACCCCCCAGCAGTGATGGGCACCTGCCAGCAGGCCCCCACTCATGTCCCCCAGCACCCCCACCCCCCAGCACCCCCACCCCCCAGCAGTGATGGGCACCTACCAGCAGGCCCCCACTCATGTCCCCCTGCACCCCCATCCCCCAAAAGTGATGGGCACCTGCCAGCAGGCCCCCACTCATGTCCCCCAGCACCCCCACCCCACAGCAGTAAGGGGCACCTGCCAGCAGGCCCCCACTCATGTCCCCCAGCACCCCCACCCCCCAGCAGTGATGGGCACCTGCCAGCAGGACCCCACTCATGTCCCCCTGCACCCCCATCCCCTAGAAGTGATGGCCACCTGCCAGCAGGCCCCCACTCATGTCCCCCAGCACCCCCACCCCCAGCAGTGAGGGGCACCTGCCAGCAGGCCACCACTCATGTGCCACTGATGTCTCCCTGCACCCCCACCCACCAGCATTGAGGGGCACCTGCCAGCAGGCCCCCACTCATGTCCCACTCATGTCCCCCTGCACCCCCACCCCCCAGCAGTGATGGGCACCTGCCAGCAGGCCCCCACTCACGTCCCCCTACATCCCCACCCCCCAGCAGTGATGGGCACCTGCCAGCAGGCCAACACTCATGTCCCACTCATGTCCCCCTGCACCACCACCCCCCAGCAGTGATGGGCACCTGCCAGCAGGCCCCCACTCATGTCCCCCAGCACCCCCACCCCCCAGCAGTGATGGGCACCTGCCAGCAGGCCCCCACTCATGTCCCCCAGCACCCCCACCCCCCAGCAGTGATGGGCACCTGCCAGCAGGCCCCCAATCACGTCCCCCTGCATCCCAACCCCCCAGCAGTGACGGGCACCTGCCAGCAGGCCAACACTCATGTCCCACCTATGTCCCCCAGCACCCCCACCCCCCAGCAGTGAGGGGCACCTGCCAGCAGGCCCTCACTCATGTCCCACTCATGTCCCCCTGCACCCCCACCCCCCAGCAGTGATGGGCACCTGCCAGCAGGCCCCCACTCATGTCCCCCAGCACCCCCACCCCCCAGCAGTGATGGGCACCTGCCAGCAGGCCCCACTCATGTCCCCCTGCACCCCCATCCCCCAGCAGTGATGGGCACCAGCCAGCAGGCCCCCACTCATGTCCCCTAGCACCCCCACCCCCCAGCAGTGAGGGGCACCTGCCAGCAGGCCCCCACTCATGTTTCCCAGCACCCCCACCCCCCAGCAGTGATGGGCACCTTCCAGCAGGCTCCCACTCATGTCCCCCTGCACCCCCATCCCCCAGCAGTGATGGGCACCTGCCAGCAGGCCCCCACTTATGTCCCCCAGCACCCCCCAGCAGTGAGGGGCACTTGCCAGCAGGCCCCCACTCATGTCCCATTCATGTCCCCCTACACCCCCACCCCCCAGCAGTGAGGGGCACCTGCCAGCAGGCCCCCACTCATGTCCCACTCATGTCCCCCTGCACCCCCACCCCCCAGCAGTGATGGGCACCTGCCAGCAGGCCCCCACTCATGTCCCCCTGCATCCCCACCCTCCAGCAGTGATGGGCACCTGCCAGCAGGCCCCCACTCATGTCCCACTCATGTCCCTCTGCACCACCACCCCCGAGCAGTGATGGGCACCTGCCAGCAGGCCCCCACTCATGTCTCCCAGCACCCCCACCCCCCCAGCAGTGATGGGCACCTGCCAGCAGGCCCCCACTATGTCCCCCAGCAGCCCCACCCCCCAACAGTGAGGGGCACCTGCCAGCAGGCCCCCGCTCATGTCCCACTCATGTCCCACCCATGTCCCCCTGCACCCCCACCCCCCAGCAGTGAGGGGCACCTGCCAGCAGGCCCCCACTCATGTCCCACGCATGTACCCCTGCACCCCCACCCCCCAGCAGTGATGGGCACCTGCCAGCAGGTCCCCACTTATGTCCCCCAGCACCCCCACCCCCCAGCACCCCCACCGCCGAGCAGTGATGGGCACCTGCCAGCAGGCCCCCACTCATGTCCCCCTGCACCCCCATCCCCCAGCAGGGATGGGCACCTGCCAGCAGGCCCCCACTCATGTCCCCCAGCACCCCCAGCCCCCAGCAGTGAGGGGCACCTGCCAGCAGGCCCCCACTCATGTCCCCCAGCACCCCCACCCCCAACAGTGAATGGCACCTGCCAGCAGGCCCCCACTCATGTCCCCCTGCACCCCCATCCCCTAGAAGTGATGGCCACCTGCCAGCAGGCCCCCACTCATGTCCCCCAGCACCCCCACCCCCAGCAGTGAGGGGCACCTGCCAGCAGGCCCCCACTCATGTCCCACTCATGTCCCCCTGCAGCCCCACCCCTCAGCAGTGAGGGGCACCTGCCAGCAGGCCCCCACTCATGTCCCACTCATGTCCCCCTGCACCCCCATCCCCCAGCAGTGATGGGCACCTGCCAGCAGGCCCCCACTCACGTCCCCCTGCATCCCCACCCCCCCAGCAGTGATGGGCACCTGCCAGCAGGCCCCCACTCATGTCCCACTCATGTCCCCCTGCACCACCACCCCCCAGCAGTGATGGGCACCTGCCAGCAGGCCCCCACTCATGTCCCCCAGCACCCCCACCCCCCAGCAGTGATGGGCACCTGCCAGCAGGACCCCACTTATGTCCCCCAGCACCCCCACCCCCCAGCAGTGAGGGGCACCTGCCAGCAGGCCCCCACTCATGTCCCACTTATGTCCCCCAGCACCCCCACCCCCCAGCAGTGAGGGGCACCTGCCAGCAGGCCCCCACTCATGTCCCACTCATGTCCCCCTACACCCCCACCCACCAGCAGTAAAGGGCACCTGCCAGCAAGCCCCTACTCATTTCCCCCAGCACCCCTACCCTCCAGCAGTGATGGGCACCTGCCAGCAGGCCCCCACTCATGTCCCACCCATGTCCCCCTGCACCCCCACCCCCCAGCAGTGAGGGGCACCTGCCAGCAGGCCCCCACTCATGTCCCACTCATGTCCCCCTGCACCCCCACCCCCCAGCAGTGATGGGCACCTGCCAGCAGGCCCCACCTCATGTCCCCCAGCACCCCCACCCCCCAGCAGTGATGGGCACCTGCCAGCAGGCCCCACTCATGTCCCCCTGCACCCCCATCCCCCAGCAGTGATGGGCACCAGCCAGCAGGCCCCCACTCATGTCCCACCCATGTCCCCCTGCACCCCCACCCCCAGCAGTGATGGGCACCTGCCAGCAGTCCCCCACTCATGTCCCACTCATGTCCCCCTGCACCACCACCCCCCAGCAGTGATGGGCACCTGCCAGCAGGCCCCCACTCATGTCCCCCAGCACCCCCACCCCACAGCAGTGATGGGCACCTGCCAGCAGGCCCCCACTTATGTCCCCCAGCACCCCCACCCCCCAGCAGTGAGGGGCACCTGCCAGCAGGCCCCCACTCATGTCCCACTTATGTCCCCCAGCACCCCCACCCCCCAGCAGTGAGGGGCACCTGCCAGCAGGCCCCCACTCATGTCCCACTCATGTCCCCCTACACACCCACCCACCAGCAGTGAAGGGCACCTGCCAGCAAGCCCCTACTCATGTCCCCCAGCACCCCCACCCTCCAGCAGTGATGGGCACCTGCCAGCAGGCCCCCACTCATGTCCCACCCATGTCCCCCTGCACCCCCACCCCCCAGCAGTGAGGGGCACCTGCCAGCAGGCCCCCACTTCTGTCCCACTCATGTCCCCCTGCACCCCTACCCCCCAGCAGTGATGGGCACCTGCCAGCAGGCCCCCACTCATGTCCCCCAGCACCCGCACCCCCCAGCAGTGATGGGCACCTGCCAGCAGGCCCCACTCATGTCCCCCTGCACCCCCATCCCACAGCAGTGATGGGCACCAGCCAACAGGCCGCCACTCATGTCCCACCCATGTCCCCCTGCACCCCCACCCCCCAGCAGTGAGGGGCACCTGCCAGCAGGCCCCCACTCATGTTTCCCAGCACCCCCACCCCCCAGCAGTGATGGGCACCTTCCAGCAGGCTCCCACTCATGTCCCCCAGCACCCCCATCCCCCAGCAGTGATGGGCACCTGCCAGCAGGCCCCCACTTATGTCCCCCAGCACCCCCCAGCAGTGAGGGGCACCTGCCAGCAGGCCCCCACTCATGTCCCACTCATGTCCCCCTGCACCCCCACCCCCCAGCAGTGAGGGGCACCTGCCAGCAGGCCCCCACTCATGTCCCACTCATGTCCCCCTACCCCCCCACCCCCCAGCAGTGATGGGCACCTGCCAGCAGGCCCCCACTATGTCCCCCAGCAGCCCCACCCCCCAGCAGTGAGGGGCACCTGCCAGCAGGCCCCCGCTCATGTCCCACTAATGTCCCACCCATGTCCCCCTGCACCCCCACCCCCCAGCAGTGAGGGGCACCTGCCAGCAGGCCCCCACTCATGTCCCACGCATGTCCCCCAGCACCCCCACCCCCCAGCACCCCCACCCCCCAGCAGTGATGGGCACCTGCCAGCAGGCCCCCACTCATGTCCCCCTGCACCCCCGTCCCCCAAAAGTGATGGGCACCTGCCAGCAGGCCCCCACTCATGTCCCCCAGCACCCCCACCCCCCAGCAGTGATGGGCACCTGCCAGCAGGACCCCACTCATGTCCCCCTGCACCCCCATCCCCTAGAAGTGATGGCCACCTGCCAGCAGGCCCCCACTCATGTCCCCCAGCACCCCCACCCCCAGCAGTGAGGGGCACCTGCCAGCAGGCCACCACTCATGTGCCACTGATGTCTCCCTGCACCCCCACCCACCAGCATTGAGGGGCACCTGCCAGCAGGCCCCCACTCATGTCCCACTCATGTCCCCCTGCACCCCCACCCCCCAGCAGTGATGGGCACCTGCCAGCAGGCCCCCACTCACGTCCCCCTACATCCCCACCCCCCAGCAGTGATGGGCACCTGCCAGCAGGCCAACACTCATGTCCCACTCATGTCCCCCTGCACCACCACCCCCCAGCAGTGATGGGCACCTGCCAGCAGGCCCCCACTCATGTCCCCCAGCACCCCCACCCCCCAGCAGTGATGGGCACCTGCCAGCAGGCCCCTACTCATGTCCCCCAGCACCCCCACCCCCCAGCAGTGATGGGCACCTGCCAGCAGGCCCCCACTCACGTCCCCCTGCATCCCAACCCCCCAGCAGTGACGGGCACCTGCCAGCAGGCCAACACTCATGTCCCACTTATGTCCCCCAGCACCCCCACCCCCCAGCAGTGAGGGGCACCTGCCAGCAGGCCCCCACTCATGTCCCACTCATGTCCCCCTGCACCCCCACCCCCCAGCAGTGATGGGCACCTGCCAGCAGGCCCCCACTCATGTCCCCCAGCACCCCCACCCCCCAGCAGTGATGGGCACCTGCCAGCAGGCCCCACTCATGTCCCCCTGCACCCCCATCCCCCAGCAGTGATGGGCACCAGCCAGCAGGCCCCCACTCATGTCCCCTAGCACCCCCACCCCCCAGCAGTGAGGGGCACCTGCCAGCAGGCCCCCACTCATGTTTCCCAGCACCCCCACCCCCCAGCAGTGATGGGCACCTTCCAGCAGGCTCCCACTCATGTCCCCCTGCACCCCCATCCCCCAGCAGTGATGGGCACCTGCCAGCAGGCCCCCACTTATGTCCCCCAGCACCCCCCAGCAGTGAGGGGCACTTGCCAGCAGGCCCCCACTCATGTCCCATTCATGTCCCCCTACACCCCCACCCCCCAGCAGTGAGGGGCACCTGCCAGCAGGCCCCCACTCATGTCCCACTCATGTCCCCCTGCACCCCCACCCCCCAGCAGTGATGGGCACCTGCCAGCAGGCCACCACTCATGTGCCACTGATGTCTCCCTGCACCCCCACCCACCAGCATTGAGGGGCACCTGCCAGCAGGCCCCCACTCATGTCCCACTCATGTCCCCCTGCACCCCCACCCCCCAGCAGTGATGGGCACCTGCCAGCAGGCCCCCACTCACGTCCCCCTACATCCCCACCCCCCAGCAGTGATGGGCACCTGCCAGCAGGCCAACACTCATGTCCCACTCATGTCCCCCTGCACCACCACCCCCCAGCAGTGATGGGCACCTGCCAGCAGGCCCCCACTCATGTCCCCCAGCACCCCCACCCCCCAGCAGTGATGGGCACCTGCCAGCAGGCCCCCACTCATGTCCCCCAGCACCCCCACCCCCCAGCAGTGATGGGCACCTGCCAGCAGGCCCCCAATCACGTCCCCCTGCATCCCAACCCCCCAGCAGTGACGGGCACCTGCCAGCAGGCCAACACTCATGTCCCACCTATGTCCCCCAGCACCCCCACCCCCCAGCAGTGAGGGGCACCTGCCAGCAGGCCCTCACTCATGTCCCACTCATGTCCCCCTGCACCCCCACCCCCCAGCAGTGATGGGCACCTGCCAGCAGGCCCCCACTCATGTCCCCCAGCACCCCCACCCCCCAGCAGTGATGGGCACCTGCCAGCAGGCCCCACTCATGTCCCCCTGCACCCCCATCCCCCAGCAGTGATGGGCACCAGCCAGCAGGCCCCCACTCATGTCCCCTAGCACCCCCACCCCCCAGCAGTGAGGGGCACCTGCCAGCAGGCCCCCACTCATGTTTCCCAGCACCCCCACCCCCCAGCAGTGATGGGCACCTTCCAGCAGGCTCCCACTCATGTCCCCCTGCACCCCCATCCCCCAGCAGTGATGGGCACCTGCCAGCAGGCCCCCACTTATGTCCCCCAGCACCCCCCAGCAGTGAGGGGCACTTGCCAGCAGGCCCCCACTCATGTCCCATTCATGTCCCCCTACACCCCCACCCCCCAGCAGTGAGGGGCACCTGCCAGCAGGCCCCCACTCATGTCCCACTCATGTCCCCCTGCACCCCCACCCCCCAGCAGTGATGGGCACCTGCCAGCAGGCCCCCACTCATGTCCCCCTGCATCCCCACCCTCCAGCAGTGATGGGCACCTGCCAGCAGGCCCCCACTCATGTCCCACTCATGTCCCTCTGCACCACCACCCCCGAGCAGTGATGGGCACCTGCCAGCAGGCCCCCACTCATGTCTCCCAGCACCCCCACCCCCCCAGCAGTGATGGGCACCTGCCAGCAGGCCCCCACTATGTCCCCCAGCAGCCCCACCCCCCAACAGTGAGGGGCACCTGCCAGCAGGCCCCCGCTCATGTCCCACTCATGTCCCACCCATGTCCCCCTGCACCCCCACCCCCCAGCAGTGAGGGGCACCTGCCAGCAGGCCCCCACTCATGTCCCACGCATGTACCCCTGCACCCCCACCCCCCAGCAGTGATGGGCACCTGCCAGCAGGTCCCCACTTATGTCCCCCAGCACCCCCACCCCCCAGCACCCCCACCGCCGAGCAGTGATGGGCACCTGCCAGCAGGCCCCCACTCATGTCCCCCTGCACCCCCATCCCCCAGCAGGGATGGGCACCTGCCAGCAGGCCCCCACTCATGTCCCCCAGCACCCCCAGCCCCCAGCAGTGAGGGGCACCTGCCAGCAGGCCCCCACTCATGTCCCCCAGCACCCCCACCCCCAACAGTGAATGGCACCTGCCAGCAGGCCCCCACTCATGTCCCCCTGCACCGCCATCCCCTAGAAGTGATGGCCACCTGCCAGCAGGCCCCCACTCATGTCCCCCAGCACCCCCACCCCCAGCAGTGAGGGGCACCTGCCAGCAGGCCCCCACTCATGTCCCACTCATGTCCCCCTGCAGCCCCACCCCTCAGCAGTGAGGGGCACCTGCCAGCAGGCCCCCACTCATGTCCCACTCATGTCCCCCTGCACCCCCATCCCCCAGCAGTGATGGGCACCTGCCAGCAGGCCCCCACTCACGTCCCCCTGCATCCCCACCCCCCCAGCAGTGATGGGCACCTGCCAGCAGGCCCCCACTCATGTCCCACTCATGTCCCCCTGCACCACCACCCCCCAGCAGTGATGGGCACCTGCCAGCAGGCCCCCACTCATGTCCCCCAGCACCCCCACCCCCCAGCAGTGATGGGCACCTGCCAGCAGGACCCCACTTATGTCCCCCAGCACCCCCACCCCCCAGCAGTGAGGGGCACCTGCCAGCAGGCCCCCACTCATGTCCCACTTATGTCCCCCAGCACCCCCACCCCCCAGCAGTGAGGGGCACCTGCCAGCAGGCCCCCACTCATGTCCCACTCATGTCCCCCTACACCCCCACCCACCAGCAGTAAAGGGCACCTGCCAGCAAGCCCCTACTCATTTCCCCCAGCACCCCTACCCTCCAGCAGTGATGGGCACCTGCCAGCAGGCCCCCACTCATGTCCCACCCATGTCCCCCTGCACCCCCACCCCCCAGCAGTGAGGGGCACCTGCCAGCAGGCCCCCACTCATGTCCCACTCATGTCCCCCTGCACCCCCACCCCCCAGCAGTGATGGGCACCTGCCAGCAGGCCCCACCTCATGTCCCCCAGCACCCCCACCCCCCAGCAGTGATGGGCACCTGCCAGCAGGCCCCACTCATGTCCCCCTGCACCCCCATCCCCCAGCAGTGATGGGCACCAGCCAGCAGGCCCCCACTCATGTCCCACCCATGTCCCCCTGCACCCCCACCCCCAGCAGTGATGGGCACCTGCCAGCAGTCCCCCACTCATGTCCCACTCATGTCCCCCTGCACCACCACCCCCCAGCAGTGATGGGCACCTGCCAGCAGGCCCCCACTCATGTCCCCCAGCACCCCCACCCCACAGCAGTGATGGGCACCTGCCAGCAGGCCCCCACTTATGTCCCCCAGCACCCCCACCCCCCAGCAGTGAGGGGCACCTGCCAGCAGGCCCCCACTCATGTCCCACTTATGTCCCCCAGCACCCCCACCCCCCAGCAGTGAGGGGCACCTGCCAGCAGGCCCCCACTCATGTCCCACTCATGTCCCCCTACACACCCACCCACCAGCAGTGAAGGGCACCTGCCAGCAAGCCCCTACTCATGTCCCCCAGCACCCCCACCCTCCAGCAGTGATGGGCACCTGCCAGCAGGCCCCCACTCATGTCCCACCCATGTCCCCCTGCACCCCCACCCCCCAGCAGTGAGGGGCACCTGCCAGCAGGCCCCCACTTCTGTCCCACTCATGTCCCCCTGCACCCCTACCCCCCAGCAGTGATGGGCACCTGCCAGCAGGCCCCCACTCATGTCCCCCAGCACCCGCACCCCCCAGCAGTGATGGGCACCTGCCAGCAGGCCCCACTCATGTCCCCCTGCACCCCCATCCCACAGCAGTGATGGGCACCAGCCAACAGGCCGCCACTCATGTCCCACCCATGTCCCCCTGCACCCCCACCCCCCAGCAGTGAGGGGCACCTGCCAGCAGGCCCCCACTCATGTTTCCCAGCACCCCCACCCCCCAGCAGTGATGGGCACCTTCCAGCAGGCTCCCACTCATGTCCCCCAGCACCCCCATCCCCCAGCAGTGATGGGCACCTGCCAGCAGGCCCCCACTTATGTCCCCCAGCACCCCCAGCAGTGAGGGGCACCTGCCAGCAGGCCCCCACTCATGTCCCACTCATGTCCCCCTGCACCCCCACCCCCCAGCAGTGAGGGGCACCTGCCAGCAGGCCCCCACTCATGTCCCACTCATGTCCCCCTACCCCCCCACCCCCCAGCAGTGATGGGCACCTGCCAGCAGGCCCCCACTATGTCCCCCAGCAGCCCCACCCCCCAGCAGTGAGGGGCACCTGCCAGCAGGCCCCCGCTCATGTCCCACTAATGTCCCACCCATGTCCCCCTGCACCCCCACCCCCCAGCAGTGAGGGGCACCTGCCAGCAGGCCCCCACTCATGTCCCACGCATGTCCCCCAGCACCCCCACCCCCCAGCACCCCCACCCCCCAGCAGTGATGGGCACCTGCCAGCAGGCCCCCACTCATGTCCCCCTGCACCCCCGTCCCCCAAAAGTGATGGGCACCTGCCAGCAGGCCCCCACTCATGTCCCCCAGCACCCCCACCCCCCAGCAGTGATGGGCACCTGCCAGCAGGACCCCACTCATGTCCCCCTGCACCCCCATCCCCTAGAAGTGATGGCCACCTGCCAGCAGGCCCCCACTCATGTCCCCCAGCACCCCCACCCCCAGCAGTGAGGGGCACCTGCCAGCAGGCCACCACTCATGTGCCACTGATGTCTCCCTGCACCCCCACCCACCAGCATTGAGGGGCACCTGCCAGCAGGCCCCCACTCATGTCCCACTCATGTCCCCCTGCACCCCCACCCCCCAGCAGTGATGGGCACCTGCCAGCAGGCCCCCACTCACGTCCCCCTACATCCCCACCCCCCAGCAGTGATGGGCACCTGCCAGCAGGCCAACACTCATGTCCCACTCATGTCCCCCTGCACCACCACCCCCCAGCAGTGATGGGCACCTGCCAGCAGGCCCCCACTCATGTCCCCCAGCACCCCCACCCCCCAGCAGTGATGGGCACCTGCCAGCAGGCCCCCACTCATGTCCCCCAGCACCCCCACCCCCCAGCAGTGATGGGCACCTGCCAGCAGGCCCCCACTCACGTCCCCCTGCATCCCAACCCCCCAGCAGTGACGGGCACCTGCCAGCAGGCCAACACTCATGTCCCACTTATGTCCCCCAGCACCCCCACCCCCCAGCAGTGAGGGGCACCTGCCAGCAGGCCCCCACTCATGTCCCACTCATGTCCCCCTGCACCCCCACCCCCCAGCAGTGATGGGCACCTGCCAGCAGGCCCCCACTCATGTCCCCCAGCACCCCCACCCCCCAGCAGTGATGGGCACCTGCCAGCAGGCCCCACTCATGTCCCCCTGCACCCCCATCCCCCAGCAGTGATGGGCACCAGCCAGCAGGCCCCCACTCATGTCCCCTAGCACCCCCACCCCCCAGCAGTGAGGGGCACCTGCCAGCAGGCCCCCACTCATGTTTCCCAGCACCCCCACCCCCCAGCAGTGATGGGCACCTTCCAGCAGGCTCCCACTCATGTCCCCCTGCACCCCCATCCCCCAGCAGTGATGGGCACCTGCCAGCAGGCCCCCACTTATGTCCCCCAGCACCCCCCAGCAGTGAGGGGCACTTGCCAGCAGGCCCCCACTCATGTCCCATTCATGTCCCCCTACACCCCCACCCCCCAGCAGTGAGGGGCACCTGCCAGCAGGCCCCCACTCATGTCCCACTCATGTCCCCCTGCACCCCCACCCCCCAGCAGTGATGGGCACCTGCCAGCAGGCCCCCACTCATGTCCCCCTGCATCCCCACCCTCCAGCAGTGATGGGCACCTGCCAGCAGGCCCCCACTCATGTCCCACTCATGTCCCTCTGCACCACCACCCCCGAGCAGTGATGGGCACCTGCCAGCAGGACCCCACTCATGTCTCCCAGCACCCCCACCCCCCAGCAGTGATGGGCACCTGCCAGCAGGCCCCCACTATGTCCCCCAGCAGCCCCACCCCCCAACAGTGAGGGGCACCTGCCAGCAGGCCCCCGCTCATGTCCCACTCATGTCCCACTCATGTCCCACCCATGTCCCCCTGCACCCCCACCCCCAAGCAGTGAGGGGCACCTGCCAGCAGGCCCCCACTCATGTCCCACGCATGTACCCCTGCACCCCCACCCCCCAGCAGTGATGGGCACCTGCCAGCAGGTCCCCACTTATGTCCCCCAGCACCCCCACCCCCCAGCACCCCCACCGCCGAGCAGTGATGGGCACCTGCCAGCAGGCCCCCACTCATGTCCCCCTGCACCCCCATCCCCCAGCAGGGATGGGCACCTGCCAGCAGGCCCCCACTCATGTCCCCCAGCACCCCCAGCCCCCAGCAGTGAGGGGCACCTGCCAGCAGGCCCCCACTCATGTCCCCCAGCACCCCCACCCCCCAACAGTGAATGGCACCTGCCAGCAGGCCCCCACTCATGTCCCCCTGCACCCCCATCCCCTAGAAGTGATGGGCACCTGCCAGCAGGCCCCCACTCATGTCCCCCTGCACCCCCACCCCCCAGCAGTGAGGGGCACCTGCCAGCAGGCCCCCACTCATGTCCCACTCATGTCCCCCTGCACCCCCATCCCCCAGCAGTGATGGGCACCTGCCAGCAGGCCCCCACTCACGTCCCCCTGCATCCCCACCCCCCAGCAGTGATGGGCACCAGCCAGCAGGCCCCCACTCATGTCCCACTCATGTCCCCCTGCACCACCACCCCCCAGCAGTGATGGGCACCTGCCAGCAGGCCCCCACTCATGTCCCCCAGCACCTCCACCCCCCAGCAGTGATGGGCACCTGCCAGCAGGACCCCACTTATGTCCCCCAGCACCCCCACCCCCCAGCAGTGAGGGGCACCTGCCAGCAGGCCCCCACTCATGTCCCACTTATGTCCCCCAGCACCCCCACCCCCCAGCAGTGAGGGGCACCTGCCAGCAGGCCCCCACTCATGTCCCACTCATGTCCCCCTACACCCCCACCCACCAGCAGTAAAGGGCACCTGCCAGCAAGCCCCTACTCATTTCCCCCAGCACCCCTACCCTCCAGCAGTGATGGGCACCTGCCAGCAGGCCCCCACTCATGTCCCACCCATGTCCCCCTGCACCCCCACCCCCCAGCAGTGAGGGGCACCTGCCAGCAGGCCCCCACTCATGTCCCACTCATGTCCCCCTGCACCCCCACCCCCCAGCAGTGATGGGCACCTGCCAGCAGGCCCCCACTCATGTCCCCCAGCACCCCCACCCCCCAGCAGTGATGGGCACCTGCCAGCAGGCCCCACTCATTTCCCCCTGCACCCCCATCCCCCAGCAGTGATGGGCACCAGCCAGCAGGCCCCCACTCATGTCCCACCCATGTCCCCCTGCACCCCCACCCCCCAGCAGTGATGGGCACCTGCCAGCAGGCCCCCACTCATGTCCCCCAGCACCCCCACCCCCCAGCAGTGATGGGCACCTGCCAGCAGGCCCCACTCATGTCCCCCTGCACCCCCCTCCTCCAGCAGTGATGGGCACCTGCCAGCAGGCCCCCACTTATGTCCCCCAGCACCCCCCAGCAGTGAGGGGCACCTGCCAGCAGGCCCCCACTCATGTCCCACTCATGTCCCCCTGCACCCCCACCCCCCAGCAGTGAGGGACACCTGCCAGCAGGCCCCCACTCATGTCCCACTCATGTCCCCCTGCACCCCCACCCCCCAGCAGTGATGGGCACCTGCCAGCAGGCCCCCACTCATGTCCCCCTGCATCCCCACCCTCCAGCAGTGATGGGCACCTGCCAGCAGGCCCCCACTCATGTCCCACTCATGTCCCTCTGCACCACCACCCCCCAGCAGTGATGGGCACCTGCCAGCAGGCCCCCACTCATGTCCCCCAGCACCCCCACCCCCTAGCAGTGATGGGCACCTGCCAACAGGCCCCCACTATGTCCCCCAGCAGCCCCACCCCCCAGCAGTGAGGGGCACCTGCCAGCAGGCCCCCGCTCATGTCCCACTCATGTCCCACCCATGTCCCCCTGCCCCCGCACCCCCCAGCAGTGAGGGGCACCTGCCAGTAGGCCCCCACTCATGTCCCACGCATGTCCCCCTGCACCCCCACCCCCCAGCAGTGATGGGCACCTGCCAGCAGGCCCCCACTCATGTCCCCCTGCACCCCCACCCCCCAGCACCCCCACCCCCCAGCAGTGATGGGCACCTGCCAGCAGGCCCCCACTCATGTCCCCCTGCACCCCCATCCCCCAGCAGTGATGGGCACCTGCCAGCAGGCCCCCACTCATGTCCCCCAGCACCCCCACCCCCCAGCAGTGAGGGGCACCTGCCAGCAGGCCCCCACTCATGTCCCCCTGCACCCCATCCCCTAGAAGTGATGGCCACCTGCCAGCAGGCCCCCACTCATGATCCCCCAGCACCCCCACCCCCAGCTGTGAGGGGCACCTGCCAGCAGGCTCCCACTCATGTCCCACTCATGTCCCCCTGCACCCCCACCCCCCAGCAGTGAGGGGCACCTGCCAGCAGGCCCCCACGCATGTCCCACTCATGTCCCCCTGCACCCCCACCCCCCAGCAGTGATGGGCACCTGCCAGCAGGCCCCCACTCACGTCCCCCTGCATCCCCACCCCCCAGCAGTGATGGGCACCTGCCAGCAGGCCCCCACTCATGTCCCACTCATGTCCCCCTGCACCACCACCCCCCAGCAGTGATGGGCACCTGCCAGCAGGCCCCCACTCATGTCCCCCAGCACCCCCACCCCCCAGCAGTGATGGGCACCTGCCAGCAGGCCCCCACTCATGTCCCCTAGCACCCCCACCCCCCAGCAGTGAGGGGCACCTGCCAGCAGGCCCCCACTCATGTCCCACTCATGTCCCCCTGCACCCCCACCCCCCAGCAGTGATGGGCACCTGCCAGCAGGCCCCCACTCACGTCCCCCTGCATCCCCACCCCCCAGCAGTGATGGGCACCTGCCAGCAGGCCCCCACTCATGTCCCCCTGCACCACCACCCCCCAGCAGTGATGGGCACCTGCCAGCAGGCCCCCACTCATGTCCCCCAGCACCCCCACCCCCCAGCAGTGATGGGCACCTGCCAGCAGGCCCCCACTTATGTCCCCCAGCACCCCCACACCCCAGCAGTGAGGTGCACCTGCCAGCAGGCCCCCACTCATGTCCCACTTATGTCCCCCATCACCCCCACCCCCCAGCAGTGAGGGGCACCTACCAGCAGGCCCCCACTCATGTCCCACTCATGTCCCCCTACACCCCCACCCACCAGCAGTGAAGGGCACCTGCCAGCAAGCCCCTACTCATGTCCCCCAGCACCCCCCACCCTCCAGCAGTGATGGGCACCTGCCAGCAGGCCCCCACTCATGTCCCACCCATGTCCCCCTGCACCCCCACCCCCCAGCAGTGAGGCGCACCTGCCAACAGGCCCCCACTCATGTCCCACTCATGTCCCCCTGCACCCCACCCCCCAGCAGTGATGGGCAACTGCCAGCAGGCCCCCACTCATGTCCCCCAGCACCCCCACCCCCCAGCAGTGATGGGCTCCTGCCAGCAGGCCCCACTCATGTCCCCCTGCACCCACATCCCCCAGCAGTGATGGGCACCAGCCAGCAGGCCCCCACTCATGTCCCACCCATGTCCCCCTGCACCCCCACGCCCCAGCAGTGAGGGGCACCTGCCAGCAGGCCCCCACTCATATCCCACTCATGTCCCCCTGCACCCCCACCCCCCAGCAGTGATGGGCACCTGCCAGCAGGCCCCCACTCATGTCCCCCAGCACCCCCACCCCCCAGCAGTGATGGGCACCTGCCAGCAGGCCCCACTCATGTCCCCCTGCACCCCCATCCTCCAGCAGTGATGGGCACCAGCCAGCAGGCCCCCACTCATGTCCCCTAGCACCCCTACCCCCCAGCAGTGAGGGGCACCTGCCAGCAGGCCCCCACTCATGTTTCCCAGCACCCCCACCCCCCACAGTGATGGGCCCTGCCAGCAGGCTCCCACTCAGGTCCCCCTGCACCCCCATCCCCCAGCAGTGATGGGCACCTGCCAGCAGGCCCCCACTTATGTCCACCAGCACCCTCCAGCAGTGAGCGGCACCTGCCAGCAGGCCCCCACTCATGTCCCACTCATGTCCCCCTGCACCCCCACCCCCCAGCAGTGAGAGGCCCTGCCAGCATGCCCCCACTCATGTCCCACTCATGTCCCCCTGCACCCCCATCCCCCAGCAGTGATGGGCACCTGCCAGCAGGCCACCACTCATGTCCCCCTGCATCCCCACCCTCCAGCAGTGATGGGCACCTGCCAGCAGGCCCCCACTCATGTCCCACTCATGTCCCTCTGCACCACCACCCCCCAGCAGTGATGGGCACCTGCCAGCAGGCCTCCACTCATGTCCCCCATCACCTCCACCCCCCAGCAGTGATGGGCACCTGTCAGCAGGCCCCCACTATGTCCCCCAGCAGCCCCACCCCCCAGCAGTGAGGGGCACCTGCCAGCAGGCCCCCGCTCATGTCCCACTCATGTCCCCGTACACCCCCACCTACCAGCAGTGATGGGCACCTGCCAGCAGGCCCCCACTCACGTCCCCCTGCATCCCCACCCCCCAGCAGTGATGGGCACCTGCCAGCAGGCACCCACTCATGTCCCACTCATGTCCCCCTGCACCACCACCCCCCAGCAGTGATGGGCACCTGCCAGCAGGCCCCCACTCATGTCCCCCAGCACCCCCACCCCCCAGCAGTGATGGGCACCTGCCAGCAGGTCCCCACTTATGTTCCCCAGCACCCCCACCCCCCAGCAGTGAGGGGCACCTGCCAGCAGGCCCCCACTCATGTCCACCAGCACCCCCACCCCCCAGCAGTGAGGGGCCCCTGCCAGCAGGCCCCCACTCATGTCCCCCTACACCCCCACCCACCACCAGTGAAGGGCACCTGCCAACAAGCCCCTACTCATGTCCCCCAGCACCCCCACCCTCCAGCAGTGATGGGCACCTGCCAGCAGGCCCCCACTCATGTCCCACCCATGTCCCCCTGCACCCCCACGCCCCAGCAGTGAGGGGCACCTGCCAGCAGGCCCCCACTCATGTCCCACTCATGTCCCCCTGCACCCCCACCCCCCAGCAGTGATGGGCACCTGCCAGCAGGCCCCACTCATGTCCCCCAGCACCCCACCCCCCAGCAGTGATGGGCACCTGCCAGCAGGCCCCACTCATGTCCCCCTGCACCCCCATCCTCCAGCAGTGATGGGCACCAGCCAGCAGGCTCCAACTCAATGCCCCCTAGCACCCCCACCCCCCAGCAGTGAGAGGCACCTGCCAGCAGGCCCCCACTCATGTTTCCCAGCACCCCCACCCCCCAGCAGTGATGGGCACCTGCCAGCAGGCTCCCACTCATGTCCCCCTGCACCCCCATCCCCCAGCAGTGATGGGCACCTGCCAGCAGGCCCCCACTTATGTCCCCCAGCACCCTCCAGCAGTGAGCGGCACCTGCCAGCAGGCCCCCACTCATGTCACACTCATGTCCCCCTGCACCCCCACCCCCCAGCAGTGAGGGGCACCTGCCAGCAGGCCCCCACTCATGTCCCACTCATGTCCCCCTGCACCCCCACCCCCCAGCAGTGAGGGGCACCTGCCAGCAGGCCCCCACTCATGTCCCCCAGCACCCCCACCCCCAAGCAGTGATGGGCACCTGCCAGCAGGCCCCCACTCATGTCCCCCTGCACCCCATCCCCTAGAAGTGATGGCCACCTGCCAGCAGGCCCCCACTCATGATCCCCCAGCACCCCCACCCCCAGCTGTGAGGGGCACCTGCCAGCAGGCTCCCACTCATGTCCCACTCATGTCCCCCTGCACCCCCACCCCCCAGCAGTGAGGGGCACCTGCCAGCAGGCCCCCACGCATGTCCCACTCATGTCCCCCTGCACCCCCACCCCCCAGCAGTGATGGGCACCTGCCAGCAGGCCCCCACTCACGTCCCCCTGCATCCCCACCCCCCAGCAGTGATGGGCACCTGCCAGCAGGCCCCCACCCATGTCCCACTCATGTCCCCCTGCACCACCACCCCCCAGCAGTGATGGGCACCTGCCAGCAGGTTCCCACTCATGTCCCCCAGCACCCCCACCCCCCAGCAGTGATGGGCACCTGCCAGCAGGCCCCCACTTATGTCCCCCAGCACCCCCACCCCCCAGCAGTGAGGGGCACCTGCCAGCAGGCCCCCACTCATGTCCCACTTATGTCCCCCAGCACCCCCACCCCCCAGCAGTGAGGGGCACCTGCCAGCAGGCCCCCACTCATGTCCCCCTACACCCCCACCCACCAGCAGTGGAGGGCACCTGCCAGCAAGCCCCTACTCATGTCCCCCAGCACCCCCACCCTCCAGCAGTGATGGGCACCTGCCAGCAGGCCCCCACTCATGTCCCACCCATGTCCCCCTGCACCCCCACCCCCCAGCAGTGAGGGGCACCTGCCAGCAGGCCCCACTCATGTCCCACTCATGTCCCCCTGCACCCCACCCCCCAGCAGTGATGGGCACCTGCCAGCAGGCCCCCACTCATGTCCCCCAGCACCCCCACCCTCCAGCAGTGATGGGCACCTGCCAGCAGGCCCCACTCATGTCCCCCTGCACCTCCATCCCCCAGCAGTGATGGGCACCAGCCAGCAGGCCCCCACTCATGTCCCACCCATGTCCCCCTGCACCCCCACCCCCCAGCAGTGAGGGGCACCTGCCAGCAGGCCCCCACTCATGTCCCACTCATGTCCCCCTGCACCCCCACCCCCCAGCAGTGATGGGCACGTGCCAGCAGGCCCCCACTCATGTCCCCCAGCACCCCCACCCCCCAGCAGTGATGGGCACCTGCCAGCAGGCCCCCACTCATGTCCCCTAGCACCCCCACCCCCCAGCAGTGAGGGGCACCTGCCAGCAGGCCCCCACTCATGTCCCACTCATGTCCCCCTGCACCCCCACCCCCCAGCAGTGATGGGCACCTGCCAGCAGGCCCCCACTCACGTCCCCCTGCATCCCCACCCCCCAGCAGTGATGGGCACCTGCCAGCAGGCCCCCACTCATGTCCCACTCATGTCCCCCTGCACCACCACCCCCCAGCAGTGATGGGCACCTGCCAGCAGGCCCCCACTCATGTCCCCCAGCACCCCCACCCCCCAGCAGTGATGGGCACCTGCCAGCAGGCCCCCACTTATGTCCCCCAGCACCCCCACACCCCAGCAGTGAGGGGCACCTGCCAGCAGGCCCCCACTCATGTCCCACTTATGTCCCCCAGCACCCCCACCCCCCAGCAGTGAGGGGCACCTACCAGCAGGCCCCCACTCATGTCCCACTCATGTCCCCCTACACCCCCACCCACCAGCAGTGAAGGGCACCTGCCAGCAAGCCCCTACTCATGTCCCCCAGCACCCCCCACCCTCCAGCAGTGATGGGCACCTGCCAGCAGGCCCCCACTCATGTCCCACCCATGTCCCCCTGCACCCCCACCCCCCAGCAGTGAGGCGCACCTGCCAGCAGGCCCCCACTCATGTCCCACTCATGTCCCCCTGCACCCCACCCCCCAGCAGTGATGGGCACCTGCCAGCAGGCCCCCACTCATGTCCCCCAGCACCCCCACCCCCCAGCAGTGATGGGCTCCTGCCAGCAGGCCCCACTCATGTCCCCCTGCACCCACATCCCCCAGCAGTGATGGGCACCAGCCAGCAGGCCCCCACTCATGTCCCACCCATGTCCCCCTGCACCCCCACGCCCCAGCAGTGAGGGGCACCTGCCAGCAGGCCCCCACTCATATCCCACTCATGTCCCCCTGCACCCCCACCCCCCAGCAGTGATGGTCACCTGCCAGCAGGCCCCCACTCATGTCCCCCAGCACCCCCACCCCCCAGCAGTGATGGGCACCTGCCAGCAGGCCCCACTCATGTCCCCCTGCACCCCCATCCTCCAGCAGTGATGGGCACCAGCCAGCAGGCCCCCACTCATGTCCCCTAGCACCCCTACCCCCCAGCAGTGAGGGGCACCTGCCAGCAGGCCCCCACTCATGTTTCCCAGCACCCCCACCCCCCACAGTGATGGGCCCTGCCAGCAGGCTCCCACTCAGGTCCCCCTGCACCCCCATCCCCCAGCAGTGATGGGCACCTGCCAGCAGGCCCCCACTTATGTCCCCCAGCACCCTCCAGCAGTGAGTGGCACCTGCCAGCAGGCCCCCACTCATGTCACACTCATGTCCCCCTGCACCCCCACCCCCCAGCAGTGAGGGGCACCTGCCAGCAGGCCCCCACTCATGTCCCACTCATGTCCCCCTGCACCCCCACCCCCCAGCAGTGAGGGGCACCTGCCAGCAGGCCCCCACTCATGTCCCCCAGCACCCCCACCCCCAAGCAGTGATGGGCACCTGCCAGCAGGCCCCCACTCATGTCCCCCTGCACCCCATCCCCTAGAAGTGATGGCCACCTGCCAGCAGGCCCCCACTCATGATCCCCCAGCACCCCCACCCCCAGCTGTGAGGGGCACCTGCCAGCAGGCTCCCACTCATGTCCCACTCATGTCCCCCTGCACCCCCACCCCCCAGCAGTGAGGGGCACCTGCCAGCAGGCCCCCACGCATGTCCCACTCATGTCCCCCTGCACCCCCACCCCCCAGCAGTGATGGGCACCTGCCAGCAGGCCCCCACTCACGTCCCCCTGCATCCCCACCCCCCAGCAGTGATGGGCACCTGCCAGCAGGCCCCCACCCATGTCCCACTCATGTCCCCCTGCACCACCACCCCCCAGCAGTGATGGGCACCTGCCAGCAGGCCCCCACTCATGTCCCCCACCACCCCCACCCCCCAGCAGTGATGGGCACCTGCCAGCAGGCCCCCACTTATGTCCCCCAGCACCCCCACCCCCCAGCAGTGAGGGGCACCTGCCAGCAGGCCCCCACTCATGTCCCACTTATGTCCCCCAGCACCCCCACCCCCCAGCAGTGAGGGGCACCTGCCAGCAGGCCCCCACTCATGTCCCACTCATGTCCCCCTACACCCCCACCCACCAGCAGTGGAGGGCACCTGCCAGCAAGCCCCTACTCATGTCCCCCAGCACCCCCACCCTCCAGCAGTGATGGGCACCTGCCAGCAGGCCCCCACTCATGTCCCACCCATGTCCCCCTGCACCCCCACCCCCCAGCAGTGAGGGGCACCTGCCAGCAGGCCCCCACTCATGTCCCACTCATGTCCCCCTGCACCCCACCCCCCAGCAGTGATGGGCACCTGCCAGCAGGCCCCCACTCATGTCCCCCAGCACCCCCACCCTCCAGCAGTGATGGGCACCTGCCAGCAGGCCCCACTCATGTCCCCCTGCACCTCCATCCCCCAGCAGTGATGGGCACCAGCCAGCAGGCCCCCACTCATGTCCCACCCATGTCCCCCTTCACCCCCACCCCCCAGCAGTGAGGGGCACCTGCCAGCAGGCCCCCACTCATGTCCCACTCATGTCCCCCTGCACCCCCACCCCCCAGCAGTGATGGGCACGTGCCAGCAGGCCCCCACTCATGTCCCCCAGCACCCCCACCCCCCAGCAGTGATGGGCACCTGCCAGCAGGCCCCCACTCATTCCCCTAGCACCCCCACCCCCCAGCAGTGAGGGGCACCTGCCAGCAGGCCCCCACTCATGTCCCACTCATGTCCCCCTGCACCCCCACCCCCCAGCAGTGATGGGCACCTGCCAGCAGGCCCCCACTCACGTCCCCCTGCATCCCCACCCCCCAGCAGTGATGGGCACCTGCCAGCAGGCCCCCACTCATGTCCCACTCATGTCCCCCTGCACCACCACCCCCCAGCAGTGATGGGCACCTGCCAGCAGGCCCCCACTCATGTCCCCCAGCACCCCCACCCCCCAGCAGTGATGGGCACCTGCCAGCAGGCCCCCACTTATGTCCCCCAGCACCCCCACACCCCAGCAGTGAGGGGCACCTGCCAGCAGGCCCCCACTCATGTCCCACTTATGTCCCCCAGCACCCCCACCCCCCAGCAGTGAGGGGCACCTACCAGCAGGCCCCCACTCATGTCCCACTCATGTCCCCCTACACCCCCACCCACCAGCAGTGAAGGGCACCTGCCAGCAAGCCCCTACTCATGTCCCCCAGCACCCCCCACCCTCCAGCAGTGATGGGCACCTGCCAGCAGGCCCCCACTCATGTCCCACCCATGTCCCCCTGCACCCCCACCCCCCAGCAGTGAGACGCACCTGCCAGCAGGCCCCCACTCATGTCCCACTCATGTCCCCCTGCACCCCACCCCCCAGCAGTGATGGGCACCTGCCAGCAGGCCCCCACTCATGTCCCCCAGCACCCCCACCCCCCAGCAGTGATGGGCTCCTGCCAGCAGGCCCCACTCATGTCCCCCTGCACCCACATCCCCCAGCAGTGATGGGCACCAGCCAGCAGGCCCCCACTCATGTCCCACCCATGTCCCCCTGCACCCCCACGCCCCAGCAGTGAGGGGCACCTGCCAGCAGGCCCCCACTCATATCCCACTCATGTCCCCCTGCACCCCCACCCCCCAGCAGTGATGGGCACCTGCCAGCAGGCCCCCACTCATGTCCCCCAGCACCCCCACCCCCCAGCAGTGATGGGCACCTGCCAGCAGGCCCCACTCATGTCCCCCTGCACCCCCATCCTCCAGCAGTGATGGGCACCAGACAGCAGGCCCCCACTCATGTCCCCTAGCACCCCTACCCCCCAGCAGTGAGGGGCACCTGCCAGCAGGCCCCCACTCATGTTTCCCAGCACCCCCACCCCCCACAGTGATGGGCCCTGCCAGCAGGCTCCCACTCAGGTCCCCCTGCACCCCCATCCCCCAGCAGTGATGGGCACCTGCCAGCAGGCCCCCACTTATGTCCACCAGCACCCTCCAGCAGTGAGCGGCACCTGCCAGCAGGCCCCCACTCATGTCCCACTCATGTCCCCCTGCACCCCCACCCCCCAGCAGTGAGAGGCACCTGCCAGCATGCCCCCACTCATGTCCCACTCATGTCCCCCTGCACCCCCACCCCCCAGCAGTGATGGGCACCTGCCAGCAGGCCACCACTCATGTCCCCCTGCATCCCCACCCTCCAGCAGTGATGGGCACCTGCCAGCAGGCCCCCACTCATGTCCCACTCATGTCCCTCTGCACCACCACCCCCCAGCAGTGATGGGCACCTGCCAGCAGGCCTCCACTCATGTCCCCCATCACCTCCACCCCCCAGCAGTGATGGGCACCTGTCAGCAGGCCCCCACTATGTCCCCCAGCAGCCCCACCCCCCAGCAGTGAGGGGCACCTGCCAGCAGGCCCCCGCTCATGTCCCACTCATGTCCCCGTACACCCCCACCTACCAGCAGTGATGGGCACCTGCCAGCAGGCCCCCACTCACGTCCCCCTGCATCCCCACCCCCCAGCAGTGATGGGCACCTGCCAGCAGGCACCCACTCATGTCCCACTCATGTCCCCCTGCACCACCACCCCCCAGCAGTGATGGGCACCTGCTAGCAGGCCCCCACTCATGTCCCCCAGCACCCCCACCCCCCAGCAGTGATGGGCACCTGCCAGCAGGTCCCCACTTATGTCCCCCAGCACCCCCACCCCCCAGCAGTGAGGGGCACCTGCCAGCAGGCCCCCACTCATGTCCCCCAGCACCCCCACCCCCCAGCAGTGAGGGGCCCCTGCCAGCAGGCCCCCACTCATGTCCCCCTACACCCCCACCCACCAGCAGTGAAGGGCACCTGCCAACAAGCCCCTACTCATGTCCCCCAGCACCCCCACCCTCCAGCAGTGATGGGCACCTGCCAGCAGGCCCCCGCTCATGTCCCACCCATGTCCCCCTGCACCCCCACCCCCCAGCAGTGAGGGACACCTGCCAGCAGGCCCCCACTCATGTCCCACTCATGTCCCCCTGCACCCCCACCCCCCAGCAGTGATGGGCACCTGCCAGCAGGCCCCACTCATGTCCCCCAGCACCCCCACCCCCAGCAGTGATGGGCACCTGCCAGCAGGCCCCACTCATGTCCCCCTGCATCCCCATCCTCCAGCAGTGATGGGCACCAGCCAGCAGGCTCCAACTCAATGCCCCCTAGCACCCCCACCCCCCAGCAGTGAGAGGCACCTGCCAGCAGGCCCCCACTCATGTTTCCCAGCACCCCCACCCCCCAGCAGTGATGGGCACCTGCCAGCAGGCTCCCACTCATGTCCCCCTGCACCCCCATCCCCCAGCAGTGATGGGCACCTGCCAGCAGGCCCCCACTTATGTCCCCCAGCACCCTCCAGCAGTGAGCGGCACCTGCCAGCAGGCCCCCACTCATGTCCCACTCATGTCCCCCTGCACCCCCACCCCCCAGCAGTGAGGGGCACCTGCCAGCAGGCCCCCACTCATGTCCCACTCATGTCCCCCTGCACCCCCACCCCCCAGCAGTGATGGGCACCTGCCAGCAGGCCCCACTCATGTCCCCCTGCATCCCCACCCTCCAGCAGTGATGGGCACCTGCCAGCAGGCCCCCACTCATGTCCCACTCATGTCCCTCTGCACCACCACCCCCCCGCAGTGATGGGCACCTGCCAGCAGGCCCCCACTCATGTCCCCCAGCACCTCCACCCCCCAGCAGTGATGGGCACCTGCCAGCAGGCCCCCACTATGTCCCCCAGCAGCCCCACCCCCCAGCAGTGAGGGGCACCTGCCAGCAGGCCCCCGCTCATGTCCCACTCATGTCCCCGTACACCCCCACCCACCAGCAGTGATGGGCACCTGCCAGCAGGCCCCCACTCATGTCCCACTCATGTCCCCCCACCCACTCACCCACCCAGCAGTGACATGTCCATCTCATGACACAAACCAAAAGTCAACTATGTACATCAACACATGTCCATCACACGCACACACACACACACACAGGTTGCCATTGATTGAGTAAACCCACATGTCAACATGCATGAACCCAATGAGTGAATCTCACACATTGAAGTAAAAGATCAAAATGTATTAACATGAAAACCAATTGAAAGTACTTAAAGCATAAAATAATGGCAAACATGAAATGAAATGCATGTCCAAATAAAAAAAAAAAATCCTCAAAAAAACCCAAGTAATCCAAAAGAAAAATGGCCAAAACTCTCTATCCACCAAACCAAATCCAAATGAAACGCAAAAAGGTAAATCCATTGATCCATGGTGAAATGAAATTAAAATGTCCAAATAAATCCAATGTGCAACTATGTACAATCCAATTTTCAAGGGTCCATGAGGCCAACGAAACAGATGAAACCTATCTAATAACCTACCTAACAAAAAAACTATTTACAAAAGGGTGAGGCATAGTCCAAAAGCCCCAAAATAAAAAAAAGAAAACCTAACACTATAAACTATTTACAATGGCGACCAGCAAGTCCTGCGGCTCACTTAGTGATGTTTTCAGCCAGGGCATCATCGAACTCCATGTATATTTGCTGGAGGCGGGCCTCTGTCCTGGCCCCGAGGTCTCGCAGGGAGGCACTCATGGCCTGTTCCAACTCCCTGCGAGTCACCTCGAGGCACTTTGTCTGCCTCAACGCCCGACGCATAGAGAACTCCGCCCTGACCATGGTGAGCTGCGCCTCTTCCGCCCGCCGCCGCTCCGCACCTATACGCTGGCCCAACCACAGCCACACAGAAGACACATCCATTCCAGGGTCCTCCTGCCCTCTGGCCGATGCCTGCCCCCCTGATGTCGATAGCCCCGAGCCATCATTGCTCCCACCTAGAGCCTACTCATGCTGCTGCTGCTGCTGTCTATGTGCCCTGTCCGATGATGCCTGCACATCCTCCATCAGCTGGTCTCCAGTTGTGGTGTCCACCCCTGCTGGTCCGCCGACTCCCGACTGTGGCAGGGATGGGATCTCAACCAAGCTGGCTGTGTTGGTCAGGCCAGGTCCACAGGGGGCCCTGGTGGAATCTGGGCCGGAAGACGGTAGGGAGAACGACTGGCGCATAGTCTCCACAGAGGAGGAGAGGCCCGCCAGAGTGCGCGTCACATGTAGGAACCCACCGACCAGGGCCCCTCCCAACAGTGCCACGTCGTGACAAAGCTGTTTGTGATGGCGTGCGTTCTCCACCCAGGAAGAATGCACGTCATCACAAATGTCACCCGTGCGCAACGCGACACCAATCAGGACGGAGCCCATACGGTCATGGGACCCCTCGTCCGCAGGTAGTGGAGAGGCAGATAACATTGCCCTCTCCCCTGCGGACGGGCCTGGGACGGGGCATCCCTGCTGGTGCATGGTGGTGCAGTCACAGGGTCAAGGACAGGGACATGCACAGGCCCCTCTGCGGTGACCTGTGCTGCCTCCTGACCCTGGCCCTGGACTGCACCACTTGCACCAGTGGTACTACCCCCACCAGGCCCCATGTGCGGCTCAGGAGCGGGCTCCTCCTCCTCTGTGGAGACCACCAACCTGGATGTCTCCATACCGTCTTCCGCCATTGCAAGCCCCTTGGGGGCTCACCCGGCCCTTCCGCCACAGCCGTAGTGGCAGATGCAGCACCAGCCCCGTCGCTCCCAGATGATGGCAAGCCCTGGGAGGGTGGCTGGGCCTTGCGTGGCCGCCCAGTGGAGGCATCCCCGCTGCTTGGCTCCACACCGCCGTCTCCGCCCTCTTCTTCACCTGACACTGCATAGAGGGAGACACAGAACACAAGCATCAGTGTACAGTACAATATTCCCCTAGACAGGAAGCAATAACACATGAGTGGCAGTGCCTAACGTCACTTCCATCATGTCCCTCCGCAACACATGGGTGAATGCAACACACATGCATAAACAGGCATGGCGCCTGCAATCAACATCGGCATCATGTACAAGGGCTGTTATTAATCAAAATTTTGGCTTCAAACTCACATGCATCATGGCTCACACTGATCCCATGCACACACATCACCGGAGGATCATGCATCATGCCTTGTACACCACAGACACAGTAGATAGACACAGTGCATAACACTGTGACTGCACTGCATGAGTGAATGTACACATCATCACGGACATGTGTCATGAATCCATGGCATAGAGGGCGCTAGAGAGCTGTCCAAGATGGCGGCCTTCCAGTGAGCTCTGTGTAGCTCATGCACCAATCCTGAAGAATCGCAGCGTCTGTGGTGTTAGAAACGCCATCCAGTGTCACCAGCAAACTCACGGAGCAGAGTGGTACAAAACACATCTACCGGCCGGGGCTTGCCAAATTGCCCAGATATTCAGCGGAGAAGTGCCTCCCCCTTTCCCTGAGCGGGGTCCGGGCCTCCAGCCGTAATCCATCAGATCTCTGCGACGTGAATGGCCCGCCACGCAACAACCCGACGTCCGGGGGAAAGGATCACCCAGAGAGCTACGGTCGCATCCTGCTGGTGGATCCAGGCCACCGCGGCACACTGTCATACAGCGGTACCCGGAATCAGGGGGGACCGACACAAAACGCATCTTCCAGCCAGTGAGTGGCGGACCCCTGCGAGGCGAGTGGCCCGCTACGCTGCAGCCCATTCATCCGGATGGCAACGGACACTTGCTGCTGGCGGGTCCAGGCCTTTTCAGCGCACTCCTGTTCTTGTGGCATCGGCATCCAGAAGGGCCCCGGAGAGCAAAGAAAGCCGGCGCGGAGTAAGCGCCCCCCAGCCGGTGGTCTGCGGGCCTGCTGTGGGGGGGAGCGTCCAGTGAACATTCGGCAGGCGCCGGGCACGTCCCACCGGCAGAGCCGCGCCATCAGAGCGCACCGCAGTGCATGTGGAGGCACCGCACGGGAGGGCCTTGAAGGTTGCGGAGGAACAGCGCTGGGTGCAGGGGGGCTCTGCACCACCCGGGGAGACACAGGTAGGAGTGCCCCCACGGCTTTGCAAAACACCCGCCTGTGGGTCGTGCGCCCGTGCAGCCCCAGTCCTCCTGTGTGATGCGTGGTTAGCAGCTGGCCTCAAGAGCTCCTGTCACCCCCACGACCTTGCCCCCAGGGCCGGAGAGACCTCTACCATGGCCAGACCACCCTGCAACGTTCAGGAGGTGTAGCTGCACAACATAAAAACTGTGTAGTCAACAGAAAGCCAGATCGCAGCACCCCAAGGCAACACGGGCGACCGCAGGCAGTGACTGTACCACACCGTTCCTAGCAGGCACACCTGGCAGGGAACCCACGTAGCAGGAGGCATCTCTAAATTGCGGCTCTGCGCTCTGCGCTCACCTGCACAGTCTCCAAGAACACAACTTGGACTAGTTCACAACACATCCTCGAGGTGCTCTAAAATGCAGACCTAGACTATCCTGCCCAAGCCCAGAGAGATCGGCCCGACCCCCTGGCGCATCCACAACACAGCTCGTCCCATAGCTGACACAAACTCCCCATTCAGAGGTGAGTCTTGGAACCTAGATCTCCCACAGTGGACAACACCATCAGCATCAGCTGCTGCTCGGCGTCCAGGTCCCGCACTCTCCAGGGTCCACGTGCGCCGCGGCAGAGCCGCGCTGTTCCCTGCCATAGAACTACCCACCCCACCAATAACAGTGCGACAAGTCCTCAGGCATAAGCTCAGTCGCCCAGTTACCAGCCTTGAACCATTCCCAGCACAAAGCCTGAGAGGAAAACAACTGGATCAGCACAAACAATGGGGAAGACAGACAAATCGCAAAGAAAATTGAACTTTGAAACTTTGAAACCAGCTCCTCCTCCAAGGCATCAAACCCCAACAGTAGACCACAATCACCTACACAAGTGCCCCCCCAGGAGGAAGAAGGAACGCACGATTTCGATATCAGAGAAATCCTACTAGACCTGAAAGCGGGAATTGGAGGTCTGGGTAGCAAACTGGATACGCTCTCCGCAAAAGTTGACCAGCTCCAACATTGATGAGACAAGCACGCAGAAAGACTTGACACAGTGGAGCAGCGAGTGTCAGTCCTGGACGACGGAGCTACATCCCTAACCTACAGAGTTTCTGCACTAGAAACGCAAATGAAAATCGTATGCGCAAAGAACGAAGATTTGGAGGGACGTTCCCACAGGAACAATATTAGAATTGTCGGGGTTAGAGAACAACAACTCAAGACTAAAATGGAAGAGCACGTGGCGAAAATTTGCACTGAACTATTCGAAGTGGAGAGCCTATCTAAACTATTTGTGATAGAAAGAGCACATAGAATTCCCAACACTAGATCAATTCCGGGAGAGAACCCTCGGCCCATCATTGCATCATGAATTACAAAGACCGCAACACAATACTAAGGATGGCCAGGGAAAAAGGTGAACTTCAATTCGAAGGAGATACGATTCAATTCTTCCCGGATTTCTCCCAGGCAGTCCAGACACAAAGAAGATAGTTCACAGCCGTAAAACGCAGATTGCAAAACAATCAAATACAATACTCAATGCTCTTCCCAGCAAAGCTCCGTATTCAACATGAAGGCAGAACCCAGTTCTTTAACACGCCAGAAGAAACCAGCGACTACCTAAATCTTGCCGGATTCAAACCTCCGTCAAACAGTGGTAGACCACAAAGAAGAGACCGGATGAGGACAGACCCGCCATAAAACTACACCGTAGGAAACACTAAACAAAGGTATTGTGGCACCACGAACTTCATGAAACAACCACCACAGACCCAATCTATATCAGTAGCATGGAACCACCTGCTCTTGGGTAGCTACCAGCGCCCCGTCCCTCTTGGCAGGCTACTAGCACCCCTAGCGCAGCTATGTTTACAGTTTTGTTTTTAAGGGGGGGCTTACCATGGGCCAGTTGGGGGTTGCCCACATCAGGGAGGGAACCGAGTTCTACAAGATCGCCTTATTCCCCCCACTCTCATCCCACACCAGTCACACTGCGCATTGCTGATCACTCGGAAGACATGCCCTTCAGACACCTACATGGATCGAGATACCAGTCTCGCCCTCACATCCTGTCAAGTAAGAACCTACCTGGCACCCTGGATGACAGTGACAACATTTAAAATCGCCACCTGGAACATCCGTGGCGGTAACCAACCAGCGAAGAATGGAAGAATTTTCCAGTATCTCCACAGACACAAAATCAATATCGCCATACTCCAGGAAACCCATCTTCTGCCAGCGTCGGAACTTCAGTGGGCCAAATCCTGGGGGTGCCATAGGTATTTCTCATTGTACTCATCCTATGCCAGAGGGGTTGCAATCTTGATTGACAGAAAGACGAACCTTAGCCTAATTGACTCGCAGAAAGACTCTGAGGGAAGGGCCCTGCTGGTGAGAGGGATAATCGCAGGGAGGGAAGTTGTGATTGTAAACTCCTACGCTCCAAATACTGATTGTCCTGACAATTTCAACTGGGTGATGTCCCAACTTGGAAAGATCAATACAGCAACCATTATATGGGGAGCTGACCTCAACACACCAATTGACCCCAAACTCGATAAATCCCACAACACAACTGGGAACCCGTCCAGAGCCAGCACTCAAGTTCGAGAGATATGCCAAGCGTTTGATCTTTCGGACACACAGAGATACCATAACCGCGATGCGAGAGACTTCACATTTTACTCACCCATCCACAACACCAGCTCCCGGATTGATTACATCATGGCATCCACCCACTGTCCGTTCTCATGGGGAATGAGTCAAATCCTACCACGCACATTCTCCGACCACTCGATGGTCACACTTGAGGCCACCCTAGAAGGCACGACAGTTCCAGGACTGAGCTGGAGATTCAAGCCGGCTCACTTTCGGATGCTGTCTTCGCAGCTGAACTACGTCAAGAAATAATAGCCTTCATAGAGATAAATCAAGGCTCTGTCGATTCGACCAGCACCATATGGGAAGCACTAAAGTGCTTTGTGCGAGGAATATGCCTGGCCAAAGAAAACGGAATATTAAAGCTAATCCGTTGAGAGCTCTCTGATAGTGAACAACGTCTAAAGGCACTAGAGCTGAGAGCCTCCACAACACTAAACCCTCAAATCCAGGCAGAGTTGAAAGAAGAACTCCTTAAGTACAGGGGAACAACCGAAAGGGAACTAAAATTCCTCAGCCGCAACCATCAAATCTGACAATACGGAGAAGGACAGAAGCCTGGAGCACTGTTGGCTCGGCTTTTATCAATAGACAAAACCCCAACCCGTGTGGAATGCATTAAAGATGCACATGGGCAGCTGGTATACTGAGAAGAGGATATCGGCAACACATTCCGTGACTTCTATCAGAACCTGTACAGTTCCCGGGGTAACTCAGACTTGAAATCTCTAGAAGAGTATCTCGATGACGCCGAGATGTACTGGGTGGAGGCAGACCTGCAAGAACCACTAAACGCACCAATAACTGAAGAAGAAATATTGGATGCAATAAAGTCCCTTCCGAGCTCCAAAGCGCCGGGACCAGACAGGCTCATCGGAGAGTTCTATAAGGTTCACGCGACTATCCTGGTGCCTCTCCTGCTCGCGTCTATGAGGAATCTATTGAGCGAGGAAGCCTTCCCCCCACGCTACGTGAAGCTAATATAATTGTGCTGCACAAAAACAGGCAAACCCGCAGATGAATGTGCATCATTCAGGCCGATTTCTCTGATCAACCTGGACAATAAAATCCTTGCAAAATTTCTCGCATCACAGCTTCTCGTTCTTATGCCGGCTCTAGTAATTGGAGATCAAGCCGAATTCATCCCGGGACGCAGCACTACCTATGGCATAAGACGGCTGTTCAGTGTTATCGAGGCCCTGGACCTGACACAGCAGGCAATAGCAGTGCTTCTCGATGCTGAGAAGGCATTTGATTCTGTGGAATGGCCTTTCATGCTAGCAACGCTTACACAAATGGGCTTTGGCAACTTCTTCATTAAGTTAGTGTCTCTGTTGTATAATGACCCTCGGACTTATATCACTCTAGGTAACACTAGGTCCTCGAGCATAGCATTAGAGCGTGGAACGAGGCAGGGATGCCCACTTTCGGCCCGGATCTTTGCCCTCATCATGGAACCCTTGGCTTCGAGACTACGGGAATTCCAAATACATAGGGGTCTTAAACTAGGTCCTCACAAATTGATTGTCTCCCTTTACGCCGATGACGTTATACTGTTCGTCGGCGACCCCCAAGAGAACCTCAACCCTGTAATGCGTGAAGTGATAAGGTTTGGTCAAATGTCGGGCCTTAAAATTAACCACTCCAAATCTGTAGTATTTCCCTTGACCCCTAATACGACTGAATTTGTAGACGATCATGGTTTTAAATGGGAAAACACGAGGTCGCGCTACATGGGGATATATATGTCACGCAATCACCATGTGATATATAAAGATAACTATGTTTCCGCGCTGAACGCCATCCAAGACCGAATAAATAGGTGGAAGACGCTTCCACTAACGCTGTGGGGCAGAACCTCCTTGACGAAGATGATCATTCTCACTAAGCTTCTGTATTTGTTCACTAATATTCCGCTACTACTCCCCAGATCATTTCTCCTGAAAGTCAAGTCTGCAGTTCTGGAACATCTGTGGGCAGGTAAACCTGCACGCGTTGCGTATAGCACCCTAGTTCTACCAACGTCAAAAGGTGGTCTAGCGCTCCCGGACATAGAAAAATACTATTGGGCAGCCCAGGCTAATTTTCTGAGCTACTGGTACATGTCCCATTTCGTTCGCCCACATGTGCAGGTGGAACGAGCCCTTGCCTCACCGGACTTGCTCAGTGCCCTTATTATAAGTCAAATCCCAGTCCCGCATAACACGCTAAACACAGTCCTATCCACATATGCAATCTGGAAAAAGATGGCTGTTAAATACGGCGTGACCGTAAGATATTCCCCTTTATTGCCAATCAGATTCATCCCGGGCATCCCACTCACGAATGAAAAGGTTTTCTTAATATGGGCCGATAAGGTAAATATCCACTCCTTCGGAGACCTCTTCCCGGGGGGCTCCTTCCTCACCCCACAAATGGCCAAAGACAGAGGCAGAAACACCTCCCTAGACACCTTCCTCTACTTTAGACTACGCCACACCCTACACAAATTGTTCCCTCATTTCCTAAACAACCCACTACATGGGATCTGTTACACAACACCATCCAGGCGCAGGGAGAGGGGAGGCTGGTTTTGCTGCTTTACAAATCCCTAGTGGCAGACACCGGGTCACCTAATCCTAAAACAGAGCAAAAATGGGAATCTGCCATTCAGGAATCAATAAACACAGATGACTGGTCTTATATCCTGCGTCAAACTCAAAAAGTCACAATAAATACACGCTATAAACTAATACACTTCAACTTTGTACACCAAACATACTACACCCCAGTTAAGAAGCACCAGCACCATCCAGAAGCATCGGCCCAATGCGGGCGATGTGCGGCGCCACACGCAGATTTCTTTCACCTAGCATGGGACTGTCCGGGAATCCAGCGCTTCTGGGTTTCAGTTTTAAAAATAATTGCGGACATCATAGGCAAACAGGAGACCCCACTGCCATTAGCGGCCCTTCTTGGCCTCACTAGACACCTACAACCCGCATCCCGTAAACTAGCAGCCCTTCTTCTGGTGCTGGCCCGAAGACGAATCGCCATGGCATGGAGCCGCGGCCCACTACCAAAAATGGAAGACTGGAGGTACGACATAACATACTGTCAGGATGTAGAGAGTGAATTTATAAGAACCCTTCCTTTACATGTTCGCCCCCCTGACATCTGGGGGCAGTATGTCGCATATCTGCTAAATAGTACTGTATCATCTGATTCCGAAACCCCCTGAACTTGTATATTTCTGACCTCAATCGAGTCGTTATTAAGCAAAGAATGTATTGATATTTGTTTTGTGGGCACGGGAGGGGGGAGCGGCTTTGTGGACGAACTCGTTAGTGGGTAATGTTATATAATTCCTTTTCTTGTCCTTTCCTTCTCTTTCCTTTCTTCCTCTTCTCTTTCCCCTCCTTTCCCTCTTTTGTTGTTTGGAGGGTGCACCATGTTGGCGCAAATGTATATCGATGGTATGAAAAGCTCAAAAAATAAAGTTTAAAATAAAAAAATGAATCCATGGCGTATCGAAGTCACAGACACACTTCTCAGACACACACACATGTGCACCATACATGTACATGACAGCAGCACCCATCCCTCACACCCCCACCATGTGCAAGAACAGACACTGGCATGCTTTCATGTGTGCATTTGCCATACAGCTCCCCATGCTGAATTGGAACTCATGCACCAACCATGTGGTTCGCACATTACTGGTCTCACATGCATGACCATGATGTCCCTGCACACACACATCCATACATGGCCCATGTCACACATACAGGCAAGTATCAGACTACGAGCACACTGCAACATGCCCTGTCTCACACACCAGTGCTTGGCCACTTACCGCTCAACTCCAGACAGGTCTTCCTCTGAAGGATCTAGGCGTGGAGCGCTGGGCATACGTGTTCCAGGACCCTCATCTGGATGTCACTCATGCTGACCTGGCCCCCCTCCGCGAGGCGCCGGGCCTTGTGGAGGGTCCTGGACCTGAAGTCCTCCCAGTGCTTCTTGACGTGCTTGATGTCGCGGGTTGCCACCCCCTCTGTGTTGATGGCAACCACTACGTCGTCCCAGATCCTCTCCCGTCCTTCCTTGTCAGCGCGTGATGTTCCAAAGAGGACATCATAATGCCCCAGGACATGCTCCACCAGGACACTTCCTTCACACTGAAGCTGGTGGCCCTCTACCTCTCTGGCTGGGGGTCGACAGTGGTCTCAGATGGTGTTTGCCGCGACATGGCGACCCCCGAGGCAGGCGTGGGTGGGCAACTGGGTCCTGGGGCTGGGCTGTGGAGCGATGGTATCCCAGTCGGGAGTCTCCTGTTCCAGCAGGGGTGGACACAGCAACTGGAACCCTGGCTGATGTGCAGGCACCAAATAGCAGGACACGTGGGCAGCAGGCAGGAAGGCAGCAGCAGATGGCAGGTGGGAGCGTGCTCGGGGCTCTGGGGGGCAGTAATTCAGCCTTCTGGGCAGGAGCATGGTCTTCCGTGTGTTGTTGCGTGGCCAGCTTGATACGGAGTGATTTGGCACATGAAATCTTGCACGTCTGTGTGTAATTCAAGGAAAGGCCCTTAGCACGTAAGCGCGTCTGTGACGTTACGCGCGCGGGCGTTTCCCTCGTGACGTGGGCATAGTGGCTCATGGCGCGTGAAAAAACTGCACGTCTGCGTGTGAATGCATGTAATCCGAGGAAAGGGCCTACGCTTATGTGACGTGACGCGCGCGGGTGTTTTCCCTCAACAAGGGTGCATGTTCATCGTACACGTCCAAAAACTGCACGTCCGAGTGTCAGCTCATGTAATTGGAGGAAAGGGCCTTAGCGCGTACACGCGTAAGTGACGTTGTACGTGTGGGCCGCTTTAAAAGGTGCGTGTAGGACCCCATTTCCTTGTACGTGCTTTTCGTGGAGAGCGAGTGGGTGAATTCTGTACTTCTTGTCGGTTCACACGCGATTACTTCACAGTGTTTCAAGTTCGTACTCCCATTTTTTTTGTTGGGCCTGTTTCCTCAAACAGCGTTCACCGTTCACCTCTTCTTTTGTCCTGTCTTCTCAGACAGCGTACAATTCTTCTTTTGGCGGGGGTGGTGCCAACGCGCACACGCGCGTCTTTTTCACATTCTTTTTCCAGGCAGACAGTGAGTCGCGCTCGTATTTACCAACTGTGCCCCATGGTTATGGGAAATGTAGCTGACACCATCCCAGCTCAGCCCTTGTTCGACCAGCCCATTGTGGCACCTGAACTGGCACAGGATGACTCCCAGGCTGACTTCCAGGTCAGCAAGTCTAAGCCACGTGTGGTGGTGCAAGTTGGTGTCACCAGGCCATGTGGATCTGGGGCAGCGATGTCATCTGCTGCCCCAAGTAGGCAGGGTGGAGAGGCTGCAGGGGCAGCTGCAGCTCTATCCACCCCAGCTCTGAGTCTCCCAGCCGGGACAGCGTCGGTCCAGGTCCATCAAACCGACATTGCCCCTGCCAACATTATACTTCAGCCAATGCCTGCACCAAGACCTATGGTCATTGTGCATTCGCACACTCCTAGTACCCAGTCCACCGGCTCTTCTGCCCCTACTGACCAGAGCGGCGTAAGTCACTCAGGCTCTGCTCCACCTTTGAAAAAGAGGAAGAAGGGTGCTCTGGCACTACAGGCTGAGACCCCAGACACGGCTACACACTCCGGCATGTCAAGGAAGCCTAGCTTTAATGACGCCGAACTTGATGCACTTGTGGCCTATGTGTCGGCACATAGCCGCAAAATGGTGTTGACTGCAGGGTGCAAGACCAAACCTGGTCAATGTAGGGCACACTGGCAGACCATCGCAGACCGCATAAGTGCCCTTGGATTTGTGAGGCGCACAGCTGATGATTGCTACAAGCGGTGGAATGACCTGAAACGCAGAGCAAAGAACAAGCTGGCCTCACATCATGCCGCTACTCTGGTGACTGGCGGTGGGTCTCCACCAGAGGACAATGAACTCACTGAACATGAGTCTGTTGCCTGGACCTTCGTCACAGAGGAACAGATCCAAGGTATGGGAGACCTACCTGATTACAACGCATTGTCCGGTGAGTGCCCATGCATGTGTGTGTAATCCATGCGTATGTTGTTTGGGTGACGGGTTCTGATTGAATACGAGGTGAGGGTGTGTACTCCTGAGTGTTATGGGTCACCCATGTGCTTCCTCCAATACATTCACGTGCCTTTGATTTGGGTATGACAGTATCCCTTCTGCCCATAGTAGCCAATTAGCCCCACATTACTGCTGTTGCCCTTGAACTATCATCTTGCAACAACATTGTTCTGATTTTTTCTGTGTTCATTCAGGCTGATCGTTTAGATCATCCCATTTTTCATATGCTTTTTTCATCCCTAATGCCACATATGTGACATGCTTCTGTCATTGTTTACACCCCACATTGTGCCACATTAGTTACCTGGTTATGTGAATGATTAGACCATTCAGGGCGAGAGAGTATTGGCCTGCTGAATTTTATTTGTAGGGCCTGTTTGCATGTGGAACATGATAGTTGTTTCCTGTCATGTTGAAGTGACCAACCATTGATGTGTACATCTGCCCTCAATCACTGTATTATTGTACACTGGATGTGTTGCAGTGTGTGGCACATGCATATTTTGCAACACTATTCTTCATTAATCTTCTCATCATGTCCATGTGACATGGATGTGTGACAGTACTCATTCACTGACATATCGCTGTAGTTGTCTAATTTACCATGGCTATGCCACATGACATCTGTGTGCTGGCATGTGTCATGTATGTGTATTGGACAAGGCACTCACAGGCTGATGTGTGATGCCAGTGCTTCACAACATGCTGCGAATGTGTTGCTTTTCCATCTTGGTGTCCTCATTGTCTGCCTTTTTGACTCCCCTTCAAACTCATTGAAAGTGCAGGCATGCCATGGTTATAGTCATGTGGGACATGTGTAAACCATGTACAGGATCTCTGTCTTGTCAGGCCTATGTGTGTGCTATGGTGCTCATGCCTGTTTCCATTTCTTGTATTTCATGTTTTTGCAGGTGACGATGCACTTGATGCTGGTGAGGTTCAGAAGATGGTGCAGACACAGGAGAATTCTCAGCCATGACTAAGCACCAGTGGGGGACGTGGTGTGGTGGTGGGTGAAAACACTTTGGTACTGTAGGCCATACTGTCGAGGGGTGTTTCTGGGTGCAGCTCCCCAGACCTCTATTCAGGTGCTGAGTCGGATGATGAGACTTATGTGCTGTCGCAGGTCAGTGCTTCTGGCAGGGATTCTGTTCTGTCCAACCCACTTGCTCCAGGGGTAGAACCCTCTATGGGGATGTCAGTGTTGGTAGGTCGCCCTTGGTGGTTACGGATGCAGGGTCACACTCCACAGCATCTGATCCTGTTCCTGGGCCAGCAGATCAGAGGGGGAATGCAGTCCTGCAGCCTCAGGCAGTGCCCGGACAGCAAGGTGCAGATCGCCTTGCCCCAAACAGGTGTGGTGCCTGCCGACAAGGGTGGTCGTGCGCCACCAGGCAATACTGTATGGGAAAACTCCATGTACGGTATGGCAACCCAACAGGCAGCATCAGTAGAAATGATGGCTCAGGCAATTGAGAGGATGGCCACTTCCATTATCCCCCCTGAAAGGCAGATGGAGAAACAACAGCAGGCAACAGACTCCATTTGCCAATCACACAGGGAAGACATGTTGGCGTCCAACAGGGACCGATGGGCGGCACTGGAGACTCTGCGCGAATCCATATCAATAGAGTCACAGGGCCACAGGGAAGCCCTGAGGGTAGAACTCCATAACCTCAGGCAAAGTCTGCCTGATCTTGAGGCTTTCCGAAATGTTAGGGCAGAACAGCAGCTGGAGCAGCTCACAAGTTCGCTCTCAGCTGAGCTGCAGGCAACATGTGAGGAGATCCGGGCATCACGCGAGGCCATGCGTGCAGAAGTGCCGGAAACCCGTTAGGTGCTGCATGGGGATCTCCGCACTTTAATCCTCCAGAATCAGACCTTCCAGACCCACATACTTGCTGGCATGGAGGACCATACCAGGGCTTTGCGTGGGCTGCCTCCCATAGTGCCACCACCTCCGGATGCAGCAGCAGAGGGTGAATAGAGCGACAGCAGTTCTCCCACAATGGCATAGCTGTGCAGGCCATGAGCCCATGGAGGTATTTTTTTTTCCACAACATCCACGCAGGTGGGTGTTGGTGTGCATCCTGTCCTGGAACATCCTGGGTGCCCCCCCCCAGCTCCCACATGGCGATTTTTGATTATTATTTTTTTTACAGTGTATTGCCTTGTGTGGCTCCCGTGGGCACCCACTGTATTCAGGCTGGGCACATGCAGGCTTGTCCTGAGTTTGTGTTAGATGCTTGGGTTCGTGACACACACACCCCTCCTGCTTCCCGTTTCCATGTGCTTGCAAAGGGTGTGACCAAGTGACAGTGACTTACACAGTGACATTGGGCTCCCATGAGCTGTGTGGGCAGTCTGTAGTCAATACTGTGTGGACATCCCTAGTGGGTATTGTTGTTGTATTGTATACTGCATGGTGTATTGATATGTGCTTGTGCATCCATGTCTTCCTCCTAATTTGCAGGTTTCTTCCTCATGTCTTCACAAGGCCGTCTCCTTTGCAGATGGAGTTCATGTTGTATGCAGTACACTGACACATTTGCGTGGCAGCAACACTCTACAGTTGGAAGCGGTCGATGTGCTGGCTTATTCAGGTTGTAAGACTACCACTAGTTTGACTTAGTACTGTCATGTTTTTGCAATGTTTCATGGTGTGTTGCTGTATTGTGTTGGTGGTAAGTATTTGTTCATGTGTGCTGTTTGTTATTGATTACTGGGAGCATATTGTCTGTGGGCAGTTTCCATTTGGGACAGTGCTCTTCGTGACACTTGTGTCAGGTCTTGTGCATTGCTTTGTTTGCTTTCACATTGCATGACATGCCATGTTGTGTTGGGTGGCGGAGCTGGGGAGGGGTTGGGTGACATGGCACTGTTTTCATGTTGTATTTTGCAAGGGGGTAATCAATTTAGCAGCATAGATGTATGTCTTATAATGACACAGCATTGGTGGTGTTTCGGTAGGTAGGGATGCACACAATGTAACACTTCCAGTTGACCAATCTCAGGCTGGTATGGTTGTGACAGTTGACTGTTCCTTATGTCATCATCATTGATTGTCAGCTGGTATGTGCCAGGGCTGTGTACACACCACAGGGGTGTGATTTTAGGTGAAGTAATTAGCCACCAGCTGTGTACGGGCTGCCTCACCATGTGCCCTTTCCCCTCCCATGCGCAGCGGCCGTGCATGTGGTTGGGGATGTGGGGGCGCCACCATGTCCACCCGCAGGCCCCGGCGTGTTGCAACATTGTTCAGGACACCTGCTGTCACTATGATCCTGCACACTACTGGGGGAGCGTATAGCAGCTGCCCACCAGAGCGGTCAAGGGAGCGAAAGCGTGACTTCAGCACTCCGAATGTGCGCTTCACTATGCCCCGGGTTGCAATATGGGCTGTGCTGTATCTTACCTCGGGTGGTGTGGTGGGGTTCCGAATTGGCGTCATCATGTGGGTGCTCAGAGGGTAGGCACTGTCCCCTGGGGTGGTGGTGATGGGTATCATTAGTGGGGTTGTGACATTACTCAGTATCTGACATGCATTCATGTGCAGTGGCATTTATACTCACCAAGCAGCCATGTATCGCCATGCCGCCCAGCTTCTAGGTCCCGGTTTAGGGTTGACAATCTGTAAATGAAACTGTCATGGGTGGACCCTGGATAGTTGGCATATACTGAGGTGATGATTCCCTTGGCATCACATACTACCTGCACGTTGATGGAATACCAGTGCTTGCGGTTTCTATAGATGTGCTCCGTTGCCCTGAGGGGACGTAGAGCCACATGGGTGCAATCAATGGCACTTAGCACTTTGGGGAATTGTGCCACCCCATAGAAATCCTGGATGGCAGCCTGCCTTTCTGTAGGTGTTCTGGGCAGGTATATGTGCCTGCGGACTGATGGGCGTGCAGTCATGATGGCCAACACCTGGTGTAGGCAGCTCGACTGCGTGGCCTGTGAGACCCCCCCACTATAGCACTTGTCCGCTGAAATGATCCAGTGGCCAAGAAGTGCAGTACATTAAGCACCTTTTCCAGGGGGCTCAGTGCTTGGGAGCACAGGGTGGGTGATGTGAGGTCATCCTCCCACTCACTCACCAGGTCGAGTATTATGTGAGGTGGAAACCTGTACCTTCCATACACCTGGTCATCAGGCATCCCAAAAAGGCTGGTTCTGGGTGTAAAAATTTTGGGCCTGACTATCTTCCTCCTCCTCCTGCGGTATCCCACGACCACTGCTGCAAGGAACGGTATGTTCGTTTTAGCGCCTGAGTTTGTTTGTTGTTTGCGCGCACTTTTATGCTGTGCGGGTCCACGTACGCCTGCTTCCTGCTGGTGTACGTGTTTCCGTATTAGCACGTCTTTTTTGGCACACGCATTAGCCCCGTTCGATTCCATGAATACGTGTTGAAGGCACGCGTGTGGGCGTTCCGTGCATTTGCCTCCTGTACATCCCCCGTGATGCCCACATTTTCACGTGTTGCTCCCCATTCCGCGTGTTACGCCCTGTGTTACGCCTACTTTTGTTGTGTGCGCTGCACTATGTGCGCTTTTGCTGTGCGCGTAGCACACGCTGTTTGAAGACGTGTGCACTACGCAGGATTTTAGCGCACATCCATGGATTTACACGCACACAGACTTCCATGAATCGCTGTGCGCGGGTTTCGCTGCGAATTTCGCACTTGCCTGCGATTCGTACGCTTTCGCACGCTTGCGCGGAAATTTTCAGCGCACATTAATTCCATGAATCGGCCTGTATATATGTACCAATAGGAATTTATTGGATATAATAGACTCCTTGACAATCAAACAGTCAAATTTAAGTGATCATAATCAATTGTGTCTAAAATGGACGTGGAATTTGTACAATGTTGAGCAACGAAAGGACAGGTATAGAGGTTGGGTGATGGCAAATAATGCCAGAAAAAGCATTGGATGGGCTGAATCCACACTTTTGGAACTCAATGATATTCTGACAGCTCAAAATGGAATTTGCTATACGCAAGCAATGTTAAGGTTTGTGCCTATACTAACAAACTCTCAAAAATATATTTGGAAACACACACATGTATTTGATTGCATAGTACACGACAGGAAAGCAGGTCTAAAGTGATTGATTTGAAATCTTGCACATCTTCAACTCTTGGAAAGACTGAGTAAAATAAAACATTTAAAACTGGAGTACACGATCTGGAACCAGGGGAGAAAAATACTATAATACCAACATGACAGCGAATATATGCTGTCATGTATGGCATCCAAATCAACTGACGATATATGGGTTTTGCTGAATGAGGTAGCATTCAAGACCCAAGTAGCTGTTCAAATTAACCTGATATTGGAGAATGTTTGGTTCAAATATTTCAGTGAAATTTATATCTCCCCCTTGTCACAATGTGATTTGGAGATATTGAGGCCTGATTGGATTTTGATCAGGATTTTGATCAGGATGATATTTTGTACTATATAACTAGATTAAGTACATCTAGGGATGTGGGGCCTGATGGCTTAGATAATAGTGTAGTCAAAAGAAATCCGATAATATGGGCCTCAATGCTAAATAAAATATTAAATGTAATAATGTTGAGAGGTATTCTACCAGAATCTTGGAAAAAATCAGTATTAGTTCCATTATTTAAGAAGGGAGACCGGATGGATCCATGGTTTTACAGACCAATAGCCCTTTCAGATTGTCCTGGCAACATTTTTGCCCGTGTAGTTTTACAGGAGTTTAATTAATGGACAATAAGGGCTAATCTGCAGAACCCGTCTCAAACTGGATTAATTCAAAGTCTTGGCACAGGTATTAATTTACTTACCTTAAATTCCATCATTTTGGATAATCAACAAAAAAACAACTATTATTTGTAGCTTTCGTAGACTTTTAAACAGTGTTTTATTCGGTTCCAAGAAAACTATTATTTAAAAAGCTAATGAATCAGGGTTGTGCATGGAACATCTTAAAATGGCTAATGGAATTCCATACAGATACGTTGTTACAGATAAGGTTGAGTCAAGACGGTACACTTTCTAGGCCGATATGTACTTTGAGAGGACTGAAACAGGGTTGCATCCTTGCTTCAGCCCTCTTCAATTTCTTTATATCTTGTGTGGGTGTTGAGTTTGAGAATTGTACTTGTGATTCACCGAAACTGGGAAGTAAAGTTATTAAATGGCTTTTGTATGCGGATTACCTTATTTTAATATCAAAAACTCCAGAAGGTTTATGCAACATCCTAACTGTCTTGGAAAGATATGCTCAAAAAACATGATCATGATAAACACTATGAAAACGCAGATAGTTCAATTTGGAAATACTAAACAACGAGTAGCAAAAAACTGTTGGAAGTTGTAATACGAACTTACAGGTAGTTTTGCACTATGTTTACTTAGGTTTGAACATAAGTAATGATCACGCAGATCTATCCTATGACACGAGCTTGAAAATGAAACTCGCAACAGCAGTGTAACAAGCTTGAATTATTAATAATAAATACTGCACATTTTCGATTATTCCAATAGTAACTTACTACAAACAGAAAGTGCTACCCATAATCCTATATGGATCAGAAACTAAATGCTGGAAGACCAAGTTGTATTGGGATAGATATGAGGGCAACTTTTGGAAAATGTTGCTTAATCTTCCCGTGCCAATTCCATTATCAATTGTTAGGCATGAATTAGGTCTAACTTCATTATTTGCGCATTATAAATGGAAAGTATGCTCTCTATATTAGAAATGTTTAGAAGTGAACAATATTAATGGTTTATTAAACATGTTAGCAGATTAGGTTAAATCATCATCAGATACCTTTATAAGCACTTGGAAAGATAGAGTGCAAGAATATCTGCTCAGTGCTGACATTTCAATTGAATTACTTCTCAAGAATCCCACTAGAGCGAAATTCAAGCTATGGGAAACAGATTGGATTGCAACTCAGACACAATGCCTAACTCACCATGATTTCGTGAAAACCCCATTTGTGTTAAAACGATATGGGATTATTGTTTCATATCTTATAAAATCTCCAAATCGTGATCATCGGGCAGGACTCTTGCATTTTAGACTAAATTTGTGGCGAATGAGAGAAATTCTGGCACAATGGTATCCATTAAAGGTACAAACCACTATATGTAGACATTGTCAACAAGCTGTCGACACCTTACAACACCTGGTGGCTCAATGTCCTGATCTTTTAGTAACCAGAACCATGTACTTTAGGAAACACTTTGAAAGTTATATAGTCAGGGATGAGGAAATTCTGTGGTACAATCTCTATCATATACAGACAAAAAGTATTGGCTATGCGATTGTAAAATGTGTATAAGTGTTAGATTTGGAAACTAATAATGAGGTAACTTGAGATCAGTCAGGTAGGCAAACTATTGTAGAATTGTATGTAAAGTTGAGCTTTAAATCCATGATTGTAAAAGTTTCAACATTATGTCCCTTTATTGTTTTGCTCATTTTTTTTATATAAATGGTTTGGAATTCTACATGTTAAACCAATCGATTTGAATGTAGTAAGTTGTAAATGTTGTATTGTAATGATTTTATTTTTAAATTTTTATTTTGTTTGAAGTTGAAGAAATGTATATTTATCCTTGATTCCTCTATTATGTAAACATTTAAAAGGTGAATTTTTCAGCCGTATCAATAAAAAAAATAAAAGTTTAAGGATAAATGAAACTTAAAAAAAAGGGGTTTCATTAATACAAAAATACCTTTTATTGTATAAAGAGCGCCTCATATATACCACAAAGCTCATTCCAGACTTTTATTAAAGGTGACAGAAATCTCCTTTGAACCATGCCAAAACGATTTTTGTGTGATAAGCATAACATAAATTATTAAGTAAAATTTTATTTGGGCCTTCACATCATTCCGAGATATTTGAAAGTTGGTGTGGGGGTGGAGGGCAAAATTAACGTTAGAATTATGAACTATCATATTTTTCACTGATGTGGCTCCTGAGTAAACTAAGAAAAACTGTATTCCTGCATAGGAAGGGCGTGCCGACTTCAGATTATCCTCATATGATTTGACTTAAAATGTAGTTCTTATAAATATATTCATACATGTAAAGATTTGAAAAATCAGAGTACTTGCCATGTTGATAGATTTTCAGAGTTTAAACGTGCAAAACCCACATGTTAGTTTGGGATGACGAAGCTTTCTCCTCCCTTGGTTTTCCTAACCCATACCTCTCAACTCCTTGTCGTATTAGCACGCAGGTGGGAGGAGGGTGAAGAGAACACACCAATCCCTTCTGTGATGTCATTTTCCCTATAAGAAGACCAGTTTGCATCAGAACTCGGCTTTTTCATTTTATCCCTGGAGGTAACCAGCTGCTGAATTCTTGCCAGAAAACCCAAGAAGGGAGGCCCCAAATCTTGCATTGAAGACAGGGACAAGGAGGCATAGAAACTGACTGGGACCCCTTGGAGGAGCCACAAGGCGCTATCGTTGACTGGTACCCTTGCTGTCCCAGAGGTGCCCTGCTGTACCCTGATGCCCACTAAAAGGCCTCTTGTGTAAGTAAAACTATCCTAAAGCCATAGGCTGTGTAGGCCCTACATTTTTCTCAAGTATTGTTCTAGTTATTTCCCCATAGCAAAATACCCTGTTTGTCTGTGTAGATTCCTCACATATTTAATTAAAGTAAATCAATGAATTCCCCTATAGAAATTATGGGATGTGTTTTGTTAGCATTCAAAACTAACAGGCACCTCCCAGTGTGTTTCAAACTGGTATAGACATAAAGATTTGAATTACTATTTGTATGAAATTCCCTGACTTCGTTACAGAAAGGCGGGGTCCTGAATCCAAAATAATTAATCCCCAAAACCCTGTTTCCAAGTGAGTGAGTAGACAGGGGCAAACGAAATTCCCCATTGATCCCCCTTCATTTTAAATCAGAAGTGTGAAACCTTGTATTTCCTTTGCATGTGTGGTGGAAAAAAAACTAAATTGTCCCTTTGTTGCCATTGTGCTCTGACCCAAACCAAAAAGCCCTGTCTGTTTTTTTGTTTGTAGGTGTGGCAAAACGATTTTTCCCAGTGCTTTTCCTCCCTCATATTGCATCTGTGGTAATAAGTACAAAACATTTTCTCCCATTGAATCCCTTTTCCAAAGAGTGCATTTTTATATCAGAACTTAAAACGATGTTTCCATTGTGTTCCTACTCCCTGCCACTGGCATTCAATTCAGAGGGGCAAGTCTAATTGATGTTTGGAAGGTGGGGGTTGCTGGGAGAAAAAAGTATTATAACCAAATAAGCAATCACTGTGTGCCTTGAATTTTTGTTTTTATGTATTGGTGAGTGATTTGAAAAGAAAGCTGTGGGAAATTGTGACTGCATTTCTTAATATTATCTCTGTATTGGTGCCATTACGCAAGTCATTTTTGTTCTTGATTTGCCACAGCATTGGTAGCTGATGTTAGTCTATTTGCCACAACGGAAAATGTATCAAGAGGAGAAAGAGGACCAACCACATGAATAGTGGATGCTGAATCAGCATAAAGGGGAGGGCATTGAGCCCTCAGCTACTTTTACTCCACCTGAAACTAATAATGTATATGGAGAAGAGACATGAATTTATCCTTTGAAAAAATTAAAAGCAGCAGTGGGGTATCGTAACCCAACATATGCTCCCCTGCTTATGGTAGCAATGAAAGTCCAGACGAGAGCAAAAAGAAGGAAAATGTGTGTACGTTCATATGAGATAAAGAGGAACAAGGTGAGAGAGTTAATATATTGATGACATAGACAGAGAAATTAAGAGATGGAAAGGAGAAAGGATAGGGCCAATAAGGTAATGCTTGTACAGAACAAATGGATGGGAGGACAGATATTGCTGAAGTAAAATGGGAAAACACCAAAGTATTTAGACAAATGAAGACAAATACGAGCAAGAAAAGAAGGATAGGGAATGAGAAAAGCAGTCCAGGGAGGATGAGCAAGGAAGGAAAAGCAGGGAATGATGGGAAAAGATATATAGAGAAGAACAAGAGAAGTCAAAAAGTGGGCAGAGGAACAAAGAAAGCATGACAGTCAGAAGAGAGAAATAGAACTAAGGGATAGGAGAGAAAGGAAGAGAGAAGAAGAAGAAGCACAAAGATTGAAGTAAAAAAAGATTATAGAGAAGAAGAGAAGAAGAAGAACGAAGACAAGAAGTAAGAAGGGAAGCACGAAAGCAAGAAGAAGAGAGGGCAAGAAGGGATGCGCGAAAGCAAAGGGAAATGGAAGAAGAAATAAAACAGAATAGAAGGAAGCAAGATTTTGACACCAGTCTTGTTCCTAAAGAATGAATAAGACCAAGCGACGAGATACAGGGGCAATGGGAAATGGTAAGTTTTCCAAATAAGAAAAATGACTCAAGAAATCCCTAAAGTAGCCAAGAGGAGGAAAGATATGATGCAAAAAGTACTGGGGAGCAGATTGATAAGATAGATCAGCAAATAAGGCAGAATAGTGAATGAAGCGCTCAAGAGAGTGGCAGACGATCCTTGATACCAAAACTGCAGGATGAGGAGAAAAACATGTTTGGTGATGAATGAAGAGCATTGTCTTTGAGTAGATTACATTAAGATAGGGAAGAGGAGGATGCTAGTAACACCAGTTGGTGTATAGCAATGTCAGACGAAGAAAGAGAGTCAAGTTGTGAGATAGGAGGTGAGGGTACATGTGCCCTCTTTGTAAGTCAAAACCAGGATAAGGAGGTAAAATGGTCAGATCGGGAACACCCTATGGAAAGAACACCAAATCCTACACCATATCTAAATCTTCCCCAAAGACGATTTTGTAGTGAGAGAGGAGAATCTCCACTTTATGTGAGTAGGTTAAGGTCGTTACAATCAGGAAAACGAATTTGGATGATTACCCCTGCATTGTGTAAACAAATAATGGGGTCCAGTTATGGGATGGGATCTCACGGTTCCCCTTGCTAGACAAGGGGGGAGCAAGACTACAATATATTCCATGGCCTCAGATGGATAAGGATAACTTAAAATGCAAGTTACCTAGTTTGACTTCGGGGGCAGGTAAGTGGATATACAATTTAGAGAAAATGACAGGGGGAAATACGTTGTCCATAGGGGACATGATGTGATATGGCATTTATAATGTGCCTATAGACAAGTAAAAGGTCTGTAGGAAGCTATTCTTGGAGAGAGAGCTGATGACATTTGGAGATGTGCAGGATATGAGGCTGTGACAGCACAAAACACAATGCATTATGGAGCGCCATTTAATAATTGTAGGGTGGGTGTTTGCAGGGCTCTCAGAGACCAGTATAGTGATACATCAGATATGGGTGCCATTATGACCTGTAGAATTAAAGAAGATGAAAACCCTATTGCATATATCCAGGATATTCAACATAAATGGCAGCTTGATATGCGTGAACCTTGGGAATAAACAGTGGCACTATTCTATCATATTTTGTGTCAGGTATTGCCAGAACAAATACAGAGACAAATGAAAAAAAAAGTAGGAATGTAAGTGAAGCCATGGGCTGAGATGCAGTTGACTGTTGTGCATCATTGCTGATTATTACAAGAGAAGAATAGAAAGATGAGAACAGAAAGATTGAGGACACCAAGTTATTTCAGGGGAAATTGTCAAAATTTGCTACAGAAGGGGCAGTATTGAGAATTGAAGAAGGAGTAGGAACACAGGAAATAACGATGGATCACAGGTGAAAAACGTACAACTGATGGATCAAAGTGGGTGTGGGATTTGGCCACAAGGAAGGGGTTCAACAGACTTCAGAGCAAGAGGAGTTGGATTTCAGAACACCAAAGGTGGATTTCAGAACACTCAAGGTGGATTTAAGAATGCCCAGGGTGGACGTCAGAATACTCAGGGAGGATATAATGGTGGGTTTGGCAGAGGCCACGCCTAGTGTGTTGTAATTTTAGACTGACTAACAGTGCATATTGTGCGTGTATGTAGAAGCCAAGGAAGCATCAACAGAATGGACAAAATTCAAGAGGGGGTTCAGGTCATCCACTACCACACAGCAGACAAACACAAGATGGCTATGCCCAGGATCACACATCCTATAAGACACAGGAGCTGCAAGCACAGCTGACACAGCAGCAGGGGTCAGTGCAAATGCACCCACGGCAAGTGCAATAGCAACAAGCACCTATTCAGACACAACAGAATGCAAACACAGGACAAATACTAACGCCTCGGATAGGAGGTGTCACTGTGGTAGGAGAGAACCCTTTAACAGGGACAGGTATGAATATGTACCCTCAATAGGACAGCTCACAGGGTGACTTGATGGGTTCAGTACTATCAAGAGTCGAGGTGATGCTAGGAGGCAAATCGTTTTCTTTTCTTGTAGACACTGGGCGATTTGATCTTGTATAAGGGAGGGAAAATACCCAATGTCAGGAATTACCACCAATGTATAAAGGTTCTCTGGAGCTATGAATTTAGTTACTTTAACTGATAAATTACCTGTTTCTATAGGGGAATATGATGTGTCTGTCCCCTTGTTATATTCACAACAAACCCCAGTTAACATTCTGGGAAGGTATTTGATGACAAACTTAACATAATGATTTCATTTACTGATCAAGGAATAGTGCACTCCACTCCTGGAATAGACTATTTAAATGTAGAATAGTTTATAGTGGCATTTACAGAACAAGTGGCTCTACGAGGAGTTCTGGTAGATCCAGAAATCTTCATGTATGGGGTGAGCATTTTTGAGAATGGCTACCTGGATTAGTAGGGAAAATTGTGAAGATACCTGAATAATTTTTATTTAGACCGCATGCACCGAAGGATGAGGAAGAAGGGCAGACTATTCCTAGAGGATTGGAAGCAGCTGTAGTACAAGGGGAAATAGCAATGCTTGAAGGAGTAGATGATGCCGGCAGATCATGAAGAACTGTAATAGCTCTTGAAGAGGGATACATATTAACTGATTTAACAGATTAGGATATGTTCAAAGATGAACGTATAGATGATGAGGTAGTGTTTTTTATAAGCATTACATACTGGACAAATATCAAGAAAAGGGAAGTCCCAAAGCGAATGGCACTGATGTGGCAGATACCAGCTTTCTTTCAAGTAGACATAGGAAAGGTGCCAAGTGTCATTTGGACCACAGGCCTATATGACATAGGTCTATTGAAGGGAATAGGGCAGGTTAAAATGAAACTTAAGCCAGGAGCAATTTGACCGTAAGCAAAACAGTACTGCATGTCTCGAGTAGCTGATGAAGGCATTATTTAAGACTATTTCAGCATTGGTGAATCAGGGAATCTTAGTGCCATCAGAGTAGCTGTGCAATACTTTGGTGTATCCAATAAAAAAATCTAAAGGGGGGATCATGGAAATGTATCCAGGACTTGCGCCCTCTTAATCAGATTGTAGAAGTAGAGTTTCCATTAGTTCTGAATCCTGCGACAATGTTGTGTAGCATCCCAGTTGAAGCTAAGTACTTCACGGTGACTGATTTGAAAAATGCGTTTTCTCGATCCCGTTGTACAAAGACTCACAAGACCTTACTTCATTTAAGTTCAGACAAAAGAAACAAAAACATACTTGTTTGCCTCAAGGGTACTGCGAGTCCCCGTCGTTCTTTCATAGGGTTCTACAGATGGATTTAGGTAATGTTGAGCTCAAGAATGCAGTAATTCATCACGTAGATGACATATTAATCTGTAGTGAAACAGAAAGTAGGCAGGACTCTGTTCAGTTAATGACTATATTGGCAAACAAAGGATACAAAGCAGATATGGAAAAATTACACTACTGCCGGGAAGAGGTGTTATACATAGGTCAGTTAATATTACATGAAGGAAATATACACCTGAGCGAGCTGAGGCTATCATGAAGATACCAATCCCAAATACAGTGAGGCAAATGCAGCAATTTCTGGGCTTATGCAATTATTGCAGGGCCAGGATGTTCGACAACAGCACGTACACAAAACCACATTTGCAAGCACATAAGAAAGCGCAAGTTGGTAAGGAAAAGACAGAATGGACAGAAGAAATTGAGGAAGGATCTGAGGAATTAAAAAGAGCAATTTGTACAGCTCCAGTTTTGGGAATTTGCAATTATAGTGAATAATTGTATTTGTTTTCACACACTAAAGGGTCAGTAATGACAGCAGTACTCACACAAAGAACCACACTAGGGTATAAACCTTTGACTTATTACAATGGGATTTTAGATCCAGTTATGAGAAGACATTTTCCACACAAAAACAGTCTTTGGCTGCTGCCGCATTTGCGATTGAGTAGTCCACAAGTATTACCATGGGCTGCACAATGACAGATTATGTGGAGCACGCCTTATTTTCCATTTTATGAAAACCTTAGCATAAGGATGCTGATACATGAGCGATTTCATATGCTGTTAATTACGCAACAAATAAAGATATAGGGTAGAGCCCTGCAAGAAGAACAGGAGGTATGGAGATGTAGAGGGTGTTCATTATCCCCCATGGAAGCACTATGGAGACAGGGAAGCACCGGAAAGCCAGTGATGCCAGCAGCATTACTGAAGGTCGCACTTGAGCAGCTGCATTACTGCCATGCATTACCCCACGTATATAAGCCAAGAAAAGAAAGTCTTGCTGCCACAACTGCAGAGGACTGGTCTGTTCCCAATTTATTGCAACACGTTGCACAGTTTATTGTGAATTGCATTGTGTGTCAGATGTTTACAGCTGGGTATACACTAAGAACAATCAGAGGAGTAATACCCCGTCCAAATGGCCAGTTTCAGCATTTACATATCAACTACCTCTGCTGCAGATATGTAATGGCAATAGGTATCTATTAGTGGTTGTGTGTCCCTTTTCTTGATTGATCAAAGCCGGTCCTTGTCCACACCCTGATGCCACCTGCTTAGCAAAGTTCATAGTGCACAAAATATTTCCAAGATGGGGTGTGTGTGAAGTATTAAGGTCCGATTATGGATCACACTTTGTCAAGGAGCTGCTTTAACAAATAGGTATTTTATTGAGTATAAAGCATATATTTTCTTTTGCTTAAACAAACAAACAGGATATGTGAGAGGCTCAACAGCCTCCTAAAGGAAAGAATAGCAAAGATTAGATAGACTTTGAAGAAGGGATGGCTATATTGCCTACCCCTAGCTTTGTATGCCCTTCTAAATCAGCCAGGTTCGGATCATCACATTGCACCCAATGAATTAGTAACAGGGTGCTGCATGAGGACACCCCTTAGATCCCCATCTAGAGTCAGGAGTGATGCCCAGAGTGTAGAGCAGGTTCTAGGTGATGAGATGCATGATTATTTGACATGTATGTCTACCAGTGTTTCTTTAATTTCAGATCAAAACAAGCATCGGAGGGAGCAGTTGAGGAACATGGAAGAGGACAGCCCTGTAACTGATCCAAGCAAATTATTGCCACCACCAAAGTTGTTTGTTGGTGATCAAGAGCTTATCAGAAACTTCACCCATAGATGGCATGAGCCAAGGTTTAATGGACCTTTTCAGGTAGAGGGCGTTTCCCCTACTGTAGTTAGGGTGGCTAGAAAAAGAGCTTAGTTAGATTCTAAAAAGTATGTTTAATCTCTGGAATTCTCTACAAGTCCATGCACTTCCTGCTAATATTTTCAAGGTGTGTCAATGAATTTCCAGTCCAAAAGAAATGTTTTAAATCACACTACCTTATCATCCTTTTCCTTGGTCATCGATCGAGTCTGCACATGCAGCAATTCTTCTTCTTGTCTTGCTTCCTAGTCAGCGGGTGCTAGAAGGAGGGCCTCACCTTTGTAGATCTTACGTCGCCCACATATAACTAAGAACTCGAAACTGCTGACATGGGTGGATGACGAATCAGGACCAATGGCTGTAGTCTCATTGATTAATATGACGATGTTTTTTTGAAGCAATTGTAAAGTCCAAGTTGGAGAGGATAAAGGGTGCAGGAACATAATTGAATCCCAGGAATGAAGAGAGGGACTACTGTCCTAATGGCTCGATATTGGGCCTGTGGATCCAGAGCATATATGAAGTTGCCCAGGAACTGGGGAGCAGTGTGTTCCATTGTACTCATCCATGTTCCAGCCTTGGTGATTACCCAGAGTGACCTGCATATCAAGGGATTTCCAAAAGTGGATGAGCACTTGAGAAAAAGAAGGTCAACTGCACTCCGGCGAATGAAAAGTGAAAATTATTTCTCATCGAAATCAATAAAGGCTTATGAAGACATTACTGATGAACACAAAAGGATGCCAAGCCTTAATTCATTTAAACCATTTTAAAAGCTTTCCGAATGAGCAGAATGGTAGTCTCTTGTCATGTGAGTCAAGAATGGAAATAGGGCTTGAACTTGGAGTTCCAGATACAATAGCGAGTGCCCTCACTCCCGTTGCATTCCGAGGGCAAGAATACTCTGCAAGGCCAAATACAAAGAGAATTTCATGGCAGAAGGCCTGGGTGATGAGAGATGCTGGGCTAATTGGGTGGTAAAGCAGCCTCATGTCCTATCTACTTGCACCTGGGATTGGCTTATGTGCTGCTAATTGAATTGAAAGTTCCAGACATGGCAAAAGTGTGCCAAACCAATTGTATTAGTCTGTATAATTAACAGCCTTATAGCTCAAGAAACCAATGAAAGACTGTGTAACTGATTTTTCTTAAATGACACATATGAAGTGGTAGGCATCCATTGTCCAACTGATATCAGACAACCAATTACAAACCTAGCTCCTATATGAGTGCACATCTAGATATATCCCTTAACTAATCGCACTTGATAGGTTTTTCATTGTTGCCACATAGCATGACGTCATTCTGACACATAAAGTAGTATATAATAGTATTTTTTGTGGAAATCGCTGCGAATGAGCATACATCTGTTGATGTTCGTTGTAGATAATTTCTAATGAAACAACAACATGCCATCTTCTTGAGATTGTCCGGTTATTTGGACTCAGCATTACTCTGGTGTTATCACATCCAGTAATAGATGCATGTTCCAAAGGTCAGAAGCTCAATAGCCAGGGAGTGGGGAGCCGATCTAGCCTCTGAGGAGGAGGGTAAATGAATGCACAGAGGCTGGGGAGGAATAGACATGGCATAGTGATGTCACTGTGAGGCCCCACCCACATGCATCGACCTTAGAGAGACAAAACCAAACAGATCCTGGGGTGTTGGTTTTGGTTTCTCTCAAGTACCTACACCTGGATGGGTCTCCACAGTCACACACTGACTACGACCTTGAAAGAGAGTAGCGTGAGAAGCTGTATTTACCAGAGTAAGGAGGTGCGGGGCAGGCTGGCAGGCATTGTGATAAAGGTAAGAGTTTTTTTTTCTTTTTTTTTATGTTCCTCCTGAGTCCTGAATCTTCTGCTGTGCTGACTCTGCACTGCAGACCCATGACCCGCCATTTGCCCTCCGAGCTGTATGAGATGGGACGGGTCCGTGTGTGATCATCTGCTTTTGTATTTTGAATAGCAGGCCGCTTGCTATTCAAAATACAAAAGCAGATGATTATACAGAAAACTGATGCTGCATGGGCTGGAAGTAAGACTTGTGTTTTGTGTCATACACAGGCCTTACTTCCAGCGCCATCAATGTCAGTATGCTGTGCTTGCCATGCCCTCCTCTCTTTTCCGTTTCCCTTCATGGGTAGGGTGTCCCACACTGCAGGTGTTTGTGTGCAGTATGGCTGCAAGCTTGTTGACTACAACACGCTTGCATACTGTCTGCACATGACCCCCTGGTGGAAGTGGAAAAAGGAACTAGTGCCGCCAGTTGCTTTTTCCACTTCCACCAGGGGTTTGTGTGTAGTATAAAAACATTTATTTTGTAGTCAGTGCCACTGACAACAACACGCTTGCATACTGCACACAAACCCCTGGTGGAAGTGGAAAAAAGGACCTAGTGGTACTCTGGCTGCATCCAAAAAGGAGGTGTTAAACCGTATTCGCATATTACCACCTTGTTATGAATATTGACCTAAGCCCATTCGCGTTACACAGAAAACCGCATTTGAAATGTTCCGCTTTTCGATCGATGTCACTGCCATTTTAAGAATCATCCGCCATTTTGATTTCAACTCTCGTTTCTGTGTTCTAAAATGGTGGACTGTGTTTTCAATCTGTAGCCAAGATGAACAACCTTTCAGATCTGTTAATGTTTAGGCTGACCGAGAGCAGACTGTTTGACCAATGAAAAGAAATCTTGCGACAATAATGAACTGCCATCCAAGTTTTGTCTGCGCTCACAAGCCTCATCCTCATATAAACAGTGAGACAATGGAAAACAAACTCAGATTGTGTGTTCTTGCTGAACTGCATTGTATCAATTCTTGGACCAATTCTTGGCTTACTGTGGATCAGAGAACCAACAGCATCATTGGAACTTCATGGACATGCAAACTTGTTTAATTCCTTGCAATATTTGACACGTGAACTGGGCACGAACTCTAGCATGCAACTTATTAGCTTGGAGAGAGGCTGGACAATGTTTAGAAAATTCTATAAATATGTCAGTGTTTAGATGTCCATCACTCTCACCCCTCACTGTGTCTGCTGGTACACACTGCGAGGGGTTGGGAGCCAGATAGCTATATGTTTTGCTCTGACTGTACAGTAATAAAAGACACTTGTATCTTTTCAACCCATGATTGGCGTATTTCATTTGTGGTACTAGGCCTCAATATTTCTTTGGTCTTTCAGAGGGAGTGGGATGGCCAGACAGTGTGAGGGTGGGGTGGGTGAGGGCGGTGATGGGAGATTGGGAGGACCAAGATCACAAACCGTGTCTGAACAGTTAAGCAGGGATTTTAATCCACTCTGTAAATTTCACCACAAACCGTCCAAGCTTTACTTGGTACAAACAGTGTATTTCAGGGCCTTCAGTAATAATGAACTCAGAAAGATATTGAGATTTTTTGTCACAAACCTCCAGCATGTTTGTTGAAAACATTTGATTAATGACATAAGGCGACTTTATTTTTTTGCATGTCAAGCTAGTAGACATCATGTATATAAATATAGCTTTAAAAGGGTGCTTTGTGTTGCTCACCTTCAACTGTCACAAATGTACAAGGGGTTTCTGGTGTTTTAATGAGCTGTTTGAGTTGGAAATATTCCATCATGCATATGAAAGGCTCTGCCACTAATACAAGAAATGTGTTTGCAGGTCGTTAAGGTGCTCAGGCTGCATAGCCACATATGCTGTGTGTTTGTCCCCGTGCCTGGCTGTGGCTTGTGAAACTGGCAGTGCTTGAATGTCTAGACTGAGCCTATTCTATATTTGGTTCAGGAGAAAGAACAAGTCCAGGATTTGTTCATTGAGCCTTTGAACTAAAGGTACACTCTACAAAAAGCAAACCAACTTGTGGCACGTGTACCAATGATTTACATTACACTTCCATCTCTGGTTGTTGTTCAGAAGCAGGCACGGGCTGGCCTGAAGGGCAATGGAACAACAGGTCCCATTGCCCTTTAGGCCAGTCCGTGCCTGTCTGAACTACAACATGCTTGCATACTGCACAAAATAGGGACGTCCCGACTGGGCAGTCTCTACCCAATTTCTGGGCCCATAACTAAGAGGGTCACTTTGATGGCTCTCAGTGAAAGGGGCAACTGGGGTCAATGTTAAATTCTGACCCAATGTTCTTAAACATGCACCATTTCCACTCCTCATTTAAAAAGAATACACTGGAGAGACCCCCAATCCCTTTTCTAAGTCACGCCCGCTCCCTGCACTCGCTCATGCTGCACTGGAAAGTAGATTTACGTCCCACTACTTTAAAAGTTCACCTGCTGCCACTGCATCTCACTTATTTCTTTTCTGGAGCTTCCAAACAAATTATAGTGTTTGTAAACTAACAACTCGGAGCATCTTTGATTTTCAATGGAAAAGTGTGTCACGATCAGTTTAGGAAAAGGGTTACCTGGGGTTAAGCTACTTGATTAACCTTTTTCCCTTGGTGGATGTGGGCGTTGCTGCAGTCCAGCACATCACTCAGGGATTGGGCCAGTGGGCTAGCATAATCAGAGGGCTTTTCAGAAATTGTCAACTGTTTCTCCCATGTTTTTCAGCATGTGAATGTAGTGTTTCGGAGTGCTCAGGTCATTTTGGTGTGGTGGGAGTAATTGTAGGTTATCACAGATCCAATTATTTTGTAGCCACTATGTGTGGCATCCATGCATTCTTTTGGGTTCTCAATATTATTTTTCTGTATGTTCAATTGGGCTCTGGGAGGTGGATGCCGTGTGAAAGTTCGGACTAGAATAGTGCTACACAAATGTTTGGAGGGTGGATAGGGGTGGATAATGAGTATGTTTGTTGTCAGATGCCCAGCCTATTTAGCAGGCATCTGTGCTCTTCCTCCTTTGCCAACTCTTCAGGTTTAGAGGTTTACCTCAGCAGATGGATATTTTCCTGTTTGCAATGCCCTGTCAGGACGGGACAAAATATTCATAACCTCCTGACAAACGTTATTCTTTTCTGATCCTCCAGATGATTTTACATCAGTCAAAACAAGCATGACCCTCATTGCTTAATCTCTTTTTTGTGGGTCCTCTTCATAGGAGTCTCTTATTGGATCAATGTCCTTACTCTCCTCAAAAAGATCAAGCAACAGTTACAATGGGTATCTCAATTAGACACACAAGAGTCCTTTCTGATGGTGGTGCAGAGATTTCCTCTGTGAGCTCACTCAAAGAGTTCTCTCTCGCCCCTCACGGAGTTCAATGGATAGTATCCCTATCTAAGGGCACAATTGCCAAACACTATAGGCCTTTGTATTCTCACTGGGCTGTCATGAGGATCGTGGCAATAGTTTTTATTTGCTGCAACAACCTCCAAGTAAACTGACGAGGTTGTCCCAGCCAGGTGGTGTCGCAGGTTCCTCATCTCTCCTGTCAAATAATACAGTGCTGATATCCCCTTGCATCTTAATAACTTGTGCACACAGAGCCATCAGAGCAGTGTGCTGTCTCAGGTCCTGGTGAAAGTCATCCAAGCCTGGATCTCATATGGGGTACTACTCAGTCAAAACAGAGAAAACATCCATACCTGAAGATTGGGGTGCTATGGTGAGTTCTGTGAAGTTGTTGGACTTCGGATTTGGATACTCCTTGTCAGTGAGGAGAAATAGTTCTGAAATAACTATTTGTTGATTTATTTATAAAACTGCCAATTACAGGTAAAAAGAATAATAATGATAAGCATTTTGGGAACTGCAGGCAGCAGCGAGAATAGACAATACACAGCTATCACTTTCTGTGTTTCTCTTGAAACATCTGGAAGTTAGGATTGACAACATCCTCATGATTGAAAGAATGCGGATGCATACCTCCGCCTGCTGTGTGATCCTCGATAACACAGGTAGTTAATACATTACATTTCTCATGAGTTAATTTTCTGGTGGACTTTTAAAATTAGTTTGACTTTTTTGGGAATGAGTGGATGGTGGGGTGCACACAAACATTCTTTTTTTAATTTAGCGTGTCTTTGTAATGTATGATTTTGTTTGAGGGTGCACAGTACACTACACACACATCAGAAGGGGGAATGTATAGGAAGGGGTCTGGGACGAGGGTACATTGACTTGAGCTGCTGTAACTACAAGCCATTTTGTTTTAAATTCAGTGCAAGCTTATATACACATTGCCTAAAGGTGTATAACAATTAACCATGTAATAACACATGTATGTGCATTTTTAGACTCGTATAAATACACTATCTGTCAGCAATATTTGTAATAGTGTCCCACACAAACTATCCTTTACCCTGATTTAATACCTGTCGAGGGAACTCGGCATGATTTAATAATTGTTTCCCCAATATGCTTGTAGAGAATTTAAAAGCACATCTCCATTCCACAGTATGGCAGCAGACATTAACGGTTCTGTCGATACACAGCGTTTTACCCAAGTCGAGTGTCTGGTGATGTATTATGTGTTAAAACTCACCTACATTTCAGTCTGCGTCATTGGCAAGGTATTAGAATGACAGGTGAATCCGGCATGTCCTTCCAAACGAGGAGCCGTCATGACAGCTGGATTTGAATACTACCTCCATCAACATATATTTGGAGTTGACCTTATATTAGTTTTTAGTTAAATTATATGTATTATAGAGCTAAAGAATTAAAATGAACAGACTTCTTTATTAAAATGTGTGCTGCACCTCTTGATATTGAAATGGTATCATAGTATTGGTTACTTATAACGCGCTTAATACCCAGAGGTTTCTAAGCTCGGACCAATACACTTTCTTAGCAAATGACATTATTCAGGATGGCTGAGCGGAAAGGTCACCAGTTCCTTCTTCACATTTATTTCTTTTTACCGAATTCAGCCCACTGAGTCCGGCTGCAATGGCATGCTATATTTCATTTGCTTTTTTAAATTTAATGGATTTTTTATATTTTGTTGCATCTGTTGCTTTTGTAAAGTCAAAGCTTAATCACCAAACAACATAAACTCTAACAGCTGCACTCGGAATGGTAATGAGCATTGGATACAATATTACAGTATAGGCATTCATTCATTTTGTAATTTGTTATAGCGCCTTTCACCATAATTATGGTCCTAACGTGCTTTGGTTGAAAGCCCTTAGAGGGGCCGGAGTCCAAAAAATGTGGGAGAGTTTGGCTTGTGATATTATGCGTGTGTGCATTTCAGCCATTAAAGTAATGTGAGGGTGGCCAAGACCCTGGTAGTCACCCATGTCTAAATGGAGTGTGTATGGGCGCAGCGCAGGAATACTATGGACTAAAGTCAAAGAGTATGGAATACTATGGACTAAAGCCAAGCAAAGGAATACTATGGACTAAAGCCAAAGTGTATGCCCTAGCCAAAGTCAAACCTGCCTACTGTGTGTGCTCTTGTGTATGCCCTAGCCAAAGTCAAACCTGCCTACTGTGTATGCCCTAGCCAAAGTCAAACCTGCCTACTGTGTATGCCCTAGCCAAAGTCAAACCTGCCTACTGTGTATGCCCTAGCCAAAGTCAATCCTGCCTACTGTGTATGCCCTAGCCAAAGTCAAACCTGCCTACTGTGTATGCCCTAGCCAAAGTCAAACCTGCCTACTGTGTATGCCCTAGCCAAAGTCAATCCTGCCTACTGTGTATGCCCTAGCCAAAGTCAATCCTGCCTACTGTGTATGCCCTAGCCAAAGTCAAACCTGCCTACTGTGTATGCCCTAGCCAAAGTCAATCCTGCCTACTGTGTATGCCCTAGCCAAAGTCAAACCTGCCTACTGTGTATGCCCTAGCCAAAGTCAAACCTGCCTACTGTGTATGCCCTAGCCAAAGTCAATCCTGCCTACTGTGTATGACCTAGCCAAAGTCAATCCTGCCTACTGTGTATGCCCTAGCCAAAGTCAAACCTGATTTTCTGTGCTTGATCTAATATATGCTCTTAGCCAAAGCTAACATTTGCCTATTGTGTATGCTCTTAGCCAAAGTCTGCTCTGTCCATTGTGCATCAAGCCCCACCCTCTATACTAAACATGACATCCCACTACCTCAATAGGCCTCCATGCTCTGACTTCATTCCACCTACACCATTCCTACCAGCCTTAATCACATACAAGCTCCATAATCACTCTCTCATTGCCACCCATTCCATCAACACTGTCACCAAACCCCACTCCACCCCCAGAACCACATCTCACACACCAACAGTGCACATAAGAAATACCAGACTAGGAACCCGAACAACCACTGCACCCATCAAAACCACCCACAAACCCATACTTCCCACATTCCTCCCTCCTACCACAACTACCCCTACATCCAATCCTCAGCACCCCTCCACCAAACACCACACCAACACTACTAAACCTAGCACACATTAACCCTCCCAAATCCAAGTTGCCCTCATTAATGTAAGATCCCTACAAGCCCATGCCACAGAAATACATGACCTAATCTCCGACCTTGAGCTAGATGCGCTAGCCATTACAGAAACCTGGCTCCATGAAGCCTCTGGACCTGCCATATGCCAGTCCCTCCCCACTGGGTACATCATCCTCCACCAAGATAGACCAACACACAAAGGCGGAGGTGTGGCCCTAATAATCAAAGAAACACTGAAGGCAAGACAAATTAAATCTACCACATCTGAGAACTTCGATGCCTTATCAGTAAAAATCTCCCTCACACCTAATGACACCATGACAATGTACCTCATCTACCGACCTCCAGACCCACCCCTGAACTTCCAAGCTCACACTCTACACCTCATAGGTAACAACCTCAAACCCAATTCCAGAGCCATACTCCTAGGAGACCTGAATCTCGGATACAATGACACAAAGACAAACACAGCAAAACCTTTGCTAAAGCCCTTCGGGATCTCCAATTCATCCAGAGAGTCGACTCTGCCACCCACTCTAAAGGCCGCATATTAGACTGGTTAGCTGACCATAACTATAAGGTAGATATCAGCTCAAACACTCCACAACCTTGGACGGATCACCACCTCATCCACTTTCACATTCCAACCTATGCCGCAATCACTCAAAACCCTCCCATACCAGCTGCCCCTGCCAGATCCAAAAAACTGCTTACCAAAGAGAGAATCGGCCCTCTCCTAGAAACCTCAGCACTAGCATCACCTCTCTCAGATAACCCAAATGATCTCATTGAACTTTACAACATCACTATCAAAAAGGTTATCGACACAGTTGCCCCTCTAGAGACCAAAAAAGCAAAAAAACGTTTCCACGCCAATTCATGGTTCAACCAAGACCTATGAGACCTAAAAACACTCAAAAGACACGCACAAAAAAATGGCAATCTTGCCCCTCAACCCCTCGGCGTGACTCATACCTAACCATCGCTAAACAATACAAAAACGCCATAGCCAATGCCAAAGCTGCTACATAAAATACTAGAATTGACAATAGCCAATCACACACAAAAGAACTATTCGCTATTTTCAATGAGCTAGTCACACCTCCCACATCCAAACACCAAACGGACAAAGACGAGAATTGGTGCAACGATATTCAGAAAGCTATGCTTGACAAATTAGACCTACTCCAAAAGAAAATCAAAGCCAACCTAGACAACCTAGCTAAGTCTCCCCAAAAAACGCAATCCACATCCAACCCCAAGTACCCTATCCAACATGATATCAACTTACCACCGCCATTTACTTTTAGAAAGGTTACTATTCCTGGGGTCTTATGCATCATGAAACAAATAAAACCCTCACTTTGCAAAGGGGACATCTGCTCAGCAAACATAATCAAAGACTTTGCCGAGCCCCTAGCGCCATTCATTGTAACCTTCATCAATGCATCATTTGCCACCGGATCAGTACCCTCCGCTCTCAAAGAAGCCTGGGTTCACCCACTGCTAAAAAAGCCAACTCTAGACCCAGACTCACCTAATAACTACAGGCCAATCACAACCGTGCCATTCTTGCTGGAAATCCTGGACAAGGCGGCCTATCTACAGATACAAGCCTACCTCGACCTACACAACATCCTAGGAAAAAGACAGTCCGGTTTCCGTCCCCGCCATGGCAAAGAGTCAGCGCTACTCGACCTAAAAAAGCAACTTCTAAGAAACATGGATAAAGGCAAATGCGCCATCCTCCTACTCCTCGACCTATCGGCCGCGTTCAACCTAGTCGACCATAAGATCTTGAAGTCACACCTCAAAAACATGGCTCATTTCTCCAATGAGACCACAACCTGGATCACATCCTTCCTGGAGGGCAGAGTTATGAGGGTCTACTCAGACCAAGCATCAGCTACTCCCTCCCCTATTAACTGCGGAGTACCACAAGGATCTTGCACCTCCCCCACACTATACAACCTCTTCACCCTCCCTTTATTCAACGACCTTGAAGAATTCAGCATAACTTTTACCAATTATGTGGACAACACACAAATTCTTCTCCCACTATCTGGTGACTATGAGCAAGACTTAAAAACTCAACACATATGCCATCATCCAGGCCTGGATGTCAGCCAACAATCTTTGTCTCAACAGAGACAAGACAGAGATCTTACTGGTAGGACCTAAAGAATCCCTCAGCAAACTTGACAAAAAATACAGTAATTTCCTAATTGAGAACTCTGTAATCCCTGTCTCCTCGGCTGTAAAAACACTGGGTGTATATCTAGACTCAACCCTGTCCATGGACAGACATGTTAATCACATTTCCTCCTCAGCAGCACTAACAACTAAGATAATCAATGCAGTAAAACCACACCTATCCACTACGAACTGCCTTAACATCGCCAGAGCCACCATAGGCACCAAACTGGATTACTGCAACACCCTCCTACTAGGCACCTTGGCCAAAAACATGAATAAACTTCAAATCACTCAGAATAATGCCCTGAGAGCTGCCCTCAATATTCCCAGGAGAGAACATATCTCCTTAGCAAGACAAAATGCTCACTGGCTCCCAGTCAAAGAGCGCATCCAATTCAAGACTCTTACCATCACCCACAGATGCATATCCCAATCCGCCCCCAGCTACCTCACCGAACGTATACAACCAGTCCAGACACTTAGGCCCAAAAGGGACCCGTACGCTAATCAACTCTCAGTCCCCAAATTCAACAGAGCTAAAGCAGGCGGCTCGAGCTTCGAGGTTCTAGCCCCAAAATACTGGAACTCCTTGCCTCCCAAACTGAGAGCTGAACCATCCCTCTTGGTCTTCAGAAAAGCACTGAAAACCATCCTATTTAAATGACTCCTACTTACATCATACATGCCTGTATGTTTCTTTCTTGCAACCCTGTACAAATTGTGCCCTGATGCCCCTGGGCCTGATGGTATGCGCGTTATGAATAAACAAATACAAATACAAAAATACAAATATATTTATACTCCAGTCCAAGGAACTTTAGTTAGAACATACAACTGTCACCTACGCCTACTGTTCCTCTGTAACCACGGAACCTTTGCCAAGTTGTAACCATGTTCCCACTGTTTGGTATACTATGTTGTTTCATGCGCCTATGCTTAAGTCAACCTTCATGTAACAGCGCCATGATGCTCGAGGGCAGTGTGTGCTTTTAAAAATGCAAATAAATAAATAAATAAATGGGGACATACTGAGTTATTTGGGAAGCTAAAGTTTGAATTTCTGTTGTTAAAAGTGGCTTCCTTCTTATGGTAGAGGTGATGTGCAACTGTGTTTGTGCTATATGTGTTTGCAGGGTTTGTGGAGTGGAACATTCACAGGTGATCTAAATGCTTGATGAATGCATAATACTCACTCTCTGAGAGGTTCTAGAGTGAGAGATTGCCATCCCTTGCACCTTCAAGTGCCAAAACAGGTACCCCATTTCACAGGAAATCTAAGTGTTCGATGAATGCGTAATACTCACCTTCTGAGAGGTTCTAAGAGTGAGAGAGTGACATCCCTAGTTCCTTGTAGTGCCAAAACAAGGACTCAATTTCATGAATACATGCAGCGACCTGGCTCACCAGCATGTGCGAGTGGTCTGAGGAGACTGGTTGTCCTCCTATGGGATGATCAGAGTGATTGTCCCAAGGTGCATTTTAAGTGTGATTCAATGCCCCACTCGAAGGCTAAATTGTTGCAATGCCTGGCCCACTGACAGGATGTGTTCTAGGTGTGAGTTTCTGGAGTGACTACCAGAGTCCTCCATGTGTGTTTGGTGTCCCACAAGGATGGATGGCAGAGAAAATAGGTTGAATGGAAAGAAGAGGCCCGTAGCTGACAGATGGACAGGTGGGTTGAGTGTGCAGAGAGGAAGGGGGAGGGATGATTGCTGGATGCAAATTGTGTGCAATAAGTGGGGATTGTGTGCGATAACTGTGGAGTGCATGCCAGGGAAGTGGAGGGTCATGAAGTCAGGGGGAACAGCCAGGTTTTGAAGGCTTTCCTGAAGGCCAGGTGATCATCTATGAGGTGGAGCATGAGGTGGAGGGAGTTTCAGAAGGTTGGTGCGAGTACAGAGAAACAGGCACCTCCTAATCTAGATAACTTGAAAGGAGGCACTACCAGGATGTGTGAGCAGTCTGATATGAGGATTCTGGTGGGGTGGTAGCTTGTTCTGGAGGGATTCAGGGCCTTTCATGTGGGTTGTACAGTGGGAAATGCACATGGCTTTGAAGGAATCCCGTCGATGATGGGCAGCCAGTGGAGTGTCCTGAGTGTGAAGAGACGTGGAGGAGCCATGCTGCAGAGTTTTGAACCCATTGGAGCTTTCTCAGTTGGTATGTATGCATGCCTCGATTGAGGCAGTTAGAGTAGTCTAGGTGCAAGAGCATGATGGCCATGATTGCAGAAACTCTATGAGGGTAGGAGAGATAATGAAAAATCCACTTGAGGATGCTGAGGTGGAAGTTGCGCGAACTGGAGACTGCATTGATGTGACAGGAAAGGGTCAGGTCTGAGCTAAAGGGGCATCCTAGGTTTTTTATAGAGGGGGATGCAGTGGTATGGTCCTAATGAATGCAGCCAAGGGATAGGTTGGGGAAGGAGAGCTCTTTTGCAGCAGATTAGTATATCGTTTTTTCTGGGGTTTCTGGGGTTAAGGAGCAGGTGATTGCTTGTCATCCAGAGGTCAATGTCTGAGAGGAAGGATGCAAGGTCTGGGTAGGGTGAGGAGGGGGAGTTTGGAATCTTAAGGTTGATCTGGATGTCATCAGCATAGTTGTAACAGGTGAGTCTGTTGGAACAGATGAGCTTGGGTAGAGGCAAGAGGAAGAGGTTGAAAAGGAAGTGGGAGAGGGAGGCTCTCTGGGGGACTCTGTGTTGGACTGGCGAAGAGGCAGAGAAGAAAGGATGGATAGAGATAATTTTGGAGTGGTTAGAGAGGAAAGACGAGATCCATCTGATGTTGGAGTCTCTTATGCTATGTTCAAATAGTCTGTTTGTGAGGATGGAGTGGTTAATTGTGTCGAAGGCTGCTGAGAGGTTAAGGAGGATGAGAGCCCTCTGAGTTTGCTGTTCTTTTCAAGTCGTCCCAGATAGAGACCCAGGAAGAATTCAGTTCCATGGAGGGGTCTGAAGCCAGACTAGGCATGGACAAGAAGGCCGTGGGCCTTGGTGAAGAGGCTCAGCTTGAAGTAGGATGTGTTGTCTAGTAATTCGGCTATGAAGTGGTTGTTGGAGATGGGGCAGTAATTCAAAGGGGGGGTCTAGAGAGGGCTTTTGGTTTGACATAAGAGGTTTTGTCTTCAGTTGGGAATATACCTGCTGTTAGGGAGTTATTGATTATGGATCAGACAAGGGTGCCTGCACAGGTGGAGGAGAGGATGTTTTTTGGGATGACTTGTGGGCATGGGTCTCCTGGGGAACCTGATGGACGGCCATTGGAGAGATGCTTGGAGAATTCAGGGTGGGAGATTGCAGAGAAGGAGCTGTAGAGGGCCCAAGTCAGCAGAAGCGGAAGTGGGGCTGTTGGTATAGGAGGTAAAGGGGCCACTAGTTTAGCATGGATGGTGAGGTTCTTATCAATGCCTCTGTTAAAATAATGGCCGGAGATGGAGTTGCAGAGTGCCTGGGAGATGAGGGGTGGAGAGGAAGAGCAGACAGAGATGATCTTGTGGAGTTCTTTGCATGGGTTGTTTTTGGATTTCCTCTTTTTGGATCTGCAGGCTCTCATCTGTTGTGCAAGACTGGCTTTGTTTTGAGCTTTGTTTTGGGCAGAAGAGTTGGCCCGCCAGTGTCGTTCCAGGTGATGATTGCGGGTTTTGACATCTTAGAGGCAAGGGTCGAACCACCTGGGGGAGGGACTTTTGTAGTGGGATAGGGGTGTAAAATGAATATCACCTAGAGTTACATCCAATGGCACATTTTTTATTTTAACAAAATTCTAATAACATGTTTTAAAAGTAAATCAAATGCTTTATTCCGCTAAACATCTTACTTTTATAAAGATAACTTATGCAATAGACTGGCACTCTCGTAATCCTCTATTCAAATGCTTGTAAAGCAGTGTTATTTTAGTGTAGACTCTGTTTTAATTTATTTAATTTTTTTGACTTATAAGGTACATGTCTTTCAACTTTTCCATCTTCTCATTACAACGTTGGGTTTGTTTTATGATGGGGAGAAAGTGACCCTTTTATATGACAATGTTAATCTTCCACATAGTGCCTGGTAGTGCCTTTAGACACTTGCAAGATGTTCACACCTTTTCGCATGCTCATTTTCTGTCTGCACAGGCTGAACATTGTTATTAGACCCTGCTTATTGTGGCAAGTCTTGATTGGTTTACCTAACATGATGCAACATAAATCAATTAAACTACATACTTTTACAAGCTGGTGCCCCCCTCTCTAGTACGTCTGAAGCATGGGGTGGTTAGTCTGTGACTGTAGATTGGTCTTGTTGTTCTAGAGAAGCTGATCTTGGAGATCCACTGTGCAAGGTAAGGTGGAGCAAAATTCGAAAGACATTGATAAGTGATGGAGAGAATTTTAAAGTTGATACATTCTCTGACTGGTAACCAGTGTGCAGATTTTCTGTGAGATGAGACATGGTCACGTCTGGATAAGCTGATAGCAGCCATGATGGCATTATTCTGGATGGTTTGGAGCTTATTGAGGTTGTGCTCTGAAGTGCCGGTGAGAATGGACTTGGTTGCAAAGTTCCGATTCTAGATCGACTTCGCCGCCATTTTAGGTCCGTCTGCCATTTTGATTTCTATTCTAAAGTGATTCTGTGTTCTAAAATGGTGGACAGTGTTTCCTGCTTGTAACTGAGCTGTCCTGAACCTTGTACGTGAGTTAATGTATAAACTGTCCGTTGGCCAAATGTTTGGGTTGAGTAAAGAGACCTTGTCCCATGCCTGACTTGTAGACAGAGGATTGTCTGCACCAACAAGTCCAATCCGAGGACATACATCAACTACAATGTTATACAAATACTGAACGTGGACACTAGCTGAACTTGTAAAGGACATGTGTTAAGGCTTATTGTTAATCCCGAGAATACACTGTTGCTATTGTGACTTGTTTGTATGTGAATTTAGGATGATCCATGAGTATATTGTTGGACAAGCTAGAAGTGACCTCGACACGAACTCTAGACCATGAATTATTAAACTGTAGAGGGGCTGGACATTATGATTGGAAATGTATAAAATGTACAACTGTTTAGACGTCCAGTACCTCTCACTTCTCACACCGAAAGGGTTGGTATTCGCTGTGTGCCAGATAGCTATCTGTAGCTGATACATTGTTTCTTTGTAACTGTACAGTTCTAGAATAAAGATCTGTGAATCTTTATAAGCCCGTGTTTGGTGTATTTCCTTTTGCGGTACTCAGCCTCGATATTTCCTTTTGCTTTTATAGATGGCGCCCGAATAGGGACCCTCAAGATTGATGCCATCTCGTTGAAGGTTGACATGGCTATCGGACCGGGATCAGACAGTGACAAAGGGGGCCCCTTTCTTGGATGAGACGCAATACCTCAACAGTGCTGCACGACCCGATCCCTGGACGGTGAGCATGCCCTCAAAGGCAGCATCTTGACGAGGGTCCATATATCGAAGCGGGCAGATTTGCCAAAATCACCAACCACGTGGGACCTTTGATAGTTTTTTGAAATCCGATCGGACCTCCTTAGGATTTGATCAGGTGTGTCGTGACCCGATTCTTAAGTATCCTGATAATTCGTTTTGGAGTATTACACTTGCAAGTGCAATTATTGACCAGGTAACACTAGTATTCTGATATGCCTGGGAAATTGTCTGCCTACTTCAGGGCGTTATTCTGCAGTGACAGACAGTCTTTGGAATTTGGCTGACCGGCGCCAATGGAGGGGTCGCCAGCATGTACTATGTACTGGAAGCACGGCATTGGTAGTATAGTGTTTAATGATATTTGGCACAGACAAACTAGACACGCTTCCGAACTTCAGTGGCCAATCAATGGTAGTTTTGAAATTCCTCGTTTTGAATATTTAGAATCCATATTATTAAAGAAAAAGGCTAGACCTGCAGCCTTTGATGTATTACAGAATTGGAAGAAAGAAGGTATGCAGCAACTTAAGAGTAGGGAAAAACATGCGCGCCGTCATATGACGAACGCCGAAAAAGCATTGTTATATGACCAGAATAAACAATCTGAGTCAGTTAGGAATATGGATAGAGCTTTTTCACTTGGTATCCAGAAAAAGTATCCTTCTAAAAACTTTCATGTATCTGATGAGCTGATTGACAAACTTCTAAATGAACGTAGGCCTGGTGCCACTGCGCCACCTCCGTAAGTTCCTTTTCCTGTTGTTATTCCTCCTCCCGTAGCTCCTCCTGCTCCTCCTATTGCTCCTCTTAATGTTCCTCTTCCTACGGCTGTCGTTCCTCCTTTTGTCGTTGCTCCTCCACCTGCTCCTCCACCTTTGCCTGCTGGTACGGGTCCGGTGGGATTGTCTGCTACACCAGTAACAGACCCTTTTTGCCTAATATACAAGATCTGTCTACTCTCCCTCTGCCAAGTGGTTCCACACCGCTTGGAGTTGATCGGGGAACGGGATCAAGAATTGTAACTCGTAATACTGTGTCTCCAGAGAGAAAGCATGAATTGACTGCATGGGCTAGACATTGCATGTAGAGGGGTGAACAAGCTGATGTTTTTGCCACACTCTCTAACTTAGACAATTTTCCTGAGAAAAACGTTTTTATTGAAGGATTGGGAGTTCCTTTATGTATAATGTGGAACAGGTTAAATGATATAGATCTCCCACAAGGGTTAAGAGATCTGAATATTTTAGCATTTTCTAGAGATACTGCAGAGAAAGTACATGAGCACGACAAGAGGGTTTTTGAGTACAGAAGGGAGTTGGAAACTTTACAGAATGAAGATATAGATGGAGATAGTTTGGACGCTATGTTAGTACAGAAACATTTCTTTCCTTGTCGTAAATCGATGAATAAGGAAACACGAATTTGTATAAAAGATGCGATTAGGTGGATTTCAGACATGTTGATAACTCCCGTAGAATTATATGACACGTATAGTCAGTATACGCCAGATAATGCAGAGGAAAGTGATACCGGTAATGGTAGAGTACCTGCAGGATGAATGTCCCGCAGAATTATTGAATAGTTATAAGAGAGCTTTTTTGTTTGACAATTCTTCAGCTGCTTTAGCGCTCGATCTAGCTTTGTTTCTCAGTAAGCGTTCGGAGTTACCTACTTCTCAGTTGCCTATGAGAGAGGTTCCTCCGACAGTTGTCCCAAAAGTTGAGATTCCCGCTAATGCTGTAGCAGGTACACCTGCTCAGGATATTTCTGCAAATTATGTGTCTCAGTTTGTTCACGTCCCATTCTCAAGACAGGAAGTGAACACCATCAAACAATCAATTCCCAATATTAGGAAGAATCCGACAGGGTTCTACAAAGAAATAGAGTCTGTCTTGCAATCATTAGTATTTACCTTGAGCGATATTGATTTTCTATTTCCCGTACTCCTGCCTATTGATTTGTGGAAACAGATTAGGACTGTAGACGATGTACCAGGGTTAGGAGATACATGGGATAATATGGTTAGACTCGATAGAGAAAGGCCAGCTGGCGAGAGACCACCACAGGCAATACTGACTTTGCCTGATAGAATAGTTACAAAGTTAAAAGCTATAATTCCTAAAAGAAGGATTATTTGGGACAAGCTTACTGCATGTGTCCAAGGGAAGTCTGAGGGTAACAAGTATTTTCAGATTTCAGTGGACAAGATTTGAGCACAGAGTCTGGGAAATGACTATTTGTGGACAAATTTGTGCATGGATTGCTGCCTGACATCCAGTCGCAAATGATGTCCTTAGAGAGCGCTTGGCAAGCAAAGTCTCAATCAGAAGTATTGCATATGGCTAAGTACTACGAGAATCGTGTCAATAACGAAAAAGAAAGAGTTGAAAAGAGAAAAGGAGACTTAAAACAAAAGTTCTATTGCAGCAAATTGTTAGATGCCCTAGAGGGGGTAATTCGCAATTTAGAGGACAGTATGTTCCACAAGGCAATGCGCCATTGGGTCCTGTAAACATAAACCAGTGTGCTTATTGCAGACAAGAGGGTCATTGGCGTGCACAATGCCCGATCCTCCACCAGAGGTCGGATAACACATTTGGCAAAATGGGTAGACGATCCAGAGGCCGCCCTGGGACAGGGGGTCCTGGTAGAAGTCAGTTTTCGCAGGATTCACAGCAACCTTTTTCACAGGATAATCAGGCACCAAGTGTGGATAATAGAAACATTTTTGATCATCCTCCTGCTGCCTACCTCTCTGAAGAACTTCCTTTCGACAACATTCTGTTTCGCTAGGATTGCACGAAGCAGGGTTTGGAACCAATGCCTATTCCCGTTAATCAGACAGCTCCCTACATTGAGATGATAGTGGGAAATAGGAAACATCTATTCTTGATAGATGCAGGGGCACAGAAGTGTTCCATTGACCATTCACGGGTTCCAAACATTCCACTGTCAGGGAAAACCAATGTTTCTGTAGGGTTTTCTGGCACACCAGTATTCTGTCTGATGTCTTCGCCGGTACTAATTACTTTGGGTCCATTTACGGACCACTGTCCATTCCTCTTGAATACGAATTGCAGAGAGAATTTGTTGGGGTTGAATCTGTTGAAAGAATTAAATGTGGTAATTCATTGTTCTTCTGATGGAGTGCGTTTGACGATTTCACCACAGCAACTTTCTGTCTCTCAGTTCTTGACCAGACCTTTGCCGCCGGAATTTAGTGGTGTTCTGGAGTGTTTGTGGGCAATTGATGATGATGATGTCGGTGTCTTGCAAATTGAGCCCGTTAAGATTATTTTTAAACATGGAGTAAAGTTGCCATGTATTCCCCAGTATAAGATCTCGGTCGATGGTGAGCAAGCTTTGAAATGCATAGTTTCCAATTTTGTGCATCGTGGGGTAATTGAGGAAATTGCAGGTAGTTTGTGCAATAGCCCATTTTTACCCGTGTACAAAAAAGGCGATAATGCAATTCCTTTCCGTTTCATTATTGATTTACTTGCCATCAATAAGATCGTGGCTCCACAATTTCCCATTGTGCCTGATGTGACGACAATATTAACTATGATTCCGGTTTCAGCTACTCACTTTAGTGTTGTGGATCTAAAGAACGCCTTCTTTAGTATTCCTATACACAAAGACAGTAGATACTTGTTTGCGTTCACCTTAGGGGGACGCTCGTTTACATTCACCTGTGCACCGCAAGGTTACAATGAGAGTCCTAGAATTTACAGTAGGGCTTTGAAAGAACAGCTCGACACACTCGAGTTGCCCACCACTTGTACACTGCTTCAATATGTCGATGATCTACAGTTAGCTGCTGACTCAGAGAGCGCCTGTAAGGAGGGCACCGTAAAGTTGCTTATTCACCTAGCACGACATGGATACAAAGCTTCACTTAAAAAGTTTCAGTGTTGTCGACAGGAGGTCACCTGTTTAGGCTATCTCCTGTCAAAGGAGGGAAGAAGGTTGTCGCCGCAGTGGATAAAAGTCATTTGTAGCATGTCTGTCCCAAATACACAGAAGGAAGTCAGAGCCTTGATAGGAATGGCTTCTTACTGTAGGCAGTGGATCCCGAACTTTTCCTTAGTGATTAAACCAATGTTGGCTTTGACGAAGAAGGGCATTTCTTCGCCATTACTGTGGAACTTGGAACACCAGCAAACATTTGATCTGCTCAAGACTGCATTGTGCTCGGCATCGTGTTGTATGTGCATGAATGTGATGGATGTGCTTTGGCTGTATTAAAACAGGAACATGGAGGGAAGAATAGGCTGTGCTGCTACTTTTCTTCCACCCTTGATCCTGTTGCATGTGCTTTGCCAAGATATTCGAGAGCTGTCGCTGCTGCGTCTATAAAACAGAGTGAGGGAATGGTCCTAGGCCATGCTTTAACCCTGATGGTACCTCACTCTGTAGATGTTCTATTAAACAGAACCCAAACACAACACTGCACGATTAACAAGATATTAATTGATTTTGTTTGCGCCGCATATTCAAATAAAGAGGTGTTGTATATTGAATCCGGCTGAACTTTTACCTTTCCCACAAGGTACTGCATGCAGTGACGAAGAGTCACATGACTGTCTTTACACTACAGAGCAAGAGACAAAAGGCAGAATCGATCTAAAAGATACCCCTTTAAACAATCCACAAGGGGAGCTGTTTTGCGATGGCTCCTGTTTCAAGCTCCCGGATGGTACATCCACGGCTGCTTATGTAATCACCACATTGAGCACGGTCGTGGAGACCAAAAGAATCACGCATAACTCCGCGCAGGCCGCAGATATTATAGCATTAACCCGAGCTTGTGAACTTTCCGAAAGAGCTTACCGCAAATATATATACTGACAGTCAGTACGCTTTTGTGGTGGTTCACAACTTTGGTACAATTTGGGCAGAACAAGGTTTCTTGACCTCACATGGCGCTAAAATCCAGTATGGCTCCTTGATAGTATGGTTACTCCCAGCGCTTGCACAGCCTACTCAGCTAGCAATTATTTAATGTGCAGTGCATCAGAAGATCATAGATAATGTAGAAAAAGGGAACGCTTTCGCTGACCAGATAGCCAAACAGACTGCCACTGATCTCTCTTCAGAAAGGTATACTTCAAGGGAAGCCACAAATGCCTGTACGTTGAATGAGGGTATTGAATCTGTGAAAAACATTCAAGCTGATGCCACGTTAGAGGAATCTAAGAAATGGGCTGAGGGTTTGGAAAAATTGGAATATTATGGGTATTGGGTGGACAAAGTAGAAGGGAAATGGTTACTGCCTGATGCATACATTACGATGATGGTCACTATGGCTCATGGTCCCACCCATATTTGTGCACGAAAAGTTACCCAAATGTTGCAAAATGTGTGTGTAAATGATAAAATCTCTAAGGTAGACAAACGCTTCGTCCAAGGTTGTATGATTTGTTTGCAGCATAATGTGGGAAAGGGCACATCGACTCCAAGGGGTAGTTTTGGTCCACCTTCTGTCCCCTTTGAGGTTATACATTTTGATTTTATTGAAATGGAGCATTGCAATAACTACAAATACGTACTGATGGTTATCTGCGCCTTTAGTAAATGGGTTGAAGCCTTTCCTGTCAAAGATGCCACAGCTATGACAACGGCGAACACCATGCTGAAGGAATATTTTCCTAGGTTTGGTTTGCCAAGAGTCATCTGGTCGGACAATGGTCCACATTTTATCACTGCTGTAATTCTGCAGATATGCGCGGGATTACTGATTGATAAACGGTTCCATTCGGCTAGGCACGCTCAGAGTGCTGGTTTAGTAGAAAAACACAACGGCATCATCAGAACAAGCTCGCTAAGATGTGTGCCGCACCAAACTGAAATGGCCGGACGCCTTACCGATCGTGTTATTGTCTATGAGAATGACCCCTCAAACTAAGACTGGGCTCTCTCCATTTGAGGTGGTCATGGGCAGGCCAGCTAACATTTGAAATTTGCCAAAACCCTGTTCGCTACGCGAAGTTGAACATGTACTTCTTTCTGACTATTGTGGACAGTTAACTAAAAATCTGTATTTGATTTACCACCAGTTGCGAGAAGCTTTACCTGTCAGTTACGAGGGCCCAGGCCACAAAATACGGCTGGGGAGCTGGGTCCTCATCAAGTTGTTTGATCAATCTTCTTGTCTCGCACCTCGTTGGCGGGGCCCGCATCAAGTTCTCCTGATCACTCAGACTGCGGTGCGAATGGTGGGCAGGAAGCACAGGATCCATGTGTCCCACATCAAGAGGATTCCTTTCGCTTTGCCACACGATACAGAAGACACAGAGCCCCTCACCAATACCATAATCAGCGATCACGAAGCATCAAACAGCATCGAGAGTGTGTCGGAGGCTCTCCTTGAGCTCCTTGAGTCTGTGAACCTGGGGAAACAGCCGCTTCATCTCCACACTCTCCAACAGCTTCTTTGTCAAATTCTGTTTCGAAACTTGTGTTAAATCCTGCTTTGAATTCACCGCTTCCATCAGGAATCAACGACACATTGTTTGCAGTTCATTCAGTACCAGGGATCACAAGGTACGATCTGCGTCTTGTGCCATCAAGAAGAATCATCGAAGGACTTGAGTCTTTGGCCATATCTTTTGTACATAAGGGGATTCTGTTGGCTAGATTTTGGAAAAGGACTAAGAAGACGCTTGATCTGGAGATCGCCAGCACGTTAACTTTGGTGTATTCGTTTGAAGAAACAATGCCTGAAACCACTCCCACTTGTACGGAACAGATAAGCGACTGTGTGACCGATAGTAAAAATGAACAATCGAATGCGTGTGCCCCGAAAACGTATTGTTGTCTTGTGATAATGTTAACTGGTTTCACAATAGTCATTGCCTTAGAATTCTGGTATCTGGAAGAAGTACATCCGCTTGAAATTTGTTACCCACTGAAAATGTACCCGATGTTTCTACATCTTTTGTGCATCTGTACACTTTTTCTCCTAGAGACTCTCAGCACAGACAGAGTTACCATAACGATACTCTATTACTCATTATGAATGCCACACATGCCATTTTTAATAAGTCCAATTGTTGGGTCTGCTCCCATTTACCGCAACACAGGGATAAAGGGCTGGTTTGGTATATTCTTCCTTTACCTTTGACTACTGCATGCTATGCTTCTCTAAGTGCACTGTTCTTTGGCCGATGGAACTTTGATGGAACTAGCTTGAATGACTTTGATAAACGTGTTCTAATGTCCCTGGGATGCTCACTCTTTGCGAATAGGAGCAAGCCTAATGATGCTTCTATTAGGCCTTCTGATAGACTGTCCCGTCCTTTTCAATTATTGATCTCTTTTAAGATGGCTCTGATAGGCAATAGGGATGTCACGCCACCTTCTAACACTGTTAACCAAAACCCCGATTCAGTTTTATTCTGCATACAGAGGAATGGTACTCAGTCAATGGGTAATTTCAAGGGTTGCGCCAACGTTGCGAATTTAACTAGTGAGGACAGACCTTTGTATGTAGGCGAACCTGTCTACTTTGTTTGTGGTAATGTAGCATTTCCATGGTTACCCAGGGATTGGCAGGGAACCTGTTATTTAGGGATTCTGTTACCCGGGGTATTCATTACTAGCACTGTAGAGAATGGCGATACTTCAGCACAAGTTCTGGGCGATATAGCTAAATCCTTCGTGCCATTTTGGGGGCAAATACTGAATTCTGAAGATATCAGAAGACTAGCGAGAGTACTGGAGAGGACCATCAACCGGACCACTGACATACTCTATAACAGGACTCTAGAACAAAAAGAAATAAGGTTAGTGGCACTTCAGAACCGGATGGCATTAGACGTCATCCTGGCTGAGCGTGGTGGGGTATGTAAATTAGTGGGGTCCGCTTGCTGTGTTTTCGTGCCAGATTCCTTCCCAACGATTCTTAGAGCAATACAAAATCTGCACATCCTTAGTTCAGAAGTGCACGTTCCTGAGGGAAACTGGGATCTTAGCGATTGGTTCTGGGACTTCTTTCAATCTTGGGGATGGAAGCTACTTTCGGTCTTGCTGATTATTTTGGGTATTCTGTTGTTTTTCTATTGTTGTATACAATGTCTTCCTGGCATATGTTCGATGATAGGAGGATGTTGTGCACAAGAGATTGGTACATTCGGACACAAGGTATACGCCCCAGAGAAAAAAATCTCAGTATCTGACCTCATGGCAATTGATATCTCCGATAGTGATTGAGGATGTATGGACATTGAGACGTGGAGTTACTCGTAAAGTGACTAGAAGTAGTTTAGGGCTTGGTTTAGGCCAAAAGTAGGGTTTGTTAAATGGGATATCATATTGTGCCTCCTTTATTGTATATATTGGCCTAAGCCCAGTCGCTCTGCGAAGAAAACCGCATTGCAAAGTTCCGATTCTAGATGTCCTTTGCTGCCATTTTAGGTCCGTCCGCCATTTTGATTTCTATTCTAAAGTTATTCTGTGTTCTAAAATGGTGGACAGCGTTTCCCGCTTGTAACTGAGCCATCCTGAACCTTGTATGTGAGTTAATGTATAAACTGTCCGGAGGCCAAATGTTTGGGTTGAGTAAAGAGACATTGTCCCATGCCTGACTTGTAGACAGAGGATTGTCTGCGCCAACAAGTCCGATCCGCGGACATACATCAACTACAATGTTATACAAATACTGAACGTGGACACTAGCTGAACTGCATTGTAAAGGACATGTGTTAAGGCTTATTGTTAATCCCGAGAATACACTGTTGCTATTGTGACTTGTTTGTATGTGAATTTAGGATGATCCATGAGTATATTGTCGGACAAGCTAGAAGTAAACTTGGCACGCACTCTAGACCATGGATTATTAACATGTAGAGGGGCTGGACATTATGATTGGAAATGTATAAAATGTACAACTGTTTAGACGTCCAGTACCTCTCACTTCTCACACCGAAAGGGCTGGTATTTGCTGTGATGTACTGAGGGTCACATAGCTATCTGTATCTGATACTTTGTTTCTTTGTAACTGTTCAGTTTTAGAATAAAGATCTGTGAATCTTTATAAGCCCGTGTTTGGTGTATTTCCTTTTGGGGTACTCAGCCTCGATATTTCCTTTTGCTTTTACAATGGGTGAGGCTGTTCCCTACGGACCCTCCTTTTAAAGCCACTAGTGTGTTATTACTGTTATTACTGCAGCTATTGTAATCTTATTGTGACACATGCAATGTTGTGCTTTTATTTACTGCATTTTACTTGTTGGCCGTGTCTAATACCCTGCTGTGTGCACAGTTTTAGGGAGAATTCTCCAGAATGGCTAATTTCCCATACCTACTGAGTCCATCAGCAGCTTTGCTGGATTTCTAGGATTTATGTTTTCACCTGGTAAGAATGTGAGCCTTTTTTTTCCCACTCTTACATGTGTTTTGATGTGTGTGTTTAACATTTTCTTGTGTTCATAGACTGTGGAGCCTCACCTAATCCATAGGCATCATCTTTTTACTGTGTGTTACACAGCACCTTCAGTGCAGTGACACCAGGTTGTCTTTTAGACTTCCCAACTCAGACTCCATTTTATGGGACTGACTACTGTCTCCCAGAACATGTAAAGTTGCCATTGACTTTATTAGTCTTTTTAAAATCCACAGACCCAGTAAAAACTATCTTACATAGAGTACTGGAAAGGGTTAATACTTATCCCTTTTTGTCTGTTTCTCTTGGAGCATTGTTTCACTCCCTTTTCATCAAGACTTGCCTGGTGGCAGTGGTAACTACCCTATTTTTGCTACCACGGTTATCTTAAATAACCTTGATATTGTTTTAGGCTATCTTGGTAGCCTCAAACTTAAACCCGCTAGACCATATATGTTTTTATACAGTTCCGGCTGGGTTTATTTGCCATTTCTTTTTGAAAATGTCTTTCTTATGTCTTTCTCTGCACGCCAAACCAGGTTTGGTCCCTTTGTTCGCCGTCCTTTCGCGGGCCTCTACGCAGAAGCCCTCCTTAGGCGCCTGAAAGTCTGGGTAGGCAGGATGTGAGGGAGGGGTTTTAGGACCCCTGCCCTGGGTTCCCTTGGTAACCCAAGTCGCACTCCTGTTTGATTGGCTAGCAGCCACCCTGCTGTGTGATTGACAGCCGGGCTGTGTGAATGGGGAAAAACTGCATAAAAAGCAGTTCTCTGGGTCTGGAAAGGCAGTGTCATCACTGGAACGAAAGAACCAACGAGGATCTGACAGAAGAGGACCCCTACAATGACTGAACCGCCCGGGGAAGCCCTTCTGCAGGTCCAAATCTTCAGACTCCAACGACATAGAAGATCCACCAGGAATCTTCTTCCGCTGAGCTGGTGGGACTAACCAGTTTGCCCAAACTGCAAGCCAGGACTCCCTCCTCTGGTCAAATTTGCTGTACAGAGCTACAGTGAGCCGGATAGCCAGGAAGGTCGGACCCTGCTTGGGTTTTAGGGAGCGCACCTTTTATTTGTTGCTTTGCTCTGCTGCTGGTTTCTTCCCTGGGCAGTGCAGGACCCTCCAGTCTTCCTACTTCATGTCAGTCCGACAGTCAGTTCAGGAACCGTGAGCCTGCAGGACTTGCCAGGAACGTCCGCCTCAGCTACAGCTTCTTCTCCATTCAAAGGTACTGTGCAAATCCGGTTGTTTGTTTCATCCAGCCAGGGTGAAGGTGTGTAAAACGTTTCGCCAATCCGAGGGCTTGTCCTTCTCTACTCTTTAAACTAACCTTTCTATCGACCAACTTTGTCCAGAACTCTTGGCAAAGACTTAACCGTGAACTACCCTGAACTGTGTGATCTTGAGCAAAAGACTGTTGTCCTACTGACTTTGGCCCTTAGCCTTTTTTGATTTGATTCCATCACTGTAGTTCCTCTTTCTAGATTGCCCTGCTTACTTGCCTGTTGGTGCTGCTCAATGTTGGTCTAACCTTGTCTTTCCCTCCCTTTTTAATTGCTGGAGTGCCATTTTGCTCACACTTCATTTTGAGCTTAACTTGTCCAGAATCTATTGGGAGTGGTGTGGTGTATTAAGAGTGTGATTTTTCAACTGCTTTACTTTAGTGAAATGTTTTACACTTGATGTGTAAATAAATGTATATTCTTTTACTCAGAAACCTTGAGTAAGTGTTTGTTTGAATCATAGTAATTGCTGTCCTTTGTGTAACTATTGATACTGCTCACTTGCTCTTGAGATAAGTCTGGCTGCTCAGCCATCACTACCACTTTACCGTGTAGTACAGGCTTGTAGCAAAGGTGAAACTGTACTGTCACTTGTAGTCTTAATTGTGTGTAGTGTTCCCAAAGGGTACTGCATATAATTCTTCCTAACACACAGAAAGGCTCTGCTTACTGCAAGAGTCTTCTTTCTTTGTCTCTTACAGCGTTTCATACGCCTTGAAGGGTGCCCCTCCCTCTGGCCTAAATGTGCCAGAGAGAACACCTACTAGAAGCGAGAGGTGAGGTCGTTCCCTAGTGAATCTCCATTTAAAGCCACTCATGTGTTATTACTGTTATTACTGTGGCTATTTTAATACTATTGTGACTACACGCACTGTTGTGCTTTTTATTACTGCATTGTACTTTTTGGATGTGTCCAATATCCTGCTGTGTGCACAGAAAGGCTCAGTTTACTGTGATAGTCTTATTTCTTTGTCTCTTACAGCATGTCATACGCCTTGATGGGCGCCCCTCCCTCCAGCATAAATGTGCCAGAGAGAACACACGTTGGAAGTGAGAGGTGAGGTCGTTCCCTAGGGAGCCTCCATTTAAAGCCACTGGTGTGTTATTACTGTTATTACTGCAGCTATTTTAATCTTATTGTGACTACATGCACTGTTTGTCTTTTTTTATAATTTTCTTTTTTTTTTAAACACACAAACCCAACAATGTACACTTTATTAATCACAAGCGGATACAAGTTAACAATTAACAACTTCCCTCCCCAACTCTCAACTCACGTTCCCCCCCATGGGCCTACTCTATACTTCTAATACCAGTCACTCTTGTGTCATCATCTCTTAATCAGTGGCAACAGATTTGTTTATAGGGATCTCCCCCACAACCTGAGTATCGTGTCCAGAGATTGCCAAACCAGCTATACGCTGTTTCTACATGTCAACTCCTCTCACTCCTAGCCCCTCTTCGCTGCTAGACACGATTATCACCCAGACTTTGTTTTTATTTCTGAAACTTGGTTGGGTCCTCACTCTGATACCAGTGTGATTCAAACTCTCCCCCTAATTATGAGTTGCTGCGCTGTAAGCGCAGCCCTCTGCGCTCTGGCAGCAGGGTTGCTGTTATTTTTAAATCTGACTTCAATATTCTCCCTATTTAATTCAATCATGCATTAAACATGGATGGGATATTGATTCGTATCCCTCTTCCAGCTACTAATACTCTATATGTGCTTTTGATATATCGCACTTCGGGTTATGATCGCAAGTTCGGCAATGAGTTTCCTAGTCTTGTTGCCATGTTGCACCAAAAATATTTTAACTTGGTTGTTGTTGGTGATTTTAATCTCCCAACTAATAAATCTAATTGTCATTTAGCCAGTCATTTTTTGGCTTCAATGTCTGACATGGGTCGTTCCCAGCTGGTTACTTGTCTGACCCATCAGCTAAGGAATACCCTGGATCTTATCTTTGCTTCCCCTGCAGTCTTGTCTGTTTATCCTACATTTCCTATTATTTGGTTGGATTACATGGGGATCCCTTTCTCTTTGACCATGGTAGTCTCACTCTCTTCTCGCTCTTGGCAGTTCACCACAAAGCGATGTTGGCATTCTGTCTTTCCTCTGAGTCTTACTTCTTTCATTCATAATGACTTCAGTAATGTCTCTTCTTGGACACTTGCAACAGTTTTTTAGATGCTACAGTCAGTGGCTGATACTCTCGCACCCTCTAAGCACTGCCCCGCCATTCTGAACCATGGTTCACAGAGGATCTTAAGACTCTTAAACTCCATTGTAGGCAGGCGGAAAGAAAATGGAGGATAGCTTATTCAACGTCTGATCGAGTCTTATGCCGCTTGGCCAATTTAGAATACTATTAAATACTATTAAATACAAAAAGCTATTCTGGCAGCTAAACAAATATACTTAAGTGCCAAGATTGAACAGGCTATTAATCAAGCCACAGCCCTATTTGTGGTTGTTCAATCCTTAACTGTGCAGGCTAAACCTGAGTCCGCTATCCTCCCTTCTCAGGAACTTGGTTATTCTCTGTTATCCTTTTTTGACAAGAAGATAGCCACCATTCGCAAAGCTATCCACTTGAATTCTCCCCGGGAGGTGTGGTTCGGCCATCTCTTAGCCCACCGACCCCTATAGATACTGAAATTGGTTCATGGTCCTCCTTTCCAGTGTTCTCTGATAAGGAGGTTCTGGCAGCCATTCATAGTTTGGAATCTTCCCCTCCTAGCAATCCCATTCCACTTTCAATACTGAAGAGTTTCTCTGGTGACATTGCCTCGTTGCTCACCAATGCCGTAAAGGACTCTGCGATTCGGTCCAATTTTTACCCTAGCTCTCTGCTCCCATTTCTTATGAAATAGCTCAAGTCCTTGGTTTCACCTCTTCTTAGCACCTTTCTGGAATCATCAGCTTTTTTGATCCATTTCAATCAGGGTTTCACCCTGGTCGAGGTACGGAATCAGCAATGGTTTCAGTTGTGGATGACTTAGCCCGTATGGTGGACCAGGGTGGGGTGGCGGCCCTGATTTTGGTCGATCTGTCAGCAGCGTTTGACACTGTTGACCACCCTACCCTGATTGCCTGGCTTTATTCTGTGGGCTTGTCTGGTCAAGTTCTTGCCTGGTTCTCCTCCTTTCTGGTGGGACGTTCTCAATCTGTGTCCCTTCCTCCATTCTGCTCTTATCCGATTCCCCTGCTGTGTGGGGTTCCCCAGGACTCATCATTGTCCCCCACTCTGTTCAACTTATACATCCAACCACTTCTTGGTATAATCCATGCACATGGCTTTTTGTGTTATTCCTATGCTGACAATACACAAATTATTGTGCGGTTCGATTTAACTCATTCGGAGACGGCTGGTCAGTTGAGGAGCTGCTTAAAAGCAATGGGTGATTGGATGGCCTTGTACTGGCTTAAATTGAACAGTGAGAAAACTGAGGTGGTGGTGGTGGTGGGTACAACCCTGTCCTTGCTGTTCTGGATCCCTGACTTCTGTCCCGAGAGCATTGGCCCCTTCCCCCACCCTGTTTCTGCAGTGAAGGATCTGGGCGTTAAAATCTTGCCCTCACTATCTATGGCCGATCAGGTTCTCTTGTCTGCAAGAAGGCTCATTTTAAATTGTGGACCCTTCGAAAAGTGCTCCCATGCATTCCCCCAAAATGATATGCTCCAGTGGTGTCTTCTTTGGTTATGAGTAACATGGACTACTGCAATGCCCTTTATCTAGCCATCCCACTGCATCTGCTTCAACGCCTTCAGCAATTGCAGACTATTTCAGGTAGAGCCATATTTCATCCTCAGTTTGGTGACCACATGACACCGTTTTTGTGCCAACTCCATTGGCTCCCTGTTGAGCAGCGCGTTAAATTCAAATCCTTGTGTCTGGTCCATAAAGCCTTTTATAAATTCAGAGCTGAATTCCTCCAAGCAAAGTTCTGCCTCTATATAACCAGCAGGCAATTCGCTCTCAAGCCTTGAAAATCATTCAGCCTCCCAGGGCCAGATATGCCTGGGTTGGTGGCCGGGCTTTTTCAGCGGAAGAGCTAAGGCCTAGAACATTCTTCCTCTTTCTTTACATATCATTGAGGATCATCTGCCTTTGCGTTGGGCTCTGAAAGACTTTCTTCTTTAGTTCCTTGTCACCCAGGGTGGCCGTTCCTCTGCAGCTTAATGCCATGATGCCTTTGGCCTTACGTTGTGCTTTACAAGTTCTGATAAGATAAGATACGATAAGATGGCATTGACATGGCGGGTCATTCTGCTGCTGGAGTCCAGAAGGATGCCTAGTGTTTTGACGGTGGCAGAGACGGTGATGGTGCAGGCATCAATGGTGAAGGAGCAGAAGGCTGGGTCAAGTTTGGCTAGATGTGAAGCGGCCTACTATCAGGATCTCTGGCTTGTCATCATTAATACAGAGCTGATGTGTGGCCATCCAGGCTTGAATAGTGTCATAGAGTCTCTTGATATTGCTGGAGACTTGTTCATAGTTTCCCGAAAGGGGTATGAGGATTTGGGTATCATGGGCATAGTTGGGTATCATCGGATGAGTCGAGATGGTCATAGAGTGGTTTTGTAAAGATATGGTATAATGTTGGTGAAACACAGGAGCCTTGTTGGACCCCACAAGGAACATGAGTTGGGTGGGCAGCTGGGCTTCCCTCATAGACACAGGCTGTTGTATCCGAAAGAAAGGAGGCAATCCATTTGGTGTCCATAGCAGAGAATTTGGAGGCTGTGGTACGGTGGTGGCAGAGTGTTTGGTTGTTGAGCAAGTCAAATGCTGCTGAGAGGACTAGCAGTAGGAGGAGGGCGAGGTTGCTGGCATCACATGTTTCGCCCAACTGGTTTTTCAAGTTGAGAAGGGCTGATTCTGTGCCATGACCTGCTTGGAAACCTTACTATCATGGGCTAAGGAGGTTGTATTGTTCCAGGTAGGCTTGTATCTAGGCAGCACATTCCAGAATCTTCAGTAGGAAAGGGACCGTGGTGATAGCCCATTAGTTGGTAGGGTTAGTGAGATTGAGGGAGGCTTTTTTGATAAGTTGATAAGTGGGGAGATCCAGGCTTCCTTAAGGCTGCGATTAGTGAACGAAGAGTTGATAAATGCAGTGAGGATAGGGGTAAGGGGTTCTGCACAGTCTTTGAAAAGGGGCCAGGCAGGTGTCACCTTGGCAGCGTGAGGGTTTCAGGCCAGTGATGAGAATGTACATTTCCGATTCTGTCACTGGAAGGAAGCTGAATCAGGTATCAGTAGAGACAGGTATGGGTAGGTGAGAGGAGAGACTCGACTCAACCTTGGGTGCTTTGTAAGGATAGATACTATCTTGTTTTCAATTTATATCTGAAGGGTGGCAATCTTGTTTGTGGGTGCCTCCTGGATATTTTGGCACCAGGTGTCATCTTTGGTGTAGTTGGTATAATAGGGGTTTCAAGCTCACGTAGGATAGAGAATAGATTGTGAGATTGTAATTTAGCTACAGCAATCCTGTTAGAGGGGGCAGTTGCTTTGGCTGTAGGGATGGCTAGCTTATATTCCTTGGAGAAGTTCAGGAAGTTGGTTTTGTTGGCTACTGATGGGGATTTGTGCCAGCTGGTCGCCATGGCTGCTTCTTGCCCCACATGGCTTGGAGACATGGTGTAAACCAGGAGTTTATGTGTGTGGTTGGGTAGCTCTGCGAGGTTTGAGTTTATTGAGGTTTCTTGAGTGTATTGAGGTTTTTCATCACATCAGTGGAATAGTATGTCCACAGAAGAGGAGAATTGAGCATCAGGATCGGAAAGTGTTGTACATTAACCAAATCAAGAATCTGTTATCAATAACTGACACAACTCGTATTTTAGAACATCCTGAAAAAAGACACAGTGGTTGTCAATATAATGGCCATATGATACACATATTGTGGCTATTTTAGCTATTCTGTCAAAGCTCGGAAGAGGCTTAGAAGAATGCAAACCACAGATGGCCTTCCACATCTCTGGAAATAGCTATCAATGGGCCTCATTCCGAGGCTGGAGCTATCCATGGAGTAAAGAGCACCATGGTAAGCAACCATGGAGCTATTTACTCCATGGAAATCCGGCATGGTGAATGGAGTAATTACCGGTCCATTCCAAGGTTGGAGGGACCGGTAAGTCCCCATTCACCATACCGGTTCCCCATCCCCATTCCTGCCCCCATAGGGCTCAATGGGAATGGGGAAGGAGTAAATTACGGCACCGTAAATTACGGTGCCGTAATTTACTCCAAGGTCCCTTTGCGGGTTGGATTTTTAACGCCTGCTAAAATGCCAACCCGCAAAAGGGAACTCGGAATATGGTGGTAAGTGTTAACGGTCACCGTTGCCATTAACGGTGACCGTTAACCCTTACCTCCAGCCTCGGAATGAGGCCCAATGAGTTTAACTTGCATCAAAAAGGGAAAGCAGTGCTGCTCTTTTCTTTGTTTCATAGCTAATATCAACTCATGAAACAGCTCATCCAACTTCTAGCACCTTCTGACTATGCTTCCCATGATGTCAGCAATGGTAACACAACCATCAGAGATGCAATCCCTCTGTTCTATGGACAGGATTTGACAATGTTATCATTAATGTTTGCAATGGAAGATGAAAAATACTACGCTGTGTTCCCTGATTTGTTCAATGCTTAAAACACATAGACGTCCTGGCAAAAAGACACAGTGGTTGCTAATATAATGGCCATATGTTAGAAAATTGTGTAGCAATTTTAGGGATTGTGTCAGAGCTCTTTCCTTTGACTCATAGACAGTGTGACCTCATGAAACAGCTCATCCAGCTTCTAGCACCTTCTGAATATGCCTCACAAAATGTCAGCAATGGTATCACAACCATCAGATATGCAATACCTCTGTTTTATGTGCTTAGAGACCAGATTGTGACAATGTAGCAGGGTTTGTTTTACAGAAGGAGATGTTGGGGCTGGCCAATGGCATAGCAATACCTCTGTTTTATGTGCTTAAAGACCATATTTTGACAATGTAGCAGGGATTTAGAGAAGGAGGTGTTGGGGCTGGCCAATGGCATACACCAGCACTTACAAACGAATGTCATAATAACACAGTCATAGTTGGTTCAGAGGAGTTCAGAGGAGTTTATCTGTGCCACAACTTTGAAACCATGCCAACATCTTGATTGTCTGTGTGTTTGCCTCTTCCTGAACTGAAATACGACACATCAGAGGCGCCATTCTCAAATGCACCATCCCAGGAAAGCGTCTGGGAAAATGCCACCTTCCTCCACCTGAACTCCTCACTCCCACCATGGCCAACACACCCCAGGGCCAGTGGAAACCACTAGTATCTCCAATGTATCCATATGTTACAAATAAGAATAGCACCGACTCTGCAAGTCTGTCTTCTTCTGCAGAAGCTTTCCATGTTCAGTCCAAATGATGGAATTGAATTTGAAAAGCCTTGGCAACATTTAGATCCAGGACATTGCAACCAGAACAAATATGTATAAGTGCAGCCGGGGAAATGATTGAGTAGTATCTCAATGATGATGTGATGCTGAATATAGACAATGAGCCTCTTCTTTATTTGTATAGCAAAATGGAACAGTGTCCAACAGTAAGCAGGTTGGCAATCAAATATCAATGTTGTCATGCCGGCAGCATTCATGTGTTTTATGTGCGGGGGGGAATGATCATCAGTGACAAAGGGACCAGTCTGTCAGCCAAAAAGATGTAGAATTCCAACCCATGCTGAAGGTGAAAGAGCCCCCTGTACCCCCCAGCACTCTGCACCCGAGGGACCACGTACAGATAGAAATAGTAGGTATTATTAACACCTGTTCAATCCAGATGTGTGAACTGATAATTAATTCCCCAAAATTGGAAATTGCTACATAGCATATTTACATTTTAGCAAATGGTTAATCCATCCACTGAAACACATAACACAGAACAACAACAAGCTATGGTTGAGTGTATGTCTTCAATCATCAGAATGTATTTCAGGACCTGCATGTACTCTTCTTAGAAAGGGTCATGAGGGTAGCTCAGAGGCAACATGTTTGTCTTGGAAGCAAGACAACACAGAGCAACACATGTTTCGATCCCAGTCCTGTGCTTAGATACTGCTTTCCCGTATTAAGTGAGTAATACGATTTCAATGCATTAATTAATTAATGAAAGCTATGTTGTTTGCATCAATATTATTGAATGTACACTCCACTTTGTCCATACTTCATCAATGTAAGTATTAAGTTCAAATTAATATACTCAGTGGCGTTGTGTGGAAATTAAAAAAATGTAATTCACCAGAGAATTATAATATCAGCCTTTCAAACCTCTACAAGGAAAGACCAACAGGCAGCAATACTACATGCCATGGAACTGGCCTTACACCAACCATGCACCCTGCCATGCACTCACCTAGACTGTGTGACACAGGGCTGGCGGCTCCAGTAAGTCAAGCAACTTAAAATAAGATGACACACCAGCACAAAATCAAAAACCAAAAGATAAATAATGTCCAGTTACAAATAAACCTGAAACCTGTGAATAACATGATCATTGCCTATATATGGCTCACGCTGCATTTGCACAAATTACCATGTATTTTTTCATGGTTTTACAAGACATGAGGCCCTTAAGCGTGTGGCAGTTGGGGGCCTGGTGAGTTGCTGGTGCAGTATTACCGCTGGCAATATTGCCAAACGGGATGGCCTGTGGTAAACATGAGCTAAAGTGAATGGTGGGCATAATGTAGAGTCATGCTGACCCTTCAGCTCCTTTTTGGAGCCTCGTTGGACTCTGTGGAGGCGTCCTAGTAATGCCTGCCGAATTGTCCTCAACACAAACTCTGATTCGAAAGGAGAGTTAGTGCAGGTATTTTTATAAATGCTTTCTCAAACAAAGGTTTGCAGGCAAAAATGTGTCGGGTGCTGCCACAGATACTGTTCGGGTATTATCCCTGGGTCATTAAAGCTTTGAAATATAATCTTCCCAATCAGATTGCAAGCATGACCAAACTGCTCTGATTAACGTTGTTATAAGGCACATTACAATATGTGCTGCTGGACAAATTGTGACGCTCTCTGCTCACAAAGCAACTTGGCAGTATCCTGGCAGCCAATGAACGTCTGTTGGTTCAGCTGTTTGTTTTCCTCGCTGTCCCGCAGGATTTACAGCTGCCAATAGAATACTGAGCGAATTAGCAGTCACATGACATGCATCGCTGCTCTCCGGATTTTATGGTGCGTTGAGAGGTCGCTGTGTGAATATTTTGCAATATATTGAGGACCCTTACTTTACGCAGTATTTCACATGCCTCGAATGTAACTAGTACTTCATAATGACCATGGCTCGTGCTTGGGTTTTATTTGCACAGCAATCATATCAGATATATTTAACTTTACCTAGAAGGGGATTTAAATGCAAGATACTGAATTTATTTTCTGACTTCCAGACAGCAAATGGATTTCAAAAAGTAAATAAGCCGTTTCAATTATCCATCCGTCGCCTATAATAAAATGATTAGGACAACGAGGACAATCAATAAATCAGATAAACGGTTACGTGCAGGGAATGAGCGAATGCGCCGTGACCTAGTGATTAAGCATTTCGCCGTAAGGTGAAATCATTGACTGTGTCAGTGACACTATTTAGTTGCCAACAACTCAAAAGCCAAGGGCATATCAAAGCATAGCAGAAACATATATAAATTCCATTGGTGGGTGGACTCGAGCACAACGGATTACATGTGAAACAATAGCGTTATTGTAAGGCAAGTAAACTCTAACAATGGCACATGCTTGGCCTCTAACCTTACAACACCGTATACAATTAATAAATGTCACAAAAGTAAAATTAATACATGTATTTACTAACTCCACCAACCGCCTTAGCAACTAAACTATTCTCCAATTGGCTCTGCCCAACCCCCAACAAGCCTGTTTGAGGGTCCCCATGCACTCCTGTTAGACCTCGTGACTGCCAACCTCCGTTTGGGCCTTCATGTCCCTTCTTTTCACCATCACCTAAGCATGTCTTCCATTCTTAACAAATTAAGGCTAAACTTAACAACATTACTTGGCAATCCTTTTGCCAGTGATGCTTTGGCACAACGTAGCATCACAAGATGGTCTTCTTTCTGCCAACCATCAGATTCATGATGATAGACCCCTGCTTCCAAAAATCAGAGGTGACCACTGTCTGAAATGTGAATTGGAGTACTATATCTCCATGTGCTTCAGCAACTTTACACAAGGAACAGCTTAACTAAGACACATATGCCTCGGTTCAGCTCCCACAGTGCACTTATTAGATTCACTAGACTCCCACTGCCAACTGCTATACTCATCACAGAGACAGTAAAGTCCATAGAAGCTGTCTCTCAAGTGATCGCTATTTTATTATCTCAAATTGCGTCTTCATTGTTTTTATGAGTTTCACACCTATCCCCAAAACTTTGTAATTCTGGCCCATTATGGAACCGGTGGACAAGTAATCGGCATGTGACCCTTCCAACATGGAGGCGGTGTTGACGCATTCCCTGTTCTAAACACATTGTTACTTCTTCTGGGTTAGAAATCCTGTGCAGAATGAGGCAGACTGTAGAGAAGCTTTGGCAGGTTAACGGTTAGTTGCTATGGTGTTTATTTCTGTGTGAGTAGGTCCTCTGAGTTCCCTCACCTGTCTGTTACCTTTCATGCTACCGGTTCTCATGCTCCTGACTCCCCTGCTTCCCCCCCCCCAATTCCTCTAATCCTGGTGCTTTATCCATGTGGCTAGCTCATGTCACTGCTTCTTAGTTTGCTGACACTACTTGTTCACAGAGCTCCCAGCCCAGTCTATTCAAGGTTCTTAACTATCTGCACTACCAAAGGAAGATGCACTTCTACATTGTTCATCCTAGGCAATCTTATGACGAATGATGCTCTAGCTGCTATTGTCTATCTTTCCTGAGAACTCTCATACTAGTACTGTTTTGCAAGGAGAACAAGCACACCTTGATAGGTTTATTTTCTTTCTGGGGTTTTTCCTCCTGCGGGCATGGCCCTTCTGAAAATCAATCCCTCTCAAGTCATCTTCAGTCTATGACGTGGCTGCCATCAGGGACAGACCTTATCTCTTTGCATCTTGGAACCATTGTCAATCGCAGGTACTTTGCTGACAGATTGTGAAGCAACCTGATCTCGGAGAAGATGGACCAGCTGCAGGAATCGCTGGCTGTAGTCCAGTCCCTCACCACAGATGTCCGGAATCTGAAGGCAGAAAACACTGTATTGAGACAAGCTTTAGCTTCAAGGGATGCCCTTCTTGCAGTGGTCTATGGTGGACTCCCCAAGAACTTAAACAAATTGATGTTCACACGCAACATCAATTCCTCTTTGAGACAGACAGCATTTCAGACTGTCCATTCCAAAGTGGGGTCCATGATTATGCACATGACTGGCAGTGCATTGGATTGGGTTTCATCCTTGGCCACGATCAAGGCTTTGATACTGACAACCGTTTAAATGGCCAGAACTAGTGTACACTTCACAAGAGGCAATATTGCGGTTGGTCCGAGAAAATCGTGGTCTATTAACGAATGCCATAAAGTGAAGTTCAAGCAAGTGGCTCAGGTAACAGCATGCCCAGGGGACGCTTGTTTCACGTTATATTCATGAGGATTAAACAAAGTATTAAAGGATTCTCTAGCCCGGTTACTGTGCCCCACTTCATTTGATGCCTTAATCTTCTTAGAGTTATACATTGACTATTACAAGAAAGGTCAGCAGAATGCAAGAAAATGTGCTATTCCCCTCTTCCTCATGGAGATCCACTGAGAGCAAGAGTGCCATCCATGAATATCATAGAAGATGTGGAACCCATGCAAGTAGGGACCACAAGAGGTCCCCTATCAGAGGAGGCGGAAACCAAGAAGAGTCAAGGGTCTCTGCATTTATCGTGGCTCCCCCAATCATTTGATCAGAGAGTGTCAGTTGGCTCTGCCAAGAAAATTGGGACATTGTTATATGACCTTGATAGGGCAGTCCTTTATTTTGAACTGTTATACTGCACTGTTTGGGTCACTAATGAATCACATTCACACTCCTATTACAACAAAAGGCAAAGGAGATATATCTCTGAACTGTGTCTTTTTTTATATGATTGGTTTGGCTACAGATTTGTAGTAGTCTGAAGGTTGAGTAGACACTTTAGCCTCTACTCATCCTTGTACTCCTGCAGGGCAAAAGTTCATTTGTCACACTAACAATGCATTTATTTATTTATTTATTTTACGGATTTTGAAAATCCCTCTTATACCCTACTCTATATTAATACAAAACAATTATTTACATTGTTAAAATATATAATAAAGATTATTAGCATCCGACTGGGGGAACCAGCCAATCGGGTGGCTAGGAATTTAGGCTTCAACCTCTGGTACAAGCCTGCATTCCAAGCCGTCTGACGGCCGGCTCTGTCCCGCCAGCGTCCCCCCCCACCCTCCATTTCATGTTTTTCTTTTTATCATCCCCCCCATCCCTACCTAACTTAAATGCCGCTGCTGCATCCCCTTCTCTTCGCCTCCCACAGGCCGACATGGAAAGGGAAGAGGGGCATTGGGGCCATCTTGGAAAAATATTTTGCTCCTACTGTGGGATGCAGTGTGCATCCTGCTGTAGGAAGGAAAGTGTTTTTTTTGCACCCCGGGTTACCGCTTTGGCAATCCGGGGTGCTAATGGCCTTCACTGGGTCTGATTGCTTGGGCTGCCGGGCCATTATCCCCCGCTCCAGCCACTGGAATGCCGAATGAATGCCACATTCAGACATTCATCCCTTCACTCGAATCATTCGTACTCACCTATTTACACAGACTCCTTTCGAGGGTCAGAATTCAACTGGTCCAGAGGAGAAACTGATTCCTCAATCCAATGAAGATCATTTTGAGGGTGACAGGCTTCCAGCTAGTTCATGTGGGCACACAGCGGAAATGTGTATTTTGTAGGCAACGGGAGAGATCCTATCAGTGATCTCATATGGGTCCTTCCAGTTTGCAAGGAACTTGTGCTGTTGGAATTGTTCCTTTGGAATTTATAAAGATAAACTCTATCACCTACCTAATGCTCCCTTTTGGATGTATGCAGATCAGAGCATATTTTTGCACTAAACTCAAAATTATCTATCTTTTTCTGCGCATGGGCAAAACCATGTTGGAGATTCTTTTGTGCACAGTTTGTTGACATAGTCATGAGTGTTAGAGGCGTTGATCAATGTATGTTTTTTTCCTACAAGCCATTAGTTCAAAAGGGGACATTTTAGTTGCAGAAGTAGGTGCAGAACCCAGAGCAACCAGGACTAGTGGTAATCATAAGTCCCAACTTCACTAAAACAGTCAGACTACATTTTTTATGGAAGGCTGAAACGAGAAAATATGTGGTTGATCAATAGCATAGCTGCTGTCTACGCCTTCCAATTTGGAGAGGAAGGACATTCAACCCACTTAGTGAAGAAACACATAACAGTCAATATATATCTGTTGCCACGTGTAGAATGAGTCACTGGAACAATAAAGTCGATCTGAAGATCAGAAAATGGTACAGTTATTCTTCTCTGTTTTAGAGGAGCCCAGTGAGTGGGAGAAATGTATCACACACTAGACACCCCTTTAAATACATGTTAAGGTCTTTGCCCATGTGTGGCCAATAAGTGTCCCCATGTAGGATCTACATGGTTTTCTGAAAACCCAATGACCAGTTGTTCCTGCATAATGGGCATGATTTAACATTATACTGTATCATGAGGTAGGTACCACCCACTGATCATAACCAGATTGGGAATTCTTAACTAAAAGTCCATCTTGAATTTTGAACATCTTCTAAAATTTCAGCCAATCCAGTTATGATAAGGGGAATTCTTATAGATATTTATAGATTCATGCTATAATTGGATTCTATTTGTGTGCAGGAATGACATCTTGGTTTCAAGCATTTCTACTCCATTACAGTATAGAAAATTTGCTTTCAGCTTGAGTTTGTGATGTAGTCATTGCTGTTACTTACATTTCTCCATGGAAATGTTCCAAGTCAATGAGCTTGCCTTGGTTTGCTCCACTTTGGTGAGTCGATCAGCCAAATCATTTCTGTTTTTAGTGAGACCTTCAACCTTTGAGTGATCCTTTATTTTCTTCCAAAATAGGGTCATGTTGTTTTGTGTTACTAAATTATCCATTGTTTGGATTAACTTCCCATGTTTCCACAAAGCATGCTTCTTCTTTCCAGTTTACTAAATGCTCAACAAATCCATTTTGGACATAGTCTCAATCACATTTCATGGTCTGAGGTTCACAAAGCATAATTCTGGCTTTCCAGCTTACTAAATGCTCAACAAATTCATTTTGGACAAAGTATGAATTGGTTATGATTACTAGTTCTCAGAGCTGGTTATTTACAAGAGTAAGGATAGCTTCATGTTACCTTCATATTACACTATCAATTCCGACACATGACTACTCCTGGGACCAATTTTATAAATGGCTGCAGGTTTATGGATGTCAATCACCCAAACATTCCCAGTGCAAGCTACTAATTTGCTATCATCATTTTCATTAATAGGGTAGGAACAACCATCCACATAAACTATGGGCATTCCTTGCAGGCGTGTTCATCATATACTTTCTGAGGACTAGAGAGATATGCCTCTATATTATCACTTGTTTTTAGCCCTTCATCTTCCACATAAATGTCTTGGACACAATCATGTAGATCGGCTAATCCTTGTGCCATTGGACTCTCTTTGTTTAGACCATTTCAAACTACTACAGGGTAACCCTGCATTGAAACAATCGAGGAAGTAATCCTTGCATCAGAGACATTCCCAGTTTGAATGAGGACATTTTGCATTATTGAAGAGGTTTCTGGGAACTCTTAAATATTATATGTGTCTCTTGTATTAATAGCCATTAATTTATCAATGCCATACTGTTGCCAGGAGTGATTTTGAGCATGAGTGATAATGTTTTGCTTGTGTAAGAGATCGCTTTATTAACCTGGTCATGCTTCTGATACAAGACCATCGTTAACATGGGTCAGAGAATCCTATTTCCTGGAAGAATTCCTTATTTTTGATTGGGAAAAGCCAATCATGGAGCCTGGGATAAACCTATTTTCAGCCTCTATTTGGGAGTCCCTCCAATTTCACTTGACCAATGCCTTCTAAGATGGACCAAGGGTTGAGTGATAGCTGCATAGTTCGTCATGAATTTCTGACTGCAATTAGTCAACCGTAAGAGGCTATGCAATTCAAATACATGTGTTGGGTTCTTCAATTTCAGTAGAGCCTCAACCTTCTTCTTTTGAGGATGAAGACCATCGGCTGTGATTTCATGACATAAAAAGTTTACTTTAGTTCTTTACCACTATGCTTTCCTAAGTCATAATTGTGCACCTGCATTTCTCAACTGAGTCAACAGGTGACTGATTTTCTCCATGTGTTCTTCAGCAGTTTTACAGATTAATTAAAAGGTTGTTCACATAAGCCAAATTCCCTCTTTCTACAAGTTCAGGCATGGCCTTATGTAGGACTATATTTAACTAATTCAACTAATTTAACTAATTCTCACAATTAATGTACCCAAAGGGAGTTCTGGTCCATGTATACTGCTGCCCCCCAAAGGTGAAGGCAAGTTTATATTGGTGTTCACAGAGTACAGAGAATGGGCCTCATTCCTAGTAGGGCGCAAAGGGATACGGGGCACCGTTAAAGACATAGGTGCCGGTAATCCCTTTGCGTCCTATTATGAGGTCCCTTTGCGTACCGTTATTAGCTACTTCCCCATTCCCATTGAGCCCTATGGGGGCTGAAATGGGAATGGGGAATAGTTTTTTCAAAGGGGACTTACTGGTCCCTCCAAGGTCGGAATGGACCGGTAAGTCCCCATTGAACCAGGGCAGACTCGGTACCGGTATGGGAGGTAGTCATGGCGCAAATAGCGCAATGATTACCTCCATACTCGGAATGAGGCCCAATGTCCAATATCCATTAGTCTATTTGGGGGTGCATATACTTTAGAACCCTAGATGTGTACAAAATTCCTGATCATTATAAGGGAGGGGGTACCTTGACATGAGTACCCTCTTATTCAATTTACTTAGGTCTGCACAGAGTCTGCATTCTTCATTGGGATTCAATATTCATAGTATTGGGTTAATAAAGATAGTGTGGATTGGTTGAATTATCTCACAGGATTGCAAGTTCTTCATAATCTCTGTGAGTGACTCCATGGATGCTACAGGTAACTGGTTTTGTCTTCTGAATACTGGCACCATATTAGGGTCTCTAGGTGTGGTTGTCTAATGAAGAGAATTATGTTCACAAACAGTGGAAGTAGACATAGGCCCTGTTGTGGAAGCATATTTTTTAAATCAATTAAGGCTTCTTCGTTAAACAAGGTCTGTCCTTTTCTAATTATTACTGGTAATGTGTGTTTTGTTCTGATCTTTATTGGCAAGTTTTATTGTTGAGTATTTTTTGGAATAGTAACTTATTCTTTGATTTGAACCTCAGTAGCATAAGGCAGCAATTGGACTGACTGAAATGCCTTTACTAGATCATTGAAGTCCATCAGGTTTCCCCCGATTCTGGACCAGACATTTGTTTGTTTGTTTGTTTGTTTGTTTATTTATTTGTAATGCACGCCAGACCCAAGGGTATCAGGGCGCAGTGGGTACATGAATACCTTCGGCTTAGAGTTACACATTTTACGGGGGGTGGGACGACAGGCATTGAAGAAAGGGTAACATCAATAATCAGCTATTTGAGAGTTATACACATGCACTCAGAATGATCAATACAACATTACATAAAATACAATATAATATACAATTAAAGTAATCAATACAATGTTACATAATATACAAAGTAGAGGTTCGGCATTAACTGGACTTGGTAGTAGCTATTTACAGTATAGGATGAAGGCATTAGGGCCATCACAAGGTGCATTAGTGGTTGTTTTCCCTGAGCCAGTTAATAAGGTTGTGTCTACATTTCAGATAGGTTTGGTCAGCACTCAGGGAGGGGCAGAGGGAGTTCCAAGTTTGAGGAGCTTTGACTGGGAAACTTCTCCGTCCAACTTTGGTTAGTTTGTACCTAGGTACCACTACACAGTTTGTATTTGCAGTCCTGGTGGGCCGGCTGGAGATTTTTCCATTGATTCTGTTCATGAGATAGTGAGGAGCAGCATTGTTAAGGCACTTATGTGTAAGTGAGGCAGTTTTGAGCAGAATTTTGTCCCTAGTAGAGAGCCAGTTATTCTGTCTACGTACCTCAGATATGTGCTCTTTACTGGCTATACCTAGTGCCGCTCTAAGGGCATTATTCTGGAGAATTTGGATTTTGTCAATAATGTACTTATTAGCTCCTAAGTATAGGGAATTGCAATAGTCCAGTTTTGACAAAATCAAGGCCCTAGCGAGGATAATGCAGCTGTTCTTGGATAGGAATGGTTTACCTGCTCTAATTAACTTGCATGTATATGCTGAGGCAGAGGCCATAGAGTTGACCTGTTTAGCAAAGGTGAGGGTGGAGTCAAGGTAAAAGCCTAAGGTTTTTACCTCCTTTGCAACATTAATGGTGTTGCCATCGTATTAAAAGAGGTGTATTTGTGGTCAAGTTTATTCAGATTGACAGTGGTTCCTAGAATGATAAGTTTGTTTTTGTCATCATTCAGGCATAGACATGCCTGGATGATGAGGTAGATTTTATTTACCAAGGCCAAATCCTTGTCATATTCCCCAGCAAATGGTATTAGAGTCTAGGGATCATCTGCATAGTTAGTGTAGGTGATACCAAGATGGTCCAGATCATCGGAAAAAGGGGCTTAGTAAATATGTTATACATTGTGGGTGAGACAAAGGAACCATGTGGCACTCCACATGTAATTGTCAATAATATGATTCAAATTAATCGTGAATTGGTGTAGTATGTCATTGACTATACAAAAATTAGAGATGGCATCTCTCACGACGCAACAATTATGATTTACTTTTTTTATTTCCAATTTGGTTCTCCAGCGTGCACCTGCTGGTAATCATGTGTTTTGCATCTATTGCATGAAGTCCAGATTCCCATTTATCTTTGAGATTAAATGTGGGAATCTTCTGAACCTTTTGCAATTTCCAAAGCTTCCTTGACCTTCATTGAGTTGAATATGGAAGAATATGAGTTCTCCTTTTCTTTGCAGTGGAATTAAACTGCTGACTTTGTTCACTGAGCTATCCTCCAGTCGATCTTGAATCTCACTGAGGTTCTGCTATTGATACAATACATCTATAAGGTGCCAATGTAGATTTTTTTCCAGTAGATTTTTTCCCCCAGTAAATCAGTTGTCCTCTTAGGCACCATGAATGGGCGCATCGGGGTCACCTAATTTTGATTTAGATTTTAGTAACCCCATCCACTGGGATTTTCTTCCCATCAAAATTGTGCTGTCTCGGGAGGATAGCTCAGCGGCAACTCAGCGGCAACGTGCTCCCCTTGGAAGCAAGAAGACATGGAGCACGCAGGTTTGAGAGAACGTCTTTTTTTGGTGTCCTCCTGTAGCTGTCCCCATGATGTAATTTTGTATGCCATTGTGAATCCCTTTTGTTGCATTACATATGTGCTCATGAGCTTTGCAATGGGTGGAAGCCATGTTTAGTTGGTCCTTCCTTCCTGCCTGCATGCGCTAAATTTCAAGGGAGACAGGCAGCATCGGTAAGTGCATGGTGGTGTGGGGGCACAGTCATCAAAGGGGGTGCTTCTGCACTGTGCAGTGAGTGTCACCTAAGTGAAGCATTCATTCGTCATAGCGGGTACGGTGTTTCTAATGTAACCTGAGTGAGACATTCATTCGTCATAGAGGGTACTACTGTGCTGTAGATGCCCACCATATTGACAGCTGATATTGACATCGCCCAATTCTGATTTGAGGGCCATGCAGGTGCTACTAATCAATTTGGTTAGCTGCCAAAAAGGATGTACCTCCCATACTTTCAATCATTGGTAACCAACGTATGCACTGTATACTATCTATGAGGACATGGCCATGCAAAAGGTCCAAGCTCCTGTAATATTTATGCCATCACTGGGCCCAGTAAAAGTGAAAGCACGATTTTGGAACAATATAATTTTGAAGTAGGTTACCAGGAGACGAGTGAGTTAGTTGAAGAGTACATTACTGCTCTAGCTCATTTAACATTAACATGTAACTTTGGAAAGGCGCTAGATGAACACACATTAAACCAATTCATGATCCACTGTTGTAATATAGGATACGTGAAGAACTTTGGTTGAAGGACGAACTGAGTCTTGAAGAAGATATACCAATAGAATAACGCTAGAACATTCTATAGCACGGGTAGAACATTCTATAGCATGTGTACAAACATTGTCTAAAGTAGAGGATAAAGAAATGACATAGAAGTACTCAAAGTAGATAGTGAAGACAAAACAAAGAATAAAGATATCAACAAAAAAACATGCAAGGAAGAACATGACCATTGAAGGAGATCATAAAGTTAATGCATAAGGGACTAAAAACTATGGAAACGTGCCAGGAGGAGAACGATTGTGTATCAAATGCAGTAACAAGAATCACATGGCCAGCTCTCCTGTATTTCCTGGATGGGAAGTGATGTGACCAAATTGCAAGAGATGGGAACATTTTGCAAACTATTGCATGAACTTCCAGACTGGTGGTGGAGGGAACTGGAGAATTGTGCTGTTCGTAGTAAGGGAAGGAGATATGCCTTATCAGGATGAAGAGGAAGAAATGTTGATACAATCACAGTGAACATGATTGGTGATTAATATGGTGAAAATGAACAGCCAACATTTGTGTGAATGAGAGAACGTTATCAATCATGGCGGAATCAGGAACAAAAGTGTCAATCATTTCAAGGGAGATTTTTGAGAGAGAATTGAATGGGAATGTGGGCAAATGTATCGAACCTGATATACGGCCAGGAGGTTATAACATGGACTAGACAGAAGTGCTGGGGTATTTTCTAGCGGAATCGGAATATAAAGGATGACGTTCTTTGGGAAAAATGCATGTTACCAAGAAAGGTATGTCATTGTTGGCTTGGCATAAGCAGAAGAAACTGCATATCCGGTTGAACCCGAATACTGATGAACACAAAGCCATGTGGGTGAAGAGTGAGAGAGGACAGTAGGGTGTTTGCTAGAAGCGTTGGGAAATTGAAAGGCATGATGAATGAGATTGTACTAAAGGAAGTGGGCAGACCCGTTGTTGCTAAATTATGACCAGTGCCATTGGTCTTGAGAGAAGGAGTCAGAAAGGAGTTGGAGAGATTTTGTGAAATGGGTATCACTGAAAGGGCTCGAGCATTGGAATGAGTGTTTCCTCTGGTGACAGTTAAAAACAGAGTTAAGTGTATGCGTGGATCTTAGGGTGCTTAACAAATGTGTAGTTATAGAAAGACACCCATTGACAAAGATGTCTGTGATAATGACCTTTGTGGGAAAAGGGAAAGAATTTAAGTTAGATTTAGCATCGGTCTACTGCCAGATTGAGTTACAGCCTAACTCGAGAAAATTGACTGCATTTATTTCACATGAAGGTGGATTGCAGTTCCGCAGGATGCCATTCGGCTTAATTTCTACATCCTCAATCTATTAAAAGGCTATGTATATGTTTATTTTTGGGATCAGAGGAGTGTTCAGCTTCCAAGATTTGCGGTGAAATTGAATATGAACATGATGGTGTATTGCAAAGGATGTTTTGGAGAGGGGAGGTATGACGTTAAGGAAGGATACGTGTATACTTAGGATAAAGCCAGTAGACTTTTTTTGGGACATGAGATCTCAGACAGCGGTGTTGGACCGAAGAAAGATATGGTGGATGCTATCAACAAAATTGAGGCTTCTAAAACGAAAGGGGAACTGCATTCCTTTTTAGGCATGATTAATTTTTATAAAAAAATGCGTAGAAAATTGTAATACACAAATCAGTGATGTTAGGTGAAGAATATGTTTGGAGTAGTGAGTGTGAAGGGGAGTTCACAACATAAAAACCGAGATTGACATGGCAAAGGTATTGAACCAGTTTGATACAGGTAAACAAACTGTAATCACGGTTGATGCAAGTGTTGTAGCAATAGGAGTGGTTTTGTATCAAGACAACGTGCCGGGTGAGAGGAAGGTGATCACTCATATATCCCCGCTGTTACGAGGACCGGAGAGGAGATATTCAATGTTGGAAAAAGAGGCATTAGCATGCCATTGAGTTGTGGAGAGATTTAGAAATTGTGTATGGGGTGCTGAATTCACATTAAGAACATATCAAAGGCCATTAAAGCATATATTTGAGTCAAAAGGTTTTTATAAATTATCATGAAGAGCTGAGTTTTGGGTGGCAAGAATGAAAAGTAATGCATGTAGGATAGAAGTAGTAGCGTTTTGGGATACAATACTGGCTGATCATTTATCACGTCTCGTGGTAATGAAGATGGAAAGGGTGTGGAGTGAATGGACCAAGTGTTTTTAACAAATGAGTGTGTAATTGGTCGTGCTGAGTGGGAAGAAGCACTAAGGAACGATAAAGATGTTATGTGTGCTGTGCACTGAGTAGAAGATGGATGGCAGCAGAAATGGTGATTGAGGTGTGATGCAAGAGCATTGTGGGAAGTGAGAAATTAATTTCAGCGTGGACAATGGGATTTTATGTAGATGGGGCAGAGTTTTGGTCCCTGAAGGTTTAAGGGGTATGTTGGTGGGTATTACCCATTTGGGTCACATTTGTGTGACCAGGACTAAGGCATTGTTAAGAGAAGATTATTGGTGGCCAGGGATTGATAAGGTGACAGAGAAGCGGCTAGAATGGTGTGTGGAATGTGAAAGGTCTGTTAAGGGGGCAAAGGTGTGCATCTAACCTTTGATAGAATGAGAGGTTCCAAAAAAGGTTGTGGAATGAAGTTGCCATGGATATTTTGGGTCCCATTGATATTTGTAGGTCACATGGTTGATTTGCCATTGAGGTAGTAGATTTGCTCTACAAGTGGTTAGAGTTAAAAGTTGTGAGAAATGCAAATGCTACGACTGTGTCTGAGCTTTTGGAGGAGATATTTGAAAGGGAAGGTTATCCAGGGAATATTTTGACAGATAACGGGAGTCAATTTGTGGGAACCGTGATGGAAGAGTACTTATTGAGGATTGGCGTGGTACTAAAGAACTTCTTTCTATCATCTAGAATGTAACGGTAGGGTAGAGAGAGCAAATAGGAGTATTATGAGTTCTGTGGGGAATGTCAGGTGTATTTGGAGTAGGCAGAAAGGAGTTGGTGAGAGAGAGAATGTGTGCACTTAGGATGATGTTACATGCAGTGACAGGTGTGAGCCCATTTGAGATGAGAGGTAGAAAATCAAATACCATGATGGTACAATTAAAGGTACTGAACTTCACTATGTTAACTATCTTCTGAAATAATCTTTTTCCTATTTTTCTCTGAACATTTCCATTATGCCCTAGGTAAATTTCATATGGGTTGGAATCTATCTTTTCTATCTATGAATTGCAATTTGTCTCATGATTCTAGAATCTCCCCTCACAGAGATATGTTTTTTTTTTTAACGATTACATTTTGGGTTTAAAATGTAAAGTGTAACTTTCTATTCACTTTTGAAAGTGTAGAAGTGCTGAATTCAACTGGTCCATGAGCCAGCAACTGGCAATGCGTTTATTAGGCCTTGCTGTCATAACTAGTGTGAACATGATAGATTGCAATCGTTCTGTGTGGCCTCTGCCTTGTGATGTGGATGGGCTTCTGGAAGTGAGGTTAATTCTCGGTTAGCACAATTCAACACAAAGCTATGTGTGGCCATACCTCAAAAGCCATAACAAAGGGTTCGTTCGTGGGATTCACTTTTACTGTGTTAAAATAACTTCTTGTGTGCACCTGCCTTTTGCACTTTACAGGAGTACCCTTTTCATCATGTCAACAAGCAAGAGGCAGAAATCTCGGTTCCATGTCATTTCATTGAGGGATATTTTTTACTGCGATTTTTTTTTCTCGAAAAACCCATCACATTTTTTTAGGGGGGTTCCCCCCTAACCCTCCATTTTCTAAAAAATGCGATGGGTTTTTTTGAGAAAAAAAATCATGTTAAATAACCCCACAAAAAAAATCCCGCGATGAAAGGACGTCGTACCGAAATCTCCTACACAAAAACTCTTTGAACCATGCCTCTTCCGGTCTTATAGAAGGACTTTCTGTTGTCAGTCTATTTTCTTCCACATAATGTTACCCTAATCCTGTTGTACAATGTTCCACTGTTTCGAGCTAGGTTTACAATATATAATAATAATAACAATAATCATCATAATAACAATCCTAATAATAATAATAATAATAATAATAATAATAATAATAATAATAATAATAATAATAATAATAATAACAATTAACATTGGGTTACCAGCTGCAGTAAATGAACTAGGTTAACAAATTAGTACCTCCCACAGTAACTACAATTGTCATCTTTTTTGTCAAGTGTTGTACAGTAGGGTTCTTTTGTGTATAGGCGCGTTAAAAATGCCATATCATATCATATCATATCATGCTGGTTTTTCCCATAAATGATTTTCACACTATGGCTTGATAGTGCCCTTTCTAAATATGCATTCAACTACACCTATATCATTGTTATCGCTTCATGTTGAGCCAGTCTGATTGGATGTAGACCTAGTTCACTCTTTAAGTCTCTCTGAAAGTTTCAGTGCTTACCATTATGGAATGTTATCTATGTAAACTTGGCATTTTCAGTGTCCTTGTGTGTACTCTTTCCTGATGTATGGTACAAAGATACTATTCAGTTGAACTCTTACAAATTGCAGTGTCCAGTGCACCTTGAAACATTACGTATTGTTCCTTGGCAGTTCAGGACATTACATTGCTTCACAATGTTGCTGTTTGACAAGACAGCATGTTTCATTTGAGACATCATCCGCCTCTCTACTAAATTGTTTCCAAGATGCAAAGTTACATTTGTTTTTTTCCGAAAATCGAATACCCTATTTTACATTTCACAGCAAGGTTCTTTTCTGTCCACATGCCAAATAAGAATGTGCTCTTTCCATGACTTCTTCATTGCTTAATAGGAAGTATATACCATTCAGGTACCATGAATTGATAGCCCTGACAAATCAGTATTTTGTATTCAGGTGTATGTAGAGCAAGCTTAGCTAGGAAGCAACTAAGTGATTTGGGGTAAGGGGAGGTTATAGGTATAGTAACTTGGATATCCCATACTATAGTGGTGCTCTATACCCCAGAGTTGTGTTCTCTGAAAAGCAGTGTTTTGAGTTCCCTTTTGAAAGGGCAGGAGTGTTGGAGTGGTCCTAATTGCGACCGGGATGGGTTTAGGAAGAAAAGGCCTGTTTTCTGGTTGTCTTTTTGTGTGACAGTTTCAACTTCAGTCACGCAATGATCTGGCTGCTAGAGGATTACGGAACACCAGATGCCATAGGTTTTGTCATGGGGGAAGTTGGTGTTCAGGCAGATGTATGCCAGGCAGACAGACAGACTGTCTTGTAATATGCTTTGCATTATTTTGAGCATGACATAAAAACACTGGGGAAAATATTAGGCATATCCAGTTATAACTGCTAACTGTCTTGATTCCCATTCCTAGTTATACAGTTAAATCACACCAAATAGTTTTTGTTTGTGTATTGAATTTCTAAAGCACTTTACAACAAAGAGCTGTACAAAATTAGTTAGATGGCACAACATAAAGAAATGATGAACATTACACATTTCAATTTAGAACACAGCAAAGAGGCAAGCCAAACGATTAACCATAAAGCTAGAAATGTCAAGTTGATGTGGTTGACTGTAAAAATGAAGGCCTAACAGCAAAATTTTCCCAGACAATACATCGAGATTAAAAAGAAAAAAAAAAGCTGGAGAAACTAAATATGAAAAAGGGTCAGAACAAAGATGACAGTGGCATCAGAATAACAATGGAAGGAAATAACGTCAGTCAGCAAAACAAGTCCAAGCAGCCAAAAAAGCCTCACTCCACCAGGAGAACTGATAACCACCATCTGTGCGTGCAGTACCATCACCACCAATCCAGACCCACTGTCAGTCAGAAAAGTTTGAGAGCAGCTGCAAAGCACACCCCAGCACAATACCGCGTGTCAAGCAAGCGTTGCTGTGCACAGGCTGCCATTGTATCCAGGCGGCAAATGCAACATAGGCAACGCATTCCAGACCCAGGAAAAGGGGGAGTCCAACAGCCAGCATTGAACACTGCCAGTCAGCCAGCAATGACAGGGCAAGACTCCATCGCAAAGCATTTTATCAAGGCACATCAGGGGCCAGATGACAGAAACTTTGCACCGGTGCAAGGGCAAAGGTGCACGGTATTAGCACTAGGGCAAAGTTTGCCCTATTTTTAAAAACACTAGGACATATTAGAAAACCATTGCACCATGAAAACTCCACCTTGGCATTGTATAAGCACCTGGACAAAAATTGCCCTAGTGCAAGAAAGATACATTTTGCATGCGTTTTTTCCCCAGGGCAAAGTTTGCCCTAGTGCTAATACCATTCCGTATTAGCACGAGGGCAAACTTTGCCCTGTTTCAATAATGCAGTGAAAATGTATCTTTTTTCACCCGAGAGCAATTTTTGCCCTGATGCCTATAGCATGCCAAACTGCACTTGTCATGGTGCAATAGTTTTCTAGTATATCCCAGTGTTTTAAAAAATAGGGCAAACTTTGCCCTAGTGCTAATACCGTGCAACTTTGCACTTGCACCAGTGCAACATTTCTGTAATCTGGCCCCTAGAGGCTATACGTTGGGGAAGTGTAATTATAGCCATTGTATGTATTAGTAATAGCCATCCTGTCGAGGTCCATAAGGCTATCACCACATGGAGTTGTTCAAATTGAAAACAAGGTGATTTTATGGTGGGAAATAATGCACAACACAAGTAACTTTCAATGTTAAATTAATGAACACGTAACTAGTAAATAAATAAACTTTGCGCATTTTGTGTTTCGTTGCTGTTTACACGTTTTATGAATCAGACTGCACATGCTCCTCTCTGCCTTTGCACTGCTGCCAACAAATGCTTCTCTGCTTTTTGTTAAGCCGCTGCTCGTAGGAGTTTCCTGGTTCTACTCAAGGAATTCCGGTGTCTGCGTGCGAAATAGTGCATGTTAGATCACATGGGAAAGTAACATCTGTAACACATGAAATGCAAATTTCATTGGATAGGGCTGCTTGGAAGTTCTCCCACAATGACTAATTGTGGAAAAGAACCTCTGCCAAAGTGCACAGGGCTTTGACCCCGTTACACAGGACAAAAAAGTGACTTTAACAAATAGAATATTTTCGCAGGGGGTTGGACAACTTCACGATGATATTTCTAGAAAAGTATTGTAATATCATGGGTTTTAAAAGGCAAATCGGGCCAGTGCAATTCACCTGAAGAATTAAACTGCCTTCATGTGGTATTATTGGTGGCAAGTGGGGTTCTGCCTGGCAAATTATAGTGGCTGTAAATGAATGAGTCTGTACAATACCGCCCGCTGTGCTTTTGCTCCTTTTGCTTCGTGAGGACAGTCCGCTTTCTACAGCAACTGAAAAGGTTCCCAGCTTCCACCTACAAAAACACCGTGCATGCGCGGAGTGCTGCACAGTGTGCAAGCAGTGTGTCTGGTGGAGAACTGGTGGACAGACCGCTGTGCTTTTGCTCCTTTTGCTTCGTGAGGACAGTCCGCTTTCTACAGCAACTGAAAAGGTTCCCAGCTTCCATCTACAAAAACACTGAGCATGTGCGGAGCGCTGCGCGGTGTGCAAGCAGTGTGTCTGGTGGAGAACTGGTGGACAGACCGCTGTGCTTTTGCTCCTTTTGCTTCGTGAGGACAGTCCGCTTTCTACAGCAACTGAAAAGGTTCCCAGCTTCCATCTACAAAAACATTGAGCATGCGCGGAGCGCTGCACGGTGTGCGAGCAGTGTGTCTGGTGTCCGGTGTTGGGAGTAGCGGTAAGCGGGCCCTACCCTCCTTTGGCTTCTCCCCGTATGCAGTGAATCTACAACAGTACTGTCCAAATCACTTAACTCACACACGCCCGAGAATAATCTACCCAGTTTGTCTACAAAAATAAACACAACGTCCTGCAGCCTCGTACCTCGGACCTAGCCTTTTTCCTTTTTCTCTGCTCCTCCGGATCTGGCACTTCCAATATGGCGCTGCCCATTCCAACCGAGGCAACCCTTGAGAAACGGTGGCTCCGAAGCGACACCCTCACAAATGAATTTGGGGGTGAAAGTCTCCTGTCAGCTGTACCCATGATTGCTTTGGATAATGACTTGGAAACAAGCCCGATTGTGGTGAATCCACCTAAGACAACGGCGGCTCAAAAATCTTTATTGACAACAAAACGCCATCAGACAACTACATCACTCTGCTCTAAATTAGGTGGCGAAGAAAAAATGGCCCAAACACTGGGGTGTGGAGTGGATATATCAGCCCAGGGGGGACGGCTGGCAGGCGGATGACAAGGACGACGGTAAGAGCAAAAGGCAAAACCAAACGGCCGTCACGGAAGAAGAGCGAACGATCGATCAAATAGATCTACAGACCCCCATCCGTTCCACCGTATTGACGAGTGGTCTCTTGCCCGGGGCGGTCAGAGGACGGTTGCGGCAGGAACCTCAATGGCGGGGGTCGGAAAACGTGTCTCTCGCTTCTGAAGAATCCCGGCTACGCCAACCTCAAAACCCCCTGACTGTGGAAAACGGGGTGGAAACAAAAATTGGAGATACAGAAAATCAGGTACCTCCACGAATAAATGCCCAAACGACTGTAATGATTCATAGAAGTGCCAATCCACATAGTGGAAATCAAATATTACTTTCTCCACCAAACCGGCCTCTAAGATTCGCATCTAGCATCTCTTTGGCCTCAGACCAAGAAGATTTATCTACAATTTACGATCTTAGGACCTCGGATGAGGAAGCGTTTGAAGCTTGTTCGTCAAAAAAAGAAAGACCCCTGGGCCAACCTCCAGCGTCCACATGGTTGGTGAATCAGACCCAGAAACCTGAACACTTGGCAAATGTGACCACCCCTAAAGATAAAAACCCAATCTTGGCAATGGCTTCCCTAAAGACTCAGGAAATATGTAATCAAGTTGAAAACGAGCCTGCCGTCTCTGCAACAATGGAGCCAAACACAAAAGGACTGGCAATAATAAAGTCAACTCCAAATAAAATATACACGAAAAAACAAAGAAAATTGGGACCTAAAAACCAAGGAAGTGCAAAGTGTCTTTCAACTCCCCTAATATCGTCCTCCCTTAAAGAATACTTTCTGAACCAACACAAAAGGAAGCTAGATCATGATTCGGAACTTTCTGACGCAGAGATCTTGGAGGCGATACAAGACCCCTTGCCTGTAAGCAAAGCCAGAAAGTTTCTCAAGGCCGGACCCAAAACCAAAGGCACTAGGCCAAAAGGAGAAAATTGTTGAAAAAACGACAAGCACACCAGCCCAGGACCTTTGTGCGGAGCTGCCCCCTCAGCTACCAGCTCCTTTAAGCCCTCATAGCAGCAGTGAGAGCCCCCCTAGGTTAGAAGCAAAGGAAACATTAGGGGCTCCCCGGACTCAGGGTGTAGCTAGTCTTCCTCTGCCAAATACTCCATTAGAAGCACGGTGTTCTCCAAAACCGGCAGCGGGACAAATGGAAGATAGACACGCATGGACTAAAGCCCACTTGCCAGAACCCCCACAAGGCTGCAAAGCAGAAGAACTTCATACACAAGATTTACTACTGCCCACAGACAGAAGTATGGACAGGGTCTCTGTACATACTAGTGACAAGGGCTTTCATACGCTGGTCTCTAGTCGAAGACTTAGCGAAATATCAGTGCCGGCTCAAAAGGACTCACCCAGCAAAAAAACTGATCTGCTGCAAATAATGTCATCATTTACAATCGCCTTAAATCCCTTCGCTAAGCTCTACGAGTCCATCAATGAAACTCTCAAAGATAATACCTCTATGTCATCGGCAATGCTGGCTAAATTGACCTTCATTGAAGGCTTTATAACAGACCTGGACAGTAAAAGCACAGTATCACAGGCGACTATGGAGAAAGAAATTGCCAAATTAGAAGCCCAACTTATGGAAAAGCACAACTCCGCTCAGTACCATTACCTTCAATCTCTATTGGCTCACAAACTGGTGAAGGGCCTATCCATAAGGATTTGGCACCCATTTTTGGAATGAAACCATCCGGGAATCCATCTGAAATATCTGAATCGAGGACCAAAAAAGAGCGAACAGAGCAGGTGTTGCGAAAAACAAATCAAATTCAAACTCAGCAAGAAAAAAACGCACCGATACTTGAACCAAAGAAAACTGAAGAAAAGTCAACCCATCCACTGCTGGTTTTAGGTTTCGGAAAACAAAAGGAAAAAAGCTTGAAGAGACCAAAGTAAGAAAAACTGAACGCTCTCAAATTACTCCATCTGCTAAACCGTTTCAACAGCTTATGCCTACATCTCCAAAAACGATTGAGGAATTTCAAGAAAATAGCGATCTAATGAACCTGTCCCTGCACCACGATAATTTAGAAGATTCCCAAATCATGACAATATCACCCCAACCAGAAGCCAAATCAGCTCTAGCAGCTGTAACCAAAACTACCTTATCGAATGACCTTGAAGAAGTGGAGGATGACAAAGACGCTCCCATACAAAGACACCGGAGAACCGAGGCTGTTGAGGACCAAACGGAACTCAAAACAAATTACAAAACGAGCCTTAGAGATAAAAGACAAAAAAAGGCGATGACCCCAGAAAAACAAACTGAAGAACGTGAGATCGCCTGAAGGCACACGAAGCACGTAGAAAACTCATGGGCATTAAAAGAATCAAAGGAACTTGATGAAAAACTTGCAGGAACCACAGTCTATAAAATTGAACAAACGTCATCTAAAGAAGGGTACATTGTCCTAAACAGAAAAATGGTTCTCAATATCATAGCCAAAATTACGAATTTACAACATCTGATGACAAATGATGTCAAGTTGGTAGAACCTTATCATCGGGACCATAGAGCAAAAGCATTCATTCATATAAAAAACGAAGCCCTTGCAGAAGTCACCTCAGAAGTTTCCAAAGATTTACATAAATTAGGATTTGACTTGTTCTCAGTTTCCAAACAGGCAAGAAAGCAACCAGAAAAGGAAATTCGGAAGAGGACTTCTCCAGCAAGGGCCCACTGCATCTCACGAACTGAAGCATTGTATAATCAAAATCGCAGGCAAGACTCCTCGAGGAGCAAAATTATTCAGCATCAGTCACCGAGCAATAGCCACGAACAAATCGATCGGAGAAAAGAAGACAACAGGTTTGAATCATCATCAAAATGGGAAAATACCAGTCGGACCCCGCATCACCGAAACAACTATAAAACCATGCGGACCCCAAAAGCCAGAAACAACCATATCGACAAATGGGAATCGTGGAACACTAGAGGATTCAACCATCTGACTCGCCCGAGCGACATAAACTTAGGGAGTTTCGATATCGTGTGTTTACAAGAAACCTGGCTAACAGACCCTCCGACACTAGATGGATTCACAATAGAAATTTCTCCAGCTCACAGATCACTATTGGGAAGACCATCTTCAGGCCTTTTAACGGCTATTCGCACAGGTTCAGGGATTACACCGAAAACTAAAATCGTTGAAGCATATGGTATGCTCGGAACCCTGACTTCATGGCAGCGCTTTGACCCTGGGCAGGCTGCATGGATCACTTCAGACCTTGTGATAATAAACCTATACTGGAACCCGTATCAAAAATCAAAAATATTCTGCAGTACAGTGGTTCAAGCAATCAACACCATCACCGCAGACTTCGACATTGATAACATCATAGTTTGCGGTGACCTAAATGCTAAATGCAAAACTTCTACAATATCTGAAAAACCACTGTCGACTCACTCTGGCAGACAAAAGAGGTTCCGCATGGTAAAAGTTGATGAAATCAAGAAACCTTTTCAATGCAGCCACGTTAAAAGACTATAAACCCCAGATTCCTACGTAGGAAAGAGACAAATCCTCTGCTACCTTGGACTATATCTTTGTAACTGAGTGTCTGATTCCCTTTGTTTCATCTTTCAAAGTCGTGAAAACTCTGGAAAGCGATCACAATCTGCTACAATTAGCTTGGGGAGCACATGTCAGGAAAGGCCCATATACACTTCAGAAGTGGGGCCAAACAAGCAACAAGCGTGACTGCGCCTTACGGCTGAGAACATCAGAGCCATAAAGGCCAGGCTGAGTACGGATCCTCAGTTCAGAACAACCAGCACAGTTGCTAAAAGACTAGACTACACACCCCTACTGTCGCCCCACAGGGTGGCCTTCTCAGGAACAAAGGGTAAGAAACCCACACATAATCATACCTATGACCGGTTGGTGGTTACCAAGAGACGTGAAGTAAGAAATCTGAAAAAATTCGCAAGAAGGCACCAAACAGCAGAGGCATGGTCCGAGTACCGAAAGGGCGCAATCTACTATAAATCGTGGATAAAACATCACACAGCGAGCTTGTATCAGAAGGACGCAGAAGCCATGCAGAAGTCCCTCGCCTCAAAAAATACAAGAGACTTTTGGAATTTATTAAAAACTACCAACGGCCAGAGAGCACCCTCTATCGCAAATGCAGTCTCGGAACAAAGCTGGACGTCGTACTTCAGTGCCCTTTTTCAGCCACGACCTACATCCGCAGAGAGGAAAATCCAGCAGTCAGATGATCATTGGATCCCGCTGACCGACGTGGAAGATATCTTGAGAGTAATAACACAACTAAAAACCTCAAGAGCCCCGGGAACCGACGGCCTGACCAATGCTGACATCAAAAAACATCCGGAAGATTGGGCCGCAGTCATAAGGGAAATCTTTATCTATTGCCACAAAAACACAGATCCCGGCATCCTGAACGGAGGCGGTACTGGTCCCAATTTTTAAAAAGGGATCTAGGGAAAACCCGTCCAACTATAGACCTATTGCTCTGTTGGACATTTTGGGAAAAATATTTGCGACTTTGCTACTCACGCACTTTCAGAAGTGGGCAAGAGCCTCCCCTGCAACTGATATTTTCCAGACAGGTTTCCAGAAGGGCACAGGGACGTCGATAAACATCTTTATTCTAAACATCATCAAAGCAAGGGTGAAATCAGGTGCCCCTAAAGTTCATTCGGCCCTGGTCGACTTATCAAAGACTTTTGATATGGTGGATCACGAGAAACTCTGGGAAAAACTGAGAACCTGGAACTGCCCGACCCCTATATTGGATCCAATTATGGCCTTACACACTCAAACTTCCATGCGAGTTCGTCTGAGCCAGCAAGGCCACCTGTCAAACAAAATTCTCACCAACCGTGGGGTTAAGCAAGGTTGCCCCCTGGCCCCGGCTCTGTTCATTGCCTTTATAGACGACTTCCAGTACACCGAAGAAAAAATACGCTCATTTCTGCAAAAAAAGTGAGATTGTCTAAAGTACCCAGGCTATGGTATGCGGAGGACCTGATCCTGATGGACCAGACAAAAATAGGTCTACAGCGACAATTATCAAATCTCTCTGCCTATATGAAAGAAAATAACTTAGAAATCAACACTCAGAAAACAAAAGTTTTGCTCTTTACCAAATTGACAGTCGACCGAAAAACCCCATCGGCCTGGTTCCTGGAAAACAACAAGTTGGAAGTGGTCAATGAATATAAATATCTTGGGGTGTGGATAGACAACTCCCTGAGTGAAAACACCACTACGGAGGCTTTGTGGGATAAAACAAGAAATCTGACTGCCCAAATAAAAGCTGTTGATAGAAAATTTGGAAAGTTCTCATGGACACCAGCTTTGAAGTTTTATAAGTCTAAAATAGTCCCTGCTCTAGCTTATGGAATGTGCGCAAATCTAAACCTTACGGAAGACCTATGGCAAAAATTGGAAGGCTTTGTGTGGAAGACGGTAGTGGGCCTCCCTAAATCAGCCCCCATGGCGGCGATCCGACGGGACCTTGGTCTCACGTCCCTTGCCTCAACAGTGGAGCAAGGGGCACTTCAACTCTTCAGAAAAATTGTCTCACCAAACGCCCTCCCCATCTTTCAGGTGGTAGCAGAAGAAATCCAAAGAGGAGGATGTAAACCTCTACTTGTTTGGGTCAAGAAACGGAAAGACAAACTGGAAGAGATAGCCTGCACGGAAGAGCTTCTAATCTCAAATCCTGGCAGAGTGAAGGAAAAAATAGTACAGCAAGACTGGATCGTGACAAACGAAAAAATGATGTCATATAAACTATTGAAAGATCTTCCGCCTGGACACAATAAACCAAAAACCCCACTGAAATATTGCGAAAAATTCCCTGAAAAAGCTCTGAGAAAAATGTTCATGCGAGCACGGTTAAATACCCTACACACAAGGGAAATTTTGTCTATTAGATCAAAATCTACAATAGCCTCATGTCGATTATGTGAGAACCCTACCCAACTTGAAACTGTGAGACATCTGCTAACGTCCTGCTCTGCACTGTCTTCGGAAAGAGAGGCGTACTTGGCACCACTACTATCCCATCCATCTGTAGTAAGCAAAGAGATAGGCTGGTGTCAGCTTATTTCTGGCGACTCTGCTAGATGGTCGAGGGCTGCAGCCAAACTTTTGGACATTGCTTTAAAAAAAGCAAATCTGGGAAATCCCAAATGCCCAATGGTCATAGATCAGTCTGATGGCGATAGCGGAGAAACTGACTTTTGACTTTTGAAAAAAGAAACTGAGAGCGGTGTCCCAAGTAGCCTCATCAGAACTTTTCAGCAAGAACTTTTTTTAGGAAGAACGCTAAAAGTCTTTTGTAAAAATCTTTTATTGATTAAATGCAAATAAAAAAAAATTTAAAAAAATACCTCCCACGTGGTAACTATATGAGCTGTCCCGGAGGATAGCTCAGGGGTAAAGTGCTTGCCTCTTACAGGGGGCCAGGCTCGTGATTTGCAAGTTGAAATCCCACTGTGGAGCCTACTAAGGTTGATACATTGTATGCCATAAAACATGGCAATGGCATCTGTAATACCCCTTTCAGGTTGATACATTGAATACTATACAATCGGGTTATAATAACCTGTTTTTAAAGCACTTAGAACAAACAAAAATAGTATACCATGCATAGCAGGCATTAACTGGAATAGAATTGTACTACTAAAGCAGCTGAGCTGCCCTTGGGATATGAGGGCAGCCACTGAACATGTAAGTGCAACATTACATTTGAGGAAAACCCATTGCTGAACACATTCATGTTTATTAGTGATGTCGCATGTGAGGCTGTTCATGATACATGATGGCAGTAATTAGAAGTGTGAGGCTGCACATTACTTGTGCTACCTCATTGATTCATAGGAGACGTTCACTAACATTGGATATCATTACTGGGGCATTTGAGGCTGTGCTCGCATGTGATGCCAGCAAAAGACCATGGCATGCAGTGCTTTCAAAATAAAAAGTTCAACATAGGTAATAACACAATAAAGTATTCAATTCAAAAGCCACACCATAAAGCCTGTTAAAGCTTATTTTTTTCATTTTTTGTATTTCTCTCTCCTGGGATATGCATTTATATTTTTCATTATTTTTGACATCTCCTACCTGTGGCAGTGGCAGACCGACCTTCTGACTTGGCTTTGATGTCGAAGTTGATAAGTAAAATAAAAAAACACTTTAAAGATTAAGCAAATAAGCTCTAAGCTCACCGAGCAGGCCCCTTATAAGCTTCAACAATGCATTGCCTGGCTTTGCAGCAGAGGCAGAGAAGAGGTGAGGCAGGGAGTGGGCACACAAAGGTCTGAAGGGTGTCAAGGTGCACGCAGACAATGCCTACCATGAATCATATTTCTTTATTCATTTATTTGCAGTGCTTATAATTGGAAACAAAATAAAGACAAATGACAGAAGAAGCTGCCATGAACCGAGACTTAGGACCCGATTCATGGAATATTTGCCCGGTTCAAAGTGAATTTTCACTACTGAAAAGTGACTTTGCACTGCCGTCACAAACCGTGATTCATCGAACCGTGCAAAGTGTATTTTTGCCATGCAAAGACTGGGCAGAATCAGCGCATAGTCATTTTTGCAGTTCAAAGTGACTTTACCCGGACTTTACATGGCAAAAATACACTTTGCACAGTGCCATGAATCAGGGTTTGTGTCGGCAGTGCAAAGTCACTTTTCATCAGAGAAAAGTCACTTTGAACCGGGCAAATATTCCATGAATCGTGCTTGACATTTTGGGAAAGCAGACGTTGGTAGACGACTGTTAAGACATTTTTTAAACAGAACAAGAGAAGAACAGGAACAAATATTGAGAGGTAGCAACTTAGGAGCAAGAAGTTGAAAAGAGCATGAAAGTGAAAAAGCACACAGCGGTTGATGAACAGAAAAGTAGAAACATTGATGCACAGCGAAGATTTCTGGAAGGCCGATAGAGAGATATCAGAGTACACAGATACAAAGGTGCCAGAGGGTGCATAGTTTTAAACTCTAAGCAAAGAAAATAATACTCAAAACGCTGCGGGGTTGGCAGCCAACGAAAATGAGCAAGTTAGGAGGAAACATGAGAGGAAAAAGATAGACCATTGAGGATGCTAACACCTAAGAGTAGAGTGGAACGTAGGGGAAGAAGGGCATAGTTTGGAAAACCTGTATAAAGAGAATAGCAATAATGGCATCGGGATAACATCATAGTTTGCAATACAATGTTTGTTGTATCAAAAGTTAGATGGTAACATTTTCTTGATATTAAAAGATGAAAACGGTAAGACTAGACAACGACTGCAATCTGAGACTGCAGTAAAACAAAAAGAAGTAAATATAATACCCAGATTACGCGGCTGGTGAGAAATAGGCTGCAATCTGAGCATTCAGATTGGCTAAGAGGAGGTCTAAAATGGACGGAAATAGCGTTATAGCCCATTGTTCTGTGCTAAAATCAGGGCTCAAGTCGAGGGTACACGCGGGGAGACGGAGTTGAGACAAGATGAGAGAAATTCTTTTGGCTAAAGTAAGGAAATGTGCAAGCGCATCTCACTTGTGCCCCAAAAGGTTCCCCTAAATACAAAAGTACAAAAGACATCTGGGCCTGATTCATAGAACGTTTTCCTATGGGATTGCACTGGTATAAAACACTTCCATGAATCAGGCCTCTAAAGTCTGCAACATTCATTTATTATTTATTATTACATTTCTAGAGAACTTTAGATGAAGCGCTGTACAAGAATGTATGAAATGGTACAAAATAAGCAATGATGAATAATAGAATACAGAGTAAGAACAAGGAAGAAAAAGATAAAGAATAAACCACAAAGCAAGAAATGTTATGATAGTCCAGTGAACTGTTACGAGAAACACCTAGCGCCATGATGGAGCCAGGCAAATGGAATCTATGCAACCAATGGGGGTTTCTGCCACTGTTAACATGTGTCAGACATTCACAAAAGGGGATTGCTTTCAAATGTCCAGAAAACAAATACATTCCTCTGCAACGATTGAACCAGGTTCACAGGATGCAATGCATGAGAGAGGAAATTCTGACCCAGTAAGGCATTTCTTTGTGAGAGCAGCAGAATAAAACACTTCTGTCACACTTGCATGATTTAAATACCTCCAATACCACATGGGTACTGAGAGCCTATCATAGATTAGTTGGGAGCACGCTCCCGACATGAATGAATGTAAGGGGACTGGCCAGCGCAACAAACCACTCCCTAAAATGTGCACATTTCTCAAACTAAAGCATCCGTGGCACTTTTTTGTGTTCTTTGTGGCACCTGAACAGAATGCCTAGAGGCTGAGAATTGTGATGACAGGTAACGTCTATGGGGCAGGGGGAGGAGAATGGTCCAGAGAGAGCTCTTTAGAGGAAGGCTGTGACAAAATGATTACTGCTCGGCAGGGGTACAGAAATGAGTAATATCTAAAATGCCAACTCATCCCGCTCTGCTAGTAAACCAGCACCGATCTGAATCATAGACACAGCACAACAGATGTACCTGCTTTTGGATTGAACGGGTCGAGGGCAGGCTTTAGTCGTCATAGTAGGGATGAGCTGCTACATTTGCAATACAGACAACAATAGTACAGAGGTACTAAAATAAAAATATGTCCAAACAATGCTCAAGAAAAATAGGAACTTTAATTAAAAAAACTAAAAAAGCACACAACTTATTAAAAACACTAATCACCGACCCCTGTAAAGGATACAGAGAATACAGACTTTGAGAGTAAATGGCACTCTGGGTTGACAGGCAAGGGTGCCCACGCAAAAGATTGCAGCAACGTCAATGTACAAGGATATTTCTTTAATAGGCAAATAGTAGGGGCTTAAAATGAATGTATGTCGTTTAAAGGCAAGCCAGGAGGCAGGGCCTGATAAAATACCGTAGATCTCTTCTCATTGGGGCTGAACAGTGTTGAGCCTGTCTTCGTGGCACTTTTACTAGTATAGAAGGTATTGAGACATTTATAATAAGTGGTTCACAGTAAACTGCGGGTATCAAGATTGAATAGGTCTATCGATGCGGTGCGGTCTCTGCACTAATTACCATCTCAACTGGGATAAGTGCAGGAAAGAGATGGTTAGTGTCAGAATCTCAAATCAGTCGAGTATGGTGGAGGAGGTACAAAAGTGTGTTTCAGTGCATCAGGGGCAAACTGTTCAGAGGTGCTGGGGTGCAGGCAGCTGATAGGTCAACTCAGTGGATTGATGGGTCGACAGCAGATCTGAAAGTGTTGAGTGTCAAAAGCAGCTCCTGTTTCTGGGCAGACCCAATCCAGGCTCGCCACGAGCCAGGTGGCCCCTTACTTTCCACAACTCCTATTCTGGGGGGCTTAAGAGCAAACCTGCAGTATTCTGCAACCTCCAGTGATCAGGGTCCTGGGTACCTGTATCTCAGTTGCAGTAGGCTGGGAACAGCCTGCTGGTGTCTCCAAATGTGCCCTTTAGGAGGCAGAGCTTGCCTCTGAGACTTCTGTCTTCACCTCTATTTCAGAGGACTTTGGAATCGACTGCATTCGGAGGAAAGTTTCAATGAATCCTTCATCTTCTTCTGAGAGTCCAAAGATGAATTAACTAAGCCATGGTGTCCTCTTCTTAAAGAGGAAAATGCTACATTGGGTTAGTCCAAAGCAAGTGAGCTGTCAGGGGTCCAGTCCAGACTGCTATGACAAGTGTCCTTTGCCATATAATATAATCCAGAGAGTTTTATCTGTAGGAGGTGGGTAGAGGACAGGAAGTATATTGAGCCCTAGCAGAAGACAACCCCTCTCTTAGCCTATACCTGGCTACTCAAACTCCATCCACTTCCCATGTCTACCTACTTCAAAAGGAATCATGTGTGAATGTGGCTTTTGTTATGCCAGAACATTCTTAGCTGCACTCTTTCCCAGGGGAGTTTCTGAGTACAGTTATTGTGCCCTGAAACAAATTGTTGCATTCTTCAGTGGGATCACAAGATCAGCTTACTGGGAAAGGGTCTCACGTGGCTATTATGGAACAACCCAGACCAAATGGCTAATGCACAACAACACTGTAATATCTGGTGCACGTTTCACCAAGTTGACAATATTACATTTAAAGTTTGCGGCTGTTTAATTATGTTATCTCATTAGTCACCATGCCATAACCAGGCATGGTTTATAGCTACAGTTTGACATACAACCTAAAGCAAACCAGGGTACACAATTATGATGTTTTTAATTAGCGGTGGAGATGATTAAAAAAGCATCTCTAACTGTTGGAACTGTGGGTTGCAGCAGCTGTCCGGAATGCACATGTGACCTTTCTACTTGCCATGCTTCCATTGCAGGGCAGTTGCTGGAAATGACAGGAGATGGCCACAGCAGAAGCCCAAATGCATAATGATAGGCAGACCTGACTTTTAGAAACAAAATGACCTGCAACATTTTATTTCCCAAAGATGTAAAAAGTTCAGACTATCCCACACTCACTAGATGGCATTTTGTCACAAATGGACCCATAAGGAAGCATAGGATCAGGACGAGAATCTAAAGCGCAGAAGAATATGGGTGGGTATGCTGATGCTCATGCAAATCCCCAAAAGGATAAAAATAGGTTGGCGGGCTTAAAAAAAAACAGCAACATGATGGAGAGAAAGGTAACATTCTTAATGGAGCACAGCCAACTGATTCACAAACGACGTACCATGACAACAGGGATAGGAAAGCCAGAAGTCATCAATGTAGCATAGAACCCATGGAAAGATGTGTATTTGCTGTGTATATCATGAAAACGACAAATATTTTCAATGGTTACCAGGCACTCAGGCAACAGTCACAATGCATTACATCTTACATTAGAGGCCTGTACATTATTTTTGATGTGTTAAATTGGGCACATTTATTACGTGGAATTTCTCAATCAAAAAATGTAATTGATTTGTATACATATAGAAGATACAACTTCAGAGATTGTGGTTCACTCTTTTCCCTCCACACTAACTGCTTTAAAAGAAAACATAGGTGTGATGTCACGTGTCATGGGGCGAGGCCCCGGAAATAAAGGAATCACCGGAACTGGCGTATTGGCTCCTCACAACATCACAGTAGGTAGCATACACAGGTTATTGGTGTGTATCGTTTTTGCTTTTGAAGGAAAAGAAAGGCATTCACATGACCCAACGCTGAGAATGAAAATCAGCTGACTGTGAATTAATAGATGCCCCTGCAGGCCTCCTCATGACTTTCTTTGATACACTGAACCAGCAATGCTGACAGGCTCATTTAAAGCAAACCGTTTCAGCGTGTCGATTAAAGCCAGTAACACCATTAAAGCCTTTCATTTGTAAATGTAAACCATTTTCATTTTATGCTTAGTAATCAAACCAGATATTTTCTAATAAATCCACCATGCTTCTATGATCCTTGTATTTGTATTTGTATTTATTTATTTGTAAATCGCAGCCGAGCACTGAGGCAACTGGGCGCTTATCTTACAAGTTACACAGGCATGAATATACAGGCATTACATATGATCATAGATATGGTACACACATTACAAACAGATATTTACAAGTAATTCATAGACACAGGGGGCACTAATAACGAGTTTACAGCAGGCTTTAACACTTGAATAACAAAATGAATGTTTATGTAATTCGCTTTATGGAGCGGACGGGTTGAAGCGGACGGGTTGGCTCACAATTATCTGTAGTTAGAGGTCCATGTAGTGCAGTCAGTTCAGTATTTAAGTAAACATTTTCACGATAATTAAAATGGTCCAGAAGTCTATTTCGTAGCAAACGTTGACTTTGATATATAAAGTATTCCCTGTAAATAATTTGATGACGAGTCAGAGGGTCAGAATGCTTACTGTTTTAATGTATTTGTTTGTGTGAGATTTAATTAAAGAATAGTGCAGCATCGGTGGTGGAGTCATGGGGCCACAGAAGCTTTGAGATGTGCAACAGTTAGTAGCCTCAGAAGCAGCAGATGCATCCAGGGTAAAGGAGCAATTGAACTCAATCCCATTGGATCGCTCATTCTTATTGCTCGAAAGTGTTCAATGCATTGCCTTGGTTTTAGGTGAAAGTTTCGAATGCATAGGATCGAATGCCAAAAGGGTTCAATCAAAAGGACCTAACACCAAAGGGTCATTTTTTTGGGGGGGGGGGGGGGGGGTAACACTCAAACCCTCTTTTTTGTGGTAAAACCACTTTTTTTTCAAAAACGGAAACCCCCAAAAAAATATATATAAAAAAAAAAAAAAATGTGACCCTTTGGTTTTAGGTCAAATTGAGTCGACCCTTTGGCATTCGATCCTTTTGTATTAGGTAATTTAACTGGACACCCATTGCCTTTATATGGAAAATTGCCAATGGGTAAAAAGGAGGTCTACTGAACTCTTTTTCGCTGTACCTGATTTGGTGGAAGTAGGAGTGGTTGACTGTTTTAGCTCAGAGGGGTTACACACAAACTCAGTGACTGTGGTTTCTACTAAAGAATTTGCATTGACAGGGCGGAAGTTTGTGAACATTCCGTAGTCCCCCTGTTACCAGTCAGTGCAATAGTCTTCACAGGAATCTGTTATTTTCTCCGGTATCCATTTCTCCCCCAAACGGTCAGGCCGTAGAGGTAGATTTAAAAAATGTAAGTGCTGTAAACCTCTGGCCCTCAGTTAACTCTGTGAGGGGAGGCCCCAGTATGGTTTCACAGAGACTTGTGATACATTTATTATCCCCCTTCTCGCCGTTTATGGTTAGGATAATGAAACATTTGCAGGACTTGGAAAAAGCCATATGGGCGCAACATGAAGCCAGGAGCAGACACAGTGCCAAAGGTAACTGGTCTTGATGATTGATGGAGGAGACAAAGAACGGTGGACAAAAGCATCACAAATGTCTTCTGTTCATTATTGGTCAGATCTGTGGCCGCCATGACAAAGGGACACTAATCTGACACAGGTAGTGAACCAGGCGCAGGATGCTCCACTAATGGTAACTAAAACTCTTCCTGTGCTTGATCTTGTGGACTCTTCAATGACTGTGGAGGTGTGTGTGCGTCTGGCACTCTCAAATCTGATAGTAACCTTGAAGTGGGCCCTGTTCCGACAAAATGTTGCTGGGAGATTGTAGTGTATTTGGATGTATCTTCTCAAATCTGTCCTCTTCATGACACCTGGTATGATCCGATTGTGGGGACTGGTACAGCTCCTGCCCCGTTTGCTGGGAGTTCAGTGGGGCAGAGTCTTGAATTGCCCGTATATACGCAGAACATTTTGGATTGACCTAGGGAAGCGTTGCAATATGCATTGTAAGAGGATTCAATCCAGCACTACAGCTAAGTCAATTCCTAGTCTGGGATACTGAATGGAAACCCTTATTGATATATCTTTATGTCCAGTTCATGAGTTCTGGATGACTACCCCTATATAACACCCCTCTCTTGGAATCCCCCTGACCCCACTGAGCCAAGAAGTAGTTCTGTTTTGCAAGTTGAAAGGTTTATTTGAGAATTTAAACAATATATATGTATATATCACACTTTATAATGAATTAATAATTGAATATCACACTTAATCTGAGCAGTAATCAATAATGGATAGTCTGGCACTAGCACACTTCTTTATAATCAATGATGAGTGGTTATAGGATGGATAAGATAGCAACAATACTTTTATGGTTTCAAATGGATTCAAGGTGGAATGAAAATGCAGTACAGAAAAAAACTTGATATGATTTCAACAAAACAATGTAATCACTTTTCTCTGGCAATCCACTCCCCCCTTATGCAATGTAAGTAAATGAAGAGGAGAGCACACAGTTCTTAGAAATGCAATCAAATGTAATTCAGTTCACCCCAGCAAGCTTAGACTACAGAAGTTTGAAACACAGGCCCAAAATGTTTTTATATGTGCTGGCAATGAAGTTAGGAATATGCTGAAAATGGTTTTAATTCCCTTTAGGAGGTTCAGGGTGAGTGAAATATACTTGGGATGAGTTCAGGCTCACTTTAGCAAGGATCTAGGAGTAACTAGCAGGTTAAACGAATTTTTGGCAAAGGAAAGCAAGGAAGCTGCTGTTTTCACACGTGGCTGGATTTTTAACCAAATCGCGAATCGCGGCAAAATTCGCGAATGCGTGAATCACGATTACGGCAGAAGTATGAGGAGTAGCAAGTCGGTTCTAAGCTTGTTGAAAAGCTGAGATTCTAAGCTTTCAGGGGAAAGTTAAACCAAGTTCCTAGCCCAAACGGTTCCAGAGATTAAATAAAGGTAGTTTTTCGGATTTGAAATTTTAAAAGTTCAAAGCGACAGGTTACAGCTTGCAGCTAGAAAATGACAGGTGACAGTTAGGAGGCAGTTCTGGTTAGATTTAAAATAGATTGAATTATATTATTTTAACTAAGAGATTGGTTCTGCACAGTTCTGCTAGGTACTCACAATATATTTTTGAATTAGGCCTCGCCACGGATCTGGTCAGGTTTTGGACTGGACTCTGGTTCTGGTCTCGGCACTTCACAGTGATCTGGGTAAGCTCTCTGGTTCTGCTAACAGCGGTCTGGGTCACTCTGGATCTCTGGCCTCTGGTTCTGGATACTGCTCTGCTTTCTCTGGGTACAGCACTGCTTCTGGATCTTTCTGCACAGCTTTCTCTGGACCCAGCGCTGATCTGCACGGCTCCTGGATGCTGCCACCGCTGTTAGGTTTGCTGGATGCTGAGGCCTACTGAGAAGAGTTCTCAGTTTGTGGGTTTAGGCCCTTGCTTTGAGTTCTGAATCAAGTTCTTTGGAGTTTTAAAGTCTAAGTGTTGAATCTGGTATCTTCTGGATGTTGTATGGTCCGGCAGAGCGCGTTGCAGCAAATGGAATTGAATGACTCTACCTGTCCCAGCAGTCTCTTTTTATGTGTTTTGAAAGTGGGTGTGTGCCTGGGCCTAGCTAAGCCTGCCCCTCTCTACTTGTCATTGGCCCAATTCTCCCCTCTCCCATGATTGGGGAAGGAACTGTGAGTCAGAGTGATGCTGTAGGTTTTATGGGTCAGAGGATCCTCCCCTGGTCAGTTTGCCCACAAATCTATATTTGATCAAAATACACATTTCTCAAATACATAGTGGTTTGTCATTGCATGTACATATTACCTATCGCATGAGGTATACTCTGTTCAAACTCTGCTCTTCCTAAGGGCTTGCATTCAAAAATGGCAACTTATTTTCGATTTTAGTGGGTTATGCAACCTTGGTTCTTCATTAAAAGTTATACACATATACACGGCCTGTCCATACATACTCCAGTAATTTCCCATGTCTCTAGCTTAAACACAGAGTCTGTAGTATACATAAATAGCAGGGTTTTGCCCCAGAACATCACACAAATTGGAGTTTGGGCTTGAATCGAAGGTACATTTTTTAAATGAAGGCTCTACAAGTTATACATTCCTGTCATTTGATTACAAAGAGTTATCAGTGTTTCTGTAAAATATATATTTTGCTTTCAATTCAGTTCTCAGAGTGTTGGAGTCCGCCTCCAAGACTTGGGTGGGTCAGTGATCACATGTGTCTTCTGGCAGGCAGGCCTTTGTTGACAGGAAACAGTCAAAATCAACATATCCTATTCAAGTGCAAGAGCCTATTGTGTGGTCTCCAGGAGGCTCCCAGCCAGTCTGCCTTCTATCAATCAAGAGGTCATGTGAGATTCTAACTCCTGGTGTGAATCTCTGGAGGTGAGAGGTTTCCCAGCCTTTGGCCTGTTAATTAAATCAGATTGTCTTCTGGGAACAGCATGTGGTTAAGATTTTAATTAACTCCCAGCCTTTGATGTAAAGGCCTCTGCTGCAACTCCTGACATGCAGTTTTCCTGTCAGAGTTTAGACCGCTAGCGCCACCCTCAGTCAAAAGCGGGTACTGCATGCATTTTTGGGATCTTTCTTGGATTAATGCATTCCAAACAGGAATGGTTCTTACATGGTAGTAAATAATCCTTGCTTAACATTGTTTTGATGGGGCTCCTGACAGTAAAATGGTTATGTGGAATCCCACAAAAGGGTTGAATCTTTAAAGTGGTCCGATGAGCCACGATTTCAGCAACTTTTTGACATCAGTAACAGTGGATTTTGTTAACAAAGATCTTTCTTTACACTGGTGGGTGGCAAGTTAGGTAACCATTTTGGTGTGTGCACAAACTGTGTGGTTCTCCTGGATTCTGGTGCACACGTGGGCTTTTTGGTCATCTTGGATTTTCTAAGCCCACAGCACCAAATGTTGCAGCATGATAGCTCAAACGTGGGTCAGGACACCCAACAGCATTGACGTTCTTTCTTCTGCAAAAAAGTAAATAAATTTCTTGAGGTGCCTCGTAGAGTGTGTACCATTGTATGAATGTTCCTCCAGCTCAGGTTTAATGGCTGTCTAGTGGGTAATATGAGGAGTAAGGGGGGTTTTACGCTACTGGGCTCCGGACATCAATTGAACAGTGGTAGTAAGATTCTTGCATGGAATCTAGGGGGCCTTTGATCAAATCTAGGTGCCTTGGATTGGAACAAGTTTGTTTCAGATGCCCAGATTATTTGTCTTCAAGAGACAGGAGGCTAGATCAGGTACATAGGTTAGTCTATTAAACATTCCAACAGCCTGCAAGTAAAGAGTTGAGAGGGCGTCTTAAAGGTGGGCTGATTATTTGGCTCTCAAAGCAACTTGTAGCTGTATGAAATTATCCTGCTCCCCGATATGCTGGAAGTTAGCCTCAGATTAAATGATACAAGTGTTCTATTTCTATTGAATGTATACCTTAGGCAATGGCTGCTAATAATGACCAGGTTGTGGCTGTTGGCGATTTCAATTGTCAGTTTTAACCTGACTTAGTGGTTACTAAGGAACAGTGATTTGAGGATGAACTGTGGGGCGCTCCCAAATTATCCCTTGCTGATTCTCAGCAGTACTATCCTATGGGTAGAAAGGTAGGTAGTATTTTTTATACTTATCATCTCAGGACATGTAATGGTCAGGCTAGAGCCGATGTCCCAGCAAAATGCACATCTAGGACTAGACTAGCCCGGACACATTTTGATTATGTTCTGGTGGCTCTTGAGTCATGGCATAGTGTGATTTCATTACCGATTATTGAAAGACACCAAAGAGTGATCAGGTGCCCCTGTGGCTCTTACATGATCTCTTTAAGCGTTTTGGGGAGGTTAGTTCTTTAACTCTTACTGAGTGTAAACCCTCACGGTAGAGTTGAGATCGGTTAAATTTATTGGATCGGGGACTTATTTTGCCAGCCCTTTATTCTGAAATAATCTCTACCTTGAGTGATTATGCGTGAGGTATTGCGGTTTGCAATCATTTGCAGTTTTATGAACTCCAGTCCATGCAGTCCATGTCGTTAAAGGGTCTTGCATAATCAGCTCTCAAACAAATTTGCGTAATCTGCTCTCAAGAACACTTAAATGGTTTGATAAAGAGTGTATAGTGGCAAAGGCAGATTTAGTTGTGGTCCAGAGGGTGGTAAAAACTGGATGATATAAAAAGCAAGTGCTCTGAGTACAAGTAATAGTTAGCAAAGATGAAGGAACAGCAGCAAGAGAAGTGGTGGTGAGCATTGAATGTGGCATTGGAAAAGTACAATCGGAGATATTTTTGGAGGTGGTTTTTAAAGGTTCAACGTTAAGGGAGCAAGCCATTTTAATAACTAGCCATGAATAGTCATGTTTGTTGCTTCCCTTATTCAGTTGGGGGTGCATAGCTCTGATCTTGAGCCTTTGATATTTATTTTTAAAACGAGATAGAGCTTGCATTAGCGCAGCAACATTCAAATAAAACTCCAGGTATGGATTTCCTGCACATTGATTTGTTCAAGGAGGAGTCCCACATTTGGTTTCCCTTCTTGACTACGTTTTGTAATGAAGTGTGTGCAACAAACAGGATTCCTAGAAGTTGGCAGCGTTCAATTATTCTCCCAATATTTAAAAAAGGAGGTCCACACGTCCCTGCCAATTATGGGCCAATATCTCTTTTTTATTCTCTCTCTAAATTATGTACATTATGTGCCAAAGTACTTACTGCAAGGCTAGAGTCTTAGTGTGCTGTCAGTAGTATTTTATCCCCAGCACAGGCTGGGTTTAGAAAAGCAACATCCACAGTTGACCAGACTTTCAGACTTATCCTGTTGCTGGATAAATATATTTAGCTAAAGGGGATGCCTTTATATGTTGCTTATATTGATCTACGCGCAGCGTTTGATTCTGTCTCTAGGCTGCAATTGTGGGCACTGCTAGAATTTTTGAGGGTCCTTTCACAGTTGATCCTTGCTATATCCCAAATGTATGAAGATAACTCTGCTGTGGGGCGTTGCGGTCGATCTGGGGAGTGTTCCCCTTGACTCCCAATCCAAAAAGGAGTTGGACAAGGGTGTGTGATGGCGCCTTTTCTATTTTCCCTATTCATAAATGACATTGCAGTTGGGATAAATAACTTGGAAGCAGGCACGCCACTTTGGGGTGGTAATACATGGGGCATCCTTCTGTATGATGCCAATGCCGATTTGATCTCCAAGACTACATCTGGTCTTCAAAAGCAGCTGACCCTCATTTTCTATTAGATGGGGAAAAAACCTAGACATTATTATTTCCAAGCACAAACCAAAGATTTTTACCCCGAAGAAGTATGGTAAATGTAAATCCTACAGTTTTTGAAAGGCAATCATAAGTTGGAGCAGGTGGAGGGCTATGTCTACCTCGGGTTACTGCTTGGACAAAGTACTGGTGGGGTCAGACAGGTAGTAAAGAGCTCGAGAATGTTGGCCAAGAGGGGTTTGGCGGTAATTAGCTTTGCTAACCAATATGGCAGGTGAAGTATTGCTCATGCCATGGAAATTTATGGAATGCAGGCTATGTCCGCATCAGTGTGTGCTGCTGAATTATTGGGGTATTCGGACACGTGCAGTTTGGTGGAGGAAAACAAGATTTTAAGTGACTCCTTAACCTCCCTCCAACGCTCCCCATCTTCTAGTAAAATGGAGTTGGGATGGTTTGGCATTGAGTATTTGATAAAATTGAGACCATTGCTTTATTGGTTAAAAATATGGAATACTCACAAACTTGCAGTTTTTCGGGATGGAATGTATGATTTATTAATTTTAAAAGGATGTACATGGTTTCTTTTTTGTTAAAAATATGACATTGAAGTTGCATCTTCCTTTATTGTGGAGTGACCCTGGTCAGCTGGGGTGCAACTATAAACCATCTGTGGGGAACGCCTATGACAAATGGTATCTTAGTGAGTTAGGTAGACAGTCTGTAGGGAAAAATGTTGTGTTCAAATGTTTACAGTTTAAAAGTCTGTTCGCACTGGAATTGTATTTGGATATACCATGCACAAGGATGGAGAAGATTTTAATGAATACACTTAGATTAGGTATTCTCCCGCTTCATCAATTCTCCTCTTGTCGGAATAAAGTCTCAGTGGATACGTGTAATTTTTGTATTACCATGGCGGAGGATGCAAGACATTTTATCTGCATTTTCCCCTTATACATTTCTTTAAGGCAGCGCTTTTTAAGACCGGTATTTATTATGAGGCGAGCGAGAACTGTAGAAGAGGGCTATAGGATACTGAAAACAACTATGCATACAAACTGTCTGGTTGGTTTTAGGAAGTACCTACGGGCGGCATGGGTGCTCCGGGCAAAGTTTTAAGTGTGATTTATTTTTATATTTCGATTTATATTTTATTGTTATGTGTGCTTGCTCTTATGCTTGCATTTCCTTTTTTATGGCATGTGACAAAATAAAATAAATGAGAATTAAAGAAAAGTATTAGACTGGGCGTGCTGCGTTTCACAACCGGACCAATTGGAGAGTCCTGCACGTCAATGCCAACGGCATGTGTATTGGTAGCTATAACATAACAGAACGATAATAATTTGGTGATTTACATTGCAGATCTTATAAGAATCTTACAGCTTTTAATAATTGTATAAATTGGTGTCACCATTATTATTCACTTGCAAGACTACATGTCTCAACGTCGTGAGGATGAAGGGTGAGTCGGCATGACAACATAGCATACTCTTACATATCATATCTCTGATCTCGAGAAGAGTAACTGACGCAGCCTTTAGCTCAGACCCTATTGGCCATTATTGAAAAGTTGGACATGTACTCCCTGAAGCAATTACCTTTTCATGCAGTAACTTTTTCTAGTTAGAGCTGTGCATACCAAAGAAGGCATTCCGTCATGATGTAGTTCGGGTATGGTCATGAAGTCCAAGAGTGAAATCCCACCACACAGGGAGCTTTAAACCTTGGAAAGTGCCTTCCACATGGTATTACATTAGCAGCGCGATGCAACTTTGTGCCCTGGACTCCATTTGCAAGTCCTTCAGTCAAAAAATAAACCTGTGCTGTTGTTTTATTTTCATCCTCAATGGTATTCTTTTCCTCTAAACATAACATAGGGCATTGTTTCAGATGTTACAGATACCGTCACAGGCGGCACAACAATCCCTCCAACTCTCTGTGCTGGTTTAAGGTTTATTATTAAAGGTTTGAGGGGCCGAAGGGTGATCCCTCTCTCTTGCTCTTCTTGTAAGAAAACACATCACTAGCCCAGGCATCCTTAAAACTCATCTTAGTGCTACTGAAGGTTGACCCCTCATGTCTAAAGCGCTGGCTTACTCCAAAAGATGGTAGTCTAAAAGCTGGCTGACTAAACTCCCTCGGGGACTTCCTAACTGCCCCTACTCTAGGCAGTTGTTAATCTTCTACCTGGATGGGGGATGGTGCCTTATAAACACACTGTAAGATTCAGGCTTCTATTAACATGCCCACTCTTACCTCTGCCTACCTAAACGCCTACCTCTTTTCCCCACCATCTCACTACTCCCATAACTTGTCTGTCCCAAAGATGTTCTGACTCCTCTTAGGCATTGCCTCCACCCTTTGATGTTAATCCTCCGTCCAGTACTCCGACACTTCCTCTTCCACACTCCGACTCCAACCTCCATGCCACTAGTACTTCCCCTTCAACCTATCTACTTCCTGCTCTACACTACTACTTCCTCCTTCACACCACTGATCACACCAATATACTACTACCCACAGTTCTACTCTAGAACTCTCACTGCTGACCTGACACGAAAAACCCACACTTCCTGCATCTTGTCCCCTACGTACATCACCTTTGCTCTGCTGGGATTGGATGACTCTCCCTGGCCAATCTGACCAGGTCTTCATCTCCCATGGTGCTTGTGCGTAGAAAGGAGTCATACAATGGGGCTAAGCCCCACCCACTTTCTCATTGCTGCTTGCCATGTGCTGAGGCTGGTGACCTGGGAGTCTGTATTTTGAGACCCTGTTTCATGGGGTTTTCAGGTAAGTCTTTCTAGTGTGTGTGGCTTCTCCCTTTTCAGTCCCTAATGGTCTTGAGGCCCTTTGAGGTGTGACATGAGCTTATTTGGGTGGTTCAGGAGTTCTGCGAGGCTTGCAGCATCGTTCCTGTGTTGGGAAGCTCTTTCTCTCTCTCTTTGCTATGGTTAGCTGTAGCCTGCCTGCTGCATGGTAGGTTCATCTCCAGGTATCTCTCTCTCTTGCTCACTCATCCTTTGGTCTGCATGGCTTTCTAGTATTCTTGTTTAGGAAGGATTTTTCTGCAAAATAAAAGTGAAAGTGGCAAGCAATTATCGAGGCATAGTATTCCTATAATGCAATCAACACTGAAGCATTTTGGCATCGGGTGATCAGGAATTGGGGCCCTCTCAGCTGCCATTGTCCCCCTCAGGGGAGGAACGGCTCTGTATTTCTCGCTCTTGTAGGCCTCCCATCCCTAGTAGGCCTCGCACCTGTGGCTGAGAGGGGTCCCTGCCCCCCACTTGACACATTTTTTTTCTTTCATGTGTTCTATAATTGCAATTGCCACCGGAGGAATGCAACAGCAGTAGAAATATAATGTAATAATCCACCCCCCCCGCCCTTTTTGGAAGCCCCTCACCTTAAACCTTAGTCTGGAAATCAACTAAAGAGTATTTGTATAAACAGCATACAGGAATTAGAGCCCACTGGTCCGATCAAATGCAACCCTCAGCTGTTGCCTGTGCTAGACCCGCATGATAGCATGCAACCCTACAATGCCCTGATCCAGCTCGAAGGTGGTATACATGCGCTATAAGAAGCCAGAATTAAAATGAAATTAAAAGAATACTACAGTTGGTAACAATTGCACTATTGCATCCCATGTTATGTCAAAGGGAATGTGTTTTGCATTTCTATAGACCATCAACCAGAGTTTCACAATCATAGGTAAAAAACTGGCTCTGGACAAACGACAACTAACTCTTGAGGCACCCAATGACCATGATACCGTTGTCCAAAATGATTCTGTTCTCATACCTATACCTGTACACTCCCTCAAATCTACAATATGCTAGTTTTTTTCTTCTTCCACACGGCGTGTATTGATATGTCTTACTGTACTGTTATGTTGTTTCTCGCCTATACTCTGTATGTAACCCAAGCTTAAGTAACCTTGTACCTGCTGCGCCCGGCTACCCCTGGGTTTTGTGCGCATTATCAAATAAAACAATACAATACAATAGGCACACCAGCAAATTACACAGGATGAGATTGCACATTGTTTTGGGAAATAGCTCCCAGTGTCAGGTTTCTCCTGACATGAGGGTTTAAATACTTTTTTAAGTCTGGCAGGAGCAAGCTTTTCTTTATTCCTGACCTAAAGAAGGCACATACAAGAGAGGGACTCTTGTGTCAGTCGGCTACTCCCCATGCATAACCATCAAAGTGAAAAAACTAAATATCATTGCACAAGCAGCAGTGACACAAAACAAGCCAGTTAAAGTTACCCATTACTGTAACAGAGGCTGTACACTCTGTTACAGTAATGGCCACTGCGGCTGATGAAGTTCGGGAGATATCTGCGTATTTGAACTGTCTATTCCTGTCTCACTGCAGCTTGTACAGCTTGTACAGTGATGTTTTGTTTTTTCAGTTGGTTCTAGTGCAACAGTCTGAGATTGAGATGAAGATCTGCTCAATCATGCTTAGAAAAGCATGTGTTGTTCCCATGCTGCTTATAGAATGGTGATGCATGTTAATGTTATGCTGCAATGCTATTTGGTTTAATAATAAATAAATATATATAAGATGGATAAACTCTCTTTGGGGCTAAGGGGAAAGCCTGCTAAGCTTAACACACCCTAGGAGATAGGGCAAGTGAGATCCCACTGGGCGTAACCTCTCTTTGAGAACATGCCATCCCCTAATAGGTATATCTGTCACAATTCCTTGTTTCGGGAAGGTAATGTCTTAATTGTCCGGACAGGGATTGGAAGAGACAACTGTGTGAACATAATTAGGGAAGTGACTTGTGTGGTTTCTGACCCTTTCCTGTTGCCATCCTTGCCTGAAGCACAGGACCAATGGAGTAAATCATCCCCTTGCAAGGAGGAACATGAAGGTCCATTGGCACCGACAAAAAGAGGAGGGAGATCAAGAGAGAGAGAGAGAGATATGCAAGCCTGCTGTGCAATCCAGAGGAGGGAATGTCCCCCTTTGAGGCAGTGCCAGGAAGCAGCACAACACAGCCGGCATGGAAAACAGAGGAGCAAAAAAGTGTGACAAGCCTGGGAGCTGGAGTAGCTCGGCCCGCCTACCTGAAAAGAGAGGAGACCACATGGAAAGCTTGCTGGAAGTCCCCTCAGGGGCTGATGTAAAGAATCACTGCCAGCCCACTGACATGGATGACCAAGGAAATCAGGCTGAAGAGCGTGCCTCCCACAAGGACGGCTGCTTCAGCGAACAAGGTAAATGATGGGACCCAAGAACTGGGAGGATGGTGTATAGGCACAGCAATGCCATACAATGGGGTGAGAAATCAATGAACACAAGAGGCGCTGGAGAGTGCCCCAGGGAGCGGTGAGAGAGCAAATGGCCCAAGAAGCAATGCAAAACTGAAAAGCCCAAAAGGGGCCAGAGCAGTGGAGAAACTTTGCTGAAAATGTTGGGGGGACATGACCTTTGAAGAAAAGGTGCCCCATTCAAATGAATGGGGACAAAATAGAGTGCCATGAAAGTTGGGGGGGACAAACACCCCTGTCCCCCCCTAAAATTACACCCATGGGCCAGAGAACCAAATAGCCCAAGCTGGGCTGAGAAACCAAGCAGCCTAATGTCAGGAGTATTGAACCACGTTTGAGTCATTAAGCTGCAACCGTTGGTGCTGTGGGCTCTGAAAATCCAAGATGTCCGAAAAAGCCCCCATTGCGCCAGAATCCAGGCAAACCGTGCAGTTTTTGCGCATACCAAAATGGTCACCTGACCTACCACCCACCAGTGCGAGCGTGATGGGCCAGGAGTGCCATGGGTGAAATGTGGGCCAAAGGAAAAACAGCAGTGCCGGTTAGCTCAGAAAGCGCTTTGAAATCACCTTTGTTTCTCTGAAATGCAAGCTAAAAATGCCTATTTTAAACATTGCAAGATATTCAAAATATCTCAATGAACACCAGCAGACATTTGGCAGAAGGTAGACTTGTGTGCATACAAAATCTGGAAAGAGAAAGAGCCCAAAATAATGTTAATAATGAAACTGGCTGAGCTGTGGATGTCAGCAGCTGAAGTGAAATTGGACTTAAAGCCACTAAAATCGAAATGTTTAAAATAAATGAGTGACCTACTGTTGAGTGTCACATAGTTTGCAACTGTTAAATGTCATAGTTTTGAACTTAGAATCAGCATTCTAGCTGCATGTGTAAAAATTGTAAGTTTGTTTTGGATGAAGAAAAACTAGGAACAAAAGTGACATTTGGCTGAAGCCTGGTTTGAAGAGAGTGAATTCTGCCTGGCAACTACCCCCGACAGGAGTTGAAACTTGCTCAGCCACTCTTCCCAGGCCTGGCCTGCATTCTCCTGCCCTCACCAAAGGGAGATGACACCTCTCTGATTGGATTAGGGGAGGAGCAGCTGGGGACTGCAGGAAACTGAACAATGAGCCTTCCTTGGCTCAGGCAAATGTTAAATTAGGGGGGGGGGTCGTAAATGGCTTCCTCTTGAGAGAAACTGGGAGGAGCAGTGCCTCTGTGAGCAACTTGAGTTGGAGGAAGTGGACAAACCAGAAATTCCACCATGTGCTTTGGGAAACCACACCCCTCTGGGCCAGAGCATAATTTTAAAAAGATGGATAATTCATAGTATGGACTTGTCAAAATTATTTAATTAATATCATTATTCTTGTGATTTTTCTGTGCACATTTTAAGAGGTGTTAGAACTCTGTACCACGTTCTGAGGCAAAACCCCATGAATTATGGAGATTGCAGACACAGGGTTCACGCTAGAAAAATGAAAATTTACTGGAATTTGTGTAGAAAGGCGGTGTACATCTGTGTCACTTTTGGTAAAAATCCAATATTGGTAAACCAACCAAAAAGCGCAAAATGTTGTAATTTCTTAATCCAAGCTCTTAGAAACATCAGAGTTGGAACAGAAACTACCTTATGTGATATATGATGTGTATATATAATGTCAACCACTTGTGTATCTAGGAAATGTGTTTAGTTATGAAAATGATTTTCTAAGGTAAAAGCAAAGGGGAGTGTTTTTTCTGTATGCCATAAAGATGACACCTGATGACTCACTGCTCCCTTCTCAAATCAGGTCAAAGAGAAATCCTTGACCTATCAAATCATGAGTGGGGTGGGTACAGAAAGTTGGCATCCACACCCATTTTCAAAAGACATAAAAAGAGCCACTGGAAGCCAGACAGGGACATTCATTTTCCAACCTTCAACTGAATTCCTGCGCAGCACTCTGACGGAGAACTCCAGAATCCAGAACTCCAGAGATCCAGAACTTCACTCCAGAACCTAAAGCAGAGAGGCCTGGACCACCAGCTAAATCCTTTTTCAGCAGGCCTTCAGAATTCAGAAATCCAACCAAACTATTCTACAGCCGGGCGAGCTGTTGGATTCTTGCCAAGAACTTTTGCCAGAACCGGTAGCAGACCCAAAAAGCAGTGCTGTATCCAGAGAGACCAGACCAGATCGCTGTGAGCAGAACCAGAGATCCAGATCAGACCAGCAGAGCAGAGCTGACCCAGATAGCTGTGACTTCAGAACCAACCGCCTGGAGTCCAGTCCCAACCTGACCAGACCCTGATGGCCTATTTCAAATTCATAGTGTGAGTACTCAGCCAGAACTGTGGAAAACCAATCTCTTAGCTTAAAATAATCTGATTCAAAACATTTGAACCTGTCCAGAACTGCATCATAGGAATCGTGTGTCCCTTCTCCGATTTTAAACCTGTAAAAGTGTCATTTTGCCATTTTGAATCATTATTTCATTCTGAAAATCTACCTTCACAAAATCGTCCGTATCTCTTGAACCGTTTCTGCTGGAAGCGCGATTTAACTTTCATGTTAAAGCTAAGATTCTAGGCTTTCCAGAGAACCGACCTTCTTTTCATTGTACTTTTTCCATAATCACGCTCGACGCACTCGGAAAAAGTGCTGCGATTTGCGATTTGGCTCAAATTTCTTCACTTGTCAAAATAGCAGCTTCTTGCTTTCCTTTGCTAAAATTTGTTTCCAACCTAACAATCATTCATAGAGCATTGCTAAAGTGATCCTGAACTAATCTAAAGTAGCTATCACCCACCCTGAATCTCTTATAGGGAATTAAAAACCATTTTTAGCATATTTTACTTCATTGCCACCCCATTTAAAAGGATTTTGCCTGTGTTTTAAAATCATCCCTGTGATCTAAGCTTGCTAGGGGGGAACTGAACTACATTTGATTGTATTCCTGAGAACTGTGTGCTCTTCCTTCCATCTTCTATTGCATAGGGGGGAGTGAATTGCCACCAGGGGAAAAGTGAACATATTATCTCTTGTGAAACCCTACCAATTATTTCTGTACTGCATTCTTTCCATCATTGTTTTTCCTGGAAACCATAAAAGCATTCTCAGTTACCTTTTCCTCCCTATACTAACTCTTAAGTAATTAAATCAGTGTGCTAGTGTAACATCACCCAGGGTTCATCACTGTCATATTCTTAAGTCTGATATCAAATATTAATTTATTATAAAAGTGTAATATATATATATATATATATATATATATATATATATTGTTTAATTTTTCCAATAAATCTTTTAAATTGCAAAACACACCTACTTCTTGGCTCAGTGAGGTCAGGAGGATTCTAAGAGAGGGGCGTTATACAAGGGTTCATCATCCAGATTATAACTTGTCATAAAAACATATAAATAAGGGCTTATCTTGAGCAATCCCAGACAAGGCACTGACTTAGTGGGAATGCTTGATTGGAGTCATTAACACTAAGAAGGGCTGAGGCATCATATAACACAAGATGGGGTTAGAATCCATACCCAAGAAGGGATGAACAATCAAATAGCTCAAGGAGGCTGAAAAACCAAATACCCCAAGAAGAAGTGTGAAACCTGAGACCCCAGGTCGGATTGAGAATCGGTCAAACCCAGAGTCAACCGCAAGCAAACCAATCCAATGAGGGTGTGTGAAATCCAAGACCCCAGGGAAGGGGAGGAACCAAAGGTGCTCCGTACAGGGCAGGAAGAGGCCAGGCTATCTAGAGACATTTGAAATCATTTTGTTGGGTACAGGATTCGAACTGTGCAGTGGGCGTGGAGGCCTGAAGATACTCATCAGCCACCTGTGCACTGGGCGGGAAGTTGTAAGGAGATTTATAGATCAGACGAAAACCCCAAAGACATTGGCTGTTGATCATATTGTAGCTATGGTTAGGGCAAGCAGCCTTTAACTAATCCAGTGCAGTGGGGCCAGATACCAGCCAAGAATATAGCATTTGGGTAGACGGCCCCAGGATATCTTTTTGTTCAAATAAGATTTGGGCTGGTGAGATAGATCAGTGGTTTTTCTGCTCACTGCTGCGATCTATGTGTGATCTTCAGGTCGCAGGTTGGAATCTCTGCAAGGCCAACTCAGCTTTTCATTCTTCTGAGGTAGATAAATGAGTACCAACTTCGGTTGGAATGATTAGTGTATGTAAAGATGTTCGATGTCCAGCATTTGGGCATACGCATTATATAAATAAAACATTATTATAATTTCCCTTTATAGTTGTAGGGACAGGAATCAGGCCAGGATAATGCAGACAGAATTTATTTTGTACGACATTCTTACTGGAAACCCTTTTGAAGTCTTTCCTCTCTTTTAGTGTAGGGACCCGAATCACAGGGATAGTACAGGCTTTTGGCACTTCAATGAAACAGTTATTCTACATAGCACAATGAGTTGTCCATCTCCTGATTCGACCTTGCCATAACTCACAATAGGTAACATTTTAGAGATTCATGTTAGCTCCTTTACCTCTGTATTTAATGCCTTAAAAGAAAACATCAGCCGTGCTTCATAACAATTCAATATTGCAATTCTCCACGAGTAATGGTCTTCACAGGATCTTTCTACTATGACCACCGTTGTAGTGCAGCATTTAATCTCCCATGCATGCTCAAGGAAATGAAAGCAGGCCAAAGATGTTGCGCAAATTATTCAATTTAGCAATGTCCTGTGGACACAACGAACACTCACAAATTCAATACTATGTTGAGTAATAGGCCCTCATCACGAGTGCAGCGGTAGTGCATAAAGTGGTGGTAACAGATTACTGCCAATTTTACCATTCCATTCCCCTTTTGAGTCCCAATTCCAAAAATGTGTCACACACTTGTTTCCCCAATACCACAATAAACTAAAAACCCTAAATGTTCCCCTCTGTGTGTTTGTTGTGTAGTATGTTGTTGTAGTAGTTGGGGATGTGCTGGTGATCAGGCTACACAAACAGGGTTCTCGGGTTGAGCAGCAGTTAGCACACACAATGTTGCACCTGCAATGCTGGGTGGGAAAGGGGAAAAAGACTAGGGAGTAGCTTCATTTTTCCTTACATGAGTAAGAGGATCCTCCAGGATTGACTGTCCCACAATCAGCTCTCAGGGATTCCTGGTTCCTCTTGCTCCTCCTCCAGGATGTCACCCAAAGGCACATGTCTCATCCACTCGTTTCAAGAGACGGACACTGACTGGTGTGTTAGCCACCTCCTCTGCTCATGATCTTTGGATATCCTTGACCTGAAACTCAATTGAAGAAAATGTATCAGAAATAGATTTGATGATTTTTAGCTTTGGGAAATTCTGGAAAATGGGGGTTCCTGTACCCTAGGTGAAGTAGCTGCAGCTGGGCCAGATAGATGGTGTTAACTGTCCCATTGTGTACATTCCTCCCATTAGCAGCATGAAGATACCTAGCGCTTTGGACTGCTATGTTTTCCAGTGAAATTGTAATAACATCTTGATCTTCAATTTAATCTGGTAACATAGAGAGAGTTATCAAATTCTTTGTCTTGTTTCCCACACAATGTTTTAGAGAATTGTTGGGTGATCCTGGTTGCTGCCTTTAACTTGCCTGTTTCTTCTGCAGCTATGACTCACTTGAGCAGGGCAGCCTAAGACCTCTTGTGCAGACTCAGATAAGGGAGTTTCATAATTTTTCTCATGGGCTGTTATCTATGAGTCTTGCAAATGAGTATCTGTTGAGTTGGAAGTGGGTTTTCTTTTGATCTGATTAATCGTCTCACAGCCTGGAGTATTGACAAACATAAGGCTGCATTAATCATTGGTTGTGAGTCCTGCATTGTGGCCTAGACTATGTCTGGCTTCTTTTAAAGTGTAATGACTGAGATAAGGCTGAGACAAGTGATACATTTGCCATATATGTATGCACATTCGTGTTCTGTCTAGATTTCCATACTCCCCTGCTTCTCAAATGGAATGGTTTCCTAAGCCAGAAACCAGGGTGGCATCATTATCTTCACACATGGGCTTGAGTCCTGAAGTTGCCTTTGGGTGATTATTCTCACCTAATTCACTTTACGTTTCCTTTTGCAGTCTTGGAGGACCTATGAGTTTACATTGTAATACAGAACTGAAAATACTTCTGTCTCAATGTATACAAGATAGCTAGAAGATTTATCAGCTTGACCTGTTCTGGCAATGCCAGAACTAGTGAACTCTCTGAGCTCGACAAGTCTGGAAAATATTGTGTATCTTCTTTGAAATTAATGGCTGCCAAACTGTCTGCCCGTGTTTACATGATCTCGGATTGGAATGTCTGCCTTCTGATGTGTGTGTAAGCAAGTGCACTCAGGGTCCTCACCATTAGATGGGGCTTAATGGCAGCAAATAGCGTGGTTTACGCCTCCAACATGTGCAACGCAGGTGCACCATGGTCTTCAGATGACTTAGATGCCTCTCTTGATAAACGCAAACACCTGTGCAAGAGGACCAAAGTTCTTGTTATGGAATTCAAATCTGCCTGTGCAACCTGCAGCATTGCCAAAGAAAGCTCCTGACTTTAGTGTACCAATACCCAGATGTTCTCACTGCTTCCAGAGCCGTAGGTTGAATAATTAATTACGCATCTGCTGATTTATGCACTAACCTTCTGACTTTCAGGTCTTTATTAATCACTTGCAGCTTTTTGAATTTCAAAGGTTAGATACAGCATTGATATGAGGATCAAGAGTGCCTTGGACATTGCAGGGACTTCAGTGGTGTCTTATCTGACTGTTATGTCATCCCTGGAGGCAACATTCAGGGCATAGATTGAATTTAAAGTGAGAAGCAAGGATTTGACGTTGAGCCCTGATCTCCCTCGGCAAGGAGAGATAGCGACTCAGGGGTGATCGGCAGGTGTGTGTCACAGACAAGGCCACCACTGGCCTGCAGATCGTCAGTTTCCTACCCTTGAGATTCCTCACTGGCAGCACCTTTCATCTGTTTTATTTGTGGGTTGCAGTAGCAAGCATTATCTATGCTCTCAGATCCAGTGTCACCGGCTGCACTTACTTTCCATGTCTTGTCATTTTTCTTACCTTCCTCCAGCCTCATTCCACCATCTACCACTTGTAGAATGCCAGCTCAAGCACAAGATCTGGCCTGACAGTGCACAACAGATCTTCACTGCCAAAATGGGGAATACAGCACGGCTACTAATAGGAATAATGCCACTGCCATAGTCCTAATGGGAATTTGTGGTAGGTTCAGCAAACTGTGACAAACTGTGTTCGGCATTCGTCAGCTTGATGGCCCAATACTTACTTTAGAGTAAAGAGGAGAACTCTGGCCCAGATTATCGTGTGCCGATAGCTCAGTCGCTATAACTCAGTCGACTGTTATCTTTCCCCCAACATCAATCTGATTGTACCAGCGACAATTTCATTTTTGAGGGCACATGGAAGAAATCGATTCTGAAGATTATTCTCTGATGTCTGCATCTCAAACTGATACGCGCTGGTCACTAAAACAAATATCCACATGTACTTCATGCTATTCCAAGGTATTCTTGTTATATTTCTCAACTATATGTTCCGTTGGATGTATGCATTTCTTCTTCTATATACCATAAGTCACTTTCTCATCCATTTGAATGGATAACAGAAGATTGGACACTTGGAGGGAGTTTGAAGCACTGTGCACATTTGCACTGAAAAATTTCTGCCTCAAAAGATTGCAATGCTTTGCATGCAGAGGCTGAATCGACTTGTTGTGCGGTGGGCGCTGTGTCTATGGTGAGCAAAGGCGTAAGACCCACCTAATTCAGAGCGACAGTTTAGGCCCCACCATTTCGAGCAATCAATACCCTCAAGATTGAATTTTAATTACAAATGTGAGGACATGGAAGAGAGTTCAGACGAGACACAAATGTCACAGAACTTCACGTTGCTTGAAAGTGATCAACTGGCTTCTGACAGATACCACAGTATAAGAAGTGTGTGCATTTCACTGCACGTGAAAGCAGAGTTCACAGTGCAGCCGAAAGACATTTTTTTGTTGTTGTTTTTTTAAGGCAATGTCTGCTTGGGATTTTGTGAAATGCTGCACACCTCTGACTCCATTTTCATAATGTTTTGGATTGCAGAGGGTGGTACCGGGGGTAAACGGGTGAAGCATGGAGGCAGTGTACTGATGTTTTTAGTTTACCTTTGGAAGCCTGCATTGCTTTAAAAAATGTTAAGAGCTTGATAGTGGCTGTGGGACCATTCATTGTCACCTTAGTGTTTTCTGTTGTGCGTATAATACAACATAACCCTATTAAAATACACAGCACAATCAACAGCTTTTTTGACATGTGTGATGTATGCCTGGCAATGGTTGTAACTTATGGACGCATACCTTACACACACCTCACAAAGCAAGTTGCATACCGCTTAACCCCTTAAGTGCTAAGGATGAGCATGCTTGTACTTTTTGAATAGACTTGATTAAAGCTCAGCAGTTAGCCTGTGCCAAACGTTACATTTCTTTTCATAAACTAAGAAAACACACACACACATGCCCACGTGCATGTGAACATCCTAGGATGTGTGTCAGGATGGGGATAGGAGAGTAGACTGCAGGGATGGTGAACAGCCACCAAACCAGAGCTAATATGGCTATGTACAACAATGCGAGTGTTCTAAGTTTAGGCGATACCATAACTGCAGGGAACGTGCACCAATTCCTGCCAAGATGGCCGTGTGTGTGTGTAAGAGGCCTCACTCATGGGGACATTATTTGTAGAACTGAGGGAATCTTATATTACAAATGGGCACATTGTCTTCTTACACTTCTACATTGAGAGCCTAACGCCATGTTTACACCTGTAATGCCTTTCTGAATTTCCCAATTCTATTTCATTTTGAGAAATGTACTTTACTCACGTGCAATGTGCACATTTCAAATTAGTGTGAGTGCTGATGTGTGCTTGTGAAATGTTCGGAATTAAAAACAGAGCATTTCAGTATCTACTCCGACATCAGTCTACGCTCATGGGCACTTTCCACAAACATGCATCTTGAAGGTTCTTTCTGGTTTGCGAGCAGCTAAGGATGTGTTGATTCACTATTATGTTAAATGATTCTCAATAATCTAAAGGCTCTGTGACGAAAATACATTTACCAGACTCTCTACATGCTATTACATGTGCCGCATTTGAAAACTTTGCATCTGTGCTTGAAAATGCATGTAGATCCCAGTTCAGCAATTAGCACACACATTTGCATTGTTTTCATTTTTTTCCAAAGCAGTTAGAGAAATAAAATACACCTTTTACAATCTCTACTGAGTGTTCAAACTCAGCGTCCAATCATTGTCCTTGGTGACCCTTATATTCCGCCTGCAAATTTGCATAGAACCCTGTTCCTATGTAAGGTTAGTATCCCTCATAATTTGTCCACTTGAGTATGAGCATCATTTCTTCTGTGTTTTGGTTATGCAAATAAAGGGGACTGGAGATTAGAGTGATCGTCAGTAAACATTTGAATCCGACTAAGTTATAAACGTGAAGATATCACAAGAAATGTAAAGTTTCCAAGCTCATGAGATGGTAGATACACTGTAAAATATGTCAGCATAAACTGTGTAGGGGCTGTGGTGGTTTGTGAGAGAAAGAGAGAAATGGGTGATTGAGCAAGAATGAAACTATACAAGATCCAACCGGTCAGTAGGCAAAGAAGAATGACAGGTCACCAAGACATTTTTAGAAATGATCAGATGCATTAAAAGTTACCAGGGAGATCGGCCGAAGAGTTAACAAGCCGCTGTACGTTGACCTTGAAAATATGTCAACAATCATAAAGCCAGCTACCCATGTATGTCGAAGTCGCACAAGAACTGTTTTTTAGAATAAGAACTACTATTAAAAGAAGTAAAATCAATATTAACTCTCATTTTAGATGAAGGAACATGTATTAAAGAAAAATCAAGTGAATGAGGAGAGCCATTCCTGCCACTCCACCTGAACCTCTCAGCTGTGTTCGACACAGTCGCCCATTACACACTAGATGGGATTCTCTGGCATCGACCAGGCGGTCCATCACCACACAGTAGAACGCAGATGATGTACAATTGTACTTAAATATCAAGGGCCCACAAGATATTGCACCCCTTTACTCAGGCCTTGAAACAATTCAAGCATAAGGGTCTATTTAAATTGTATTACCACCAACAAGTTGTGAAAGCCCTCACCAGCTAGTCTTTAGGCTTTTAATGGTAAAGTGGCTGTTGCCTAGACATTTGCAAGTTTCCTCGTTTTAATAAAGCTTTAGGATGGTAGTTAAATATACACGCAGCAACATGCACTTAGCAAAAATATACATGCAACAAACTATGGAGTAAAGTATTGAAAAACACACATAGCAAAGGGTTTTAAACATATTAGTGCAGGGCATTATTCGTTTTTGCAGGTTTTTCATTTTGCATGCATTATATACATATATTACACGGCCTGCGGTAGCACCCATGTAGTTATGGTTAAGTTGCTCAACCCATAAGAAGAGCACTTTTTGGGCGGCTTATAACTTAGCTCCCCCTGGATGAATCCTTACCAATCTTTGCAAAAAAATGATGTGTCCCGCACAGTTTGTTTGGTACGTTTGTTGAGATTTCTTGAAGGGGAGGGGGGGCAAAGTTATAGGGGGTCACAAATATTTTTTTTTCATAGACACAATGGACAAAAAAAATGCCTCATGCCTACAGCCTAAACCGCTGGATGGATTTTCACCACATTTGTGGCAGGAGCGCCGGCTTGCTCCTGAAAGTGTGTTTTTATAAATTTGGTGTAAATCTGTCCAGTAGTTTTCTTTGAAAAGGGCTAAAAACAGGTAAACAAAAATTTGTGATATCTGGGTTTGGTCCACGGACTCACTTCCCTGTTTGGTACGCGGACAGGCATCCGATTGGTCTAGAGGGCGATGTGATGTCCGCGGACATCGGACGCACCCACTGATTGGATGGTGAAAAGTGTGAAGTGTATCAGATTTTTGGAAATGCCCGCCATGTTGGTTTCAAGGACAGCGGCCAGTATCCGTGAACATCGCCGTAAAAACATATTAAAAAACACAACATTGCACTTGTCATACTTATCAAACAATCTCTAGGGAAGTGAGAGGCGATGAGGATGGGATGGGATATGGCCGTAAGAAGCCAAAAAATTGGCGTTTTTCACCCCTGAAGCCCGTGAACAGACCGGATGTTGGGGTGTGGTCCTGCGATGTTCACGGACACTTCAGATGTTCGGGGCATTGATGCCTATTTATGCATTACGGGTTTGGTGAAAAGCAGTTTTTTGATGGTTTATAACTTTGGCACTGCTCAATGAAACTGCAGAATATTGTATAGGCTTATACATGTGGTGCCATTTGACGAATCTACACAAAATTTAGCAAAACCATTTTAGATTTAGCTATAAATGTGTTTGTAAAGTTTGGTGGGATTTTGTCAAGAGGGGGCTAAATTAGAGGCAGGGTCTCAACATTTTTAAATGGCTTATAACTTTGTTGCCATTTGACGAATGGGGACAAAAGTGTCCAAAAAAAATGGTTATGTGGTAAAGTTATTCGAAAGTGGAATAGGTTTGAAAGGGAAACAAATTGTGCTTGTGGTAATATGGTCACCAGGTTCACTCTTTGCCTTATGCAGGCTGTCATGCTCTGTAAGGAGCCCCGCCTTCCCTTTCCATGGTGGACATCTTGGAAAAGGATTTTCCTTCCTACAGCAGGACACCGCAGGCGTCCCTGTGTAGGAAGAAAAAAACTTTTTTTTTTAGTGCCTCGGGTCACCACTTTGGGAATCCGAGGTGCTAATGATCTTCAGCCCCAATTGCAGTGTCTGGAACGGGGAATAGCGGTCTGGAGCCCTCATTATCCGCCCCTGCTTTGCTTAGGCCGTTAACTTGGGTTGGCGGGCCGTTATCCCTGTTCCAGTCCTTGGAATGGGGAATGAACGGCACATTATTTCTATTAGCATAACACAAAATTCTAATGGAAATGTTGGAAAAGCTTATTGAGTACATGTACTTTACTGAGAAATGTAAAGTAGATGGAGTCTATAAGATTCTTTTTTTGTTCTATTTTTTAATTGTGAAAGATGGTTCCTGCAGGAACCTTCCTTTTGTTGATGCTGTTAAGGATTTCAATCAGGTGACACACACCTTGGTCTAGGCCTAGTATGCAGCACACAACTGAAGTTCTTATCTTTTTATGTTAGATTCAATATTGAGATGGTACACCACTCATATCACACCCCCTTTTCAAATACCCCAGGTCACAATGGGCCATGAACCAGGCTGTTTGGTAAAATACAATATTTATTTATTTATTTGAAAATCAAAAGAAATCATACACTGTTTAATATGTTTAATATGGGGCAGCAATCACCAGTGGGGTGATAATAACAATGAGAATGTAAGGAATGCACTGGGTTTAACTTTCATGGGGAACATATACACAGCACTGCAGAATATGAGCACTTTTGGTTTAGGTAAGATAACACTTAAGTTAGAATTTCTCCCTGCAATGTTCCCTCAACCCACAAATAATCAATTCGAGTGGATAAAGAAAAGCAGCAGGTAATCAGGAATGACAAATAGGAAACAGAATTCAAACCTTGCCTTCCCTCCCCAAATAAGAGAGAAAAACGGATTTTAAACCCCTTGCAATGTTAGAAAATGACACTCGGAAATGGACATTTAAATAATGAATGTGTGTGAAAAACCTTGAAGCAATTATAATTCCTCTTTAAAGCAACAAAGCAAATATACGAACAATCACAAAGAATGGATAACCAAGAGCATACAGTTTGAACATTAGTGGCAGGGTTTAAAACATGTTGCAGCAAATGACACGTTGGAAACTTTGCAAACTTTGCAATTCCCACCTGAAATTACCCAAACAGTTTTTAATAAAAATGGGTGAAATACACTGATTGGAAGAGCAGTTTATTTGGTTGGGGGATAGCTATAGATCACAGGTGCAATATGGAAATGAAATTAAGTCTCCAGCTGGTAAATTGGATGAGTTATGTAAGATCTGGAAAGGTGTGTTTAGAGTAAAATGAAGCAGTGGAAAAGGAAAGGAAATCAGTTTTGACAATAACAGTTCTACTCTACACTAGAGTATTCAGGCCAGGCCACCAAAAAGGGATACAGTAAGCTCCAAGATTGATTTGCGAGTTCAACCCTATCACTCCAGTGCCCAACCCTGACGGAATCAGTACGATCACTCGAAATAGGACTAAGAGCTTAGGATTTACACAAGGCAAAATTACTAAAGAGATGGCGCTAGCACTAGAAATCAAGAGCAGGGTTGCAGGAATGATTCTGACAGTATTACAAGGTATCAGGATAAGGATAAGGGACTTAGAAAGTGGGATGAGGACAAAGACAAGATAGGCTATGGGTTTAGGTGGGGTGGCAATTGATATTCACAGTCCACTTTTTAGTTTTTGGATTTTGGACAGTCAATGATTCGGTCACTATATGGCAGGGCACCTAGCAAAACAGCTGGGCAGTCCTGGTCGCCGGGTAGCACTTCTGGACTGGCAATTCTGGTCACTGGATATTGAGCTATGATCCCCCTGAATTAAAGACAGTATTACTACTACTCCAGTCTAATAGAACACAATCCTAATAGCAATACATCCACAGGGGGCATTCCTAAATCAGACAGTGCCCCAGGGTCTTTATTAAAGCCCTCATGATAGTCAGACTTGTAACTATGGGCATGGTCAATATTTAACCAGTTTGGCCTTGAGCACACCTTATTTCAGAAAGATGTTATGGTTTAGGGTAGTTAGTGGGGTGCAGGGAGAAAACTACAGATCCTTTGTACTCTTAATATTATACCGCTGAGCAAGTCAGTCTTTACATTTTAGGACCAAGGGCCCCACATTTCTGTGATAATTACAGTATCAGGTAATTATTGTGACTATTTTTTATTGAAGAATTTATGAGGCACATTAGGCATTTTAATTTGGGATTTAAAACTTCTTTTGACTTATTATAGTTTCTTCGTTTTTTTTAGGATCGGCCAATTGGGAGCATGCCATGAATGTAGAAAGAAACACAATAACAAGAAGCTATAAATAACAGATCACACATCCAGGTGATTATAAGAATGTAGTCATTAAGGCATGACATAGGAATATGATTCAATGCAAGATAACTAAAAATATATATTATAGATTGTAGATGTACTGAGAAGGGAAATTGCTGATAGACAACTTCTGAAGAAGGGGATGTTATTGCCCCAAAATGCATCAAGTGAAAAGCATTTAAGGATATCCTGAACATGTATGACTAGAAATAACAAACTGCTGTGTTGTATATGCACAAACTAGTGATGATCCACATTATGCTAATGTCTATCTGTATAAACAAAGCAAATTGAATGATATTGTACCGATTGAAGAACCAGACTATGCTGAGATTGTAATAGTTTGAATTTATTGTTTAGAATTGGAAAATACATACACATTTATACATAAATATATTTTTTTGATATAAAGAGATTACTCTGAGATTTTTTTGCTGTAAAGGTTGTTCTTTTCAAATCTTACACTAAATATGTAAAAAGTATACTAGTAACAGTTTGTTTGTTTTTACAATAATAACAGGGTGTGCAGGGGACGGGACTGTTCCACAAAATTGTGGACATCTGCTGTTCTCACAGTATTTCTGTATCAAGCAGCAGTACAGATTCAAGAATATTACAAAATAATCAGTTTGTTTCCTATTTTAAACCGTTGCATATACTCAGTATTTGTGACGAAACATTAGAAGGACCATGTCTTAGTGTTTTCTTGCAGAATGTACAACCAAGTATGGGCCACACCATCCAGAAGACGTTACATACTACTAGAATGCATAGTTCACAGCATCAATCCCTCATACAGAACTAGTTAAAATTCTCCCAAGGCATGGACAAGATCAAATATTCCCTAAAAATATTCTGAATTCTCAAAGTATGCATATGACCTCCTCATTTATTAAAAAGCAATAATCGAAAGGATGAACAGCCTTTTATTCCCATTCATTTATTTATTGGGCATTTATATAGCGCCTATACACTTAAATAAGCATTTCAAAGCACTCCAACGCAAGGAGGGCAAGTAGTTAAGCAAACAGAATTCACAATCTTAAAAGGCATTGGAACATTCAGAATGGGAAAGTGTTATGCATTTAGGGGGTAATTCATAGAATCCAGTGCACAAGTGGCGCACGCGGCTGGCGCACAGTGTGCGCGTGCAAATCCCTGCGCCAGCCGCGTGCGCTAAAATCCATTTCCGCGCACAGCGTATTCATGGATTCCAGCCACCAAAACCAGCCGTGGCGCACAGTGGCGCAGCGACCCTGCAGCAGCGCCAGTTACGCCCCCAGGAACGCCTCTCGCGCAGGGAAAAGCCATCAATATACGCAATCCAGCGCAAAGGGCTGCGCTAACCCTGTACCAGCACAGCAAGCGGGCTACGTGTACACTGGGGTGCGCGGGAAGTACCTCACGCGATTGGCCCCGTGCGAGCAGGGTACGCGTATTTCATGGGTGCGCGAGAAGTTCCACACGCGATTTCATCATGGTACGTGTATCTCAGGGGTGCGCGGGAAGTTCCACACGCGATTCCATCAGGGTACGTGTATTTCGGGGTGCGCGTGAAGTTCCACATGCGATATCAGCAGGGTACGTGTATTTCAGGGTGCAGGGGAAGTTACACACGCGATTTCCGCAGGGTACGTGTATTTCAGGGGTGCGCGTGAAGTTCCACACGCGATATCAGCAGGGTAAGTGTATTTCAGGGTGCAGGGGAAGTTACACACGCGATTCCAGCAGGGTACGTGTATTTCAGGGGTGCGCGGGAATTTCCAAACGCGATTGGGCCTGTGCGAGCAGGGTACGCGTATCTCAGGGGTGCGCGGGAAGTTCCACACGCAATTCCATCAGGGTACGTGTATTCCAGGGTGCGGGGGAAGTTCCACACGCGATTTCAGCAAGGTACATGTATTTCAGGGGTGCGCGGGAATTTCCAGACGCGATTGGGCCCGTGCGAGCAGGGTACGCGTATCTCAGGGGTGCGCGGGAAGTTCCACATGCGATTCCATCAGGGTACGTGTATTTCGGGGTGCGCGTGAAGTTCCACACGCGATATCAGCAGGGTACGTGTATTTCAGGGTGCGGGGGAAGTTTCACACGCAAAATCAGCAGGGTACGTGTATTCCAGGGGTGCGCGGGAAGTTCCACACGCAATTCCATCAGGGTACGTGTATTTCAGGGTGCGCGCGAATTTCCACACGCGATTGGGCCCGTGCGAGCAGGGTACGCGTATCTCAGGGGTGCGCGGGAAGTTCCACACGCGATTCCATCAGGGTACGTGTATTTCGGGGTGCGCGTGAAGTTCCACACACGATTTCAGCAGGGTACGTGTATTTCAGGGTGCAGAGGAAGTTCCACACGCGATTTCAGCAGGGTACGTGTATTTCAGGGGTGCGCGTGAAGTTCCACACGCGATATCAGCAGGGTACTTGTATTTCAGGGTGCAGGGGAAGTTACACACGTGATTCCATCAGGGTACGTGTATTACAGGGGTGCGGGGGAAGTTCGACACGTGATTCCATCAGGGTACGTGTATTACAGGGGTGCGCGGGGAGCACCACACGTGAATTGCACGTGTGGGCCCTCCCAGGTGTACCCTCTACACCATCCACGGCCCCTGCAGGTGGCTCACACCACAGGGGCCTACCCTGCACATGTCCTGCAGGCACCCCATCCACCATGGCCATGCCCCCCAGCCAACCCACATGTCAACTTGCACTACTGCCCACCAACGCATGTCCCCCTGCACCCCCAGCCACCAGGGGCACCCTCCACAGGCCCCCACCCATGTCTCCCACCACCCCCACCCCCTAGCCACCAGGGGCAGCCTCCACCAGGCCCCCACCCATGTCCAACTCATGTACCCCTGCACCCCCACCCCCAAGCACTGTGGGGCACCTGCCAGCAGGCCCCCACCCATGTCCAACTCATGTTCCCCACCACCCCCACCCCACAGCACTGTGGGGCACCTGCCAGCAGGCCCCCACCCATGTGCAACTCATGTTCCCCACCACCCCCACCCCCCAGCACTGTGGGGCACCTGTCAGCAGGCCCCCACCCATGTCCAACTCATGTACCCCTGCACCCCCACCCCCCAGCACTGTGGGGCACCTGCCAGCAGGTCCCCACCCATGTGCAACTCATGTACCCCTGCACCCCCAGCCCCCAGCACTGTGGGGCACCTGCCAGCAGGCCCCCACCCATGTCCAACTCATGTTCCCCACCACGCCCACCCCCCAGCACTGTGGGGCACCTGCCAGCAGGCCCCCACCCATGTCCAACTCATGTTCCCCACCACCCCCACCCCCCAGCACTGTGGGGCACCTGCCAGCAGGCCCCCACTCATGTCCAACTCATGTACCCCTGCACCCCCACCCCCCAGCACTGTGGGGCACCCTCCACCAGGCCCCCACTCATGTCCCCTATCACCCCCACCCCCAGCAGTGCAGGGGCAGCCCCCACCAGGCACCCACTCATGTCTCCCACCACCCCCACCCCCCAGCACTGTGGGGCACCTGCCAGCAGGCCCCCACCCATGTGCAACTCATGTACCCCTGCGCACCCACCCCCCAGCACTGTGGGGCACCTGCCAGCAGGCCCCCACCCATGTCCAACTCATGTTCCCCACCACCCCCACCCCCAAGCACTGTGGGGCACCTGCCAGCAGGCCCCCACTCATGTCCAACTCATGTACCCCTGCACCCCCAACCCCCAGCACTGTGGGGCACCTGCCAGCAGGCCCCCACCCATGTCTCCCACCCCCCCAACCCCCAGCAGTGCAGGGGCAGCCTCCACCAGGCCCCCACCCATGTCTCCCAGCACCCCCACCCCCCAGCCACCAGGGGCAGCCTCCACCAGGCCCCCACCCATGTCTCCCACCACCCCCACCCCCCACTCCCCAGGGGAAGCCTCCACCAGGCCCCCACCCATGTCTCCAACCCCCCACCCCCCAGCAGTGCAGGGGCAGCCTCCACCAGGCCCCCACCCATGTCTCCCAGCACCCCCACCCCCACTCCCCAGGAGCAGCCTCCACCAGGCCCCCACCCATGTCTATTACCCTCCACCCCCCAGCAGTGCAGGGGCAGCCTCCACCAGGCCCCCACCCATGTCTCCCAGCACCCCCACTCCCCAGCCACCAGGGGCAGCCTCCACCAGGCCCCCACCCATGTCTCCCACCACCCCCACCCCCCACTCCCCAGGGACAGCCTCCACCAGGCCTCCACCCATGTCTCCCACCACCCCCACCCCCCACTCCCCAGGGGCAGCCTCCACCAGGCCCCCACCCATGTCTCCCACCACCCCCACCCACCAGCCACCATGGGCAGCCTCCACCAGGCCCACACTCATGTCTCCCACCACCCCCACCCCCCCAGCAGTGTGGGGCACCCTCCACCAGGCCCCCACCCATGTCTCCCACCACCCCCAACCCCCAGCCACCATGGCCAGCCCCCACCAGGCCCACCACTCATGTTCCCTATCACCCCCACCCACTATGGGCAGCCTCCACCAGGTCCTCACAATCCCCAATCATGTGCGTTATGGTCAGCCTCCACAGCCAAAAAGCCCTACCAAGTAACCCATTCACCCACATGGAAATTGAAATTACATGTTACACCCCCAATGTCCATAAAGCAAATGAACCCATGTCCGTCACACACAATGGTTGCAATTGAATGGGAAAACACCCAACATGACATGCATGAAACCAATGAGATGATACCACACAGTGAAGTATGAAAACAAAATTGTATAAAAAAAAAAAAATGCAAATTAAATGAAACAAACTACAATGGCAATGAAAAAAAGAGAAGCTGCATGTCCGTCTAAAAAAATAAAAACTACAAATCCAAATCCAAAAATATGTTGTCCAAAGTCACATTAAAAATAAAATCAATCCAATGAAGAACTATGTACAAAACATCCAAGGGTCCATGAGCCCAACTGAACAAAGGAAACCTACAAAAAACCCGAACTAAAATGCAACTATATACAAAAAGTGGAGCAGTGTCCGTCGACTCCAAATCATAATAAGAAACAAAGGAAACCTAAAACTAAAGAACTATATACAAAGGCGGCGGGCAAGTCCAGCGGCTCACTCCGTGGTGTTCCGGGCCAGGGCATCATCGAACTCCTGTTCGATGTCCCGGAGGCGGTCCTGTTCCATGGCCCCGAGGGTCCGCAGGGACGACGCCGTCTCCTCCTCCAACCCCCTGCAGATTGCCTCGAGGCACTCGGCCCGCCTCAGGGCCCTCCGCATGGAGTTCTCCGCCCTGACCATTGTGAGCCGCGCCTCTTCCACCCGCCGCCGCTCCGCACCTATCTGCTGGCCCAACCGCTGCCACACAGAAAACACACCCCGTCCTGGGTCAACCTGCCCTCCGGCCGATGCCTGCCCCTCCGATGTGGAAGGCCCCGAGCCTTCATGGCTCCCACCACGTTGCTGCTGCTGCTGACCCTCTGCCCGTGCACTGCCTCCTGCTGCCTGCACATCCTCCTCCGGCTGGGGTGCAGTTGGTGATGTGGCCACCCCTGCTGGACGTCCGACTCCCGACTGTGGCAGGGATGCCTCCTCCACCAGCCTGGCCGCACCGTCAGAGGCAGCTCCACAGGGCACCCAGGTGACTGATGGGTGGGAAGATGGCACAGAGGACAACTGGTGCGTAGGGTGTCCAGTTGAGGAGGGGGTCGGAGCAAGCCCCATCAGACGGAGGAATCCGGCCTGGGTGACCTGTCCCAGCAGGCTGACGTGGTCAACGAGCCATTCGAGATGACGTGCAGTCTCTCCATGAAAAGACTGCAGGTCACCTCGCATGGCCCGTTGACGCAACGCCACACCAGCCAGGACAGGCTCAACCCGGACCTGGATAGCCACGTCCGCAGGCAGAGGAAGGCCAGTTGACGTGAGCTCATCCCCTGCCTGAAAACGGGTCTGGACGTAGGCATCCCTGCTGGTGCAAGATGATGCAGGGACAGGATCGGGGACAGGATTGCACACAGGCACCTCCGCGGCGGCCTGTGCTGCCCCCTGTCCCTGGTCCTGCACTGCACCACTAGCACCAGTGGGATCCCCACCTCCAGACCCCATCTCTGGTGCTTGCACGGCCTCCTCCTCCACTAAACACCCCCACTAACCTGGATGACTCCGTGCCATCTTCCCCTGTTGGGCCCTGTGGGGTCCCAGCTGCCCCTTCTGCTGCCGAGGAGTCCAACTCCAACCTCCGCCTCTTGGACCTCCCCCCGGCAGCTGCAGCCTGGGACGCGGCACCGGACTCCTCACTCCCCGACGAGATGACAACCTGGGAGGGGAGCCGGGCCTTGCGTCTCCGGCTGGCGGTGGGATCCCCGCCGCTGTGCTCCACAGCACCTTCTCCGCCCTCTTCAGCAGTTGACGCTGCAGACAGGGAGAAACAAAACACAGGCATCAGGGCACTGTACAATGGACACATACACACATGACAGTTGTACATGAGTGGCATTGGCAAACCTCAGACATCTCATCACAATCCCCAACACACATGTCATTACAACTCGCACACATGAGCCATACCACAGCCATATCGCAACTGCCACCACCATCCATACACATACAACAGCATGAGCAGCCAAAGGTGAGCCAGACATCACATGCAACACAGGAAGTGCACCACACATGTACACACACCACCACACTTGCATGCATGTGTACACCTCTGCCAAGTGTCGCACTGTTCAGACGGGCATCCATGTCACATCAGCAAATCAGGCTTCCACATACCGCTGTCACATGCATCCATGTTGCATCACTGTTGCACCCTTGTCAAATACACACACATGCACATATACACAGTGCTGATACATGCAGCCGAAAACAACATACATGCGTGACATCACGGACATGTCTACTTACATACACATTCATCCAAACATGTGTGCCCACACAACTGCATTTGGCATGCAAGCCTACACACACAAGCACAATCCATGTCTCACACATTACAGCCCTCGCATGTGTCAGCCCCACGGCCCTTTAAACCCCCACCCATACTCGAACCCATACAAACAGATGTGCAACCTGCACACTACTGAATAATCACCACACGCACTGCTCACAATCAGGATGCATGTACACTCACCGCTCGACTCCAGATGGGTCTGCTTCTCTAGGACCTGGACGTGGAGCGCCGGGGATATGCGTTCCAGGACCCTCATCTGTTCTTCCGGCAAGTGGCCCCGGCGCCCCTTGGCATCCGCTGCCTTCAAGAGCCGCCGGGCCTTGTTCAGGGTCCTGGACCTGAAGTCCTCCCAGCGCTTCCTGACATGTTGTAAGTCGCGGACTGCCACCCCCTCCGCGTTGATGGCAGTCACGATGTCAGTCCAGATCCGAGTCCGTCCTTCCTTGTCGGCGCGGGAACTTCCGAAGAGGGCATCTTACTGCCCCAGGACTTGCTCCACCAGGACACCAACTTCGGTGGCACTGAAGCTGGTGCCCCTCTGCCTCTCTGGCCGGGGGTTGTCAGTGGTCACAGATGGTGTTTGGCCTGACATGACAACCCCAGAGGCAGGAGTGGGTGGGCAACTGGGTCCTGGGGCTGGGCTGTGGAGCGATGGAATCCCAGTCGGGAGTCTTCGGTTCCAGCAGGGGTGGTCACAGCAACAGCACCCCTGGCTGATGTGCAGGCAGCAAATGGCAGGGCACATGGGCAGCAGGCAGTCAGGCAGCAGCAGATGGCAGGTGGGAGCGTGCTCGGGGCTCTGGGGGGCAGTAGTTCGGCCTTCTGGGCAGGAGCGTGGTCTTCCGTGCGCTTACGCGTGGCCAGCTTGATACGGAGTGATTTGGCACGTGAAAAATCTGCACGTCAGCGTGTAATTTGAGGAAAGGCCCTTAGCGCGTAAGCGCGTCTGCATGCATACGCATTTTCATTGGACAGAAGGCCCCTCAAGCGCAAGCGCCCCTGTGACGTGATGCGTACAGACGTGCATGGCCATTTCAGCGCGCGTGAAAAACTGCATGTCCGCGTGTAATACGAGGAAAGGGACCATGCGCGTAAGCGCGCGTGGAAAACTGCACGTCCGCGTGTAATACGAGGAAAGGGACCATGCGCGTAAGCGCGCGTGGAAAACTGCATGTCCACGTGTAATACGAGGAAAGGGCCATGCGCGTAAGCGCGCATGAAAAACTGCACGTCCGCGTGTAATACGAGGAAAGGGCCATGCACTTCTGTACGCGTCACGTCACAGGGGCGCTTGCGCTTGAGGGGCCTTCTGTCCAATGAAAATGCGTATGCGTGCAGACGCGCTTACGCGCTAAGGGCCTTTCCTCGAATTACACGCTGACGTGCAGATTTTTCACGTGCCAAATCACTCCGTATCAAGCTGGCCACGCGTAAGCACACGGAAGACCACGCTCCTGCCCAGAAGGCCGAACTACTGCCCCCCAGAGCCCAGAGCACGCTCCCACCTGCCATCTGCTGCTGCCTGACTGCCTGCTGCCCACGTGCCCTGCCATTTGCTGCCTGCACATCAGCCAGGGGTGCTGTTGCTGTGACCACCCCTGCTGGAACCGAAGACTCCCGACTGGGATTCCATCGCTCCACAGCCCAGCCCCAGGACCCAGTTGCTCACCCACTCCTGCCTCTGGGGTTGTCATGTCGGGCCAAACACCATCTGTGACCACTGACAACCCCCGGCCAGAGAGGCAGAGGGGCACCAGCTTCAGTGCCACCGAAGTTGGTGTCCTGGTGGAGCAAGTCCTGGGGCAGTATGATGCCCTCTTCGGAAGTTCCCGCGCCGACAAGGAAGGATGGACTCATATCTGGACTGACATCGTGACTGCCATCAACGCGGAGGGGGTGGCAGTCCGCGACTTACAACATGTCAGGAAGCGCTGGGACGACTTCAGGTCCAGGACCCTGAACAAGGCTCGGCGGCTCTTGAAGGCAGCGGATGCCAAGGGGCGCCGGGGCCACTTGTCGGAAGAACAGATGAGGGTCCTGGAACGCATATCCCCAGCGCTCCACGTCCAGGTCCTAGAGAAGCAGACCCGTCTGGAGTCGTGCGGTGAGTGTACATGCATCCTGATTGTGAGCAGTGCGTGTGGTGATTATTCAGTAGTGTGCAGGTTGCACATCTGTTTGTATGGGGTCGAGTATGGGTGGGGGTGTACAGGGCCGTGGGGCTGACACATGCGAGGGCTGTAATGTGTGAGACATGGATGGTGCTTGTGTGTGTAGGCTTGCATGCCAAATGCAGTTGTGTGGGCACACATGTTTGGATGAATGTGTATGTAAGTAGACATGTCCGTGATGTTACGCATGTATGTTGTTTTCGGCTGCATGTATCAGCACTGTGTACATGTGCATGTGTGTGTATTTGACAAGGGTGCAACAGTGATGCAACATGGATGCATGTGACAGCGGTATGTGGAAGCCTGATTGGCAGATGTGACATGGATGCCCGTCTGAACAGTGCGACACTTGGCAGAGGTGTACACATGCATGCAAGTGTGGTGGTGTGTGTACATGTGTGGTGCACTTCCTGTGTTGCATGTGATGTCTGGCTCAACTTTGGCTGCTCATGCTGTTGTATGTGTATGGATGGTGGTGGCAGTTGCGATATGGCTGTGGTATGGCTCATGTGTGCGAGTTGTAATGACATGTGTGTTGGGGATTGTGATGAGATGTCTGAGGTTTGCCAATGCCACTCATGTACAACTGTCATGTGTGTATGTGTCCATTGTACAGTGCCCTGATGCCTGTGTTTTGTTTCTCCCTGTCTGCAGCGTCAACTGATGAAGAGGGCGGAGAAGGTGCTGTGGAGCACAGCGGCGGGGATCCCACCGCCAGCCGGAGACGCAAGGTCCGGCTCCCCTCCCAGGCTGTCATCTCGTCGGGGAGTGAGGAGTCCGGTGCCGCGTCCCAGGCCGCAGCTGCCGGGGGGAGGTCCAAGAGGCGGAGGTTGGAGTTGGACTCCTCAGCAGCAGAAGTGGCAGCTGGGACCCCACAGGGCCCAACAGGGGAAGATGGCACGGAGTCATCCAGGTTGGTGGGGGGTTTGGTGGAGGAGGAGGCCGTGCAAGCACCAGAGACGGGGTCTGGAGGTGGGGATCCCACTGGTGCTAGTGGTGCAGTGCAGGACCAGGGACAGGAGGCAGCACAGGCCGCCGCGGAGGTGCCTGTGTGCAAACCTGTCCCCAATCCTGTCCCTGCATCATCTTGCACCAGCAGGGATGCCTACGTCCAGACCCGTTTTCAGGCAGGAGATGAGCTCACGTCAACTGGCCTTCCTCTGCCTGCGGACGTGGCTATCCAGGTCCGGGTTGAGCCTGTCCTGGCTGGTGTGGCGTTGCGTCAACGGGCCATGCGAGGTGACCTGCAGTCTTTTCATGGAGAGACTGCACGTCATCTTGAATGGCTCGTTGACCACGTCAGCCTGCTGGGACAGGTCACCCAGGCCGGATTCCTCCGTCTGATGGGGCTTGCTCCGACCCCCTCCTCAACTGGACCCCCTACGCGCCAGTCGTCCTCTGTGCCATCTTCCCACCCATCAGTCACCTGGGTGCCCTGTGGAGCTGCCTCTGACAGTGCGGCCAGGCTGGTGGAGGAGGCATCCCTGCCACAGTCGGGAGTCGGACGTCCAGCAGGGGTGGCCACATCAACAACTGCACCCCAGCCGGCGGAGGATGTGCAGGCAGCAGGAGGCAGTGCACGGGCAGAGGCACAGCAGCAGCAGCAACGTGGTGGGAACCATGAAGGCTCGGGGCCTTCAACATCGGAGGGGCAGGCATCGGCCGGAGGACAGGTTGACCCAGGATAGGGTGTGTCTTCTGTGTGGCAGCGGTTGGGCCAGCAGATAGGTGCGGAGCGGCGGCGGGCGGAAGAGGCGCAGCTCACAATGGTCAGGGCAGAGAACTCCATGCGGAGGGCCCTGAGGCGGGCCGAGTGCCTTGAGGCAATCCGCAGGGGGTTGGAGGAGGAGACGGCGTCGTCCCTGCGGACCCTCGGGGCCATGGAACAGGACCGCCTCCGGGACATCGAACAGGAGTTCGATGATGCCCTGGCCCGGAAAACCACGGAGTGAGCCGCTGGACTTGCCCGCCGCCTTTGTATATAGTTCTTTAGTTTTAGGTTTCCTTTGTTTCTTATTATGATTTGGAGTCGACGGACACTGCTCCACTTTTTGTATATAGTTGCATTTTAGTTAGGGTTTTTTGTAGGTTTCCTTTGTTCAGTTGGGCTCATGGACCCTTGGATGTTTTGTACATAGTTCTTCATTGGATTGATTTTATTTTTAATGTGACTTTGGACAACATATTTTTGGATTTGGATTTGTAGTTTTTATTTTTTTAGACGGACATGCAGCTTCTCTTTTTTTCATTGCCATTGTAGTTTGTTTCATTTAATTTGCATTTTTATTTTTTTTTTAATACAATTTTGTTTTCATACTTCACTGTGTGGTATCATCTCATTGGTTTCATGCATGTCATGTTGGGTGTTTTCCCATTCAATTGCAACCATTGTGTGTGACGGACATGGGTTCATTTACTTTATGGACATTGGGGGTGTAACATGTAATTTCAATTTCCATGTGGGTGAATGGGTTACTTGGTAGGGCTTTTTGGCTGTGGAGGCTGACCATAACGCACATGATTGGGGATTGTGAGGACCTGGTGGAGGCTGCCCATGGTGGCTGGGGGGTGGGGGTGATAGGGGACATGAGTGGGGGCCTGGTGGGGGCTGGCCATGGTGGCTGGGGGGTGGGGGTGGTGGGAGACATGGGTGGGGGCCTGGTGGAGGGTGCCCCACACTGCTGGGGGGGTGGGGGTGGTGGGAGACATGAGTGGGGGCCTGGTGGAGGCTGCCCATGGTGGCAGGTGGGTGGGGTGGTGGGAGACATGAGTGGGGGCCTGGTGGGGGCTGCCCCACACTGCTGGGGGGTGGGGGTGGTGGGAGACATGGGTGGGGGCCTGGTGGAGGCTGCCCCTGCGGAGTGGGGGGTGGGGGTGGTGGGAGACATGGGTGGGGGCCTGGTGGAGGCTGCCCCTGGGGAGTGGGGGGTGGGGGTGGTGGGAGACATGGGTGGGGGCCTGGTGGAGGCTGCCCCTGGTGGCTGGGTGGTGGGGGTGCTGGGAGACATGGGTGGGGGCCTGGTGGAGGCTGCCCCTGCACTGCTGGGGGTTGGGGGGTGGGAGACATGGGTGGGGGCCTGGTGGAGGCTGCCCCTGGGGAGTGGGGGGTCGGGGTGCTGGGAGACATGGGTGGGGGCCTGGTGGAGGCTGCCCCTGCACTGCTGGGGGGTGGGGGTGCTGGGAGACATGGGTGGGGGCCTGGTGGAGGCTGCCCCTGCACTGCTGGGGGGTGGGGGGTGGGGTGGGAGACATGGGTGGGGGCCTGGTGGAGGCTGCCCCTGGGGAATGGGGGGTGGGGGTGGTGGGAGACATGAGTGGGGGCCTGGTGGAGGCTGCCCATGGTGGCTGGTGGGTGGGGGTGGTGGGAGACATGAGTGGGGGCCTGGTGGGGGCTGCCCCACACTGCTGGGGGTGTGGGGGTGGTGGGAGACATGAGTGGGGGCCTGGTGGAGGCTGCCCATGGTGGCTGGTGGGTGGGGGTGGTGGGAGACATGAGTGGGGGCCTGGTGGGGGCTGCCCCACACTGCTGGGGGGTGGGGGTGGTGGGAGACATGGGTGGGGGCCTGGTGGAGGCTGCCCCTGGGGAGTGGGGGGTGGGGGTGGTGGGAGACATGGGTGGGGGCCTGGTGGAGGCTGCCCCTGGTGGCTGGGGGGTGGGGGTGCTGGGAGACATGGGTGGGGGCCTGGTGCAGGCTGCCCCTGCACTGCTGGGGGGGGTGGGAGACATGGGTGGGGGCCTGGTGGAGGCTGCCCCTGGGGAGTGGGGGGTGGGGGTGGTGGGAGACATGGGTGGGGGCCTGGTGGAGGCTGCCCCTGGTGGCTGGGGGTTGGGGGTGGTGGGAAACATGGGTGGGGGCCTGGTGGAGGGTGCCCCACACTGCTGGGGGGGGTGGGGGTGGTGGGAGACATGGGTGGGGGCCTGGTGGAGGCTGCCCCTGGTGGCTGGGGGGTGGGGGTGCTGGGAGACATGGGTGGGGGCCTGGTGGAGGCTAACCCCTGCACTGCTGGGGGGTGGGGGGGTGGGAGACATGGGTGGGGGCCTGGTGGAGGCTGCCCCTGGGGAGTGGGGGGTGGGGGTGGTGGGAGACATGGGTGGGGGCCTGGTGGAGGCTTCCCCTGCACTGCTGGGGGGTGGGGGGTGGGAGACATGGGTGGGGGCCTGGTGGAGGCTGCCCCTGGGGAGTGGGGGGTGGGGGTGGTGGGAGACATGGGTGGGGGCCTGGTGGAGGCTGCCCCTGGTGGCCGGGGAGTGGGGGTGGTGGGAGACATGAGTGGGGGCCTGGTGGGGGCTGCCCCTGCACTGCTGGGGGGGTGGGGGTGGTGGGAGACATGAGTGGGGGCCTGGTGGGGGCTGCCCCTGCACTGCTGGGGGTGGGGGTGATAGGGGACATGAGTGGGGGCCTGGTGGAGGGTGCCCCACAGTGCTGGGGGGTGGAGGTGCAGGGGTACATGAGTTGCACATGGGTGGGGGCCTGCTGGCAGGTGCCCCACAGTGCTGGGGGGTGGGGGTGGTGGGAGACATGAGTGTTGGCCTGGTGGGGGCTGCCCCTGCACTGCTGGGGGGTGGGGGGGGTGGGAGACATGGGTGGGGGCCTGGTGGAGGCTGCCCCTGGGGAGTGGGGGGTGGGGGTGGTGGGAGACATGGGTGGGGGCCTGGTGGAAGCTGCCCCTGGTGGCTGGGGGGTGGGGGTGGTGGGAGACATGGGTGGGGGCCTGTGGAGGGTGCCCCTGGTGGCTGGGGGTGCAGGGGGACATGTGTTGGTGGGCAGTAGTGCAAGTTGACATGTGGGTTGGCTGGGGGGCATGGCCATGGTGGATGGGGTGCCTGCAGGACATGTGCAGGGTAGGCCCCTGTGGTGTGAGCCACCTGCAGGGGCCGTGGAGGGTGTAGAGGGAACACCTGGGAGGGCCCACACGTGCAATTCACGTGTGGTGCTCCCCGCGCACCCCTGTAATACACGTACCCTGATGGAATCGCTTGTGGAAATTCCCGCGCACCCCTGAAATACACGTACCCTGCTGAAATCGCGTGTGGAACTTCCCGCGCACCCCGAAATACACGTACCCTGATGGAATCGCGTGTGGAAATTCCTGCGCACCCCTGAAATACACATACCCTGCTGAAATCGCGTGTGGAACATCCCCCGCACCCCGAAATACACGTACCCTGATGGAATCGCGTGTGTAACTTCCCCTGCACCATGAAATACACGTACCCTGCTGATATCGCGTGTGGAACTTCACGCGTACCCCTGAAATACACGTACCCTGCTGATATCGCATGTGGAACTTCACGCGCACCCCGAAATACACGTACCCTGCGGAAATCGCGTGTGTAACTTCCCCTGCACCCTGAAATACACGTACCCCGCTGATATCGCATGTGGAACTTCACGCGCACCCTGAAATACACGTACCCTGATGGAATCGCATGTGTGACTTCCCGCTAACCCCTGAAATACACGTAGCCCGCTCCCCCAGGCCCGATAGCGTGATAAAGTTCACGCGAACCCCTGAAATACACGTAGCCCGCTCCCCCAGGCCCGATCGCGTGAAAAAGTTCACGCGAACCCCTGAGATGCACGTAACCCGCTCCCCCGGGCCTGATCGCGTGAGAATGTTCCCGCGAACCCCTGAAATACACGTAGCCCGCTCCCCCAGGCCCGATCGCATGAGAATGTTCCCGCGAACCCCTGAAATACACGTAGCCCGCTCCCCCAGGCCCGATCGCGTGAGAAAGTTCATGCGCACCCCCGGAATACACGTACCCCGCTCAATCGCGTGTGTAACTTCCCGCGCAACCCCGAGATACACGTGCCCCGCTCGCACAGGCACTATTGCTGTATGTTGCCACTTTTGTAATGCGCAGGGACGCTACCGCCTGCCTTCGTGTGGTGGACGTGTTTCGGCTTGTGCGTGTCTTTCGCTGTGCGTGGCTTTGCCCTATTCGATTCCATGAATACGTGTGGTTCGGGTGCGTGTGGGCGTTCCGTCTGCTTCCCTGCAGTACATCCCCAGTTACGCCCTTATTTTCGCGAGTTGTTCCCCATTCCGCGCGTTACGCCCCGTGTTCCGCCCACTTTCTAGTGTATGCGCCGAGGTTGTGCGCTTTCACTGTGCGCGTCGCGCACGTCTTTCGGGATGTTGCAGTGACGTGTGCGCCATGCACGGGTTTGGCGCACATCCCGAGGAAAACACGCGCACAGTGCATTGTATAATGTATTTTTTTCCGCTTGCGCCTGCTTGCGCGAAGATTTTCGGCGCACGTTTGTTCCATGAATCGGCCCCTTAGAGTTACAATATAGAACAAAGAGGAATACAAACTGAAGACAACATCTGACAAGAATTAGTGTACATGCCTGACACTAATGTATAGCTCTTGCATTGTTGTTGCAACAATGCAAGAGCTATACATGGAGTAAATTGAGGGTGCCGGGGGGAGCGTAGGGTAAGAACAGACAGATCAATGAGACCATTGTACATGCCAATAGTTTTTCTGATAGTGATAAGTGCATGAGGCATGTAGTAGGAGAGGGGTAGGAGGGAGAGGGGAGAAGATGGGAAGGTTATAGATAAAGAAATAAGGAAGTAGGGCTAGGGGAGGGAAAGGGGAGTGCAGGGAGGTTGAATACACCAAGTGCGAGAGTTCAGGGGTACACACAAATGTTGCAACAATGGGGGGTGCATAGAAGTAGAAACACCACAGTGCGAAAGTCCAGGAGCCCACACAAATGTTGCAGCATTGGGGGGTGCATAGAAATACAAAACACCACAGTTTAAAGTCAAGGAGCCCACACAAATGTTGCAGCAATGGAGGGTGCATAGATGTAAAAAACACCACAGTGCGAAAGTCCAGGAGCACACACAAATGTTGCAGCAATGGGGAGTGCATAAAAGTTGAAACACCACAGTTCGAAAGTCCGGGAGCCCACACAGAGTTGCCACGATGGAGCTGTGGCAATGTAAGGCACAACAACTACCACCTAAACATGTTGTGAGAAAATAGATGTGTGTTGCTGTGAGAGGTCAGAGAGATCAAGAGGGGAGATGACGGGCAAATATCGTGAGTGAGGATAGAGGGGGGGATGGTATGCAGAGCAGTTCCAATCAGAGGATGATGATGCCAGGTTTGAAGAAGGTTGATGGGTCCTCCCAGGCCCGAACAGTGCCAGACAGGGAAAGCCATGGCCCTTAGAATAGGCCCTTTGAGGGGGCCAGTCATTGCCTGCTGGCAACTCTTCACCGTCAGCCAATCACGGCGAGCATCCTCTGCGGGCCGGGAGGAAAGAAATCAGCTGATAACATTGCTGCACAGGACTGCCATGCTGGAAGGTACCTCGGAGCAGGCAGACAATAGAGGGTGCACTGGAGTGTGCACATGGTGTTGGGGGTGCCGAGAATCAGAGGGAAAAAAAGAGGGCTCACCCACCAGAGTGCAAGGGATTTTATAGTCACAGCACTTGAGGGTGCCAGCGATCGATTTCTTTACATATTTATCTTTTTTTAATAAAAATGAATATAAAAAAAAATATACAGATGTTCGTGAATCTGCAAATAAAAATCTGTAAGAAGCTAAACAATAGTTTTTAACAAAGCAAACTCTACATAACACATCAAATGCACTCGGGTGGCATAGATCACATATAACTCTCCTAACTTACACATTAGCAGCCGGTAAAACTACATTCAACACATGAAGTTGACACAGCTGCCAAAATCGACAGTTCATTCATTGTTGGCGACCTAGCACTTGTAAAAAAGAACCTACTCTGCCGCTTTTCTACAACAGTAGTGTTTGACTTGGAAGAAACACCAACTGTCAGCAATTGTTTTCAACCCAGTTGCCTTCTCCCTCAGTGGCAATGGATTAAGAATCCAAATGATAACGAGATTAACACTACGACTACTCTCATGGTCAGTCATGTTGAAATGTCCAACCGAGAAGGAATATGTAAAATAATAAAAATAACAACACGAAAAAGAGAATGCCTTAAAAAATTAAGTCTCCTCTCTAAATCGCTTTAGCATTTTCAAATGAATCTTCAAATGCAGTGTTCCAGTTCTAGAGGTGTCTCAACACTTTCGGTGTTGCTGGTAGCACCTTAAATTGGTGGAGGTTGATCCTACACAACCTCCGATCACGCCTACAATTAACAGGTAAAACCACATGTAAGCCAAAAAAGGATGTGGCCCAGTATGGGCCATATTATTCAAAAAGCATTAAGTGCTACTTCAAGACAAAATCCTCTTGTATTAAATAGCAACCACTGAAAGGGTGAACAGACTTTGTATCCCATTCCATGGCAGATATCTTTCTCAGTTGAAAAATTGTAGTCTGTCTTCCAAGCAAATGACATTATTACTACTCCAGTCTCAAGGAACACAATCCTAATTGCAATAAACCCACATTCAGGGGGGCATTCACGCATCAGATAATGACCCATTGTCTTTATTTAAGCCCTCACATTAGTCAGAACCTGTAACTATGGGCAGACTAAATATTTGCCTTAACTCCATGTAAGAACCAGTATGCCCAGTAAACTGCCATTAATAACTAACAGTATTTGTTATATCAATTAGCAGTACAGTAACAAGAACATAAAAATATATCACTTTGTTTCCTATTGTAAACTGTCGCACATCTACACTTCCAATAAACCATCCCAAAATGTTACAACCTTAAATTTGTGTACTAAAATAGCATTGCTGAACACATACTACACCTGCATTTATTCAGGCAATTTGCACCGAAAAATCCATTCCATTTCTTTTTTACAAAATAGCAGTTTGCAGAATTAATACCATTCTTGTATTCTTTATGAATATATAATTGAAAATAAAACCAATCAAACACATTTTTTCATGAAATTAAACACTAGGTTTCACAAAACAACAAACACATTAATTGTAATTGTTTATTTTTAAAGCACTTATACACCATTGAATTGCTTCAAAGAGATTCAAGGTGGGAAGGTAACAAGGGAATACAGAGTCATTCTTAGGCCTTAAAGTTTCTGAATGATCTAACAAAAATGACTAGTCCTGAAGTTATTACTGCTAGTGCAAGTGCATCACAGGAAAGAAGGCGAGAAAGGGGGGAGGAGAGAGAGAAGAACATACAATCCATAAACTACCATACTAGGCAAAGACGTTTCAAATAGTGCAAGTGCATGACAAAGAGTGAGGTGATAAGGGTGGCAGAGAAGGAGAAGAACATACAGAAACAAAAAACTACTGAACTAGGCCTGGCAAATTAGGCTTAGTGCATTCTAGGTAATGAAAGTGCACAGACAGGAATTGAAAGGGAGGGGGGTGGGAACAAGTGCACCCAGTCCAGTAGGGCCACAGGTTATGTTCAGAGAGGTTACCCTTCTTATGGAACACATTCCAGAAGTGCAGTAGTAGTGGTCAGAGTGTAGACACTTGGGGGCAAGTTCAAGTACTGGCGGGGGATCCTGAGACGGGTGTGGCTCTGGAGGTGCACCAGGCGACCAGTCAGCAAACACAGAGCAGAATTAGGGAAGAGAATGAGGAGGGAAGTAGGTGAGAATAGAGAGGAGGTTAGCAAGGGAGAGGAAAAGAGAAAAACGGAAGAAAAGAGGAAAGTCTTGAGGAGTTTCCTGGAACTTAAGGAGATGAGGCTCAAGATGGAGAGAGGAAGGGAGGTTGTTCCAGAGAGAAGCACCTGCAGAGGATAAAGATCTACCCCCAAATCTCTCGAAAAACGGCTCACCCGCAGAGAGTTGGAGGAGGATGAGCAGAGGGCTCTAGAAGTTGAGCATTCAGGGAGAGAAATGTCGATATTGTGGCCCTTGGCCCAGTAAGCCTTGTGGACTATTCAGAGGGTCTTGAACCTGATCCTTGCAGCCACAGGCAGCCAATTTAGGGATCTCAGCACCGGAGAGATGTGGTCCCTGGGCTTGAGGCCAAGGATAAGTCTTGCGGTTCTGTTCTGGATGAGTTGTAGAGGTCGAAGAAAAGAGGAAGGAAGATTGAGAAAGAGACTGTTGCAGTATTCCAGTCTAGAGAGAACCAGGGCTCTGGAGACGGTAAGCCTGAGTGGAGTGAAAGCCAGAGTGAAAGTGGGAAAGTGGGGGCAAAGGTCCCAATGGGGATGATCTCTGTCTTGCTGGCATTGGGGTAGAGATCATTCGCAGCACACCAAGAATGAATTGCGGACAGTCAGGAATGAATGACGAGGAGGGAGCCGAGGGTAGCTTGAAAGAGAGCTGTGTGTCATCCGCATAACATTGAACTTTGGAGTTGATGGCAGAGATCCTGTGGGCCAGAGGGGCCATGTAGACATTGAAGAACCAGGGGGATAGGTTAGATCCCTGGGGGACACCACAAGTAGAGAGATTGATAGTGGAGAGAAAAGACTCAAGTTCCATCTGGGAAGGACGGTCAGAGAAAAAGGAGGCACGCCATGGCAGGGCCTGCTCTTTGATGCCCAGGGTGTCACGGAGATAGGATATCAGGATGTTGTGGGGCAATGTACACACAATGTAAACACAATGGCCCTAATTCACAGAAGTGTTTTATAATGGCAAAACCCTATTGGAAAAAGCTCTCTGAATTAGGCCCAATGTATTTTCTCTTACACATAACCACACAGCAAAACACACTTCAGCAAACCAAATCTTTTTTTTCAAATCAAACCACACCAACAAAGAACATGTATTCTTTTAAAACAAACACATTTTTATATTCCCCCAAAAATCATTTTAACACACACCATAAGTGATTAAAAAACCACTGTAGATAAAATCACATTTCTACTGGTTCACAAATGACAATTTTTCACGCTTTTGGTTGGTTTCTCAATGTTAAATCTGCACAACTTTTTACACATACATGCACATACCATCTGGGCATATTCCCGTAAATTTTCATATTTTTCACATTATCACAACTGCTACAAAGTCCACATGTTGATAGTTCAGTCTCTGAACATCGCACAAATTCAAGAGTAGTTTCTACTTACAAGCAATCTTTTCATTTTAATAATCTCTAAATTCCATATTTTTGCCAGTTCGGTACAATTTTTCCAAAACAATATTTTCTGTGCTCTCTGAATACACACAATGGTTTGTCTCCGCCTCCAAGGTCTTGGCTGGGCTAGAGAGTCACATGGGCTTGTCTTCCTGCCAGGGCTGGTTTCTGTTCACACCCGAATTAGCATTTCCATTCAGTTCAGGGAGTGCTTTGTCTGCTAGCAGAACAACAGGCCAGAGACCCCCTCCCAGTTCCTTTCACACCAGCCTGCAGTTTCTTAGCAGAGAGCAGGGGGAGGATTCCTTTGTTGGGTAAAAGGGTGTGGAATGTCTTTGAAGCCTTAAAATATAGGGATTGAATTATAGCAAACCATCTTGCTTTTGATAGGAAGTCTCTTCCTTGGCATAATTTGATTCTATGTACAACTTTAAAATGACAGGTTTAGAGATTGCCAGCTTCTGACACAGGCGAGTAACGGTATTGCGCCCATTTTAGACATATTTCTTTCAAGCAAGCATCTTTAACTGTGGATTTTGTTCTGATAAAATATGTTTCTGCTAACATTGTGCTAAGGTGAATTCTTTATATACAGTGATGTTTCACACCAAACAAGAAAGTTGGATCTCTTGTGATGTTTCAGAACCATGATTTTTGCACTTTTCACAGCCAAGGAAAAACAGATTTTTAAAGCAGCTCTGTGTTTCCCTTGCAATGATTTTGCTCTGTGAGCAGCCAAATGATGAGCTTTGGCAGTGGTCTTCTGTGTTACCACAGACATGGGTAAAAGTGGATTGGCGGCCTATTTTTCAGGTTCTCCTGTGCACTTCTAGGTGATTTTTAGCGAACACCATGCTTTCCAGCGGCTATTTCTTATGTTTGTGATGCAAGCAATGCACAGTGATGTTTCAGGGCATGGACTAGTGGGTTAGAACATCCCACAATACATAAAAATATGATTACTGCACAGAATATGTATATTTATTACACGGCTATAAATATAACCATGTCTACAGAGACAACCAATGAAAAGACGAAAAGCATTGACACACATATGCATGTGCGTTTTATACAAGCAGTTATAAATTCACAAAAACTATGATTCAAAAATGTTTTTCCACTCCCTCAAACTCTAAACATGTTCCCCAAAACACTCAATACATCTATGATGAAACTCCACCCAAAATGTTGCATAACCGCAGTTACCACACATCCACAAACACACAATGTTCAATTTTCCCTAAAATAGCTGCGGCTGCACAGGGTAAAATGTTTACCCACGAATAGCAACGCTGTGAACTGCATAGCATCTGAGCAGCCGTGAACACAGTGGCCAATTTTTATAAACATAACTCAGAAAACCTAACTGATGAAGAAAATGCAGTGTAAATACACAAATACAATAAAATAGACAAAATGAAGGTGTTTATTATACCCACAGTTACATTTCATTGACTTTCATCATAACCGCGGTTACATACATTGGATAAAAACGGGGCTTTATACTACAATACAACTTGAAATATCAATACAGTACAACACTACTCATGTACTTATATAAAGTAGCTGAAAATAAAGCAAGTAGAAAATAATACATAACAGTTAATTGGGTAAACAAACATTCCACTGCCACACAACATAATACCTTAAGTAAGTACACACAACCTACAATAAATTGTACGGGGCATCTAAAAATACAATACTGTTAGGGAGATTTCTCCCACAAGTGCTTAATTCCCTCTTCTTTAGAGCCCTCCAGCTCTTTTGCTATATATATTTTGGGGCTTTGAACTTTTCATTTTCAATGTGTTTTACTTTTGTGTTCTTTGGTTATGGAGTTTTAACACAACTCCATAGGCATAATCTTTTTCTATGTGTCACACAGCACCTTCAATGAAATGGCACAGGGTTGTCTTTCAGACTTCCCAAGGTTCAAATACCTTCTCTGGGACTGACTACTGTCTCCAAGAGCCTGTAAAGTTAAATTGACTTTACTAGTCACTTTAAAAGTACTGCCCTAGCACACCCTATTTTGCTATAGGGTGCTGGAGGGGTTGCCTAGCTTCCCCTGAGTCAAAACACTCATGCAACAGTAAAATGTTACCCTTTCCTACCTTAAATGTCTGGTGGCAATGGTTTAGATCAACTACTGTGGTTTTTCCCGACCGCTAACAACGGTAGCAAAAAATCGGGTCAGCCATGTTTTTCAATATGGCAGCCAAGACCTAGCTGTAAAAACAGACTCCGGTCATATTTTTTCACCATTTCTTTTAGGAAAGGTCCTTCTTGTGTTTGTCTCTACGTGCCAAACCAGGTTTGGTCCCTTTGTTCATTGGCCTTTGGCGGGCTTCAGTGCTGAAGCCCTCCTTTGGCGCTAGGGTGTCTGGGGTGGACAGGATGTGAGGGAGGTGCCCGAAAATCCCTGTGCTTAGTCTCTTAGGAGACCTGAATGCACTCTGGCGTGATTGGCCGGCTGGCTGTCTGGCAAGGACAGCCACCCTGCTGTGTGAGTGACAGCCAGGCTGGAATGAATGAGGGAAAACTGTTTAACAGTAGGTCTCTGGGACTTGGAAAGCAGAGTCGACCACTGGAACGAAAGAAACAAAGAGGAGAGGAAGGAAAGGACTGCTGCAATTCCTGGACGACCAGTGAAACCCTGTTGCAGGTCTGAATTGCTTGAAACTCCAACAGAGAAGCCCTTCAAGGTTAACTTCTTCCCTTGCATTTGGTGGGAACAACCAACTCGCAAGCCACCTGGACACCGTTGTATTCTGGTCGAATTTTCATCAGAGTACTGTTGAAAACTGGATAGCCAGAGGGAAGGAAACCAGCTCTTGGACTTTAAGGCACTCACAGCTTAAACTGACGTCTTGCTACAGCTTTTGGCCTCTTCTATGGGCAGTGCAGGAACCTCCCAACATCCTCCTTCTTGTCCCCACGACTGAAGCTCAGGAACAGCGAGATCTGATGGAACTGCCAGGAACAACTGCCTCAGTTACAGCTTTCCTCATTGACAAGGTACTGTGCAAACTCGGTCCGGAAATCTTTTTGGCCATTGAGAAAGTGCATGAAACTTTCCTCAACTACGAAGGCTTGTCCTTCCCTTAACATTTGTCAAACTTTTCACCTAGCCAAATCCTTTAACAATCTGTTGCAAATAATTATTTGCCAGAACTGTGATATCCTATACAAAAGACTCTGAATCATTGACTTTGGCCCAGGCCTATTGAGAAGAATTGCTGGTTGTATTTAACTGAAACCCTTTGCCCTGCCTATGAATGTATTTGGTATCTGAAGTGCCACTTTGCTCTCACTTATTCATTTACTTACTGGTTGGATTTTTGTGGTGTATTAGTGTGTGATATTGACCTGCTTATGCTAGAGTAATGTTTTCTAAATGACTGAGTAAATAAATGTATATTCTTTTACCAAGAAACCTTAAGTAAGTATTTACCTGAATCACTACATTTGTTAGCCCTTTGTGTAACATGTTCTTCTGCTCACTTAAACTCTTGAAATAAGTCTGGCTGCTCAGCCATCGATACCACTTTACTGTGTAGTACGGGCTTGTACCAAAGGTGAAATTGTGCTTACACTTGTAGTCCTAATTGCCTGTAGTGTTACCCAAGGGTATTGCAGGTGATTCTGCCTAACAAATATGATTGATCCTTTTTATATACATTTTGTTAAACTGATCTCTTCTCTTTTCTCCAAAGTCTCACATATACAAACACCTGAAAACACACAGATAAAAAAAAAAGAATCCCAAACACCTACCATGTACCCACAGTGATTTGTCACCCCAACATCATTATATCTATAGAAATAACTTTAAAAAAGAAATGAAACTCTGACACCCCAAAATATATAGCTGTGGGAAGAGAACTACTCATACCCACAGTTATCTATAGTCCGTTGTAGCCTCCGATATAGAATCCAATATCGGCAAAATAAGCAAAGTAAAATGCTTTCCTGCACCCCCAGCACCTCACCAAGTGTCATGGGTATCAGGCAGGTAGTTGGGGCAAGCTTGGTGGAGGCTTGGCAGGCCTGGTATAGGCACACAAAGAACCCATAGCAAATCCCTCCTTTAATTCCTTCCTAGTGTTTGTAGTAACTTCCTGGTTACCACTTCCTGTTTTCAAACAGGAAGTGCATGATGATTCATGAGCTCTCTACTGTTTGGGTGTGGCTGGCTATATAATCCACACCCAGGATTCTTCCAGTGCTTCGTGTTGCTTATTATGAGCTGTATCAGCAACACACTTGCCGTGCTCTGGATCAGCCAGCTTCTGCTAACCTCCTCTGGATCATCCTGCTTCTGCTTACCCGCTCCGGATCATTCTGCTTCAGCTTACCTGCTACGGAAGAACCTCCTTTCTTACTCCACGCCGCAGCTGTCTCCAGTCAAGAGGGGACTTCTACACCGGCACCTGTAAGAACAAAGAAGAACTGCGTTAACACGCGCACATCAGTAACGCTGCGCATACTCACCGAATCTTCCCGTGACACTGCAATCTGGTCAGTTGTACGAGTGCACAAACCCTTGCAAAGAAAGAAGAGACATTATTCATTGCGCTCGCCCCAATAAGGCGGACACTTATTTCACTGCGCTTGCGGAGCATACTTACCAAAAGCCTCTGGGTATACTTACCCAACCACCAAGTCTCCCGTAGCGCTAAACCCGGACTCGAGGTGCTAATACCACATAATTTCTCCTGCAAGGGAAAGGGAGAGACATTACCAGGCGTGCTCTAATTGAAGGCTCTGCGCAAACCTACCAGCAGCTAGCTTCTACACGCAGCGCTACTCACCCCAAAAATACCGGCAAACAAAGACCATTTGGACAATTTTGGACACTCAACATTCTGCGCGCAACCTTCACGTGTGGGAAGGGATTTCTAGCCAGTGAAGAAACTGGCCTCTTGAGCACTCGGCCTCGCTGTGAAGGCATAAAACAGCGTTTGGCATCTGAACTCAGCCTAAAGACATTGGCACCAATCCGAATGCAGGATGCAGTGCACACCCTACTAAAGATCAAGGTAAACCCATAGGGGGACATCACTGCACACAGTAAAAAGAGGGGAAGGGCCCAGGGGAATCAGGTGAATTCAGGTCTGAGTGTACACCTTGTATTTGACAGGTATTCCTCCGGGTGAAACAGGGGAAGTGAAGACTCGGGGTCAAGGGAGGCTCGTCCATCGCTCCTGCAGAGACATAGGTGAGTGTGACACCAAGTGCCCCCCTCATCTGTGCCCGCTCCCATCACTCCCCAGATGGCCTCCTCACCTCTTCTGCCCTCTCCTTTTCCCTCCACAACACACGTTTGTGGGACGCAGTTTGTTTTCAGATGTCGGCCATACGTGGCTATAGCCAAGGCTATGAAAAGCTTTGTGTTGTGAACTCGGGCCCCTCCAACTCCCAAATTTCACTCAATGCCCTCTAGCCACCCCTCTCCCCACCTCTACCCCGATGACATTTGTATTTATTTGACCCACAGATTTTTATTGCGTTTCATTTTCCCATAACCTTGGCTATTGCCGCAAATATCTCTTGCATGGAGAGAAAAACAACATGGCAGTCGTTTAATTTCTGAAAACCATGATCCTGCAATGCACTTTGGGAGATATCTCTATTTTCAGAGGAGAGAGGGCACCCCCTTCTCCATCAAATATTTAAATAACTACTGCACAGAATAACCCCAAACCAAGCAAAGTACTCTTTTGAACGCTTCTTGCCCGCGCTGTTTCAGACCTGGTCCAAATTCAGCTAGCGGTTTGAGCTGTGGCTTTGGCAAATATTGTCATTTTTTGTCTATGGGAAAATTAATGGGAAGAAGGCCGCACTTTTGTAAAACAACTTTGCAGTCTGGGCGGGGGGGGTGGGAAGGGGCAGGGTGGGGGGGAACCTCGCAGACATTTAATAACTTTCGAAATTTCAGTCTAATCCGTTACTCAAATCAAAAATTATTAACAATAAAATGTTGAGAGGTTCCCATGTCTCTCTGACTCACCTTTGATATTGCCGTCTTATAATATAGTTTCTGTTCATAAGCCTAGTGTTATATTAGGTTGTAGAGTTCAGACATGTCCGATTATCAGTATGTGTTTGGTCAGTGTGAACTGCCATTGGTCATTGTGTGCAAGACAACAGCCATATATCATCACAGTTACAGACTGCAAAATTCACCACGTTATCCTGCTAAGTTGCTTTTCAGAACTAGGGCCCCTTTATCAAGGTCAGGGTGTTTTAGTAGAAAAAACAGACATTGATTAATTGTTGCAAAGGATGCAGCCCCATAACATGAAACCCAATTCCAGACACGCTGGTGCTGTCCAAGACATAAGGCAAACAAATACACAAAGGATACAACATGGCATCAGCACCAAATTACAAAGATAGAACGTAAACACAGCGACCCCCTAGTTTGTGAGGTAACAGCTTTCATAATTTGAAGAAAATTGATTAAATTAAATTCTAACAGCAGTACGTCAGCTTGGTGGTTCATCAAAGATAGAAGGAAAGTTATGATGTACTGGTTTGCTGCTTGTGTCAAAATGGGAATTGCAAGGTGTGCAGGTGCAGTGCTTGGAAAATAGAGAAACCCAATTATAATGTTCAGGGGCTTTGCAACATATCTGTCCTCCCTATTGTTTCCCACATTCCTACTGGTCAGATCCCGGTGAGATGCGAACACTCAAAGTTATCTAAAAGTGTTGTAATCCAATTAGTAAGGAGCTTCTTTATCAGGCATGCCTCATACGGGGCAGCCTATAAGAACATGTCCCAAACATAAATAAGGTAATGGTTTGAGAGTGGGGGCTTCTTGGGGAGGCAAGGGTGGATCTGCCAATGAGCGAGCAGAATGTATAGGTTCTGTAGGGGATATGTGACATGTAGCTAATGATATTATTAAGTTTTGAATTATTGTAACACTTATCAAATATGCACAACTTGTAGTTTGCAGCTTTAAATTGTTTGGCCCCAAATGGTCGTGTGAGATGGTGTCCAGTTGTTATGCTGTGTACTCTCTCCCAGCTGTTCTCAAAATAAAGCTGTGTTCATTCTGGAGTTTGTGTACTCTACTTTTGAGCATTTGTTTGTCTCGGAATTTTGGGTCATTTTGAGATGTCTCCACCTTTACACGAATGTGCACTTGTCTGCCAACTCTCAAAGCAAGAGCCCACTCGAATGTGGCTGGACAAAATGAGCTTAGATAGGTCCAACCCTAACCTCACCCACTCATCAAAATCCATAGGCTTCATTGTGGATGCAAGTATATATCTACCAACACAACTTCTTGAAAGGCTCCCATGGCTTGGTATACGATTTCTTTACTATTCAAGAACAGACCCTTCCTTCCACTCCAATACCTCTGAATGGTGGTGTAGGCCCTAGTCATTTTGCATATTGGTAAGGGTACCTCCCTTCTGGCAGGGCTCTCATCTGCTCACCTGGACCCCTTCAAAGGGTCCCACCCTGCTGTGGCTCGCCTCATCACCAGCTCTATGAAATATGTCCACCACAGCAGCACCTTGCACACATTAAATTGCATGCCATCAGAGCTAGGATCTGTTTTAATACCGTGTGCTTCACCCACAAGGCAACCACTGCTGTTACACTGGCTGGCCAAATTAAAAACATTGGGCAGCACACTTATCTCACAGTAAGATCACCACTATACTGGAAACTAGAGTGGCTCATAAGGAGAAAACTAGTAAACAGTCCTTCTCATTCTATGCTCCTGTCCTTTAGAACGCCATCCTGTTGGCAATGCTGACTGCGCCGAGTGTCCATCAGTTTTGGAAAGAACTGAAGACCCGGCACTTCATACAACACCTTTGTTTACCCTACATTTGTACAATCTTGTGCACACCCCGATTCACAGATTATACTGTAATCATTATTTCTAATGGTCAATTGATGACTTGTTAAATTGTTGCTACCAATGTTTTACTCTATGGCCTGTACATCGTTGCTTGCTCCTAAGCTAGGTTTGTGCTATAAACATGAATAATAATAATAATAATAATAATAATAATAATAATAATAATAATAATAATAATAATAATGCCAATCCAAAAAAATACTATTTTCATCATGCCTGATGAAAAAGAATTGTGAGGTCGAAATGTAAAACGTTTTAAATATCATTGCAAAACATCAGCATGGTCTGTTGGGATGAGCAGTATGAAGAAAGCTACCAGGTGGTGCCTTTAGCCAACTCTCTGCAATGAATAAAGCATCTAAATGATTGCAGATAATGATGCAGATGGTCGTAACAGGCTAAGGACACAGGCGCTGTCATACCAGGTGAAAAATGTAAAACGGTGGCTACTGATGGCCTCGGAATGAGTATTTAAAACCCCTTTAGTTCTAAGTTCATATTGAGAAACACAAACATGGAGTTGGAGTATGCAATAACGCACGTTGATTCCACTGTACAAAAACCAGCTACAATTAAGTGATATCAGCTGCCACAATGACGAAGTGGTCTTTCCTTGCCCTTAAAAGGCACATAACACGCAAGATACAATAAAACACAATACCATTCTTAAACGCAGTGGGAAGGCGTCGTCGTTTATAATAGTCATGAGGTTTGCACAGCAAGCTGATTAGGCTGCATAAATGCAATTTAACCACAAATGGCACTCTTGCCGTCACCACGCTGTTCCCCTATCAAGGAGAAATACCACTCTTTTGTGAATGCTGAACTCCACTCTGTATTAATGATATCGTAATGCGTTTCTGGTCCAAGCCCTCTGTTCCGATATAAAATAACCACCATTGCAAATCAAGCAGCAATGTAATAGAAGTATGTGATTGGCTAGGAACCAATCTCGCACAGCAAGATGCAAGTGTCAGGCAGAGGGCAATGCATGGGGACCCAAGGTGGTGGATTGTCAGCCTCTCAGCCGATGCAGCTACACCAGGAAAGCTGGAAAACAGCAGAACACAGTGGAGCTCATAATTCGGTGGAGGGAACCCTTATGTGTAGACATATACGTGGGTGGGGCCCTGTGGTCGAATTTTGGTCATTTGCATGGCGTAATGAAAAAGTGCAGGGTAGAAGGAGGAGTGCAAGTGTGTACGCTGCCTTTTGCCTTACACTTTTGCACCCTGACGTGCACATTGAGTAAACACTGCCTGTCCGCCTTGCAGGCAGCGTTTACAATGGATCCCTCAGGGGTCTGCCTCCTTTTTGCTAGCGCATAAAGCCACTAGACCCCAAAGAGATCCACAGCATATGCGCTGGCATGAAAATCTATCCAGCGCAAATGCTGGTAACATTTGTATGGCGAAGAGGAAGGGAGTGGCAAAAATGCAAGTTGCGTTCCGCCCATCCTCTCTTCCATACAAATGCAGGGAATGGGGAGTGATGTAAGAAACATGCGTAAAAGCCTTGTGCAAGGCTTTTACGCATGTTTCTTATATTGCACCCCATCCAAAATGAACCCCAGTCTAATGCACAGTATACAGCCATGTAACCTCCGATAACTGAATGAAAGCCATTTTAGAGAAAACCATCTACAATAAATCCCAACTCATTGCCAGTTAAACTCTTAGACATTGCACCAACTGGGCGCAATGAAAAACTCACCCAAATGTTTAAACAAAGGGGAAACAATGTATGTGGGGTGCATTTAAAGGCCCCAACATAAGTCCCTTTCACCTGAATAGCAGGCATCTAAACCATGCAACAAAAACGGCCTGGCTATTGCTTTTGTGTTCACATGAATGGCAGGCATTTAAACACTGCAACAAAAACAGCCTGGCTTTTGCATTTGTTTCATGTAAAGTAACAGAGCCCTGTGGAAAGGGGCCTACCTATCATTAGCAATGGACAAACAGCAGTTAATTTAGAAAAAAAGGAGGAATCAAAGAGTCCTGTAACATGGAAAACAAGACTTTTCAACATTGAAAGCAACTACGGCCTGCACATGTGTTTCCAAATAAAATCGGCTTTAAAAAGCCAAAATGGAAACACATATCACTGCTCAAAGAAAATGTCAGGCAATCAAAACATGATGTGTTTCACCCCGAAAACTCCAGTGACATGTGAAGAGACACTTAGGGCCTCAATACAACTTTGGAGGTAGCCATGCCCTTAATAAGGGCATGGCTGCCTCCAAAATCGTGTCGAGGTCCAGGTTCCCTGAATGGGGACATACCGGGCCATTCTGAGTATGGAGGGCCCGGTATTTCCTCCTTCAGTGAACCCGGGCCCGGTCCTTCCAGATTCCCATCCAATTTGCTGAACAGGACCACTCACAATTAACTGAAACGACTATTTTCATTTTAAGCATTTTGCGCTGCAACTATACTGTGGATTTTGTTCATTTTTATACAATTTTTCATGTCATTTCCAGGCAATTTTGGGGATATAAAATGCATGTACCTGTGACTCTCTCTGAGAACTGTAATGGCCAGTTGGACTAGGTTTCTGGCTGATCTGAAAATTTGACAAATGTGAGAGTTGGTGAAAAGGTGGAAAATGGCAGGGATATGCATGATAACTTACATATTCATAACTGTTCTACATTTTATGAAAATGACAAAAATGTGACACATCACCATGCTTTATCATATGGATTTGGCGGTCGGTTTATCTAATTCCCTGTGATCAGATAAAATGGAAAGTATGTTTAATATGGCAGTTGCTAGTACAATTATGAAGTTGTGATACATAACTAGTTTTTGCCAAAAAGTTGAAAGGAGAACAAACGATGATGAGAAATGGGAAAAGTGTCACGACCTTCACCCGAAACCCCACTGGCATGTCCACATGCCAGGTGGGGTCAGGATTCGGGCTTCCATTGGGGCCTCAGGAGCCTTGCACTACCTTCCAGGACTCTATTGGAGTCAGTCCTGGTGCCTTTGGCGCCAGGCTCATGTTCAGAATGGGAAACATCCTTGAAGGGACTACTTTTCTTTGGGGCCTGCAGCCAACATGGAGGCACCCACACAGTCTAGTTCCTAGAACCAGACTATCTGGTGTGGTAGCCTGGAACTACTTTACCTGGACTACTTTTCTAGAAGGCTATTTAAACCACACCCAAGCTGCAGAACACGCTTTGTGTTATTCTGCAGCCAGCAGCGTGACGCTCACCATGTCCAGTGTCCTGATACCGGCGATCATCGAAACAACGGACCTGCAGAGGAGACAAAGAACATTATTATTAGACTCTTACTTACCTGCGAATTCCATCCCGCGTCTGCCCGACGCTCGTCCATGCTTCTGCTACTCGCGGTCATCCATCCAGCCATCAGCATCCTCGGGACACCGCAAACGCACCGGAACCAGGCAACCTGAAGGGAGAGAGAGAAAGACAACATTAGAACAGGTTACTTATGGCGTAAGCCTCAGTCATGACGAGAACCTCACCTGGTTGGGCATCTCTAGGCCGGCATCGTTCCGGACCACCTCGCACTCCAGAGAAGACCATCGCGACCTGAAAAGGAAGAAAGAGTACAGGTTAGCAAGTAAAAGACAAAATAGCACCACACTTAACGCATTACCTACCAAATCGTAGTGCGCTTCTTGTGCCCTCCATTCCGACAGGAGCTCAATCCAAGCAGCACGACACGGCAAACCTCTGCTCACCTAAGGGGGTAAAGAAAAGCCATTAACCACAAAGAAAGGAAGGCAAGGACAGTAACATATAAAGACTGCTGCAATAAGTTCTACCTTTAGAGACACTTGAATGGGCTCACACCATTGAAGTAACTCGGTCGCTCAAGCCCGCAGAAGACTACACACCCCTGCAAAGAAGGCATGACGGAGAGCACGCCAAATACCACAACAATGTGAGGAGAGGGCCATCGGGTCGAACCCAGGGCAGGTGGGAGGAGACTGTACCTGATCTTAAACCCAGTCCTCCTGTGCTTTCAGGCCAGACTTCCATCGAAGGTACCACTTGGAATCAGGAAGGGGTCCAGGACGCGAATCAAGCAACCAGTGCTGAGTTGCATCTCCGTGGTTACCAGGTGAGCCTTACGGAGGCATCTGGTCGTAAGCAAGGATCGCACCGAAGAAATCAGTAGGCAGTTACTACAATCACAGGCCGGACAAAGTCCATTGCCTGGAAATAACCCACTGGCACAAGCACCCGCATTATCCACCACTCCAGTACAGATTACACTACCCGGAGCAGTTCCCTTAGCACCACTGGAACGGTTCTCAGGTGACCTCAGGAAGTATCCTGCGTTCATGAATCAATGCCATCTTCATTTCCTCTGCAGACCAGGTGCGTACCCCAAGATCAGGCACGGGTAGCCTTTGTTCTGTCATACCTGAGCGGAAGTGCAGCAGACTGGTCGGTGCCGCTTGTGAGCCATGATGATCCATTACTAATTGACTTTGGGAGATTCCAAAGGGAAATGGAAAAGCTCTTTGCTCGTCATACCCAAGAACAAGCCGTAGACAATGAACTCTTGTCAATCCAGCAGGTGAATCAAGATTTATTAACATACATTGCAGCCTTCAATAAGTTAGTTGCTGAAACTAGGTGGCCTGAAGACAAAAGAACCTCATTGTTTCACCGAGGCCTACGAGGGGAATTGAAGGACGTTATGGCCCAGGTGGTTGATCCGCCTAGAGACTGTAGTGAATTCATCAACCTGGTTGTGCAACTAGATCACCGATTACAAGTCCGGAAGGCGGATCGGTCTAGGTCAGACACTCAGGCCGTGTATGTGCCGACTAAGGATACTGCTCCACGCATGTCTGAGAACACTGCAGAACCCATGCAAATCGGAGGCATAGGACCACTATTAACAAAAGCTATTAACTATTGACAAGAGGAGGCAACAACAGTTATGTTTGTACTGCGGAAAGCCAGGGCACTTCCTAAAAGACTGTCCAATAAAACCTCCTAGGAGAACCATAGGAGCCACGGAAAGGGATGAGAGTAAGGAGTCGGAAAACTACCCAGCTCGACAAACGTAGAGGTCAGTGTGTCGAGTGAGAAGAAAGAGCCACCGACCTCACACTTTGCAATACCAGTGATCCTAATCAATCATCAACAACCGTCTACGCGGAGCAGTTGGGAACTATATTGATCAAGAACTGGCAGCCGAGATGGGGCTTCCCTTATGTTTCAAGCCGAACACAGAAAAGGTAACCACTGTGGATGGGACAGAGATTGCTTACGGGACAGTAACCCAATGTACAGTAGGAGTAACCCTGCTGTGCCAGGATAGACACCAGGAATCCATTTCCTTCAATCTCATCAAGGCACCTGAGTTCCGGCTAATATTAGGGATGCCATGGTTAGTTGCTCATAATCCCAGGATAGATTGGCGTGCAAGAAAATTGACCTAACCCGATGACTGTGCTCCCACCTGTTATTACCATGAAGATAAATCCAGATTCAACATCCCTAGGAGTTCTAGAGCCGCTGCATCTACACTTGGCGCAACTAGTATTCTCCCAAAAGAATACCAAGACTTCCAGGATGTGTTCCAGAAGGAGCAAGCTAACACGGTACCACTGCACAGGCCCTATGACTGTCAGATTGACCTCATATCTGGTGCGCAAATCCCTTGTGGCAGAATCTTTGCACTCACAGAACCAGAAAACCAGCACCTAAAAACCTATCTGGACCAGTACTTGGCAAACGGGTTTATCCGCCCATCTAAATCACCGGCAGCCAGTCCCCTATTCTTCGTACCAAAGAAGAAAGTGGACTTGAGGACCTGCATCGACTATTGCGCGTTAAACCGGATCACCGTAAAGAATCGTTACCCCCTGCCACTCATTCCCAAAATGCTGGACCAAGTCAAGGATGCCCAGATGTATACCAAGCTAGACCTCAGAGGAGCGTACCACCTAGTCCGAGTTAAAAAAGGAGATGAATGGAAAACGGCTTTCCGTACCAAATATGGGTTGTTCGAGTACCAGGTAATGCCTTTTGGACTCTGCAATGCCACTGCGGTTTTCCAATGCTTCATGAACAATGTCCTGAGGGAATTGATCGATGTTTGCGCCCTGGTCTACATAGACGACATCCTAGTGTATTCAGCCTCGAGACAAGACCATGTCAAGCACGTCCGCTCTGTTCTCACCAAACTCCGCCAACATCGACTATATGCAAAACTTGAAAAATGCTTTTTTCACGTAACCGAAGTGGAATTCCTTCGTTTCATCCTCACTCCGAAAGGCATCAGAATGGACGTACACAAAGTGGATGCAATTCTTAAGTGGCCTTCTCCAACTTCGTTAAGAGGGGTCCAGAGCATGCTGGGCTTTGCGAACTTCTACCATCAGTTCATCCCAGACTTCTCTCAGATTGTGCATCCGATTACGTTACTCCTACGAAAAAACAATAAAAACATTAATGTGGACAGACAATGCTGAAAGAGCCTTTCAAGAGCTTAAGAGAAGGTTCACTTCCGCTCCGATATTACAACACCCTCGTCCAGATCTCCCTTACATCGTGGAAACCGATGCCTCCAGCATGGCTATGGGGGCTGTTCTTTCTCAAAAGGACCCTGAAACCGGCCAGTTACACCAAGTGGCCTTCTGGTTGTGAAAATTCTCACCTCCTGAACTTAATTATGCCATCACCGACAAGGAGCTTCTGGCTATTAAATCCGCTTTCAAAGCATGGCAACATTATCTCTTGGAGGCCAAGCATACGGTCACAGTAATCACGGACCATCGCAACCTACAATATTTGAAAACAGCAAAGGCTCAATCCTCACATCAACTCGATGGGCCATTTTCTTCACCGAATATGATTATGTGATCACTTATCGACCAGGTGTAAGGAATGGGAAGGCTGATGCGTTATCTCCCATGGGCATTGACAAGAAGGTGTATGCAACTCCAGATCCAGTAGCCATCATTCCTGAAGAAAAGATCTTAGGCCTCACCACAGCTTAAATACAAACCGAGCTCAGAAACGAGATCCGATGTGTAATGACTCCTAATACCTTACTGGAATGGCATACTAGAGTAAAACAATATACCATTAAGGACCAATTGCCATATTTTGGAGAACGTCTGTACGTGCCTAAAAAGGAGCTACAACAGCAAATCGTTTCGGATTACCATGATTCCCTGATGGAAGGTCACCCCAGAATTGCCAAAAACCTAGCCAAAGTGAAGCACAACTATTGGTGGCCTACTTGGCATTGTGGGATGTTTTTACCCATGCATCCGAGCCCTACCACAAAAAACTGTGCATTACTGGCATTGAAAACATCATGATGGCCAGAGCTTCCCAGAAAATGCACAGGGAAATGCATGAAGAATAGGCTGCCACCCATTTTTGCTGATGTTATGGGCACAGAAGGGCACTGCCTAAAACCACCATTGGGCTACACACAGTAGCCTGAAACCATTGCAAAAGGGGCAATGCTGATTGCCAAAAGCAACCCACATCTGTTGGGAATTCATTCCTTCAACGGGCGCAAAATTATTTTACTGCAGAACCACACCAGTGCCATGTGCTGAACCTGGATAATAGACTTCCATGTAAAATCTCTTGTTTGGAATGCATTCATTCAAGACTGATCCACAAAATGGACGCAATACTGATAAATACCTCAAGGCGGCGCTAGCGGTCTAAACTCTGACAGGGAAACTGCATGTCAGGAGTTGCAGGAGAGGCCTTTACATCAAAGGCTGGGAGTTAATTAAAATCTTAACCACATGCTGTTCCCAGAAGACAATATGATTTAATTAACAGGCCAAAAGGCTGGGAACCCTTCTCACCTCAGGAAGCCCAGGAAACCACATGGTCATACTAATCAAATGCAAAGTGGCTCCCTGGTCTGCTGACCTCAGCCTCTCAGAGACCACACAATAGGCTCTTGCACTTGAATAGAATATGCTGATGTTGACTGTTGACTGTACAAAAAGAGCTCCCAGCAGAAGAGACATGTGATCACTGACCCACCCAAGTCTTGGAGGCGGACTCCAACACTCTGAGAACTGAATTGAAAGCAAAATATATATTTTACAGAAACACTGATAACTCTTGGTAACCGGATGACAGAAATGTGAAATGTGGGGAACCTTAAAATGGAAACTTTGCCTACAATTCAAGCCCAAACTCCAATTTGTGTGATGTTCTGGGGCAAAACCCCGCCATTTATTGACACCACAGACACTGTATTTAAGCTAGACAAATGGAAAGTTACTGAGATATGTGTAGTAGGGGGGTGTATATGTGTATCAATTTTAATGAAAAACCAATGTTGCATAACCCACTAAAAAGCGCAAAATATTGCCATTTCTGGATGCAAGCTCTTAGAAACATCAGAGTTTGAACAGAGTATACCTCATGTGATACGTGATGGGTGCATGTAATTTCAAACCACTGTGTATCTATGAAATATGTCTTTAGGTCAAATATAGATTTGTGTGTAATTTGACAGGGGAGTGTCCTTTCTGCAAGCCATTAAATGACATCATTCTGACACACAACCCTGCTCTCCAGTGAGAACGCAAAGAATTCTCCAACCTATCAGAACTCTGAAGGTGTTGGGCCTAGAAAGCTAGCCTCTCCACCCACTTTCAAACCACATAAAAAGGGACCACTGAAATCTAGAGAGGATTTCATTTTCCATTTTCTTGCGGAAAGCTTTGCCGGACCACACAACATCCAGAAGATACCAGTTCCAGACTGACTCCAGCTACATATTCCAGAACCTAGAACTTATACTTTAGAACCTAAATCAGTGTAACGCTCACCTGATTACTGTAGAGGCGCCGGTCTTGACTGGGCGTATACCGTATCTTCAAAGGTGATGTGTAACACACGGCTGGCTCTTTGGGCTGGACCTCTGTGCACTGTATGTCTGACTCGAAGGGTAAGATGTCTTAGGTAAGTGAACGCCGTGCTCTCCATCTGCCTCGGGGCAGGGTGCTGTAACCAGTTTCTTCACTGGATAAGGGGAGCAGGCCTCTTGACTTCAGAGGACTGCTGTCCGTCGTTTACTTCACGAACGGTAAGTTTCGAGTAATTCTAATGTCTTTAAAAGTCTTTAGTAAGGATGTCTCTTGTTTTGCAGGGTTCCGGCGATGGCGGATGACGGGCTGAAGTGAGTTGAAGATGGAGCCCGTGTAATGAATAGAAGCGCCTGGAAGCACGTAAGTAAGCGCTTGTTGCCTGCTTCACGATGCGCTCTAACTGTCTTTTTATTTTGCAGGTACAAGTTCGGAGCGGGTGCAGGGTGCCGGAATACCCACTGGGTTAGATGTGGAAAGGAGTAATGGCACGTGAGTATTAAAGTTCCCCAATGTCTTTAAACGCACCTTGTTTTGTCTTTCAGATGCGGGATGCAGCGCCGAAGGCCTCCGGAGCGTGCGAAGAGTTGGTGAGCTTTTGTCTTTCAGATGCCGGAATGCAGTGCAAGGCGTTGATGACAGCCGATGGACCAGGTAAGTGAAGCGCTGTCACTGAAGACCGTAATGCTAACCTGTTCTTTCTTGTCTTTATAGGTATTGCTGAAGACTGGATTCAGGATGGTAAGCCTTTTTCATTAGGCCCAGGATCAGATGCAGAAGACACGATGAGCGTTCTGCTGCAGAGGATGCAGAATAACGCAAAGCAAGATTCATCCATCGGGTGTGGTTTAAATAGCCTCCTGTAGTGCTTAGGTGTCTCCTTCCACAGCCACGCCTAGGTAAGAAAAGAGTTCCTGCTTTCCAGAAGAGTTCCAGTGTTCTGAACCTAGGGAGTGGCTCCTGCCCCACCCAACAGGAAAAGTAGTTCCAAACAGAAGAGGAACAGAGGCTCAACTGGCAGGCAAGTAAGCAGCATGGTCTGCTGCAGGTAAATCCACCCAAGCATTATGAGCCCGGCGCTTCCAGCTCTGGGACTGGGCATATTTATGAGCCTGGTGCTACTGGCGCCAGGACTGGGTCCAAAAGGTCCCAATTGGGACTGGTTGGCCCTCGGAACCTGGGTTATGGATCTGCTTCCAAGGGAGTTGGGAAAACCCTAACCTTTTGGAAGCAGATATCATGACAGTACCCCCCCTGAAGGCCCCTCCCAAACCAGGCTTCTCCGGGGGTTTTGGCTTGTCAGGAAATGTTCGGTGAAATCTTTTGATTAGGCGAGGAGCGTGGACATATTCAGCAGGTTCCCAGGATCTCTCTTGGGGGCCGTAGCCTTTCCAGTCAATTAGGTAAAATAGTTTAGATTTGGAGATCTTGGAGTCCAGAATGCTTTTGACTTCAAACTTGAGTTCTCCATCAACTAGGATGGGTTTTGGAGATTTAGTTAGTCGGGTTTGAGGTTGCAGGGGTTTTAATAGAGAGACGTGGAAGACCGGATGTATCTTCATGTGCGGGGGCAAGTCCAACTTGACCGCTACTGGGTTTACTATGGTAGTGATGGAATAGGGACCAAGGTATCTTGGGTTGAATGTGCGTGGCCCTTTTAGAGGTAGATATTTGGTGGATAACCAGACTTGATCCCCTACTAGATATTGAGGGGCTTCCTTCCGATGTTGATCTGCTCCTTTCTTGTATTGTTCTTTAGCCTTTTGAAGGTGAGAAACAGCTTCCTTAAAGGCTTGGGTGATTGTAGAATGCAGGTAGTCTACTGCTGGTGTTTCAAGATCTTGGAGGGGATCCAACTCCGAGGTTCGAGGGTGACTGCCGTATAAAAGAAAAAACGGGGTTTTCCCAGTTCCCGAATGGACAGAGTTGTTGTAGGCATATTCGGCTATCCAAAGGATGTATTTCCAAGTTTTTTCAGTTTGTTGCAGCATGCAGCGTAAATACTGTTCCAGAGTTTGATTGGTCCTCTCGGTTTGTCCGTCGGTCTGATGGTGGTGACTGGTCGATAGTCTCACATCAATTTGAGCCGACCGACAGCAACTTCGCCAAAAATGAGAAATAAATTGACTACCTCGATCCGAAATTAGAACCGAAGGAAAACCGTGCAGTCGGACGATGTTTTCGAGAAATTCTCGGGCCAGAGTTGCTGCTGTTGGCAAGCCTTTGAGTGGAATGAAATGCGCCATCTTGGAGAATAAGTCCACGATTACTAGAATCGTATTGTATCCGGAGCATGGAGGTACATCGGTGATGAAGTCCATAGAAAGCGTATGCCAAGGGCGAGGTGGGATGTCAATAGGGTGTAAGAGGCCTGCTGGTCTTTCCTTTTGACTCTTGTTTTGGGCGCATACTCCACAGGACATTATAAAGTCTCTGATATCTTTTTTCCAAGACGGCCACCAGAAGTAGCGCTTGATCTTTTCTAAGGTCTTGGCCATACCGGGATGTCCTTCCATTAAAGAATCGTGATAACAAGAGATTACTTTTTTCTGTAAATCTGTGCTGGGCAGGTATAATCGTTCTTGGAAATACAATAAGTTGTCCTTTACTGCAAAGTCCTTTCCCTGCAGATGCAAATTCTGTATGTCTGCTGGAGTTACAAGTTGCCTGGCTTTATCCTTAACTTCCTCTATGGATTGTGCGGCGATTACACCCAGAATTCTTTGTTCGGGAATGATTGGTACAGGTTTAGGGTTGATCAAGTGTTCTTCCACTCCCATCCGAGAAAGGGCATCAGCTTTACCGTTTTTTGTACCAGGTCGATAGGTAATTATGAAGTCAAACTCGGCAAAGAATAATGCCCAACGGAGTTGTCTAGAGGATTGGGCTTTTGCGGTTTTCAAATATTGCAGGTTTCGGTGATCCGTAATCACAGTAACGGTGTGTCGGGCCCCCAGCAGATAATGCCGCCAAGCCTTAAAGGCAGACTTGATAGCCAGAAGTTCCTTGTCAGTAATCGTGTAATTGATTTCAGGAGGCGAGAATTTGCGGGACCAAAATGCCACGGGATGCAACTGATTGGTTACCGGGTCCTTTTGTGATAGAACTGCCCCCATGGCAAGGCTTGAAGCATCAGTTTCCACGATGTAGGGGAGTTCGGGGCGAGGGTGTTTTAAGATTGGTGCAGAGATAAATCTAGTCTTCAAATCCTGGAAAGCTTGTTCCGCCTCGGTAGACCATTCAAAACGTTTGTTTTTCTTTCACAAGGCAGTGATGGGCTGGACTATCCGAGAAAATTCGGGGATAAACCTGCGGTAAAAGTTAGCGAAGCCTAACATGCTTTGCACACCTTTTACGGAGGATGGTGATGGCCATTTGAGAACTGCATCGACCTTCTTTGAATCCATACGCACTCCGCTAGGTGATAATATGAATCCCAAGAATTCAACTTCAGTCACGTTGAAAACACATTTTTCCAACTTAGCGAAAAGTTTGTGGTGACGCAATCTTTCGAGGACCATTTTCACGTGTTTCCGATGTTCAGATTCCGATGAAGAATAAACGAGGATGTCGTCAATGTAAACAACAACACACACATCTATGAGCTCTCTGAGGACATCGTTCATAAAATATTGAAAGGCGGCCGGGGCATTGCAAAGTCCGAAGGGCATGACCTGATATTCAAATAGCCCATATTTGGTGCGGAAGGCCGTCTTCCATTCATCGCCCTTTTTACTCGTACCAAGTGGTAGGCTCCTCTAAGATCCAGCTTTGTATATATGCATGCTTTTCTGACTTGGTCCAGGAGTTCAGGGATCAAAGGTAACGGATATCTATTCTTGACGGTGATCTGGTTCAGGGAGCGATAATCTATACAAGTTCTAAGGTCTCCTTCCTTTTTTGGAACGAAGAACAAAGCTGAAGAAGCAGGGGACTTGGAAGGACGAATAAACCCATTTGCCAGGTATTGATCCAGGTATTGTCGAAAGTGAAGGTTCTCAGGCTCGGTGAGGGCATAAATTCTACTACAAGGAGGAGTAGATCCAGGTATCAAGTCTATCTGGCAGTCATAAGACCTATGAGGAGGTAGAGAGTTAGCCTGATCCTTCCGGAAAACATCTTGGTATTCTAGGTATTCGGGAGGTAACTGGGGAGTCTCTGAAGAAATTGCTGCCAGTGCAACACCAGGTGGAGGGTGACAAGTACAGACCCATTCTGGAAACTGGACCTTTCTTGCTCGCCAATCGATCAGAGGATTGTGTTTCTCTAACCAAGGTATTCCTAGAATAATCTGAAACTGAGGAGCTTTGATCACATCGAACACGATCTTCTCATGGTGTCCATCTTGACTTACTAGCGTCACTTCTTGAGTGGTATGCGTTACTGGTCCGGAGGCTATCTCTGTTCCATCCACCGTAGTAATGACGTCCTTTACAGCCTTGGGACAAAGAGTTAGATTCATCCTCAAAACCATTTCATGATCCACATAATTGCCGATGGCACCGCTGTGACGTAAGCTTCAATTGCATGTAATCAATCCGGATTATCAGGGCTAATGAGGACCATAGGTATCACGAAATGCGAGGTCACGGAACTGGTTTTCACGCTCGACAAGAGGACCTCTATTCTTGTCGGGCGAGGTCGTTTCCCTGCTCAGAGTTTGTAACTTTGGTAACTGCAGCTCCTACTGCCTTCTTGGCAGGTTTCACCGGACAGTCTCGAAGAAAGTGCCCTGGGTTTCCGCAATAGAGGCATAATTGCAACTGTTTTCTCCTTTCCCGCTCCTTTTGTGTTAGAGGACCTTTCAGGCCCCCTATTTGCATGGGTTCCCCGGAGTCTACTCCTTTGGAAGGAGTTGGCGGTTTGGAAAATACTCGAGCATCAAACTTAGAACGATCGGCCTTCCTGTTCTGCAGTCTGTGATCTATTTGAACGACTAAGTCTATATAGTCCGAACAATTTTGTGGGGGATTCACTACTTGGGCTAACACATCTTTGAGCTCTCCACGTAGACCTCTATAAAACAGCGTAATCCTTTTGTCCTCAGGCCATTGAGTTTCCACTATCAGTCTGTTGAAAGACGCAATATAAGCCAAAAGGTCTTGATTACCTTGTCGCAACGAAAGAAGCTCATTGTCCAAGGCCTGCCCCTGTGAATGTCTTGCGAACAGTTTTTCCATACTGAGCTGAAAAGCTTGAAAATCATGGAGGACCGGATCATCTTGATTTACTAGAGGGATCGACCAGTCTGCCGCATTGCCACTAAGGTACGAAAGCACGAAAGCTACTTTAGCTTGATCAGTTGGAAAGGCTGCTGGCCGGCATAAGAAATGCAACCGGCACTGATTGATAAATACTGCAAACCTCTTTGGGTCACCAGAAAATCGTTTGGGCGGAGCCAGAGGTACATTCCCAGGTAGGTTGATCTGCACTGGATTCATAGAGGATGTAGAAGGAAGATTTCCCCCAGATACGGGTAACGGGGTCTGTCCGGCTTGTGACTGTAGCAATTGTCTAGCGAGATCATCTGTTCGCTCCTTGGAAATAATCAGTTCCCTTCTTAGAGCGTTCGTTTCCTGACGGGCTGCATGCACTTCCGCCCTTAGTTCCCCAAGTAACTGGGCTATCTGGTCGGTATCCGAGGTTTCCATAGCGCCTGGACGGGAGTTTTGCGGTAGGCTTTGCGTTCTGTAACGCTCACCTGATTCCCGTAGAGGCGCCGGTCTTGACTGGGCGTATACCGTATCTTCAAAGGTGATGTGTAACACACGGCAGCTCTTTGGGCTGGACCTCTGTGCACTGTATGTCTGACTTGAAGGGTAAGATGTCTGCAGATAGAAAATATGGGATTAATGAACTGGGTTATTGAATGTCTCTCTCTTCTTCCCTTTCTCTTCTCCTGTAGAACCCCAAAGGTTAACGCTCTCACCTTAGGTAAGTGAACGCCGTGCTCTCCATCTGCCTCGGGGCAGGGTGCTGTAACCAGTTTCTTCACTGGATAAGGGGAGCAGGCCTCTTGACTTCAGAGGACTGCTGTCCGTCGTTTACTGCACGAACGGTAAGTTTCGAGTAATTCTAATGTCTTTAAAAGTCTTTAGTAATGATGTCTCTTGTTTTTCAGGGTTCCGGCGATGGCGGATGACGGGCTGAAGTGAGTTGAAGATGGAGCCCGTGTGATGAATAGAAGCACCTGGAAGCACGTAAGTAAGCGCTTGTTGCCTGCTTCACGATGCGCTCTAACTGTTTTTTATTTTGCAGGTACAAGTTCGGAGCGGCTGCAGGGTGCCGGAATACCCACTGGGTTAGATGTGGAAAGGAGTAATGGCACGTGAGTATTAAAGTTCCCCAATGTCTTTAAACGCACCTTGTTTTGTCTTTCAGATGCGGGATGCAGCGCCGAAGGCCTCCGGAGCGTGCGAAGAGTTGGTAAGCTTTTGTCTTTCAGATGCCGGAATGCAGTGCGAAGACCTCCGGAGCGCACGAAGAGTAGGTAAGCATTTGTCTTTCAGATGCCGGAATGCAGCGCGAGGCGTTGGTGACAGCCGATGGACCAAGTAAGAGAAGCGCTGTCACTGAAGACCGTAATGCTAACCTGTTCTTTCTTGTCTTTATAGGTGTTGCTGAAGACTGGATTCAGGATGGTAAGCCTTTTTCCTTAGGCCCAGGATCAGATGCAGAAGACACGATGAGCGTTCTGCTGCAGAGGATGCAGAATAACGCAAAGCAAGATTCATCCATCGGGTGTGGTTTAAATAGCCTCCTGTAGTGCTTAGATGGATCCTTCCACAGCCACGCCTAGGTAAGAAAAGAGTTCCTGCTTTCCAGAAGAGTTCCAGTGTTCTGAATCTAGGGAGTGGCTCCTGCCCCACCCAACAAGAAAAGTAGTTCCAAACAGAAGAGGATCAGAGACTCAACTGGCAGGCAAGTAAGCAGCATGGTCTGCTGCAGGTAAGTCCACCCAAGCATTATGAGCCCGGCGCTTCCAGCGCTGGGACTGGGCATATTTATGAGCCTGGTGCCACTGGCGCCAGGACTGGGTCCAAAAGGTCCCAATTGGGACTGGTTGGCACTCGGAACCTGGGTTATGGATCTGCTTCCAAGGGAGTTGGGAAAACCCTGACCTTTTGGAAGTAGAGATCATGACAGTACCCCCCCTCAAGGCCCCTCCCAAACCGGGCTTCTCCGGGGGTTTTGGCTTGTCAGGAAATGTTCGGTGAAATCTTTTGATTAGGTGAGGAGCGTGGACATATTCAGCAGGTTCCCAGGATCTCTCTTGGGGGCCGTAGCCTTTCCAGTCAATTAGGTAGAATAGTTTAGATTTGGAGATCTTGGAGTCCAGAATGCTTTTGACTTCAAACTCGAGTTCTCCATCAACTAGGATAGGTTTTGGAGATTTGGTTAGTCGGGTTTGAGGTTGCACGGGTTTTAATAGAGAGACGTGGAAGACCGGATGTATCTTCATGTGCGGGGGCAAGTCCAACTTGACCGCTACTGGGTTTACTATGGTAGTGATGGAATAGGGACCAAGGTATCTTGGGTTGAATGTGCGTGGCCCTTTTAGAGGTAGATATTTGGTGGATAACCAGACTTGATCCCCTACTTGATATTGAGGGGCTTCCTTCCGATGTTGATCTGCTCCTTTCTTGTATTGTTCTTTAGCCCTTTGAAGGTGAGAAACAGCTTCCTTAAAAGCTTGGGTGATTGTAGAATGCAGGTAGTCTACTGCTGGTGTTTCAAGATCTTGGAGGGGATCCAACTCCGAGGTTCGAGGGTGACTGCCGTACAAAAGAAAAAACAGGGTTTTCCCAGTTCCCGAATGGACAGAGTTATTGTAGGCATATTCGGCTATCCAAAGGATGTCTTTCCAAGTTTTTTCAGTTTGTTGCAGCATGCAGCGTAAATACTGTTCCAGAGTTTGATTGGTCCTCTCGGTTTGTCCGTCGGTCTGAGGGTGGTGACTGGTCGATAGTCTCACATCAATTTGAGCCGACCGACAGCAACTTCGCCAAAAATGAGAAATAAATTGACTACCTCGATCCGAAATTAGAACCGAAGGAAAACCGTGCAGTCGGACGATGTTTTCGAGAAATTCTCGGGCCAGAGTTGCTGCTGTTGGCAAGCCTTTGAGTGGAATGAAATGCGCCATCTTGGAGAATAAGTCCACGATTACTAGAATCGTATTGTATCCGGAGCATGGAGGTAGATCGGTGATGAAGTCCATAGAAAGCGTATGCCAAGGGCGAGGTGGGATGTCAATAGGGCGTAAGAGGCCTGCTGGTCTTTCCTTTTGACTCTTGTTTTGGGCGCATACTCCAAAGGACATTATAAAGTCTCTGATATCTTTTTTCCAAGACGGCCACCAGAAGTAGCGCTTGATCTTTTCTGAGGTCTTGGCCATACCGGGATGTCCTTCCATTAAAGAATCGTGATAACAAGAGATTACTTTTTTCTGTAAATCTGTGCTGGGTAGGTATAATCGTTCTTGGAAATACAATAAGTTGTCCTTTACTGCAAAGTCCTTTCCCTGCAGATGCCAATTCTGTATGTCTGCTGGAGTTACAAGTTGCCTGGCTTTATCCTTAAGTTCCTCTATGGATTCTGTGGCGATTACACCCAGAATTCTTTGTTCGGGAATGATTGGTACAGGTTTAGGGTTGATCAAGTGTTCTTCCACTCCCATCCGAGAAAGGGCATCAGCTTTACCGTTTTTTGTACCAGGTCGATAGGTAATTATGAAGTCAAACTCGGCAAAGAATAATGCCGAACGGAGTTGTCTAGAGGATTGGGCTTTTGCGGTTTTCAAATATTGCAGGTTTCGGTGATCCGTAATCACAGTAACGGTGTGTCGGGCCCCCAGCAGATAATGCCGCCAAGCCTAAAAGGCAGACTTGATAGCCAGAAGTTCCTTGTCAGTAATCGTGTAATTGATTTCAGGAGGCGAGAATTTGCGGGACCAAAATGCCACGGGATGCAACTGATTGGTTACCGGGTCCTTTTGTGATAGAACTGCCCCCATGGCAAGGCTTGAAGCATCAGTTTCCACGATGTAGGGGAGTTCGGGGCGAGGGTGTTTTAAGATTGGTGCAGAGATAAATTTAGTCTTCAAATCCTGGAAAGCTTGTTCCGCCTCGGTAGACCTTTCAAAATGTTTGTTTTTCTTTAACAAGGCAGTGATGGGCTGGACTATTCGAGAGAATTCGGGGATAAACCTGCGGTAAAAGTTAGCGAAGCCTAACATGCTTTGCACACCTTTTACGGAGGATGGTGATGGCCATTTGAGAACTGCATCGACCTTCTTTGAATCCATACGCACTCCGCCAGGTGATAATATGAATCCCAAGAATTCAACTTCAGTCACGTTGAAAACACATTTTTCCAACTTAGCGAAAAGTTTGTGTTGACGCAATCTTTCGAGGACCATTTTTACGTGTTTCCGATGTTCAGATTCCGATGAAGAATAAACGAGGATGTCGTCAATGTAAACAACAACACACACATCTATGAGCTCTCTGAGGACATCGTTCATAAAATATTGAAAGGCGGCCGGGGCATTACAAAGTCCGAAGGGCATGACCTGATATTCAAATAGCCCATACTTGGTGCGGAAGGCCGTCTTCCATTCATCGCCCTCTTTTACTCGTACCAAGTAGTAAGCTCCTCTAAGATCCAGCTTTGTATATATGCATGCTTTTCTGACTTGGTCCAGGAGTTCAGGGATCAAAGGTAACGGGTATCTATTCTTAACGGTGATCTGGTTCAGGGATCGATAATCTATACAAGTTCTAAGGTCTCCTTCCTTTTTTGGAACGAAGAACAAAGCTGAAGAAGCAGGGGACTTGGAAGGACGAATAAACCCATTTGCCAGGTATTGATCCAGGTATTGGCGAAGGTGAAGGTTCTCAGGCTCGGTGAGGGCATAAATTCTACTACAAGGAGGAGTAGATCCAGGTATCAGGTCGATCTGGCAGTCATAAGACCTATGAGGAGGTAGAGAGTTAGCCTGATCCTTCCGGAAAACATCTTGGTATTCTAGGTATTCGGGAGGTAACTGCGGAGTCTCTGAAGAAATTGCTGCCAGTGCAACACCAGGTGGAGGGTGACAAGTAGAGACACATTCTGGAAACTGGACCGTTCTTGCTCGCCAATCGATCAGAGGATTGTGTTTCTCTAACCAAGGTATTCCTAGAATAATCTGAAACTGAGGGGCCTTGATCACATCGAACACGATCTTCTCATGGTGTCCATCTTGACTTACTAGCGTCACTTCTTGAGTGGTATGCGTTACTGGCCCGGAGGCTATCTCCGTACCATCCACCGTAGTAATGACGTCCTTTACAGCCTTGGGACAAAGTTAGATTCATCCTCAAAACCATTTCATGATCCACATAATTGCCGATGGCACCGCTGTCGACATAAGCTTCAATTGCATGTAATCGATCGGGATTATCAGGGCTAATGAGGACCATAGGTATCACGAAATGCGAGGTCACGGAACTGGTTTTCACGCTCGGCAAGAGGACCTCTATTCTTGTCGGGCGAGGTCGTTTCCCTGCTCAGAGTTTGTAACTTTGGTAACTGCAGCTCCTATTGCCTTCTTGGCAGGTTTCACCGGACAGTCTCGAAGAAAGTGCCCTGAGTTTCCGCAATAGAGGCATAATTGCAACTGTTTTCTCCTTTCCCGCTCCTTTTGTGTTAGAGGACCTTTCAGACCCCCTATTTGCATGGGTTCCCCGGAGTCTACTCCTTTGGAAGGAGTTGGCGGTTTGGAAAATACTCGAGCATCAAACTTGGACTGATCGGCCTTCCTGTTCTGCAATCTGTGATCTATTTGAACGACTAATTCTATATAGTCCGAACAATCTTGTGGGGGATTCACTACTTGGGCTAACACATCTTTGAGCTCTCTGCGTAGACCTCTATAAAACAGCGTAATCCTTTTGTCCTCAGGCCAGTGAGTTTCCACTACCAGTCTGTTGAAAGACGCAATATAAGCCAAAAGGTCTTGATTACCTTGTCGCAACGAAAGAAGCTCATTGTCCAAGGCCTGCCCCTGTGAATGTCTTGCGAACAGTTTTTCCATACTGAGCTGAAAAGCTTGAAAATCATGGAGGACCGGATCATCTTGATTTACTAGAGGGATCGACCAGTCTGCCGCATTGCCACTAAGGTACGAAAGCACGAAAGCTACTTTAGCTTGATCAGTTGGAAAGGCTGCTGGCCGGCATAAGAAATGCAACCGGCACTGATTGATAAATACTGCAAACCTCTTTGGGTCACCAGAAAATCGTTCGGGCGGAGCCAGAGGTACATTCCCAGGTAGGTTGATCTGCACTGGATTCATAGAGGATGTAGAAGGAAGATTTCCCCCAGATGAGGATAACGGGGTCTGTCCGGCTTGTGACTGTAGCAATTGTCTAGCGAGATCATCTGTTCGCTCCTTGGAAATAATCAGTTCCCTTCTTAGAGCGTTCGTTTCCTGACGGGCTGCATGCACTTCTGCCCTTAGTTCCCCAAGTAACTGGGCTAGCTGGTCGGTATCCGAGGTTTCCATAGCGCCTGGACGGGAGTTTTGTGGTTGGCTTTGCGTTCTGTAACGCTCACCTGATTCCCGTAGAGGCACCGGTCTTGACTGGGCGTATACCGTATCTTCAAAGGTGATGTGTAACACACGGCTGGCTCTTTGGGCTGGACCTCTGTGCACTGTATGTCTGGCTCGAAGGGTAAGATGTCTGCAGATAGAAAATGTCTTAGGTAAGTGAACGCCGTGCTCTCCATCTGCCTCGAGGCAGGGTGCTGTAACCAGTTTCTTCACTGGATAAGGGGAGCAGGCCTCTTGACTTCAGAGGACTGCTGTCCGTCGTTTACTGCACGAACGGTAAGTTTCGAGTAATTCTAATGTCTTTAAAGTCTTTAGTAATGATGTCTCTTGTTTTGCAGGGTTCCGGCGATGGCGGATGGCGGGCTGAAGTGAGTTGAAGATGGAGCCCGTGTGATGAATAGACCGCCTGGAAGCACGTAAGTAAGCGCTTGTTGCCTGCTTCACGATGCGCTCTAACTGTCTTTTTATTTTGCAGGTACAAGTTCGGGGCGGCTGCAGGGTGCCGGAATACCCACTGGGTTAGATGTGGAAAGGAGTAATGGCACGTGAGTATTAAAGTTCCCCAATGTCTTTAAACGCACCTTGTTTTGTCTTTCAGATGCGGGATGCAGCGCCGAAGGCCTCCGGAGCGTGCGAAGAGTTGGTAAGCTTTTGTCTTTCAGATGCCGGAATGCAGTGTGAAGACCTCCGGAGCGCACGAAGAGTAGGTAAGCCTTTGTCTTTCAGATGCCGGAATGCAGCGCGAGGCGTTGGTGACAGCCGATGGACCAGGTAAGTGAAGAGCTGTCACTGAAGACCGTAATGCTAACCTGTTCTTTCTTGTCTTTATAGGCGTTGCTGAAGACTGGATTCAGAATGGTAAGCCTTTTTCCTTAGGCCCAGGATCAGATGCAGAAGACACGATGAGCGTTCTGCTGCTGAGGATGCAGAATAATGCAAAGCAAGATTCATCCATCGGGTGTGGTTTAAATAGCCTCCTGTAGTGCTTAGGTCCCTCCTTCCACAGCCACGCCTAAGAAAAGAGTTCCTGCTTTCCAGAAGAGTTCCAGTGTTCTGAATCTAGGGAGTGGCTCCTGCCCAACCCAACAGGAAAAGTAGTTCCAAACAGAAGAGGATCAGAGACTCAACTGGCAGGCAAATAAGCAGCATGGTCTGCTGCAGGTAAGTCCACCCAAGCATTATGAGCCCGGCGCTTCCAGCGCTGGGACTGGGCATATTTATGAGCCTGGTGCCACTGGCGCCAGGACTGGGTCCAAAAGGTCCCAATTGGGACTGGTTGGCACTCGGAACCTGGGTTATGGATCTGCTTCCAAGGGAGTTGGGAAAACCCTGACCTTTTGGAAGCAGAGATCATGACAGTACCCCCTCAAGGCCCCTCCCAAACCGGGCTTCTCCGGGGGTTTTGGCTTGTCAGGAAATGTTCGGTGAAATCTTTTGATTAGGCGAGGAGCGTGGACATATTCAGCAGGTTCCCAGGATCTCTCTTGGGGGCCGTAGCCTTTCCAGTCAATTAGGTAGAATAGTTTAGATTTGGAGATCTTGGAGTCCAGAATGCTTTTGACTTCAAACTCGAGTTCTCCATCAACTAGGATAGGTTTTGGAGATTTGGTTAGTCGGGTTTGAGGTTGCACGGGTTTTAATAGAGAGACGTGGAAGACCGGATGTATCTTCATGTGCGGGGGCAAGTCCAACTTGACCGCTACTGGGTTTACTATGGTAGTGATGGAATAGGGACCAAGGTATCTTGGGTTGAATGTGCGTGGCCCTTTTAGAGGTAGATATTTGGTGGATAACCAGACTTGATCCCCTACTTGATATTGAGGGGCTTCCTTCCGATGTTGATCTGCTCCTTTCTTGTATTGTTCTTTAGCCCTTTGAAGGTGAGAAACAGCTTCCTTAAAGGCTTGGGTGATTGTAGAATGCAGGTAGTCTACTGCTGGTGTTTCAAGATCTTGGAGGGGATCCAACTCCGAGGTTCGAGGGTGACTGCCGTACAAAAGAAAAAACGGGGTTTTCCCAGTTCCCGAATGGACAGAGTTATTGTAGGCATATTCGGCTATCCAAAGGATGTCTTTCCAAGTTTTTTCAGTTTGTTGCAGCATGCAGCGTATATACTGTTCCAGAGTTTGATTGGTCCTCTCGGTTTGTCCGTCGGTCTGAGGGTGGTGACTGGTCGATAGTCTCACATCAATTTGAGCCGACCAACAGAAACTTCGCCAAAAATGAGAAATAAATTGACTACCTCGATCCGAAATTAGAACCGAAGGAAAACCGTGCAGTCGGACGATGTTTTCGAGAAATTCTCGGGCCAGAGTTGCTGCTGTTGGCAAGCCTTTGAGCGGAATGAAATGCGCCAATTTGGAGAATAAGTCCACGATTACTAGAATCGTATTGTATCCGGAGCATGGAGGTAGATCGGTGATGAAGTCCATAGAAAGCCTATGCCAAGGGCGAGGTGGGATGTCAATAGGGCGTAAGAGGCCTGCTCGTCTTTCCTTTTGACTCTTGTTTTGGGCGCATACTCCACAGGACATTATAAAGTCTCTGATATCTTTTTTCCAAGACGGCCACCATAAGTAGCGCTTGATCTTTTCTGAGGTCTTGGCCATACCGGGATGTCCTTCCATTAAAGAATCGTGATAACAAGAGATTACTTTTTTCTGTAAATCTGTGCTGGGTAGGTATAATCGTTCTTGGAAATACAATAAGTTGTCCTTTACTGCAAAGTCCTTTCCCTGCAGATGCCAATTCTGTATGTCTGCTGGAGTTAAAAGTTGCCTGGCTTTATCCTTAACTTCCTCTATGGATTCTGTGGCGATTACACCCAGAATTCTTTGTTCGGGAATGATTGGTACAGGTTTAGGGTTGATCAAGTGTTCTTCCACTCCCATCCGAGAAAGGGCATCAGCTTTACCGTTTTTTGTACCAGGTCGATAGGTAATTATGAATTCAAACTCGGCAAAGAATAATGCCCAACGGAGTTGTCTAGAGGATTGGGCTTTTGCGGTTTTCAAATATTGCAGGTTTCGGTGATCCGTAATCACAGTAACGGTGTGTCGGGCCCCCAGCAGATAATGCCGCCAAGCCTTAAAGGCAGACTTGATAGCCAGAAGTTCCTTGTCAGTAATCGTGTAATTGATTTCAGGAGGCGAGAATTTGCGGGACCAAAATGCCACGGGATGCAACTGATTGGTTACCGGGTCCTTTTGTGATAGAACTGCCCCCATGGCAAGGCTTGAAGCATCAGTTTCCACGATGTAGGGAAGTTCGGGGCGAGGGTGTTTTAAGATTGGTGCCGAGATAAATTTAGTCTTCAAATCCTGGAAAGCTTGTTCCGCCTCGGTAGACCATTCAAAACGTTTGTTTTTCTTTAACAAGGCAGTGATGGGCTGGACTATTCGAGAGAATTCGGGGATAAACCTGCGGTAAAAGTTAGCGAAGCCTAACATGCTTTGCACACCTTTTACGGAGGATGGTGATGGCCATTTGAGGACTGCATCGACCTTCTTTGAATCCATACGCACTCCGCCAGGTGATAATATGAATCCCAAGAATTCAACTTCAGTCACGTTGAAAACACATTTTTCCAACTTAGCGAAAAGTTTGTGTTGACGCAATCTTTCGAGGACCATTTTCACGTGTTTCCGATGTTCAGATTCCGATGAAGAATAAACGAGGATGTCGTCAATGTAAACAACAACACACACATTTATGAGCTCTCTGAGGACATCGTTCATAAAATATTGAAAGGCGGCCGGGGCATTACAAAGTCCGAAGGGCATGACCTGATATTCAAATAGCCCATACTTGGTGCGGAAGGCCGTCTTCCATTCATCGCCCTCTTTTCGATCTGGCAGTCATAAGACCTATGAGGAGGTGGAGAGTTAGCCTGATCCTTCCGGAAAACATCTTGGTATTCTAGGTATTCGGGAGGTAACTGCGGAGTCTCTGAAGAAATTGCTGCCAGTGCAACACCAGGTGGAGGGTTACAAGTAGAGACACATTCTGGAAACTGGACCGTTCTTGCTCGCCAATCGATCAGAGGATTGTGTTTCTCTAACCAAGGTATTCCTAGAATAATCTGAAACTGAGGGGCCTTGATCACATCGAACACGATCTTCTCATGGTGTCCATCTTGACTTACTAGCGTCACTTCTTGAGTGGTATGCGTTACTGGCCCGGGGGCTATCTCCGTACCATCCACCGTAGTAATGACGTCCTTTACAGCCCTGGGACAAAGAGTTAGATTCATCCTCAAAACCATTTCATGATCCACATAATTGCCGATGGCACCGCTGTCGACGTAAGCTTCAATTGCATGTAATCGATCCGGATTATCAGGGCTGATGAGGACCATAGGTATCACGAAATGCGAGGTCACGGAACTGGTTTTCACGCTCGACAAGAGGACCTCTATTCTTGTTGGGCGAGGTCGTTTCCCTGCTCAGAGTTTGTAACTTTGGTAACTACAGCTCCTACTGCCTTCTTGGCAGGTTTCACCGGACAGTCTCGAAGAAAGTGCCCTGAGTTTCCGCAATAGAGGCATAATTGCAACTGTTTTCTCCTTTCCCGCTCCTTTTGTGTTAGAGGACCTTTCAGACCCCCTATTTGCATGGGTTCCCCGGAGTCTACTCCTTTGGAAGGAGTTGGCGGTTTGGAAAATACTCGAGCATCAAACTTGGAACGATCGGCCTTCCTGTTCTGCAGTCTGTGATCTATTTGAACGACTAAGTCTATATAGTCCGAGCAATCTGGTGGGGGATTCACTACTTGGGCTAACACTTCTTTGAGCTCTCCGCGTAGACCTCTATAAAACAGCGTAATCCTTTTGTCCTCAGGCCAGTGAGTTTCCACTATCAGTCTGTTGAAAGACTCAATATAAGCCAAAAGGTCTTGATTACCTTGTCGCAACGAAAGAAGCTCATTGTCCAAGGCCTGCCCCTGTGAATGTCTTGCGAACAGTTTTTCCATACTGAGCTGAAAAGCTTGAAAATCATGGAGGACCGGATCATCTTGATTTACTAGAGGGATCGACCAGTCTGCCGCATTGCCACTAAGGTACGAAAGCACGAAAGCTACTTTAGCTTGATCAGTTGGAAAGGCTGCTGGCCGGCATAAGAAATGCAACCGGCACTGATTGATAAATACTGCAAACCTCTTTGGGTCACCAGAAAATCGTTCGGGCGGAGCCAGAGGTACATTCCCAGGTAGGTTGATCTGCACTGGATTCATAGAGGATGTAGAAGGAAGATTTCCCCCAGATGCGGGTAACGGGGTCTGTCCGGCTTGTGACTGTAGCAATTGTCTAGCGATATCATCTGTTCGCTCCTTGGAAATAATCAGTTCCCTTCTTAGAGCTTTCGTTTCCTGACGGGCTGCATGCACTTCTGCCCTTAGTTCCCCAAGTAACTGGGCTAGCTGGTCGGTATCCGAGGTTTCCATAGCGCCTGGACGGGAGTTTTGTGGTAGGCTTTGCGTTCTGTAACGCTCACCTGATTCCCGTAGAGGCGCCGGTCTTGACTGGGCGTATACCGTATCTTCAAAGGTGATGTGTAACACACGGCTGGCTCTTTGGGCTGGACCTCTGTGCACTGTATGACTGGCTCGAAGGATAAGATGTCTGCAGATAGAAAATGTGGGATTAATGAACTGGGTTATTGAATGTCTCTCTCTTCTTCCCTTTCTCTTCTCCTGTAGAACCCCAAAGGTTAACGCTCTCACCTTAGGTAAGTGAACGCCGTGCTCTCCATCTGCCTCGAGGCAGGGTGCTGTAACCAGTTTCTTCACTGGATAAGGGGAGCAGGCCTCTTGACTTCAGAGGACTGCTGTCCGTCGTTTACTGCACGAACGGTAAGTTTCGAGTAATTCTAATGTCTTTAAAGTCTTTAGTAATGATGTCTCTTGTTTTGCAGGGTTCCGGCGATGGCGGATGGCGGGCTGAAGTGAGTTGAAGATGGAGCCCGTGTGATGAATAGAAGCGCCTGGAAGCACGTAAGTAAGCGCTTGTTGCCTGCTTCACGATGCGCTCTAATTGTCTTTTTATTTTGCAGGTACAAATTCGGGGCGGCTGCAGGGTGCCGGAATACCCACTGGGTTAGATGTGGAAAGGAGTAATGGCACGTGAGTATTAAAGTTCCCCAATTTCTTTAAACGCACCTTGTTTTGTCTTTCAGATGTGGGATGCAGCGCCGAAGGCCTCCGGAGCGTGCGAAGAGTTGGTAAGCTTTTGTCTTTCAGATGCCGGAATGCAGTGTGAAGACCTCCGGAGCGCACGAAGAGTAGGTAAGCCTTTGTCTTTCAGATGCCGGAATGCAGCGCGAGGCGTTGGTGGCAGCCAATGGACCAGGTAAGTGAAGAGCTGTCACTGAAGACCGTAATGCTAACCTGTTCTTTCTTGTCTTTATAGGTGTTGCTGAAGACTAGATTCAGAATGGTAAGCCTTTTTCCTTAGGCCCAGGATCAGATGCAGAAGACACGATGAGCGTTCTGCTGCTGAGAATGCAGAATAACGCAAAGCAAGATTCATCCATCGGATGTGGTTTAAATAGCCTCCTGTAGTGCTTAGGTGTCTCCTTCCACAGCCACGCCTAGGTAAGAAAAGAGTTCCTGCTTTCCAGAAGAGTTCCAGTGTTCTGAATCTAGGGAGTGGCTCCTGCCCCACCCAACAGGAAAAGTAGTTCCAAACAGAAAAGGATCAGAGACTCAACTGGCAGGCAAGTAAGCAGCATGGTCTGCTGCAGGTAAGTCCACCCAAGCATTATGAGCCCGGCGCTTCCAGCGCTGGGACTGGGCATATTTATGAGCCTGGTGCCACTTGCGTCAGGACTGGGTCCAAAAGGTCCCAATTGGGACTGGTTGGCACTCGGAACCTGGGTTATGGATCTGCTTCCAAGGGAGTTGGGAAAACCCTGACCTTTTGGAAGCAGAGATCATGACAATCAGAGGCCTAAAACCACAAGCTGAGTTCTCTGCCGCAGGCCTCAAATCATTGCAAGCTACTCACAGCCGGGCGAGCTGCTTGAATCCCTTGCCAAGACCTTTTGCCAGGACCAGTGCAGAGATCCAGGAGCCGTGCAGAGACCGCTGTATCCGGACAGACCAGACCAGAGATCCAGAGTGACCCAGACCGCTGTGAGCAGAACGAGAGAGCTGACCCAGATCACTGTGAAGTGCCGAGACCAGAACCGGAGTCCAGTCCAAAACCTGACCAGATCCGTGGCAAGGCCTATTTCAAAAATATATTGTGAGCACCTAGCAGAACTGTGCAGAACCAATCTCTTAGTTAAAATAATCTAATCCAAACTATTTTAATCTAACCATAACTGCCTCCTAGAAGTTGTCACTTGTCATTTTGTAAAGCTGCATCACTGTCATTTGTCAATTCTGCAGCTGCAAAGCTGTCACCTGTCATTTTGAGTTTACTTAAAATCTGAAAAACTACCTTTATTTAATCGTCCGTATCTCTGGAACTGTTTGGACTACGAACTTGGTTTAACTTTCTTCTGAAAGCTTAGAATCTAAGCTTCCCAACATGCCTAGAACCGACTTCCTACTCTTTATACTTTTTCCGCAATCACGATTCACGCACTCGCGAATTTTGCCGCGATTTGCGATTTTGCCCGATTTCTTTACTTGTAAAAAGATAGCTGCTTTTGCCTGAACTGCTAAAATTCGTTTGCATCTTAAGAACCATCCCTGAATCATTGCTAAAGTGAGCCTGAACTCATCCCAAGTAGCTACCACTCCCCCTGAACCTCCTAAAGGGAATTAAAAGCATTTTCAGCATATTTTTCATCCATTGCCATCACATTTAAAAAGCATTTTGGGCCTGTGTTTTAAAACTCATACCGGTTTTCTCTAAGCTTGCTGGGGGGAACTGAATTTCATATTGTATTTGATTGCATTCCTGAGAACTGTGTGCTCCTCTTTCCATCTACTTCCATGTCTTACATTACATAGGGGAGGGGGGTGAATTGCCAGAGAAAAAGTGATTATTTTATCTTTTGCTAAAATCATATCAAATATTTCTGTACTGCATTTTATTCCTCATTGCTTTTCCCTTGAAATCATAAAAGTAGTTTTGCTACTTTATCCATCCTATACTAACTCCTCATTGATTGTAAAGAAGTGTGCTAGTGCCAGATTACCCATTGTTGATCAACATCATATGTCTAAGTGTACTATCAGATATTAATTTATTATAAAGTGTGATATATATATATATATTGTTTAAATTCTTAAATAAACCTTTTAAACTTGCAAAACAGAACTACTTCTGGCTCAGCGGGGTCAGGGGGATTCTAAGAGAGGGGTGTTATATAGGGGTAGTCATCCAGAACTCATGAACTGGACATAAAGATATATCAATAAGGGTTTCCATTCAGTATCCCAGACTAGGCATTGACTTAGCTGTAGTGTTGAATTGAATCCAGCTGGCCTTCTGCAACCATTGGAAATTCCTCCCGCACCATGGCACACACTTTCTCTCGACTTTATCACAGACTTGCCTCCCAGTCAAGGATTCAACACTATTTTAGTAGTAGTAGACTTATTCTCAAAAATGGCACACTTCATCCGTTTCAAGGACGTTCCTGGAAAATATTATTAAACTAAATGGTTTCCCATCAGTCCTGGTCTCTGACCGAGGCAGCCAGTTTGTATCCAACTTTTGGAAGAAATGCTGTTCTATGGCTCAAATCAACATCCGATTATCCACCAGCCATCACTCCCAAACGGATGGCCAAACAGAAAGAACCAATCAAACTCTCGAACAATACTTGCAGTGCATGCTACACCAGGTAGAAGGTACTTGGAGAGATTTATTATGGATAGCAGAATATGCTTACAACAATTCATTGCATTCCAACTGGACAAACCCCTTTCTACACCCTCTACGGCAGACACCTACATACTTCCGAACTAGACATTCCTCCCTGTTTGGAAATGCCAGCAGTGACAACTCTTCATACATCCATCTCTCAGGCCTTTAAATAGGCAACAGAGCATATAATCCAAGCCAAGCACAAGCAAAAGAAATTTGCTGACCAACATTGAAAAAAGGCCCCTGACTATCAAGTAGGAGACAAGGTTTGGCTAGCAGCAAAATACATACCAATAAAAGGAACCCAGACCTTTCGTCCTCGCTATTTGGGTCCTTATTCTGTCAAATCCATCATCAACCCAGCAGCTGTCAAGCTAGCACTATCAGCCAATATGCAAATTCACCCGGTGTTCCACGTCTCACTTCTGAAACCGGTACAACCCGGTACACGGGTTATGACACCACCAGAACCCGTAATAGTCGATGGGGAACCAGAGTTCGAGGTAAAGGAAATTCTGGATTCTAAATTTACCAGGTCCAAACTATATTACTTAGTCGATTGGAAGGGTTATGGCCCTCAAAACAGATCCTGGGAACCCAGCGAGAATATTCATACACCACGTTTGATTAGGGCATTTCATCAGAACTTTGCAGCCAAACCAGGACCAGGCAGAAGAACCACCTTGGGAGGGGCCTTGGAGGGAAGTGCTGTCACGACCCTTGACCTGAAACCCCAATGTCATGTCCACATGCCAGGTGGGGTCAGGATCTGGGGTTCCATTCGGGCCTCAGGAGCCTTGCACTACCTTCCAGTACTCTCTTGGAGTCAGTCCTGGTGCCTTTGGCGCCAGGCTTATGTTCAGAATGGGAAACATCCTTGAAGGGAATACTTGTCTTTGGGGCCTGCAGCCAACATGGAGGCACCCACACAGTCTAGTTCCTAGAACCAGACTGTGTGGTACAGTGTTTTGGGGTGTGGTAGCCTGGAACTACTTTACCTGGGCTATTTTCTAGAAGGCTATTTAAACCACACCCAAGCTACAGAACACGCTTTGCATTATTCTGCAGCCAGCAGCATGACGCTCACCATGTCCAGTGTCCTGATACCGGTGATCATCAAAACAACGGACCTGCAGAGGAGACAAAGAACATCATTATTAGACTCTTACTTACCTGCGAATTCCATCCCGCGTCTGCCTGACGCTCATCAATGCTTCTGCTGCTTGCGGTCATCCATCCAGCCATCAGCATCCTCGGGACACCGCAAACGCACCGGAACGAAGCAGCCTGAAGGGAGAGAGAGAAAGACAATGTTAGAACAGGTTACTTACGGCGTAAGCCTCAGTCATCACGAGAACCTCACCTGGTTGGGCATCTCTAGGCCGGCATCGTACTGGAACACCTCGCACACCAGAGAAGACCATCACGACCTGAAAAGGAAGAAAGAGTACAGGTTAGCAAGTAAAAGACAAAACAGCATCGCACTTAACGCGTTACCTACCAAATCGTAGTGTGCTTCTTGCGCCCTCCATTCCGGCAGGAGCTCAATCCAAGCAGCACGACATGCCAAACCTCTGCTCACCTAAGGGGGTAAAGGAAAGACATTAACAACAAAGAAAGGAAGGCAAGGACAGTAACATATAAAGACTGCTGCAATAAGACCAACCTTTAGAGACACTTGAATGGGCTCAAACCAGTGAAGTAACTCGGTCGCTCAAGCCTACTGAAGACTACACACCCCTGCAAAGAAGGCAGGACGGAGAGCACACCAGATATCAAAACAAGGTGAGAAGAGGGCCATCGGGTCAAACACAGGGCAGGTGGGAGGAGACTGTACCTGATCTTAAACCCAGTCCTCCTTTGCTTTCAGGCCCGACTTCCATCAAAGGTATCACCCGGGTTCGGGAAGGGGTCCAGAGCGTGAGTCACGCAACCAGGGCTGAGTGGCATCCCCGTGGATACCAGGTGAGTGTAACAAAAGACAGATGTTGCTCCAAACCCCTAAAACAATCCTGACTAGGGGCAGAGAGAGAGAGGGTAACTGTCCAATCCTAGCGGCAGGGATTATTGCAGGGTACTTTCCCTTAAACGTAAAATTAGTGATATCTTCTCTGCTATATAAGGGGGACTGCACTAGGACAGAGAAAAAAAAATTCAGAGACAGAAAAAGGAGGAAGACAGAGAGAAGGCTCCTGAAACTTACCATCTTTGAGAGTGGAGTGCCCAGACCCCTGCCCTATCTTTCCAGAGTGTCCTGAGATGCAGCTGGCTTTGCTGAACCTTAAACAAAGGTTTGCTATGTAAGTAGCAATAACTTCAGCCCTAAATTGCATAAGCCCTTCATTCTTGTAACATTGCGACCAATATTTCCCCATTGAAAACTCCATTTGCCAATGCATTTTAATCATCTCCCCATTGAAGAATCCTTTGTTTGCCCGTATAGTTAAGTCCTCTCCCCATCGAAGCATCTCTTGTTTGCCTGTGTATATTAGCAAATCCCCATTGAAAAACCCCTCACTTGTCTGTGTAAATCCATAGTATTTTTGTAAGTAAATCAATTAATTTCCCATTGAATTTCACAGGATTGGTGGAATTCAAAACCAGCAGTTTTTGTCCCAGTGTTGTTTTTAATTGTTATAGTTATAAAGTGCTGCCCCAAAATAATTAATCCCATGGTGATCCAAGAAACAGATTTGTACCTGTGTTTAAAGTGGGCCCTGCTAAAGAAATTTCCATTTGCCACTGCATTTTCACTTTGCATTTGTCATGCTGAACCAAACTAATTTTGCTTTCATGAACTAACCCACAATTTTCCTATTGGGAGTTTTATATTGCCCAGACCTTGCCTGTCATTGTTAGCATCAGTGAAAATTAATTCCCATTTGCATTTTTCTTTTCCATGCCCACGTGTTGAATCTCCCAAAAAATGATTTTTCTTGTGTGTGCTGACAAGTATTCTCTAAAACTCTGCTTGTTTCCTCAGTGTAAGCAGTATAAATTCCCTTCTATCTTGTCCCTAGAAGATGTGTTAACTCATTAAAAAAACAACTTTTTGATTGTGCTCTAAAACGAAATGTCCCCTTCTGTGCTGGCTCCCCATCTTGTTTCTGTGGGCACCACACCGAAACCGATTTTCCCCCTGTATTCTTACTCCCTGCCACTGCCTTCCATTCAAAGGAATAAAGTCCAATTGATGTTTGGGCGGTTGAGTGTTGCAGTGGGCCAGGGGATTCTTGATGCTAATGTGATCATTGTGTTGAATTGTTCTTTTTCTGTTCTGCCATAAAAAAAGGATGTAACTGTGACGGTATATTTTAACCTGGTTGTTTTGTAGAGATCATTGCATTTTGTGTTGCCACAGCATTGGTGGCTGCTGTAATTGGTTGATTTTCCTTTTCATTAAATAGTAAATTAATAAATATCTTATTGATACACACCGGCCTGGTTCCTAGTCCATTGTGACATGGGGTGTTTGTGGAGGTTGGGTGCGAGACGGGATGGAGGCCTACTCATAAAGAATCCGTAGTATACTAAACAAATAAAAAGCATTTTATTGTGCGCCAAATTCATTGCAGGGGAAAGAGTTCCCTGGCTTGCGTGTGCCGTGTAATAAACCGTGAAAAAGTAGGGGCTCATCCAGGATTCAGAAAAGGGTTTTCACCCATGCCAGTGTAGCACAGCAGACTAGCCCATTGAAGGTTTTGTTACATTTAGTGGATATAAATCTGGTTGCATTGTGAAGGCACCAGCCAAACTTGCACCCTGGGTGTCAGTCCTGTGTGTAAATAAAATACTTTAAATACAAATTATGCAGGAGCAGGATTGAGATTTTGCCCTAGTATAGAGAATCCATCATGTGCAGAATACATTTTTCAATGAACATCGAAGAAATTAACATGGCTAGGAAGCACTTTCTATCCAAATTGTTCATTAAAGGTGAATGGGCAGAACAGGAACATGAAGCCTGGCAATCTAGAATGATGCAAGAGGCGACCTCTATAAATATGGAGGTCTGGCAGGATAGTGGCCTGTTACATCAAGCCCTGACTGATTTTTACATGACGCAGACCACCAGAGATGAGCAAACTAAAATGGTCCAGCTCATTGCATATATGTACTTCCACATGATGATCATAGAAGAAAGGTACCAGGAGAGTGTAGCCTCCGTGCAAAATCAATCTGAGCTTTTGGATCAAGCACAGAGAGATTTAAGGCAAGCAGAGGAGAAAGTTCTACAGAGCCAACATTCTGAGTTAGAATTAGGAGACATCATTCAGCAGCAAAAGAATGAGTTGGCATCACAGCAACAAATTAATTCAGAGCGAGAGTTCCAATTCTCTGCACTGAAAGAGAAGTGCCAAGAAGTGGTTGAGAACCTGAAAGAGAGTCAACTAAAATTGAGTCAACAAGTGACGTACAATAGAGCCTGCTTAGAGGACATGTGCACTTTTCAAAATCAATTAAGCAATTGAAAGAGGAGAATAACCAGTTGATTATTAACGAAGTCCATTCCCAAGCAGAATTTGACCAGGAGCACCGGAAGTTGAGCACTATGAAACAGCAGAGAGATCACCTCAGTGAACAGAATAGCACACTGTGTCAGAAAAAAGATGCCCTATGCCAGGAAGTGTTCCATTTAAAGACATACCTGGATAAAAGTGAGTCATATTTTCAGGAATGAAAAACTAATGGGACATATACAGGGGCTGAGAAAGATAGATCAGAGAGATTAGAGAAGGAACAGGGTAGATTTAACCAGGCCTTGAGGAACCCCAAACAGTTAGGCAATGTAAGAGCAACCCATGATCACAGTGTGATGTCCTCTGTACCAGGGGCCTCAAGCCAACTCATTATCTTCTATGCCCAAGGCATTGCTAACTTCATGCCCATTAGTTCACAAGAACAGGGAAATATGAGGCAGCTTGGCTCAATTAGGCCTAGTATGACTGGGCTGGAAGGCCAGTCCCTAGTAGATATTAATGGACGTGCATCGTTAATTAGGTTTAAAATTATTTTGGCAAATACATCTGACCAGGAGGACTCCTATGACGAGTAAATCAGGGAGTTAGTTTAGTTTAGTTTATTTATTTGTACCGCGCACCGAACCCTGGGGTAGCTGGGCGCCGGAGACTTAAAAACAGTTACAGCATGGCAAAAATATACAGTACAGATTGTGATAAAACAACAACGGTGTAGTAGACCGGGTTACAGGTGGTCAACAGAGGCAAGCAGAGAGGAAGTGCATTAAGCGGCGTTTTTGTTGGAAAGCCATGTTTTTGTTTTGGCTCTAAAAGTCCAAAATGAGGGTTCTGCTCTAAGGTGTGGTGGCAAAGCGTTCCATAGTTTGGCAGCTAGGACCGGGAAGCTGACGCCGCCTGCTTTTTTTAGAGAGAATTTGGGAACGGAGAGGCAGTGTGCGTATGGTGTTCTAGTTGGTCTAGTTGAGGTGTGATTGTGGAACTTGTCTGCCAGGTATTTGGGTGCGTCGTTAGAGCGGCATTTATGGACGATGACGAGGGATCTGAGGGAGATTCTGTCTCGTACTGGGAGCCAGTGAGCATCTTGTCTGAAGCTGGAGATGTGGGCGTTTCGTGGGATACTGCGGGCTGCTCTGATGGCATTATTTTGCAGTACCTGTAGTTTGTTCAGGTTAGACTGGCCTGAACACAGGTTACAAAGGGGCCATCTGGTCCACTTTGCAGATAAAGATGAATAAGAGTTCAGGCCTCAAAAGAGCATCTTGAAAACCTCCACCCATTCAAGGAGGTGGGGGGAGCAAGATGAGTACTCACCGGTCTGAAAGGGGAAACCAATGGGAAATGACCCGGAGTGCCCACAGTACCACAGGAGAGAAGAGACCAGACCCTGTCATTCTGGTAGGAATTCCCAGTCTCAAAGAATCAGGGAGCGCCTAGAGGACAGAGAGTGGACCACAAATAGTAGTAGCTCTGAGTATGAGGGTGAATGGACTCAGGTACAGCGGAAAAAGAAGTCTGCCAAACAAAAGAGAACCCTGGTAAAAGACCCAATTCGGCAAATAGAATCCATCCGAAACTTCATGACTCCCTACCACAAAAATGCCAAGTACTCAGTCTGGTAGCATCTGGAGCTGTATGACCAGATAATGACATCATTTGGCATACAAAATGAGCATAATTCCATGGAGTTTGCCAAGTGGACATTCTCCCCAGAATACTCCAGCTTCTTTGCTGGGCTGGAAGATCAAAATCATTCAAGATGGTCGACCTACAAGGCATCCATTTTGAAACAGTTCTATGTGCACAGGAACCCTCAGGAGGGTCACAAGGCAGCCTACAACCTGCAGTGTGGAGAGGACCAGGCACCTAGAGAGTTTGTGCAGGAATTGAAGCAGGCATTTGCCCAGTCCTCTAGACGGGTGCGCACAAATAGTAGGGAGTTCATTAATACATATTTCCATGCCCTCCCTAAATATATCATGACACAACTGGTTGGGGACTTCCATGATCAAAGGACCCTGGATTAGGTAATAGAACAGGTACCTGAATCTATGTGGTCCAAAAGCCTGTTGAAAACAAAAATACTCCCAAAAATCCCAAACCATCCAACACCCCCACTTCTGCCAAGGTGGTGGAGTTGAATAATACCCCCATTTTGTACCTAGAAATGGGGCAGCCTAAATATACTCCTCCCTCTAATAAACCAAATGAGAGGCATGGAAGACCCTCTTATCAGTCCCAAGCAGGTGGCAGCCAGGCAGGGTATCCGACCAATGCATCACCTGACTCTGCCACCTACACAAACCCAAGATTCAAGGGGAATAGACCCATCTTGGGGCATGTATGGATTCCCCCGGCACAAGGAGGGGATCCAATCAGGCAAGTACAGCCCCGGGAAACTTCCCTCCAAACTTCCCACAAAATATCTCACAGAACCTCGCTTTGGAAGAAAGAAATATTCCATCCTCCAACTAAAGTTTCTTCCCTGGGTACCCTCCAAACCTCAACTTTCAGAATAATCCTCCTCTGTCTTCTCACTTTCAGAATTCTAGACCCCCAACTCAGGGAGAAGGGAGACCAAGGATGTAGGGCTACCAGGGAAACCCTCAATACCCAATCTACTCTGGGAGAAGGGACAGTTACCCTTCCTGAGAGTCTCAAAGGTATGACTCTAGACCCCCCTACCAACCAGAGAGGGTGTTGCAACTGGTGCGCTGGGCCCAAAGTTTGACCTAAGACCTGAGTAGCATGTTGAGGGCTCAGCAGGGCCCTCAAATGAACATGGCTGCCCAGAACATCTTAAACAGGGTCTGGTGCCCCAGAGCAATGACGGGGAGAAACCCCTGAAAACCAACAGGCTCCAGAGAAGGAGGCCCTGGCGGAAGGGAGATGCAAAGCCCTAGAGCAAGCTTCCTTTCTCACCCGTGAAAGACCCCTAAGAACCTCTGAACCTGAACCCAAATCTCCTACCCCCGAAAATCTGCAACCTAAGGAGCAGAGAGTAAGTAGGAGAAACCAATGGACGAAGAAAACCCATTGTGGAGGAGGTCCGTGTCATCCAGTTTGAAGGGGAAGAGTCCCAGGAGGATTCAGGGAAGAAAATCTTCTCTTTCAGGGATGGGGGGATTCCTCCCAAGGAAAAATGGGTCCCAAAAGATTCAAACTTAGACTGGGTAAGTGTGGGGTCTCACCCAGACCACAATTCCTGAACCTCAAAAATGTCACCCAGATGACTCTGCAATCAATGAGGGATCTTCCTTCCAAACCGGTTCAAGTGTCTCCAGAAAAAGGGGGACAGCAAAGAATCAGGGGAAAAGGGGATTCCAAAGTCCCACAGATATCTGGTTGCCACATTTTTATTACAGATTCCCAGACTCTGACACAGAAAACTGCCCAAGATCACACAGTTTCTGAGTTCCAAATAACGAAATTAACTGCCAGATTGGTCCAAAATTCACATTTCCTTTGCTCCCTTGAGGAGAGAGAAGGCAGGTTTTATGCCTCTGTCAAGGTCCAGGGTAAAGGTGCATTTTCAGCGCTGGTGGATACAGGATCCCAATCCACCCTTCTGTCCAAAAAGGCATTTGACCAAATTAAGTCAGTAAGGGGTAGAGTCACTAAAGTCCCCTCACACCTCTTCCTGGACAAGTCCAAAACTTCAATGGAAATGACATTTCAGTCGAGGGGACTGCGGATCTGAAGATCAAAATTTGGCAACATAGGGTAAATCACCTGGTAATAGTTGTCACTCCAGAGGTCACACCTTGTCTCCTGGGGAATGACCTCCTCCGGAGGTTGTCATCCCTGATCGACTGTGTGAACCATGTCCTCTGGACACAGACTGACCTGCCAATAAAACTAAAACAAAGCACAAACTACGTAACTCTAAATGTCACATTCCACATGATTGAACAGTGGTCTGACAAAATCGAATTCCACTTTACCAGCAATTAGGTCCCCAACATCACTGTAATCTCTTAGGAGACCAAACTGTTGATGGGGACCCTTCTCCATTTTTGAAAATCAACCTTCCAGTTTCACGTGGCATTCCACACTGGAAGGAAAAACCCTGGCATTTTATACCTTTCCACAATTTGAAAAGAACCCAAATCCCATGATAAAAGATGATGAAAAACAGCTCAGAGCTTGGCTGATATCCAGAAAAAGGGTGAACAGCGGTTTCTCCCCATTCAGGTAAATGACGGGAGAGCCTGTTCTCACCAGAGTATGCCTGAATAATGTAAAAATCTTCATCAGTGAAGCGTTACTCAGGAAAATCCCAAAAGATCTGACCATTCCCACATTTAAGTTGATTGATCAGTGGGAAGTGGGACTGGAAACTCCAAATTCCAAACATCTCCTGCCTAGCAGGTGCATGCTCAAAATGGCCATTGGTGACAAAATCATAGATCATAATTGTTGGGTTGCGAGAGATGTCCCATCTGCATTTTACTTAGGCAGTGACATTCTCAATCGATTCGCAATTAATTTGGACCTAATTAATTACAATGTTTGGTCTTGACAGGGGGGTATCCCCATGGGCTTTGACAATCCTGAGAAAGCATTTTGATCAGCCCAATTGTTCCCGTATGCAGTTGAAGTTCAAACTGGATAAGAGGTCACAATCTCAGCACTGGTCCGACAATTCACTATTCCCCTAAAAATTAACGAGTAAAGAACCTCCAAAACCCAGACGCTTATATACATTTACATTATCACCTCCAACAGCAAGGGTTGTATTTGAACCTGACACCACAAGTTGACCTAGAACACAACACCCTTCGATTATTGGTGAATAATTGTAGTGATCATAGGAATATCACTCTGGGCAGAGACACCTTTATTGGAATGGCGGTTGATGCCTGACATTTCTCCATTGACTTAGGGAAGGAGATCATGGGACAGATTCCAAATGACGGTTACAATTGTGGCAATGACTTACCTCCAGAAAAGATTAGGAACCATCAGAAGAATGAAAATGAAGGATGGAAAATCAGACGTAAATACATACACACATTAGACGGCCTGCAGTAGCGGCCCTGTAGGTATAGATAAGTTGCTAAACCCATAGGAAGAGCAGTTTTTGGGCAGCTCATAACTTCGCTCTCCCTGGATAAATTCTCACCAAACTTTGCAAAAAAATATATATCGCCCGCTCTGAATTCTGATGGCACGTTTGGTGATGTTTCGTCAATGGGGGGCAAAGTTATAGGGGGTCGCAATGCAAAATTCCTCCATAGACTGAATGGAAAAAACGTTTTGCTCATGCCTACAATCCAAACCGCTGGACTGATTTTCACCAAATTTGCAGCAAGAGCAGCGGCTTGGTCCTGAAAGCGTGCTTTTGGTGAAATTTGGTAAATTTGGTAAAAATCCGCCCAGTCAATTTGTTTAAAACAGCCAAAATGTAGGTAAAAAAAAAAATAGTGATATCTGGCTCTGCTCCGTAGAACTATTTACCTGTTTTCTCCGCAAACAGGACTCTGATTGGTCCGGAGGGCCATGTAATGTCTGCGGACACCCAATGCACACGCTTCTTGGCTGGACGGAAGCGTGATGTGTGTCATATTTTCCCAAAACGCCCGCCATGTTGTATCTGCGGATATCCGCAGATAGCGCGCTGGCGAACAGGGCTGGAAAACATGTTTTGGGTTTTTTGGTGTTGGGAAGAGGGGCTGGAAAGGGTGGGGGTGAAAGATGGTTCATATGATGTATTTGTTTAGGTGGAAGAAGTCTGTGTTGTGTCCGCGGTGTCTGTGGACACCAGGCAGTTCGTGGGCAGGACCACAGGCGAGCAGCTTTTGTGTTTACTGCGGTCAGGCTTCATTAGGGTAGGAGAGTGGAATTTAGATTATATGAGGATGTTTTTATAGGCTGTATTATGTTGTGGTGGTTCTGGCCAGCTTGTGTGCATGGCCGGAGAGTCTGCCCACTGGTTGAAGTACTGTAATAGTATGTGTAGAGAAGTGCACAGGGCTTTAGGCGGCTGGCTTATTGCACCCATGAGTTTGCTGACTGGTTGCAAGTACTTCAATAGTATGTGTAGAGAAGTGGATAGGGCCTAAGGCGGCTGGCTTCTGTGTGTGGGTTGTGGCCAGTGTTCAGATTGTTGGGTGCATGGCTGTATTATGCTGTGGTAATTGTGGCCAGCTACGAGAGTCTGGGGTGCACCCAAGAGTCTGCCCACTGGCTGCAAGAGTCTGCCACTGGCTGCAAGTTGTGTAATAGTATGTGTACAGAAGTGGACAGGGTGTGTGGCAGCTGGCTATTGTGCAGGATCTGTTGTGTGCTTGTGCCTCGGTGTCCTACGGACAGGGTTGGGCTCCCCAAACTGATTAAAAGTGCAACACATGTGCTGCGGACAGTTCCAAACAGGCATAGTGTTTGTAGGACCCAGGGTGTGTTATGCGCATGTTTCCAGGTGTCCGCCGGACATGAGGGGCTCCCCAAACTAATTAAAAGTACACCACAACTTTGTGGACATGCCGGACAGGCACGTTGTCGTAGGACACAGTGAATGTGATGCGCGTGTGCCCAGGTTCCGCAGGACAGAGGTGGGGTCCCTGAGCTAATTGAAGGTACGTCACACTGTTGCGGACATGTTCGGACAGGTGCAGAATCCTGCGGAGACCACCTTTTTGATTACGGACAGGCCAGATAGTTGTACACTCTGTGGACTCATAACAGGGCTTTTAAAAAGAAAACACACACACACCCACAGCAACAGTATACACATAGAACTTTATTTCCACACATAAATACACACAATTAGGAAAGAGAAGGGGTAGAGGTCTCATCATAAAGTCTTTGCATACAGGGGATTTGTGGGATGGTAGGCTGGTACATGGGGAAGGTGTACAGGTGCAAGTGGTGCAGTGGTGCTTTATATTTTTACATGATATGTGTTTGAACAAGTAGCTTTAAATCTGCAAACCTGTCATTCAATTGGTCCATTTTCACCCATAGGCTCACTAGTGCATTGGCCGAATTGTTAGTTTGGGTTTCTATGTGCTCCTGCACTTGTGAAATAGCTGGTGCGTCCGGGCCATTCCCTTCATTTCTGGTATGTACTGTTAAACAAAAAAGCATGTTGCAGTTACATGTGAAGCAATGTGTATTAATTCTCTTACTTTTCAAACTGCATTTTGTGCCATTGGAGTTACTATCTTCACTTATTTCATCACAAGGGAAATTCTCCTCAAGCCACTCCAGGGTGCATGCCATTTCTGTGTAAAAAAAAACTTTTTACTACTCATGTACTCAGAACAAACTGCACAGTTATAGGAAAAAATGTAGTGTACTTACCACTTCTAGTACCTTCATTAGGAAGCAAGCGCCGTTGTTCATAACTATTTGCTAACATCTAAATTTGAGTGAAGGAAAAACCAAGCCAAAAGCCCATTGTTTTGGATTTAATTGAGCTGACAAGGCAGCTCCACGAACTACATCTCCCAGCAGCACTTGAGCTGCACAAAGGGAAATGTCAGGTGCTTCAGCGCCAGCGCTTCTGGGACGGTGCCGGTCTACGCCGGTCCCGGCGGTCACTAATTAATCTCTTTATTCCCCGTCTAACACAGGTTAGTCTAGGGCTGGAAGCACAGGCTACTTCTGTTTATTGAATTTGATTGAAGTTGTTTGAAGTTCTTAACTTAATTTAATTGATTCTGAGTACGTGTGATTTTGAGTTTGCCCTCCTGTAAATTACCGTTTTTATACTGCATAGATAGGTGTTGCCACTCCTTACGATCATTACCATAAAGAAACAACAAGCTCTGTTTGCCTGCATTTATTGGATAATTGCAGCCGTGTGTGTGTCAACCCTCTGCATTACCTGAAACTGCCAGCATTAGGAAGCAAGCACCGTTTTACATAACTATTTGCTAACATCTAAATTTGAGTGAAGGAAACACCAAGCCAAAACCCCATTGTTTTGGATTTAATTGAGCTGACAAGGCAGCTCCACGAACTACATCTCCCAGCAGCACTTGAGCTGCACAAAGGAAAACATCAGGCGCTTCAGCGACGGCGCTTCTGGGACGGTGCTGGTCTACGCCAGTCCACGGCAGACATCGGCTGTCGGCTACCCACGCTGCCCAAATCTCCTGCCAACTGGGAAGTCAAGATGGGTAAGATATGGGTTACCCCACCCTATTACAGCTACTCTCCAAGGCCAATGAACTACGAAATGAGCAACTAGTTACAAATTTTATATGTACCAAGGACACGCCGCCCAATCCACCCACCTCAGACAAAACCCTAGAGGTAGCAAAAACAGAGACCAAACAAAAGCACGATGACAGTAAATTAACACACCATCACCAAATCATATCATGCACAACTGAATCAGCTACCAAGTTAAAGGTTCCCCCTAGTCCAGAAATAACCAACATCAAAATTGCACTACTAAACACTAGGTCACTAAATAAACATGCGCAAGATATACATGATTACATCTTGGAAGACAACCTAGATATCCTCTTCCTTACTGAGACCTGGTTACAAGATCCAACAGGCCCTACTATCCACAGTGCGGTTCCCCCCAACTACAACATTTACTTTGAAAATAGAGAGACAGGTAAGGGAGGAGGGGTCACCATAATAGCCAAACAGAGCTTAAAACTATTCACTGCCAAAATCCAATGCTCTGGGTGCGAGGACCTCCATCTCAAGCTCACACCCTCCCATAACCACTGTATTACTCTCATCACCATCTATAGGCCCCCATCACTAATATCAGAGTTCAATGATGAACTTTGCCACATTCCTAACAACCTAAAAGGAACCAGCACGGGAACAGTGATGTTGGGGTCCTTCTCGGAGATCTAAACAGATGGCGAGGAAATTCTAGCGACAAGGACGCTATAAGCCTCGAAAAAAATCTGCAAAACATCAACTACTCCATAGCTAATAAAGTCCCTACCATCCATTCTGAAAACCAACTTGATTGGATTATTACCAACAATGTAGAACTGGCAGTGACAAACACCATACCATGTATCTGGACCGATCACTATAAAATCAAAGCCGCACTGTCATTACATTTCAAGACCAAATACTTTGATAACTCTCCCAAATCCATCCAAAGTAGGAATTTGAAGAAAATCACTCCAGACATTCTAAGAAAAGCTATTACACACATCATGGATAAAACCACTGATGATGACCCCTGTGAATTCATCACCTCTACATTCAGAAGCCATTTTCAGGAACTTCTAGACATGCATTCTCCACTAAAAAGCAAACAAGTCCGGCCTAACCCCAACCACCAGAGTTGGTACACTACCGAACTCGCCACACTCAAAACTGAAAAAAGAAAATTGGAGAGAGGATGGCATAAAACCCCTTCCGAGTCCAATAACGAACATTGGAAAAAATCTGACTTTTTGTATAGAGCCAAATTAACTGAAGCAAAAAAGAACTACTACAATGACCAAATCACTGGAGCCTCTAACTCGACAGGCAAACTGTTCCAAATCTTAAAATCCATTGAAAAACCCCCGACTCTTTCACCACCTTTTCAACCAACCTTGGCAGATTGCGAACAGGTACAAACAGCGTTCGGCAACAACATTACATTTGCCAGAGATAACATAACTAACTGTAAGTTATTAGAAACACTACCCTTGGACCAAACTAGGGAGGGCAATCCAGAACTTAACATTCCTAAATTCTACTTCTCGCCCGTTTCGGTAGAAGATATGCTGGATACGCTTTCATCCCTGAATTGTACCTCTTGCTCCGAAAATACCCTACCCCCCAAATTCATTCTAAACAATGCAGATGTTTTCACCCCGTTTTTATGTCACATGACAAATGCCTCTTTTAGGGATCGGGAAGTCCCTGTTGGAATAAAAACAGTCACAGTTACTCCATTGGTATAAAAAAGCCTGGTCTAGACCAACAGGACCCAACAAACCTCATGCCTATCACCAATTGCAATTTTCTGCTGAAAATCCTTGATAAAATCGCCACAAAAGAGCTACAAGAATACGTAGACAAGCACTGTCTTCTCCATCCTCAACAATCAGGTTTCAGAAGTGCTCATTTTACCAAATCAGCATTACTGGATTTACAAATCAAAATACTAGGCATCCTTGACAAGGGAAAGGCAGGCCTGCTAGTGCTATTGGACCTCTCAACAGCATTTGATTTATTAGATCACGGCAAGCTCCAGAAAGGCCCTATACACAGCTGGGAATTGCTCCAAGGAAGCCATTGATTGGGTATCATCCTTTTTAAAGGATGGGAACTCTAAAATTACCTAGGGAGGACATTCCACGAACTCTAGCCCTGTGGACTGCGGTGTTCCACAGGGAGCCAGCTTCTCTCCCTTGCTTTTAATCTGTACATTTGTTGTATCTGCAACCTTTGTTGTATCTGCAACCTTCGCACACAGCTTGGGATTTTTTTTACCAACTTTGCAGATGACACACAGCTCATCTTGGAACTGAGTGGTAACCACACTTCTGACAACAACAGATTATCAGCCATTTACAACACAATAGAAAACTGGATGAAATCACACTGGATGTGCCTTCATAGTGCCAAAACAGAGCTGATGCCATTTGGCTCCACAAAAGCCTTAAAAAACCTAGGCCTTGACTATTTCTTGTTCCGCATAAAAGACTCGTCCATCACAGTGTCTAATAAAGTCAAAACCCTCTGCATTTACCTATACGCATCACTAGGATCTGAAGCACAAACCTCTTACTTAAAACGTAACTGTCAATACTACCAGAGGCTCCTCTGTCGTATTAGACCTTTTCTTGACACCAAAAAGAGTGCCACACTAGCTAGAGCCACCATCTTGTCACGATTGGACTACGGTAACGCCTTATTACTGGGAGCCAGTAGCAGCTTCTTAAACCAATGTCAAATCATCCAGTATAATGCCGTCCGGTCCATCGCGCGAAAGTCCAAACGTGAACATATTACAATAGACAGAAAATACCTCCACTGGCTGGCTGTGACTGAACGTATCATCTTCAAATCACTGACACTGGTTCACCGTTGCCTTAATGGAACGGCTCCAGCATACCTGAAGAAGGAGTTCAACTGGTATGAGCCAGGAGGAAGCTTGAGATCTGCTAAACCAGGACTGCTTAAGCCTAGTCACCCCAGAGCCAAAGCCACAGGTCTAGGCAGAGCATTTCCCAGCAAGGCCATCTCATACTGGAATGAGCTACCTCGGAACCTCAGGCTCGAAAGCAATTTGCTATCGTTCAGGAAGCAGCTGAAAACCACGCTATTCAAGTGAAAAACCCCTTTTTACTTACTACTCAGCGCTCATGTAGAGCCTGGTCCTTTCTTTTCTTTTTTTTTTACTGTTCTGTCCTGTCATTCTTCTGTCCTAGTGTCATTGTCACGCTCCCGGATGCCTGTGGGCTCTCTGCGCGTTATAAATAAATAAATAAATAAATAAATAAAAAATACTGATGTGCTGTCACTACTTTGCACCTCTCCCGCTGACAGTGGCTTCTCAGTTTATAAGTAAAGCAGCACTGAGGTAATACAGTTGGTAGCACATGTTATTTTTCTTCTTGGTGCATTCCATTATGTTGCACACCCTATGCAATTGCACTGCTGCTTTTATAAGTGGAGAGTTTGTAGACCTACTTCATTTTTTTTATAATTCACTTATGTGTTGCTCTTTAAACCTGGTCAGTGTCTGCATGGTACAACAATGTAAGACAACCCCTGAGCTTTTGGGCAGTTTGGATGCTACCCGAGGTCTGCAGACAGTCGGATAGTGTGTGGACCCTGTGGTTATCAGCATGGGTCCTGGGGGTTCAGTATGTTGTATGGTACATCTATGCAAATTAAGGGTATCCTGGTAAAAACCTATGAAATTCAGTGAAAAAACGTTGTTAAAGGGACGTTATGGTTAAGTTGCGCTAGTAGAAACCTATCAAATTCAGTGCAAAAAAATTGGGATGTTATAGTTACTTTGCACTAATAAAATCCTATCCATATTATGGTTAAAAGTAAAATTGAAATATCCCCAGAAATTAGCCAGTTATGGTAAGCTAAGCAACCATAACTCGTGCAACCATGGTGCACTTCTAAGACTAACACCCATGACATCCATCTTTGCGAAAAATGTATGTACTACGAAACAAAATATTTTCATTGTTAAAAGAGGACATGCCAAAATCTCTTAGGAAGGCACAAACAGCCTTATTAACATTACGCCTTGCTTTCTCCATTTGTGGACCACATGAGAAAGAACGAAGCCACACTTGTCTCTGCGCAATCCGTGAAAAAATTATTTTAGAGTTTGGAACATGTCCATTATCTTCTGAAGACCTTCTTTCATTGCAAATTGCAAAGAAATTCCAGACACATGTCCTAAACTGTTCCCTCCACAATGAATTACAATTATGTCTGGATGTTCCTCTATCTTCAAAGTTGCACAGAGAGGTAGCAAGTCCAACCACTTCATTCCACGCACTCCATGCCAGTGCACTTCCACATGTGGGAATCCAAAATCTATAGATACTCCACAGCTTTCTGCATGCACCTTCAACCAATGAATCCACGAGACTCCCAAAATCCATACAATCTGTGTTTTGAAACACTCAGCCATAGCTATCTGTTCTTCTCTCTGCAAAAACAATATCTGAGAAAACCTCTCCTAGCACAACACACTCACTAAACTTTACTGACCAATCCCTTGCTTCATCCAATCTCATTTCCATACCTCCACTCCCCAAATTCCCCGGATGTAATACGCGGTGTCCTAAGACTACCGCCATGTCCGCGAACGTATCGTAACATGTACAGCCCTTCTACCATTTCGATTTCACTCTCTGTGCCATTCCCTCATTGGATGTAGCTACGCAATCACATGACCATTCACCAATCAAATCCAATAACTCTACATGTAACTGCATCATCATAGAGCAGCACTACAAATGTACAGTGTATCTCTCGGAGTACAAGTCTCATACCATTGACAACCACGATCTACGAGAAATACTATACAAATCTCCAATATTTCTATTTGCAGCTTAGTCCATATCCATATATATGAACAGAAAGTGCAGGTATGCATATTTTCTACACAGTACATGAACACATTTTCTAACCAACTTTTACCTTCTATAATCTGAAAAATGAATGGACGATCATTGTTTCATTGTCCTAAAATGACCTGTCACTTACAAACCTTTATATCATTTAATTTCTTCATACACACACACACATGCAAATACTATTAAACTAACATTTTTGAAATAAAATATATACACGACATATAATCACACAAAATAACATACACACTCTATGATCAAATCTCAAACAATAATATTTGTACAAACACATAATTGGTTTTAATTTTTTTCGTTTATATAAGTACTTACATACATTTATATAGGACAAGCAGACTGTGACATTCACTCACTGTTACGTGCAAAAGCAGGCTATGACACATAGCTCTCAACTCACACGCTTTTGGCGGGTGTCACCCACCTTGTAAAGGACTGACTCACCCGCCAAGCCTCCTGCACGCCCATTCATTCCAATGGGCGTCTCACCCGCCAAAAACAAAATCAGGTGATTTCACCCGCCTTTGCGACACACATGGTTGAGAGCTATGATGACAATGACTCACTATTACGTGGAAAAGCTTAGTTACAAGAATAATGGTATACGTTGTTAGATTATGAATTCCACAAACCATAGTAAAGATATTTTCTTTCCTACTCTTAGTCACAATATAGTTTTAATGGTTTTCAGGAAGGCGCTGAGCATTTCAATTTAATAAAATCTATGTCTAAAATGAAAACAGTGCTATATAGCAACCAAATTACTAATTTCTTTCTTTTACAATTGCAGTGAAGCCCATTCTCCTGAATAGAAGCAGCCGATTTTGATTTACAAAGAACAACTAAGAAGCAAACTACTCATTTAAAAAAAAAAAGTAAGTAGATTGTTACCATAATATTTGATTTATAACTCACACGCACTGTACGGTGCATTCATGGTATTTCTGTGCCTAAAAATAGAGATTCTGCACCATTCTGACAAAAAATCCCCCCGTCTTAAACAGTGATCTCCTGTCAGAATGGCGCTCAAATTCCTATTTTTCGTCACACAAATTACCCAACTCAGCCACTAGAATGTAGAAGTTGTAGAACAAACAACTGTTTTAATTGTATAGCTTTACCTATATTACTTATTCTTCTCCACACCACCAGCTTACTTTTTTCTGTCATCTGAACCCCAGTTTAGTAACACATTAATTGAAGAATACCCATCCCTAGTAATTCAACTTCCCAATTCACAATCACACACCATTACATACATCTTTATCATCTTACTCAAACAATCATGCACACAACACACATGCATTGCAGAAAACCCCAACCCATACCTTCTGAATTTTTTTCAACAGACTGCCCACCAAAAAGCAACTCCGTAGAAAGGGATGCAGAAGTAGAGCAAATGAAAAGAAAAGTCGCCAACATAAACACCCATCTATAGCAGAATTTGTAAAAAACGTTGAAACACAACAGCTAATACAGTCATGTTGTGAAACAGAAGAAGTTTCTAGTGCAAAAACTTTGCCTCCTCTATCACAAAGTAAAACAACCCAAAAAACTATTAACAGAAAATCAACTATCACTACAAATAAAACGTCTTCTATAAATCGTGATATAGTACAAAGTAAGCATACCAAGAAAAGTATATTAGCCAAAATGTTCTGTCACAAAGTCCTTCAAAATCTGATAAAAACAGGAGAGAAACCAGGTTCAACACTTCAAACCTATCGTAGGAAAGTAATCTTAGAAGCGTTGATAGACAGTGCAATTCTTCTCAAAAGAAACTTATTTATTGTTGTGTTAAACAGAATTAAACCACTAACAAAACTAATAACTACATTTCAAAAAAGACTTCTCAATAAACGAAATGTGAACAGAAATAACTTCTTAAATATCTGTGGAGGTGAATGGAGTCACACTACAAGCACAGAACCATACTTTAATGAAGAAGCGTACAAACAAAAGCAAACAAATACAATTGCCATACATAGCAGTGGTCGAGGTTATGAAAAAGTGAATAATACCATAATGGAACAAGAAGTACTCCTTACAAAAATATGCCCTGAAAACTTAGATTTACCCCTCCATTCGACTGAATCAGAACATCTAATTTACACATGGCCATGCACGTCAATGTGTAACATTCCCAAAAAAAGTTCAAATCTTTACGCCTATTCCTCAATCAATATGTGAAAAGCAAAGACAAAATCAAAATTAAAATACTGCAAAGTATGGATGCTAGTCCAGTACGCAAGCACACAGGACTGCAAGGACATTCGTTGGCCTGCATATCAGGAGCTACTTGCAAAACAACCTTCCATGATATCAAAAGGATATGAACACATCATGCAAGTATAAGAAATCTAGTTTATAAACTGTATTATGCAAAAAGTCCTGCTTTAGCACTAGCCAATTTAAATAACATTCTTCTACATGGTACACCAAAAGACCGACTAGAAGAAATCGAGTATATACAGAAAAAATATTTTGGAAATGAAACCCACTTACAAGATGAATTAGCTGTCAACCAACTTCGTAACAAATCTGCTCATGGCAACCTTTCACTACCCACTTCACACATAAAAAAAAAGAAATACTAAAATTTCAAAGCACTTCAGCTGAAGTACTAAACCACATGTGTTTATGTTGCCGCAGAACGTGTTATAAAAGTAACACAAAAACTATAGACCTTTCATACAAAATAGAAGACAATGAAGATTCTAAATGGTTTGAATTAGCTCTCTACCTTATAGCAGAAAACAAATATGAAATAACTGACCCCATAATACTTTGCAGTTACTGCACTTCCAAACTTGACAACAAACAAACTCCTTCACATGCTATCTCAAATAACTTGGAATTACATCCACTACCAAAACTCCTTCAACAACTTAATTTATATGAGAGCATCATAATTCAAACAGTTCATCCATTTCAAGCAATAATACGTCTTCAACCAAAAACTGCAAAATTACCTCCCTCTGAATTAGTGAAAGGTATTCGTGGAAAAGTAGTGTATTTACCATTAGATCTAAAAGAAAATGTGCACACTCTAGGAGTGCAACGTCCAATGCAACAATCTTTAATTATCTTGGTAAATGGAGTACCTACAAAAGACAAAAAAATTGGCAACAACTGGTAGATTTACATAAAGTTAGAGAAGCCCTGCAATATCTCAAAGAGAATAATGATTATTACAAAGAAATTAATATCGAAGAAAACTTGAAAGATACAACTGAAATAATTCAAGAGACACAAGAAACTGGTCAATTTGAGCTCCTAGATCCTGCTACAATAGCAAACACTTTAGACCATTTTACAATTCACCCATTGCACTCTAATGACACCATAGAAGATGCACTGGAAACATACCAAATGCGTCAAACAAAAGGATCACCAATCAGCATATGGGAAAAAAGTATAGAAACACAGGCTTTTCCTCTACTCTTTCCTACTGGCAAAGGAGGAAGATACGATGATATACCTGTTCAAATATCAGCATCAGAATATTGCTCATTACGAATGTATTCTGAAGATCCCAGATTTCGACAAAATGTGGAATACATATTCCACCTACTCTTTGAAAGTGAACTAGCAACTTTATGTTACGGAGTTGCACACATATTAAAATCAGGATCACACTTTCAAAATATGACAGCCACACAATTATTACAAAAAGTTAAAAAAAAGATGAGGTTTTACAGGCAAATCTTACAAATCTATTAGCAAATATGCGAGGTACTAAAGAGTACTGGTTTCGACGCCATGGAGATGTACATTGTATGATCAGAAACCTTGGCCCACCCACTTGGTTTGTTACATTAAGTTGCGCAGAATATGCATGGGAAGATTTACATGCTTTCATGTATATCAAATGAAAACAAATCAAACATAGATATACTGAGAACTTTGTTCTTTGGATCCTGTTAATGTTTCTAGATATTTCACCATTGCTTCATTGCTATGCTACATTTTATTTGTAATAAAACTGTTCCTCCCCTTGGAGAAGTGCAATACTTCTTTTGGAGAAAAGAATACCAAGCCAGAGGAGCACCACATGTCCACATGCTTTTATGGATTAAAGATGCTCCTAAATTTGGTCAAGACAGTGATGCCACTGTTTTACAGTTTATTGAAAAGTATGTCACTTGTGAAATTCCGTCAGAATCCACAAAAAGTGATCTTCATGCAAAAATCTTACAATTCCAAAGACACAAATGTGGCAAATATTGTCGTCGCAAATACAAAAACAAAGGGAAATACTACACCAAATGCCGATTTGGTTTCCCTAGACCAGTTACAAATACAGGTCAACTGAACAACCTCATGTCTTCAATTAGACATAGTGTTAAAGGTAAGTCACCTAAAACTACATATTGCATAAAAAGAAAAGAAGAAGAAAAATATATCAATGATTACAATGCAATCATTGCCCACTTGTGGAATGCAAACATAGATGTGCAGTACATTGCAGACAATTCTACTGCAGTTGCATGATATGTCACAGCATACTTAACCAAATCAGAAAAGACAGAGCTCCAAGACCTCTGGAATGACCTGTCATCAGATAAAACAGTGTCTCAGAAATTATACAGCTTGTGCATAAAAATGCTGTCCCATAGAGAATGTGGATCCTATGAAGCAGCTGATCGAGTAACTGGTACTGCATTGTATGGTAAATCTGCAAATATAGTATGGCTAAGTCTTGGTCCAGCTAAATCTAGAAAAAGAGTTCTAAAATCATACGAAGATATAGAAACAATAGCCAAACATGATCCCAACAGCCAAGACATTTTAAAAAACAATGTATTGTACACATACTACCCAAACAGGAGTACCACTTTGGAAACCATGTGTCTATACCACATAGCCCAAAACTACACATACAAAATAATATAAAACCTGATGAGCAAAACCTTAAATACAAAGTGACAAACTGTGATGGCAGCTTAGTAAAACTCACCAAACCAAATTTAATTAATCATATCAAATTGTCATTAAAGACTCCTGAACATAAAGAAATATATTACATATCCCTGCTACAACTCTTCAAACCATGGAGAAAAGAAGAAGACATACTAGATACCTATGACTCATATGAAGACGCTTTCAAAGCCAATGAAAGCAGTATAACTGATGTAAACTTTACACAGTACAAAACAATGTTGCACAATGAACAGCAACACGAAGACAAACTCCAGGCCCAACTAGATAAGGACACTCCTGACAGTAGTCAACCTTCTGTCACAGGAAGCCAAGAACCACTGGGAGAACCACTAATAACAAATGAGGCAGAATTAGCTATGATAGAAGTAGAAAACACCATGTGTCACTATGAAGATAAAGAAGATTTAACTACACTACAATCAAAACTAAACAAAGAGCAACGTAGCATTTTTCAAGAAATAACAAAAGAAATTGCACATGGTGTGCAACATGAAAACAAAGAATGCACCTGCCAAAATTACAAACCTATACTATTGTATGTCAGTGGTGAAGCTGGTTCTGGCAAAATATTCCTAATCAAAATCATCAGTAAGTTCCTTCAACAATTGACAAACAACAAACTGTCAGCTGTTGTCACTGCCCCCACAGGTTTAGCTGCCTACAACATATGTGGTGTCACTTTACACCGATTACTACTCCTGCCAGTAGAACACCAACACAAGTTAGATTACAAACTTTCTGCAGAAGCTGCAATGGAAGTACGCAGAGTATTGAAACAAATGAAAATGCTACTAATAGATGAAGTGAGCATAGTGTCCAACCTAATGTTGGCTTTGATTCATCTCAGATTATAAGAAGTACTCAAAACAAACTATGAAGAGCTCTTTGCAGGAAAACACATCATTGTTTTCGGAGATCTTCTTCAATTGACACCTGTAAAAGGTGAGCCTATTTTTAAAACATTAGGACACAAACTCTGCCGTAAAACTGTTGGCAGCATTGGAAATGTCAACCTTTGGCAACATTTCCAATACAGAGAATTAACAGAAAACATGCGCCAAACTGCAGATCTCACTTATGCCAACATCTTAAAAAGTATCAGAGTTGGTATACTTACTAGAGAAGCAGAAGCAATATTGAAAACCCGGCACATTCATGCACTTTATGGTGATAATGCATGTGCTACAGATGTTATGGAACAATTGGCCCACAAAAATGTCAATTGTATGGCCTTAATGCCAACTCTTGCAAGCTGTTTCGAATTCAATGAAATAATGTTAAGCAAAGAAATGCAACCATTTATGGAAATTAGCGCCACAGACAAACTAGATGTACATGGAATGACACTACCCATGTGTGACCAAGCCACAGCAAGACTAAATAGTTTAGAAAAATCAATCTCAAACACATCAGGCTTGGAAAAGATATTAAAAGTATCCTTAAATTGCAGAGTAATGCTTAAACGTAACCTTGACGTGGACCAAGGACTAGTTAATGGAGCACTGGGTACAGTTGTTGGCTTTCAAACATACCCACGTGACAACAAAATTCAGTTTGTCAATATTCTCTTTGACAAACTTTCAGAAGTAAAAAGAATAGGACGCTCAACAGCTCGATTCCTTCTCTTCAAAGACATGTATGTACGCAGAGAACAATTTTCTCTAACTCTTGCATACGCAGTCACCATTCATAAATCACAAGGTCTTACTCTAGACAAAGCAATGATAGACATTGGTAAAACAGTCTTTAAAGAAGGCATGAGCTGCGTAGCACTGTCACGCCTACGTACAATTGACGGTCTATTTCTAATAAACTTTGATGCAAGTAAAGTAAACGCTGATATTCCTTGCATTTTAGAATACAATAGACTTTGTTCATTATACACCCCCCATCTACAAACATATCCTGTTCCACAAAAAGGAAAATGTTCTAAAAGAAAACTAAATAAAACAGAAATGCAACAGGATGTCACTGCAAATCCTCCAAAGAGACTAAAAGAAACTAAAATTTCATCGAGTACCACAAGCAAAATAGAACCAAGTAGGGAAAGTAAACCAAGTACTTCGTCAAAGAAGGAAGACAAACTAAAAAAATCACTCAGATACAGAACTGCCTGGTCCATTTAAACTTATAAATGAAATAGGTTTAAGTTGCTACGCAAATGTAGCAATCAATATTCAATTTCAAATACCAGCAATTGTTGACAACATTTACTTACACTTTAGAGACCCATTGTGTATGCAAATGTTAGTACTTCATAGAAACGCAAAAAACAATCCTGACACCCGTATACTGTTCATGGAATAAGACAATAATTGGACTACTGTGCTGGAATGGTGAAATTCACTATAAACTCACAGGAAGATCCACAAGAATTTCTAATGTACTTACTATTAGTACTGGAAAACAAAAACATACCCATAAATGAAATCTTCCAGATTTCATACATGTGGAAACATACATGCACTCTCAGCAACAATGTGACACAAGAACAAATCCCCAATGAGCGCTGTGTCTATATATCAATACCTAATTGTGAATCCGTTCCATTTCAGCAACTTGTACAAAATGCAAACCACGGTAGATTATGTTCTACCTGCAATTCGGATAATCGCTCCACATTACTAATACAAACACATAGTAAAACGTAATACTAATGCTTCTACGTTACAATGCAGATGGTACAAAAAACAACTGCAAGCTGACTTGATTCACACATGGTCAAATATCACTTGGTAGGAAAACCTTCACAACAATAGGTATAATCTACCACGCAGGAGCCACAACCAACTCAGGGCACTACACTGCATATATAAAATAAAAATGTGGATGGTTTGAATGTAATGATAGTACCGTTACTCTAAAGCAGAGATTACCAGCTAATCTTACAAACGTGTATTTAATGTTCTTAAAACCAAAATTAGATAACTGAACTGTACTTAAACCTTAAGTACACTTGTAGTAAAAAAATATAAACTGTCGCAATATTTCAAAACCTATCTAACTGCCCAAAGATTCTACAACAACTAATCAGATAAATTAATACCACTCAAATAGAGCAAAAAATAGACAGTTAGAATACGCCAATTGGTATCTAACTGTCCCAAAATTTACAAATATGCAAACAGATAAATCAATACCACGAAATTAGATCAAAACATAAACAGTTATAATACGCCTACTGGTATCTAACTGGGCCAAAATTTTACAATATCCAAACAAATACCTAATTTCTTACTGCTCACAAAAACTGAAACAATCCAATGCATAAAGCATTAGGCAGAAAGAACAAGTAAACGCGGAAAACAAACAAATAAATAAACTGTAGCATAACACAAAAAGGTTTTTTTTTTTTAATCCAACATGGATTTTTTTTCTCCCACAGACCCAATGATTTTAGCAACAAACACAGAAAATTTGCAAATTGCACAGTACTCTGGTTTGTAATCTACTAAATATGAGGGTCAATAAAAAGAAGAACATGTTGATTGTACAATGTAACAAGTCATTATAAAATACTAATACTAACATGCTATTTTCTTTTATTACAGAAATGAACAAGAAAAACATGGACTCCTGTTACTAAACCAAATAGTACGTATAACAAGATAAATACAACCATCACACCATATCACACCCATACAAGCTTATAACATTGTTCCCAATAAATTAGTTTTTGACCCAAAGTTAAAAGCCACTATGGGTGTGTTATGCTGCGGTGGTTGTGGCCAGAGCATACGCTCTTGGGTACATGGCCAAATGGCCATGCACCCAACGATCTATACCCTGGCCACAACCGCCGCAGCATATCACACCCATAGATGCAAGCATTGCAACCATTTTTATGTCCGCGGACAGGGGGAAGGTCCTAGGACACATTCAACTTGCCAGAGGACAATACAAACAGCGTCCTCAGGACACCCCCATTTTCTTTATGTACGAACATTTCAGGACACCGCGATTGTTCTTAAAACATTTTCACCTTGCCAACGAACAATACAGACAACGTCTCCAGGACACCCCCTGCAAATATTCCAAGACCCCACGAGTGTTCTTAGAACACTTTCAAGTTGACACCGAATCCATTCTGTTTATTTACGAACATTCCAGAACAGCCGTGTTGTCCGCAGACAAATCGAACACAACAAAAGCGTCTAGCACATAAATAAAATACAACTTTGAACCTATCTCATACTCCCCCATCCTCCCCAAAGACCTCTACACACCAACACATTCTACTAAATACACATTTTGAACAAACTTTCACTGCGCTGTCTGCTGATGTCCGCAAATGCAAGATGGCGGGCGCGACAGAAAATCTGACGCGCATCACGCACCACGCCGCCTAATCAGCGAACACATCGCATGTCCGCGGACATGACGCAAGCCGCTGGGGCAATCGGGGTGCTGTCCGCGGAGCGAACAGGGAAGTCCATCCGCGAAGCGAACACAGATATCACAAATTATTTTGCCTTACATTTTGGTCATTTTTTAAAAAAACTACTGGACGGATTTACACCAAATTTGCAAAAGCACGCTTTCGGGACCAGGCCGCCGCTCCTGCCACAAATTTGGTGTAAATCCGTCCAGCGGTTCAGGCTGTAGCCGTGCGCAAAGTTTTTTCCCATTCAGTCTATGGGAAAAAAAAAAGTTTTTTTGGGACCCCCCCTATAACTTTCCCCCCCCTGGACGAATCCTCACCAAACTTTCAGAGTGGGTCATATATTTTTTTGCAAAGTTTAGTGAGGATTCGTCCAACTTAACCATAACTACATGGCCACTACCGTGGTCATGTAATATATACACGGTAGTGGCCATGTAGTTATGGTTAAGTTGCTGTTTCCATAGGAAGAGCACTTTTTGGGCGGCTTATAACTTTGCTCTCCCTGGACGGATCCTCACCAAACTTTGCAAAAAAAGTAGTTGGATCCCTCTGAATCTTTTTGCAAAGTTTGGTGAGGATTCGTCTAGGGGGGGAAAAGTTATAGGGGGGTCCCAAAACTTTTTGTTTTTCCCATAGACTGAATGGGAAAAAACTTTGCGCACGGCTACAGCCCGAAACGCTGGACGGATTTACACCAAATTTGCGGCAGGAGCGGCGGCCTGGTCCCAAAAGCGTGCTTTTGTAAAATTGGTGTAAATCTGTCCAGTAGTTTTTTTAAAAATGACCAAAATGTAAGGCAAAAAAATTAGTGATATCTGTGTTCGCTTCGCGGACGGACTTCCCTGTTCGCTCCACGGACAGCACCCCGATTGGCCCATGGCCTTGCGTCATGTCCGCGGACATGCAACGTGTTCGCTGGTTGGACGGCGAGGGGCGTCAGATTTTCTGTGGCGCCCGCCATCTTGTATTCGCAGTCGACCGCGTACAGCGCAGTGAAACGTGGATAAAAAATTGTATTTAGTGCCGTGTGTTGGTGTGTAAGAGTGTTTGGGGAGGGTGGGGGAGTATGAGATAGGTTCAATGTTTTGTTTTTTTATGTGCTAGACATTTTTGTTGCGTTCAATTTGTCCACGGAGAACACGGCTGTTCTGACATTTTGTAAATAAACTAAATGGTGGGGTGTTTAGAGGACGGAGTATGTGTCATTTTTGTTCGCAAGGAAGGTAAAAATGAGCTATGAACACTCGTGGTGTACTTAATTGTTCGTAAATACACAAACTGGGGGTGTCCTCAGGACGCTGTCCGTATTGTAATCTGTCTAGTTGAATGTGTTCTAAGAACACTCGCAGTGTCCCGAAATGGTTGCAATTACACAAAATGGGGGTGTTCTGAGAACGTTGTTTGTATTGTTCGTTGTCAGGGTGAAAGTGTTTTAAGAGCACTCCTTTTGTCCGCTAATAGTACAATTTCCTAGGGGCGTCAAGCGACTTTTTGTCCACTAACGAAACGATAAATCCGGCTGGTGTGCACCGACATTATGTGATAATCCTGTGACTGGCGCTATTGACCTGGCTGACTTGCTTTTGCGACACTAAATCATATCTCCCGCCCCTAAGCCTGATATTATCAAAGCATTCATATTCCCCGCCTCTCTTTGTGACATTACAGGGTGCGTAATGAAACGCGGCCAGTCGTCTCCAGTACTACGCGACTTTACACAGAACCCGGAAGACAACACACATTATGTCACAACACAGGGTGCAACAATTCGGAATATGAAACTGTGATTTAAAAGCAAACAGCAAGATTGTAAATGTTGTAAAGTACATTTATTTGACATCAAATGTTAAGAGAATATTCAGCAATTTGCATTTGTCTTTGTTATCGATCCGCAAAAGTTCATGTTGAGACACGCGATGTTCCTTTGCGGTACAGAGGGTGTTAGATCAGATTACAACTCAGTGCGCCACAATTCGGAATATGAAACTGTGGTTTAAAAGTAAACAGCAGGATGGTACATTTGGTAAAGTACATTTATTTCACATGAAATGTTTAGTGAATATTCAGCGATTTGCTATTGTCTCTGCTGTCGATCAGCAAAAGTTTATTTGGAGCCACGCGTTGTTCCTTTGCGGTAGATAGGCGGTTGGTTTATGATAAAAGCAGTAAATGGTCGCTCTGATAATCGGAAGGTTGCTCCAACAACGAGCCATTAGACCACCCTATTGGTTGGTATGTTGTTTGTAGCCGCTAGTACTGCGTAAGGGCATATTGGTCCTTGGCGATTGTCCCATAAAATGGTGAGGGTCATGAAGTTGCATATTTGGACCTGCACCTGGCAGTTGAAGACTTCATCCGCTGGAGTCTGTAAATTGTGACATAGGCAAAATGGAGCCACATACCTGTTTTAAAAAACATAAATTAGTCTCACCAGCCGATCTTCATTAAAAATCATCATTTTATTTATTAGGGCGTGAAAATATTTGCTATCGAAGATAGTGCAACAGAGTATGTTAATAATAAAATAATAATATTTTCCCATTCATATAGCGCTAAGAACCGTGAGGTATCTAAGCGGTGCTTATTATTAACCACGGTGTGTGGTGCTCATTTATCGACCACGGAATGATGAAAGGCTGAGTTTGGCCTTGCCGGGATTCAAACTTGCGTTAGCAAGCTGTGCACGGATGTCAAATCGAGCGCTGTACTCCCTGTGCCACTTGACAGGCTACAGTGAAGTGGCACAGCGAGTAGAGCGCTTGACCGCCAATAGACCGGTTAAATTATTTCTATTAACCCACCCTGTGTCGTCTGCCTTTTTCAGAGCCCTCTATACGACAGGGGATCAATTCGGCGGTGATAGTGCGCGGTAGAAAATATTATGCCACTTTCAACGAACAAGTTCAACTTGAGCGGTCTTTAATGCTACGCTATTGTAATTATATTTGGTATAAAGTAATCTAAAGGGTTACTTACAGTACAATTGCAATTTCCATTGTCTACGAGTGGTGCAGTCCCAAAATACGACTCCGCGTGTGCCAACGATCTTTCGCATAGTGATATAATATATAAAAGTGGTTTCGTTTCAGAAATTTCATCTTTATCTTCTCTTACGTTTTAGCAACACTCCTTCAAGAGAAGTCTTTCATCACAATCTCTGTCTGTCAAGGTCAAAACACAATACAACCTTACAGTCCGCTTCGTGAGCCTCTCCGTGGCCCGAGAAAAAAAATGGAAGCAGCTGACCTTCACTGTGAACGAGCATAAATTCTTACTTTGCAACATTCTGTGTAAAGCCATCTGTAGAAGTTGGTTTTTGCACGCCATGTTTGTATATTGTTTGCGTGATATTAAAAAAACGTTTGTTTAAAGGACGTTATGGTTCTAAGTACAGCCGAAAGACCCCTGAAAATCGCAAGTTATGGTAAGCTTTGAAAAATAACTGGCGCCACCACCGTGCACTGCTAAGACTAACACCCAGGACATCAAAGATGACATCGCAAATGTCATTGATGAAATCACTGATGACATCACGTGTGTATGTACTTTTCATGGAATTTGTGTACTAGGGATTTTTATTATAATGTTGCGAAAAAAGTGTCAAGGATATTTCAATAAATATCATACCGTTATTAGTGCTTTGAATGATGCATTGATATAAATAGCATTGTATTATGGGATTCTATCTAGTATACTGAGCTACTAATGGAGAAACATAGCATTGTGTGCAGAGTACAAGATGAAAGTATAATATTTGTAATGTTTATATGTTGAATAATGAAATAATAATTGTCCTGAAATGTTCGAAAATTCACAAAATGGGGTTGTTCTGAGGACGTTATTCATATTGTGTGATTGCTTAGCTGTATGCAATGAGGGAATGGCACAGAGAGTAAAGTGGACGCCGTCCGCGGACACCGCGGCTGTTCGTGGACAGGGCGTGCTACATCCGGGTTTTTCCAGGAAATCCAAATGGAAAGAAGACTGTACGGATCAGCCAATCAGATGTCAAGGTTGTGGATTTGTGTTGAAAGAGACTGTGTGTGGTGAAGATGGCAGAAGTGCAGAAAGTCAAGGTGTTGGTGCTCGGAGATATGTTTGTGCATGGTTTACAGCAGTACGCTGAATGCAGGCATGTTGCAAAGAACTTTGATGTGAAAGGAGTGGAGGTGGTGTGGAGCAGTGTGCCTGATTGCAATGTACAGGGAATTGTACAAGTTTGTGAGGATATGGCCACGATGAACAGTCCGCATGTGGTAGTTTTGCAGTATGGTGCTTTTCATTTGGGCAACGTCAGTGCCCCTACTTTGTTGGCTGATTTGGAACGCTTGGTTCAAGCAGTAATGAAGATCCTTCCAAATGCAAAAGTAATTTTTTCTGGATTACTACCTAGGGCAATATAGGACAATAGTTCAGTTTTTTGTTCTGAGCAAAATATTGCTAGGTGTGACATCAACCGAGGCATGTGTGCCTTCATGCTTAGAGCTGGTATGTTCTTCTGTAACAATGAGAATATTTATGCCAGTAATGCTGTTAATTTTAAAGAAGATGGCATTTCTTTATCTTTTACGGGAAATGCCTTTCGATTTTGGAATGTAAGGATTGCTTTGGAGAAGGTTATGTGAAGATTTTAGGAGTAAAGTAAGAAAAAAAACCAAGAAAAAAAATACAAAATAACAGGTGTCTGTCAAGCATCTGTAAAAAAAAAAAAAACGGCTCTTTTCAGAGCCAACTTCAAAGGGGAAATGGGGCACACTATTTAAATTTACATTCACCACGCTCTGATTTTCGATGTGTCCGCGGACATGGCGGTAGTCCGCGGACATGAAAATCACTATGGGGGGTTAGTATGTTCTATGTTACATGTATATGAAGTCAGGGATATTATGGTTAAGTTGTGCACTAAAAACCTATGAATTTCAGTGAAAAAACTTTGTTAAAGGGACGTTATGGTTAAGTTGCACTACAAAAAAACTATGAAATTCAGTAAAAAAAACTTTGTTAAAGGGACGTTATGGTTAAGTTGCGCTACTAAAAACCTATGAAATTCAGTGAAAAAACTTTGTTAAAGGGACGTTATGGCTCAAAGTAAAATCGAAAAACCCCTGAAATTCGGCAGTTATGGTAACATAAGCAACCATAACTCGCGCCACCGTGCACTGCTAACACTAACACCCAGGACATCAAAGATGACATCACAAATGTCATTGATGACATCACTGATGACATCAAATGGCTGCCTCTCCCTTATTATCCTTTACTGACATATCGAAGCCACATAGTTTTCTTCAGTAACAGTCAGGAAGTAAAAATTGAAAAGGTACTATATTTGTAGACTTAGGGTCCAGTCACATCATATGAAACATATACATAGCGGAAGATACAGGCTTGAAAGAGAGCAATCCTTTCTGTGCATGAAGATAATCATTATGGTTATCAGCACTTTCTCATAGTTTTATTTTTATTACTCTACCTTCCCTCTATATGCTTATATTTGTATACATTATACTTACTCTCCATAGAGTGAATGGGAAAACATTTTTGCTCGCGCCTACAGCCCAAACCGCTGGACGGATTTCCACCAAATCTGGACCAGGAGCAGCGGCTTGGTCCCGAAAGCGTGCTTTTACAAATTTGGTAAAAATCCGTCCAGTAGTTTTTTTTTAAAATGACCCAAAAGTAGGTAAAAAAAAATTAGTGATATCTGTGTTCGGTTCGCGGACACACTTCCCTGTTTGCTCCGTGGACAGTGTCCTGATTGGCCAATCGTCTTGCGTGATGTTCGCGGACATGCAAAGTGTTCGCTGATTGGACGCCGTGGAGCGTGAAGCGCGTCAGATTTTTCGGTAGCGCCCGCCATCTTGGATTCGCGGACGTCCCAGGACAGCGCGGTGAAACTTTGTTCAAAATGTGTATTTTGTAGAGTGTGTTGGTGTGTAGGAGTGTTTGGGGAGGGTGGGAGTGTATGAGATAGGATGAAAGTTGTGTTTTTTATGTGTTAGACGTTCTTTTTGTGTTCGATTTGTTTGCGGCCATCCCGGGTGTTCTGAAATGTTCTAAATAAACTGACTAGGGGGTGTTCTAAGGAGTCAATATGGGTCCGTTTTGTTCGCAAGCAAAGTGAAACTGTTCTAAGAACACTTGCGGTGTCCTGAAATGTTCGCAAATAAACAAAATGGGGGTGTTCTGAAGATGCTTCTAAGAACACTCACGGTGTCTGGGGAGTTTTCGTAGGGGGTGTCCTGAGGACGCTGTCCGTATTGTTCTCTGTCAAGTTGAATGTGTCCTAAGAACACTCGCGGTGTACTGAAATGTTCGCAAATAAACAAGATGGTGGTGTTCTGAAGACGCTTCTAAGAACACTCGCAGTGTCCGGGGAGTGTTCGTAGGGGGTGTCCTGAGGACGCTGTCCGTATTGTTCTCTGTCAAGTTGAATGTGTCCTAAGGACACTCGCGGTGTCCTGAAATGTCTGCAAATAAACAAGATAGTGGTGTTCTGAAGACGCTTCTAAGAACACTCACGGTGTCCGGGGAGTGTTCGTAGGGGGTGTCCTGAGGACGCTGTCCGTATTGTTCTTTTTCAAGTTGAATGTGTCCTAAGAACGCTCGCGGTGTCCTGAAATGTTCACAAATAAACAAGATGGTGGTGTTCTGAAGACGCTTCTAAGAACACTCCCGGTGTCCTGGAATGTTCGTAGGGGGTGTCCTTAGGACGCTGTCCGTATTGTTCGTTGTTAAGTTGAAAGTGTTCTAAGAACTATCACGTTGTTCTGAAATGTTTGTAGGGGGTGTCCTGAAAACGGTGTCCGTATTGTTCGCTGGCAAGTTCAAAGTGTTCTAAGAACACTCACATTGTTCGCGGAGATTAAAAGTTTCCCATAGATCATAGTTGAAATTTTTGACTCTATCGATGTGATATGCTGCGGTGGTTATTGCCAGGGCATAGAGTCTTGGGTGCATGGCCATTTGGCCATGCACCCAAGATTGTATGCCCTGGCAACAACCACCGCAGCATATCACATTCATATTTGCTTATAACTTTGGGTGAAAAACAAATGTATAAGGAACAAAGGTATTAGATACTATGGATGTGATATGCTGCTATGGTTGTCCTTATTATTGTATACTTACTGTTTGGTCTAGTAATGGGAGTCCATGTTTTTCTTCTTCATTTCTGTGATAAAAGAAAATAGCATGTTAGTATTAGTATTTTGTAATGACTTATTACATTGTATAAGCAATATACTTTTATTTTTTTCGACCCTCATATTTAGTAGAGTACAAATCAAAGTAGTGTGCAATTTGCTCAGTTTCTGTAGTTGTTTCTAAAATCATTGGGTCTGCGGGAGAAAAAAAAATCCATCTTGGATTAAAAAAAAAACCTTTTTCTGTTATGCTACAGTTTATTTGTTTGTTTGTTTTCAGTGTTCACTTGTTGTTTCTGGCTAATGCTTTATACTTTGCTTTGTTGTATTGTTTTTGGAGCAGTAACAGATTCTTCATTTGTTTTGATATTATAACATTTTGGAGCAGTTAGATACCAATTGGCGTATTCTAGCCGTCTATTTTTTTAATATATTTTAGTGGTTTTGATTTATCTATTTGGATATTGTTAAATTTTGGGACAGTTAGATACCAATTGGCGTATTCTAACTGTGTATTTTCTGGCCTAATTTAGTGGTATTCATTTATCTGATTAGTTGTTGTAGAATCTTTGAGCTGTTAGATAGCTATTGGAGTATTCTAACAGTTTATATTATTTTAACACAAATTTATAATTTTGGGACAGTTAGATACCAATTGGCGTATTCTAACTGTGTATTTTTTGGTCTAATTTAGTGGTATTCATTTATCTGATTAGTTGTTGTAGAATCTTTGAGCAGTTAGATAGCTTTTGGAGTATTCTAACAGTTTATATTTTTTTAACACAAATTTATTTAAAGGTTTAAATACAGTTTATTTATCAAATTTTGGTTTTAAGAACATCAAATAAGCGTTTGTAAGATTTGCTGGTAATCTCTTCTTTAGAGTAATGGTACTATCATTACATTCAAACCATCCACATTTCTTTTTTATATATGCAGTGTAGTGCCCTGAATTGGTTGTGGCTCCTGCGTGGTAGATTATACCTATTGTTGTGAAGGTTTTCTTACCAAGTGATATTTGACCATGTGTGAATCCAGTCAGCTTGCAGTTGTTTTTGGTACCATCTGCATTGTAACATAGAAGCATTAGTATTACGTATTTACTATGTGTTTGTATTACTAACGTGGAGCGATTATCTGAATTGCAGGTAGAGCATAATGTACCATGGTTTGCATTTTGTACAAGTTGCTGAAATCGAATGGATTCACAATTTGGTATTGATATATATATATGAAGCGTTCATTGGGGATTTCTTCTTGTGTCACTTTGTTGCAGAGAGTGCATATATGTTTCCACATGTATGAAATCTGAAAGATTTCATTTATAGGTATGTTTTTGTTTTCCAGTACTTGTAGTAAGTACATTAGAAATTCTTGTGGATCTTCCTGTGAGTTTATAGTGAATTTCACCATTCCAGCACAGTAGTCCAATTGTCGTCTTATTCCAAAAACACTATATGTGTTGTCAGGATTGTTTGCTGCATTTCTGTGAAGTACTAACATTTGCAAACACAATGGGTCTGTACTGTGTAAGTAAATGTTGTCAACAATTGGTGGTAATTGAAATAGAATATTCATTGCTACATTTGCATAGCAACTTACACCAACTATATTTGAGAATTTAAATGGTCCAGGTAGTTCTGTATCTAACTGCTTTTTTTGGAGTCTGTCTTCCTTCTTTAAAGAAGTACCTGGTTTACTTTCTCTAATTGATTCTTTTTTGTTTGTGGTACTTGATGAAGTATTAGTTTCTTTTACTCTCTTTGGAGGATTTGCAGTGACGTCCTGTTGCATTTCTGTTTGATTTAGTTTTCTTTTACAACGTTCGTGTGTAACAGAATATGTGGAACCGAATATGTGTTTAGATGGGGAGTGTATAGTGAGCGAAGTCTATTATATTCTAAAATGCAAGGAATATCAGCGTTTACTTTACTTGCATCAAAGTTGATTAGAAATAGACCGTCAAGTGTACATAAGCGTGATAGTGCTACGTAGCTCATGCCTTCTTTAAAGACTGTGTTACCAATATCTATCATTGCTTTGTCTAGGGTAAGACCTTGTGATTTATGAATCATGACTGCGTATGCAAGAGTTAGAGAAAATTGTTCTCTGCGTACATACATATCTTTGAAGAGAAGGAATCTAGCTGTTGAGCGTCCTATCCGTTTTACTTCTGAAAGTTTGTCAAAGAGTATATTGACAAACTGAATTTTGTTGTCACGTGGGTATGTTTGAAAGCCAGCAACTGTACCCAGTGCTCCATTAACTAGTCCTTGGTCCACGTCAAGGTTACGTTTAAGCATTACTCTGCAATTTAAGGATAATTTTAACATCTTTTCTAAGCCTGCTGTGTTTGAGATTGATTTTTCTAAATTATTTAGTCTTGTTGTGGCTTGGTCACAAATGGGTAGTGTCATACCATGTACATCTAGTTTGTCTGTGGCGCTAATTTCCATTATTGGTTTCATTTCTTTACTTAACATTATTTCATTGAATTTGAGACAGCTTGCAAGAGTTGGCATTAAGGCCATACAATTGACATTTTTGTGGGCTAATTGTTCCATAACATCTGTAGCACATGCATTATCGCCATAAAGTGCATTAATGTGCCAGGTTTTCAATGTTGCTTCTGCTTCGTTAGAAAGTATAAAAACTCTCAAACTTTTTAAAATGTTGGCATAAGTTAGATCTGCAGATTGGCGCATGTTTTCTGTTAATTCTCTGTATTGGAAATGTTGCCAAAGGTTGACATTTCCAATGCTGCCAACGGTTTTACGGCAGAGTTTGTGCCCTAATGTTTTAAAAATAGGTAGATCTCCAAAAACAATAATGTGTTTTCCTGCAAAGAGCTCTTCATAGTCTGTTTTGAGTACTTCTTGTAATCTGAGGTGAATCAAAGCTAACATCAGGTTGGAGACCATGCTCACTTCATCTATTAGTAGCATTTTAATTTGTTTCAATACTCTGCGTAATTCCATTGCAGCTTCTGCAGAAAGTTTGTAATAGTCTACTTTGTTCTGGTGTTCTACTGGTAATAGTAGTAATCGGTGTAATGTAACACCACCTATGTTGTAGGCAGCTAAACCTGTGGGGGCAGTGACAACAGCTGACAGTTTGTTGTTTGTCAATTGTTGAAGGAACTTACTAATGATTTTGATTAGGAATGTTTTGCCAGAACCAGCTTCACCACTGACGTACAGTAGTATAGGTTTGTAATTATGGCAGGAACATTCTTTATTTTCATGTTTTACACCATGTGCAATTTGTTTTGTTACTTGCTACTTTGTTAAATGCTACTTTGCTCATTGTTTAGTTTTGATTGTAGTATAGTTAAGTCTTCCTTATCTTCATACTGACACATGGTGTTTTCTACTTCTATCATAGCTAATTCTGCCTCATTTGTTATTAGTGGTTCTCCCAGTGGTTATTGGCTTCCTGTTACAGAAGGTTGACTACTGTCAGGAGTATCCTTATCTAGTTGGGCTTGGAGTTCTTCTTCATGTTGCTGTTCATTGTGCAACATTGTTTTGTACTGTGTAAAGTTTACATGAGTTATAGTGCTTTCATTTGCTTTGAAAGCATCCTCATATGAGTCATAGCTATCTAGTAATTGTTCTTCTTTTCTCCATGGTTTGAAGAGTTGTAGCAGGGACATGTAATATACTTCTTTATGTTGAGGAGTCTTCAATGACAATTTGATATGATTAATTAAATTTGGTTTAGTGAGTTTAACTAAGCTGCCTTCACAGTCTGTCACTCTATATTTACCTTTTTTTTCATCAGGTTTCATATTATTTTTGTATGTGTAGTTTTGGGCTATTTGGTATAGACACATGTTTTCCAAAGTATTACTTCTGTTTGGGTAGTATGTGTCCAATAAATTGTTTTTTAAAATGTCTTGGCTGTTGGGATGATGTTTGGCTATTGTTTCTATATCTTCATATGATTTTAGAACTCTTTTTCTAGATTTAGCTGGACCAAGACTTAGCCATACTATATTTTCAGATTTACCATACAATGAAGTACGAGTTAAACGATCAGCTGCTTCATAAGATCCACATTCTCTATGGGTGAGCATTTTTATGCCCAAGCTGTATAATTTCTGAGATACTGTTTTATCTGATGACAGGTCATTCCAGAGGTCTTGGAGCTCTGTCTTTTCTGCTTTAGTTAAGTATGCTGTGACATTTCGTGCAACTGCAGTAGAATTGTCTGCAATGTACTGCACATCTATGTTTGCATTCCATAAGTGGGCAATGATTGCATTATAATCATTGATATATTTGTTTTCTTCTTTTCTTTTTATGTAATATGTATTTTTAGGTGACTTACCTTTAACACTATGTCTAACTGAAGACATGAGGTTGTTTACTTGACCTGTATTTGTAACTGGTCTAGGGAAACCAAATCGGCATTTGGTATAGTATTTGCCTTTGTTTTTGTATTTGCGATGACAATATTTTCCACATTTGTGTCTTTGAAATTGTAAAATTTGTGCACAAAGATCACTATTTGTGGCTTCTGATGGAATTTCACAAGTGACATATTTTTCAATGAACTGTAAAACAGTGGCATCACTGTCTTGACCAAATTTAGGAGCATCTTTAATCCATAAAAGCATGTGGCTATGTGGTGCGCCTCTGGCTTGGTATTCTTTTCTCCAAAAGAAGTGTTACACTTCTCCAAGGGGAGGAACAGTTTTATTACAAATAAAATGTAGCATAGCAATGAAGCGATGGTGAAAATATCTTCAAACATTAACAGGATCCAAAGAACAAAGTTCTCCAGGTGTTAGAATATCTATGTTTGTTTTGTTTTTATTTGATATGCGTAGGAAATCATGTAAATCTTCCCATGCATATTCTGCACAACTTAATGTAACAAACCAAGTGGGTGGGCCAAGGTTTCTGATCATACAACGTACATCTCCATGACATCGAAACCAGTACTCTTTAGTACCACGCATATTTGCTAATAGATTTGTAATATTTGATTGTAAAACCTCATCCTTTTGTTGCACTTTCTCTAATAATTGTGTAGCTGTCATATTTTGAAAGTGTGATCCTGATTTTAATATGTGTGCCACTCCGTAACATAAAGTTGCTAGTTCACTTTCAAAGAGTAGGTGGAATATGTATTCCACATTTTGTCTAAATCTGGGATCTTCAGAATTCATCCGTAATGAGCGGTATTCTGAAGCTGATATTTGAATAGGTCTATCATCATACCTTCCTCCTTTGCCAGTTGGAAAGAGTAGAGGAAAAGCACGTGCTTCTATACTTTTTTCCCATATACTGATTGGCGATCCTTTTGTTTGACGCATTTGGTAAGTTTCTAGTACATCTTGTACGGTGTCATTACAGTGCAAAGGATGAATTGTATAATGGTCTAAAGTATTTGATATTGTAGCAGGATCTAGTGGCTCAAATTGACCAGCTTCTTGTGTTTCTTGAATAATTTCAGTTGTTTCTTTCAAGTTTTCTTCAATATTAATTTCTTTGTAATATTCATTATTCTCTTTAAGATATTGGAAGGCTTGTCTAACTTTATATAAATCTACCAGCTGTTGCCATATTTTTTTGTCTTTTGTAGGTACTCCATTTACTAATATAATTAAAGATTGCTGCATTGGACGTTGCACTCCTAGAGTATGCACATTTTCTTTTAGATTTAATGGTAAATAAACTACTTTTCCACGAATGCCTTTTACCAATTCAGAGGGAGGTAATTTTGCTGTTTTTGGTTGAAGACGTATTATTGCTTGAAATGGGTGTACTGTTTGAATTATGATGCTCTCATATTAATTAAGTTGTTGTAGAGGTTTTGGTACTGGGTATAATTCCAAATGATTTGTGATAGAACGTGAAGGAGTTTGGTTGTTGTCAAGTTTTGTAGTGCAATACCTGCAAAGTATTAAGGGCTCAGTTATTTCATATTTGTTTTCTGCTAGAAGGTAGAGAGCTAATTCAAACCATTTAGAATCTTCATTGCTTCTATTTTGTATGATAGGTCCACAGTTTTTGTGTTACTTTTATAAAAAATTCTATGGCAACATACACATACATGGTTTGGTACTTCAGCTGATGTACTTTTAAATTTTAGTATTTCTTTTTTGTATGTGTTTAGCAAAAGGTTGCCATGTGTAGAATTGTTGCTTTATTGGTTTAAATCTATTTCATTCTGTAAATGGCTTTCACTTCCAAAATATCTTTTCTGGATATAATGAATTTCTTCAAGTAGGTCTTTTGTGTAGCATGTAGAAGGATGTCATTTAACTTTGCTAGTGCTAAAGCAGGACTTTTAGCATAGTACAGTTTATAGACCAGATTTCTTATAGTTGAATGATGTGTTGATATCCTTTTGATATCATGGAAAGTGGTTTTACAAGTAGGTCCTGTAATGCAGGCCAATGAATGTCCTTCTAGTCCTGTGTACTTGCGCTCTGGACAGGTATCTATATTTTGCAGTAATTTAATTTTGATTTTGTCTTTGCTTTTTACATATTTATTGAGGAATTGGTGTAAAGAGTTGAAACATTGTTTGGGAATGTTACGTAAATTGACGTGCATGGCCATTTGTACACTAGACGTTCTGATTCAGTTGAATGGAGGGGTAATTCTAAGGTTTCAGGGCATATTTTTGTAAGGAGTACTTCTTGTTCCATTATGGCATTATTCACTTTTTCATAACCTCGACCACTGCTATTTATGGCAATTGTATTCGTTTGCTTTTGTTTGTATGCTTCTTCATTAAAATATGGTTCTGTGCTCGTAGTGTGATTCCATTCACCTCTGCAGATACTTAAGAAGTTCTTTCTGTTGACATTTTGCTTATTGAGAAGTCTTTTTTGTAATTTAGTTATTAGTTTTGTTAGTGGTTTCATTTTGTTTAACAGTAAAATAAATACATTTCTTTTGAGAAGAATTGCACTGTCCATCAATGCTTCTAAGATTAATTTCCTACGATAGGTTTTAAGCTTTGAACCTGATTTCTCTCCTGTTTTTATAAGATTTTGAAGGACTTTGTGACGGTATATTTTGGCTAAAATACTTTTCTTGGTATGCTTACTTTGCACTATATTAAAATTTGAAGAAGTAGTTTTATCTGTACTGATAGCTGATTTTCTGTTAATTGTTTTTTGGTTTGTTTTACATTTTTATAGAGGAAGCGAAGTTGTTGTACTTGAAACTTCTTGTGTTTCACTAAATGATTGTATTAGCTGTTTTGTTTAAACTTTTTTTACAAATTCTGCTAGAGATGGATGCATATGTTGGACACCTTTATTTTGATTTGCTCTAATTTTGCGTTGCTTTCTACGGAGTTGTCTTTTGGTAGGCATTCTTTAGGGTCTGTTGAAAAAAATAAAGAAGATATGGGTTGGGGTGTTCTGGAATGTATGTGTGCTGTGTGCATGAGTGTTTGAGTAAGATGATAAAGATGTATGTAATGGTGTGTGATTGTGCATTGGGAACTAAAACTAGTAGGGATAGGTATTCTTGAATTTATGTGTTACTAAACTGGGCTTCAGATGACAAAAGAAAAGTAAGCTAGTGGTGTGGAAAAGTACAAATAGTAAATCTAATGTATACAATTAAAACAGTTGTTTGTTCTATAATATGAAAATTGTAGTGGTTCAGTTGGCTAATTTGTGTGTCCAAAAATAGAAATTTGTGGGCCATTCTGGCTGTAAATCGCTGTTTAAGACATGGAAATTTTTGGACAAAATGTTACAAAATCTCTATTTTAAGAAACCAAAATAGCTCGTATTAATGTTATAGTATATTTGATTAATAATATAAATATTATGGTGATATTTTACTTACTTTTTTTTAAAATTAACAGGTAACTTCTTAGTTTTTCTTTCTTCTTCGAATTCGGCTGCTTCTTTTCAGGAAAGTGGTCTTCACTGCAATTGTAAAAGCTTCAAATGAGTAACTTTGTTTGTATATAGCACTGTTTTTAATTTAGATATTGATTTTTTTAATTGAAATCCCCAGTGCCTTCTGTAAAACCATTAACTAATTTATTTACATAAGATACATTGCATCAGTTCAGTACATATGATATGTTCTTAATGAACAAATTGTATTGAATGACTAACTGTAGCAAAAAAAATATCTTTACTATGTCTTGTGAAATTTATAATATATTAGTGAATACCACTATTTCTGTAAGTAAACTGTTCTAGGTAATAGCGCCTCAATGTCATGTCTAATTTAAAGTAATTAAGTAAATGAATAAATAAAAACAAAAAATATGAAATTGTATAAGTATTTTATATTGTATAATTGTATAAGTATTTTTATAAAGGTTTAAACATAGAATGTGTTTGCATGCAATTTTGTTTGAATATATGTAGTCTATATATTTCATTTAAAAAATGTTAGTTTAACATGATTTGAGTGTGTGTGTGTATAAAGAAAGTAAAAAGTATAAAAGGTTTATAAGTGATAGTTGATTTTAGGAAATTGAAAAAAGTACAGTAAATTCATTTTACAGATTTTACAAGGTAAAAGTCTGTTTGAAAATGTGTTCATCTACCATAGCTCTCAACTCACACGCTTTTGGCGGGTGTCACACGCCTTGTAAAGGGCAGACTCACCCGCCAAGCCTCCTGCACGCCCATTCATTCCAATGGGCGTCTCACCCGCCAAAAACAAAATCGGGTGATTTCACCCGCCTGTAAAACAAAAATGGTTGAGAGCTATGTCATCTACTATACAGAAAATATGCATACCTGAAGTTTGTGTTCATGCATATGGATATGCATGGAGCTGCAAGTAGAAATCTCGAAGACTTGTACAGTATTTCTGGTAGATGCTGCTTGCCAATGATATGACACTTGTACTCAGAGAGATTCAGAGTACATTTGCAGTTCTGATCTATGATGATGCAGTTAGATGTAGAGGTCTTGAATGTGATTGGTGCATGGTCATGTGATTTTTGAGGAACATCCAATGTGAGAATGGCAGAGAGAGTGTAGTGGAAATGGTAGAAGGGCTGTTCATGTTACGATATGTCCGCGGACATGGCGGTAGTTCGCGGACATCGGGAGTTACATCCGGGGATTTTTGGGTTCAGAAGTCATGCAAATGAGAATAAGCACTGAAAGGGATTGGTCAGGAAAGTTTGGTGGGTGTTGTGCCAGGAGAGATTTTCTCAGATACTCTTTTTGCTGAGAGAACAAAAGATAGCTATGGCTGTGTGTTTCAGAAAACAGATTGTTTGGATTTTAGGAGATTTGTGGATACATTGGTTGATGGTGCATGGAGAAAGCTGTGGAGTAGTTGTAGATCTTGGATTCCCACATGTGGAAGTACACTGGCATGTAGTACGTGGAATGAAGTGGTTGGACTTGCTACCTCTCTGTGCTACTTTGGAGACAGAGCAACATCCAGACATAATTGTAATTAATTGTGGAGGGAACAGTTTAGGACATGTGACTGGAATTTTTTGGCAATTTGCTATGCAAGAAGGACTGAGGAAGGTTATGGACATGTTTCCTAATTCTCAAGTGATATTTTCACGGATTACGCAGAGACAAATGTGGCTTCGTTCTTCTTCATTTGGTCCACAAATGGAAAAAGCAAGGCGCAATGTTAATAAGGCTGTTTGTGGCTTTCTAAGAGATTTTGGCATGTCTTCTTTTCACAATGAAAATATTATGTTTTGTAGTACATACATTTTTCGCAGAGATGGAGTCCATCTTACTTATGCTGGCAATCAGATTTTTTCTGAGAAATGTACAAAATGCATTGCAACCTTTTTTGGAATTACAACAACGATTTTGAAGTAGATGTTAAGTATTTACAATATTTGACTTACAAACACCACCCAAAGGCTCTTTTCAGAGCCACCACTTCTTTCCAGAGAAAATTACAATGTTTGTGATGGAGTAGAAACCCAATTTTTTTAATGTTTGCGAACTGTCCGCGGACTTCTAAAAAATACAAAGAACCCTGCTTCATTTATTTTCACTTCTATTTTTTAACTGGGAAAGGCGGCTCTGAAAAGAGCCTTTTTTTTTTGATTTTTGTAATTTTGTATTTTTTTTGGTTTTTCAGACACGACACACTAGGAGAGGAGTTTAAAGGAGGGTAAAGGGGGGGACACCAACCACAGGGATAAGAAAGGGCGAGCTGAGAGAGGAAGGTGTAGAGTGGGTTTTATTTGGGTAGTGAGCAGGTCTTCTCGTGATCTGAGACGATAGTCTCAAAAGCACTCCGAAGTCGCTCCGCCCTGCAGAGTACTGTGTCACAGTACATACATACAACTGTGACCCTCGAAAGGTAAGGGTCATCAGCATTCTGTATGGCCTGTGAGGCAGCTTGAGAAAGACACTGTCCCACAGAGGTGGTCCTTGTGGTGACAGGATCAGAAACAGAGGATGAAGTAGAGGAAATCAACCTGCTAGGTTCTTCGCAAAGTACAACCCTGCGAATAGCCCCAGAGTGAAATGACCTCAGGTGTCGCTTCATAGTAGTGGTCCCATAGCTGTAGTTACCGTGCTTCCCGCGACTGAGTATCATTTTGCACTCATTGCAGGTAACTTGGTTCGCACGAGCCTTAGGATCATTCCCATGAATGGTAAATAACCGCCACACCCAAGACTCACGCCTAGTGCGGGTAGTAGGGATTTCTTCTACCTCATTCTCATCATCCTCTTCTTCCTCCTCCGCATCCTCAGTCCTGTTCCCCTCTTCAGGCCCTTGGGGAGGTGGTGGTGGTGGAGGGGGTGGTGGTGGTGCTGAAGCAGGTGCAGCACCAAGTGGCAGTTCAGCAGCCAAGGATGCCATGTCGATGATGCTGTAGTCTGCAGGTGGCAGCAAAAATCACTGTGTTCTGAAGAATAGCCAGAAACACAATGGGAATAAGCTCTTGGGCGTGGTCTTTTATAGGGGTGCTTGTGCGCGGTCCGCAGACATGCGCACTGTGCGCGGACACATCGAACACAAAAAAAGGATCGGAAAGTTTCAAAAGGTAAATAGAAACTCAAGATTGCTATGTGGGACTTGTGGCATGGTGAGATTTTATTGAAAAATATTATGGATTAACAGAAAATGTACTTTTAAATTGTTCGGGTACACGAACAGTGTCTGCATTTCAGGACACACGATGAGCGTGGGCGCGGTCATATGATCTGTTTGCGAATTAGTCTGCGAAGGAAGCGCCTGTCCGCAGGACAGCAAGTGCACGGAGATTGGTTAGCGCATGCGCATTGATGTCCTACGGACACTGTTCGGGTTCTGAAGTAATTAAAAGTGCGTCACACGTGAAACGAACATTTCACGACACCGCTAGTGTTCTTAGAACAGTTTAAACTTGGTAGCGAACAGTAAGGACAGATATAGTGTTCTTCAGGGCACGTGTAATTTAGTTTATGTACGAACATTTCAGGACACCAATTGTGTTCTTAGAACAGTTTCAATTGGGTAGTGAACACTTCGCACATGTATAGTGTTCTTCAGGACACCTCCATTTTCGTTTACGTATGAACATTTCAGGACACCAATAGGGTTCTTAGAACAGTTTGAACTTGCTAGCGAACAGTACCGGACAGGTATAGTGTTCCTTAGGACACTTTAATTTTTGTTTGTTTACGAACAATTCAGGACACCGCGTGTGTTCTTAGTACAGTTTCATGTTGCTAGCGAACACTACGAACAGTTGTACTGTTGTTCAGGACACATCATTTTCGTTTATTTACGAACATTTCAGGACAGCAATTGTGTTCTTAGGACAGTTTTAAGTTCATAGCGAACATTACAGACAGATATAGTGTTCTTTAGAACACTTTAATTTTTGTTTCTTTACGAACATTTCAGGACACCACGTGTGTTCTTAGAACAGTTTCAACTTGCTAGCGAACAGTACGAACAGGTGTGGTGTTCTTCAGGACACCTCCATTTTCGTTTATGTACGAACATTTCAGAACACTCGCACTGTCCGTGGACACTTTTATTGTTTTTTTTTAAAAAAAAATGGAAACTATTCACAATACAATATAAAAATTAAACTTTATTTAACATATATTAATAATTTATGACAGAGAAGGTGAGACAGAAACAGAAACAAAAACAGGAGAATTTGGGGTTTCAACATGATTGGTATTAGGTGAAGAAGGGATGGAAATCTCATCAAAACGTTTTGGATTATGGAGAGGGTTTGGGGATAATTGACTGGGATATAGTGAGGAGGTACATGTGGGGCAATGGTATGATGTTTTTGTTTTAAAATGATCTTCAACAAAAGTTTTCAAATTATTAAAATTGGTCAACAGTAAATCAATTTTTTCTTTTATGTTGTCAAGCGTGTTTTCCATAACAGCTTCTTCAGAGGTAGTTTCTATGTTGTTATGCTCTGTACAAAAAATATATATATATATGTTAAATGTATACAAAATAATAATATTTAAATGGTTTATATTATAAAGTGTTTACCATTAGTTTCACTATCTTGTGACATTTCTTCATGTGGGAAATTGTCCTCTAGCCATTCCAGAGTACTAGACATTTCTGTGAAAAAAAAAAGATAATATATTTTTTAATCTAATACAGAAAGTTTATAAATATATGAGCAAAATGAAGTACACTTACTATTTCTGGTAAGATAAGTCCTATGTATTCAGTGGGTCTGGTCTTGTTCTCAGTTCTGTTGTGTCTGTGAGGTAATTATGTTGGAAGCCAATTTATGTTCTTGTGGTATATTCCATTTCAGAACTTATTTTATTTAAATGAATGGTTAGTGTGTTACATATATGGGTTACATTTCTTATGTATTACTATATATAATGTGTTTGTGTGCTGCTTTTTGAATTTGTTAAATGTTCCTATATTATGATATAACAATCAAACATACCCCACACCCCCCACAGTTTTTAGGTAGTGGTACTGTTCTCCGAACATGTCCGCGAACATTAAATAAGTTTGCGGACATCACGTTCATAAGAAGAGATCTGGTCAGCTCCATATGACATGTATATAAAGTCAAAGTCATTATTGTTAAGTTTTGCTACTAAAAAACTATGAAATTCAGTGAAAAAACTTTGTTAAAGGGACGTTATGGTTAAGTTGCGCTACTAAAAACCTATGAAATTCAGTGAAAAAAACTTTCTTAAAAGGACGTTATGGTTAAGTTGCGCTACTAAAAACTTATGAAATTCAGTGAAAAAACTTTGTTAAAGGGACGTTATGGTTCCGAGTAAAACCGAAAAACCCTTGAAATTCGCCAGTTATGGTAAGCTAAGCAACCATAACTCGCTCCACCACCGTGCACTGCTAAGACTAACACCCAGGACATCAAAGATGACATCACAAATGTCATTGATGACATCACTGATGACATCACATGTGTATGTACTTCTCATGAAATATGTGTAGAAGGGATTCTTATTATGTTGCGAAAAAAGGGTCAAGAATCATTGCAAGAAATATACCCTAATAAGTGCATTGAACGATGCATTGATATAAATAGCATCCTATTATGGGGTTCTATCTAGTATACTAGCTACTCATACAGAAACATAACATTGTGTGCAGTGTACAAGATGAAGGTATGATATTCGTAATGTTAATATGTTGAATAATGAAATGATAATTGTTTTCTTAATAGATGTTTGTGTACTGTGAAATATGTAATAAGTAACTAATAAAACCCATGTATTACATAATTGCATTACTATAGACAAAACACAAAGACACAAGAACACATACCAATATGGGTATATACAGGGAAAGTGAAGTTAGCAAAAAAGCACAAGTAGTAGCAGAAACAATTCATAACTTAACTGATTAGTTTCATGCAAATAAATGATTGCTCTGTTTCAAAGCTGCTATTTACCCTATGTATATGTATCACTTGATGTGATTGGACCCTAAGGAAAGTAGTGTGAGTAGAACGTATACAAATATGACCATATACAGGGAAAGTATAGCCATAAAAAAAAACAACAGAACTATCAGAAAGTGCTCATAAGTCTAGTGATTATCTTTATGCACAAAAAGGATTGCTGTCTTTCAAGCTTGTGTTTTCCCATATGTATATGTTTCATATGATGTGACTGTACTCTAAGGGAATTACTGTAAGAACCTACTAGAAGGATATGTCTACAAATAAAATAAAATTCTTAGTTTCTGACTGTTACGGAAGAAAACCATGTGGCCTAGATATGTCAGCAAAAGAAAAAATAGTGAGGCAGACATGTGATGTCATCAGTGATGTCATCAATGACATTTGTGATGTCATCTTTGATGTCCTGGGTGTTAGTCTTAGCAGTGCACGGTGGTGGCGCGAGTTATGGTTGCTTAGCTTACCATAACTGGCGAATTTCAAGGGTTTTTCAGTTTTACTTGGAACCATAATGTCCCTTTAACAAAGTTTTTTCACTGATATATATATATATATATAACAGTGAGTAATTTACTTAGTGTTATTGTACAAATGAAGAAAACAAAAAGATAAATATGTTTCTGAAACTAGAAGTCATGCATAGCTGTTGTTGTTGTCCTTGTAACTTCTTTGTAAATCTTCCTGGAAAAATGTGTGTAAAAAGTAGTTAAACTTGTTTTTTTTTAATCTTCTATTAGAGAACTAACCTCCTTAAATTCCAGCCTGGAGTTCAGAGCAGAGTCTAATGAGAACCCTGGGGAACTGGAAGGGAAGGAAGAAAGGGGGTGCCATACCATACCCTCCAACCCAAAGATGGAAGGGGAGGCTGGAGTGCCCAAATCCAAAAGAAGGAAGAAAAGGGGGTGCCACGCCATACCCACCAACTGAGAGACGAAAGGGTACACTGGAGTGCACGCTCACTGATGAAGGAAAACTGCGCCTAAGGAAACCCCACTCTGCCCTGCTCTTCCCCAACAAAGAGTCATGGAAGAATAGGGGGGGCATGTGGGATGCATTTAAAGGCCCCAACAGAAATCGCTTTTACCTGAATGGCAGGCACTTAAACCCTGCAACAAAAATGGCCTGGCTTTTGCTTTTGCTTCATGTAAAGTTAAAGAGCCATGTGGAAAGAGAACTACCTATCATTATCAATGGACAAGCAGCAGTTTGATTTACAAAAGAAGGAGGAATCAAAGAATCCTTTAACATGGAAAACAGGATTTTTCAACATTGAAAGCATAAAACGGCCTGCACATGTGTTTGCAAATGAAAACGGCTTTAAAAAGCCAAAATCGAAAACAATATCACTGCTCACAGAAAATGTTAGGAAAGGAAAACATGATGTGTGGGTTTGTGAAAACAAAGAGAAAATATTGAGGCTGAGTACCCCAAAATCAAATACACCGAACACGGGTTACAAAGGAACATACAAAGATCTTTATTTTATACTGAACAGTTTCAAAGGACAAAGCAACAGATAGCTATCAGCCCTCAGTATAACACAGCAAACTCCAGCGTGGTTCGGTGTGCTCAGTGAGTGGGACTGTACATTAGAATAGTCGCACTTTATATACCTTTGAAAACATGATGTTCAACCCTTCTGTAAATTAATATTGGTTAATACATTATGGATCTAGGGTTCGTGCCGAGTTCACGCACTTAGGGTTTTGCCTTTAATACATTCGACAACAAGCCTCAATGGCAACAGTATGTTTTAGGATTTCTTGTTAAAACCTTCTCAAACATCTATACAATGTAGTTTAAACAAGTGTTCCCAGTTCAGTATTTGGATACATTGTTTTTAACATATGCTCGCGGATTAGCTTCATTGGCACAAGTAATCCTCTATACACAGTTCAACGAAGGACAAGGTCTCAGTTCATGACCCTAACATGTGGCCTGCAGGCAAGTTACACATTAGTTTGTAAACAGAGGTCAAGACAGCCATGTTACATTTCGGAATGACACTGTCCACCATTTTAGCTCACAGGGTGACTTTACGGACAAAGGCTAAAATGGCGGATAGACCTAAAATGGCGGTTTACATTAACTCTAAGGTCAAGACTTTGCAACGCAAATTCCTTTGCAAGTGACTTACAAGCAGCTTGGCGTAGGCCAATATACATATATTCATCAAATAGGAAGCACAATATAATTTCCCGTTCGACAGGTTGACCAAAGTAATGTATATTATGTTTCACCCCCAAAACTCCAGTGACATGTGAAGAGACACGTAGTCTTCAGGAAAAACCTGTTTCTGGCTGAGGACAAAACTTCACAAAGGAAAGCCCCACTTCCAGCTGGATGTCAGTATCCTGCAGACCTGCTGACTAGGAAAGCAGGAACATCAAAAGAAAGCCATCCAAGACAGGAGCCTGACTTAAAGGTGTAAATCCTTGTTGACACCACTGTCACAAGTTTCTCCCCTTCTCACTTGTTTCTCCTTACTTGCGACCTTCTTGGAAGTAGTTTCCTTCTTTCTTACTATCCGGGACTTGTACAGACCTGAACGCTGGTCTTCGGATTCCAGCGTAAGGTCTGTTGCCTTCCACTAGGAAGCATTCAGCATCCAGGACGTGGAACCAGGAAGGAGATTACCCGGCTCAGAAAGGAGCCGAAGCGCCGTAGGACCAAGCACAAGGTTAATCTGGGAATTGAGTTCAAAAAGGGAAGGAAAGGGAATGAAGGAGTACCAGGAAGGAGGGAAGCAAAGGAATCAAAAAGGGAGCGTGAAGCAAACTTCGATAACGCACATCTAACTACTCCAAGCCGTAACGATGAGATGCGTGGTGCCGCGGGGCGTGGTTCTATTCTAGGAAGTCGAGCGTAGCGTGGAAGGACTGGTGTGCAGCATTTCGGAACTGTCGGCCATGCTGGTAGAATCACAGAGTTCATACCGCGGTGCATCATGGACCATGAAGTCCAGAATGGACGAATTTGGCGGTTCATGACAGTATGCCTCCTCCTAAGCCCTGCAACTCTGGGTTTGCCTGGGTGGATCTGATGATATCTTTGTATTAAATGGGGGGCATTCATGTTTGGGACAGGGTCCCAGGTGCGCTCACTGGGAGGGTATCCTTTCCATTCAACCAGATACTGGAGTTGACCTCGTCTGTATCTGGATTCACAAATCCTGGAGACCTCGAATTCAAGTTGATTATTGATGGCTACTGGAGTGGGTCTTGGAGCAGTGCGGTTGGTTTCTACAAATGGCTTTAACAAGGACGTGTGGAAGAATGGATGAATCCTTTTCTAGGAATCTGAAAGCTGGAGTCGGTAGGCTACTGGATTAACGATTTCCTTTATGGAGAAGGATCCATAATACTTTGGGGTCAGTTTATTTGGTCGCAGATGTCGAGGAAGGAGTTTTGAGGACAGCCAAACCTTGTCCCCCACTGCGTAAGAAGGGCTTGGTCTCCTTTTGGTGTCTGCATATCGTTCAACATCTTTTCTGGCCTTTTCCAATCATTTCTTGGCGTCTTTGTGTACGTTGACCAATGTTTCTATTCAGGAGTCGACCGCAGGGACTGGGGTTGGATGAGGAAGAACAGATGGTAGAACTGAAGGATGAAATCCCTGGCTACAAAAGAACAGACTGGTTTTGATAGCTGAATGATCCGAATTGTTGTAAGTGAATTCAGCAACAGGAATCAAAAGTGACCAATCATCCTGGACCTTGGTGGAGAAACAGCGAAGGTACTCCTCTAGGGGCTGGTTGACGCGTTCAGTTGCTCCATTGGTTTGTGGATGGTATCCTGAGGACAACATGTGCTGGATCCCCAATATTTGACATAGTTGTTTCCAAAACTGGGATATGTATTGGGGTCCTCTGTCAGAGATGATTTTGGAAGGTAGCCCATGAAGCCTAAATATGTGTTCCAGGAAAATCCCAGCCAATTCAGATGAGGATGGTAGCTTGAACAAGGGTGTAAAGTGAGCCATATTTGTAAACAGATCGATGGTAACCATTATGGTTGTGTTTCCTCTGGATGGGGTTAATTCCACGATAAAATCTGTGGCGATGATTTCCCAAGGTCATGTTGGCATTGCTGGTTGGTGTAAGAGACCTGCTGGTTTTCTGTTATCATGTTTATTCTGGTTACAGACTGCACAGTATTGGACATAGGCTCTTACGTCATCTTTCATCCTTGGCCACCAGAACTGTCTCTGTAAAAGATGGAGGGTGGTGGTGATGCCTCGATGTCCTGAATGGAGGGTATCATGGCATAGATTTGTAATCTTATGTCTCAGTTCTTGTGTGGGTACTGCCAGCCGTGTTTCCTTGAAAAGATATCCATCTTTCAGTAGGAGGTTCCTTGGATTATACCCCTTGTATTCCTTCCAGAGTTCAGAAGAAGGTGTTTTTGCAGAAATGTCCTCCAGAAGAGAATTAGCTTGAGCTACAAACACAGTGTCAGGAAACATCTTGGGAAAGGTTCGTGCATCGAGGGGCACGTAATCAGGACGTCTGGACAAGGCATCAACTATGACGTTATGTGTTCCAGGGAAGTGAAGAATTTGAAATTGGTATTGGGCAAAAAAGAAGGCCTAACGGGCCTGACGACTGTTTCTGCACTCCAGGGATTGTAGCACTTGTAAATTTCGATGGTCTGTGCAAACTTGTACTGGGTGTTTGGCACCCAAAAGGAGATGACGCCAGTTGGTGCAGGCTTGTCGAATGTCTAACAACTCCTTCTCCAAGATGGAATAATGTGTCTCACTGGGAGTCAAGGTGCAGGATAAATATGCAATAGGATGTTCCATCTTGTCTCAAGTTCTCGCTCCAAGACTGCTCCAATGGCATAGTCGGATGCATACACATGCAAACTTATCAGAGCTAGCAAACAATTCCTTTCCACAGACAACTTCATTACGCTTGCCAGAGCCCTTATACTTTCCAAATTGGATTACTGTAATGGACTCTACATTGGGGTGAATAAACAGACCATCCATAAAATTCAGGTCCTCCAGGACAATGCCCTGAGAGCAGCTCTTAAGATTAACAGAAATTAGCATATATCTTCTGTAAGAAGAGAATACAAATGGCTATCCACTTTTGATAAAATTCAACTTAAGATCGCCTCCCTTACCCACAAGTGTCTCAACAATAAAGCACCACCCCACCTCACGGACAGTCTATGTAAAAGAACCTACAAGAACAGCCAACACGAACTGTCTCCAAGTTCCGTGATTCAAACACTCTACTATAGGAGGACACATCTTCCCAGTCAAGGCTGCGCAGCTGTGGAACTCCCTACCCCCTGGCACTAGAGAACCTCAGCCCTTCGCTAAATTTAGGCAGAACTTGACCAAGTGGCTGAGAGTAAATGATATCTAACTACCCTGACCTGCACGTCTCTCTTGATGCACCTTTCTTGACGCCTACCCTCTGCTCCCAGAAGTTATTTTATTATGTGCGTGAAGTACTGTGCGCACCTCATTACTATGATAATTGAACTTGTTTTCTATTTTTGCAATGTAATGATCTTAGTGCCGCTCGACCTGCTAAGTCACACTGTATAAACTGTATATTATAATCCTAGACTATCCAGTATACATGCACCCTGTAATTATGTTACTCGACCTTGATCCTGCCTTGTATATACTTGCCTACTGTAACATTTCTGATGCGCATATACGTTCCTTATTTACCATGTACCTTTAACTAAGTTGAACATATTCCTGTCTTTTGCACCCTGATTCCCCAGGGTCTGGCGCGCTCTATAAATAATAAACTAAACTAAACTAAATCAGTCTATACCAAGAAGGGTCGATCTATATCAGGTTGAGCTAGGATTGGAGCTCGAGTGAATTCCTGTTTCGGTTGTTGAAAGGCTGTCTCTAGAATCGAGGACCATTGAAATGGAGTGTCTTTCTTTAGAAGTGTTACATAGGATGTACAATGTCAGAAAACATGGGTATACATTTTCTGTAGAAGTTAGCAAGTCCCAGGAAGGATTGAATCTGTTTCACAGTAGTGGGAGCAGGCCAAGACAGGATGGAATCAACCTTGGAAGGATCCATTCCAATACCTCTGGAACTAAGGACGAATCCAAGATAGTGAACGGTTGATGCATGGAAAAGGCAATTTTCGGGTTTGGCCAGGAGCTTGTGTTCACGTAGGCATTGTAAAACTGCTTTTACATGTTCTTGATGGGTCTGAGGTTCCTTGGAATAAATTAGTATATCGTCTAGATATACAATGACGAAAAGGACGAGCATGTCAGAAAAAACCTGATCCATGAAGCATTGAAATGCTGCGGGGGCATTGGCGAGACCGAAGGGCATAACCAGATACTCAAATTGGCCAAAGGGAGTTCTGAAGCTGTTTTCCACTCATCACCTTCCTTTATGCGAATAAGATGGTAAGCACCCCTGAGATCAAGTTTAGTAAAAATGACAGCACCCCTTACTGCCTCCAGAATGTCTGAGATAAGTGGTAATGGATAGCGGTCCTTGAGAGTGCATTGGTTGAGGCCACGGTAATCCAGACAAGGTCGGAGTTCCTTGGTGTCCTTTTTAGGGATGAAGAAGAGGGAAGCACCAGCTGGAGACTTGGAAGGTCGAATAGTACCATTTGCCAGATTGGTATCCAAATATTCTCCTCAGAGGGCTTTCTTTTTTGGTTCAGAAAAAATGAACATTCTTCCAAAGGGAATCACACTGATGGTTCTGTATCAATGGCACAATCCTCAGGTCTGCGAGGTGGGAGAGATTGAACAATGGCTCTTGAAAACACATCTGAGTATGTTTGGTATGCCTGAGGAATTTGGATAATGTTGGAGACAGTTACGGATGGTTGCTTGAGTTCCTGGAAGTCCGCTGAAGGACTTGCCAATATGGCAAGAGATAAACTATGGGACATGCAATGTTCTGAACTGAGGGATTGTGTTTCTGTAACCAAGGCATGCCTAAAACCAAGGGGTAATGAGCAGATTTAATGATGTCAAACTTGAGTATTTCCTGATGGTTGTTTATTGACAGCAGTAAGTCCTTGGTTTGGTGAGTTATGGGTCCAGAAGACAAGGGTCTGCCATCAATGGCTTCGACAGGTTGTACTATCTCTTTGCTTTCTTGAGGAATGTGATGGTTGACAACCCAATAATGGTCTATGAAAATGCCCATGGAACCACAGTCCACTAAGGCCAGGATGGGGTAGGATTCTCTCATGGAAGGGGATAAGACTGTTTGTAGAATCACAAGAGTGTTCTGTCCTGGAGATTTCAAGGAAGGAATAGATGAGGAGCAAACATCATTCTCCCGAAGCTGTGCTCCGCTTAGGATCGGGAGCTGGCGTTTCCTGAACGCTGAGGTGGCGCTATAGGACATTCTCTTACAAGGTGTTTATCAGAGGCACAATACATGCACAGTCCTGTATTAATCCGATGGATCCTTTCTTGGGGAGAAATAGGTCCTCAGAAGGTGCCTAGTTGCATAGGTTCTGGATATGAGGCTTGTGAAGCAGTTGTTTCTTTTGGGCAGGGAAAGCTTGTGGCTGTCTTTGGAGATGTTGTATTAGATTTCCTTTTCTCTGCCTTTCTTTCCTGGATTCGGAAATCGATCTGTAGGTAGAGGTCCATGAGAGCTTGAAAGGAGCTTGGGCGAGCTATTCTAGCTAATTCATCCTTTATCTCATCATTTAAACCTCTTCGAAAGAGGGTAAAGCTGGCTTCCTGGGACCAATCGGCTTCTTTTGCTAGCTGTTTAAAGTGAGTCACATAAGTGAGCATATCCTGAGTTCCTTGTTGGAATTCAAGCAGTCTTTCCTGTGCACTATAAATGAGTTCAGGGCGATCAAACATGGCCTTAAGGGCTTCCACAAATACATCACAATCATCCAGGAGAGCATCACCCGCATTGACTAAGGGAGTTGCCTAGGTCAAGGCATTGCCCGTGAGAAAAGATATCATGAATCCAACCTTTGCTCATGGGGTGGAAGAGTAGTACGGTTTGAAGGTGAAATATACTAAACAAGAATCAAGGAAGGCATGTAGGTTCTTTGATGATCCGTCATATTTGTCCACTACACCCCCTAACAGGACACTTTCCTTGGCTGCAGAGTCACGAGATAAAACCAACTGCTTTAATGCCGCATTCTCAGCCTTAAGGTTTTGGACTTCAGTGGTTAATTCTTGCATACCTCTCATGCGGTCCTGGACTGCAGCTTCCATATCTGCCCTTGTATCTGTTTTTAGGCGTCTCAATCTGTCACAAGTTTCCCCCCTTCTCACCTGTTTCCCCTTACTTGTGACCTTCTTGGAAGTGGCTTCCTTCTTTCTTACTGTCCGGTACTTGTACAGACCTGAACGCCGGTCTTCGGATTCCAGCGTGAGGTCTGTTGCCTTCCACTAGGAAGCGTTCAGTATCCAGGATGTGGAACCAGGAAGTAGATGAACCGGCTCGGAAAGGAGCCGAAGCGTCGTCGGACCAAGCACAAGGTTAATTCAGGAATAGAGTTCGAAAAGGGAAGGAAAGGGAACAAAGGAGTACCAGGAAGGAGGGAAGCAAAGGAATCAAAAAGGGAGCGCGAAGCGAACTTCGATAACACACGTCTAACTACTCCTAGCAGTAGCATTGAGACGCATGGCACCGCAGGGGCGTGGTTCTTTTCTAGGAAGTCCAGCATAGCGTGGAAGGACTGGTGTGCAGCGTTTCGGAACTGTCAGCCATGTTGGTAGAATCACGGAGTTCATACCGTGGTGCATCATGGACCATGAAGTCCAGAATGGACGAATTTGGCGGTTCATGACAACCACAGCAAAGAGAACATACAAACTTCAAAGAGACTCATAAAAACCTCTGGTCACAGGCTGACCCAGGCTAACAGACGGCTGTGGGGGATGACACAGCCATCCCATTTGCTGAACAGGAACACCAACAATTAACATAACAAACTATTTTCATTTTAGGCATTTTGTGTTGCAACCACATTGTGGATTGAGTTCATTTTTATACAATTTGTCATGTAATTTCTAGGCAGTTTTGGGGATATAGAATGTATCTAACTGTGACTCTGGGAACTGTGATGGCCAGTTAGACTAGGCTTCTGGATTTTCTGAACATGTTACAAATGTGAGATTTGATGAAAAGTTGGACAATGAACTTAGGGATATGCTTGATAACTTACACATTCATAACTGTTTTACATGTTATGAAAATGACAAAAATTCGACACATGGCCATGCTACATCGTACGTATTTGGCGGTCGGCTAATCTAATGCCCCATGATCAGCGAAAACAGAAAATATGTTTAATATGGTAGTTGCTCGTACAATTATGAAGTTGTGATGCATAACTAGTTTTCACCAAAAAGTTGAAAGGAGAAAAAAGGATGATGACAAATGGGAAAAAACAGATGTTGCTCCAAACCTCAAAAAACAATCCTGACTGGGGGTGGAGAGAGAGAGGGTAACTGTCCAATCATAATGGCAGGGATTATTGCAGGGTACTTCCCCAAGATTGTAAAATTAGCAATGTCACTGCTGCTATATAAGGGGGACTGCACTAGGACAGAGAAAGGAGGAGGGCGGAGAAAGGCTCCTGAAACTTACCATCTTTGAGAGTGTCCTGAGATGCAGCTGGCTTTGCTGAACCTTAAACAAAGGCTTGCTATGTAAGTAGCAATAACCCCAGCCCTAAATTGCATGCGCCCTTCATTCTTGTAACATTGCAACCAATATTTCCCCATTTAAAACACCATTTGCCAATGCATTTTAGTCATCTCCCATTGACAAATCCTTTGTTTGCCTGTATTGTTCATTCGGCTCCCCATCAAAAAATCTCTTGTTTGCCTGTGTATGTTAGCAAATCCCCATTGAAAACCCCCTCATTTGTCTATGTAAATCCTTAGTATTTTTCTAAGTAAATCAATTAATTCCCCCATTGAATTTCACGGGATAGGGATTGGTGGAATTTGAAACCAGCAATCTGTGTCCCAGTTTTGTTTATTAATTGTTATAGTTATTAAGTGTTGTCCCAAAAAAATTCATACCATGGTCATGTAAGAAGCAAACTAGTCTGTGGGCCTCATTACGACTCAGGCGGTAAGGGGTTTACGCCGGCGTAAACAGCGCCGACCCTTACCGCCTGAGTACGAGGTCCCTTAGCGCCATGGCGGATTTAACACCTGCTTTTAGCAGGTGTTAAAATCCATGGCGCTAAGGGACCATGGAGTTAATTTCGCCACCGTAATTTACGGTGGCGTAATTAACGCCTTCCCCACTCCCATTATGCCCTATGGGGCAAAAATGGGAATGGGGAAGGGTAAATGGGGATTGGGGACTTACCGCCCCGCCAACCTCGGAATGGGGCGGTAAGTCCGCCAACCACCATGGCATAAACGTAGTTTACGCCATGGTGGTAAAGTCACGGCCCAGGCGGTAACTTACCTCCTGGGTCGTAATGAGGCCCTGTGTGTTTTAAGTGGGCCATGATAAACGAATTTCCATTTGCCATTGTATTTTCCCTTTGCATTTGTCATCCTGAACCAAAACCGATTTTGCTTTCATGAACTAACCCATTGTCCAGAGCCTACCCGTTATTTACCTGTTATTTTAACTAAAACTCGATTTTCCTATTATGAGTTACCCATTGCCCAGAGCTTGCCTGTCATTGTTAGCATCAGTGAAAACAAATTCCCATTTGCATTTTTCTTTTCGATTGCCCACACGTTGAATCTCCTAAAAACTGATTTTCCTTGTGTGTGCTGACAAGTATTCTCTAAAAACCTGGCTGTCTCCTTAGTGTAAGCAGTACAAATTCCCTTCTATGGTGTCCCTAGCAGATGTGTTACATCATTAAATATGTTTTCTTTGTGCTCTAGAACAGAATTTCCCCTTCTTTGCTGGCTCGACATCTTGATTCTATGGGCACCACACCAAAACCGATGTTCCCCTGTATTCTCACTCCCTGCCACTGCCTTCCATTCAAAGAAATCCAGTCAAATTGTTGTTTGGGGGGGTTGAGTGTTGCAGGGTGTGCGCTTAACACTAGTGCTATCATTGTGTTGATTTGTTCTTTTTCTATTCTGCAATAAAAAAAAAAAAGAAGTAACTGTGACAGTATATCTTAACCTGGTTGTTTTGTAGAGATTATTGCATTGTGTGTTGCCACAACATTGATGGCTGCTGTAATTGGTTGATTTTCATTAAATAGTAAATTAATACATATCTTATTGATACACACTGGCTGGTTCCAAGTCCATTGTGACACAGGGTGTTTGTGGAGGTTGGGTGCGAGACAGGTTGCTGGCCTACTCAAAAAGAATCTGTAGTATACTACAACAATAAAAAGTGTTTTATTGTGCGCCACATTCATTGTAGGGGAAGGAGTTCCCTGGCGTGTGTGTGCCGTGTAATAAGCTGTGACGGCATCAAAAAGGTGATGAATAATAGTAATAAACTAGCAAATAATAAATTGAAAATTTAAATAATACTCAACAATTAAGGGACATACGAAGGAAAACAATTGACGCAATAGGCCGGGGACAAAAGAAAGAGGTTGCTGAGGTCAGTATAGTAAGGCAAAAAAGGTTTTACGTAGGTTTCCCAAGTTTTGTAACAAAAAGGAGTGGACAGTTATTACACAAGCTTTGAAGAGATAGCATGGGGTTAAACAGCTTTAAAAAAGTCATTTCGATGAGTTGTGTTATGGAGAATTCTCTGTTTAGGCTGAATTTCCTAACCTAGTGAGTCCCGAGCAGCTTTGCTGGATTTTTGGGGTTTATTTTTTTCTCCTGCCAAGAGTGAGACTCTTTTACCCTCACTCTTGGGCATGATTTGAGTGTGTTTCTTTGTGTTTATGGGCTATGGGGTCTTTTACTCCATTGGGCTTCATGTGTTTTTGTGATGTGTGTTACACAGCACCCTTAGTGCAGTAACACAGGGGTGTCATAGTGACCCCCCAGTATAGACTCCATACCCTGGGACTGACTACTGTCTCCCAGGGCATGTAAAGTCACCATTGACTTTACTAGTCTTGAATTCAGAACAGAACCAGTACAAAGCACCATATTGTTGACGTACTGGCTGGGGCAATTTGATTGCCCTGGGGTCTGTTAGTCGAGGGGGCACGTCTCCGTCCCTCCTGATCGAGTTTTGGCTGGTGGCAGTGGATACTACTTTTTATATTCAACCGCGAATATTTCTCTATGGGATTTTCCCATTGTTCGAGGCTACTATCTTTATTTATTTAATGTCGATAGCCTTGAACATACCGCCGGTTTATTTAATTATTATTAATTCTCCGGTTGGTATTTTTTGCCAAAACTCGGTTCTAAATTGGTGTTTGTGTTTTCTTCTGTGACTCCAACCCAAGTCGAGCCCTTTGTTCCACTTTTTGACGGACTTCTCCACAGAAGCCCTCCAAAGTGGTGCCACTCTGTCTGGGGTACTTAGAAGGGGTGGAGGGGGATTTAGGCACCCTGGACTGAGTTGCCCAGGCAACTCAAGTCACCCTCTGTCCTGAATGGCCCAAGTGGTGAGCCGGCCGGATCACCATTTAGCATGTTTGAGTGACAGCTAGGCTGAGTGAATGGGGGTTTTCTGCATAAAAGCAGGGCTTTGGGCACTGGAACTTCAGAAGTCGCCACAGGACCTAAGAATCCGATGAGGGAGAAGCTGAGCTGACCTGCCACGACGACACCACCGGTGGAGCCCTGCTGGACCGTCTCACCACTTTTCCCAACAACAGAGGAGATCTCCCGCCGGAGAGTCTTCTTCCTTTGACTGGTGGGGACAACCAGTTTCACCGTCTTTTCACCTTCCCGACGCATCTCGTGGCCGCCTTGCCTGTGCCAAGCACCCCGGCAACCGGAATACCACGTTTTACCATGACCGCGAAATAAAGGGTAATACCTTTAACCGGAAAACTCTGCGGCTTGTTTCTTCCCTGGCATTGCAACGACCTTCATCTTTCCTCCAAGTCGAGATCTTATCTTCCCCTGGACCATGACGAGACTTGCACCTGATGCCAGGAACAACTGCCACCGCTGGAGGATCCTTCCCACTTAAGGTACCGTGTCCCACCTGACTTCCCTTGCCACCGACTGTACGGGGTAAATTTAGCCCCCGGCTTTCGAACCTGGGTTAGCCTGGGACACTCTGGCTAAATTTTTCTGAGCCTCTCTAAACTCTTTTCGAACTCTCTGCAAGACTTTCTAAGCCTAGTGTAACTGTGGGATCTTGGGCGCATTTGTGCTCTGCTCTCTCTAAGAGTGGGCCCAGCCTATGGACTTGGGCTCACAAGTGACTTTTGCTCTTCTGCCTTGCTAATAGTGTTCCTAAATCTTAGAGTGGTGTATCTTTCCATATTCTGTCTTTTTCCCTCCCTTCTTCATAAACTTATTGGAGTGCCATCTATAGTTAAGCTGTTACGCTCACCTGGTTCCCACGGGGGCGTCGACCGGAACTGGGCCGCTGTTGGTTCCACCAGCATGACGTGTAGCGCCGAGATGACTGACTGGACTGGCCCGCTCTGCCTAGTTTGTCTGGCTCACAGGAATATTCTTCTGCAAAGGAGAAGGGGAATTAACCACCCGTGGAATTGAGTGTCAACCCACCTTCCCCACTCCCGTTGTCTTCCCACAGATCACTCTTGATGTCCCCTCCTTAGTCTCACCTGATGGTTTGGAAGGATGAGCTCTCCATCCTGCGTCGACCGCAGGGGCGCGTTGATGACCAGTTACTTCACTGGCGTAGAGAAATTGGTGAGTTCCAGTATTGGCTCTAAAGTCCAATTGTTCATAAGAGTTCAAATGTCTGATCTTCACTCTGTCCGATTCCTTGCAGGTTGCTGATTAATCCACTCGAAGATTTCCAAATGGCAATTGGTAAGATTCAGGTAAGTCTATTGTGGTTTTCCCCTTAGGGGCCAGGGTACGGTGATGAAGCAGAGTTGACTGCGCCGACCCGAGATGAGGTGAGTACCCCCGTGGTAAATCAGGTAAGTCCTTGGGGGTAGCTTGTATAGCCTTAGAGAGTCCCCTTGCTCACCTTGCTGTCTTTGTCTCCTTAGGTGTCGGAGGGCGGCCGTGAGATGGAGAGAGCGTGATGGAATGCTGAAGTACCGCCAAGCAGGTGAGTTCAGCGCGGCGCCGTAGGAATGCGAAGCGATGCTTCAAAGACTTCTGTCTTTCAGCTCCGTGGCGAAATGAATCAGGATTCAGGTAAGGATTAAAGTTAAAACTCATGTTCTAACCTTTATCCTTCTTTTGTTCTTGTTTCAGGAGTCCCAGGACTAAAGCGGGCGTGGCTGAAGACTGGAGCTGCTGAAAACACGGTGAGCGTTACGCTGCAGCAAGCAGAATAACGCGAAGCACGAGTGGCTGTCCGGGCGTGGTTTAAATAGCCTTGGAAGAAGTTCCAGGTAAGTATTCTTCCACAGCCCCACCCAAGTAACAAAATAGTCCCTTCAGTAAAATAGTCCCTTCTAAGCCTCATTTGGCTTGAGTCTTCATGCAGCATGCCTCAGGTGAGTATGCAGCATGGTCTGCTTCAGGTAAGTTATCAATAATGAGCCTGGCGCCCATGGCGCCAGGACTGACTATCTTCATGAGCCTGGCGCCATAGACGCCAGGACTGCACCCAAACAGCCCCTAACTGGGGCTTTTGGGCATGCTCCAAGTGGCATGATGCCTGCTTCCGGGGCTGCTGGGCCTGGTCTGGTCTTCCGGGGGCAGGCATCATGACATAAGCGCTCACCTCTGTATGAAAATAAGTGGTGTTAACTAAGACTTATCTGATAAGGAATAAGGGTTGTATATATTATAGTAGTAACTGTGTTTAGAGTGTTTTACAATAAGAGTGCTGGAGTGTTTCAAACAGTGTGTTTTTAAATAAATAATTATATACTTTGATACCAAAGCTCTGGTCAGTGTTTGCTTGTGGTATTGTATCTGAGTGCCTATTGTGTATACTTTGCATACTGCCTAACTCTTCTTGAGGGAAGTCTGACTGCTCAGCCACAGCTACCAGGTAAATCTGGGTGGTACAGACTGCTACCAAGTGGGTTTACTGCTAACACCTATAGTCCTAAATCTTTTGCAGTGTTCCCAAAGGGAACTGCACAGGTTTCTGCCTAACAAGTTGACTTGGCATGAGTTGGCTACAATCAGATATCATAGATCTGTAATGCACACGCAAATCTTGTATTGGACCACACAATGGTACCTGAACCCTGCCATCAGGACAGTGAACTGCAGCAATGACGCCCACAACTTCCTGTCTGCTTGTACTGACCTCCTTGATGTTGACTGGACTGTAGCTGCTGTTCTGTGCACCTGTGGAAAACATGGCATAGAACCTCCTGAGTTTCTTTCCTTCTAAGCAGTTTTAATCCATTGTGTGCAGATATAGTGCAGAAATAGTGCTGCTTCATGCACCTTATGTCACATATGGTGTTTTTTCAAAGTAGCTCATTGAAATTCAAATGGTGCCATTTTGGGGTTGCTTGGCTTCTCATTCACCGGCAGTTGTATCACATTGTGAGAACAACATGTCCTTCTTCATGTTACTAAGAAAGCATAGGGTATTTTTTTCAAAGTAGCTCAAGAAAATCTAATTTGTGTAATTTTAAGCCTTTCGTTCTCCAGCAGTGTTAACCCATACTGGGAGAAAAAGGTCCTGCTTTACGATGATTATATCACATTGGGTTTTTTCAAAATATCTCACCTCAAGAAATTGAATTAATATTTTATTATTTCGTGCATTTCTGTTTAAAATATACAATCGATTATGTCAGTATTCTTTGCATGCGCAGAAGAAATATGTTCCATTCATATGGCAAGAACACCTACTACCAATTAATTTCTGCAGAGACACATTTGCAAAGGTAAATGGCTTTTTAGCATATGAAAAACAATGTTGGACCACAAATATCAGTATCGCTGTTTGTGTATAGCCGACTACGTTTCTTCATCCCAGTATATTCTGCCTGCTCTGAACACTTTTTCACCAAGAAAATGGATATAATGTGGCCTACCAATGAATTCCTTTGGAGAAATGTTTGATCATTAAATCTGATCAGATGTCAAATTATGGGCCTTTTTCAATGTAAAAAAACCCAACTCACAGGGACTCTGGGGTACAACCTAAGTTAACCACTTTCCTTTATTTATAATAACACCCACACACAGGCTCATGTAGTAAATGCCTCTTGCGAGAGTAAATGCCAAGAACATTATATTTTATTACAGCTAATTTTACCGACTCCAAAAAAACTTCATACACAATCTACAATATTACAAATAGGGCAATAACACATCACAGGAAAGAAAACCAATTAAAACAAGACCCTTTTTCAAGTCCCTTCAATGACCCCACACACCAAATACCAAATCTAATTTGTTAAAAACGCTTGCACGGTAGAAATAGCATCACTATATCTCCTTGTACGCTCTCTAAATATCGAAAACTTTTATAACAATCAAAACATGCCAGCATCACATAATGCCCTGATCGCCCTAAGCACCAAAAAATGCCAATCCTTGTTGAGACCCTCCTTGGTTACTCATCGACCTTCATTAGGGGTACTGAGGCATCAAATACTGTGTTATACTTTGAGGATACTTTACACATTCAATAAAGAGCACACATAGACTGATGTTTAATTATTGCTAGTTGAATATTATTGCACCTTCATATCCTGCACACGTGACATTATTTCCCATCTATTCAGACCATACTTTGCCTAATTCACAGAGTGTTTTATAAAGTCAAAACCCCATTGGAAAACGCTCGGTGAATAAGAGGCCTAACCAGTAATTCATTGCACACTGTCCACCTTTACATTGTGCACAATTATTCGTTTTCCCTCTTCAAAAACACCATTAAGTCCAATTCTCCTACACATTGCTCATTTATTATGCATTAGAAGTATTTCGAGTTATGGTATGACTCAGTTAAATTAACCCCCACTGTATTCTTCTCATGTAAACGCTCTCAGATATTAACAGAATCCTGAGCTGCACAAAGTCTTTTGTCGGCAGTCATATTTCCACACTACTTCGAAATAATGCTGGGCAGTCCACCACCTGCAAGGGTATTACATCTACCACTAAACATGTTACTAATCCACACGTTTACTTAACTCGGTGCACTCAAAAAATGTTGTCATTCATTTTACATTAGAGGTTCAGCACCCTGCCGGCCATGCCCAAATCACAGCTGGTCCAATAATCATTCTCAATCACTTTATCGATGACATAGCTAAAAGATTAGAACACCGAATGAGGCATGAGATACACATTTATCCCCACACTCGTTTTTATGCACAATAACCGCATCATGTGGTACTCAATTCATCACGTGCAAACTTTAACATCTGAACTCCAGGCATGAAACGATTACCTCATGTAACATCTTGCTTTCTGTCAATTAACACTGCAACTCCTTAGTTTGAGTCAATTAAGTTGAGCCGGGGCCTGTGCTTTGTGATAAAGTCCTTGCTCGAGCTTCTTCATTGGCTGGGAGGCCGACACCCCCCCTCCAGGGTACTAATGAGTAGCAATAAGATGTGCAGCTGCCAGAACATGTGTTAGTACAGAACTGAGGTTTATAAGTGTGCCATGTATATATTGGATAATAAGATGAACTACAATAATATGTAAATAGCTGGATATCTGATGTTTGTCCAACAGTTCTGTATGGTTCATGAACATTAGCAGTAACTGATTGAAAGAGTCCTTTGAGAATATCCATATTGGGCAATGTGCAATATTAAACATATGGATAGTTGAGGAGAATATATGAATTGGATAGTTTACAATATTGAATATGTCAATAGTTGAGTAGAACAAATATAATAGTAGCCTAGGTCAATTATCTACATAGAGTGTGTGTAACGAATTTGGGAAAACAAATTCGGACAGTGATCTTGGAACAGCCTCCGAAGAAGGTCCAAGTATCAAGTATATGTGGGACCAAAACAAATAGGGTAGAGTGTAATTCATTGATCAGGGTATTGATATATGGATGCACAATCAATTGGATAGTGTACAATAAGGTTGAGGAGTCTATGTACTAAATGGGCAGATTACAATGTGTGGATTAAGGTATTTGTTGACTATGTGATAACCAACTGGATAGTGTACAACAAGGTGTGGTTTTTATGTATTGTGATTTTGTGTTACTAAATGCAACATTGCCCTGATGTAACAGTATATGAAAAATATGTGTAGATAATTTTGTATTACATAGGAAACATGTAATATAAAGCAAAACATATTTTATGAAATTAATAAACAGTGTTGGTTGCTATATGGCAATTCAACTACATGTTCGTTATTAAGTGAGTTTATAGTAGTTGACATTTCTGGCATTTTCTTTGAGGAAAAATATCAGGACTGGACAAAATCTGGACAAAATCAGGACTGGATGCCTTCTACTTTCATCTTCGTCGGCAGAAGGCTGCCTCATCTCCACGCCAGTGTTGAACGCGAGGCTGATGATCATGGAAGCAGCATTTTAATTTAGGAACACTTTGTTTCATCCTATATGCCCAGTCGGGGTGTATTTAAAAACAGGGACTTTTTCCTTTCACAACATGGACACCTCCACCAACACAAGCACTGGAGTGCCAGCCAGTTCTTCCCTTCTGATGTGTGATTGGTCAATCGACCTGCACCTGAGCCAATCCAGGGAGCCGGCGGGCTGAGCCCACCCCCTGACAAAGGCCCTCACTAGGCCTCTGTCTGGACCTGTCCGGAGCTAGAGGGAGCTCCCCCTGCCACCGCTCCAGCAACTATTTCCCCTGTCCATGCGGCTCAATTTACAGACTCACTGTTACCCATCCATTTCAGGGCCATGTCAACTCCGCTTCTGCAGTTCACTGGTAAGCACCCTGGATCTCTCTGCCCTGGATTTATCCACCTACCTGGTTGCCTGCTGAATTTTCTCTTCCTATCCCTCTAGCCTAAATGCAACCAGCAACTTGTACCCCTTGATATGTCTACCTGCCTTACATTCTCATCTTACTCTCCTGCTTTCAAGTGTGCCTTTAAATCTATGTGAAAATAGAATGTAGTTGTGCTTTCATACCTTTGCATCCTCAATTTGTGTGCTGTATTTGTATCTTTTGGAGAAATTTGAATTTAGGCATGATTTTACAGCTTTGCACCCTCCATTTGTGTGCGGTATTAGTGCTTTTTGGCAACTTCAAACCTAGGTGTGATTTTTTAAATCACTGAATCCTCCATTTTGTGCTGTATTTGTGCCTTTTGGGGTAATTTGAATGTAGGTGTGCTTTTACATCTGTGCATCCTCCATTTTTGTACTGTGTTAGTGCTTTTTGGCAACTTCAAATCGATGTGTGCGTTTTTAAATCACTGCATTCTTCATTTTCTGCTGTATTTGTGCCTTTTTGGGAAATTTGAATTTAGGTGTGCTTTTGCATCTGTGCATCCTCCATTTTGTGATGTATTAGTGCTTTTTGGCAACTTCAAATTTAGGTGTGCTTTTTTCAATCGCAGCATCCTCCATTTTGTACCGTATGTTTGCCTGTCTTCCTTGCACACCTCCTCTATGCCTGCCTGGCTACTAGGCCATTTGGTGAGTTCCTGTGCACTGTGCATTTCCCCTGCGTATCTCTCTCTACCCCTCTATTCCCATGGCACTCTCTGTCTCTCCTATCTATTCCAACTGCTATTCTATCACTTATCCTACCTCTCTCATGAAGTCTGAAAGAAAAATGCTGAAAAAGCTCTCCCAGACTCTAATCCAGGCCTACCTATCACTGACACTTACGTCAATGCCACTTCCAGACAGACATTCACGGATATCCTCTGCACTGTCCTCTCTCCTGATCTATGGACCCCCCATCTGGTCTCCACTCTTCCTCCTTTCTCCTCCTCACCCATTAATGGTGTCACTAGGTGGGAAGTACTCCTTGCATACTTCTCATCCTCTAGGTGCATCATTAATGCCTATCACAATGGCACTATTATGGCCCAAGGCACTTAACCTGCTCTTCTCCTTTCTCGACCAGCCCTTGCCTTCTCTCATAAACTTCCTCCATTTTCCTGCCACCCCTTCTTCCCCCGCCTCACTTCTCCACCACCACCGATGGGGGTACCATGTCCCTGTACACCCCCTCGGAAAACCTTTAAAGGTAGGAACCACTTTCACTTAGCTACTCTGAATGCTCGCTCTGCTGTCAAACACCCCTTTGACATCTGTCTCCTTCTTGAAGACCTTGACTTGGACTTCCTCACTCTTACTGAGACATGGTTTAATGCAAGCTCTGTCACTGCTCTTGACACTCTCCTCCCTGAGGGCTCCAAAATCCTCTACAAACCAAGGCCCAACAGGACTGGAGGTGGAGTGTCCCTGATCTTCCCTGAGTGGGTCCCTGATTCCATCATTCCTACTCAATCCTACTCCTCTTTTGAATGCTTTGTTTGTAGGCTAGGGGTCTCCTCTACTCTCTCTCTCACCCTTACCGCTACCTACAGACCCCCTGGCCCTATCTCCCTCTTCCTTTCTGAATGAGCAAATTTTGCCTCATCCCTTTCAACCTCTTCCTCCATACTCCTCCTTCTTGGTGACTTAACTTCCACCTCGACTCTCTTGAATAATCCAACTCTTAGTTACGGGTCCTCTGTGACTCCCTCTCTCTCACTATTCTTCCTTCAGTTCCGACCCACTCTGCCAACCACACTCTTGCTGGCCTCATCTCTAGTGACATTGCTATCTCTAATCCGGTCACCACCCACCTCTTCTGGTAGGACCACTCTCTTCTTTCCTCCCACTTGGGGCTCTTGGCCCTCTATCCAGGCCACCCGCTGCACTGCCAGCCTCCTTCGTCATCATTCGACTGATGAAATGAGTGTCAGTTGCTGCTTTTGAATCCACCTTCATCCCTCCTCTCACCCCTGCTCTGGACTTTTGCTCTGAATCGGTCCTTGCTAATCTGCATCTCGCCATCTCTAATGCCCTTGACATCCTTGCCCCTGCCATGAGGATCCACCCAAAACCTGGCACCAAGAACAACAGCTATTATGACTCTCATCTAGCATTTTTGAAATGCAAGTGCAGAGTTGCTGAAAGGAAGTGGCAGACCTTGGCTCATCCGCTGACAAACTTGCCTGCCACCTGCTCCAAAGGAATATCGCTTCTCTATCTGCTACTTGAAATGGGCCCACATCCAAGCTTGCATTTATGGATCCACTAACAACATGGCCAAACTTTTCAATATCTGTAAGGAACTTGCCAATCCACTTGCAGTCTCCACTGCTCTCCTTTCTTCCCGGGTTCTCTGCACTGCCTTGGCCTCTCAACTCACATCCAAAACTAAGGACATCCTGTCCTCACTCTCCTCCACCCCCATCTCCTCTCCGACACCTCCCTTGGCCCCCTCTTCATAGCCCCCTCCCTCTGCTCCCTCCTGCCGATATCACTGGATGAGGTTTCTAAAGTGGTCCATTCTATGAAGGCCTCCTCTGTACAGGTGCTACCCTGCTCCACCAGAACCATTGAGGACAACATCTCCTTTCTCATCCCAGCTGTTGCTGATTTCTCTAACCACTCTTTTGCCACTGGCTCTTTCTCTCTATCCCTCAAACACTCCCTTGTGCAACCTCTATTAAAAGAAACTGCCTACAGACCCACAGCTAAATATCACTCTATCTCTACTACCCCTTTCGTAGGTAAACTCTTGAAAAAGTAGGTCCCCCTCCAACTCACCCTCCACACTGATCTTATTGTCTGCCTTCATGACCATCAATGTGAATTCCGGGCATCCAGAGGCATGGAAACTGCTCTCCTGAACTTGCTGTTCTCATTCTTCTCGAACTCTCCTCTGCCTTTGACATGGTCAACCATTCCATCCTCATAAAATGACTCAATGACACACTCAGCATCACTTACTGGACATTGGATTGGCTGACCTCTTTCCTCACTAACCACCCTTCCCAGCTGATATTGGGCCCTTTCTCCTCCACCACCACCCTCTCTACCTGTGGTGTCCCCCAGGGCTCTATCCTATTAACATGGCTCTTCAATATCTATCTACTTTCTCTTGCTCACCTGATATGCTCCTTCTCTCTTCATTTCCAGTGTTATGCCAATGACACACAGATTTCCTTCAAACTTCCCTATACCTTCCCTTCTTACTCCTCTCTCATCCTCAACTGTCTGTCTGCCATTCAGGCATGGGATGCAGCAAATATCTCTGCCCCAATGCAAGTAACATTGAGATTCTCCTCCTCAGGACACCTTTGTCCTCTTTTCCTCCTACCCTCAGACCACCCTCTTTTGGCCCTCTACCCCCACCGTCTTGTGAGGCCAAACACCTGAGGGTTATCTTTGACTCAGCTCTCTCCTTCACCACTCACATCATTGACCTTACCAAAAAGTCCCACTTCCAGATCAATCTCCTCAGAGGCATTCTTCCTTTTCTCACCTTCCCCCAGAAGCTCAATGTCTCCAGAGTTCTGGTCCTCTCCAGGCTGGACTACTGGAACATGCTCTTTCTCAATTTCCCTATCTCCTCTCTTCACCCCATTTATCTAATCCAGAATAGGGCCACAAGATGTATCATTGACCTCATGCCCAGGCACCATATCTCTCCAGTCCTAAAATCTCTCCACTGGCTCCAAATGGCTGCAAGGATCAAATTCAAGGCACTCTGCATCATCCACAAGTCCTTCTGGGGCCAAGGGCCACTCTATCTCAAACTTTACGTTCCTCTAATTACAACTCTCTGACTGTGAAACGCTTCTCAAAGCAGAGAGGGGGGAGAAGGTCGATCTCTCTCCTCAGCTGGTGCCTCTCTTTGGAATAGTCTCACTGCCCCTCTCAGGCTAGAGCCGGACCTACTCAAGTTCAGGAAAATGCTAAAAAATCTGCTCTTCTCTAGCTCTTTCTCTCTTTCCATTCCTTGCTAATCATCCCAATGCTGCTTTGACCAGCGACCTGATCCTCATGAACCTCCCAGGAGCTCAGGCCCTTCCACCCAGTCATTACCAGCACCGTCCACCCCCACTGCACTGAGGCTCTCCTCCAACACTTGTCCACTCCTCTGCTCGCCCTTTCATTCCCCTACCCTGCACTTCTCTTCAATGCACTGGAACAGCCAAGTGCCACAAGGCCTAGCAGGACCACAACTGTCTATATATTACTGTTGTTGTTTTTGCCGCTGTTATTATTTCCTCTGTTTCCTTCTCATTTAGGCTTTGAAACACAATTCCGTTGTATAAGGTGCCTTAACAATGATCAATTAAAAAGAAAAATGCATTTGAATAAGATGGAGTAGTGGGCTACATACAAATGACTATGCTGACCTCTGAATGCTGACATGCAGTGCTCCAGATAAGATTTGGAAGTGGGAGTATTTTACTCCCAATTGATTGTTTCGGGAGTAAAAATATAAGTCCAATTCCCAATAAAAGTATTTTATAAGTGAGCAAAAATACGTTGCCACTGAAAAACAGAAATGCTTTTGTAATATTTCTTTCTTTGCAGCTACTTATTCATGCACATTAAAAGCTGCATGTTTACCGCTACCAATCAGGCAGTTAGAGGCTGTGAGGGTGAAAGCAGGGGCACAAAATTCTACATGTCTTTTTCCTACTTTTTGTTCAGACTATTTTTACTCCTCATTTTTATTTTGTGGGTGTATTTCCAATTTCTAGAGAGTTAAAGTGGCAGATCCAGCCCTTATCAGTAGGGCTACTGACATGTTTTTCTTAAAATGAAATGTGAGCAACCTATTCTAATTTTTCTCCACAGAAATTCAACGGTAGTGGGTTCCATTGCTGAGTAATTTAAAAATAGGCTTCTGCCCATACAAAGAATACTCAAATAAATTATTGTAGATTTTATACAGAAATGCACATGCTTCGACCAGTGAGGCTCCCACCACTGTGGCCATACCGCGGGCCACCCGAGTCTTGGCTCCACAGCTCCTTCAGGATACTTGCTGGCACCCTGGCTTTCCAGCAGGACCCTACGTGACCGCCGCCTTCCGCACAGGATTCTCCCCTCAGGCTCACAACACTCGGCCTGGCTTCTCTCCTGATTTTCCCGATGTTCTCCTTGTTGGCTTCACCTTTTATACACCTGCAACCATTTCACAGGTTGCTGGTGTGAGTCCTCAGACCCAATTCCCTGACCATAGTTAGTGGAGTAGTCTGTACATGCTTAACCCACACAACAGTCTGTAGGCTTCTGACTCATCTCAGTTCTAGAGTGGTGAAATGACGTTAGTGTGCACTACTCTATTCAACTCTTCCTCATCACAGTACTATAATGGTCTAAATTAGGTGAAATGAGGGGAAATGGTTTGCAAAAGCCTATAAAGGGATGGGGAGATTGGCTCTCACAAGGAAAAGGGGGATACCATGTCTTACCTGTGGACCTCCTCTCCTTCACCCCCTTCCTATTGTTTCTAGATTGATAACGTTTTCTTGGGTTATCCCGGTCAGAAGGAAAAGAGTAACAATATCCCATAAATGCAGCTGGGACTGAGAGTTCATCATGCAATGAAAATGGGGGATACCATGTCTCAACCAAGGGCATCCCCTACAATTCCCCTAATCCCCCCAATCCAGGTGATACTCTCTTGCATCTCCCCCCACAGGGTCGGGATCAAAGAGCAATGGCCCTTCCATTGCCACCTGACCAGAGGATGATGGGGCAAAGGAAGTGAGGATGCCCACATGTTCCTCACAGTTCATAGATGGGTTTCACTTGATAAATGTGATTAAGGATACCAAATTATGCATTTGTCTTGTTGTCTACCTAATAGATTTGATTAAGGAGACCAATTTATGCATGATGAATTTAATTATAGAGTATTTACTTGTTGATCTCATCTGGTCGTGATTAAGACATGCCTAAAACTGGCATCTGCTAGCTACGCTTCAGCATTCATCACATAGCCCTCTGGTACAGGCCATATGGTGTGGATCATTCTTCATTAAGTGTACAGGATTGATTTCCTGTATGGAAAATCAATTAATAAATCTATGAATACTAGTGTTCTGTAATGTTATACCCCTAGAAGTTTTCCATTATATTACCAAATTAATTCATACCTACTGTGTCTGGGTAACTGTAGAGTTGGGAGCTTATGCAATTAACAACTGCATATTTATTTTGACACTGAAAAAGCGATGTTATAACAGGAAAAGTATTATACACTGTTAGACTAGTGTATACATTTTACAATAGGTGCAACAGTGGTCTGGGGTTAGTGTATAAAAAGCATACCTCCCCTTTATACTTTCCTTGATTTAGTTATTGTTGGACCAGTGTGTTTCCACATGGAGTTGGCCATGTATCTTTGTTTATCTGTATGACGGTCAAAAGGTTAGCTGCACACCATATGCAGTCTAAGGCAAACAACAATATAAAAGGAACATGTACAGCATTTTGGTTATTCATTGAATGGAGCCTGACATTCTCAATATTATTAAAATAAATGGCATAGTCTTATGGGGACAGCATTTGCAAATGTAGCATCCGCCATGTATTTGTTGGAGCATTAAACTATTAGAGTGGTTAGGTACCATTGCACAGCTGGTTCATTCCATGTACAAATGGTAATTGAGCACCTTATATATGAGAATGACAAGAGGGTGTATCATATTTACTGTGCCAATGGTACTCCATACGCTCATTGAATCCCGCCTGGTCAGATTTCATTCTGAATGCTCAAACAGATTCTTTATAAATCAAAGAATGCACATTTTGGAAAATATTGTTATTTCTACGCAAAATGCTATGCCCTTTGAAGGACTCTCTTTATGCTGATCTAAGAGAAAGAAATGAAACTATGTGGCCCAAAAGCAACGCATAGCTTCTGTAAAAATCTTTTGAAAGAAATTGGGAGTTCCAACGAAGAACTGGTCACACCTCCAGATTCTACTAAGCGTCTTCTCTATATCTTTGATTGGATCTCTACTACTGAGAATGTCCATTCTTATTCCTTGCTTCATCATTTAAGGAATTAACATAACAAATTGGGCATTATCTGCCATTTTCTTTCTTTGTATCCTTGTTTTTGAGATTTTGATGGGGTTTGATACCAATCAAACATACATTGGTCCGATATAGAATAATAAAGGAGAATCTGGAGACTTGTCGGTTCTGTACAATGCAGGGTAATTTAGAAACTATTGGAAACTTGATCTTATATTGCCCTGCTACCCAGGCCTTACGTTTTAATCACTTCAAGAGTGTCCGTGATCTTTCTTTTACAACAGAAAGAAACCTAATTTGGGCCGCTTGTCTAGTGGGTCGCTCCAATGCTTTATTAATTGCAGTAAACAATTTTATTAAAGCCCTGCTTTTTACAGAATCCTCTTAACTTGTCATAAACTGAAGGATGATTTTTAATACTTGTTCTATGATGTAACATGTTCTTTATTAATTGTTTTGTAAAATGATCTTAATAATAAATTACTGTCTTCTGAATGCCTTTTACATCTATATGTGTATGTTAACTGATTTATACACTGATCTTAATAATGAAATACTGCTTATTGAATGTCTTTTACTTGTGTATGTTGAAGGTTATTTATTAATCAATAACAAACACAAAAAAAAGCTCAGACTGCTTTCAGCGTCAGAGCTTCATTGTGCCTTGTCACCAATCCAACACAAGAAATCATCTTCATTTTGAGCTATCCCCAAATAGTGTTGAACCAATGGAGCAGAATTGTTCTTACAACTAATGATGGATCTATGCTCTGATATTGATTGTTTAACTTTTCATTCAGTTTTCAAATATAGTGATGTTTGCACAGGCATTGTATGCAGTAAATGACACCCTGGCTTTACAATTAGTCAATGTATTATGGTGTCATTGTTTATCTTCAATCATGAGGAATTTAATGAGTTTGGTAAATTAGCAGCAAGCACACATGCCACAGGAATGGTGTCCATTTGCAATGTTGGAAGATCTAATCGTTTTAAAATGGCGGGAGTGAACCAATTTGTCTTCGAATAGTAGGATTTGTTCATCTGTTATGCTTTGTTAGACCTATGGCCAAAATCTTTTGATAATTTATTTAAGGTTCTGAGTGGACACACAAATTAGCCTGTGTTGTTGGTTATGTTAATATTTAGCAGTTAGTGTCACGACCCCCAACCAAAACCCCCTCTGGCAAACCCATTGGCCAGGTGGAGTCAGGACTCAGGCCTCTAGAGCCTGGCATCCTCTTCAAAAGCCCTCATGGGGCCAGTCCTGGCGCCTATGGCGCCAGGCTCATACACCATGAAAAACAATGTGCTTGGGAACTACTTTATTGTATTGTCAGCCAACATGGAGGCATCCACAAAAGGAACATCATTAGCAACAGCATCTTACCTGCAGTCTTCATCTTTAAACACTCGCAGCTACTGAGAACAGCTTCCTCGAATCTGCACGCCTCCCGGACAGAACGACCTGAAAGAGGAAGATAGAGGCAACATTAAAGAAAGCAGTAGAGACATTTACAAATTACGAACTGCTCAAAAGGCTTACCTGGCTGGTCGCCTTTCGGCTGGCACCACTTCGGACATTCCACTCGTGCTGAAGAACACTGCGACATACAAGGAAGGAAAACACAGGTTAGCAAAGGCAAGACTTCGCAGCGCTGCGCATAGCGCTTACTTACCGCATCATAGCGCTCTTAATGCGCCATCATTTACCAGCGGGGCTCAAAAAAGTCAGATCGCCACGCTGAAGCCCCGCATACCTAAGGGAGAAAAAGAGACATTTTAAACAAAGAAAGGCATGCAGGATAGCAACAAAACTAAAGAACAGCAATAAAACCTACCTGAACAATATCAAACGGCCGGCGTCAGTAACTGGACCGCACTCGCCCATGAAAGACAACGCGCCCCTGCAAAGAAGGCAGGATGGAGAGCACGCCTAATTCTACCACAAGGTGAGGAGAGGGCGCCAGAGGGACTGAAATCATACAGGGGTGGAGGGAGAATACTTACCCCATTCGGTCAGTCTTGAACACAGTCCTCCTGTATTTTCAGGCAGAACCTTCCCCTCAGACCACATCAGGGCAAAGCTGAGAAGCATACCAGTGAGTAACCCGGCTGGGTGGCGTCTCTGTGGATACCAGGTGAGCGTAACAGTTAGTGGGGTCTCCCTTGGTGTGTACCACACTCTTTTATTGGATATACTGATCAAGGACGTACCTAGTCATTTGAGAGTAGTCTTTAATATAAATTAGATGCTTGCAATGTGCAATCCTGTAATACGCTAAAGTTACACCTTACTTTTAAGTATTGTCCATATGAAAGAATATCCTTAAGTGATTGAAGGTAGAAACCGCTATAGTGTAAGTGTATTTCTATCAGTAGGCTTTATATGCAATTCACATAGTAAATATCCATTACGGTGGTTGATACAAAAATCTAAGAAGTTGATGTTTTCGTGATTATGTTCTTTGGTAAATTGAATGTTTATGTTGCATCCATAAAGCTAGTAAAATAATTTATACAGTTGTTCAATTGTTCCTGTCCAAATTAGAAATACATTATCAATGTAACATTTCCACAGTGTGATGTTTTCTGAGTACAAATCCATCTCTAAAAATATATTTTTCTTTTTAAAGTCAGCCAAAACGGTTCCTTTAATTTGTTGATAGAAATACAGGGGCTTGCATAGTTTTCTTACTGTAAAATGTCAGTTACCTATTGATCAATTTCTTCATAGGAATGTATTGGTCGTAGGTTTCATCACCATTTGATTGGAAAATGCTTCTTTCCTTTTAAAGAATGCTGAAACAAGAGAGTGTTGTTTTTAAACAGAAATGCACCCAATGACATAAAATGTTTTTTATTGCAATGTTTTTAAAACAAACGTATGAAATATAAGCAGCATGAAGCAGGACTGTTTCTCTCAAGAAGTGTGAAAAATCATAGTGAATAAGAAGCCATCAAACTAAAATTACACATATTGCATTTTACTGAGCTATTTCCTTTTTTAAAACCTATGCAATTTAAGCAGAGTGAAACAGGAACATTTCACCACACAATGGGTTTAAAATTTTGGTGAATGAAAAGACAACACCCTAAAGTTGTTTTAACTGAATAGTCTTGAGCAATTTTGAAAAAGGTACTGTATGTGATATAAGTAGAATGAACAGGACTGTTTCTCCCAATAACAGGTTAAAACTGTTGGTGGCTAAGAAGCCATCCACCTAAGATCAAATACATTGAATTTTCTTGAGAGATTTTGGGGAAAAAAACCTTAGGCTATATAAAAACCATTGTCTGTTTCTCCTTATGATGGGTGAAAACTGCAGGTGAATGAGACGACAAAAAACCCTAATATGACATAAATATGATTTTTCTTGTGCTATTTGGAGGGAAAACAACTATGCGATATAAAAAGCATGTATGAGGCACATTTCCTCACAATGGGTTAATACTGCTGGTGAATAACTATCACCCTAAGTACATTGAATTTTCATGAAATATTTTCAAAACAAAACATAGGCAATATAACAAGCAGGAAGAAGAAATGTTTCCCCACATGATGAGTTAAAACGGCTGATGAAATAGAAAAAAATGACATACATGGATTTTTCTCGAGCTATTTGGGAATAAAATGTATGCGATATAAGCAAGATGTGGCAGGACCGTTTTTGCACACAGTGGGTAAAACTGAAGGTGAATAAGAAGCCATCCCCCTAAAGTCATCTACATTAAATGTTCTTAAACGACAATGAAAAGGAAGGACCATTTCTACCCACAATAGGGTGAAACTGTGTGTCAATGCAAAGCCATCACATAAAGTCACATACATTGAATTTTCATGAATTATTTTGAAAATAAAAACTAATATAACAAGCATAAAGTAAGACTATCATTTCCCATTTTGCTAAAATAAAAGTTAAAATAAATCTGTCTCTTGACTCTGACTGTTTCCACTCCATATCAAATAAGTATCTCGCAAATATAAAAATAAATGACCATGGCACTGCTATCTAAATGTAGGGAAGATATGAATCAAGGCACGACCACTTTCCTGCATTAAGACCTTTCAAGAGCACAGAAGTGGCTCTTGTTTTGATGTGTGATGAAATCCTGTAAGCACTTACCAGCGTCTTTGCTCGCTACTACACTTTCTCCAACTTTCTGCAGCTTATGATAAACCACATTCATTAACAGATGGAGCTCTACCATAGGCATCAAAGACTTGTCCTTAAAATGCATCTTATCATTCCTCAATGATCAGACAACCTGTATTAAAGTGGGTGATTTCAGGTCTATCCCATCTAGAGAAAACCTAGACATATTTCAAGGATCAAAACTCTCCCCCCGGTTGTTCAACGTATATATCAGCCCTCTATCTTCCATTGCCCATCATTTCTCTCTGAGCTTCCAGCTCTAGGATGATGCTCGAATAGACTTCTCAGGATACAGTAACTGAAATGTCCTGCAAAGCACCCTTTAGACTTCATAGTCTTCATCCCTTACCGGAAGACAGCCCCGAGATAAAGTTGATTTCCAAAAATCGTTTACCATGGCACAGTCCCATTGAAAACATTTTTGTAATTCGTGCCCTGAGTCTTTGTTGGTGGATCTCACCAAACACTTGATCCGTCAACTCAGCCACGTCCAAAACCACACCTCAAGACATATATTCTACCTCTGCAAAAGCCATTACAACAGCAGTTTAGGTACTAAAATGGCTCCCACTCAAAGTCAAAATCTGCCTGAAAAATCGAGGTCTGACACTTACAAGACTATATAAGAAAGCACCCAGTTACCTCTGCTCTCTACTGTCCAGTATACTGCAAACAAGCAAGTTGGGCCTTATGGTCCTACCATAGAAAACCTCTTGACACCCCCTCCTCAAATTTAAATGATGTAGGCACCGTTGACGTGTCTGTCACAAATATGTGGAATGCTTCACCCATCTGCCTGACAACTGAACCCAATAACAAAATCCTCCAGGTTTAGGTCAGCATGTCTACCTTTTATTGGATTGTGTTTCTTTTAGGTTTAGTGCATGTATATAGCATGGTGTCAATCTAATGTAAAATTGCATTGCTGTAAATTGACACATTAGAAAATACAATTAGATTAACTTAATAAGTGCATATGTTGCTTAACACTGTTTATATTATATGTGGTTTCTCTGGCTGCGGTCATACGTTTAAGAAAAAGATGCTTCTTACACTGTATTATGGTTGACATGCTTGTTTTTGTGTACTTGCGTTGGGTCGTAGATGGGGGATAGTGCATCGTTTGATGATCCAAGTCGAAACTCTGCCTCCCTATAAAGTATCCACGATTGGGTGCATGTGAATGTTTTCCCTTTAAATCTTGTTTCTGAATGATGGGCCCTCACGTCCTTCTGTTACCTGCTCTATCTGGCTTTACTTATGGTTTAATATATAAATATGATAAGATATGATAAGACATTTATAAAGCGCCTATACACAAGTGTTTCAAGGCGCGACGTGGCAAGGGAGGAGGGAACAGAAGGAAGACAGAGACAACGATCATACTAGGCCAAGTGTCATTCAGATCACGCAAGTGCAGGGGAAGGGGGAAGAGGAAAAGTGCGGAGTGGGAGGGGGGTGGGGACAGTGCAGTACATGGGAAAAATAGAATAAATAACAATATGAGAAGTAGGGCCAGCTGGTGGCAAGTGCAAGGGTAAGTGCAGACATCAGGTGTCAAATGCTGGAGGGGGACTGTAGGGATACAGAGAACAGTCCCCAAGTGCGGGGGTTGCCAGGGAGGCAGTGCAGGTGTGTAACTGGCAAGGGAGGGAACCTGGGCCTGAGATCACAGGGTGGCCAGGTAGCCAGTACATTTCAGCCAGGAAATACACGCTGAATACCATACCCGGGTTGAGAAACAAATAATGTGTCATATTATTTAGTAGCTAAGAATGGCCAAAAATGTCCTAACATAAGACAATACTCCATGCACTTAGATATTTGTTAAGGTTCTGACATTTATTTAACACTGATTACTCAAAGGCAAAATTCTGAAGGCTTCCCAAAAGGTCAGTACTTCAGAATAGAGGTGCCAGGGCTCTCTGCAACCTAAAGTCCAGAAACCAAACTCATTTGTCCATGAAACCATGCCTTTGGCTTCCGATAAGGTGCACAATTGCCAGTAAGATAATTATGATCGTTCAGCATCTCCTATCTCACTGGGAGACTTTACATGAAATAACCATGCCCCTACTGTACACTTACAAAGAATGATTGGCTTTGGCAAAGCTTGTCTGTCTAATAAATCATAGTGCAGCATAGCATTTTTTAGTTGCAACTTGTTTTCTTAGTATATGATTTGCAATGTTGCGCAATTATTTTGTGGTTTTTGAAGAGGCTTGTTAAAATGTAACATTTTTTTAAATAGTCAATAGTGAAATTGGAGCGAAGTGATAAGTACACATATCATAAGATGTCTCTTGAAATGTTCTCTGGCACAGGATGTCCATTTGCAAAGTTCAATTCCTTGTCACGTGTGCAATGACTTTGACATTCTTGATGTTAAACTGAAAGTACATTCAGTGCCCGGAGAGCTCACTGAAGCATTAAGAACATCGAAAGACATCAGGGCAAAGACAAAAATAGAATGCGAGAGCAAGTTTAGGGCAGTGTTAAAACAGGACTGCAATTTAATAAGATATAAGAGATGACTTCGATTTAACATCTGTTATGAGGTGTGTAGAACGGAAGCGTCTACGTTTTAGTGTGTTATTTAACTCGAGTTGGTATACATATCTGCAGTAGTGAGAGTAGTAAATGGATGTGGATTTTTGTAGAACACATCATTCCACAAAACAATTATTCAAAGCTTGACTGCATGGATGGCAAAGCACGGAAGACAGTTTTGAAAATACCTGCATCACTATAGGTATCGCTTGAGCATGCTCAAATAAATAATTGCAACACAGATATCAAATTGGAAATATTAATAGGCATTATTAGGTTGAAATATTAGGTGGAGGCAAAGACTATTGCATTGTACTACAGCTAGAGGGCGGATATGATGTTGTTATATACAAAGCCATTTGACTGCTTATAGCCCTGTGGTCATTCCCACCCACTACCTACAACCCTATGGCAACAAATTAATCCTCTTGGGATCGCTTTGAGCTGTTCCTTCATATAGTAACCTCAAACGTTGTACTGTAAAGCAGTCTCCATGTTATTTCTAAGCAGTCCTCTGAGAGTTAATGACTTAAATGTGTCTGCAAATGAGTTACAAGGGTAATAACAATGTTTGAACTAAGTGTGTGTTCAGCCACTTGATTGATTAGCAAATATTGTTGCATCTGTTCCTTGCTCTGAATTCATGTGTCCGTATTTGTGTGTATAGTCATCAGTGATGTCATAATTAGTAATGTCACCAGGGATGTCATGATTGTGGTCATACCCTGCACAACAGGGTCCTCATAGTTAAGGTGGACTTGCTTGAAAAACGAGTGCTGGGGTTCTTCTTGCATTAAATCTGATCACCTTAACTCTCTGTTAGCCAAGGTTTTTTTTTCTTCTGAATTTCAAAGGTTTTGTTGCTATGTATTTTTCACGTTAAATCTGATCAACTTAACTCTCTCCCAACATTTTTTCACTCAATATGTATATATGTAGGCAGTTCATCATTTATTTCATTGACCAATTGTGACCTGACATGAAGCTGGAGACCACCTTTGTTAGATTCCTCTCAATTCTCTTTAATACATTTTGAGTTTTGAGTAACCACTGTCAGTGTATTGCCCAGAATTATGGGTGGAACTGTATACAGGGGACATTAAATTAGTCATATGACCCTTAAAGGAATCCAGAATGTAAAAGTGTCAAAATAAAAATACTGCATCATAATTGGGGGCACGCAGTCCGAGATCGTAGGTTGATGGCATGACTAGTATCCATGCATTGGGGCATTGAGTAACACAAGATGTGCACAAGAACACACGTGTGACGAATTGCTGCAGTGCATGGACTTAGAAGGTCATTCAGGTATGATCACAAAGAGTTTAAAGTGTTTGTAAATGGTAGATTTAGAATTGCAAGTTGAAATTTCGCTTTTGAATGAGTAAAAGATTCAACGTGGATGTTTAAGGTGATTGAAGGTTGGCAAATCTAATATATTGATTGACCAGATTTTTAGAGATACCACACAGCCATAACATCTGAGGATATCGGAACAGATTTGGACTTGGCCTATAGGGTTGAAAGTGTGCACCTGGATATTTGGGTGACAGGAGGTGTGCTAAATCAGGCCCTTCAAACTGTGTATCTCCACAAACGCTCAGGAGAAACAAACTCTTGTGAATGTTTTGGTGCATCTCTTAACTCACCTTCAAATGGTGGAGAATAAATTAGCTCAAAGCAATCATGATTTGCACCTCGTTACAGACAATATCCAAGAGGTCTCTGCCTAATTAGCACCTGTGCAAGAAGCCAAACCTTGCCTAGAGACCAAACTCTGTGATCTTAATGACATTCATAATCAGTATCTACAGTCCGATGATGAATTGAAGGGCAAGATAACTAACCAAGCCTTGTATACTGATGCTTTAATGAATATATAAAAACCTGAAACAACTGGTGATATAAGACATTGACTCACAGACAGAATTTGGCTACATGCAGGGATCACAAAATCTACTAGCCCACTTGCATTGGCGGGCATATTTTATGAAGGGTGAGTACCATTTACAAGGTACCTTGTTGACTAGTATGAGATGTTTTAAACCTTACACATGTACTGCAAACAAGCATTTTTTACCACAAATGGCAAAGAAAAAGGACTCACTGTTCATGGCTGGCCTTTGGTTAGCAAAATTGCACCAAATATGAAGTGTGATTATGTTGACATGCTCCATTTTGCATATAACGCGTGTCAATATTTGTTCACCTATCACCATGGGGCAAGTGCATTTCTCTTAGTTCGAGTATGTTAACCAAGGAACTTACCCTGCAGGTGTAGTGGGATTTTTTACGAATTTGTAAGGCATGGCTAGATGGGCCGAGGTGCTTGTGGGCCCAACCAAGATGGCTGCTTGCATATGAGTTGCTGCTAGTGCCCGCTTCAATCCTGGTCTCAATCATGTCACCAGCGTAGCAGAACAGCAGCGGCCTGAGGGACAGTCTCCTGAAGAGCCGGGAGTGCAGGGCTGGACCCACTGTGGCCTTGGGGGCTGTATTGGGAGTCCCTTTGCAAGTGATCTTAGGGAGGAGCGGTCAAGGTCTCTTTGTGGGTGAAGAGAGAGCATCATGTGCAGTGCTGCTGAGGCAGCCAGATACAGAACGATGCAGGTATGAGCTCCTGGCATCCAATAATTCCGCTCGCTGCAGGGTATCAGAGCTGCAGGTGAAGGTGGCGGTGCAGCCTCTGCAGATGGTGGTAGTGGCCTCTGGTGGCACCTTGCACCCTGTGTTTGGCCTGCAGAGCCTGGCCTCACATTGAGAGGCTGTGCTTCAAGGGCCGTTGAGGGGTTTTGATCCTTGTGGGGTTTGGACTATTCCTGGACTCTTGTTGCTCCTCTGGCAAGGGGCCATGAGCCTTGCTGGAAGGCTGTGATGCAGGCATGATGTGGTGTCGTATCTTGAGAAGATGTTTGGGCCTCTGGTGGGCATGTGCCAGGCCTCAGCCTCAGGTTGGGAAAACACGACAGGAGCCAGCACAAATTATCCTTCCCTACTGGCATAACTGGCAGGAAATCCAGACCCCCAGAAGGTGGCCCAGGTGGATCTAGGGGGTATTAACAAGATGTTTGAGCAGCTGAAAGAAGGCATCTCTGCACTGGATACAAAGTTGGATTCCCTCACAGGCAAGGTGGATCACATGCAGGCATGATTGGACAAACATGAAGAGCGACTAGATGCCTGAGGAGAGTGTCCACAGTGGAAGATGGGGAGGCCTCACTGTCCCCAGAGGTGGTTCCATTAAAAAGATCTGTAAGAAACATAAGGGTGTTCCCATATCTACTCCCCTTGGATCCTCATGAACTGGGTTTCCCAGCCCTTTAAGATGAGTAGCAATGCCCAGGAGATCGATGGGGATGCAGATTTTATTCATACATCAATAATCAAGAGAACTCAGATAGTTTGGGAAAAGGGAGTCGGTTTAAATATCAAAGGTCTAAAACAGGGAGTACAGCGAACCTCAGCAATCGCTCGATCCTCTTACTCAACAATCCTTAAAAAAACAGAGGTTTTATTAAGCAAATTGGTCATCAGTGACGTGTCAACCTGCGCCAGTACCTACTTGGCAAACTATAAAACCTATCGAGGAAAGTGATAGGCTCTAAGTGAATATCTAAGCATAACATCCATATCAGTATTGAACCGTGAAGGAGAGTGATAGGATACTTAACATCAGGTGGGGCAACTAAGCCCCCCCTCAAAATTGCCACTAATAACGTCACTAAATACACAACGTTCTATTGGCTACACAAACTATAGGACCCTTGATTACAAGGTCCTCTACAATTGGTTGGCTTCTAACCCACGTCAGTACTTTTTCACCTACATCTAGCAGCATACAGACTGGACATCCAGGTGCCAGTGGGCTCATCTAAAAAAATAGCTTCCCACCAATTAATATATCAATCCTTCATCACCTCAATGGTCTAGTGTCAATTAGTATGGTTGCAAAGCTTTGAAGTGTGGCCTTGAGTTTGTACTGTGCTCTAAGAATTTTTAAGGAAAGCAGGCACAGCCTGCACTCGTGCATGTGTGACCACCTTGATCGGCAAACTTCCTCCTACCACATGACTAGACACCATGAAATAGAGCCTTTTCGTGTATTTAATATTATTTTTTAATCGTCCTCTGACATCTTTTGTTTTGCTCAAGCCTTTCCGGACAGGAGTCTCTGTTCTTTCACACAATTTCTATCCAATGTCAGCCAATTCCTGTTGGATAAGACCTTGACTTCTTGGCTCATCCAACTCCTTCTGCTGATATTTCATTTGTAATTTAATTGCTTTTAACTGTGACACACTGAAGTGAGGCCTTCTTATTAATGTTTAGCACTGCTTTTATAATGCGTAGTGGAAACATCCATCTTTTACTTGTCCATATGCATCTCTATATATTGGCGCTTGCCACAATCTATTTACCATAAAGCTTAAAACTAGCTTTCAAGATTACTCTGCTGCTTGCATTTCTGTTGCATCTGTACACGTTTAAACTAGCTTAATATCTTCATCTGTTTCTGTGGCATAAATTCTTCAACTTGATCCCAAGATGTCACTTATCCTTGATACTTTCCTGATGCATTATAGAATATCTGCATTCTCTGGCCTCTGCATCACTTCTGTGTGCGTCAGTTCAGCTCAGTTGTGATGTCACCGTTCATCTTTGCCTTTCATCTGCTCTGTTTCTTCAGGAATCTCATTTAAATGGCCATCATATTGACTTGTATGCAGGTACGGTTTTCTCAGTGAGTACCTTGCCTCCCAGATCTTCTAAGGTATAGGTACTCTTATTGGCACTGCACAGAGTCCACGCTCTGCTCTTTGCTGGTTCCATTGTTCTGCATATGTCACATACTTTGGTTCCCACTCTATAGGTGGGGCAGTTGGAGGGGGTACTTGGATCCTCCTCTACACTCTATGCAGGTGGCCAGGGAAAGCCATCACTTTTGGATCCTTTTGGGATGGAAATGAGTCTATCGCAACCCAAAGGCGTTTTAGAGTGAGGCTAATCCCATATGTAGCCATGCAATATAGCATGGGGGAAAAGGCTGTGCTAAGATAACCAGCAAAAACATAATATTGGGGAAATAACAAATTCATAATCGTTGGGTGTATATAAATTGAGACAACATTTTGTAGTCTGCATATGTCACATACTTTGGTTCCCACTCTATAGGTGGGGCAGTTGGAGGGGGTACTTGGATCCTCCTCTACACTCTATGCAGGTGGCCAGGGAAAGCCATCACTTTTGGATCCTTTTGGGATGGAAATGAGTCTATCGCAACCCAAAGGCGTTTTAGAGTGAGGCTAATCCCATATGTAGCCATGCAATATAGCATGGGGGAAAAGGCTGTGCTAAGATAACCAGCAAAAACATAATATTGGGGAAATAACAAATTCATAATCGTTGGGTGTATATAAATTGAGACAACATTTTGTAGTCATGGAAGACACAGGCAGACCTACATTGCTGTGCAGTAGGGCATAGGCCCAGGGAAGAGATGTGAGCAGACTCGAACACAGAGGGAAGAAGAGCTGTGCTGCTAAATCCCCACAGAAATCTCCCAGTGTTTCTTAAACTGTTGCAGTTACTTATGATCCCAGAGAAAGAATGTGCCTTGCAAGGCCATGAAACAGCACCAGGCTCCTTGCAGCAATTTGAGCACAGCTAGGCCAACTGCAGGCCTCCCAGCCCCTACCAGCCATCCAAGAATAAAGGCACCTCTCACTGACCTGGCCCTAGAACGCCTACATTCCACTATAATGAGTGACCTCAGCCCACGAGCGATAAAACCAATGGTCAGAAAAGATCTGAACATGCACAACCATGTCACTCTTCCCATAAATACACCCTTTGTGGTACGAGGTACAGGGAGGGACAAATTATAGATCAAAACTAGGGTGGATGTCTTGGGTGCGAAGGGGTGCAATATGGACAGCGCACAGAACATGTGGATCAGCATGATTGTATTCCTTCGTTCCCCCCTTGTGCCAGTCCCTGAGCCTCCCAGGTGCCTGCCACAATGATGTAGTACTAGCACTAGTGTACAACAGTAGCCTTGGAAAAGCAACATGTGAAGAGACTGACCTTCAGTCCCTGGAGCGATGAGCCCAGCTGACCCACGTTGGAAAAGACAGACGGCGGAGACTGGCACCAATCATAGCCTAGTATTCCCTATGGAGCAGGACCATGTATACGGTCTCACAAATCAGCTGTGCAGGTTTGGACCCTATGTAATGACATCATTTATTGATGCTATGGACTCTTATAATGTACGGTTCATGAAAATTCAGGCAGAACGTTCTCGAGCAGCAGAGTCCTCTGCAGGCACCCTTACCTTTTGTACAATTAAACCTTGTTATCCTTGCAAGCAATCTCCTGGCCTTTTTTCACTAGAGGGTTGTATTATTTCTGACGTGGGCGTAAAGTGAATTGCCTTCATTTGGTGACTCTGATGCAATCCGAGCGCCCCCATACCTGTAGAGGTATCCAGGTGACCTCTCCAGAAGGGCCATCGTGCCCACCTACAACGACCAGCCCCAAAACGCATACTCCCCAGTGGCCCTGCAGGAGCAGTCTTTGCAGAATTCTGCCTGCAATTTGGAGCGGGGTGTGGCCCCAAGGAGACGTGCAGGCCAGTGTTGGAGCCCCGTGAAGGGAGGAGTTTGGATGAATATGCGCACGTGAGTATAGCCTGCAAGGATAACAAAGTGGGTTGGATGCATATAGCAGTGTGAACAGTGTGAACACACAGATACTGAAATAGGGAGTGTGGCATGCCTGTGAAGTGTGATGTTTTTTTGGGGGTTTTATACTTTTTTTAAGGATAAAAAGGAAAAGGAAAAGGAAAACGGGAGAGAGGGAACCTCCCTGAGTGAGGGGGAATGTGGCACCACAATCATTGTTTAAAAAATAAGTTGAAAGAGGAAATACATAGGAGCTCTGTATAATTAGAGAGCTCAGGAATAATAGTGGTTGTTGTTTTAGTTTGTTATTTTAGTTTGTTTTGTTAGTGTATTTTATGGTGTAGGGAGGAGGTGCTGGAGGGCCATGTGTGGGTTGTGTATGGGCATGTCAGTAGAGTGTGGTGTGTGTGAACAAAAAGCCCTAACAGAGAATAGAGCGGTGGGGGGATTTAACTGGAGGGGGTTACATCATTAAGTTGTATTGTTGATGAAACTGAACTGCATCTTTGGAAAAACTATTGTACAACTGTGGCGTAGCAGCATAGGTGTAGCCCCACCACCCGACACACGGGAGACACGACCATCGGGGGAGAGACACCCACAGAACACATGTGCAAAACCCTGCTGCTCTACTGTGAGAAGATTAAGAAGTATCACACCCAGTGTGTGACCAAAGCGAGGGGAGGTGGGATGTCCCGCTCCTAGCCAGATCAGAGCTCCTTTGTCAGAAGCGTGTTAAAACACATTTCTACCTTCTTGACAGCAAAGTATAAGGGGAGACCATTACAGTATAGTAGGGAAGTATTGAATCTCTGGAAAATGTTCAAGAATACAGAGGATCACAATGGGGAATGAGTGACACACAACGGTAGTAAAGATACAGGCCCGTGAGAAAACGGGAAGGACCTGATGGGGAGAAATGGAATATATCCAATAGCAACATGCCCTGTGGAGGGGTACACAAACCCAAAATATGTATTGGCGGGCACAAACTTAGCAAAACCAGCCACTGCCCCACCTCCAACTTATGCTTCTCCTCCGGGGATCACTACACACACACAGGGGTAAGCGCAAGAGACCTAGAATTAGCACTGGCATTGACACAAACAGAGTTAGTCAGACTACACGTGGGATGTGACATAACAAAGACAGACATGCCAGTGGAACCAACAGAGGATGAGTGGAAGTCAGGAGACTTCTTATTTAGAATAGACAATGCAACAATAAGAACCGTCCACGTAGAGCATGAAGGAGAGACAGACAGCTTGGGTTACAAGAATCTAGGGTCACAGAGGGGAGATGAAGAAGATTGGAGTGAATTTGATGATGTTGAGGATGATGAGGAGGGAGATGTAGAACAGGTGTCTCAATGCACCCTAGGGTGGAAAGTTTATGGGATGGAAGATTGAGAGAGAGGTACGGCTGGATAGCAGTAGCGAGGAAAAAGGGAAGCGCAAATAAGGGTGGAAAAAGCAAGATGAGAATGCAGATGCCCCTAATACACAAGGGGGCAGGGAGTCCACAATATGTACCATGGGCACAGAATAACCTCCTTAAGGCACTCCCGGCACTCACTGGTGGTTCAGGGAAATGGATATATGCTTTTGAAAAGAACACAGCAGGGGCAATAGGAGCCATTAAAATCTTATTGGTGGCTGCAGTTGGGGACCAGGCTGCAGATGTGCGGGTGAACGCTGGGTTCTCGGGAGTAACACTGAGTAATGATGCCCATGATGGAGACTACTTCAATAAGATTAGAGCCAGGGTATGTGATTTGCTGTGGCGAGCGTTCCCAGACACTCCAGATTTACAGTCCATCATGCAATGTACAATGGGGATGAGGAAGACGCATCACAATTTATTCTCAGGGTCCAAGAGATGTGGAGGACAGAAACGGGCAACAACTGGGACCAGTCAGCCTCTTTTTCTATTTTATAGTGAAGCAGGGCCTACCCAAGGAAGTGCAGAAAGCGCTCGATAAAATAGCAGGAATTGAAATGTCTTTGCAGAATCCTGCCTACTCTTTGGAGCGGGCTGTGGCCCCAAGGAGAGGTGCAGGCCGGTGTTGGAGCCCTGTGAAGGGGGGAGTTCGGGTGAATATGCGCACGGGTGTATAGCCTGCAAGGATAACATAGTGGGTTGAATGCATGTAGCAGTGTGAAGAGTGTGAACACGCAGATACTGAAATAGGGAGTGTGGCAAGCCTATGGAGTGTGATGTTTTTTGGGGGTTTTATACTTTAAGGATAAGAAGGAAAAGGAAAAGGAAAAGGAAAACGAAAAGAGAGAGAACCTCCCCGAGTGAGGGGGAAGGTGGCACCACAATCATTGTTTAAAAAAGAAGTGGAAAGAGGAAATACATAGGGGCTCTGTATAATTACAAAGCTCAGGAATAATAGTGGTTGTTGTTTTAGTTTGTTATTTTAGTTTGTTTTGTTAGTGTATTTTATGGTGTAGGGAGGAGGTGCTGGAAGGCCATGTGTGGGTTGTGTATGGGCATGTCAGTAGAGTGTGGTGTGTGTGAACAAAAAGCCCTAACAGAGAATAGAGCGGTGGGGGGATTGAACTGGAGGGGGTTACGTCATTAAGTTGTATTGTTGATGAAACTGAACTGCATCTTTTGCAAAAACTATTGTATATCTGTGGCGCAGCAGCATGGGTGTAGCCCCACCACCCGACACACAGGAGACGCGACCATAGGGGGAGAGACGCCCATAGAACACTTGTCGGGGTGATTATCCCGGGGTCGGCTGAGCCATCCGCGGACCCCCGGGCTGGGAGGCCCCAACTCCTCCCGTGCTTCTGTAAATGAGTATGAGGCACACACAAGGAGCAAGGTGGTTCTGCTGTTTATTATAACAACGGCAGGGATGGGTCTTGGATCGTACGCGTCTGTCCAGACTCTCAATCTTAGTGGGGCTCGCAGGCCCTTTTTACGGCAGTATGATGCGCTACTTTCGTCACATGGGAAAGTTAGCAAAAAACCTATTGCCACTTCGGATTGCTTTCCTAGTGGTAGGGTTAGTATTGGATACATATAGAGAAGAATATTAGTGGTTAAGGATGAGTCAGGTGGTATACTTGGGCTGTCCCTACTATTAGATACTTGAAAATCGTTACAAGAAGACCCCTGATGATTGGCTAATGTTAGTGGCTTCAGTAATGCGTCCCCCGTGTTCTGATTGGTCCTCTCACAAGCCCCCAAGCCTGGGACCATCACCGTTCCCAGCTCGCGGTGTACCTGTCACTAGCAACAATGTGTAACTATATGTTTGTGCAGACAATGTACGGGTCTGCTCATAGGCTTGTGAGCAGGTCGTTCCCATCGCCGTAGGTGTCCATCTTGCTGCTTCGCTGTTGCAACCTGTGTCCCAGACGTGGGACCCAGGTGACTTCTGTCTTGTGGGTCTGGCACCTTGTCAGATCGGCTTGGTCACGTAGGAGAGACTGTAGCTGGAGCAGAATTCTGCACATTTAGAGTTGTATTTCGTTTCTGCGTGCTTGGCTTTTCTTACAGGTGTAACCTTGGTGCCGGGTGGTAGCATACAAGTTGCAACATCGTGGCCTTGGCTATGAGCTCTCGCTGGGGCTCATTCTGCGTGATCCGCACTTGTATTCTTGCTCTGAGAGAGTTTTCATGATGAGGCTCTTGCTTGCAGCCTACTCGGGCCTAGTTCATGGGTGGTGATGCATAATCCATGGTACGGAGGTCGCGGTTTGACATGGCGTCAGAAGCAATGTTAGGTCTACATGATGGGGTCATCACAGGCCGAGTTGTGGGAGGTGCGTCAGCAAGCATATACGCGAGTTCTTCAAGTGTCTTGCGTGCGTTTCTGCATTACTATAAAAGGGCCTATGTGAAAAATAACAACGATGCAGGTCAGTGGGTGTGTCAGTCACCTACGTCATAGCACTGAATATGTTCTTCGTGTAGGCTGGTGCATGAGTGGCCAGTGTGCATCATGGCACGTGTGTTCTTGGCAGTTGGCTAGGTCGTTGTGGCATCTCTAACGATGTGGGTGCTTGTGGCTGTTGTCTTAGTCGAGTTCATCCATGCCGCAGGTGTCGGCTTTAGTCGACAGGCTGGTGGGCATATCCTTATGTTCCTGAACCAGGGTATTTTGTCATCTGGTAGATAGACGAACTCGTCCTGTGGGGGGTGCCTGGGCCACGATCCTCTAGGCCATGGTCGTGATGAGATTGGGGGTAGCTTGTTCTCCCATTCTCCCACTTCAGTCCCCCCTCTGGTCGACTTGTCAACCACAAACATATCCTTTTCTTTATCTCCTCTTACTCTCCATACTTTAGTTATTCCAGCCAAGTATCCATAGTGGTTGACATGGTCTTCGAATGACCAGTACATATTAACACAGCTGCCTCCTGGTTTGCAGTATACCCATCTTCCAACATAGCTCCTCGGGTCTCTTGGGTTCTCCAATTTTACAGATGGCGGATCCAAGTGGTTGGTAATGATCTGTTTACGCAGTCTCTCTCTTTCCTTTATCATCACGTCGGTGTGCTGGTCAACATCAGTTGGCATCAAGGGGTGCATGCCGACCATTTCGATCATTTCGTCTGTAGAGCGTGCTTTCCTGGCTTTCCAGAACCTTATTACAATCAATACTGCTGCAGCTAATATTATGCATCCAACTATCACCTTCAGTCCATATGACAGCCATGATGGCATCCATGACCATAACAATGAAAACCAACTAGTATCCTCTTCACTCCTTTGCTTTCTTCCATCATTTTGGAGTGCATCTGGGCCAGTTGTGATACTGCTTCAGTAAGTGTCCCATTCTTTGCATCGTTAGCAGGGATAAATGTGCAACATGATTGTCCAATTTTTGCACAAACTCCTCCTTCCATAGCCGTTAGAAGATCCAGTACATATCTGTTTTGTAGTGCTACCATTCTTACCGCTCGCAGCTCCTGTTTTATGGCGTTGAATCCGTTTACTGTTGAATTAATCGTCATCATCAGTTCCCATCGGGTGATCTGAAGCCATTTTGCGTTTGCATATGCTTGTAGTCCTGGGTGTATTATTGACGAGAAGAACATTGCAGCCCTGCTGAATAATCTTTTCTGGTGGGATGGAGGTGAGTGATGTTTCCGATCTTCCCCACAGGTCGTTTCCTGTCAGGGGTTCTCCTTGTCTTTTCATTCTCGGTAGGATGTTATTGCTGTTGTTGTTCTCTCTTTCTTGTGATTGTACAGACCTTATCCTCCTCTTATTCCCTTCGTCCATCTTGAGGAAATTGGCCATGTTAACATGTTTTTGGGGCACTACTAGTGATGGTACATTCATGTGTACCATGGTGCATATTCCATTCCACAATGGAGGCAAGGTGTGGTATGCCTTATCTCCGCAGGCCCAATAGTGGTCCATTATTACTGCCATTCCAGCACCCCCCTCTGGTAGTTCTAATACGCTTCCGCAGTTGGTGTTGTATCTCACCTCCACATCTCCTTTGTGTTGGTAGCATAGCTTGGGTGCGGTCAGTGGTAGTATGCTTATTGGGTCTTCATTCTTCTCCATCCATGTCAGCATGGGTACATATTTACCCCATGTCGTCCAGCATCTGTTGTTGTGTTCCTGTATGGTGGTAACATTTTCTCTTGTTATCATGTTGCTCCCAACCACTCCTATTTCCCATTCATTGTTCATGTATATCTTCCCTGTTATTGTTATCAGTGGCCTTTCCCAACATCCCTGCACACCAGGAACTTCAGTGGCGTACCAATCACATGGCAGATATTCTAGTGTTACTTTCTTCGTTTTTCCTTTATCAGGGCCACTCGTCATGCATCTGAATGCCTCAGCGTGTAAGCTGCTCTTATGGTAGCTCAAATATGACTTGAGGAAGTTGTTTTCGTATGGGTATGTGTCCCTCGTTTCCTACTGCATTCTCACCACCGTTCCTTGGAATCGTCCCAGATATACTATACATTGTGCTGTCTTTTCCTGTATTTCTGTGGCAACGAATGTCCTTGATGCGCTCATGGCGTATGGGATCAATGAGCACACATAGCAGCTATCCTCCGTTGTCTGCTTACCAATTTGGGTCATGTGCTGGTACCGCATGTTGTTTGAGACGTGTGCTGAATCTGTTATGTAATTATCGACACCTTTATTGTCAGTATATGTGCTACATTTAACTCTACCTCCCTTACCCTTAGGGTTACTAGTACCACCTGATATCATACCTGTTGCAGCCGTTGGAGGGGGCATGTTAGTTTTGGGTGCAGCCACAAAATTGATAGCATAACTTTTCTGCCATACAGAGGCAGCCAACAGACCAGTGATGACCAACAGTTGTATTACAAGAGCTAGTCTCACCGGCATTTTGTTCTTACCTTGCTGCAGTCTGGCAGCTTATTCTTGCGACGTTAAAGGTGCCTGCCTGAAAATCCTCAATGTGCTGGTTATTATTGTTAGTTTTTGTTAGCTAAGCTCTCCCTATCAAGTAATCGTTCAGTGCCCAGGCCAAGAGCTGTTCCCACGCTAATCTTAGTGACCTATCTCTTAGAGCCAGTAAGTGCTTGTGAAGATGGGGAAATGATTGTTCTATGGCCAAAACAAATGCGGTGTAATATACGCGTACCCTTCTTTTTAGGTACTTCGGCCTTCTTATATGATATACAAATTGGTGTGATAGGGCTTCAGGGGTGTTATCATCCGCGGGCAGCATCTACTCCTGGGCAGAGCACACTGTTACTTACTTTACTTCCTAAACAATACAATTATATGCGGTACCTGCATGTGCGAGAGAAAAACAGAGAAAACCATACAAGTGTTTTATGTGTGTGTGTGTAACATCCAAGTTTGTTATACAGTGTCCTTCAATCGGTGGTGGCCTTGGAGGGGGGGCTGGGGCTGGATTGGGCAGAGGTTTGTTTACTTTGTGATCTCGTGACCATGGGGTGGGCTATGGGCAAGTGTCCAATGTCTATGGCAGTGGTTGTGTCTGGGGAGTCTGGGGAGTGGTCAAGTGCAGTGACACAATTGTCCTCAGTGGTGGTTGCTGTATCCTTCCCTGTAGCCAATGTTGTTGATGTTGCTGATCTTGCAATAGCCCTGGCGTCAATGCTAGGGCGGGTCTGATGTTTGTTGGGCTTTACGTCGTGTATGTGATTCCAGGTGCACTTATCGTGCAGTTTCACTGCTCTGGGAGCCACTTCCTCTACCAAGTGGGGTCCGGTAAAGCGTGGGCTGTTCCACTTTCTATTGAAGTCGCGGAGAAGCAAATGGTCGCCCTTCGCAATAGTGCATAGTCCTTCCTTTTCCTGTTCCTTGTTGGTGTCTTCTTGTTGAGAACTCTTCAAACCGCCCCGCGTGCGCTCGAGCTGTTGAGATACAAAGGCGACATTAGTAATCAAGGAAGACACATATTGCTACATTTCGTCACCAAGAACAGTTGCAGTGTTTTCATGGTCAGTAAATGCTCTTGATGTTGGCATCAAAAGGAAGGCGCATTTGACGTCCTGTCACCACCTGGTGGGGAGTGAGGTGGTTATCAGACCCTGGCCTGTTCCTCAGATCACATAGAGCCAGCAGAAGGCAGTACAACCAGCTCTTTTTAGTTGCCTGCTGAATTTTTGCAATCTCATCTTTCAATAGGCCATTCAGGCGTTCACAGACACCGTTGGCCTGCGGGTGGTATGCACATGCAAATTTATGTTTAATACCCAGCAAAGATGTGATGTGTTGAAACATTTCATTAGCAAAGTGTGGGCCGTTGTCCGACCGCAGCACTTCGCAAACATCCCACCTGGGGAAGACCTCTCTCACTAGAAATTTAGCTGCTCCAAATGCATCCGCATGTGAGCAGGGTCCGGCCTCGATCCACCTGGAGAAAGGACATACCACTACAATCATGTACCTATGTCCTTGACATACATTGATCATAACAACGTAGTCAATATGAAGGTGTAGGAAGGGTCCTTCAGGCCGGGTATAGTACCTTTTATCACTTGCAGCGTGTGACCGGCCGTAAACTGTTGGCATGTGAGGCAGTTGCTGATGAAATTAGTGACATGAGAATTTAACTCGGGGCAGAACCAACCCTCCCTAATTCATGCTGCAATCACTTCCTTCCCTGTATGTGCTGGATGATGGAGCTGGGCCAGGGCGGTGTTCAACAGTGCCAATGGCATGACCACTTTTCCTGTATTATTGTGACGCCACAGGGCGTCTGTTGGGGACATCGTACATCCTCTTTTTACCCACAGTTCCTTTTATGTCATTGGTGCGGCTGCCTGTAATTCCATTATCTGTGTTGCAGGGAGTTGAGTGTACCCTTCCTTCACCATCATCTGTCTTGCCATTGCCCTCCCCCTCCCTCTCTCTGATTCTGGGGAGGTCCATAATTCACCAAAATATGCTGCATGCTTGGCATGTGCGTCTGCTGTTTCATTTCCTTTCGAGATATAGTCATCTCCATTAGTGTGTGCTGGGCATTTAACCAAAGCTATCTCTTTGGGGTCATTAATTACTTCAATCAATTCTGCTAGCAAAAGGGCATGTTGTACTGGGGTGCCATCAGCTCTTCTAAACCCCCTTCCCTGCCATTTTATCAACCCGGAGTGAACTGTTGATGTGACATATGTGCTGTCAGAATATATAATAGCTCTTTTGTCAACACTTTCCTTTAGTGCCAAAATCAGCGCAACCAATTCCGCTGCCTAAGCTGAATAATGCTGCGGTAGTTGCACGCATTTTACCGGGACATACATCAAATCTTCTGTCATTTTTACTACTGCTGCCCCAGTTCTCCTTATCCCATCGCTTTGGTCAATTGTTGACGAACCATAAATGTACAAAATCTCCCCCCTTTAAGTGCATCCTCCTCCACTTTCCTTGTGCTGGAGTACATTTCAATAGTCTGTGTGCAATCGTGAGCATAATCACCTTCCTCAACAACTTCCGCTATGAATCTGGATGGGTTTACGGTACTGCATCTGACAATTGTCAATTCGGGTCTAGATAAGATGATCTCATAACCTGACGCCCTCTTTGTGGTCAGTGTGGGCTTAGGCTTGTTCAAAATTGCAAACAGCGCATGCTCCACAAATAATGTGGTGAGGCACCCCATTGTTATTGATGATGATTTCTCCACCGCAAATGCAGCTGCGGCGAGACCCTGTTCGCAAGGGAAATGTCCTAGCATAACAGGGTCCAAGTGACCGCTGTAGAATGCTATTGGCTTGTGTCCTATGCTAGTTTTCTGAGTCAATACTGCTTTCATTCCTGCTGAGTCGCAATGTGAAAAGATGAACAATTGATGTTCGTGATTTGGGGTGGCTAGTACGGGAGCTGTGGATATGGTGTGTTTCAACTCATCAAACCCATCCTTCATTTCTCTTGTCCACGTGTCCACCCCAATGTCTTGTCCCCTTTTTGTGCTTCTCTCAATGCCTCGAGCAAGGGTCCTATGTATGAGCTGTAGTCGAAAACCCATGCTCTACAGTAGTTGCATAGGCCCAGGAATTGCTGCTGTTCCCTCACAGTTTGTGGTTGTGGCGTGTTGGATATAGCTTGTGCTCTTTGTGGTGCAATCTTTCTTCCGTGCTGGGATATTATTTGACCAATGTATAGTACCTGACAGTACTGTAACATTTCCTTGTCTACCTTGTACCCCTTTTCAGCCAACACTGTCAGCATTTTCACTGAGTCTTCCCTGCACCTCTCCTCAGTTGTGCTGCAAATTATTATATCAACATATTGCAGCACTGTACTTTCCAATTCAATTTTTCCCAAATCCATCTGTATTACTCTGTTGAAAATTGAGGGTAACTCGCAGTACCCTCGTGGTAACCTTGTGTGTTTCCATTTTGTATTCCTGTATGTGAAGCTTGTCAAATATTGTGAATCAGGGTGTAGAGGTATTGAGAAAAAGGCATTTTTGAGGTCAATCACAGTGAACCGTGATGCGTCTGCTGTTATTCCACATAGTATCGTGGCTGGGTTTGCTGCTATGGGGTATTCTGCCTCTACAATGTAATTCAAGGGCCTAAGGTCCTGGATAAAACGCCAAGACCCTCCTTTAGCCTTGCGCACTGGGTACACAGCCGTGTTACATGCTGACTCTGATGGTACCAATATGCCATTATTTATCAGGGCCATTATGGTTTCGTATATGCCCTCATCTGCCTCTTTTGATAGTGGGTATTGCTTCACTCTAGGTAGTATTGCGCCCTTTTTCAAATTTATTTTTACTCCTCCAATACTCTTTATGCAGCCCACGTCATAGGGACTGGTGGTCCACAGTGATGCTGGAACCTTAGCCATATCTTCCTCGTAAAATGGTACTGGGGTAGATGCAGGTGCCTCGAGTGCCATAGCCATTTTCTTTGCTACTTGCTTGTATGTTACTCTTAACCAGATGCCTACACTCATCATAAATACCATCTCTCCTTCTCCTCTGCTTTCTGAAAAGAGCTCTTCATCAGACACCTGGGTGAGCCTGCATCCCTCAGCCAGGGCTATCACTGCTCTCCATGCTCTCCCTTCCCTGTCTTGGGCATCTACTGCGATGTAATCTGCAGTTGCTATAATGCTCTCGATGCCCACTGAAATCACCTTCCCCTCTGGTTCACTAGCTGGTGTCTCAGGCCTGAACAAATATGCTGCTGGCCTCCTCCAAATATTTCCTTCTATTCCTGGCATCCATGCAAATGCCATGTCTGTTCCATATTGGAACAGTTCGCCATCCACAGGCTCAGCTCGAGCTACTTTCTGGCCACAGTACGCTTGCAGTATTTGTCGTGCAGTAAGCATGTTTATTCCTGGTGTGGAGCAAATTATGCCATTCTCCGTGAAGGAGATTGTCATATTTAACCTGCTCATTATGTACCTTCCAAGTATGTTCACTGGCGACTCCCTTGAATACAGGAGTGGGACAGACATGTCATAATCTCCTATAGATAAGGAGATGTTATCAGTAAAGGGAACCAACCCTCTAGCCACAGAGAATCCTTGGTTATGCATGGCCTCGTCTGACATTTTAAATCTACCCTCCCTTATGCAAGACCTGGTTGCCCCAGTGTCAACAACGAAGGATAATTATTTGTCACCTATCGCTACCCCAATGCGTGGTTCCTCTGCACTATTAGGTGTTATCGACAGGATGGGACACACCAAGGATGTCTGTGGGCTGTCCTATTGTGGGTACAGTGACTGACCGCTTCCTGTGTAAGAGTTGTGTCCCAAGATAGTCAACCTCCCTAACTGTGTTTGTTGCAGCGGTGTATCGATGGGGGTCAATTTATGGTCCTGCATTTGAGTGAGCTGCTGTACTGGTTGCACTTGGTATTGTTGTGTTATTGCCACCAGCTGCTGGGGTGGTGAGTATGTCTGCAACTGTTGTTGTGGTGATACTTGCTGCTGCGTGTTGCTCTGTTGTGTTCCCTGCAGTTGCTGTTAACCCTGCTGCTCCCTCATAGGCCCTTGTGGTCCCTGTTCCCCCCAGGCTGGTGGGGTGGGTCTCATTCTACACGTTCGTGACATGTGTCCTAACATTCCACAAACCCAACATGCAGGTGGTTCCCTGGCCTGCCATGGGAAACTCCCTGCATTGTCTTGGTACCCTTGCTGCCCATTGGGGTAGTAACTCCGAAATCCTCGCCCTTGCTGTTGTGCAGGTTGGCCACATCCCCTCCCTCTCATCATTCCACCCCTTCCCCTGGTGTTGTTATAATATCCATTTCCCGGTAGCATGTACCCTCCTCCTGTGGGAGCCGTGTATGGTGGGGGTGGTGGCATCCATTGTGTTATAAGTTGTGGTGGTTGTGGTAATGGTGCTATTTATAGCTGTGTGGGATCTTGTGCAGCCACTACTTGCATGGGGTTTGGTGTCATTGTTGTCGGTGTCGTTTTTAGTGCTGCTTCCATGGTGTACTTAGTTAGTTTTTTCTGCACTAATTCTGCCTCCTCTGCTTTCCTATCTTCTTCCTTTTGTTTCATCTTTTCTTGCCACATCCTACAGTGGTGTACTATTGTTAGTTGAATTTCCGGCCAGGCCTTAGCTTCCATTCCCACTATCTTCTTCAGTTGTCTTTGTACTGCCTCCAGAAGCCCTTGCACTAGTATGTGGTAAAAAATTGCTGGTGTCTTGTCCCATTGCTCTCTAGTTTCCATGCGCCACTTCTCCTGAATCTCCTGGACATAATCAACAGGATCTTCATTCTCATGCATCTTGCGTGACGTAATTGATCCTGTTTCTGATGTGTCTGGATACTTCACCCTCAGGGCTTGCCATAATGCATGCCTGCAGTTCGCAAATGGCGCCCCGTCATGTGATGTGTTTGTTATTGTAACTCCGGGGAATCCTGCCCTCTTCCAAATGTCGTCTGCCGGGTCCCCCAATATCGATATTAATAGACCCTTCACGTCTCCCACTGCTAGTTGCGGTGTGTTTTTCCATCTCGTATATCCATTTCCCCGCTCCTCTGCTTAGTGATGGGAGCCTGCACTTTATATTCTCCTTATCAGCATGCTACCAAGGGACGTATTGTGGTCTAACCCCTCCCCTCTGCAATAGTGGCATTAAATTGTACCCCATCTGTCCCCTTAGTTGTCGTGGGGTGAAATCCGTGTACTTCTCTTCCTCTGTGTCAAGTAAATCTGCTGCCATATCCATATTACCGCTGCTTGTCCTATCTTCTCCTTCTTTTCTCCCCCTTCTCCTATTGCTCTCTTTGTTTACTGCAGGGGTGTGTGTGTCCATTCTTCCTGCCTGCATCCTGGGAGGTCTCTGAGCCTGCCGACGTATGGGGTGTGTTCAGGAGCGGGTGTGGGTCGGCGTGTTGGGCATAATGATGTGGGTGTAACTGCACGTGTTGGTCCTCCTGCCACTCTTCTTCCCTGCTCCTCACTTCCCTTCACTTCTTCCTTCTTTTTACATGCCCATGGTGATTCCCCGTTAGTGCGTGTAATGTACAATTTATCTAAGCTCTACCTACCACCGCTTCTTCCTTCTCCCCCAACTCCCTCTTCTTCTTCGCTGCAAAATTCATCCAGGAGCGACAACCCCCAATCTGTCCTTTTCCCCCTAATTGTCACAGTTTTTAAGTCTATTAAATCTGTTCCTTCCTGTTCTCCTTTACCAGTTACTCCCCTTTGCACTGATGTTGTAGCTACTTCTGCATCCCAACACACATATGTTCTTACCCCACTCCCCCCTTTCCTCTCTCTTTCTCCTCTTCCTTCTTTTCCACTATTTCACCATCTATTTCCTCACTTTTCTTTTTCAATTCCTCTATCACCTCACGACTTACCTTCTCTAATATCCTTTCTTCCTCTCTCCTCCTTTCCCATTTCTCTCTCTCCCTTTCTAATATTCTTTCTATTACTTTACCTTCTTCATATTTCCTGGTGCTCTCGGAGAGTATTTTCTTCTTCCATATTTCCATTTCCTTTTCTTTCTCTTCTTCCTCTCACTTCCTGTCACACTGTGCTGCTCGGGATACCCTTTCTGCTATTGCCTTCATCCTCTCCGCTTCCCTCTTCCTTTCTTCAGTTCGCTCCTTCATTCTCTCTAACAGATCCCTACTTTCCGTCCTTTCCCTCCTTCTTCCTCGTGCCTCTTTCTCGAGCTGTTTAATCAGTGCACTCCGCTCATCCCTTAATTTAGCCAATCGTTCCTCCAACATCTCCTTCTCTTCTTGTGACAGCTCTCCGTCTCTCGTGTTGTTCTCCTCGCCTCTTATTCCAGTGCTACCCGCGTTCTCCTTATTCATTCTCCTCACCACCTCTTTTTCTTCTCCTGTTAATGTCCCCCGCAGCTTTAAGAGCACCTGCGCTGCTACCCACTTGTCTTGTCCTATGTTTGAGATGGGCTCTTCGCTGTTCTTCCCTCCCTTTGTGCGCACCTGCGTGCAATTCGGGCCTACCGTGCTTGTCACCCCCCCCGGTAGCTACCTGTAGCTGTATATGGTGGAGGGCAGTACGTGGGGTTTGAGTACCCCTCAGCTGCCGTCAGTTGTTGCCTTGCTGCCTCTCGTAGCTCCGTCACAGGATATGACCCACCTTCCTCCTTCTTCACTACCTTCACTAGGGGCATGTCTTCTGTCCCTTCCTTTTTTACTTCTACTTCATGTACAGCATCACCCGCCTTCCTGTCTTTTCCCACGCACTGTGCGCTACTGGTCTCCCTTTCCCCGTTTCCTTCTTCTTCCTTGATCTCCTTCCCCTCCTTTGTTTCCTCGCTCCCCTTCCCTTCTGTCGTCCCTTCCACAGTGAACATTCCGGTTGGCCCTGGTCGGGATCCCTGGAACATCCTCCACAACTTAAACACCTCCATGTGATGTGCCAACTTCTTCCCTTTGTATGTGTTGTGTATGTGTGTCAGTAGTGAGAGTTGGACGTACGGGTCAAAACTGCCGTTAGGCGGCCATGGTGTCGTCATTTTGTTGTCTGTTCCTTGTGTCTATTCTATGCTATATTTGATGAGTTTTTCCCTATGGGGTGACAGCGTTTTACAAATATGCTGGAGGGGGGTAGTCAGGGTGTTCCCCCACCCTCCCGATCCTAACCCGTATGACATGGTTACACTGTGTTTTAGCTCCCCTCAGTACAGCCGTCGTTACCTGGCCCCGTAGATTAGGGACTTTCGACCGTCTGCTAAAAGTAGACCAAATATATCAATTACTAATATACAGTCCTTTTCCTCTGTTTGTTTTCTTCCTTGATACCGTTGGAACGGCACCCTGTGGCCATGGCGCACGAAGCCTCCTGCGGCTGCGTGCCCTGTGTGACGTGCTTGTACAGCCGCCCCACTTTTTCCACCTCACTCAGCGTGGCCGGCATTCTCTGTGCACGGTCACTTCCCCTCTCCACCTTTCCCGTATTTGGGGTGGCCGGCTGTCTCCATGCACACCCCCCCACTTCTGTGTTTTACTGCCCTTGTCCTCAGTTTACTCCCCCACCACCCTTCAACAACGCGATGTGGTCAAGGTGTCCTATGAAGGCCCTACGGGTGACGTCACCAGCCTCTTTCAACTATTACAGGTAAGATCTTTACACTTCAAGAGAGCGCGCAATAAGTTTTAACTTCTTGTCCCCGTTAACCCCACAGCTGTCCTTTTGTTACACCTGGAACAAGGTAACCAACAATACACTCTTATAATCGGACTGCTCACACTGCGTCGCCTCGTGTGTGACACGCCCCTCGTCGGGAGGGCTTAACCAGCCAATTATCTTCCGTACTTGGCAACAATCTAGCTACCTCCTACAGGAAAACGTCATCTATCTATCGAGTTTCACTGCTCGATCAATAGGGATTCTCATCTACTCATTGATCGAAAACGCCAATTCGTAAGAAAGCCACACACACCCCCTCTACAGGTGGCCACGATCTAGACCAATCAGTGTCTACGAGCACCCGCACGTGGTGCCTTCTCGCTCCACCCACCCTGCTTCCGTGATGTGGTAGAGGACGGCCTTGTGCCTGTCCCGTTACCGCTCTTTTGTCTATCAACACTAATTGATCAAATCTTCGCCACACACTTTAATAACACCTCCCGCCGCCCTTATTACAACTCCTCCCCCCTCCCTCACAATCTCACATTGCTTTTTGGGTGTGTCATACTCACCAAGTTCTCTTGATGCGGGGCCGCTCGACTGCATGCACCCCCCCCAAGTGGCTCGCCACCTCCCCTCGTCTGGACCATGTCTGGACATTCGCCAACCGCGGGCGGGATACTTCTCAACCGGCTCCCGAGGGCCAATATCTGAATTGCGCTGTCCGGTCTTCTTGCAGTTCAGCGATGGTCCTGTAGTCCTCAAAAGGGGGCAGCGGCAGAGGAGGCCGCGCCGCCGGGCCTCCCCACAACGAGAGGCCTTGGAAAATAAAAAGTGAAAAGGTAGACCTTAAACAGATCTCAGCAGTGCCTCCAACTTTTCGGGGTGATTATCCCGGGGTCGGCTAAGCTGTCCGCGGACCTCCGGGCTGGAAGGCCCCAACTCCTCCCGTGCTTCCGTGAATGAGTATGAGACACACACAAGGAGCAAGGTGGTTCTGCTGTTTATTATCGGCAGGGATGGGTCTTGGATCGTACGCGTCCGTCCAGACTCTCAATCTTAGTGAGGCTCGCAGGCCCTTTTTACGGCAGTATGATGCGCTACTTGCGTCACCAGGGAAAGTTAGAAAAAAACCTATTGCCACTTCGGATTGCTTCCCCGAGTGGTAGGGTTAGTATAGGATACATATAGAGAAGAATATTAGTGGTTAAGGATGAGTCAGGTGGTATACTTGGGCTGTCCCTACTATTAGATACTTGAAAATCGTTACAAGAAGACCCCTGATGATTGGCTAATGTTAGTGGCATCAGTGATGAGTCCCCCCGTGTTCTGATTGGTCCTCTTGCGAGCCCCCAAGCCTGGGACCATCGCCTTCCCAGCTGTACCTGTCACTAGCAACAATGTGTAACTATGTGTTTGTGCAGACAACGTACGGGTCTGCTCATAGGCTTGTGAGCAGGTCGTTCCCATCACCGTAGATGTCCATCTTGCCACTTTGCTGTTGCAACCTGTGTCCCAGACGTGGGACCCAGGCGACTTCTGTCTCGTGGGTCTGGCACCTTGTCAGATCGGCTTGGTCACGTGTGGAGATACTGTAGCTGGAGCGGAATTCTGCACATTTAGAGTTGTATTTCGTTTCTGCGTGCTTGGCTTCTCTTACAGGTGTAACCTTGGCGCCGGCTGGTAGCATATGAGTTGCAACATCGTGGCCTTGGCTATGAGCTCTCGCTGGGGCTCGTTCTGCGTGATCAGCACTTCTATTCTTGCTCTGAGAGAGTTTTCATGATGAGGCTCTTGCTTACGGCCTACTCGGGCCTAGTTCATGGGTGGTGATGCATAATCCATTGTACGGAGGTTGCGGTTTGACATGGCGTCACAAACAATGTTAGGTCTACATGATGGGGTCATCACAGGGCGAGTGGTGGGAGGAGCGTCAGCAAACGTATACGCGAGTTCTTCAAGCGTCTTGCGTTTCTGCATTACTATAAAAGGGCTTATGTGAAAAATAATGGTGCACGTCAGTGGGTGTGTCAGTCACCTACGTCATAGCACTGAATATGTTCTTCGTGTAGGCTGGTGCGTGAGTGACTAGTGTGCATGGTGGCACGTGTGTTCTTGGCAGTTGGCTAGGTCGTTGTGGCATCTCTAACGATGTGGGTGCTTGTGGCTGTTGTCTTAGTCGAGTTCATCCATGCCGCAGGTGTCGTCTTGAGTCGGACAGGCTGGTGGGCATATCCTTATGTTCCTGAACCAGGGTATTTTGTCATCTGGTAGATAGACGAACTCGTCCCGTGGGGGGTGCCTGGGCCGCGATCCTCTAGGCCATGGTTGTGATGAGATTGGGGGGAGCTTGTTCTCCCATTCTCCCACTTCACAAATGTGCAAGGCCCTGCCGCTGTACTGTGAGAAGATTAAGAAGTATCACACCCAGTAAGTGACCAAAGCTAGGGGAGGTGGGATGCCCCGCTGCTGGCCAGATCAGAGCTCTTTTGACAGAGCGTGTTAGAAAACATTTCTACTTTCTTGAAAGCAAAGTATAAGTGGAGACCGTTACAGAATAGAAGGGAAGCATTGAATCTCTGGAAAATGTTCAAGAATACATAGGATCACAATGCGGAATGAGTGACACACGACGGTATTAAAGATACAGGCCAGCGAGAAAACTGGAAGGACCTGGTGGGGAGAAAGGGAATATATCCACTAGCAACACGCCCTGTGGAGGGGTGCACAAACCCAAAATATGTATTGGCAGGCACAAATGTAGCAAAACCAGCCAATGCCCCATCTCCACCTTATGCTTAAAAGACCTATAATTAGCACTGGCATCGACACAAACAGAGTTAGCCAGACTACAGGTGGGATGTGTCATAACAAAGACAGACATGCCAGTGGAACCAACAGAGGATGAATGGATGTCAGGAGACTTCTTATTTAGAATAGACAATGAAACAATAAGAACCGTCCACGTAGAGCATGAACGAGAGACAGACAGCTTGGGTTACAAGAATCTAGGGTTGCAGAGGGGAGATGAAGAAGATTGGAGTGAATTTGATGAGGTTGAGGATGATGAGGAAGGAGATGTAGAACAGATATTTCAATGCACCCTAGGGGTGGAAGATTTATGGGATGGAAGATTGAGAGAGAGGCTCGGCTGGATAGCATTAGCAAGGAAAAAGGGAAGTGCAAATAAGGGCGGAAAATGCAAGGTGAGAATGCAGATGCCCCTAATACACAAGGGGGCAGGGAGGCTGCAATATGTACCATGGGCACAGAATAACCTCCTTAAGGCACTCCCAACACTCACTGCTGGTTCAGAGAAATGGATATATGCTTTTGCAAAGAACACAGCAGGGGGCCATTGGAAATAGGAGCCATTAAAATCTTATTGGTGGCTGCAGTTGGGGACCAAGCTGCAGATGTACGGGTGAACACTGGGTTCTTCGGTGTAATACTGAGTAATGATGCCCATTATGGAAACTCCTTCAATAAGATTAGAGCCAATTTATGGGATGTGCTGTGCCGAACCTTCCCAGAAACTCCAGAACTATAGTCCATCATGCAATGTACAAGGGGGTATGAGGAAGACGCCGCTCAATGTATTCTCTGGCAGGGATGTGGAGGACAGAAACTTGCAACGCCTGGGACCAGTCAACCCCTTTTTCTATTTTATAGTGAAACAGGGCCTACCCAACGAAGTGCAGAAAGCGCTCAATAAAATAGCAGAAATCTAAATTAAGTGTGGTCTGAAATTCAATGCATTATAGTTCTCCATTGTTGGAGAATAAAAGAACATGAGAAAGAAATAATTCAGAGGCAACAGGCAGAGGAAGCAAAACTGGGGTATAACTATGGTCAGCAAAATTATCGCCTCTCACTGCAAAGATCCCCCCAGGGACCGCCCCCCAGGATGTCCTCAATACTGTATGAAATCCATCAAGCCTACACGCAGGTGCTCCCACAGATACCTGGCCCTACTGCATCGCGGCACCTGCAACAGGTAGTACAGCATTATTAGCCCTGCTCGAACATGCAGCAAGCCTGGAACCTGTACTCGTACCTGTACTCGAACCATGTACTCGATGAGGGCAATGCTCGTAATACATGCCATGGCACGTGACGTGGTGGTACGAGGCATCCCTGTCAAACCAGATATGTTCATTTATGGCATTACAGTGCTTGCACAAGCCGTGCCCCAGATTACTAAAACTTGCTTACCAACTGATTTCATTTTTCAGCCTGTGGTGTTCCCAGAATTAGTGGCAAGCACTATACTATCCCTAGATCTGGAGGGGCTTCTGGTGTCTGTCAAAAGAATAGTGGTCCTATGTACAAATACTCAGGGATGCTGTTGACACACAGTATTATGCATCAATCACACATTACCCCTCAAGGAGTTGACAGATGCCAAACTTTTTGAGGACAATAACAGGAAAATAATATTCAAAATATGCATCCCCTGTGAGATCATGGTACAATACCGAAGAGTCCAGAGCCCCCTCATGGCTGTTGTCGCACCACCCCCATTCAGTCCAGGAGACTTACAAGAGGTCCCCACACAGTTGTGAAGAACCAACCCACACGATGTAGGGATGCTGAAAGAAGTAACACCAATTTGAATCAAGGTAAAGGGCGGAGCAGTGTTGCCCCGGGTGAAGCAATAGCCATTATCCAGGGAGGCGGAAGAGGGGATCTGAGACACAATACAAACCTTAATCCACTACCTCACCATGCAATATGACCATATCCCCATCAAAAAAGCAACAGTGGCTGTTGGAGGATGATCCAGGATCTCCACCATCTCAATTGCCACAGTGCAGAAAGAATGGCCACTTGTTCCACACCTGGCCTCTATTTTGTGCAGTATCCCCAAGGAAGCAACCCATTTCACAGTGGTTGTTTCAAAGAATGCCTTCTTTTCGGTACCCTTGCACCCAGAAACACAGTGGCCCTCATTACGACCCTGGCGGATTTTTTCCGCCATCGGCGGACTTTTCCGCCATGGCGCAAAGTCCCTTTACGCCATGGCGGATGGCGGACTTACCGCCCCATTCCGAGGTCGGCGGGGCGGTAAGTCCCCATTGACCCATTTACCCTTCCCCATTCCCATTTCGGCCCCATAGGGTATAATGGGAGTGGGGAAGGAGTTAATTACGCCACCGTAAATTACGGTGGCGTAATTAACACCAAGGTCCCAGAGCGCCATGGATTTTTCCGCCCGCAAAAAGCGGGCGGAAAAATGACCATGGCGCACCGGGAACTCGTAGTTGGCGGTAAGGGGTCGGCGCAGCTAACGCTGGCGCAGACCCCTTAGCGCCAGGGTCGTAATGAGGCCCAGTATCTCACAGCACACACATTGGCGGAAAGTGCTATGTTTGCCACTAGGGTACTGTGAGAATCCCATTATATTTAACAGGATACTGCACAAAGACTTAGGGAACATCCAGGTACCCAGCACAGTAATTCAGTACGTAAATGACTTATTGGTGTGCAGAGACAGTGAACTGAACTGCCACAGAGATTCCATTGCTCTATTACAACTGCTAGCCCGTAAGGGATATAAGGTTCACACGTGCAAGCTCCAATACTGGCAGCCTGAAGTACTCTATCTAGTGCAGCTAATTTCTGCAGACGGCAAAAGAATTATCGCTGACAGGGCAGCGACAGTGCACGCCATGCCTAGACCAGTTCCAGTAAAAGGCACGCAGAAATTCTTGGGGTTATGCAATTATTGCAGGACTTGGATTCGGGATTACACAGCATATACAAGGCCACTCTTACAGGGCATCAAGGAAGCGCAAAAAGAAAGCAGTAACATAGAGTGGACTGCAATCGTGATTCAGAGTTTCAATGATCTAAAAGAAGTAATTTCAACAGTCCATGATCATACCACCCCAGACTACACGCAGGATTTCTACATATTTTTACACACAAATGGTACACTTATAACAGCAGTGCTAACTCAAAAGAGCACAATGGGCCACAAGCTACTCACCTACTATAGCGGTACAGCAGTTACCCAGTGTACAAGCACAAGCTAATGCTAAATGGCTCCAAATTGTGCACTGGGAAATGGTCCAGTTGGCTAACGATACCTAGTAGAGGTTCAACGTCATAAGGGTTGAGCTGCATGCCCCAAGGCTGAGGATGATGCAAAACCACTACGTCCTGGATATTCTGACGGCAATGGAAAGTGGTGTGCGCAAAAATATAGGGAGTTCATGTTGCATATGCGTACCTTCCGAAGATGCTGAGAATGGGACTCTGTCACACGTCATTGCAGCAGTATATGCTCTCGGGGCCAACATGAAAAAAGAGGCTGGCGTCCAGGAGGAGGATTGGTTCACACTAGTTTTTACACTTGACATCCAGTGTACAAGCATGAGCTAATGCTAAATGGCTCCAAATTGTGTGCTGAGAACTGGTCCAGTTGGCTAACAACACCGAACAGGGGTTCAACGTCATAATGGTCGAGCTGTGTGCCCTAAGGCTGATGACGATGCAGAACCGCTACGTCCTGGATTTGCTGACGGCAATGGAAGGTGGTGTGTGCAAAAAGATAGGGAGTTCATGTTGCATATGCGTACCTTCCGCAGATGCTGAGACTGGGACTCTGTCACACGTCATTGCTGCAGTACATGATCTAGGGGCCAACATGAAAAAAGAGGCTGACATCCAAGAGTAGGATTGGTTCACACTAGCTTTTAGTTGGGCCCCATCATGGCTAGGAGTACTGGTGAAGATGCTGGTGCTCATCATCCTGTTCGACTTGGTCATCTTCTGCACATGTCAGTTGGGTCTCTGGTGTTGTGCCAAGCAGTGCCTAATAGCACAATGATGATGGTCTCTATTGGCGTTCCAAAAGTGCCTCGTAGCACAAAGGAGATAGAAGTACAAACTGACCACCACATTCCTCACATGGTCCCTACCCCCTACGCAGATGAAGTTGACCAACTGTACCACACAACCATTGTCCCTCCCCGAGACCCTGAAAATTATAATGAAGTATGGGTAGATTTGGCAGGGGACAGGGCTGCATTTACTTTACATGTACTCCTGAAGAGTATGTGCAAGCAGTAGAAAGCTTGCAAAGTGTGTGTAGGGCATCGATGCCAACAAAGTGAACACCCCCATTTGAAGCTGCAGTAAGAATGGAAAATGAGAGAAAATATGGGGAATAATTTGTTACTGTAGAAGTAACAAAGGGGGGAATGTTGGGATGGATATGAGTCTATTCCACCCCCTATGCGCTTTAGAGTGAGGCGAATCCCATAGGTAGCTGAGTGATATACCAAGGGGGAGAAGGCCATGCTAAAACAACCAGCATGAACATAATATTGGGAAAATAACAGATACATAATCGGAGGGCATACATAGATATTGAGACACCATTTTGTAGTCATGAAAGACACAGGCAACCCTACATGGATGAGCGGTAAGGCATGGGCCGGGGAAGAGTCATCAGCAGGCTCGAACACGGAGGGAAGAGCCGAGCTGCTAAATTCCCACAGAAACCTCCCATTGTTTCTTAAACTGTTGCAATTACTTATGATCCCAGTGAAAGAATGCACCCTGCAAGGCCACAAGACAGCAGCAGGCTCTGCATAGCACGCTCATCACAGCTAGGCCAACTGCCGGCCTCCCAACTCCCCTAACCATCCAAGAGTAATGGCAACTTTCACTGATCTGGCCCTAGAACCCCTACATTCCACGATAGTGAGTGACCTCAGACCACAATCGACCAATGGTTATAAAACACCTGACTATGCACAACCATTTCACCTCTTTCCATAAATACACCCTTTGTAGTACAAGGTACAGTGAGGGATAAATTATAGATCAAAATGAGGGTGGGAGCCTTGGGTGTAAAGGGGTACGATATGGACAGAGCACAGAATGTGTGGGTCAGCATGATTGTATTTCTTCCCGCTTCCCTGGTGCCAGTCCCCGAGCCTCCCAGGTGCATGCCATAATGATGTAGTAGAAGGGGAAGGGCAGAGACTGTGGAGGACTCTACCTTGGTTGTATTGGCTTGAGAGACCTAAGACCTTCATCCATCAAATAATGAACTTGTGGGAACCATGTACCATTCTGACTTGGATGTTGTTGTTCAATTTTACTCCACATTGTACAGTCCTTGCTGAACTGGCACTTCAAATTGATAAGTATTTTAACCAAATGGGGTTATATCGGTTCTCTACCGGGTTGAGGGAGGTTCTGAGCACTCCCATATTCAGTCAGGACATTCTTAAGGCGATTTAATCTGTGCCAGGAGGTAAATCCCCAGGTCCTAATGATCTGCCCATTGGCTTTTACAAAGCATTCACCGCTACTCTAATCCTGTATTTACTTGAGGTATACAATCAATCAGTTGAGGCTGGGATCCTCCCTGAGACTATAAGAGAAGCCATTATCATCTTACTCTTAAAACCATCCAAGGATCTTGCTGACTGTGCAGTGTATAGACCAATCTCTCTGATAAACACAGATAACAAAATCTTAGATAGAGTCTTAGATAATAGGATTCCTCCATTTATGTTCTGTGTGCGCTGGCTGATGAATCCACTTTAGCCCAGGAGGTCCACTTAATATTGGTTAAGACGTATCTTTGGCCTAATGCGCGTCTCTGGTATCATTATCACTGGTGAAAGGTTGTGCACACAGTACATGCAGAGGTTTGGGGATGTCCACGTTCCCTGAATTATTTCCAAATAACCAATTTATAACCCTGCAACAATTTAGGAAACTAGGTGGGTAAATCCTGTTGGAGGTGTTCCTATATTTCAGGCTACAAAGCATGTTCAAAGAGATTTTTTGGCACTTTCCCTGGCACAGTCACAAACCTTCCCAGTATTACACAATGTCATTAAGATGGAGTGCGGCTTCTGCATCTAGTAGCCACAAGAGGGTGTCACCAGTGCCTGGGGGTGTGGTCTTCCACCACAGATACAGACTTTGCTGTGAGATGTGATTTTTTGCAATGACATGGAGGAGATCTACAGGAGCATGATGTCCCCATCTTCAAGGCCCAAGAACTGTTGGGGTTTGTATCAAAACTATTTACTGAAGAAAGGTTCCCACCAGGGCTCTCCTGAATCTAATCTGATCCCCTCACCTTGACTTTTTCCTGACTTTCTCATGTCAATAAGGTTATATGGGCTGTTTTGTTTACTGTAAAATGGCTCTAAGTCGGCAGGCTGTTAACCCATTTTTCTGCTTTGAGTTTGTTAGTGTTCTATATTCATGACATACATGGTCTATTACATGTTGTTGCTGTCTCTTTTTAATAAATAAAAAGAATTAAAAAAAATAATAATAATTTGATCAGCTACCTAATGATAGAACCATCATTAAGAAGCAAGGTCTCTGTTAGCCCAGGAGAAAGATGCTGCAATTCAGGAAATAAACCAACTCACCTGACAAGTGACCAACACCAAAGTAAAGTGGCTGTGCAAGAATTAATGTAGAGAATAGGGAAAAATGTCTCATTAAGGAAGAAACTGGACAAACTAAGTTAAGATCTTTATTGATATTGTTATTGATATTGATATTTTATTTCTATCGCGCTCGTACACAAGTGTTTCAGAGTGCGACAAGGTAAGGGAGGGGAACAGGGGAGAACAAAACAGCTATCTTACTAGGCCCAGTGACATTGAGAAAGCCCAAGTGCATGGGAGAGGGGCAGGGGAAAAGTGCATGGAAGGGGGGAGAAGTGGAAAGTGTGAAGCAGAGGAGAAACAGATAAATAACAATAAATACAAAATAAAGGCAACAAACAGTTTTAGTGCAGCCAGCAATTTGCAAGTGCTAGGTTGAAGGCAGCAGACAGGGTAGGTCTGATGAGTGCATGAAGAAAAAGGGGGGACTTTATGGGTACAGATACAGACCCCAGTGCAAGGGGTGGCCCGGAGGCTGTGCGGGAGGGTGGGAGGGTGAGCAGGTACCTGGAGAGAAAAGTAAAAAATGAAATGTAGTGAGGAGACAAATGTATCAATAGTAGCAGCGACCTGGATCCCATAGAAAAGGGGGAAGTCCCAAATATTAATTTCCAAATGCTTTCTCATTCCTATTGATTCCTTGAGCCACCCACATGAAATTGTACCTGAGTAGAATTCCGCACAGGTAATCTCCAAAGTAAATCTTATTAAATCCCTAACAATAATCAAATACAATCTTTGTTATCCACTAACTCACAATTTCCTTGTAAGTTGGAGGTTTTTCTTGCCTTTCCAAACTCAGGGAAAGTGTGACTTGCTGGCTCGCGAAGATACAGGGTCCTAAGCGACCATGCTATCTCAAGAATGAGTGGGGGGGCACTGCATCACCCTCAAACCTCTCATTGCACAGGTACACAATTTTAATAGGAAGCAAATACCAATTGATGGGGTTATTGAAATCGATTTTAAATTAGTGGTGACCCAGTTGCACACATCCTGTCATGGACATGACTCCCCAGAGCACACCTGTTTTATTTGGAAAGGATTTACTTTGAAAACTGTCACTGATAGATTAAGTAAAACACGTTCTCTGGACCCAAACACACAGCCCAGTCAAACTAACAGTGCCAACTATGACAGTTTCTATGGCACCTACAATTTGATTGAAAAACACCCTAAACAAGTGGAGATTAATTTCCAAAACACTCAAGTTTCAGACATCACTTCCATATTTGCAAAAGAATAAAATGGAGGTGAAGGCACTTCCACAGAACCTTTCAGAATACATCATCTTCCAAACAATGAGTGGTTCTCCACTCCGGAGGGAAATATCCTGAAATTGGATCCAGAGGCATAACCAGGACCTGGAGCTTATGCAGTAGGGTTCACCCTGAGGGGAGCCCACAGAGAGAAAGGGGCTTGTTCTGCCCATGGCAGAATGCACAAGAGCGACAGAGCGCAGCAAGGGGGCACAAACCGATCAAAGGAGGGCTATACAGTACACTTTCTGTGATAAATTAGGTAAAAAGCCACATAGTTTACAAGCAGTTTTGTAGGGTAAGACATCAAAAAAGCCCATTATGTGGCAAGTCCCCAAGAATGCTCAGTTACATTTTCCAATGCATTTTCATAATACATTTGCACACTATATGCAATTACTCTGTAAGAGTAAAAACATGTCCATACTAATTGTGCCTGCACATGTCCCTTCAGGTGCACTTATATAAATATTCAGTAAAAAAAACTTTGTTAAAGGGACGTTATGGTTGAGTTATGCTACTAAAAACCTATGAAATTCAGTGAAAAAAACGTTGTTACAGGGACGTTATGGTTTCAAGTACCTGTTCCCCCTCTCCATGTCCCAGTCAACTATCCCCACACCCTCACCACCAAGAAAAACGTTATGATGAGACTTCCATCACTTCATCCCCTCCCATCCATCATCTCCAACCCCCTAATTCCCCTGTATTTGTGACAGTTTCTGCCTCCCTCTCTCTTTCCTAAATTTAATATTTGTATATAATAATAAAATATTATGTGTGTTGTTACTTTATTCCTCTGCGTCTTATTTTCTTTTTTTTAAAGGCAGGTAAGGTGTCCGTGGACAGCCTGGGTGTCCGGAATGTCCGTAATCGACCAAAATGGAGGTGTCCTAAGAACATAATACCTGTCCGTACTGTCCGCAATCAAAATGAAACTGATCTTAGAACACACTCGATGTCCGGGATGTCTGCAATGAACCAAAATGGAGGTGTCCTAAAAACACTATACCTGTCCATACTGTCCGCAATCAAAATGGAACTGCTCTTAGAACACACTTGATGTCCGGGATATCTATAATTAACCAAAAATGGAGGTGTCCTAAGAACACTATACCTGTCTGTACTGTCTGCAATCAAAATGGAACTGTTCTTAGAACACACTTGATGTCCGGGATATCTATAATTAACCAAAATGGAGGGGTCCTAAGGCACAATACCTGTTTGTACTGTTTGTAATTAAAATGGGAGTGTCCACACTGTCCGTAGAACATCTACGCACATGTGTACCACACCCCTAAGTCGTACGAAGATCGCGCCTGTCCGTAACTGTCCCACGCACTTGTGTTGCACGTTTGAGGACCCTAACACTGTCCGTAGAACACCTGCACGCATGGGAACAGGCGTGAGGATGCAGAGGAGACGGATGAAGAGGATGAAGAGGATGAGGTAGTGGAACACCCTACTACCAGCATTCGCCGTGAGTCTTCGGTGTGGCGGTTATTTACCACTCTTGATGGAGTGCCAAAAGCTTGTGTGAATAAGGTAATCTGCATTCAGTGCCAGAAAGTCTGCCTGATAGCATATCTTGGTATAATTGCATTTAGAAAATCTGCCTAATAGCATATCTTGGTGTAATTGCATTTAGAAAATCCGCCTGATAGCATATCTTGGTATAATTGCATTTATATAATTCCGCCTAATAGCATATCTTGGTGTAATTGCATTTAGAAAATTACTCCTAATAGCATATCTTGGTGTAATTGCATTTAGAAAATCCGCCTGATAACATATCTGTGTTCTAATTTGCATTTCGAAAATCCGCCTGACAGCACATCTTGGTCTAATTGCATTTACCTAATAGCATATCTGTGGTGTAGTCTACCTTAAGAAAGTCCGCCTAATAGCATATCTAGGATATCTGTGGTGTAGCCTACACTTAGATAGTGTCCTTAATAGCATTCTGTGGTATAATTGCACTCAGAATGTCTGCCTAATTGCATACCTGTGGTGTAGTTGCTCCTAGAAGTGGTTAGAAGCTCTGGTGTAGTCTACACTTAGAAGGTCCGCCTAATAGCATATCTGTGGTGTAGACTACACTCAGGAAGTCCCTAATAGCAATCTGTGGTATAATTGCATTTAGAAAGTCCGCTTAATAGTATATCTGTGTTGTAGTTGCTCCTAGAAGTGGTTGCATTAAAACGTGTCCCTAATAGCATATCTGTGCTGTAGTCTACCTTTAGAAAGTCCGCCTAATAGCATACCTGTGGAGTAGCCTACACTTAGACAGTGTCCCTAATAGCATTCTGTGGTATAATTACCTACACTTAGAAAGTGTCCCTAATTAGCATTCTGTGGTATAATTGCATTTAGAAAGTCTGCCTAACTGCATATCTGTGGTATAATTGCATTTAGAAAATCTGCCTAATAGCATATATGTTGTGTTATCCACATTTAGAAAGTCTCCCTAAGAACATATCTGTGGTATAATTGCATTCAGAATGTCCACCTATTAGCACCTCTGTGGGGTAGACTACATTCAGAAAGTGTCCCTAATAGCATATCTGTGGCATAATTGCCAGCTTAGTTCCGCTTAAAAACGTCTACCTAATAGCATATCCGCGGTATAATTGCATTTCGTAAGTCGGCCATTAGCTAATTAGATAACCTAAATAGAAACTGTGATTTAGTTGTACGTAGAAGCACTGAATGATCCCACCCTGTGGTATAGTTGTACCTAGAAACTGTGAATAATATAACCCTGTGATATAGTTGAACTTGGTAACTGAGAATAATCTCACACTGTGGCATAGTTGAATTAACCCTGTGATATAGCTGAAGTTAGAAACTGTGAATATACTCACCCTATAGTGTAAGTAATTTGAGAAACTGTGAATAATCCGACCCTGTGGTATAGTCGAATTTAGAAACTGTGAATAATTTCACCCTATAGTATAGTTGAACCTAAAACTGTGGCTAATCTCACCTATGGTATCGCTGAACTTGGAAATGTGAATGGTACCACCCTATGGTATAGTTGAACTTAAAATGTGAATAATATCACCTGTGGTTTAGTCAAACTCAAACTGTGAATAATCTCACCCGGTGGTATAGTTGTACTTAGAAAGTGTGAACTAGCGCTGTGGTATAGCGGTAGTACAGCTAATCATAGTGGGTGTGTACAGCTAAACATCCAGTGGTATAGTTGTAGTGGGAAGGTGTGAACGAAACCATCCAACGCCAGCTATAACACAGCTATAACACAGCTCAAACTAACAAAAGCATGAGTCCCCCAACCCCACCAAAGACCTCAGAAAATAACCTCCTCGTGCCCATCTCCCTTCCAGCCCTCCCTACCATCCATACCCCCCACCAACCCATCCTGCCCTCCACCACATCCCCTATCCATCCCCTATCCAAACACCAAGCCAGAGGAGCACGATGGTGAGACAACCATCCTAAGACCACTCCTCCTCCAATCCCCTCCTCCCACCCACCTACTATCATCATGCCCGCTTCCCCCACCCACCCGACCAACGGCCAGCCTCACCTCCCAAGCACTCCCATCCCTACTACCATACACCCCCATTCTCCTCATCAACTCCCACCATCATCCACCTGCCTCGCCCTGACAAGAACAGTAGCCACTTCCCTCTCCCCCTCCCACCCCCCTACCCTCTCTCACACTCCGACCACAGCAAAAACACTGAAGAGAAAACTTACTTGGTCTCCCTCAATTGATCAGTACTCATCGCCACTCCTGTCTAGACTCACCTCCTCATCCTCCCAATCTCAACCAGCACCACCCTCCCCCCTGCCTCACCCTACCTAAAACCCCTCTCCCTCGATTTCTCACTGACCACAACCGAAACTCCAAATCCAGTCAACCCGTCAAACCAGTCCAACCCCTGCACCCCCAAACCCACCAACTCAACCGCCCGCCTACAATTACCATTGACCACCATGCACCCCCCACTAGATTCCCTTCTTCCACCCCCTCCACCCCCAACTCCTTCCTCTGCAACTCCCTCATCACCCTCCTGTACCGAAGTTAATTGCATCCTTTTTAATGCCCGATCTGTAGCAAAAAACAGACACAGCATCTTTGACCTCCTCGCCTCTGACAAACCAGACCTGCTCTTTATCACGGAAACCTGGTTCTCTGACGACTTCACCCCGATCGCCAACGAAGCATTCCCCCCAGACTACTCCCTCATCCCACTAAACGGTCCCTCTAGAGGAGGAGGAATAGCAATTGCCTTCAAATCTCACTTCTACGCCTCAATCATCGACAACCAGCCATCCATTCCTTCCTGCGAATCACTCCTCGTAAAACTCTCCCTCCCCCCTTCGTTATCCCACAGCTTCCTAATAATCTACAGACCCCCTGGCTACGATAGACAATTCTCAAACAACCTCTGCAACTCTATTGCCACCCTCCAACTAAACCATCCCAATCTCACCCTCCTAGGAGATTTCAACATATGGCTTGACATTCCCACCAGCCCTATGACACACTCTCTGGTTGACGGCCTTGACGCGATTAACCTCCAACCACACATAAACGGCCCGACTCACTATAAAGGACACACACTTGATGCCATCTTCAGCTCCCACAACCTGATACATCTAAACCGCCCCCCACCCCTATCATATGGTCCAATCACTTCATTGTTTCTTTCGCCATCCACTCACCCAACCCTCTCCCCTTACCCGAACCTGAACCTCCGAATCTACGCAAATGCTGGAAGAAACTAATAATCTTTCCTGACCCAGCCGACGCACTCCTTCAGTCTCCACCCACTACCTCCCCACTCAATGAACAACTAACCCCCGATGCCTTTGACTCTTGGCTCAATACCTCACTAATGCGGCTCACACCCTCTTGCAAACCATCAGCCCGCCGTGGCCTTTTCCCTAGAGGGTTCACACCTGAACTGAAGACCACTAAACAACTACATAAATCCCTAGAACGCAAATGGCGGAATGACAAAACCCCCCTCAGCAGATCGACCTTGGCCCTGATCCTTCGCCAGTACAAGGCTGAAATCCGGAAAGCAAAAAAAGCCCATTATGACTCCCGAATCCTAAACTCTAAGAACCCCAGCAAATAAATTCACAAAATCATCACCGAATTCACCAAACCATCATGCATCACCACCATCCCGACCCCTTCACAATCACTGTGCAACACACTCTCTCTCCACTTTTACACCACAGCTCTCGAAAGAACAAATACTCTAAGCAACAAACTAGCTCTGATACACCCACCAGGCAATCCATCCCCCATACCAGCCAACCCACCACCTGCGACCACTTCCCAACCAACGTTCGACTCCTTCAGTCCAATATCAACTGACCAATTTCTCAAACTTCTCTCTGCCCCAAATCATCCGGCTCTCAGCTGGATCCTTGCCAGCCACAACCCTCAAAGAAATGTTTTCTTTAACAGGAGAACACGCAAGAACCATCATAAACGACTCCCTTTCCTCAGGAATTTTTCCACAACACATTCAAAATGGTTCATGTCAAACCTCTTATAAAAAAAGCTTCCCTCGACTCTCTCAAGCCCAAAAATTACTGCCCCATCTCAAACACCAGATTCCAAGCCAAACTCATTGACCGAACTGCCTACTCCCAACTAAATACCTTTGTCGAAGCCCACACTCTCCTAGACCCCGCTCAACCAGGTTTCAGAGCCCGACACGGAACCGAAACCACCCTAACCTCAATCTGGGATGACGTTAAAATCATGGCAGATTCTGCGGGACGCGCTATGCATTAATCCTTCTTGACCTATCCGCCGCCTTCGACACAATCAACCACTCAATCCTGCTTGACCGCCTCCACTGCCGGGGAATTTGTGGAACCGCCCTCAAATGGATATCATCCGTCCTCAACAATAGGAACCAAATAACCCTACTCTGCACCTACTGCTCGCAAGCCCGACCAGTCGACACCAGAGTTCCACAAGGAGCATGCCTATCAGCTCTCCTGTTTAACCTCTACATGGCCACCCTCCCAAGAATAATTCGCTTACACAACATCCTGTGCTACAACTACGCTGATGACACTCAACTAATTCTAAAATTCCTAAACTCAAAACCGAACTGCCGACCAGACCTCGCTTCCTGCCTCCTCGACATAGATTCTGGATGACCACAAACCACCTCTTGCTAAATCCCTCCAAAACCGAAATCATGGTATGTGGCAACACCGAACTTCTTCCACACCCACTACCCTGGCCATCTACCATGGGCAACACACCGACACCCTCTAATTCAGTGAAAAACCTTGGATGCACCCTAGACTGTGATCTAACCCTCTCGCACCAAGTCAACAACGTCTCAAAGTCTTGCCACTACCACCCTAAAACTGTAAAGTGCATTTTTCCATACCTCTCCTTTCTCAGCAGACTCTCCGCTGTCCAATCAATTGTTATATCAAGACTGGACTATGCTAACCCCCTCTACCTCAGAGTGCACACATACCAACTGAATAAACTACAAAGAGCACAAAATGCTGCCGACAAACTGCTACTAGCGCTTGGCCCAAGAGACCACATCTCCCCAGCCCTCAAAACTCTGCACTGGCTTCTGGTTGCCCGAAGGGTGACCTTCAAAACCTTATGCATTTCTCACCGAGCACTGCATAAAACAGGACCTCAATATCTTCAAGACAAACTAAAACCCTATTGCCCTGCTCGTACCCTAAGATCAAGCTCAGCCGGCCTCCTAGTTATACCAAAAACAAACTCAGTCAGGTTGGGTGGATCATCATTCTCAGCCTTGGCTCCCACTCTGTGGAATGCACTCCCGCCCCACATCCAACTCACCGTGACCTCATGTCTTTCCGCAAACTACTGAAAACATGGCTATTCCCCTAAAACCACCCCGTGACTCAAACTGGATAACAGCAACTCAATGACATTAGCCCAAAATGCTAGATCTTAAATAAATCAAAAAAAGGTTGCAGACGTTCCTCTCTAGAAAGAACATGGCATGATAACCTGTTCTGAGATGAGAGTTTGCAGCACACGCATTTTGCTCATTGTACCTTTCACAGATGGGAAATATCCATTTGCATATCAGTCTTTGTCCCGCCCACATGGGCAGTCCAGCACCGAAATGCTAAGGCAATTCCTCTCTGAACAAGAGTACCAACAGCAACCCCATACACGTGTTTCAGCCTTGTTGGGCCTCATCAGTGAGGTGAAACTGTGCCTCTCTGGGCACAGTGAGCAGGGAGTCCATGTCTGGTTTCCTCCAGGTAACTCAAGGTGACCAACCCCAAGTTTCTTGCAGATCTTAAATAACAATCCAGCATCATGAGCAAGAAATTGAAAGATAATAACCGCTAAGGTAAACTAAAAAGGACAAACAAAATAGAATGAGTAGAACAGATCATAGCAGTGAAGTGGATGGAAAGAATTAGTTGTACGAGAGCAGTAAAGTGGTTGAAATTAATGAAATGGATGAAATAAATGAAAGTGGACGAGAGGAATGAAGTGGATAACAGCAATTCAACTAGCCCAAACTTCTAGATCATAAATAACAATAACATAAATACCATTCCAACATCAAGATTCCAAACGAGAAATCAAAAACTAATAACCTCTAATGTAAACTAAAAAGGACAAACAAAATAGAATGATTAAAGTGGAACAAATCAGTGAAGATCATAAAAAGTATAAGTTGTATGAAAGCAATAAAGTGGCTGAAATTAATGAAATTGATGACATGAATGTAATGGACGAGAGGAACAAAATGGACAAGAAGAATAAAGTGGAGAGGATGGAAAGACGAATACATGATATGGATGAGTGCACAGAGTGCACTGAATTGGTAGAGTGCATGAAACAGATATATGGCATGGAAGGCAAAAGTGCATGGTAAAAATGGAACAAATAGACTAGACGATTCAAGTGCATGTAACGAATGTAGTGCATGGGACAGATGGAGAACATGGGACGGATCAAGTGCGTGCGATAAGTGACATAAGTTGAAGCGTTAATGCATGATGAATAGATGAAGTGAATTGAGCAGATGAAGTCCATAGAGCAGATGAATGTTGGTGTAGAGGATGAAGTGCGTATAGCAGATGAGAGCGTATAGCGGATGAGAGCGTAACGCGGATGAGAGCAGAGAATGCATGAGAGCGTGGAGCAGATGAGAGCATGGAGCTGATGAGAGCATGGAGCGGAAGTAGACTATGGAGTAGATGATAGCATGGAGCGGACGTATGGTGTTGAACAGATGTAGGGTTTTGAGCGGATGTAGGATGTAGGGGGTTTTGAGCAAATGTAGGGTGTTAAGTGGATGTAGGGTGTGGAGTGGAAGTAAGGTGTGGAGCAAATGTAGTGTGTGGAGAGGCTGTAGAGTGTGGAGCAGGTGTGGAGCGAGTGTAGAGTGTGTAATGGGTCTAGAGCATGTAGTGGATCTAGAGTGTGGAGCGGTGTAGCGTGTGGAGCGAGCAAAGAGTGTGGAGCGGGCGTAGAGTGTCGAGTGAGCATAGAGTGTGGAGCGGACGTAGAGTGTGGAGCGGGCGTAGAGTGTGGAGCGAGCAGATGATGTATGTGTCAGAACGGGTGATGTATGTGTCGGAATGGGTGATGTATGTGTCGGAACTGGTGATGTATCAGATGGAACGGGTGATGTGTGTAATGGAACGAGTGATGTAGGTGGAAGGAACGGGTCAAGTATGTTGAATGGAACGGGTGATGTATGTGGATGGAACGGGTGAAGTGGATGGAGCAAATGAAGTATCTGGGAGAAACGAAGTATAGGGTTGGAACTGATGAAGCATGTGAGTGGAACGGATGAACTGGGTGGAACGGATGAACTGGGTGGAACGGATGAACTGGGTGGAATGGACGAAATGGGTGGAATGGACGAACTGGGTGGAACGGACGAACTGGGTGGAACGGATGAACTGGGTGGAGCGGATGAACTGGGTGGAGCAGATGAACTGGGTGGAGCAGATGAACTGAGTGGAGCGGATGAACTGGGTGGAACGGGGGAAGTATGTGGAACGGGTGAAGTATGTGGAACGGGTGAAGTATGCAGAATGGGTGAAGTATGTGGATGGATCAGACAAAATGGGTTAGTTGAATCGGGGGAAGTGGGTGAATGGAATAGCAAAGTATGTGGAAGGAACGAGTGAAGTAGGTAGGTGGAACAGAGAAAGTGGATGGATGGAACGGGTGAAGTGTATGGATGGAATGGGTGAAGTGTGTAGATGGAACGGGTGGTGAAGTATGTAGATGGTTGGAACGGATGAACTATGTGGAAGGAACGGATGAAATGTGTGGAAGGAACGAAGAAAATGGGTGAAAAGAACAGGTGAAGTATGCGAAAGGAACGGTTGAAATAGGTAGAGTGAACAAGTGAAAGTGGGTGCACGGAACAGGTGAAGTGTATGGATGGAACAGGTGAAGTATGTGGATGGAACAGGTGAAGTATGTAGATGTATAGAACATGGTGAAGTATGTGGAAGGAACGGGTGAAATATGTGGAAGGAACGGAGAAAATGGGATGACAGAAAGGGTGAAGTATGTGGATGGAACCGGTCAAATATGCGGATGAAACGGGTCAAGTATGTGGATGGAACGGGTGAAGTATGTGGATGGAACGGGTCAAGTATGTGAATGGAACGGGTCAAGTATGTGGATGGAACGGGTCAAGTATGTGGATGGAACGGGTCAAGTATATGAATGGAACGGGTCAAGTATGTGAATCGGAATGGGTGAAGTTGATGGATGGAACTGATGAAACGGATGAATGGAACTGGTGACGTATGTGGAAGGTCGGGTGAAATATGTGGATGAATCGAGGGGAATGGATGGACAAAAAGGGTGAAGTATGTGGATGGAACAGGTGAAGTATGTTGATGGAACGGGTGAAGTATGTGGATGAAACAGGTGAAGTATGTGATGGAATGGGTGAAGTATGTAGTTGGAACGGGTGAAGTATGTGGATGGAACAGGTGAGGTATGTGGTTGGAACGGGTGTAGTATGTGGATGGAATGGGTGAAGTATGTGGATGGAACGGGCAAAGTGGATGGATGGAACTGATGAAATTGAGGGATGGAACGGGTGAAGTATGTGGAAGGACGGATGAAATCTGCGAATGTGTGTGACGAAATGTGTGGACGAAACGGGTGAAGTAAGTGGATGGAACAGGTGAAGTATTTTGATTGAAACGGGTGAGGTATGTGGATGGAATGGGAGAAGTATGTGGATGGAACGGGTGAAGTATGTGGATGGAACTGATGAAATTGATGGATGGAACGGGTGAAGTATGTAGAAGGACGTGCAAAATATGTGGATGAATCAAGGGAAATGGATGGACGAAATGGGTGAAGTATGTGGATGGAAAAGGTGAAGTATGTGGATGGAACAGGTGAAGTATGTAGTTGGAACGGGTGAAGTATGTGGATGGAACAGGTGTAATATGTGGAAGGAACGGGTGAAGTATGTGGATGGAATGGGGAAGTATGTGGGTGGAACGGGTGGAGTGGGTAGAAAGGGTGCAGTGGGTGGAGTGGGTGGAACGGGTGGAATGGGTGGAATGGGTATAACGGGTGAAGTGGATGAAATGAATGAAGTGTGTGGATGAAACGGCCGAAGTGAGTAGAATGGATGAAGTAGGTGGAAGAACAGATGGAATATGTAGATGGAAAGGGTGAAATGGGTGGAACCGGTGAAATGGGTGGAATCGGAAAAGTGGGTGGAACCAGTGAAGTGGATGGAACCGGTGAAGTGGGTGGAACGGGTGAAGTGGGTGGAACGGAAGAAGTGTGTGGATGACGGGTAAAGAGGGTGGAACGGATGAAGTGGGTGGATGAACGGATGACGTATGTGGATGAACGGATGACGAATGAACGGACGAAACTGGGTATATGAAATATGTCAGGGAGGTGGATGGAGGATGCATAGAGAACAGATAATGTGGAAATGAGCAGTCCGGATGATGAAGCGATAACATGTATAGATCGGACAAAGTGTATTGAATAGAAGGAATACATAGAACTGAACTAACTGATTGTTTACTTAGAATTGAGAAAGTACATACAACGGATGGAATGCACGGAACAGACAGAGAGCACGTAGTGGACACTTAATACAATAAAAAATAAAAAAAGATTCAAGAGCATGCAACGTTCTGTAGTGCATAAAACAACCGAAGTATATAGAATAGTTGGAGTGCATAGAATGGTTGGAGTGCATAGAATGGTGGGAATGTATGGAACGATTTGGAGTGCATGGAACGGTCGGAGTGCATGGAACAGATGAAGTGCATGGAACTACTGGAGTTGCTCGACCTCAAGATATAAACCACCTTATCACATCTCCAGGCTTACTCTCTCCTTTACACCACCACTCAACTAGAACACAGCGATACTATAACACCATTCGGTATAGCTGTTCTCATACCATCACTTGCCTCATACTCCCCATCATTCTATCTAAACACAGCTGGTAACACACCCTCCAGCTTAGGCGTTCTCCTCAGGCCTAACCCCACCAGAATTGGTCTGGATAACAACCTGCCAGAACGAACCCATACTCTTGATCTCCCAACCACCACACCTACCACTAAGAAGCAGCTATCACAGGAATGTAACACCGCTGCACACATATCCAGTGCTCACACGCACCTTATGACTCTCTCTCTCTCTCTCTCTACTGACTTGAACTTTGGTTTCCGAGGGCGTTCAACCTACCAGCGCCTTGACAAATGGTACATAAGGCGCTATATAAATGCAAAATAACATAAAATAACATGGTGCTGAGTCATAGAAGGCCTGGTTCGTATAGCTTTGGTACGACATCAATGAAGCAACACCTAAGCTCCACAGTGGGGCTATTCGCAAGGTTGTACCTTTTGATAAACGTAGTAGGTTGAGTTCCTCTACAGCATCCCCTGTTTCCGCTCCTGTCACCACAAGAGACACTCCTGTGGGACAGCGCATCCCTCCAGCTAGCTCACAGGCCATTCATGATGCTGTTGACCCTTACCTTTCGAGGGTCACACTATTGTGCATGTACTGTGATGCAGTACTCTGCAGGGGGGAGAGCCTTATGAGTGCTTTTGAGACTGCGGTCAAGTAGCATGAGAAGGTCTGCTACCTACCTAAATAAGGCCCACCCTACATCTTCCTCGCTCCCCCTGCCCTTTCTTATCCCTGTGGTTGGTGTCCCTTCCTTACCCTCCTTTCCTCTCCTTTCCTTGTGTGTCATGTTTAAAAAACAAAAAATATACAAAACACCAAAAAACAAAAAAAAGGCTCTTTTCAGAGCCGCCTTTCCCATTTTAAAAATAGAAGTGACATATAAATAGTGCATGGCCCTGTGCATTTTTTAGGAGTCTGTGGACAGTCTGTGGACAATTATTTTTTGGGGGTGCTGCCCTATCAGAACCATTGCACTTTTCTATGCGAAGAAGTGGTGGCTCTGAAAAGAGACTTTTGGTGGTTTTTTTTGTGTTTCAAAAACTTCCAATGAAACACCTACTGCAAAATGTATTAATGTAATTACAAAAAAGGTTGCAATGTATTTTGTACATTTCGCAGAAAAATCTGATTGCCAGCATAAGTAAGATGTACTCCATATCTGCGAAAAATGTATGTGCTACGAAACATAATACTTTCATTGTGCATGGAATTTGTGTGCCGAAAAACAGGGATTTGTGCGCCATTCTGCACACAAATCCCTCTTTTTCAGCACACAAATTCCATGAATCAGCCCCTAGAATGTTAGTATTGCAGAAAAAAGAACTGCTTTAATTCTATACCATTAGATTTTGTATTAGTGCTTCCCCTCGTCACTAACTTACTTTGTATTGTCATCTGAACCCCATTATCGTAACACACAAATACAAGAATAGCCTTCCCAACCTGTTGTAGCTGGCCATTGCACAATCACACACCTCAACATACATCCTTACCATCATACTCAGACACTCATGCACACAGCACACATACATTGCACAACATCCCAACCCATACCTTCTTTTTTTCCAACAGACCTCAAAGAATGCCTACCAAAAAGCAACTCACTAGAAAGCAATGCAGAAGTAGATCAAATCAAAATAAAAGTGTCCAAAATAAGCATCCATCTTTAGCAGAATTTGTACAAAAAGTTCAAACAAAACAGCTAATACAGTCATTAAGCGAAACAAAACAAGCATCCAGTACATAAACTTTGCCTACTCTTATAGACAGTGCAATCCTTCTCAAATGGAAGTTATTTATTTTAGTTTTAAACAGAATAAAACCACTAACAAAACTAACTACTAAACCACAAAAAAGACTTCTCAATAAAAGGGATGTCAACAAAAATAACTTCATAAATATCTGTGGAGGTGAATGGAGTCACACCACGGGCACAGAACCATATTTTAATGAAGAACCATACAAACAAAAGCAAACAAACACAATTGCCAAACATAGCAGTGGACGAGGGAATGAAAAACGTAATAATACCATAATGGAACAAGAAATGCTGCTTACAAAAATATCAGCTGAAAACTCAGTATCACCTCTCCATTCCACTGAACCAAAGCGTCCAGTGTACATATTGCCGTGCACGTCAATGTGTAACATTGCCAAAAAATCTTTCAAATCTTTACGCCAGTTCCTCAATCGGTATGTGAAAGGCAAAGACAAATTCAAAATGAAACTACTACAAAATATGGATACCTGTCCAATGCATAAATACACAGGACTACAAGGACATTCATTAGCCTGCATTTCAGGACCTATTTGCAAAAGCGCCTTCCATCATATCAAAATGATTTCAACACATCATTCAACTATAAGAAATCTAGTCCATAAAATGTACTATGCTAAAAGTCCTGCTTTAGCACTAGCCAATTTAAATAACAATCTTCTACATGGTACAGCCAGAGACCTACTCGAAGAAATAGAGCATATCCAGAGAAAATATTTTGGAAGTGAAAGCCACTTACAAAATGCAATAGCTTTACAAGACTAGCAACAATTGTACAGATGACAACCTTCTACTACACACATACAAAAAAGAAATACTAAAATGTAAAAGTACATCCGCTGAAGTACCAAATCATGTGTGTGTGTTGCAGCAGAACTTTTTATAAAAGTAGCACAAAAACTGTAGACATATCATTCAAAATAGAAGACAATGAACATTTCAAATGGTTGGAATTAGCTTTCTACCTTATAGCAGAAAACAAATACGAAATAACTGACCCCGTAATACTTTGCAGTTACTGCACTGCAAAACTTGTCAACAACCAAACTCCTTCACGTGCTATCACAAATAACTTGGAATTATTCACACTACCAAAACCCCTGCAATAACTCAATGTATATGAGAGCATCATAATTGAAACAGTGCACCCATTTCAAGCAATAATACACCTTCAACCAAAAACAGCAAAATTACCTCCTCTGAATTAGTGAAAGACATTTTTGGCAAAGTAGTTTACAGTTTGAGTAATAGAGTTCCATCAAATCGAAGTAGGAACGATGCAAACGTTCAGAAATTAATCAAGGAGGCTTTAAATTGATTAAGACCTTTTGTCATGTCTTCGCTGACAATAGCGATAGCCCCTATGCTTAAGATGTATGAGCAAATTAACGAGAATATAAAAGATCTCTCAACCCTGTCTGCTTTAATGAATTCGAAACTGCCTCTCGCAGATACCCAGGGAGCTATGACAACTGCCAAACTTTGGGGAAACATCCAAAGAATAGACCAGTCCATTAAGGACCTTGCAGACCAAAAGAGAAATAATACTGAAGACAAGAGGGTTTTAGCTGAGGTGACCAGAGAGGCACTGGGGCTATTAAAACAAAGTCAAAAACTGAGAAGGGATGAAGTGGATCCAAACACGATGACATCTCAGCAATCTTCATCGAGGTCTGTTGTTACCCAAATGAAAGGATTTGAGGGGCTGAATCAACAACCGGTGAGCCGGACCGGTACGGCAATACCATATCTGTCTGGACACCCAGACAAAGAAACAACACAAGTTCCTCCTGGAGAAATGGAAGGTATGGAACCGTCTATCGTGGGAACTATATGTCCCACGTTGATGCAAACTATACAGGTTTCCTGCCCATCGTCAAATGTGGCGAATGTTACTCATAATCTTCACCCTGTAACGTGCCAACCAAACATTCGCAACCAATTGGAAAAAGAGAAGACTGCAGCCGTCCAGGATTCTACCCCCCAAACAGAAGTGTGTCCAACAACTTCTGCCAATGCCGATGGCATCACAGAGTCCGGTGACCTCAATTCGCAAGTTCCACATGTTAATCAAAATCCTCAGTCTACAGGTGAAAAGAAAAAGATCGTAAGCATCCTCAACACACCAAATGAAACAGACCTTCCATCCCCATGTCCGACAAATGAAGTGGAGGTCTCTAGTTCAAGTGGAGGAAATATTTCTGGTCAAAATTTAAGTAAGACTAAAACTTACGATATATTTCAGAAACCGAACCTGGCCACTTCAAGTCAAGAACTGGAAAAGAAAACAAAAAATCAAAAATGCAAGAGAAAACGAAATAATCTCGGCTCAAGAAAATTTCTCAGGAATCTGAAGGCAGTGAATGTCTTCGTAAACACAGAACAGCCGAGTGTAAGCCTCAAAAAGCTCTGCCAAATCCTAAAACAAACGAAAAAACCATTGTTGATGAAACAATTATCGTAGATGAAAGCGTAGAAATTGCACAGAGTGAACTACTTGATCTCTCTACCTACGAGGATGGTTCATGCTATGAGGAAACTGAAGAGCAAACTGCTGAGGACTCTGCCAATCAAATTGTTCCACAAATTGAGAACAAGCAGTTGGTAAAACACACACAAGATATGGCAAACTGTGGAAGAATCTGCCATCTAATATTGCCCATTGAAGACTTAAAAGCCCCAGATCCAGTACAACAAGAGACCAAATTCGAGACAATGGATGAGAAAAGAAAACGGCTAAGAGCTGCTAACGGTTTGATTGAAATATCACACAACAGAAATGATACAGGGACTTTAACAAATAGTCTAAAGGTGAAGGATGCTGCTGGAACAACGAGATGCCACACTCCACCAGGTAAATCCTTACTTAAAACATGCTCAAAGGATCTTACAATAGGATCAACCGCCAAAAAGAATGACGGAACCTGGAGGCAAGCCATCCAAAAAAATAGCCTACAAAACGGGAAACACAAAAAGCCTGGGAGGCACGTATTGATCCTGGAACGAATTTTAGATACAAAAGATGGCCTAATGTTAAATAGAAACAACGTATTACGCCTATTACATCATGTGCCCGGCCTTCGCTCCATAGAGTCAAATGATATTCAAACAGTCGAATTTGTAAGTGATTATCGAAATGACAAAGTCCGGCTTCACATTGACTCCAGATTAATAAGTGACCTGCTCATGAACGCAATCCAGTTTCTGCTGTCCATGGGATTCGACATTCATGAAGAAAGAAATACGTCCCGGGAAGATATATTTTCCATCGATACCCAAAGTGGAAGTCCAGAAGACTCTAAAAGTCAGGATAGACATGCCGAGAAATCTGGTGTGGCCCAAATAGGATCTACAAGCGAGCAGGCAGCAGAGCAACCAGTAACACTCCAGATTGAAAAGGAGTTTAGTGATAAAAATCATGCACGCTTTACACCCGGCAAACAAATAAAAATTACAATAAATGGAAACATAAGCACAGCAACAGATGAAAACGATGCAACACAAGACATAGAAAAGCCAAATAAGAGATCAAACTGGAACTGGTTAGCGGGTGCCCTAGGCAGTAAATCGAGCTAATGCCAACAAGGGCCAGTCGGCCCGACCATTAACATTCTTTCTTGGAATACAAGAGGCTTCATTCACCTATTTAATGACCCAAAAAACTGGAGCAACGATCAAACCGTTATCTGCTTGCAAGAAACATGGATGGCAAATTGTCCTGTGTCCGACGTATACGAGATAGCTATAAACCCGGCTATTACAAGAGCCAAGTGACGCCCATCTGCCGGTCTCTTAACAATGATAAAGAAGAACTCTGGTTGGAACTTAGAGAAAACAATAAACGTATCACCCTTCATACAGTATTCTGTGATTGCCGCGAAAAATGAGATGAACAACAACAGAACCCAAACTCACATCATCAATATCTATTGGCATCACAAGAATGCAGGAAAACATAAATTCATAACAATGGTGTGTGATCTAATTGATGGAATAAACAGTGCTCACCATAATCCAAACATTATCTGTTGTGGTGATCTTAATCTGAACTGCGTGAATGAGGCAAAGACGCCTGGGCCTAAAACCCTGCTACAAAAGTTGGCAAAAAATTGGTGTGACGATCTAGAGGAAAGAAATGTCACCATCTTAAATGGGAACATCCCGGGGGATATTCCGCCAAACAAAACGTGGAGATTTCTGATGCAGTCCTCCACCATAGATTATTTCTTCATATCTGATAATCTGCAACAATGCGTCATTGCTCTCAACATCACAGCAAACTCAAACAGTGACCACAGCCAACTAGAATTGACAATTAAAATGTCAAACATTTAGAAGCCCCAACAATGGCACAGTCAGATCTCTGTCGAACCTAACAGATCTCGGCTGAGAATAAAACCTCAAGAAGTCAAGATATTAACAAAATCCTATGACAAGTATGTACTGAGTGCAACAGAATCGAGAGCTGAATATAGTTGCCTTCTACAACAATTTATGACGGTAGACTTGGGGCTGAGAAAACCCTCCATCCTACCAATACATCATTTTGATAAACAAGTTCGGGAAAGAAAACAACGACTGTGAAAGGAATTGAGGCAACATAGAAACCTGACTGTTGAACAACGAAAGAAGGCAGTTAAAATCAGCAAACAGAAATACAAAAACTGGCAAATCTTGCATAAAGCAGTCATGTACCAAAACGACAGCGAAACAATGCTTGCAAGCCTTAACAACAAAAATTCCTCAGAGTTTTGGAAACTAATAAACAACCTTAACTGCACGCAAGACGCAATTCAATCAAATATGGTGAATGAAAAAGATTGGATCAACTACTATAACTTGGTATACGAGAAAAAAAGTACCACCATCGACCCGATACTCCCTGAGCTCTCAAAATGGGACTTGTACTTCGATAAAGAGGACATCCTACAGAGTATCCAAAGATGCTCCAACTCCAGGGCACCGGGACCAGATGGCCTGACGAACTTTATTCTCAAACAAAACCCTGAAGAGTGGGCAAACTTCTTATCAAAACTGTTTGCCACAATTGCTAATGAAGCAAAAGTCCCAACCAGTTGGGAAACTGCAATTGTCATTCCAATCTTTAAAAAAGGCAATAGAGCTGAACCTATAAACTATAGACCCATTGCCTTGCTGGACGTTGTGGGAAAAATATTTGCGACTCAAATACAGAAACAACTCCAAGAGTGGATCCAAGAGTCAAGTCATCTGGACATCCATCAAGTGGGTTTTGTCAAAGGTGTAGGCTGTGGCCTAAACCTTTTTTTGCTAAACCTACTTAAGATGGATGCAATACAAAGAAACAAAAAAATCTATTTGGCATTTGTGGACTTATCGCAAGCCTTTGACAGCATAGACAGAGAGTTACTTTGGAAAAAAATGTTTGCTTGGCAATGTCCAATTAGTCTACTTTCAGCAATAAAAGCATTACACACCGACACGGAGATAAAAATAAAGCTAGACAAAAGTGGCACCCTATCGGCTCCAATAAAAACATATCGAGGAGTAAAACAAGGGTGCCCTCTGGCTTCTGTCATCTTCAATCTGTTTATCTCAGACTTGGGCGATGCATACAAAGGTGCAAACACTTTTCCTCCAAAAGTTAATGGAAAAGATCTTCATTGGCTTTTGTACGCGGATAACCTTGTTCTCTTGGACTTGACGCCAATAGGCCTGCAACGAAAACTTGGGATTTTAGCCCAATATATCCAGCTAAACGGCCTAAATGTGAACACACAAAAATCAGAAATTTTAATCCTGCAAGATCTGCAAAAGAATAAAGATCCTATTGGGAAAAAAAAGTTCACGTGGAAACTGTATGATGGCAAAATTGAGCTAAAAAAACAATCACTGTACTTGGGTATGTTGCTCAGCTCAAGTATAAACGATGCCCCATGGGTAGGAAAAGTCAAGTCAAAATGTAAACAACTGACAGCGCAGGCTTGCATTGTAAACGCAAAATTCGGGAAACACTCTTTAACACCTGTTTTAACATTCTATAAGGCAAAAGTCATACCGGCCTTGATCCATGGAGCTGAATGTGCCTTTGGCTGCCCAGCAGAGTTATGGGCCTCTTTGGAACACTCGTTTTGGTCGAAAGTCTTGTGTCTACCCCCTGGCGTACCAACCGCCTGTATAAGATATGAGCTGAGCCTCCCATCTATTAATGGAAGGATAACGTGGAACACCCTAAATGAATTCCGCAAAGTATCTGCTGAAAAGCCGATCATCCAATATAATATCCTAAAAACTTCAGTTATAGAGCATGATAATTCTGTGCTCTCAATGTGGCTCCAACGTTGTGAAAAAATCCTCCGCGACATAGGAGCAGACAAAAATCTACTGCAAGAAAATCCGAATAAGGTCAAATCCTTGTTGTGGATCCAAGACTGGATTGACACGGGTGATACGTGCAAAAACCACAGAATAATGAAGCTGATGCCAAACGGAGAGAGAAAATTGAACATAACCCAGCCATACTTACACAAATTTCCAGACAAAAAACGTAGAGCACTGTTCATGAAATATCGTCTCAACCAATTTCCAACCAAAGAAAATCTAAACATACGGAACGGCATGGATCAAACCTCCACAACGTGCCGACTCTGTGGGAAAGATACTGAAACGTTGAAACATCTGACGCTGGAATGCAGTCACCTGACACAGGAACGCACAAAGCATTTTGGGAGGTTTATAATGGCAAAGCCTTCATTGTCCGCTGAAGAATGGTGGACACGACTCTCTCAAGATTCAGATCGCAGCCTACCAATTGAACTAACCTTCTTCTTAGAATTAATGATGGAGAAGCTACTAAAGGCAGAACCTAATTTGGAAATACAATCATTGAAGTAATCAGAGGCGGATGTTTAATCAGCATCAGTGACAGAACTGTCCCTTTCCTGTAAACACCTAGCTTTGAAGTTTTGACGAATGTAAAATCAACCCAAAACATTGTCCCAACAAATCTATGTCGCATGAGGGACTCACTGACTGATTCTGTCCTTTTGTGGGTGCTCTAGTTTGGAGGTTTTTTCTAGTCTTCTCCTATGTATTTCTTTTCTTATTTTTTAAAGGTTTGTAACAAACCAATAAAAAAAAAAAAAAAAAAAAGTAGTTTATTTACCATTAGATCTGAAAGAAAATGTACACACTCTGGCAGTGCAAAGTCCAATAGAGCAATCTTTAATTGTCTTTGTAAATTGTGTACCTACAAAAGACAAAAACATTTGGCAACAACTCGTGGGCTTACATAAAGTTAGACAAGCCTTGCAATATCTAAAAGACAATAATAAATACTACAAAGAAATTAATATTGAAGAAAACCTGAGGGAAACGACTGAAATAATTCAAGAATCACCAGAAACTGGTCAATTTCAACTTCTAGATCCTATGCAGTATGCAGTATTTGAAACCATTATACAATTCATCCATTACACTCTAAAGACACCATAGATGATGCCTACTGGGAAAGGAGGATGGTACGATGATAGACCCACTCATATAACAGAATCAGATTACCGCTCTTTACGAATGTATTCTGAAAATTACAGATTTAGACAAAATGTGGAATACATATTCCACGTACTCTTTCAAAGTGAACTAGCAACTCTATGCTATGGAGTTGCACACACATTGAAATCAGGTACCCATTTTCAAAATATGTCAGCTATGCAATTACTACAAAAAGTGCAAGAAAAAGATGAGGTTGTACAATCAAGCATTACAAATCTATTAGCAAACATGTGTTGTACAAAAGAATACTGGTTCCAACGTCACAGAGATGTACGCTGTATGATAAGAAACCTTGGCCCACCCACTTGGTTTATTACATTAACTTGTGCAGAATATGCATGGGAAGATTTACATGATTTCCTACACATAGAAAACAAAAACAAAACAAACATAGATATACTAACACCTGGAGAACTTTGCTCTCTAGATCCTGTTACTGTTCCAAGATATTTCCATTATAGCTTCATTGCTATGCTACACTTTATTTGTAATAAAACGGTTCCTCCCGAAAAGAATACCAAGCTAGAGGAGCACCACATATCCACATGATTTTATGGATTAAAGATGCTCTTAATTGGTCAAGACAGTGATTCCACTGTTTTACAGTTTATCGAAAAATATGTCACTTGTGAAATTCCTTCACAAACTACAAATAGTGACCTTCATGCACACATTTTGCAATTTCAAAGACACAAATGTGGGAAATATTGTCATTGCAAATATAAAAACAAAGGGAAATACTACACCAAATGTCACTTTGGTTTCCTTAGAACAGTTACAACAACAAGTCAAGTAAACAACTTCATGTATTCAGTTAGACATAGGGCCTCATTACGACCCTGGCGGTAAGGGGTTTACGCCAGCGTTAGCTGCGCCAACCCCTTACCGCCAATTACGAGGTCCCTTAGCGCCATGGCGCTTTTAACACCTGCTTTTAGCAGGTGTTAAAATCCATGGCGCTAAGGGACCATGGAGTTAATTACGCCACCGTAATTTACGGTGGCGTAATTAACGCCTTCCCCACTCCCATTATGCCCTATGGGGCAAAAATGGGAATGGGGAAGGGTAAATGGGACATGGGGATTTACCGCCCCGCCAAGGTCGGAATGGGGCGGTAAATCCCCATTCCGCCATGGCGTAAACGTAGTTTACGCCATGGCGGTAAAGTCACAACCCAGGCGGTAACTTACCGCCTGGGTCGTAATGAGGCCCATAGTGTCAAAGGTAAATCACCTAAGAACACATATTATATAAATAAAGAACAGAAGAAGCAAAATATATCAATGAGTACAATACAATCATTGCCCTCTTATGGAATGCAAACATAGATGTGCAGTACATTGCAGACAATTCCACTGCAGTTGTACGATATGTTACAGCCTACTTAACCAAAGCAGAAAAAACAGACCTTCAAGACCTCTGGGATGATCTATCATCTGACAAAACACTGTCACAGAAATTGTACAGCTTAAGCCTAAAAATGCTCTCTCATAGAGAATGTGGCTGCTAAGAAGCTGCAAACCGTTTAACTGGTACTGCTTTGGAAAATCTGAAAATATAGTATGGCTAAGTCTTGGTCCTGCTAAATCTAGAAAAGGAGTTCTCAACTCATATGAGGACATAGAAACAATAGCCAAAAATGATCCCAACAGCCAAGACATTTTGAAAAACAATTTACTAGACACATACTACCCAAACAGGAGTACCACTTTGGAAACCATGTGTATATACCACATAGCCCAAAACTTCACATACAAAAATAATATAAAACCAGATGAAAAGAAAGGTAGATACAGAATGACAAATTGTGAAGGCAGCTTAGTGAAACTTACCAAACAAAGCTTAATTAATCATATCAAATTGTCATTAAAAACTCCTCAACATAAAGAACTATATTGCATGTCCCTGATACAACTTTTTAAACCATGGAGAAAAGAAAAAGAGTTTCTAGATGACTCCTATGAAGATGCTTTCAAGCAAATGAAAGCACGATAACAGATGTAAACTTTACACAGTAAGAAACAATGTTGCACAATGAACAGCAACACAAAGAAGAACTCGAGGCCCAACTAGATGAGGACACTCCTGACAGTAGTCAACCTTCTGTAACAGGAAGCCAAGAACCACTGGGACAGCCACTAATAGCAAATAAGACAGAATTAGCTATGACAGAAGTAGAAAACACCATGGGGTCGATTCATGGAACAAACGTGCGCCAAAAATCCCAGCGCAAGCAGGCCCAAGGAGGCGCAAGCGGGAGAAAGCAAGCTCACGTGCACGCGTGCGATTCAAGGAAAGTGCTGCGCTACTTTCCCACTGGTTGTGAGCCAAATCCGTGCATGGCGCATGCTGGCGTCTCCAAACAGTGTGCGCTAAGCGCACAGCGAAAGCGAACATAGCGCAGCGCACACAACAAAAGTGGGCGGAACAGTGGGCGGAACACACGGAATGGGGAATAACGCGTGAAAAAGAAGGCGTAACTGGGGAAGTACTGCAGGGAACTACACGGAACGCCCACACACACGCGAACAACCCTTATTCATGGATTCGATTACGGGAAACCCGTGCACGGCAAAAGACGCACACAGGCATCAATGCGTCCGCCACATGAACACAGACGGAAGCGTCCCCGAGCACAGCATAAAAGTGTGCGCAAACAACAAACACGTACCTACAGCTACGATGAATGCCCCATTTGTCGCAGCACTGATCGTGGGACACCGCAGGAGGAGGAGAATAGCCAGGGAATGCTTTATTTCACCACAGACAAGCCTTTTTGGGATGCCTGATGACCAGGTCTATGACAGGTATAGGTTTCCACCCCATATCATCCTAGACCTGGTCAGGGAGTGGGAAGATGACCTAACATCCCCCACCCTCTGCTCCCAAGCATTGAGCCCCTTGGAGAAGGTGCTCAATTTCCTGCATTTGTTTGCCACTGGGCCTTTTCAGCAGACTACTGCCATAGTGGGGGGGGTCTCACAGGCCACGCAGTCACGCTGCCTACACCAGGCATTGGCAATCATGACAGCACACCCCTCAGTCCGCAGGCACATATACATGCCCAGAACACCCGCAGAAAGGCAGGCCATTGTCCAGGACTTTTACAGGATGGCACACTTCCCCAAAGTGCTTGGTGCCATAGATTGCAGCCATGTAGCCCTACGTCCACCTAGGGCCACTGAGCACATCTACCAAAACCACAAGCACTGGCATTACATCAACGTGCAGGTGGTATGCGATGCAAAGGGAATCATCACCTCTGTCTATGCAAACTACCCTGGCTCCACCCATGACAGTTTCATATACAGAATGTCCGCCCTGAGCCGGGCCCTGGAAGCTGGGCAGCATGGCGGCACATGGCTCCTAGGTGAGTACAAATGCCCGTGCACATGCAAGCATGTCACACACACACACACACAAATACACAAACCCCAATAATCACAACCATTCTCACCTCTCCTGGGGACAGTGCCTACCCTCTGAGCAACCACATGATGACGCCAATCCGGAACCCCACCACACCACCCCAGGTAAAATACAATGCGGCCCATATTGCAACCAGGGCCATAGTGGCGCGCACATTCGGAGTGCTCAAGTCACGCTTCCGCTCCCTTGACCGCTCTGGCGGGCAGCTACTCTATGCACCCCCAGTAGTGTGCAGGATCATTGTGGCAGCATGTGTCCTGCACAATGTTGCAACACGGCAGGGCGTAGCGGTGGACATGGTGGTGCCCCCACATCCCAACCACAGGCACAGGCGCTGCCCATGGGAGGGGATAGGGCACGTGGCGAGGAAGACCGGACCCAGCTTGTGGTCAGATTTTTCACCTAAACTCCCAACCCTGCAGAGTGCACACAGGCCAGGCACATACCAGCTGACAATCGATGATGACAAAGAGACAGTCAACTGTCACAGCCTTACCACCCTGAGATTGTTGCCATGGAATTGCCACATTGTGTGCATCCCTAGCTACTTAAACACAGCCCTCCTCCATCCTGCATCTATTCTGATGCCGACCTACAGTGCCACATCTGCAGCGATGGGATCGACGTGAATTCACCATCTGCACGCCTTCATCACGGCAAGTTTACCCACCGCTATATTTTCCCCACTTGTCCCCTTCTGCCTGCATCAGCCAATGCATGTGAGACTTACTCACCACAACAATTTACTTGTGACTTTGTTACTTTTGTTCAAGCCACACGCCTCGCTGCTGCCGAGCCTCTGCCCTTTCCAAAATGGCCGGCGCAACATGGGCTGAGAATGAGGCTGTTTACATCTGGTGCTAAGCAACATACTCTATATCAGCCGATAAGCGTGACCATAAGGCGGCAGCCGTCCTGCGGTAAAGGCCTAGGTTAAGGCCCGGTCTTGCCTCCTGCTGCCTCAGTAGCCCATCCACCAGCGCCGGAGTGGGCAGGAGCCCTCCTCCATCCTGCATCTACTCTGATGCCGACCTACAGTGCCACATCTGCAGTGATGGGATTGACGTGAATTCACCATCTGCACGCCTTCATCACGGCAAGTTTACCCACCGCTATATTTTCCCCACTTGTCCCCTTCTGCCTGCATCAGCCAATGCATGTGAGACTTACTCACCACAACAATTTACTCGTGCCTTTGTTACTTTTGTTCAAGCCACACGCCTCGCTGCTGCCGAGCCTCTGCCCTTTCCAAAATGGCCGGCGCAACACGGGCTGAGAGTGAGGCTGTTTACATCTGTTGCTAAGCAAGCCTAGGTTAAGGCCCTGTTTTGCCTCCTGTTTTCCGCACTGTTTGCCGAGCAGAGACCCCAACAGACTCTTTCTAAGGTGAGCGAGACTTAAGGTCCCGCTCAACTGATTAAGGATGTAGCCCGTTATCTCGCACCATTTATTACCAAACTAATAAATGCGTCTTTCACATCAGGCACCGTACCTAATAATTTAAAACAGTCCTGGGTCCTCCCTCTGCTTAAAAAACCGAACTTAGACCCATCCACTCCAACTAACTACCGCCCCATTACCACAGTACCGTTCCTTCTTAAAATCATTGACAAAATAGCATACCAACAGATCCAACATTACCTTGAGCACTTCCATCTCCTAGGCGTCCGACAATCGGGCTTCAGGCCACAGCATGGAACTGAAACTGCACTTATAGATCTCAAGGCACAGATAGACGAGCTGAGAGACCAGGGTAAGACAGCACTATTGCTACTCCTTGATCTCTCTGCGGCCTTCGATTTGGTCGACCATGAGATCTTGTGCAACCACCTACAAAAAGCTGCCCACTTCTCTCAAGATGCAACCAATTGGATCCAATCCTTCCTCAATAACCGCACAATGAGAGTCTTCTCATTGTCAGCAGCAGCCAACCCTATACCTATCACTTGCGGCGTGGCTCAAGGATCTTGCGTCTCCCCTACACTTTATAACATCTTCACGAAGCCCCTTTCGACGACCTAGACGATCTGGGTATCACCTACACTAATTACGCCGATGATACCCAGATCCTCATCCCGTTGTCGGGGGTTTACGACAAGGATTTGGCCATCGTTAATAAAGTGTACCTCATCATCCAGGCATGGATGGCCTCACACGGTCTATGCCTGATTGATGACAAGACGGAACTCCTCATTCTAGGCTCTACACACTACCTCAACAAGCTGGGCCACAAATACTCATCGTTCATAATTGATGATAACAAGATCAAGGTCGCTAAGGAGGTTAAAACCCTCGGCTTCTATCTAGATTCCACCCTTACCTTCAACAAACAAGTGAATGCAATGGACTCCGCCACCTCCTACACTTGCAAACTCATTAGGGCAGCCAAGCCCTTTCTCTCCCCCACCAACTGTACCACCTTGGCCAGGGCGCTGATCCTATCCAAGCTGGACTATTACAATGCTCTATATGTAGGTTGTAACAAATATATCTCAAATAAAATCCACAACCTCCAAAATAATGCCCTTAGAGCGGCCCTCAGTATCCCTAAGAAAGCTCATATCTCAGATTCCAGAAGATCTGTCAACTGGCTATCCACCAAGGACAAGATATTCCTTAATTCGGTATCTCTGATTCATAAATGCCTCCACCAAGCAGCCCCTCAATACCTCATCGCCATATTTACTAGACCCACCATCTCTCGCCCCTCGAGAATGGCCAATTCCAACCTTCTTCTGGTGCCAAGGGTCAAACGTACAATGTCTGGAGGCAATAGCTTTCCAGTAAAAGCAGCGCAATTTTGGAACTCCCTTCCTCCTACCTGTACCGAGGACCTACCCTACCACCAGTTCAGAGCCAGGACTATCCACTGGCTCAAATCTCTCGACTCATAACGACCTTCCGATGCCCAGATACGCCACTACCTGTGGCTCATTACCTCATTGAATGTAAATATGTATATAGTACTGCCTATAGTGTATATGCTCTACCCTTCCTGTTTGGTGTGATACGTCCGGCATTGTAACCGCAGCTGGACCTCACCCCACTGTATGCAACTAAGTTTTGCAACCCTCTTGCTGCCTTTGCGCCTGGCTACCCCTGGGTTAGGTGCGCATTATAAATAAATAAATACAAATACAAGGTCCCCTCAAACATACTGCTGCTTGACTTAGCACCTCTCAAATTGAAACATTGGATATAGCGTGCTTCTCAGGTCCAGCGTTACGTGCAACTGCAATAACGTGCTACTACCATCTCTACCCCGCGCCATCCCGCCACCACTGCCGTTGTGCTTGCTGACTTACACCCTGCCTAGACACTTCGTCGCCAATGAATATGCTAGTGGTCCGCATACTGCATTCTTGCATTATGTATGATTCTCGATTTTAGGTTGGCTGGTATTACTTGCCTGCATACTGCACGTCTCGCATTTAGCCCCATGTTTACTAAATTATGACTCTGCATCCTCTATATGCTCTTATGTATGCACATCATCCTCCGTGCTCGGTATCCCCACAGCGCTTGTCGTTAATCCAACTGCTCGCTATTTGCTGCATTCACATAGTCAGACTAGCTGAATCTTTGCCTTTGAGTTATTGATTACACTTTGCACATGTACCTACCTAGTCAGATGATCTGAATCTCTACCTTTGAGTTATTGATTGCACTTTGCTCATGTACCTACCTAGTCAGATGAGCTGAATGTCTGCCTTTGAGTCATTGATTGCATTTTGCACATGTACCTACCTAGCCAGATTAGCTGAATCTCTGCCTTTGAGTCACTGATTGCATTTTGCACCTGTACCTACCTAGTCAGATTAGCTGAATCTCTGCCTTTGAGTCATCGATTACACCTTGCACATGTACCTACCTAGTCAGATTAGCTGAATCTCTGCCTTTGAGTTATTGATTGCATTTTGCACATGTACCCACCTAGTCAGATTAGCTGAACCTCTGCCTTTGAGTCATTGATTGCATTTTGCTCAAGTACCTATCTACCCAGACTAGCTGAACCACTACTCCTGAGCCTCGACTGCATTTCTGCACATGTACCTACCCAGCAAACTATACCGGAACTGCCACTCCCTGGCCGTTCCCACCGTTGCCCAGAGAAGAACCCCTCGACGCACCTTCCAGTACACGCCCACCTCAGCGCACAGACGGATAGGACACCTGGATCACGATATGCGGCCACTGCCACCTGTTAGCCACCACATTCTTGCTACCATTCTAGGGCTCATCATTGCCACATTGCTCTGTCCCCCCACTCCCTGCACTACTAAGACCGACCCTCGTCACTCCACCCCATACTTTCCCACAATGCCTATTAGTAACCCATACCTCAATGACCCGGCCCTATGGCTCCAACACTTCGCCACCACTTGGATCCAGATAGCCCCGGGCCCCTCGTGCCTCTGGCATTCAGCACACACATAACATCAATACTACACAGAAGGCACCACCATCCCTTAGCACCATTTCCGCCAAAGAACTCAAGGGTGCCCTCATCACCGCTAGATCTATCACGGCCCACGCGTTGGACATCTCCGACCTCATCACTACTCAAAACCTCGATTTCATAGCCATTACTGAAACCTGGTTACACGCAGCCTCTGGCCCACTCCTTGCCCTTGCCAGCCCCAATGGCTACTCTATCATTAGAGCGGACCGTCAATCAACTTCCAAAGAAGGTGGAGTCGCATTCATACACAGAAATAACATTACACTCATAATCATCCCCAACTCTGAGCTAAGTTCCGCAGAATCCCTCTCGGTAAAACTCATCCTATCTCCAACTAACACTGCTACTCTCCACCTTATCTATAGACCTCCTGGACCACTGGGTTCCTTCATAGATGACATCACGGCCATCTTGACCGTCAATACCAAACCCAACTCACAGGTATTGCTTCTAGTTGACCTTAACTTGGGCCTTCTCGACACCAAGGATCTCCTGGCCTCTGAGGTCACTACCACATTAGTTAACTTAGGCTTCCAACAACGCATTGACAAACCTACCCATATTAAGGGCAGGACGCTCAATTGGATCACTGACCTTAATTGCAACACATCCATAACTTCCAACTACGCTTGTGCTTGGTCCGACCACCACATCATCATCTTCCACTTACCAGCGACCAACCCTCTCACCACTCCCACGATAGCTCTGGCCATTCCCACAAGGAATAAAAAAGACATCACCAAGGATAAACTCCTCCCACTCATCCTCCCCATCTTGAATAAATGTGTGTCCCGACATAACGACCCCACAGTCCTAGTAGATATCTTCAATCAAACACTGCTTAAAGCCATTGACAAAATAGCACCGCTCAAATTACGGAAAGCCAAACAACAAGCCCACTTGAACTCCTGGTTCACCCCGCAGTTAAGAACTTTATGCAAAGAAAAACGTAAGGCTGAATCACTCTGGAAGAGCCACCCGTGTGACTCTAACAAAGATCGCCTCATCATCACCACCCACAATTACAAAGAAGCGATTCGACAAGCCAAAAAGGAGACCTACAACCTACGTATCTTACAAGCGGAATCCAACACTAAGGAGTTATTTAAAATCCTTAAAGAATTGGAATCCCCATCCCCTGCGCCTTACACCTGCATTAAAGACAGTAAATGGTGTAACAACATCCAAAACGCTCTCCTCAACAAAATCACCACCTTGCAATCGAAAATCGAAAATTAATGCCAAACAAACTACCTTACTCACTAACCCCCTTACTAAACCAACCAGCAAACCCTCCAATACTCAGACAGCCTCTTTTACTCACACCCCCTTTAGCTTCACCCCACCCACCATCCTTGAAGTCGAAAACATCATGCGCAATTTAAAACCTTCTAACTGCCAAGGTGACTCTTGCCCAGCATCTATCATTAAGGAAGCAGCACATGACCTCGCTCCTTTTATAACCACCTTCATTAACTCCTCATTCCTAACTGGTACGGTACCCAACAACCTAAAGGACGCGTGGGTTATCCCTCTCCTAAAAAAAACAACTCGAGACCCTGAAACACCAACTAACTACAGACCGATCACCATCGTACCGTTCCTACTCAAAATACTTGACAGAGCAGCATACCTGCAGATCCAGAACTACTTAGAGACCAATAACCTCCTCGGCTCAAGACAATCTGGCTTCAGACCTAAGCACGGGACTGAAACAGCTTTACTTTTTTTTTTTTAAACTCTGTTTATTGAGTTTTAACAACATAACATAGAGAAACGTACATGAATAAGACATGAATCAGCAGTGTACACGTTGAAGGCAATTATTCATAGCAACAGGGCCCGTAGGGCCGAGGACCGCAAGACAACAATAGGACAAGGCGGGCAAACAATGCTAGCAGCGTTACCGGTGTACCCCCACCCGCGGGGCTCAATGAGCGTCTAGCCATTTACCCCATATTTTTTTCGAATTTGCGGGGACAGCCCCTTGCATTATAGATCCGGCGCTCTAAGGTTACGCACCTGTCCAACTCATTACTCCAACGGTTCAGGCTCAGTGGTTCGGCAGATCCCCAATTGGCCACAATAAGTCTTTTGCCTGCCCCCAGTGCAATTGCCAAGAACATTTTTTCATATTTGGACAAGTCTACCCCACCCCCAATGCCCAGGAGTATCATCTTGGGGTCCCTAGGGATTGGTGTCGCCAGAGCGGTTGAGATTGTGTTGACACAGCCCACCCAGAAGGCCTGTATCGCCTGACAGTCCCATATCGTATGGTAGAAGGTGGCGGGTTCAGTTTTGCAACGGACACATGTCCCGTCTTCTGTTCCCCCCCATCTGGCCATTGGAGTGCGTGGGTGGTATGAACGATGGAGAATCCTCAGCTGTATTAGTCTGAGCTTGGATTCTATTCCAATTTCTCTGGGGGACATTAACGCCTCCACCCAATCTTCAGGTTCCAGGGGGCCCAGATCCCTTTCCCTCTTTGCCCTTAGCCCGTCGAGTTGTGTAGCCCTGAATGAGTTAAGGGCCTGATAGAGAGTGGAAGTGACCATAGAGGAGATGTGCTGTGGAAGGATATTGGTCTCGACGGGAGAACAGGGAGGTACGACCGTAGTGTCGGGGAATTGGGTGCGGATGGCGTGGGACAGTTGCGCATGCCGAAACCGGTCCATGGGTGCCAGGTCGAAATGTTCGCGCATGGTCTCGAAGCTCAGGAGACGGCCCTCTTGTATCACGTGTGCTAATGTGTGTATCCCTTTTGCCAGCCAGTGACCGACGGGGCCCATTTTCACTAGTTGTGCCATATGGGTTGCGACAGTGTTGGCTGTTCTTCCCAGCCGATTAGTTTGTGTGCGGCCCGCCATGCGCGCCGGATGTGGTGGGTCATTTTGGGTAGCATCGGGAGTTGATCGTGGGTGGCATAGAGGATTTGGGGCGGTGTTAGCGGGGACATGGTCTCCAGCTCTATTCGGGTGTGTGGAAGTGTGGGATCCGCGTGGATCCAGTCATTCACCACCCCTATCTGTGTGGCCAGGTAATAGGTGCGTATGCAGGGTAAACCGATGCCTCCCTCCCACACCGATCTCTGGAGCATAGCAAGGGCGATCCTGGATTGTTTCCCGCCCCATAGCAGTGTGCAGAGGTTCTTGTCAATGAGTGCAAATGTTTCTCGGGGGATGGGGAATGGGGCATTTTGGAGGACATATAATAGTCTGGGAAGGGTCATCATTTTGAATAATGCGGCCCGGCCCATTAGCGATAGGGGAAGAGATTGCCAATGGGGGGTGTCTCTGTTGAACCGCTCTATGACTGGTTGTATATTAAGCTGGGGGAACCCATCAAGCGTCGGGTCAAGCCGTATGCCCAGGTATTTGAGTTCCCTGATAGAGACGTGATATGGGCAGGTCTCCGGGATCGCCAATTCGCCACCCTGGATCGGGAAGAAGATGGTTTTGTCCTCATTAACCTTCAGGCCTGCAAAGTACTGATATTCCCTGAGTATGCGGGAGACCACAGGGCATGAGATACTCGGGTTACTGAGGTATAAGAGCAGGTCGTCCGCATAGAGCGAAAGACGGTCTTCTCCCCCTCCCGGCCAGGCGAAACCAGTCCAGTTGGTGTTGGCTCTAAGCTCAATCGCTAGTGGCTCGATGGCAAGGAGAAAGAGGAGTGGAGACAGCGGGCATCCCTGTCTCGTGCCCCGACCCAGGGGGAAAGGTTTGGAGGACCTGCTGTTCACCCTCACCGTGGCTTCCGGGGATACATATAAAAGTTTTACCCAGGATATAAATGTCTGCCCCAGGTTCATCCTAGCCATGATCTCCCACAAAGCATCCCACCCCACAGAGTCAAAAGCTTTTTCGAAGTCCACTACCAGGAGGGCGAGTGGGGCTGGTATTTCCTTTGCCCTGGACAGTGCCAATTGGACTCTGCGTAGGTTCTAGTTGATTTATTGGGCATAAAACCACATTGATCCGGATGAACGAGGGTCTCGATCACTTGCAGCAGCCTGTTAGAGAGTGTTTTGGCAAGAACCTTCGCTTCGCCATTGATCAAGGATATCGGACGATAGGAGGCGCATTCCTCCGGGGGTTTCCCAGGCTTTTGTATGACAACTATGCATGCCTTTATGAGGTCTGGAGGAAGGGCTCCTAGTTCCTTGCTGCGTAGAAACATGCGGTGCATGTGGACAGGTAGCATGCCGCCGAGGCACTTCCACGTTTCGGTTGGGAACCCATTAGGGCCCGGAGTTTTCCCGGGTTGGAGTTGCGCCAGTGCCTCTTGTACCTCGGTGTCAGTGATGTCCGCATTCAGGAGATCCGATTGGTGCTGCGGGAGTATCGGAATCTCAATGTGGTCGAGGTATCGAGAGGGTTCAGCTGATGGATTCCCAATAGGTGGGGTATAGAGATTTTTATAATAGGTGACGAATGCCTCGACGATATCCGGGTCTTCTGTCAACAATGTCCCACCCGGCGATCTGATTGCCCTTACGTGTCCCCTGCTTTGCTCGCGTCTCTCCAACCAGGCCAGAGTCTTGTTAGCTTTGTCGCCCCCTTCGTATATTTGGCTCCGGACTAATTGGTGGGCAGTTCGTGCGTTGTCTAGGGACAGGTTACTGAGGGCATCTTGCGCCGTGAGCATTGCTTCCTTTGTTTCTTGGGTGTTTTGTATAAGGATTTGTCTCTCACATTCCAGGACGCGTGTTTCCGCTTCCCTGATCTTTTGGACTTGACGTTGTTGGTAGGCGGAAACCGTGGAAATAACCTCCCCTCGTAGGACTGTTTTTCTATGCCTCCCAGATCGAGATCGGGCAGTCCACCGAGCCCTCATTAATTTCAAAGTATTCTGTTGTCCTCTTTTCTAGCTTCTCCGCAATTTCAGGGAGGCGGAGATGGTATGTATATAGGCGCCAATTATGATCCGGGCGACAGGAGGATTTTTTGAGAGTTAAAAGAAGCAGGGAGTGGTCCGAAATTCCTCTCGCGAGGAATGCAGCGTTGAGAAGCCTGTGGGTCATGTTGCGGGGGAAGAAGGCGTAGTCGATCCTGGAGAAGGATTTGTGGACACCTGAGTAGAAGGAGAACCCTGCCTCGTCTCCATGAAGTGTGTGCCACGCGTCCACCATTCCTGAAGCCTCGGCGAACCTGGCGAGCGGCGTGGAGGTGGGACCTGTTCCAGCTCGCCTATAGGTTCTGTCGACTGTGATGTCCATTACTTCGTTAAAGTCCCCTCCTAGCACCCACACATCCGCCTCCTCCTCCAGGATCAAGCTCTGAAGCTCGGCTAGCAGTTCTTTCGTCAGCGTGGGGGGGGCATAGATTGCTGCCAGGCCCCATTTCTCGCCCCAGATGTCCGCTAGCATCAATACATAGCGACCCCGGGGGTCCGCCTTGATCTTCCTAACCTGGAGAGGGACTCTCTTGTGAACGAGAATCATTGTGCCCCTGGCTCCTTTCGTGAATCCGGCATGGTAGACATTCGAGTAGTTGGACCTTTTGAAAAAGTTGGTATTTGTGCCTATCAAGTGTGTTTCGTTTAAGAGGGCAATGTCCGGGGAGTGTCGGTTTAGGTACTGGAGCACCAGTCTCCGCTTTATGCTAGAGCCGAGGCCATTGACGTTCCAGGACAGCATTGTCAGTTTGTTGGAGTTCATCCTGTCTGCGTGAGTCTATTTGGTGTGGTAGCGGGGAGGATTAGTGACTGTTGCATTTTTCCCCTCAGGGACGTGTGTCGTTTTCCTCTCGGGGGGGACATCTGGGGGCCGTCTCTGGTCCTAGCCCAGAACAGCGTTTGTTTGCCTTGTCTGTTCTCGTTGGTTTCCATCTTTCTTTTCTCATGATTCCGTTTCCTCGGTTCCCCAAAACTCCTCCCACCCTGTACTTCCCCCCAAACTGGGAGCACCTGTCGCCCAAACATTGAACTTATAACTTGGTGAACTTAAACTGCGTCGGGATGACCCGACCTAGGGTGGTAGCCCTTGTGGAGACTGCGGTGCCTGAACGGTGCCGGCCGCAATATTGTAGTTTCTGTGTTGTCACGTAGCCAGATCGGTTCTGTGGTGCCCAGACCTCATCCGTTCTCAGTGGTGTTTTGGGTGGGATGCTGTGGCGATGCGGTTTCCGGGTCTGTCTGGGTGAAGGGTGGCGAGCGTTGCCCGGGCCCGGGTTTGCGCGCAGGCGGTCCGGAGGGCGAGCGTCGGGGCATGGGCCCATTGAGGATCTGCGTTTCAAGCCAGTCCCATGCTTCTTTGGGATTGTGGAATAAATGGGTCGTGCCCTCGTGGTGGACCTTGAGTATCGCCGGGAAGAAGAGAGCAAACTTAATTGACAATGAGTGAAGTTTCCTCTTGACAGAGACGTATGCCTAGCGGGCCTTCTGGACCTCTTTGGTATAGTCCGGTAAAAACCCCACTCTGTAGCCTTTGTATGTGATTGGGCCGGAGGCCCGTGCCATCTGCAGGATAGCGTCTCGGTCCCGGTAGTTGAGGAGGCATGCTATTATTGTTCGAGGCGGGGCTCCTGGGCTGGGTCTCCCAGTGGGTACCCCATGTGCTCTCTCGATAGAGAAGAATTTCGACAATGTCTTGGGGGCAAAGACATGAGGTAGCCAGTCCTCTAGGAAAAGTTCAGCACTAGGGCCTTCCTCTCTTTCCGGGATCCCAAGAATCCTGAGGTTGTTGCGGCGTGCTCTGCCCTCACTGTCTTCGGCCCGGTATTCAAGTTGGTTAACTTTCTGGGCGATTATGGCTAGTTGTTGTTCCAGCTGGCGGACGTTATCTTCTGTATTCAACAACCTTTGTTCCGCTTCTCCGACCCTGGACGACAGGTTGCGGAGATCCTGGCGAAGGAGAGATACTTCCGTGGAGACACCTCCTATTTTAAGTTCCAGCGAGGTTCTCGAGTCCCCAATTGCCTTCATTAAGTCATTCAGGGAGAGTTGGGGGTCCTGAGTTCCTTCCATGTTGCCTGCTTCCGCCGGGTTTTGTGTCTCCTGTCGGGAGAGGGCCTCCACTGTGTAAAGGTCCATTTAACTCTGCAGGGTTTGTCGCTTGTCGCTTGACCTTGTCTTTGCCCATGGCCGAGCCAGTGTTTTATGTGAGGATTTAGGCCCGGGTGGGTCGTGTGAATGCCCCGTGGGGATCGCCGAGGGCACCAAGTCGGGGTGGACTCGCCGGTAGTCTATCTTTGGCCACTCTGTCTCGAACCACTGGAAGGGGCATACACGTGAGGACCGTGCCCACCGTCTCGGATGTGTATTGTTCCTGAGTGGATTGAAGCGCAGAGGGGCTCCTCCGCGGGCGTATCTGCCGCGTCGCCGGGGGACACTGGAGAGGTGCGGGACACTGTCCAGTTGTTCGCGGGGTTGGCGGGGGGGCTGCGCGTACTGTCGCCGCACTGTCCCCAGGCTTTTCTCCTTCCCCACTGCGTCCCAGCCTCAGGTGTCGCAGTCTCGTCACTCGGGGGTGGTGGAGCCTGTTCTGGTGCCTCCGAGCGGGCGCTCCGTGCTGTCAGATCCCAGCCGCCAGGGGATCAAATCGCGATGGCCGCCGGCGCGGGCTGCCAGCCGCTGCCGTGCCGCGATTCGGTGCCGCTTCTGGTCGCCACCTCAGATTCCAACGGTAGTCCGCAGGTGTGCTCTCGCCGATCGTGGTCCGGTGGTGGTTCGCTCCAAGGCCGCGGCCGCTCAAGGGGGGAGGGGCGGAGCAGCCACTCATGTCCGTCCGGCAATGGCGGCAAGATTCGCGCCGACGGGCTGCGGGGCGTTTCTTGCGATCCCGGGTCCGATTCTACCCCAGATTGCAGGGTTCGCCACCTGGATGAGTGCGCTGCCTCTGTGTTGCCCGAGGTCGGGCGCTTTCAAGCAATTACAGGCTTTTTTCAGGATTTATTGTCGCAGCCACCGGGAGCTGATGCCTTTAGCTCCTCATGCGCGGCTCGCGCATGCGCAGTTGTGAAACAGCTTTACTTGATCTCAAAACCCAAATTGAGGCCCTTAAAAACAATGGTAAACTGGCCCTACTACTACTTCTGGAACTATCAGCTGCTTTTGATTTGGTCAATCACCAAATACTTTGCCGGCACTTGAAGTCAGCGGCACACTTCTCTGACAACGCTTCCAACTGGATTAGGTCATTCCTTGACAACAGGCACATGAGAGTTTTCTCCCCTACTGCACCGGCCGATCCCACACCAGTCCCGTGTGGAGTCCCGCAAGGATCCTGTGTCTCCCCAACCCTCTACAATGTCTTCACCAAACCTCTATTTGATGTGCTTGATTATCTGGGTGTCACCTATACGAATTACGCTGATGACACCCATATACTCATACCCATCACTGGTGACTACATCACAGACTCTAAAGTCCTTAATGACATTTACCTTGTCATACAAGCCTGGATGGCCCAGCATTTGAGTTCCCTGATAGAGACGTGATATGGGCAGGTCTCCGGGATCGCCAATTCGCCACCCTGGATCGGGAAGAAGATGGTTTTGGCCTCATTAACCTTCAGGCCTGCAAAGTACTGATATTCCCTGAGTATGCGGGAGACCACAGGGCATGAGATACTCGGGTTACTGTGGTATAAGAGCAGGTCGTCCGCATAGAGCGAAAGACGGTCTTCTCCCCCTCCCGGCCAGGCGAAACCAGTCCAGTTGGTGTTGGCTCTAAGCTCAATCGCTAGTGGCTCGATGGCAAGGAGAAAGAGGAGTGGAGACAGCGGGCATCCCTGTCTCATGCCCCGACCCAGGGGGAAAGGTTTGGAGGACCTGCCGTTCATGTGTATATCCCAGCATGTAAAATCACAACTAACCCCTCACACCTGAAAGGTAAACACAACACATGAACAGGCATTGATCAGCAGAATACATCATGTAAATAGGAAAGCACAATTACAATTTCAGGGTGCCCATCACACTGCAGGGCAAGGCAACTATCAACAACAAAACACCCCCCCCCTCCCTCACAAATCACCACGACCCACTGAACAACTGTATCTGGGTTATTCATCCGACATCCTTGAATTCCACCTGGCCACAGGATCACCCTTCCCCTTTGTCACCATCTCCCACCTTGTGTGTAAAAAGTTGCCAGCACCCTCAGAGTCCACCTAGATTTTCAAAAGCACAAAATCCAACAGAACCCAAAGCAGGACAACACAGAAGCCACGCAAATAGCCTGCAGGCAGTAAAACAAACCAAAACAGCCTCCAGTAGATGACTTGAAGTAGCAGTACGCCACAAAGGCCAAGTACTACCACAATGATGTTAACAACCAAGGTGCATTGTCCACAAGGCCTTCTGGGGCCTGGGACCTGAATACCTTCAACTCTCTCTTCCTAAATATCTTCCTTCATGAGCTCTTCGCTCATCCACCTCCAACTCCCTCAGGGTTAGTTGCTTCTCCAAGCAGCGAGTTGGTGGTAGATCTATTTATTCTGCTGGGGCCTCCATCTGGAACAGCCTCCCTGCCTCTCTGAAACTTGAGGAGAATCATCTCTGGTTCCGGAAGCACCTCAAGACCTTCCTCTTTGCTTCTGCTTTCTCTCCTCCTCTGACCTGCTGATCTCCTGGCTGAATCTGATACTGCACTGGTTACCTGGCTGCCCTCTGATCTCAGGCCCAGCCCCCCCTGCCAGTTGCTCACCTGCACTACCCCCCTAGCAACCCTTGCACTCAGGGACTGTTTCTGTATCCCTACAGCCCCTACTAGCACTTGACACCTGATGTCTGCACTTACCCTTGCCACCAGCTGGCTGCATGTTTTTTATTTATTGTCTATATTTATTTTACTGTTATCCTATGTACTCCATTGCTGCCTTCCCCCGTCCCCTGCACTTGCATGATCTCAATGTCACCTGGCCTAGTAGGATTGTTGCCTCGGTCTTCCCCGTTTCCCCTCCCTGGTCTTGTCGCACCTTGATACACTTAAGTATAGGCACGTTATAAATGCCATATCATATCATGTCATAGCAATTGCTGCAGGCTCCATTGCTTGCTTGCAAGGGAAATGCCCCTGCATTACTTGGTCTATTATACCGCTGTAGTAAGCCAATGGCTTGTGTCCATATGGCTTCCTTTTGCGTGAGGACTGCAGTCACCACGGAGCCATCTGAGTGGGAGAACAAATAGAATTTTTCTTTGTAATTAGGGGTAGCCAACACTGGTACATGGGCCAATGTGTCTTTAGTTCAATGAAACTCTCATTCATTTCTGATGTCAACTTATTTCCTTCTTCTCTTTCTGTGCTTCCTTAGCCTGCGGTAGGGGCTTTGTAAATGTGGAGTAATTGAAAACCCATGCTCTGCGGTAATTACAAAACCCCAGGAACATGCATTTCTTTCACGTGTGGTCATGCAAATTGCTTCTACCCAATCCTGTGTTATCTTGCGCGTTATATCGCTATTATTTGCCCCAAGTATAAAACCTCCTCATGACAGTACTGCAGTTTCTAATTGTCCACCTTATACACTTGGTCCGCTAGTAGCGTCAAGAGATGCACTGAGTCAATCTTACACTGATCCTCAGTCTTGCTGCATACCAATAATTCATCAACGTATTGTATCACTGTACTTGTCACTTGGAAGTTACTTAGGGCCATCTGTATCACTCGGTTTTATGTGCTGGGCAATTCGCAATACCCCTGGTACAACCTAGTATTTTCAAATCAGGTTTCCCTATAGATCAAGACTGTCATATATCTAGAATCTGGGTGTAGAGGAATGGAAAAGAAGACCTTCTTCAGATCGATAACTGTGAAGTACTTTGCCTTTGTTGGAATATTGCATAATATTGTAGCAGGGTTTGGTACCAGGGGAAAGTGTGCTTCAGCCCCGTCATTAAGAGGGCATGAATCTTGTATAAATCTCCATGATTTCTTTATCAAGTATAAAGCTGTGTTGCCTGGGAATGTGGATGTCTGTATTATGCCCCAGCTGCCACAGTACATGCAGTGTTGAACATATCCCTTCATCCGCTTCTGAGGACAAACGGTATTGTTTTGCTCAGTGCAGCAGCGTCCCTTCTTTTAATTTTATCTTTACTGCCCCACTCCTTTCAATACCCCTACATAATGGGACCCTTTTGTCCATATTCTTTCCTGGATAATTTTTAAATCTTCGTCTGTGTGTCTGCCTTCCTTTTTTACCAGTCATGTAGGTACCAGTTTTTCTGCTACTCTTACTGGGAAAGCTATTTGTAACTTGAATACCATCTCTCCCTCGTCCTCCCCATTGGAGAACAGCTGTTCATCCATTACTCCTGCAATTTTCAGGGTTGGGTCAATGTACAGCACTGTAATCCATTCCATGTTGTCATTACCCGTTACACATAGGATCAGCAGGTCTTTATGGATCACTAGCTCTTCAAGCTGTAGCACTACTATTGTGCCTTTTGTGTCTTCCTTCTGGCAATGTGGGCGGAATAGGAACTCTGACGGCAACCAAAACACCTTCCCTCACATCCCCGAGAACCATCCCAGCAATATCTCAACCCCATGCAGACACATGCAAGGGTACATGGGTTGGCCTTGTAGTGTGCTTTGGGCATGTGCAGCTAAAAGGAGCATGGCCACTTGTGTGTAATAGATTCCTGGCGTCAAGCACACCATTCCCTTTTCTGTGAATGATATTCAATTTGCTCAATAAGTCTCTCCCCAGTATGTTTATCGGCGTGTCTTTGGAGTACAACAGAGGTGCTATAATGTAGTGTGTCCCTATTGCTAGTGGTAAATCTTTTGCACTAGAACCGTCACTATTGCTCCAGAGAAGCCCTGCATGTCCATTACTTTGTTTAATAGCAGGAATCTCCCCTCCCTTATACAAGATGTTGTGGCTCCTGTAAATATGAGAAATCAGAACTTTCTTGGTCCTATTTTCACTGCTACCTCGGGTTCAACTTTGGGGGTCATCAGTTACTGCTCGGACTGGACACACTCAAATTTTCTGCGGGCCCCCCTATTGATGCGGGTTACCCTGTGGGAATAGGAAAGCATTTCCTCTGACAATGCTGGACCCAGTATAGTGAGGTACAACATTCTTCCCTAATACTGCTGTACTTCCTGCAGCTGGTGATGTTGGTTGTGTCACACTTGGAAGTACCATCCCGCCATCTGGCCCTGCCCCAGGTGCCTGATGTGGCCCCTGGGGGCATGGGCCGGTGCCCTGCTGCAATTGTGCTTGGTGGGAAGGCATCTGCTGCAGTGCTGCAACAAACCCTTGCTGCTGTGCCATTTGTATTGCCTGTGCCTGAGCTTGTTGTCTGAACTGGCAAGTGCATGAAAAATGCCCCGAGTTCCCAAATATGAAGCATGGCCCAAACACCATGCGTGCTATGCCCCTGTATCCTCATCCTCTTGCTGGCTGTGGGTACTCTCTCCCCATTGGAAAGAACCCCCTGGTATGTAATTTCCTTGCGGTAGAACTCCCCATTGTGGCTATACGGTGATGCACCTGTGGGTTCATGTTCCCCAGTGGAAACCCTCCCTTTTGGGTGGGCACCATGGAGGCAGTGTTGGGTACGAGCACTGCCTCTTCAGTTGTGTATTGTGACAAATTCTATTGCACCAGTATATTTTCTGCTTTTCTAGCATTTACTGCCGCCTACCTCTCACTCTCTTGCTTCCTTTTACAACAAAGCACTATCGTTGCCTGTATCACTGGACATGCCCTTGCTTCTATTCCTATGAATTTGTCTAGAGACGCTTGGATATCCTCTGGCAGTCCCTTGGTCAATATGTGGTAGAGCAGGGGTATGCATTCATCCCAGGGCTTCCGTGTTTCCAACATCCAAAGGACCTGGACATGTTTTATATACTCTGCTGGGTCTTCATCAGGCTTCATCTTGTGTGCCATGACTGCCCCTTAATCTAAACTATCTGGGTGCATGCTTCTCAGGACCTTCACACGTGTGCTCAGCAGTTATTGAACAGAGACCATCATGTCAATTTGTGCTAAGTTTCACTCCTTTGTACCCCGCCTACTCCCATATTTTATCCCCTCGCTCCCCTATCATGGTTGCAAATATATTCACTTGCTGGCCCCAGCCACAAGGGAGGGCAGGCTACATATTAGGTTGTCTTTATCCATTGTCTGCCATGGCATTTAGTGCATGTCCCCTTTCCCCTTATGTAATATCGGCATCTGAATTGCCCAGTGTCCTGTCTCCCCTCCCCTCTTTGTCATCTGTCCCAGCCCAATTTTGCATTCCCCTTCCTGCTACGAAGGGAGGTCAACCAGTCCCTGCTCGCTTCCTCACATTCCACTGCTTTGCTTTACTCCCCTGCTCCTCTCACTTTCGGGGGTCCAATGTTCATCCTCTCCATCACTTACATTTCCTAGTTCTTCATCCGACACTGTACTATCCTCTTCCGCTCCTTCTGCCTCCTCCTCTGGCTCTTCTTGTTTCTCATCATTAAGTCTCAATTATATCCTTGCCGACACCTATTCCTTTCCATCCCCATTTTCCCCCTCTCTGTCTATTCTTCTTCTGTACCTCCTGTTCAATCACTCTTTCTGATTCACTAAATAATGCATCAACTTGTTGTCGTGTGCTCTTCTGAATGTCTGCTAAGTACTCCCTCTCTCCCTTTTTGTGTGCACATTCCCACCGGGTGTATCTATGCTTCTTCTTCTCCATTGCCACCCCACCACCTCTGGGCACCCCCGCTGTGAGTTGGTATACCTGCTGAAGTTCGTAATGTCGGATAGGCACCACAGGGCAGGGGCGGTGCATTTTGCTGGTCCCCTTCCTCAGCCCCTTCTTCTTTCTTTGTGGGCTCCCCCTTCTTGTCCTCATACAGCTTCCAGAGCCCTATTATATTCAGCAGGTTCTTTAATTTGGAGCCTGTATTCCTCGTTAATAAATACAAGAACATGGTTTCTATTGTTTTACTATTGAATGTTTCCTTCCTGGGCCATGTATTGAAACACTGACTTGCAGTCTCCTGGACCCACTGGAACTTCTACTTTAGTATTGTCTCACCATATCAGAGTAATATTTCATACATATGGTCGAGGGGGCTCTCTTGATAGGCCATTATTTCCCTCCTTTTAGCTAGCCCTCCCCTATACCCTAACTACCACAGGCACCTCCTCCCACTTCTCTTTGTCCCCAGGTACCTTCCTTGTCCCCTTTTATACTTGTCTTTGCCAAATACCCACACTCACTCTCATTCACCCCTTCCCCTCACTTCTTCCTTTTGCTCTGGCCTTCTCCAGATGCCTGCTCGTGCACACTCATCAGACACACCGGCCATCTCCCCAGGCCCGTCACTCACTCCGGGCTAGTAATGCAACAGCCCTCTCCACAGGCTCACCTCCCCCTATGGTGATCTAGGTAGGTGCCAAGCCATCTCCCCTCCTCTTGCTCATGACAACTTCTAGAATGCCAAGCGTACAATTATACACCAGGTACCTGTCAGCAGTGACCCTTCCATTTTAGTCAATAGTCAATACCACAAGAACCATACAGACAACACTTACTCACATGAGTGCATCCTTCTTCACCCCTTCACAAAACAGTTCCAACAACCGCGCAATAAAATATCACCCATCTCCCCTAAATGACGCAACTATAAATGTTCTGGCTCTATGCTCAACTCCCATCTAACGGGGCTCACCTCTCACTACGCACCTCTCCTGCTCTAGCACAGGTGTACCCACACACACACACACACGTTCACTCCCTATAAGGCGACATGTACTAAAAGCTAATACTACTAAGGCCGATCGTCCTCCCGCATTGAGGATGCATTCTAAACATCCTAAAATACAGTCCTTCCCCCTACCATGGGCATGCAACCACAATACAGAATGTTCTTGCTCCGATACACTCACGTGTTCTAGAGATCATTGAGTCATCTCAGCAGCAAACCTCCTGTGCGGGCTCACTCCCCCCCCTGAGTGCAGGCGGTGCTCGAAACAGGCAGTCCTTCATGAACTCAGCGCCTGCAGTGCTTCCTGGGTGTCGCACATGGAACTTGTCTTTACTCGCCGGAATCACGCCTCCGGAGAGGGTTACTGGAATATCCCCAGTTGACCCGGGGGATCTGAGGATCTCGCTGGGGCCTCCAAAATGTATTAGTAGGCTTCTAAAGTCATGTAATCAGCGAGTTGCCAGTAGAAGTCCAAGAAGCAGCATACACTAGAGGCAAGAAATTATCCTGTTTAATACAGCTGGGCAAGCACAAATCAAACAACACAGTGGATCAGAACTGGTTGATCAGAGCTGATCAACTGACTGACAGTGAACAATGCTTTTATACTGCTAATAAAATGTGTGTACAGTTAGAAACAGTTGCATTTCAAACTTCATGTCATCGCTGTTCTAACAAAGCTGACTAGTTAAGGTATGTCATGCCCATATAGCTAAACAAATGTTAATTGGACATGATTGACCAAAACAGACATGCCCTCCCCCGGTTTGCCCTCCCCCCAGCATGGCACCTCAATGCTTCCAGCTCCACCCCACAAACAATTTGCAATTAGTTATAACATAATTATGCTGAACTCTGGATCTTTATTTGTCTGCCATTAATCAGCACCATGAAGGAAGGAACACGAGACAGCCTAATCTAGTGGGAAAGGAGACATTCACATGGCAACTGCTTGATGAGAAACCTTGCAAACATTTTTGCAGACATACTGTGTACTTGTTGCTTTTTCAGAGACACCAAAATTCACAATTTGATTGGCTCTTCTCAGAGCACCCTTTCATTAAACATCATTGTTCCCATACCTGCCGGCCAATGGGTGGTGTGAAACTGCCTTTGGTGACATGCAAGCACCTTCCCAGATAAGATTTCCCCAGCTGCCACAAGTAACCATTCAGCTTCCCTCACCCCTCATCCACGGTATGTTCACTGTTTGTTCAACCTGGACTGCTGTGAAAGGCCTATCTACAGCATCCCCATGTGGTGCACTTATTCACCTTCCTTCGGCATATGCCACAGGGTCCCATCCATATTTTTATGTAAACAGATTGCCCCACCTAGTTCGCCTCCAGGCTTGGTCCTTGGGGTTGGCTACAACCTCCAGTGATCCCTTATCCCTCCTGTACCATTATCCCCACAGTAGATAGGTGCAGCCCTCAGTCTGGTGCTGAATCAGCACCTTCATTGCAGTAGTGTGTGAGTGAAAACACTGTCTGCCACCTCACTTGTTAGAAGGAGCAATGGAAGTTGATTACATGAGGACAGAAGATGGAATTCTCAGTATTTACTATATGATTGGGTGTTAATTGTTTCTTTGGTGGGCAGCTGCCAATAGGATGTCAAGTACCTCAGGAGCTCTTCAGCTATTGAACCTATAACACAATGTCATTTTTGAGTGATGTTTATGTGTACCAGTTAAACTGGAGATTATATTGATTTATAATGTTAAGTTTGTCTATATAGTAAGTTGGTATTGCTTGAGAAGGAGACCTGTTTTTAGGAGATTGTGTAGTTGAAGCAGCTATACACATTGGATGCAATTTGAGGATAGGAATCTCATTGTTCAGAAGATTGCAGAGAAATAGAGAATTTTGAGAATGGGACTAATGGTGATGTTAAGGATATAGGTGATGTGTTTTCAAAACATTGGCTTAGAACGTTTTGGGGGTTCTATAATATTACTTTAGATGGACTATTTGAATGAGAGGTATGTGTTGAAGTTGTTGACATATATTTTTGACTGAGAGTACACATTTCTTCTCTTTGTGAAACAGGAATTAGTCATGTAAGGAAAGAGCATAGAGACATTTTACAATATTTTTGGCATTGTGATAGAAGATAGGGGTATTTGTCTGAATAAAAATATGTTTGTGGTTCATATATTGGCAGCAAAACACAAAGGCTCATTTAAGAGCCACCCATAGAAATTTTGAAATATTATTGAACATGAAAATGTTTTTTGATGCCTCCTTTTTTTGTATAGACGTGGTTATGGACCAGCCAATGAAACATTGTTCCCTGTCTGTGTCTTTTATAGCCGTGGGTCTCATCAAACCAATGAGACATTGTGTATTTTGGCTGGGCTTGTGTTACCATGGTTATAACAGCCGCCAGAGAAACGGCTATCGTGTTACACATTTCTGTGCAGTTATCATACTAGTTCATGGATTTTACAGTTCACAATTTTACATGTCTTTCTTATTCCTTGCGCTCAACTGTACCTTTATATCATTTGAACTTTTAAACCTTGTTAATATGTATTTTTGAGTATGTAAAAAAATGTACGAGTACCCGCGCTTACAAGTGGGTATTCATACCTGTGGCTGACAGCACTCCAATTAGGTGTTTTGCATTTTATGGATGTTACACCACAGAATGTTACATGTCTTTCTTATTCAATGTCCTCAACTTAAGCCATGTGTAATTTAACTTGAAACCATAGCAATATGTGTGTTTGAATGTATATAATAAATGTATGTATACCTGCGGCTATAATGGGTCTGTTTATTACTGGATTAGCACAGCCACAGCCATGTACAAGGATTTATAAGAAAATTAAAATGGTAGATGTTATTTCATTATATTTCTGCATACATATGCAATAAGTAGTCCTTAGAAGGACTGTTTCGGGATACACTAAGTGTAGTACTTTAGGACCTTTATTATTATTTTGTATGTATATATTTGTATTGATTCATAATGAACCTTTACAAAAACATATAAGACATATAAAACATATAGAACCTTTGAGGTATTGCTTTGATGTTATCAAGGAACACTGCATTTCCTTCATCAGTTAGGTGTCTTCCGTCATGTCTATACAAATTAGTCATAAAGAATTGTATGTTGATGTTTGATATCCACAATTGTATTTGGTCTCTCATGAAATCTGAAACTGCCTTACTAACATTTTAAATTTAGAATTAAATCTGGTGGTCCACTTCCATTTTTGCCTCTAAGTCGGATTAGAAAAGATAAAGATGGGGTGAGGAAAACGTTTCATTAGTTTTTGCAAATCGTGCTTCACCATTAAAGCAAAGTACATACATTGGGCCTCATTACGAGTCCGGCGTTAACCGAGGCGGTAAAACCGCCTGGTTAACGCCGGACTCGTATTACCATTCCGCCTCCGTGATTCCTGGAATTACCGGGGCATCACAACCCCGGCTTTCCGGGAATCACGGAGGCGGAATGGTGTAAATCCCCATTCCCATTGAGTCCTATGGGACTCAATGGGAATCGGGATCATGGAAACACCGGCAGCATCTTGTAATGCTGCCGGTGTTTCCTCGTCCGCCTGCAGGCGGGCGGTGTTAAACCCGCCAGGTCAGACCTGGCGGGAACATCACCTCCCGCCTGCAGGGGTCGGGATCAGGCGGTCCGGAAACAACGGTGGCGGCGGGTTTACCGCCACCGTTATTTCCGGACCGCAAGGGTCGTCATGAGGCCCATTGTATTTTGAATCAGTGTGATGTCTGGCTGCCCTGTATTTCTCAGACTGAACAACTTAGGAAATGCTTGGAACCACTGCATTCCCTGCAATCCAAACCATTTAATTCTAAAATCAGTCAAACCCAAGTCCTTGTTAATATTTAGTTTCTCACAAAATGTCAGTAACCAAAACAGCCAAATGTCTCTAATTAGCCATACAGTTTTAAAACCAGCCATGATATCTGCAGTCCTTCTCAGTTTCAAGGAAAATTACTCTTACTTTGAATTTCTACTACTATAGGAGTGGTGCATGTATGATGTGTGTGTTTTGGTGTTTTCAATTGGTTAGTGTTAATGTTGGAAGTGAGTACTTACCTGTGATAGGATGCAGTGAAAATGTGTCACCCATTTTAGTATTTTGCTTACTATATAGTCCTCTTTTTGTGCTATTGATTTTGGAAAGTATTAAAGCCACCACTGCGTCCACTTTTCTCATTTTGATTGCAGCACTCACACTGTGAACATGCTCAGTATGTGGCTGATGTGAAAGTAAGTGTCAGTAAATATTGACATATTTAATGGTTTATTTGCAGTGTTGTGTAAGCCAGCTATATTAACCACTGCAATCAGATGGCAGATATTGCCACTATTTTCCAATTGCACACATCAAGTGGCAGTTAAGTGTGCCATAGAAGAGTTTAGAAAGTGCCTTCTTTTTAAGTTTATAGAATTTGTGAAGAGTCTTTATCCTTCACAGACACAGAATGGTTTTCAATTTGGAAATTGCCCAAAGAAAAACAGGCCCATTATGGGATTTTGCAGGTCAATCGCACCCCACATATAACAATTGTAGTATGGGTTTTGTTCTGCCTGCTCTCCTTTTGTAGATTATTTTTAGTGCTTTTAAACTTTCCCTTAAACACAAAAGATGTTTGAGGGGTACACTGGTGTCCAGTAACCTTTCCTCAACACAGACTTATGCATACCAAGAGACATGAAGAAAATGCTAGGAGGAAGGATTATTTCCAGGGAAGTAATATTTTTTAATCTAGAAGGTGAATATGCTGAATGAAATGTGTTACTGAGAAATATGATTCTTAGTCATATTTTACATAACCATAAAGAATACACTCACAAAATGCAGATTGCTCTCTACTTTCTTGTGGCTCCTTCTCTTCAGCATCTACGTTCCGTATGTCCTCATCTGAGGAATAATTTTCATTTAGCCAGTCCATGTAGTTGACCATTGTAGCATGAGAGTAAAAAACACTGTCTGTCACCTCACTTATGCAAGGGCAGGTATTGTATCAACAGGTTTCTAAGTATAGTATTTGGTTGCATTTCACTGTAGGTTCCCCTCAATCGGGCCCAAACCTTTTCTCCTTGGTGGGTTTCCCTTCCCCAAGCTTTCTTCACATTCTACACTAAAGGTTCCCCTCAATCAGGCTCAAACCTCCTTTTGTATTTTGATTTCGCTGTTAAAGACTTTCGAAACTGGGATGATTTTTGCTCTCACCACTCTATGACCACTTCGACCCGACTTTCTTTCTTTACTTCCACTTTACATATTTTCATTCAGTTCCAATGACTCTTGTAAAATGTACTTGCTACATATAACTTGCTTTCATATCACTTGCTCCTAGATCAAGTCTTTCAAACTTTTCTTTCATATGGTTTTCTGGTTACTTTATTTCTGTCACTTCCCATTGTCTCTGCAGCTTTAAAACATTTCACAGAGACTTTTGAATGGGAAATCTCACTGCGCCGGACCACTCTGCTCATTTGTATTTCATATTCACAGTTCTTAACAATGGATTCACTTTCTCTTGTAGCTTATAGGCGCTCGTGTAACCTTTCTCCCTCGAATACTGTTGCATGCATTTCAATTAAGAACAAACCAGGCTTTCTTTGCTTACCGCAACTCACTGGTCATGTTAAGATGCTTTCTGCCTTTTGCACTTTTGATGTAGGAGTCAATATTGTTACCATTGCTGCTTCTGCTTCCCCAATTCTGCCGTTCACCCAGGTGGGTGGCTGGTAACCTTGTAGCACTCTGAAGACTCTTTCTCCCTTCAAGCTGGGCTGTCGTACACAATGCACATGGCCTTTGGGAAATAACAATCTCTCAACGGGGGGTCTCTGGGTTCCTACCCCTTTGGTTCAACCCTTCGGTTTGTTGCTCTCTTTTGCCTGGTTTGCAAAATCCCTGAAGGAACAGCACCTTTTCGTGCACTTCCTGGCTCAAAGTGTGTCTCACCTTTTAACCATGTGTGCAGAGTTAATAGGTATTAGGTGTCCATGATTAAATTCAAGTTCTTGACCCTGTCTGATCTCGTTAGAGGGACATGTCCAGTGTATTGCATGGGTAGTAATCCTTTCAGCCTTACACCTCCTCTTCCTTTCCTCCTTTCCTCAGTGTTTGTGTAGGAAATGGTGGGATCTGGGAAGTTGGAATATCCCATAAAATAGGATTGGATAGGGCTATTGGGAAAGGGAAGGATACTGCATCTCACCATCGGATGTCTCTACCATACTCCCAGAGGACCCGTCACCCAGGTGATTCTCCCGCACTTGTTTACCCCCAGGGTCTGGATCCAAAGGCAATGGACGTTCCCTGTTCACATGAGTAAGGGATCCCCCAGGGTCTGGGCAGTGAAACACCCTCTGGTTTGTCACACTTGTTACAATGAGCAACGGAAAAACATTACCTGATGGTGGGATTCTCTGCATATACTTTCTGATTGGGTCTTTATTGTTTCTGTAGTGGGCAGCTGCCAATAGGATGTCAAGTACCTCAGGTGCTCTTTAGCTATTGAACCCATAAGAGAATGTCCTTTTTTGTTTGTGATGTTTCTATGTACTAATTATACTCGAGATTATATTGTCTCATGTTCTTAATTAGCTATTTTAGAGCTAATCAGCATGCTTACATATTACATGAATGCCCTTTCAATAGTTAAATTAAGCATGGTTTCTAACCTAATGCTCGTTTTAAATCACATAAAAATACGAGAAGTCATTAAGACTAGATATGAAGAACTGTTTGCAGGAAAACATGTCATTGTGTTTGGAGATCTACAGTTAACACCAGTCAAAGGCCAACCCATATTCAAAACATAAGGTTACAAAGAATGCTGTACCACCCTGAGCAGCATAGAGAATTTGTATCTATGCCATCAGATTTGCTACAAAGGACTTATTTAAAATATGCATCAGTATGCAAATCCAACATATGCTTACATTCTAAAGAGCATAACAAGTGGTGTAATTAATGAACATGCAAAATCATCTTTAAAAAGTAGACTGCTAAAGTAACTCTATGGACAAAAAACATCACACTCTGGTGTAATGCAAAACTTAATAGCACAAAATCACAATGTGTGTGTTTAACGCCATCTATCACAAACTGTCTCAGTTTAATGATGCAATGTTCATAAAGGAAGTGCAAGCCATAGCCCACATCAGCTGCACAGAAAGACTTGGAGTGTGTGGCATGAAACTCTCTATATGTTAATAATCAACTGCAGGTCTCAATATCCTAGACAAATCCTCATCAAACACAGCTGGATTGGAAAAGGTATTAACTTTATGTCTAATCTGCACAGTAATACCAAGAAGCAACCTTGACGGAGAGCAAACTTCAGTTCATGAAGCCATTAAATGTTTAGAATTTACTAATGCAAAACTAGGTTTGTAGATACCTAAGTGCTTAGTGTAGGTTTTGCACCCAAGAACAAAGCAAAATACAATTTAATGTATGTGCAAATATTTATTTATTTTTGGATATTTTTGATAAATGAGTAGAGGTTTTTTTTCTCTACAATGAGAAGTTTTTTTCCCTCTAGACAATGATTAATGTGTGCAACCTTAATTTTCTAAGGATTAGGAATACATTCGGGGCCTCATTACGAATATTGCGGAATGGGTTAACGGGTGCCGCTAATGGTGACGGTGCCGTTAACACCATTCCACAATATTATGAGGTCCCCTCGCGAGACCCGGTCTGGACATCTGGTTTTACCCCCTGCGAGGGGACCAGGGAGCTAACAACGGACCGGTCGTAATCGGGCCCGTTGTTAGCTCCCGCACCCATTCCCATTGAGCCCTACAAACTTGGAATGGCCCGGTAATTCCTCCTTCAGGGAACCCGGTCCCGGACCCGATTTTGGAGGCAGCCATGCCCTTATTAAATGATGTAAAGTGTTACACTATTATTGATGTAATCATTTATATACAATGTAATTAGTGATGTCACCAGTGATGGAATCAGTGATGTGATCTGTGATGTCATCAGGGTTCTGATAGAACATGTAATTAGGGATTATTTCAGTGATGTCATCAATAATTTTGTCATCATAGTGGTCATAGGCTGCAAATAGGGGGCATGAAGTGAAGGTGGCTTTAGCTGAATTTCAGGGGTTTTGTTGTGTTAAATTCTCACCGTAACATCCCTGCAATTAACGTGTTTTACTTGAATATATCTATCTATATGTACGCCAGTATGCACACATAAGAAAATACTCATTTCTGCTTTGGCCATAATGCCAGTAATGATACATTAACAAAACAAGTTCATGACACCTCTGCCAATATGTGCCAATCTCCCCACATAAGAACATACACCTGTTGTCTTTGGCTTAATGCCAGAATAAATGGCATGCCACTGTAAGAAAACATTGCCTTGTGGGAGCAGAAATGCCCCTTCTCCATGTAATAAAACCTATCTTGTTGACTTTGATTTCAGCACCAGTCAAATAATGACATGCCACAATAAGGAAACAAGCCATCTTCTCCCCCATGTAAGAACACTCATCATGTTGACTTTGCCCAAAATTCCATGTCATAGTAGTACCCAGTCAGTCCCATTGTAGTACCCTCCCAGAGCCCCGGAACCCTCTGCAACATAAGATCACTTAAGTTGGCTTTGCTTTGCTCCAAAACACCAGTAAAACATGCCATGACCCTGTCAGAAAAAATGTCAATACTCCAATGCCCATTCTAGGGCCCCCACCTTGCATATGCACACGCCCGCACACACATACGCACGCGCACACACACACACCCACACACACCACACACAACAAACACACACACACACAAATACACAGAGACGCTTACAAAGGGAGAAAAGCAATAGTTTGGGAATGATCATCTTAATAGGAAGGGGTGTACTGCTGAAAAGTCTGTAACTCCCAAAGAGTTGAGATGATCAAGAAGCAGCTGGAGGTCGATGGCGCCAAAGGATGTTGATAATTCCAATACAATCAAAACCCTGACACTGCCACACTCAACCACAAAATGTCAGTTATCGAAGACTCCAACCTACTACAATTCTGCTTCGTTCTCAGTCTTGAAGTGACCTGATAATAATGTAGTAGGTGAGTCATCCAGGTTTGCCCCAAAATCCTAATTGGCTCAGGTAGGTATCATGTATGAGGACTATAATGGCAAATATAAAAAACTCTTATCTGCCGAAAGGCAGAGAAGAATTTACCACATGCCCTCCATTACAATAAAACTATAGAATTACATAATTTGGTTGAACATGGACCTCAAGGGGAATACGAAGATAGCACTAGTTAGCCGATTGTTATTAATAGCTTCTACTATACCAAAAGAAGTCACATTTTCCAATATAACTATGGGCAGATTACAAACAGAGCTGGAAGATGAAAACCATAATCACCTCTCTCCTCACCAACAGTGCCAAACCTGGCTCCGGGATCATTCTATTAGGCGACCTCAACTTGGGTCTAAATGACCCTAAACATTGCAATACTCTAGCGCTAGCTAACACTATGTCAGAACTAGGTTTCCTCAACCGAATTACCAGCCCCACACACACCAAAGGAAGAAGCTTCGACTGGGTCGCTGATCTCAACAGCGACAACAAGATCCTATCCAACCTACCATGTGCCTGGTCAGACCACCGCGTGATCACGTTCAACATTCCGGATTCATCCACCACCCCCACCTCGCCCTCTCTGCTCCCGCTACTTTCGCCCATCACCGACCCACAAACCTACTCCAACCTGAACACTGAAAAGCTAGTAGACCTGTACAACCACACCCTCATTGCAGCCCTAGACACATTATAAATGCAGGAAGCAAAACAAGCAGTCCACCTCAACTCCTGGTAGACCATCAGCCTTAAAAAAATCTGTAGCACTAAGAGGGCAGCTGAGGGAGCTTGGAAAATAAATCTATCCACTGCCAACAAAGAGAAATTCACTTTAGCTTCCGACAACTACAAAAATGCCATCTACCTAACTAAACATGTTACCTACAACAAGAGAATCAGTAACATCAAATCAGGGAGCAAAGAACACTTCTCCATCCTCCGGGAACTAGAACCACCTTTAACTCCAGATGATCACTCCACCAAAGACACTCTGTGGTGCACTAACATCCAAAAAGCACTTCTGGACAAAATCACCCTCCTCCAAAGTAACATTGAACCAAAAAGCATAGTCTGATCTTTGAAGATCTACACTTCAACCATTCCAACTCAGCACCAAACAGGGTCACCCCCCTCCAGTTCTCACATATCTCCATACTAGAAGTCACCAAGATCATTGAAAGTCTTAAACCCTCCAGATGTCAGGAAGATTCCTGCCCCCCCACCTTAATCAAAGAAATTACAGCTAATCTTGCACCCTTCGTCATGACTTTCATCAACTTCTCTTTTAAAATTAGCACACTACCTACCAACCTTAAAGATGATTGGGAGCTCCCCCTTTTAACTGGCTCTTGACCGTAATATCCCCACCAATTATAGATCCATTACCACGGTACCATTCCTCCTCAAAATCCTAGATAGGACGGCCTACCTCCAAATACAAAATCACCTTGAAAACAACAATCTTTTGGGCCTCTGCCAATCAGGCTTCAGACCAGGTCATGGGACTGAAACTGCACTTATTGACCTTAAAATCAAAATGGATGAGCTCAGAGATAATGGGAACATAGCCCTCCTTCTCCTCCTAGATCTCTGGGCGGCCTTCGATTTGGTCAGCCATAAAGTCCTCTGTGTGCATCTGTCCTCTGCTGCCCATTTCTCCACCAAGGCCACCACCTGTATCAAATCCTTTCTCTCCAACAGGACCAAGAGAGTCTTCTCCACCACAGCCACTGCTGACCCAGCCCCAGTTCCATGCAGCGTATCTCAAGGATCATGCGTCTCGCCAACTTTGTATAATATCTTTACAAAGCCCCTTTTTGAGCACTTAGACTATTTGGTTATCACCTACACTAACTATGCAGATGATACCCAAATACTGATCCCTCTCTCAGGCGACTACAAAGCAGACTCTACACTCCTGAACAAATTCTACCAAGTCATTCAAGCTTAGATGGCCATTGATGGCCTATGCTTGAATGCCGACAAAACAGAACTCCTTCTGATTGGCGCACAAAACCGTCTAAAAACATAATCCCCCAGTGCCAATCCTTCACCATTGATAAGAACATCATTCAAGTCACCAAATCAGTTAAAACACTGGGAATCTATCTAGACTCCAACCTCAACATTACCAAACAAATTAACGCCACTGCATCCTCAGTTGCCTAAATGTTACGCTCACCTGGCTCCAACAGAGGCGTCGATCTGGACTGGACAGCTGTGGTCTCCAACAATGTGACACATAGGGCCGAGATGATGGACTAGATTGGCCCACCTAGCTCCGTTTGCTTGGCCCGTAGGTATATTCTTCTGCAAATGGAGAAAGGGAATTAACCACCCGTGAAGTTGAGCATAAATTCCCCCACCCCGCTGTTCTCCCCACTGATCACCTTTGATGTCCCCTCTTATAATCTCACCTGATGGTTTGAAAAGATGAGCTCTCCATCCTGCATTGAGCGCAGGGGCGCGTAGATAACCAGTTGCTTCACTGGCTCGAAGGAATTGGTGACTCCGATATTCCCGGCAAGAAGCCCTAAGTATGTAGTTCATAAGAGTTCAAATGCCTGACTTTCACTCTTGTCCGATTCCTTGCAGGTTGCAGCTTGACCCTACTGAAGAGTTCCTCGTGGCAACCGGTAATATTCTGGTAAGGATTTGTATTATCCAACACAGTTCGATAAAATAATGTCCATATGTAAGTATGAAGTCTCGGGGAATAATGCCTCCGGCGGTAAAATCAGGTAAGTCTTTTGTGGTGAGGAGGGTTCCCCTTGTTAGTCCCTTTGTTTCACCTTGCTGTCCTTTTGTTTCCCCTTAGGGGCCAGGGTTCGGCTAGGATGCAGTGGAAGCTGCGCCGACCCGTGAAGAGGAATAGTACCCCTGGTATTAAAATCAGGTAAGTCTATGGGGGATATTCCTCTGTGTATTCCCTTGGCTCACCTTGCTGTTCTTGTCTTCTCCTTAGGTGCCGGAGTGCGGCGGGAACATGCAGGAGGATGCGGTGGAATGTGAAGATGCTGCGAAGGCCGGTGAGTTCAGCGCGGCGCTGCAGCAGGCGAGGCGACGCGCATAAAATAACTTCTTTCTTCCAGCTCGAAGGCGCGATGGATTGGGAATTCAGGTAAGGATCAAAGGTATTGCTCTTGTTCTAACCTTTTCTCCTTCTTTCTCCCTTTTTCTAGGAGCTCCAAACTCGAGGCGAGCGTGGCAGAAGACTGGATGCAGATGCAGGCACGGTGAGTGTTACGCTGCTGGATGCAGAATAAAGCAAAGCGTGTGCTGCTCTTCGGGCGTGGTTTAAATAGCCTCCAAAGTAGTCCCAGGTAAGCATTCCTCCCCAGCCCCATCCGAGTAAAAAAATAGTCCCTAGGTAAAATAGTCCCTTCCAAGCCTCTTTTGGCTTGGAGCGCTTGCAGCATGGTCTGCATCAGGTAAGTTTGCAGAATGGTCTGCATCAGGTACGTTTTAATCTATGAGCCTGGCTCTCCATATGAGCCTGGCCCCATAGGCGCCAGGACTGCACCCAAATAGCCCCTAGCAGGGGTGTTTGGGCTTGCTTGGGGTAACTTGATGCCTGCTTCCGGGGTTGCTGGACTTGGTCTGGGTCCCCGGGGGTAGGCATCATGACACTAAACTGTCAAACTTATCACTGCCTGCAGACAGTTCCTCTCACCCAACAGTCATCCTTGCCAGAGCACTTATCTTATCCAAGCTTGACTACTGCAATGCCCTCTACAATGGAACCAGTCTGCACAACTTGAACAAACTTCAAGTACTACAAAATAACACACTAAGAGCAGCCCTGAATATACCTAAAGTCAACCACATCACTGCCACATGTCAAAGTGTCCACTGGCTTCTGGTTAAAAACAGAATCATCTACAAAACGTAATCTTTGACATATAAATGTTTAGCCAACTCTGCCCCCAAATACCTCAACTGTAAGTTCTCTAAAAACCACTCCGACAGACCTACCAGATCCACCCAGCCGAACCAACTCACCATCCCCAGATACAAAGTAGAATAATCGGGAGGAAAGAACTTTCCTGTCTTGGCTGCCAAAACTTGGAACACACTGCCTCCTGAAATCAGATCCGAGACAGCTTACCCCTCCTTTCGAAAGAAACTGAGAACTTGGCTAGCTGCACAAGAATAATCTACCTTCCAGCAACAAACACCACTGATATTGAAACCTGCCATGTCTTTAACCTGAACACTTCCATCTACAACATGGTAAGCTTCTAGCTGGACCCAATGAGCTTCATTGGTATGCATTGTAACTTCCTTCATGCTCTTCTTGTAACCTGCTAGGTCTAGGCAATGCCAACTGTAATGTGTGTTCACCTATACTCCTTGCCTGAGGTAACGACTGTATACTCTTTGCCTTATGTAACTATGGTATGTAACTTGTACAGCTGCGCCCGGATACCTTTGGGTGTGGTGCGCCATACAAATACAACAAACAAACAAACAAACATACTGGAGCATGAACTTGAACAGTGCCATAAATATATTAGGAAGTCATAACAGCATTTAATTGAAAGACTGTGGTTAGGAGTAGCTGCCTTAAGAAAATACAGACCCATACCATACCCTTGCTGCTTAAGCTCACACCAAAGTCTCAGTTCCTGTATTCACTCAAACCAACTTCCAGGTGTCATGTGTGACCACAAATCCTGGATACCCAGAGCCAAGACACCAGAATCACCTACAAAATGGATGAACAATCCCCCAGCAGGTTTAACAGAACCTTTTAGTACCTGAATATCCTGAGTGAAAAGATTACATTCACCTACTACAGAGAGTGTCCTACTAATCCTAACACCCAGGTCTTACCAATGCCTCCAAGGCTTACCACACCCAGCTAACAAGCCAGACTCCCCATCCAATCTAGTGCATATACCATGGACTAGAACTCACTTCAGCTACACCCAACATAGTCAGTTGTGAATGATCATGGGAGCCCTAGTCCATGATATCTGGTGATCAGGTTGCACACCGCTGATCTAGGGTTGTGAAGCAACAGCAATGCTGCTTACCATTTTAGGAACTCTGTTGAGGGTAACCTGCTTCAACCAACAAGTCAGTAGTCAGCACTAGAAAACCAAAAGATTGGTGAAGGGTGCACGTTGAAGATGTAACATTCTCCAGATGGTATCTGGTAACACAATCCTGGCAAATCACGTGTGTGCCTCCCTCATGTGATTGTCCATATGTAAAATTGTAATAATGTTGCAGGGGATTTCTATCTTATATATCACAATTTTAACAATTGGTGTGTGGCTATTACACCTCAATTGTTTGTATTTCATTATTTCATGGCTGCTGTAACTTTACCGGCTGAGCAGCTGCCACAGTGAAGTAACACCTACCCACTGCCTTTTCCTGCTGTGTAGACTGAAATTGAGGCCATACACTGCCAAAAACAGTTGTGGTGTGCTAGTAAAATAGTAATTTTAGGTTTCTCAAACACATCTTTGGAGTGAGAAAGCATAGGGGTGGTCTGGGCGCAGATGTAATCAGGCAAAATCCTATTTCGTCATTTGCATCAGACCCTTCATGCTTTCCCCTGCTGATATAGGATGGTGGTACTGATATCAGAGGCACTACTTCTCTTTGAGACGATGTCTCAATAGTGAAATCGACTCTGTTGTCCTGCCTTCCCTCCATTAAGTATCTAGTTGATCTAGCAGTTGGCACGGCTCTTCTATACTGCTCTTGTCTGACTCTCCAGCTTACATTGATTGTGTGCACATTTGTACTGGGGTCAATTCTATAAGGTCCTAAACTGGACTACAGGAATCTGTTGGCATCCCAGTGCTAATCACGATTTGGTATTGTATGGTATGGTAATGTTTATTTGTAAAGCGCAAATACACAGGGCAAGTGTTTCAAGGCACTAAAGGAGGGAGGGAACAAGGGGAAAAACAACAGTCATTCAGAGTCCTTGAATTTCAGTACAATACAAGTCTGCACAGGCAGAGAAAGTGCATATAAGACAATTAACAGTGTAGATAACAGCACATAGGTCTGACAATGATTCTGCAGTTTTTACAAGTACATTGAGGCCCCACAATACAAGGAGGGGAGACCGGGGAGATAGATAGATAGATGATCTTCAAGGCATGGTACGCTCAGATCGTGCAAGTGCACAGATGTAACAGGAGAGGGGAGGGGGGAATCCAAGTGCACCCAGTTAGTCAGAAACTGGGTAAGTGCAGAGAGAATGCCATTCTCATGGGTAATTGACCAAGTGCAGTAGCAATGTGGCAAGTGTGGGCACGGAGGCAAGTGCTAGAGGACTGGCGACAGTGCCAGGGACCTGTGAGACTCTGAGGTACACCCGACAGCTAGTCAGCAAGATGTGTGGAAAAGGAGGGAGAGTGCGATAGAGCAGAGAGAGAGGTTAGCAGGGTAGAGGGAGAGAGAAGGAAGAGGAGAAGAGGAATGTCTTAAGAAGTTTCCGGAACTTAAGATCAGACTCAAGACAGTGGGTGGCAGGGAGTCTATTCCAGAGGGAGGCCCCTGCTGAGGATAACTATTTCCCTCCAAATCTCTGCTTGGAGAACCGGCTCACTTGCAGAAGGTTGGAGGTAAATGAGCAGTGGGCTGGAGAGGGATTGTACTTAGGTAGGCATTGTTGCAGATAGGTAGGTCCCAAGCCCCAGAAAGCCTTGTGGACAATGCAGAGGGTCTTGAATTTGATCCTTGCAGCCACAGGGAGCCAGTGGAGGGATTTCAGCACTGGAGAGATGCGCTCCCTGGGCTTGAGGCCAAGGATAAGTCTTGCGGTTCCGTTCTGGATGAGTTGAAGAGGGCGCAAAGCAGAGGCAGGGAGGTTGAGAAAGAGGCTGTTGCAGTAGTCCAGCCTAGAGAGAACCAGGGCTCTGGAGACAGTGAGCCCCTGGGGGAAGAAGAGAAAAGGAAGAGTACCTCTGAGGAGGTGCAGCTGGTAGTTGGACTTTTCAGAGAAATCTGAAATTTGAGTAGAGAAGGAGAGAGTGGAGTCAAAGATGACCTCAAGGTGTTTTGCCTCGCAGGTGGGTGTGGGCGCAGGACCAAGGGTGGCCGGCCAGAGTGAGAGTGGGAAAGCAGGAGCAGGAGTTCCAATGCATACAATCTCAGTATTACTGGCGTTGAGGCAGAGGTCGTTTGCAGCACACCATGACTTAATTTGCTAACAGACAGTCAGAGATGAGCAAGGTAGAGGATTTGGCTGAGGGTAGCCTGAAAGAGAGTTGCATGTCAACTGCATAACACTGGAAGTTAGACATGAAAGTGGCAATCATGCATGCCAGGGTAGCCATGTAGACATTGAAGAACCAGGGGGATAGGTTAGAACCCTGGGGAACACAGGAGGTTGAAAGAGTGATAGTTGAGAGAAATGGCCCAAGTTCCACCTGGGATGGGCGGTCAGAAAGGAAGGAGGTTAACAACGCCAGAGCCTGACCCGTAATTCCCAAGGTGTCATGGAGCCGGGCAATCAGGATATTGTGGTCAAGAAGAATAAGGACACAGGGAGTGTTAGTGTCATGATTTGAGAGCAGGTCTTCACGGGTGTTCAGAAGAGCAGGTCATAGAGGCAACCATCAGAATCAGTGTGGAGGGTGAGCTGAGAGACAGCCAGTTTCAACGGGATTGTGCCCCAAAAATGGGTGATAGAGAGGGGGTGGTAGTTTTCTGGAATGGAGGGGTCGGCAGAGGGTTTCTTGAGGGTTTCTTGAGCAGAGGGTGAGCAAGGGAGTGCCTTAGAGACGTTAGGAATACTCCAGTGGCAAAACAGAGGTTGCAGAGATCAGCCAAGGCTGGCACTAGAGAGTCAATGTTATCCTTAATGGTTATGGAGGGGCAGGGGTCCACCTGTCTGGATGAGGCCCCATAGACCAGACTTGTCTGACGACCTCATCGGGTGTGATGGGAGTGAGAGAAGAGAGGATACGTGGTGGAGGGGCCAAGGGAGGCTCCAGAGGTGTTGGTGTATGATGTGGTGTGGAAGTGAGAGAGGAAATTATGTCATGGGTTTTTTCTGTGAAGGGTGCAGCCTGTTCCAAGCAAAGGTCTTGAGTGAGTGTGACAGAAGAGGAGGCTGCTGCAGGATTGGCCAGTGGCTTGCAGACTTTGAAAAGTTTGGCTTTGTTTGATGCTGCAGAGATGCAGGCTTGAATAAATGGTATTTTCTTGGTGTGGATGCAGACTGGGTATTGACTTTGAATGAGGCGGCAGGCCAATTTGTTAGAGGGTCCGGCCGACGTATTCCATTTCCTTCACTTACGCTTAAGGGCAGCCAGATCAGAGTCGTTCCAAGAGTTGCACTTTTTAGAAGGCTCCAGTCAGACCCTCATGACAGGGGCAAGAGTATCAAGGGTGTTAGAGATAGAGAGATTGAAATTAGCAAGAGCTGTGGTAGTCAGCCACAGGAGGAGGAGAGTAGGTGGAGGCAAAGGCAGCCTCTGTCACTCTTTTCATGGGTCTGATGACTTTGAAATGAGGTGGCTGCACCGGGTTTGCCGATGCAAGGGGAGAGGAGAGTTTGAAATGTGAGGAGAGAAGAGAGTGGTCAATCCAAGAGAGAGAGGCAGTGAGAGAGCTAGAGAGAGGGATGTTGGTACAGATGAGAGCATCCAAAGTGTGGCCCGCTTTGTGCGTGGAGTCAGAAGGTAAGATCGAGAGGGAGAGAGTATCGCATTGTTTGCCGAAAGGATTCAGGAGAGTCTAGATGGATGTTGAGGTCACCAAGCAGGAGGAGTTGAGAGGAGGATGAGAGTAGCAAGGAGGCCAGGTCAGCCCATTTTGAGAGAAAGAGAGTGGACTGTCCTTGTGGCCGATAGAAAGTGACCATAAGGAGATAAGATTTAGGAGAGAGTGAGAGCCTGCAGACTAGGCATTCAAAGGAGGAGTAGGCCTGACTGGGGATGATGGACACAGGGAGGACTGTGTCAAAGCTTGTGATAGAGCCGCCTTGAACCATGTCTCTGTGATGGTGAGCACCCCAAGATCCATGCGTTCAAGGAGGTTGCAGATGTCAAACAAGTGTTTGACAGCCGAGCGAGAGTTAAGCGTGGCAATATGGAGCAGTTTTCCATCTTTGAGGGTCTTCGGTGGGTTCGGTGCAGGTGACTGTGGTCCCCCCGGGGGTGGTAAGTGAGTCAGCGGGATAGTGAAGGATGGTGGAGGGGCCACGGCCGACAAGGGAGATGGGCCAGTGAGGCAGGGCAAGGGTGCCTGTGCAGAGGAAGAGGACGGCACAGTAGGCACGGGAGGCTGTGTAGAGGTGGCAGAAGCCACAGCAGGCAAGGGATCCTGTATGGCCGAAGAAGGAAGGCACAGTGGGCAAGGGAGCCTGTGCAGAGGAGATGCAATGCACAGCAGGCATGAGAGCCTGTTCAGAGGGAGAGGTAAGGTTTGAGAGGTGAGGTAGGAGCATGTCAAAGAGCAGAAGGTTGGGTTGAGGAACCTGAACCATGATTGTTCCATTCAGATAGACATTAGTGATGACCCTTGAAATGGCAAAGAGGTCGAGGAGGACCTCCCAGGAGGTGCCAACATTAATGGGAGAAGAGACGATAGGAGAGAGAAGGGCAACCATGTACCGGGTCCATAGGTCGAGTGAGGGAACGACAAAGAGGATGTCTGTGAGAGTCTCTCTGCCGGAAGCCATGACATAGGTGTCTGCAATAGGAAGGCTTGGGTTGGCACCCAGTATGTCCTTCTTAAGTTTCTTCCGGCCAGATTTAGTGATAGGCGAGGGACAGGAAATAGAGAAGCAGTTAGAGAAGATAGGAGAGATAGATAGTGACATAGTTAGCTGCAATGGTGAGGAAGACACTTACAAGACTGATGTACTGAGGCACATGGGAGGGGTGGAGGTTTGTGGGGCAAAAACCCCGGGGTGGGGGACAGAGGGTGCTACAGACAGGCACTTTCAATGCATAGATGGGGCGCAGAAAAACGATTTTCAAGTAAACAGTGATTTCCAATGCAGCAGACAGGCAAAGCTAAAAACGATTTGCAAGGAACCACAGACTTTAAATGGAGCAGACAGGCACAACTAAAAACGATTTTCAAGGAACCACAGACTTTCAATGGAGCAGACAGGCACAGTTAAAAACTATTTTCAAGGAAACACAGACTTTCAATGCAGCAGACAGGCAAAGCTAAAAACGATTTTCAAGGAAACACAGACTTTCAATGCAGCAGACAGGCAAAGCTAAAAACGATTTTCAAGGAACCACAAACTTTTAATGGAGCAGACAGGCACAGTTAAAAACGATCTTCAAGGAAACACAATACTTAGAGAGGCACGGGGGTTGCAGCATGGCAATACAGTAGATAGTGAAGTGAGTCGCAGTGGTGAAGACAGAAAAACAGAGTCAGCGCAGAAAGCAAGGCAATTCCAAGGTTGACAACTTACTAGGCAGAGAAGAAGAGATTCAGGGGGGCTGACGCGGCTCTCTTGATAGTGTGGCTCGGGAAGAAACAGTCAGGCAGAGTGATGTGTGACAGCTCATCTTCAAAGGAATGTTGATTGAGGATGCCAGGAATAGGGCTTGGGGCACGTCCAGGCACTGGCAGGGAGAGACAGGGCCTTTGCTTGTGGGCCTTCGAGTCGGGGGCTGGCTTACACCTTCAGGCTCTCGATTGTTCCACAAATGCAGGGCCCAGTCCAATCAGCAGATGAAAGGAGCAATCAGGCAGCCCAGCACTGGACAGTGCAAGATACCAGGGTGGCCATGTTGGAAGGTGCCGTTCGAAGCATCTCGTAGCAGAGGCCCAGTCAGCCGGCACAGCAGGCAGGCTCAACAGCACAAAGATCAGCAATCAGCTTCAGCACAAAGCCCAACAAGGCGGATGAATTTTAGTTCACAAATCGCTACAGTTGGAGTCTTTCTTTCTTTCTTTTTTCTTTTACAAATAAATGTCGGCCCAATGGGGCTTACCTATGAAGGAAACAGCATGGTTTGGGTCTATGCGGGAGCCCTTGCAGCCTTGATTGAGAGCACCACAGTGGGTGGACTGCTCAGCAGAGAAGAAGGTTGGGGAGGGAGGGACAGACAGGGCCTTTGCTTGCGGGCCTTCAAGTCGGGGCCGGCTTACACCTTCCGCCTCCTGATTGACCCACAAATGCAGGGCCCAGTCCAATCAGACTGAGGGAGCAATCAGGCAGCTCAACACTGGGAAGGGCAAGAAAGCAGGGCGGCCATGTTGGAAGGTGACACTTGATGCACGTCGTGGCAGAGGCCCGGTCCGCAGGCACGGCAGGCAGGCTCAACAGAACAAAGAGCAGGCTGCAGCACAAAGCCCAACAAGGCCAGATGAATGTTGGTGCATATATCACTGCAATCAGAATCTTTCTTTCTTTCTTTTTTCTTTTAAAAATAAATGTCGGCACAACAGGGCTTACCTATGAAGGAAACAGCATGGTTTGGGTCTGTGCAGGAGCCAAGGCAACCTCGGTTGGGAGCAGCATAGTGGGTGGACTGCTCGGCAGAGAAGAAGGGTGGGAAGGGAGGGACAGACAGGGCCTTTGCTTGTGGGCCTTCAAGTCGGGGCCGGCTTACACCTTCCGCCTCCTGATTGACCCACAAATGCAGGGCCCAGTCCAATCAGACGGAGGGAGCAATCAGGCAGCTCAGCACTGGGAAGGGCAAAAAACCAGGGTGGCCATGTTGGAAGGTGACGCTCGATGCACGTCGTGGCAGAGGCCCGGTCCGCAGACACGGCAGGCAGGCTCAACAGAACAAAGAGCAGCAAACAGCTGCAGCACAAAGCCCAACAAGGCCAGATGAATTTTGGTGCATATATCACTGCAATCGGAATCTTTCTTTCTTTTTTCTTTTAAAAATAAATGTCGGCACAACAAGGCTTACCTATGAAGGAAACAGCATGGTTTGGGTCTGTGCGGGAGCCAAGGCAACCTCGGTTGGGAGCAGCACAGTGGGTGGACTGCTCGGCAGAGAAGAAGGGTGGGGAGTGAGTGACAGACAGGTCCTTTGCTTGTGGGCCTTCGAGTTGGGGGCCAGCTTACATCTTCCTGCTCCCGATTGGGCCACAAATGCAGAGCCCAGTCCAATCAGACAGAGGGAGCAATCAGGTAGCCCAGCACTGGAAAGAGCAGGAAACCAGGGCAGCCATGTACAGTGGGTGGACTGCTCAGCAGAGAAGAAGGGTGGAGGGGTTTAAGGTTTCGTTCAGTAGAGGTTTTTCTGGCAATCTTCTTGAGTCTTTCTATGAGCATTTGTGATTCTGTTCAAACCATGCGAAATATCTTTATCATGATCTGTGTTGGAGTCATACAGTCTCATTGAGCATGTTGTGAATGTAAGCACGTTCTATTTACCATTGTATAACATCAACTATACAACATGCTTCAGGTTGGTATTAACTCTTTGTCAGTTACACCATTGTGAAGAATTATGCACAAAACCATTAGACTGGTGTTCGACTATTTGGGTAAGAGGTTGCGTATGTGTATATGCATGAAAGCGAGAAGGGAATAAGGACTGAGTAAAGAAAACTGTCCTCTTGTGAAGGATAGTTTGGAAGACTGACTTGAATGATAGAAGGCAGAGTAAGTTGCATAATTTGGGCTTCTGTGCAGTCCCCTCCCTTGCACTGCCTCCGGGCCTACCGCGCACTTAAGTGATGTAACCCTACAGTCCCCTGCCTACTTGCACTTTCCTAGAGCCATGCCGCCCTGGCTGCTCAACCTCAGAGCATTTTTGCTCTGATGACACTGTCCTCTTTCCTCTGCCCTGCATTACCCCCTTACCCCCACTGCACTTTGGGTTGTTTGCACTTGCACAATCTTAATGACACAAGTCCTATTAAGATCGTTTGTTTTGTTCTCCCTCCGTCTTCCCCCTTGACTTGTCGTGCCTAGAAACACTTTTGTAGAGGAGCGTTATGGATTACTTATATCATTCCTTAGATAGGAGACATGTACCCCAAAAGCTTCAAATGAATGCTTCTTCTGCCTTTCATAGGTGTACCCTGTGAGGTAACAGTGTTTTTATTTATTTTTATCAAAAATGTTATTTGATTTTCAAACATGAATAAACATTACAAATAACAATTTGCATTGCAGGGAAGGGAAAAAAGAAGCATAGGGGATAAAAACATCAAAGGGGAAAAAAGGAAATGGGGCCTTAGCCCCTTGGACCGTCAAGCCTTTGGCGAGGGATCTCGTGAAACAGTTTGTTCGTGTCGGGCCCGCTAGCCTGGCATCGCTCAGCCCATCTAGTTCATATTGCTTGTGCCACCTCGTCGGGAACTTAGCTGGCATCTTCCCATCTCTGCCATATTTTGCTTAAACCCTGCGTACACCCTGCGTTCCATTATCGCACAGATATCCACGTCCGTGACCCATTGGTCATAGCTCGGTGTGCTCTCAGATCCCCATAGCTGCACAATGTTCCTTCTGAGTACAGCTGTGACGGTTGACCAGGGCAGTTTCTCATAGCGGGACAGATCACATTCGTCGGAAATCCTTAGTAGGAGTTGTTTTGGTCCCCTTTGTATTGGTTTTCCCATGACTCTGGACAGTTTATCACAGCATTTCCGCCAGAGTTGCTATATAGTGTCGCATTCCCATATGATATGGAAGAAAGTTCCTTTCTCACGTTTGCAGCGTAGGCATTGCGAGTCCGAAGCCCTGCCCCATCGGAAGAGTGCCACTCTTGGATAGTAGGTGCGGTGCATGATCTTAAGTTGGACCAGTCAGAGCCTTGACGAGATGGTTACTTCCAGGGGGTACATCAGGCCTCTGTCCAATCCTCTGGTTGTAGTGGTCCCACGTCCTGCTCCCATTTGGCTTTCAGGCTGATCAGTTCTGGAGTGGCAAAGGATGTGATCACATTGTACATAGTTGAGGTGATTTTTCGTTTTATTTGGTCCTGCACTATGTTGCGCTCTAGCAGGGTGCTTTCTTGACTGAATACAGAATAGGCGACCAACTTTAAATCCAGATCTATAAAGTACACACCTAAATGCTTAGAATGTTATGTTATAGTGTGTAACATGGATTTATACCATGCACTCCTGTCATTTGCAAAGTCTCCAGAAGTTGTGGTGGATCTGAAAGAGGGAGTAGGTTAGTGGAGGGAGAGGGAACATGCAAGACAGCTTTGCTGTTGTGTTGATGTATGTAAACCAGACCTATCAGATCTCTGCATGCAGGGCTGTTTCCAGATTGTATGTGTTGTTGTTATCTATTTCTGTCTAGAGGGCATCATTGTGTGTATATATTGGTAGCATGCACTGGCTCAGCCTATGATATGTAAGCTGAGTGTAGAGGTGTAGCTTTCTGTTGTTTAATATGACAGGGCTTCCATGGGTTGAATTAATGTGTTGTGTGCTAATGGCCTTGCTGGTTTGCATATAATGTGGTTGATCGCAGAGGTTGGTAATGTTATTGTTGGGAGGTTAGTGGAGGGCACAGAACATCCATCTGAGGTGCCAGAGTGACTTTTCAATAGGGTTGCCCCGTAGATCCATTCGAGTAAGTTACTTGTGAGGAGACTTTCGGAGGCAATCTGGTGTGAGCTGGCATCCCTTGATGTGGACAGTGAGCAAGCAGCTGGTCATGAATGAGAGTGGGGGAAAACTGAGATTTGGAAGAGCATGGGGCAGTGGCAAGAGAGGGGGTGAGAATAATTCTAGTCTAGAGTCTTTTTACGAAGAGGCCAGACTCATGGTTTGTTTTATTAATTATGTGTATTTATATATATATATATATATACATATATATATACAAGCATTTCTCAGCAGGGCTATTAGACATGTGGGGATAATATATTTTTAATTGAACAGGACCACTATCCTTATTAAACAAGTCCCTCAAGGAAAAATTGGGCCTTCTCACTGAACCTCATAATCTAGTACCGTTCCCCTGTTGATGCCTGACATATCGAGATGTCAATATGACATCTCCAGAATTGCTAAGTTCTCAAAAGGCGACGGGTTTGGCACATAACCAGAAACATGAGGTAGTTAAACATTGTGACACACAGTTATACTCAAATCGCATTGTTGGTACTTCACATTTATGTTAAAAATAATCACTACCAACCCCAAATACACCCTTAAGCCCTTAAGCTACCACTCTGAAGGCACTACTAAATAGTAAAATCAGTTCTCCATAGAGCACATATAGATGTATATGTCAAGGCTCCAGACAGGTGAGACGTATCTCAGGGTTACAGGTCATTTGGTCGAAAATAAATGGTCGACAGGACAAATGGTCGACTCAATTTGGTGGAAAGACAAATGGTCGAATTTTTTTTTTTGTATTTTCACTTTATTTATTTTTTTGGGGGGGTCCCCCCCAACACCCTTTTTTTGCTAAAAAAACCTTTTTTTTCCTAAACGAAAACCTGAAAAATATATATATATATAAATTTAAAAAAAAATTCGACCATTTGTCTTTCGACCAAATTGCGTCGCCCATTTGTCTGTCGACCATTTGTCTGTCGACCAAATGACTGGACAGCATATCTCAGCCCTGCAAAAGGTTCTGGCATCAATACACATAACACAACTACCACAACTACCACAACTACACAACGGCTCACACAACACAATTGCTGTTTCCCAGGGACACTGGGTTCTCGCACCCCTAAACCTTGCGTTTGACTGACTCTGCATCATATATAAAGACATCCACCACACAAAATCGACCCTATCTTCACAACAAACAGAAACACATTACCCACACAAACTTAGAGAAGCCAACCACAATCGCCTACACATTCCATTCTGCAATCTAATCTGCATACAAAAATATTCACCCAGTGGGCACCCAGAACCTGGAATACCCTAACACTCCATATCGATACTGCACCCCCATCATCACTTTCCGAAAAAGCCTCAAAACATACCTCTTTCCCCACACCTAATCCAGCCACAACACCTGCCCTGCCATCACATGGGTATCTTGATCCTCTTAATCTGTCATGCAAATGGTGTAATGTCTTTTTCAGCTGCTCAATTTCAAACTTTGTAAGACGTTCCTAGACCCTCTAGGTAGGGCATGCATTGGACACACATTAAAGACTATAGCATACATGAATATACATATCTGAGTATGCATATCTTGCTTTTGTGTGTACTTCTTGTTAGGCAGAATCATATGCAGTACCCTTTGGGAACACTGCACACAATTAAGACTACAATTGTAAGTACAATTTCACCTTTGGTACAATCCTGTACTACACAGTAGAGTGGTAGTGATGGTTGAGCAGCCAGACTTATCACAAGAGTAAAGGGAGCAGTACAAGAGATTACACAAAGGACAACAATTAGTATGGTTCAAACAAACAGTGATTCAAGGATTCCGAATAAAAGAATATACATTTATTTACACAATCCTTTATAAAACAGTTCATTATCATAAAGCAGCAGAAAATCACAGTCTTAATATACTACAACAAACCCAATCAATTCTGGACAAGTTAAGCTCAAAATTAAGTGTGAGCAAAATGACACTCCAGCAATTTAAAGGGGAGGAACGACAAGGTTATCCAAAATCAATAGCACCAACAAGTTATAGGCAGAGAAATCTAGAAATGGCTACTACAACTAGGATTCAAGTCAATAGGTCTGGGCCAATGTTAATAGTTCAGAGTCTTTGCAGAGGATCACACAGTTCAAAGTAGTTTGCGGTTAAGTCTTTGCCAAGAGTTCAATACGAAGTTGGTCAGAGGAAAAGTTATTTAAAGGAGAAGAGAAGACGAGCCCTCGGAGAGGCAAAAGATTTCTCACGCTTTCATCGCCGTCGGACAGAACGAACGAACGACCAAATTTGCACAGTACCTTTAAAGAAGAAGAATGCTGTAGCTGGGGCAGTTGTTCCTGGCAGTTCCTGAAGCTTCCATCGTGGTGACAAGTAGGGGGATGGCTGCAGGGTCCTGCACTGCCCAGGGAAGAAGGAAGAAGCCAGCAGCGGAGCAAAATGATGAATAAAAGGTGCGCTCCTTAAAACCCAAACTGGTTCTCTTCCCACAGGCTATCCGATCTACTGCAGCGATGCACAGTAAATCCGACCAGGAGGAGACCAGGATGAGGACTGGTGTCTGGTGTTTGGCGAGCTGGTTGTTCCCACCAAGCTCAAGGGAAGAAGATTCCTTGCAGATCTCCTCTGTTGTCGAAGTTTCAGGCGATTAAGACATGCAGCAGGGCTTCATCTGGTGTCCAGTAGTTGCAACAGTTGTCTTCCTTCAGCTTCTCTTTGGTTCTGTCGTTCCAGTGGCGACTCTGCCTTCAAGTCCCAGAGACTGGCTTTTTATGCACCAAATCCCCCATTCACACAGCCTGGCTGTCAATCACACGGCAGGGTGGCTGTCCTGGCAGGGAAGCCACCTAGCCAATCAAACAAGAGTGTGAATTGGGTCACCAAGGAGACCCTGTGTAGGGGGCCTCAAACACCTCCCTCACATCCTGTCCACCCAGACACTCAGGCGCCTAAGGAGGGCTTCTGTGCAGAAGCCCGCCAAAGGATGGTGAACAAAGGAACCAAACCTGGTTTGGCGTGCAGAGTAAAACACTAGAAAGACCTTTACAAAAAGATATGGCAAAACAGCTTGACCGGAACCAAGTAAAAATAAAAGTGGATTACCAGGTTTCAGTTCGAGGCTACCACCATAGCCTCCAATGGTACCAAAGGCTATTTCATAGTCTGCGGTAGAATACAAATGGTAGATACTACTGCCACCAGCCAAATCTTAGAGAAAGGGGAACATACTAATGTTCCATGAGAATCAGACAAAAGGGATTAACCTCTCCAGTACTCTATTGGAAGATAGGGTGTACTGAGTCTGTACATTTAAAAAGACTAGTAAAGTCAATGGTAACTTTACATGTTCTGGGAGACAGTAGTCAGTCCCAGAAAATGGAGTTTAAAGTGGGAAGTCTGAAAAGATAACCCTGTGTCACTGCACTAAAGGTGCGGGGTGACACACAGTAAAAAGATGATGCCTATGGGGTGGGCGAGACTCCATAATACATGTGCATAAAAATGTATAACACACAGCAAAACACATGTAGGAGTGGGAAAAAAGGCTCAAACTCTTACCAGTTGAAATAAATTCAGCCCTAGAAATCCAGCAAAGCTGCTGAGGGACTCAAAAATGTATGGGAATTTAGCCATTCTGGAGCATTCTCCCTATCACTTCTCCTACCTAGCAGCACATGCCGGCTGTTCATCATACGATTTAAAAAAATGTCCTGTTGAATACACAATTATATTTGTGATTATCACTTGACTTGTAAATAGGATTTTTTTGCATAACTTATGTCCTTTGGCAGTGCGCGTTTCAATTTACTTCCAAAACCAGTTGGGGGCATGATATGGCATTTATAACGCCCTTATACACAAGTGTTTCAAGGCGTGATGAGGTCAGTGGGGGGAACAGAGGGAAGACAGAGACAGCGATCCTACTAGGCCAGGTGACATTGAGATTGCGCAAGTGCAGGGCAGGGGAGAAGGGGTAAAGGAGAGGAGGCAGTGCAGTACATATGATAAAAGTAAAATACATAAAGACAATAAATAAAAGTGCGGCCAGCTGGTGGCAAGTGCAGGGTAAGTGCAGGCATCAGATGTTGTCAGTGCTAGTTGGGGCTTTAGGAATACAGAAACAGTCCCCAAGTGCATGGGTTGCCAGGCGGGAAGTGCAGGAGGGCAATTGGCGGGGAGGGGACGTGGGTCCGAGATCAGAGGGTAGCCAGCTAAGCAGTGCAGTTTCAGATTCAGCCAGGAGATCAGCAGGGGAGAGGGGGAGAGAAAGCAGAAGCAAAGAGGAAGGTCTTGAGGGGATTCCAAAACCGGAGATGGTTATCCTCAAGTTTCAAGTTTCAGAAAGGCAGGGAGGCTGTTACAGAGGGAGGCCCCAGCAGAAGAGATCTACCACAAACTCGCTGTTTAGAGAAGCGACTAACCCTGAGGGAGTTGGAGGTGGATGAGTGAAGAGCCCGAGAAGGAAGAGAGTTAGGAAGATAGAGTTTTAGGTATTGAGGTCCCAGGCCCCAGAAGGCCTTGTGCACAATGCAGAGGGTTTTGAACTTAATCCTCGCTGCTACTGGGAGCCAGTGCTGAGATTTCAGTCCTGGAGAGATACGATCCCTGGGCTTGAGGCCAAGGACAAGTCTTGCAGTCCTGTTTTGGATGAGTTGCAGAGGGCGGAGAGTAGAGGCAGACAGATTTAGAAAGAGGCTGTTGCAGTAATCCAACCTAGAGAGAACCAGAGCTCTGGAGACAGTGAGCTTCTGGGGGAAGGAGCGGAAAGGAGAGGAAAGGAAGAATACCTCTGAGGAGGTGCAGTTGTAAGTTTTATTTCTTATAGACATCAGAAATGTGAAGAGAGAAGGAAAGTGTGGAGTCGAAGATGACCCCAAGGTTTTTAGCGTCACAGGTGGGCGCAGGAAGAAGGCCAAGAGAGGCTGGCTTGAGAGTGACAGGAAAGGAGGGGGCAGGTGTGCCGATGAGGAGAATTTCAGTTCAGAGGTTAGACCCCTGGGGAACACCACACATAGAGATGGAGATAGAGGAGAGGAAGGACCGAAGTTGGACCTGGGATGGTCTATCGTAGAGGAAGGTCAGCCATGCCAGGGCCAGGTCGGTGACACCCAGGTTATCATGGAGAAGGTTGAGCAGGATGACATAGTTGATCGTGTCAAAGGCAGAGGAGAAATCAAGTAAGATGAGGAGACAGGGGTTATTGGAATCGAGGTTGGAGAGGAGGTCTTCATGGATGTGTATAAGAGCCGTTTCCATGCTTCTGACAGCTCTGAAGCCAGACTGATAGTCATGGAGACAACCAGCAGATTGTGTGTGAAGATTAAGCTGGGAGAGGGCTAGCTTTTCCAGGAGTTTGCCCAGGAAAGGAGTGATGGGGATTGTACGATAGTTAGCCAGGCTGGATGGGTCGACGGAGGATTTCTTAAGAAGAGGGTGCACAAGGGAGTGCTTCAGCAGGGAAGGGAAGACTCCAGTGGCGAAGGAGTGGTTGTAGATATCAGCCAGAGCCGGATCCAGGGTATCAATGTGGTCCTTGATGGTTTTGGAGGAACAGGGGTGAACCTGTTTTGACGAGACTTTCATAGATTGGACTTTTCTAGAAACCTTGTCTGAGGAGAACAGGGTAAAGGCGGGGAAGGAGTTAGGAGAGGTGGCTGAAGAAGGGCCAGAGGAAGAGCAGGGCATAGAGGGAGGAGGGGGAGAGGAAGAGGGAGAGAGGACAGGATGTCCTGAGTTTTAGAAATTAAATGAGAAGCCAGGGCTGTGCAGAGGGCCTGGGAGGGGACAGGGGAGGTAGAGACTGCAGCAGGATTGGCCAGCTACTTGCAGATTTTAAAGAGTTTGACCGAGTTTTTAGATGCAGCAGAGACGCGGGCTTGGATGTGAGCTCTCTTCTTGGTGCGGACAGAGAGCCGGTATTGCCTTTGGAGCAGTCGGCAGGTCAGTTTGTCAGAGGATGTACCGAAAGCACGCCATTTCCTCTCAGCCACCCTGCACTTGCGTTTAAGGGTGACGAGGTCTGAGTCGTACCAAGAGTTTTACTTGGCTTTGGGCTTCAAGCAGATCCTCATGACAGGGGCAAGAACATCAAGAGTCTCAGATGTGGAATAGTGGAGCATGGAAAGTGCTCTGTAAGGGTATGAGTCAGGCAAATGGGGAGGAGGGGGTGAGAAAGTGGCAGCAAAAGCCTCAACTGACACATGCTTCATGGGTCGGATAACCGAGAAGGTAGGTGGCAGTGCTGGAGTTCGATTGGCCTGAGTGGTAGAGAGGGTAGATGGAAGGAAAGGAGAAAGTGATCACTCCAGCGGAGAGGAGTGGTGAGAGGGATCGAAAGGGGAAGGTCTGAAGAGATCAGAACATCCAGAGGGTGCCCTGCAGAGTGAGTCAGGCCAGAAGGGAGAATAGAGAGTGAGAGAGAGTCACAGAGGTCACGAAAGAGTCCAGTGGAAGGACAGGAAGCATCCAGTTGGATGTGGAAGTCTCCAAGAAGGAGGAATTGAATGGTTGAGACCAGGAGAAGGAGGAGATGGCAGCCACAATAAGGGAATGGCCATAAGACAAATGGAGCCTGCAGACGAGGCATTCAAAAGAGGAATAGGCCTACAAAGGGATGACAGAGGCTTCAATCCACTCAGGGAAGATCAGGGCTACACCCCCTGCAGAACGGTTGGGTCTGGGCACAGAGGGGATCTTGAAGCCATCAGGAAGGAGAGTGTCAAAGCTGGTGACAGAGCTGGCTAGTGGGAGTACTAACGCAGCAGACCTTTTTCTCCCAATAATTTCTCACAACTATTTTTAAGGTGGAGATTAGTCTTTTGGGTGAACCCCTCACTTTCCTACCCCTGCTCCAGGAAGTGGCACTGTGGGTAAGGATTTAGAATTTAGGGTTGGCATGGCAACATATTTAAGGAATTTGTGACATAACTGTTTGTTGATCACATGTAATGCCTTGTACTGGTCAATCTTGTATTTTATTTACATTAGTAAAATGGTGCACACTGGAAACAACTCTAGTGTTTGCGTTATTGCACATAGTGGTTAATGATTGCACATTATGATACTTTGATAGATCGAGTAGGGATGATTCAAACTTGTGTTACTTTAAATGATCTTTAGATCTTTAACAAATCAATGGGCCTCATTACGAGATTCGCGGTAATGGAAAAACGATGCCGGTAAGGGAATACCAGCACCGCTTACCGCTCCAGCCCATTACGAGTAGACATCCCGGTATCAGCGCCACTGTTGAGACGGTGCTCCTTCGGAACGGCAATACCGGGATGCCGTTAACAGGACATGCACCTACCGGCATCTCAAAGGTGGTAATTAGGGATACCGCGATGCCGGCATTGCCGGCATCACGGATTACCCGCTAATAGCAATGTGCTGTGTTCCCAACTGCCACAGGTGCAAACAATCAGCACAGGTGGAAGTAATGGAGTCGGGACCAGCAAAAAAGGAGCACACCCACACACCGCACCCCTTCCCAAACCAAAAAGAACCCACTTGCAGTTGCGATATTGGAGTTGGAGGACATGCTTGTATTGCTACTCCATAAGCAACAACTACAACAGGCACTACAGAGTAGACTCAGAAGGAGAAAGAGGGTGAGACAGGCCCAGCAAGTCCCACCAGTGCAGCCAGTGGTACCACACAGGCAGCCACCAATCCCTTGCATCAGAGCCAGTCCTTTCAACCTAACTCCTGTGCAGATCCACACCCTGTGCCACCTGGACCGGTACACCATCACCACCATTGTGGACATGATACACGACGATATTGTCAGCCTGATTCAAATCCGCACCGCCTTCCCCCCTCTACTGAAGGTAGTGTCTGTGCTCCACTTCCTGGCCACAGGCACCTACCAGCACACAGTGGGGCAGATGCATGGCATATCACAACCTTTTTTTTCATGCATGCGGAATCAAATGCTGGATGCCCTCCTGAAGCACGCAAGCAACTACATATCCCTACCACTGACTTCCCAGGAGATCTTTGACACTAAAATTGGCTTCCATGCACTGGCAGGCATGCCAAATTATATCGCTGCCTTCGACTGCACCCATGTGGAATTGGTGGTTCCACATGCCATGGAGGTGGCGTACCGCAATTGTAAACTATACCACTCTGTCAATGTGCAGATGGTATGTGACTCCAACAAGTTCATCACACATTGTTGTGCCCGATATCCCGGATCAACTCATGATCCAATGGTCCTGCGGAACTCCACGATACCACGCTACATGGAGCGACATGCTGGACGACGTGCCTGGCTGCTTGGTAAGTTGCATGACAGGCACATGGCAGTGTAATGAGGGAGATAGAGATGCACACGCCACCTGGGTGAGATTGGGGTGGTGACTGTACAATGCCCATACTGCAAAACACTGTGCCCCAAAACATCCCAACCTGAACATGACACCTAAACGTCATAGAAATGATGGATGCAGCACACCAATGCCAATATGCCAGACTTGCAACAAGCCCACATCCCTCAACATGTCCACTGCACATCATCAGACCGTACCCTCTGTAACACAATGCAGGCAACATGCTGTGAGTATGCACAATGTATATGACCGCAGCAAAGCACAACACAGGACATGCATCCATGAGTGCGCACAAATCAATCCCACCAAGGGAATACACTGATTGTCACTGGCCTATCACCACAGTAGCGCTGCATATCAGCATGGAAATAATAGCCAATGAATGACACATCATGATGAAACTTGTGTCAATGCTGCTAGTAAAAATACATACGAATCACCCCACATCACCTATATGATTGCAAACACAACATTAGGCATCCACAGTACATGAGCACCAGCAAGGAAGTGTACACCCTGCCTCATCTGGATGACGCAACCCACACCTGTAGAACATGGAACAGCACACATTGTGGCAAATAAACACGTGTGCAGACATCCAGGGACATGTGCATGTGAACAACCAATATCTGCAGGCATGAGAGTGATAAGTACAGGTGTCATGGTAGGAATGACTCACATACCTAATTTTGCTCCTATGCAGGTGATGCTGGCTATCCCTTGAAGCCGTGGCTCCTCACCCCTGTTCGGAACCCACAGAACAGGCAGGAAGAAGACTACAATCAGGCCCATACCCGTACCCGGGTGGTGATCGAGCAGACCTTTGGCCTGTTGAAGTCACGGTTTGGCTGCCTCAGCATGTCGGGTGGGGCACTCCTATACGGGCATGAGAAGGTGGCCAAGATCATCATGGCATGTGCCATGTTGCACAACATGTGCAACTGACGGAATGTGCCTCTGCCCCCTGACATTGACCAACAACCACCAGAAGAGGATGAAGATGATGAAGAAGAAGGGGTTGCACATCAGCCAGGTGGCGATGCACATGAGGGACGTGCTGTGCGCCAGTCTGTGATAGGCCAACATTTATAAGACTCATGGATGCAGAGTGTGCCATGATGTGGGACTCTGGGCACTGGGTGTGGGGGTACATGGACATTGTGAACTGTAAACCAATAAAGCACACATACACAATAAGCAATTCCCAATCATGTGTTTTTTTGTACACAACGGGTGTATTAAACAGATGATATATACAAAGTGCTTTAACTCTCCACCTCACACACACCACCTCCCCCCTCCACCTACCACCACAACTCCCCCACACACCCCCTCCCCCCACAACTCCCCCATACCCCCTCCTCCTCTCCCCCTCCCCCACAACTCCCCCACACATGGTGTGCAATCATAGTCATGCAATATGAGTCAATATGAGTATGCGCATGCAGGCTGCCCCTGCTACTGGCAGCCTCTGTCGGCCTCCGGGGGCTGCATCTCAGAGTGTCGAGTGGTGTATGAAGACCTACGCAGGGGGCTCGTTTGGGTAGAGCTGATGGATGATGCTGTGTCCGCATGTTCCAATGTTGGGGCAGGACGCTGAGCCTCCAAGGCCTGGGCAATCCTGGGAAGGACCTGCGTCACCGCTGACAGCTCCTCGCAAATCCGCCTGGTATTTGACTCCATGGCCCCTGTCATACCCGCAGTGTTTACACGTGCGTCATGCCTTGTCTAGGCACCATCGGCAACATACTGCTTTATGAGCCCTGTGAGCTCCTGCTGCCGCCCCTCCATTTGGGCCATGTGCCACTCTCTGTCGCGGACGCCTGTTGAGATGTATGGGACATCTGCCGAGGGACCCAATGCAGGTGTGTCCTCTGGGGGATTCAGGCCTCTTGGATTGCCTCTCCTCCTGACTGGTCCAGTGGGGTGCTATTGAGGGTGCTCAGTGGGGTGTGCTGGTGGTTTGCTTGGGGCTCGGTGTGTGTACCACATCCATGGACAGGTTGTCGTCCTCAGGTAGAGATTCCTCAGCCTGGCACTGCCCTTCGTCTCCACTCTGGGGCTCTGTGGCATCTGCCTCCCTTATGGAGCTGTTTGCGGCTGACAGGGTCCCATCTTCCCCTGCCTCAGGATCAATGGATTCCACCTGTTTACCTTCTATTGGTTTTGCGGCAATTCTTTGCCACCCCTGTGCCTTGGCATCTTGTGTTGGTATAGGCTTTGGTAGCTGTTGTTGCTTGCAAGTGGCCTTTGATGTGGATGGCCTGGTGCCGTCATCCCTGGCTCTGGCCTTTTTGGATGGTGTCCTGGCCTGTGCCGCTGTATCCTCACCATCGCTGTCAGAATCTTTGCCTGTGGGGGACCGAGAGAGGCACATCATCAGTGATGGTTGTACATGCATCATACATACTCACCATCGCTGTCGGAATCTGTGCCTGTGGGGGACCGAGAGAGGCACATCATCAGTGATGGTTGTACATGCATCACACATACATTAGTATTAGTATTAGTGCAGTTGTACGCATGTGATGATTTGCTGTCTTGGAGTTTTGACATACAGGTTGCTTGCTATATGGGGGGTTATTCAGGCATACGTCAAGTTAGCACATATGTAAGATGGTGTATGCTGTGTGACATGCCTTTGTGTTGTGGACTGTGTGCAGTGTGACACATGCCGTTTAGCTGTTTGTAGGGTGTGTCTCAGGTATGGCATTGGCATGCTGCATGCAAGTTGATGTGACGGTGCTGGGGACAGAATCTAGACAGGGATGTGTCCATGTGTGTGTGATGGCCCATGCATTGGCTTATGTCACTGTCACATTTGTGGCCCATCATCATGCTTTGGATTCCCGTGGCTTGTGTGGACACTCAACTCCATCTGCCGATGATCGTACTCCACACGCCATGTCTCCAACTCCCTCAATGGCCTCCATGCCGATCGTACTGGCACTTGTTTCCTCCCATCTGGTGAGCTCGATGGGGGAGAAGGCCCCGCTGCCTGTTGCCAGACCCTGGCTCCGATTGGCCGATAGAATGTTCCACACACTGAGGCGTAGGTCATCCCACCTCTTTTTCACGTCTTTGATGGTGCGGTGGGTGGTGCCGACTGCACTGACCTTTCTGGCCACTTCCTCCCATATTTCTTTTTTGTTGATCTGAGCAGGTCACCTGAAGTCTGCTGCGAAGACCACATCACCATTCTGGGCCAGTGTGTCTGCCAACATATTCAATTCATCCTCCGAATAGCGCACCTTGTGCTGACAGGAGGCACCTTTCTTGATGGCCTTAGGCATTGTGCTGGAGATGTAAGTGGTGGTTTGTGGATCCAGGTCCTGTGTCTGGAGGATTGCAATTGATTGTGTTTTTCAAGATGGCCGCCATTGCATTTCCCATTCAGGTGTGGTGACGTTACTTCTGGTTCGGTATTGCCGTGCCCGGCATTGCCGGACCCATTATTGCCGGTGCCCATTATTGCCGGTGCCCATTATTTAGGGGTGCATGAAGGCGGAGGAGGTGTCAGCGCTTTGCATGATGCCGCTAACAGGGGTTTTAGGGTCGTTAACGGCATGCCGGTAAAGATGTTACCGGCATGCCGCTAAGCGTGTGCGCGCATTTTCATAATCGTCCGCTGTTAGAGGCATCAGTGCTACCCAGACGCAGTATTGCCTCCATGCCGGTAAGGTTTGGTTTTTACCGCAAATCTCGTAATGAGGACCAATGTCTTAAAAGCAATAGCTTCACTGATTGATTGCGCTAATCAGAATATCCGTGCAGTGTTCAGAATATTTCATGAATTAGTTGAATATCGACTGGGCAATAGACCTTATGAAAAGTAAAATGACATTAATTTTCTTCCAAGATTAACTTATGAACTATTAATGACAGTATAAATGATGAAAAATTACAAAACCGTTGAATCATGCAGAATTAATGAATTGTTTGATTTTCATAAGATGTTGGCTATCTGAAATGTTTTATTAATATGCATTGTACGTGTTTATTTCATTTAGAAATTCCCAAATTAGTGAAATAAAAAATCCATCTAATTGATATGACACCAGGTCTGCCTTTTCGCATCTAAGGTGATGGATTAGTTCCAGGGAAAGCTGCTCAACAGCAAAGGTAATGGCAAGGAACGGATGTGAGTGCATGGGCCAGCTACTGCAGGTGTGCACTTAGTGTGCCCGTGATAGCCAGAGAGAAAATAAATCATTTAGACAGAGAGGTATACCTGTTTTTTTTGCAAACCATGCTTAGTTTGATACCAGAAGTATTCATGGGTCTGAAAAGGGTTTACAAGAAAGAAAATAGACTGAAGGTTGCTAAAAATAATGCTTCATATTTTTAAGATGTCATTTTATAAATGTTCTACAAGTAATTTCACATTTTTATTAACTTTAATCAAGTTTCATTCATTTGTGTGTTGATTAGTAATACAAATTTAAAAGTGCTGCAAAACCGTTGAGATTGTTTAAATAGTTATCTTTGTTTAATAGAGTATTAAAGATGTATATGGAATGTGTTCTTCAGTGCTTAAAAGGTTTTTAGCGGATGTGTGTTGCACGAGAGCAGGTCCTGGAGCCGGAGCATGCATGCCGAGGTCTGTCACATGTGAATTGAAGCTTCAGGTTCCAGCAACCCATGTTCCCATGTTTGTCCCTCACTCCATTGTCAGGCTATGCACAATTAGTATCGCATTGCCAGTCTCCATGATGCCCAATTAGGAGGCGGTGCCAGATTCTATGATGTCTATTTAGCACAGCAGTACAAGACTACATTTCACCCAATTTTGGCATTAATGGTGCTTCCATTATGCCCACTTAGTACAGAAAGGTCAGGTAACTATGTGCCAAATTATCATAACCAATGGTGGATTCATATATATGCCAAGTTAGCATGGTAAGGCCACATTCCATTATTTCTAGTTGTCAGTAAAGCACAATATCATTTTGATCACCAGCACAGTAATCCCAGACTTCAGCATGCCCAGTTAGCAATGCACAGACATATTCTGTAGGTGGCTGAATGTGTGTGTGTGTGGTTCAGTGGGGTGTATATGTGTGGTTCTGGGTGAAGTGAGAGTGTGCAGTGCATGAGCACCTTGTGCACATGAGGTGATATGTGTTCAGTGAAGTGCTGGAATGGTGTGATGTGTGCCATACAGTTCAGTGGGTGAAGTGTGTGCAGTGCCTGGGGGTGGTGAGTGTGCAGTACTGTGTATGGTGTCTGTGCAATACTGAAGCAATGTGTGTGTTATTGTGTGCAAATGCAGTGCAGCGGTGGTGTGTGTGCATGCAGGTTAGTGCTGAGGCAGTGATAGAGTACTTTGTGTGTAGTGCTGGGGAGGTGTGTGTGTGTGCATTGTTGGAGTGTGTGTTAGTTCCTGGCCGAAACTCAGAACGGTGATGCCGGCAGCATGGTAGCCCACATTCAGTGCTGGTCAGCCATAGGACGATCCTAGGAAATCTCCAAAGGCTCTTTGTTGCAGGGTACCGAGCAGACGTCAGGAATGGATGTTCCCTCCACTCCAGGGGTCGGAGCTCCTTCACAGGACTCCTAAAGATCTTCAGCAAGAAAGGGCTCCTCCACGACAGCAGCATAAGTTGGTAGCCATCCTTCCTTCAGACGGGTCTCCAGTTTCTTGGCAGGTCTCACAGCTGGATAGGATTCTTGGCTCCTTCAGGTTTCTCCAGGATCTCTGGAGAATGGGTGAAGGTGTCCTCTTTTTATCCTAAAGGTTAGGTAAGAGCTGCCGCCCTCACTAGCCAATGACAAGTCTAGCCCACACACACACACCCCAGCAGTGGTCCAATCAGGACCAATGGCCGTAACATTCATGCATACCACTCAGACACACTGAAAGCAGTTTGTGGATTGGGACCAGACAGTTCCAGACCACTTCCTGCCAGCAAACACACACAGCCCTCTAGTAGCCTGCCAAAAGCTGCTTCTTTCCCGGGCACTGGAAGTCCTTGTAAGGATTTTCCTGGCCTGTGAGGCCAGGAAAAAGGCTAAAGAACAACATGGAAAAAGGACAAGCGAAAAATCTCATGGCACGGCCATATTTGACTAGTAGCCACAGTTAGTAGCCAAACACAGTAAATGCGGTAAGGATAGAACAAAAAGTCCACAAAAGTGGGAAAAAGTCACTGCTGCCACCAGCTTTCCCTTTTGGCACACCTAGAGTAACCAAAATCCTCTGAGTGGTAGTCTAGGGCAAAACAAAAATGTACCCCATTGTACTGCAGTCTAATCTGCATTGTACAATGAAAACAAGTTACTACAAGTGATACAAAAGTAACCAAAAGTAGTAACACATTAACATAACTAAGGGAAACAATTTTTCCTAGTACTGACAGCCTGAAGGACATGTCATTCTCCCCATAACATATGAGCAAATGCCAGTGTGGTGAAGCTTAAGGCTTCACTGTACTGCAAAAAGAGCAGGTCAGAATAAAAAATCAAAGCAAACAGTTTGGAGGTTCCATAAACTGGAAGGAAAGGTGCAGTCAAGAGAAATCTTTCCTAACACATGACCCCCCCCCCCCCTCCAGACTAAGGGACAGGGGGAACTAATTCACCCCTGGATGGGTCCTCTGTTCCAGTTGGTTATCCCTATTGGACAGCCCATCAAAAGTGCTACATTTGGGATCTGGCCTATGCCCAATAGTGAAGTTCAAGGCCTGCAGACTCATGAACCACCTGAGACACTTGGGCCATTACTTGGATTATCTCCCATAACATCTATCAACCACTTCAAAGGCTTAGGGTGAACATACACAGTGAAGTGAGTCCCATGGTGGTAGGACATCAACTTCCTAAGGCACCATGGGATGGAAAAGCAACTCTTCTCCACTTGGGGCCAACTGTGGTCTCCACTTCTAAACTGGCAGCTTCTTAGACATATAGGATGTTCCTCACCTCTGCCATTAAGCTGTGAACGTTTCCCAACTATCCCAGTGTCATAGGTATCTGTCTGCACTAAGAACGGTCTCTTCCATTCAGGTTCCCTTAACACAGAGGTCTGTCCTAAGGATTATTTCAGGCCAGTGGAGGCCTTCCCACACTCAAAGGTCCATAAGAAATCTTTAGGTCCCCTATGAGTAGTGAGGACAGTCAGAGGGATAACTATATTGCTATAGGCTGCCATGTTGCTCCTGTGCTTGCTTCTGTCATGATCCCTGCTTCCAAGGGGTCAGGACTTGCCCCACGACCTTGGAAGCAGGCCCATAACTCTGATCCCAGGAACCAGCCAGTCCCGATTGGGACCTTTTGGACCTTGTCCTGGCGTCAGTGGCGCCAGGCTCATGATGGTGACCGGTCCCGGCACTGGAAGCGCCGGGCTCATATCTCATATTAGGTAAGAGTGCTTGGTGGACCTACCTGTAGCGGACCATGCTGCTTACTTACCAGCTAACTGGTCTCCTGATCCTTCTCTGCCTGGGACTACTTTTCTGTCTGGGTGGAGCAGGAGCCACTCCCTGGAAGCAGAACACAGGAACTCTTCTAGAAATCTGGAACTCTTTTCTTACCTGGGTGGGGCCGTGGAAGAAGACGCCTAAGCACTACAGAAGGCTATTTAAATCACACCCGATTGGTTTCACATGCTTCGCGTTATTCTGCATCTGCAGCAGGACGCTCACCGTGTCAGCTCCAGGAAACCTCCAGCTCCAGATCCTGTGAATACGAAATAACCTGCTGGGATCCAACCTTCAGTCTTCTTCAGTCTTCTGCAGCTCCTGCAAGACAAGGGCACAGGTTAGGCTAAAGCAAAGGCAGCGAATCTACTTACCTAATCCAACGGCAGCATCCGAAGCGCCTTTTTCTGCCTTTCTCTTCCGGCATCCGACATCGGCAAAGAGAAAGAACATCGGTCAGTAATATTTAACTACAGAGCCTGCTTACCTGTGTTACGCCCATACCAACTCAGCTCGCGCTGTATTCCGGCACCTGCAAGGCAAGATACTTCGGTTAGTAACGCTTAGTTACAAGACTGCTCACCTGTGTTACGTTTGCTTCCAATCTGTTCGCGCGGCTCCTCGGCACCTGCAAAGACAAAAGAGGCATTACGGTGCATTCTACAGCGCTAGAACAGTCTTTCTACTTACGTGCCATTAGACAGATAGGGCCTCATTACAACCTTGGTGCTAAGTGCACCAACTTTACCACCATGGTGTAAACTCTGTTTACACCATGGTGGATGGCGGATTTACCGCCCCATTCCAAGGTGAGTGGGGCGGTAAATCCCCATTTCCCATTTTCCCTTCCCCATTCCCATTTTTGCCCCATAGGGCATAATGGGAGTGGGGAAGGCGCTAATTACGCCACCGTAAATTACGGCGGCGTAATTAACTCCATGGCAGGTTAGCGCCATGGATTTTAACGCCTGCTAAAAGCAGGCGTTAAAATCAGAATCAGGCGTTAAGGGTTAACGGTGGCGTTAACCCTTAACGCCTGAGTTGTAATGAGGCCCAAAATCTTCATCGCCACAGCATCTGAAAAGGGAAAAGACATAGGGCCTCATTACGACCCAGGCGGTAAGTTACCGCCTGGGCCGTGACTTTACCACCATGGTGTAAACTACGTTTACACCATGGTGGTTGGCGGACTTACCGCCCCATTCCGACCTTGGCGGGGCGGTAAGTCCCCAACCCCCATTTACCCTTCCCCATTCCCATTTTTGCCCCATAGGGCATAATGGGAGTGGGGAAGGCGTTAATTACGCCACCGTAAATTACGGTGGCGTAATTAACTCCATGGTCCCTTAGCGCCATGGATTTTAACACCCGCTGAAATCGGGTGTTAAAACCTCCATGGCGCTAGGGGAACTCGGAATTGGCGGTAAGGGGTCGGCGCAGCTAACGCTGGCGTTAACCCCTTACCGCCAGGGTCGTAATGAGGCCCATAGACTTTAAAGACTTAAGACTTTTGAAAGAGAAGAGAACAATCTAAAAGGAACTTTATTACTTACAAGGCACGCTCGTGCATTAACGGCGTCTTCGCTCTCAGCAAATCCTCTGCTATCAAGAGGCAGAGCTCGCATCCAGTGAAGCAACTGGACCCAGCGCCCCTGCACAAGACGCAGGATGGAGAGCCCGGCAATTACCTATATAAGGTAAGCGCAATATCAACCCAGTTCCACGGGGAAAGAAAGGGCGAGAGGGGCAAGGAACTTTCCAAACCTTCCAAACACTAATACCTTGGTTTACCCTTGCAGACATCTCACTCTTCATCTTAAACTGTCGGTGGGAAGGGGGCCCAGTCCGGGAGCAAAACGAACCCTGCGCCTAACACTGAAGACAGTATCCTCGCCAGATCAAGACCTGCGCCTCCGGGGGAACCAGGTGAGCGTTACAGAACGCGAAGCCTTACCACATAATTCCCGCCCAGGCGCAATGGAAACCTCAGACACAGACCAGTTGGCCCAATTACTCGGGGAGTTGAGGGCGGAAGTACACGCTGCACGTCAGGAAACAAATGCCCTAAGGAGGGAGTTAGTGGTCTCCAAAGAGCGAACAGACGATTTGGCTAGACAATTGCTGCAAGCCCAAGCTGGACAAACTCCTCTACCAACCACAAGTGGGGGCCACGCTCCTCCAGCTTCCTCGAATCCGGTGCAAATCAATCTACCAGGAAATATACCTTTGGCTCCGCCCGAACGCTTTTCAGGTGATCCGAAAAGGTTTGCTGTGTTCTTCAATCAATGTCGCTTGCACTTTTTGTGCAGACCCGCCGCTTTTCCAACGGACCAGGCTAAAGTGGCCTTCGTGCTCTCTTATCTCAGTGGCAGTGCTGCAGATTGGTCTGTTCCTTTAGTGTCTCAAGATGTCCCCATTCTCCATAACTTCCAGGATTTCCAAGCCAGTATGGAGAAACTGTTCGCAAGGCACTATCAGGGACAGGCCTTGGACAATGAACTTCTTTCACTACGACAGGGCAATCAAGATCATCTGACTTATATTGCATCATTTAACAGACTAGTGGTGGAAACCGGATGGCCGGAGGATAAGAGGATCACACTGTTTTACAGAGGTCTGCGTGGGGAATTAAAAGACGTTCTGGCTCAAGTGGTAAATCCTCCACAAGACTGTTCCGAATATATCGATCTGGTAGTGCAATTGGATCATCGTCTACAGAATCGGAAAGCCGATCGATCCAGATTTGAAACCCGACTTTTTTCAAGGCCACAAAGTTCTACGAAAGGAACTGATTCTGTGGAACCCATGCAAATAGGGGGTGTAAAAGGACCTTTAACCCAAAAGGAGAGAGAAAGGAGGAGACAACTGCAATTATGCCTCTATTGCGGAAACTCAGGGCACTTTCTTCGAGATTGTCCAGTGAAGCCCAAGAAGAAGATAGTAGGGGCGTCTGATAAAGGTACCGAGAATTCTGAGCCGGGAAACGACCTCGCCCGGCAAGTGTAGAGGTCCGCTTGCCGAGCGTTAAAACCAGTTCTTTGACCTCGCATTTCATCATGCCCATGGTCCTTGTGAGTCCTGAACAACCTAATCGTATGCATGCCATTAAAGCATACATTGATAGTGGCGCAATCGGGAATTACTTGGACTGTGAACTGGCCGCCAGGATGAATCTATCTCTTTGTCCAAAGACGGTGAAAGACGTCATTACCACCGTGGATGGGACGGAAATAGCTTCCGGACCCGTAACTCACACCACCATGGAAGTAACGTTAGTAAGCCAAGATGGGCATCAAGAGAAGATCGTGTTTGATGTGATCAAGGCCCCGCAGTTTCAAGTCATCTTGGGAGTTCCTTGGTTGGAGAAACACAATCCTCAAATTGAATGGCGAGCAAAGACAATCCGGTTTCCAGAATGCGCTTCTACCTGCTACCCTCAGCCCTCCACCAAACTAGCTGCAACTGTTTCTGAGAGTCCACAACTGCCTCCTGAATACCAGGAATTCCAAGATGTCTTTCGGAAAGACCAAGCTAATTCTTTGCCTCCCCACAGATCATACGACTGTCAGATAGACCTGATTCCCGGATCCACTCCACCGTGTAGTCGGATTTATGCCCTTACTGAACCTATAAATCTCCACCTAAGGCAATATTTGGACCAGTACCTGGCTAATGGATTCATCCGTCCTTCGAAGTCCCCGGCCTCCTCAGCTCTGTTCTTCGTACCAAAAAAGGAGGGAGACTTAAGAACGTGTATAGACTACCGTGCCCTGAATCAGATTACAATTGAGAACAGGTATCCATTGCCATTGATCCCAGAACTACTTGACCAAGTCAAAAACGCCTGCATATATACTAAGTTGGACCTCAGAGGAGCCTACCATTTGGTGCGAATAAAGGAGGGCGATGAATGGAAGACAGCCTTTCGTACCAAGTATGGACTGTTCGAGTATCAAGTGATGCCTTTCGGGTTGTGTAACGCACCGGCCGCATTCCAGTTCTTTATGAATGACGTGCTCCGTGAACTCATTGATGTGTGTGTAGTTGTATATATTGACGACATTCTGGTTTATTCGTCCTCTGAGGCAGAATACCAAAAACACGTCACCGCAGTACTGGAGAGGCTCCGCAAACACAAACTTTTTGCAAAATTAGAGAAGTGTGTCTTTCATGTCACTGAGGTCGAATTTTTGGGATTTATTTTGTCACCTAACGGAGTTCACATGGACTCGAGGAAAGTAGACGCAATCATCAAGTGGCCCTCACCAACATCTGTAAAAGGGGTTCAAAGTATGTTGGGCTTCGCCAACTTCTATCGCAGGTTTATTCCAGATTTCTCTCGGGTAGTCCAACCCATTACAGCTCTCCTCAGAAAAAACAAACGTTTTGAATGGTCTACCGAGGCAGAACAAGCCTTTCAGGAGCTAAAGACTAAATTTACCTCCGCCCCGATTTTAAAACATCCCCGCCCGGAACTACCTTACATCGTCGAGACCGATGCCTCCAGCCTTGCTATGGGAGCAGTGCTTTCACAAAGAGATCCAGAAACCAACCAGTTGCACCCCGTGGCGTTTTGGTCTCGCAAATTATCAGCCCCAGAAATCAATTACACCATTACCGATAAGGAACTGTTGGCTATTAAGTCCGCCTTTAAGGCCTGGCGGCATTATCTCCTAGGAGCCCGACACACAGTCACTGTCATTACTGACCATCGTAATCTACAGTATCTTAAATCAGCCAAAGCTCAATCCTCCAGACAACTTCGCTGGGCATTATTTTTTGCCGAATTTGATTTTATAATCACCTACCGACCAGGCAATAAGAATGGTAAAGCGGATGCCCTCTCTCGAATTGGAGTAGATGAACACATGGTTAACCCTGAGCTCGTACCTATTATTCCTGAACAAAGAATCCTGGGTCTGATCGGCATGCAATCCATTGAAGAAATTGAAGCCCAGGTTAAACAACTTGTAACTCCAACAGACATACAAAAATGGCAGCTTCAGGGGGAAGACTTCACAGTAAAGAACGACTTATTATACTTCAAGGAACGACTTTATCTACCCTGTACCAGCTTACAAAATCAAGTCATCTCTTGTTATCACGACTCCTTAATGGAAGGACACCCCGGTATGGCCAAGACCTCGGAAAAGGTCAAGCGTCACTTTTGGTGGCCATCTTGGAGAAAAGACATCAGAAACTTTGTCATGTCCTGTGGAGTGTGCGCCCAGAACAAGAGTCCTAAGGAAAAACCAGCAGGCCTCTTACAACCAATTGAAATCCCACCTCATCCCTGGCATACCCTTTCCATGGACTTTATCACCGACTTACCTCCCTGTTCCGGATACAATACAATCCTGGTAATCGTAGACTTATTTTCAAAAATGGCACATTTCATCCCACTAAAGGGGTTACCGTCAGCAGCAATCCTGGCTCGAGAATTTCTTGAAAACATCGTTCGGTTGCATGGCTTTCCTTCAGTTTTAATCTCAGACAGAGGAAGTCAATTCATCTCCCACTTCTGGCGGAGTTGCTGTCGGTTGGCTCAAATTGATGTGAGGCTTTCCACCAGTCACCACCCACAAACCGATGGTCAGACCGAAAGGACCAATCAGACTTTGGAACAGTACCTACGCTGCATGCTGCAACAGACAGGAGGAACTTGGAAGGACATCCTTTGGATAGCCGAGTACGCTTACAATAACTCAGTCCACTCTGGAACCGGAAAGACCCCGTTTTTTCTTTTGTATGGTAATCATCCTCGAACCTCTAACCTGGATCCACCTCAGGATCTTGGAACACCAGCAGTTGACCACCTACATTCAACCATCACCCAAGCCTTCAAGGAAGCTACTACCCACCTTCAAAGGGCCAAGGAACAATACAAGAAAGGAGCAGATCAACATCGAAAGGAAGCCCCTCAATACCAAATAGGAGATCAAGTCTGGTTATCCACCAAATATTTACCCCTAAAGGGACCACGCACCTTTAACCCAAGATACCTGGGACCCTACTCTGTCACTGCCATAATAAATCCAGTAGCGGTCAAGTTGGATTTACCCCCTCGCATGAAAATGCACCCAGTCTTCCATGTTTCACTACTAAAACCTGTTCAACCAGAAACCCGATTGACTAAATCTCCTGAACCTATCCTAGTCGACGGAGAACTTGAGTTTGAAATCAAAAATATCCTGGATTCCAAGATCTCCAAATCAAAACTACACTACCTGATTGACTGGAAAGGCTACGGCCCCCAAGAAAGATCTTGGGAACCTGCAGAACATGTACATGCACCCCGACTAATCAAGAAATTTCATCGGACATTTCCTAACAAACCAAGACCTCCGGAGAAGTCAACCTTGGGAGGGGCCTTGAGGGGGGGTGCTGTCATGATCCCTGCTTCCAAGGGGTCAGGACTTGCCCCACGACCTTGGAAGCAGGCCCATAACTCTGATCCCAGGAACCAGCCAGTCCCGATTGGGACCTTTTGGACCTTGTCCTGGCGTCAGTGGTGCCAGGCTCATGATGGTGACCGGTCCCGGCACTGGAAGCGCCGGGCTCATATCTCATATTAGGTAAGAGTGCTTGGTGGACCTACCTGTAGCAGACCATGCTGCTTACTTACCAGCTAACTGGTCTCCTGATCCTTCTCTGCCTGGGACTACTTTTCTGTCTGGGTGGAGCAGGAGCCACTCCCTGGAAGCAGAACACAGGAACTCTTCTAGAAATCTGGAACTCTTTTCTTACCTGGGTGGGGCCGTGGAAGAAGACGCCTAAGCACTACAGAAGGCTATTTAAATCACACCCGATTGGTTTCACGTGCTTCGCGTTATTCTGCATCTGCAGCAGGACGCTCACCGTGTCAGCTCCAGGAAACCTCCAGCTCCAGATCCTGTGAATACGAAATAACCTGCTGGGATCCAACCTTCAGTCTTCTTCAGTCTTCTGCAGCTCCTGCAAGACAAGGGCACAGGTTAGGCTAAAGCAAAGGCAGCGAATCTACTTACCTAATCCAACGGCAGCATCCGAAGCGCCTTTTTCTGCCTTTCTCTTCCGGCATCGGACATCGGCAAAGAGAAAGAACATCGGTCAGTAATATTTAACTACAGAGCCTGCTTACCTGTGTTACGCCCATACCAACTCAGCTTGCGCTGCATTCCGGCACCTGCAAGGCAAGATACTTCGGTTAGTAACGCTTAGTTACAAGACTGCTCACCTGTGTTACGTTTGCTTCCAATCTGTTCGCGCGGCTCCTCAGCACCTGCAAAGACAAAAGAGACATTACGGTGCATTCTACAGCGCTAGAACAGTCTTTCTACTTACGTGCCATTAGAAGGATAATCTTCATCGCCACAGCATCTGAAAAGGGAAAAGACATAGACTTTAAAGACTTAAGACTTTTGAAAGAGAAGAGAACAATCTAAAAGGAACTTTATTACTTACAAGGCACGCTCGTGCATTAACGGCGTCTTCGCTCTCAGCAAATCCTCTGCTATCAAGAAGCAGAGCTTGCATCCAGTGAAGCAACTGGACCCAGCGCCCCTGCACAAGACGCAGGATGGAGAGCCCGGCAATTACCTATATAAGGTAAGCGCAATATCAACCCAGTTCCACGGGGAAAGAAAGGGCGAGAGGGGCAAGGAACTTTCCAAACCTTCCAAACACTAATACCTTGGTTTACCCTTGCAGACATCTCACTCTTCAGCTTAAACTGTCGGTGGGAAGGGGGCCCAGTCCGGGAGCAAAACGAACCCTGCGCCTAACACTGAAGACAGTATCCTCGCCAGATCAAGACCTGCGCCTCCGGGGGAACCAGGTGAGCGTTACAGCTTCCCAGTGAGGCGCAGGAAAGTCCTCACTCGAGATTGTGTAGTGGAGGTTGCCCAGTTCTGTTGATGAAGTACTTCACTGACAAGAGGTTGCATCTTGTCCCCACATACACCAACTTGAGGCTTGAGGAAGGCCAATGTCTCCTGTTCAGTTTGACATTTGGTTGTCTCCCTGAACAAGTTGGCCTGAAAAAGGTCCTGACACCCATTTCCTTCCAAGTGGGGGTTGAATCTGCCATGTCATCCAGACATGTATTGCTGAAATCCATATTCCCATTCAGAACAGGAGCTAAACTCATTTGACAGGTGTCAGTTGCAGCCACCAATCCAGAAGTCCATACACTGAAGTAAGGCTCTGAAAAGGCCGAAACTGCTGTCTCCTCCTCAGCATAGACTGAAAGGGATATGCTGCCATACCCTGCAGAGAGATCATAACAGCAACTGTACTTTTCAGTACAGAGCTGATCCACTAAGCTGTTATCTCTTAGTGAAGAGTGTCTCTCTGTTTGGGGACAGAATACAGAGCTCTATTGTCCATACAGAATCACAAACTGGCTTTACCTGTATTTCCGCCCAGATCCTCAGAACTGGACTCTAGACAGCTAGATTACTCAAACACTCCTTGTTGCAACACAGGATGGATCTCACACCAACTGTCAGAACTTTTGGTTGGTTCTGAACCACCACAACACTCAAACTTGGTGGGTTCACCAGCTCCCAGAATACAGTCTGGTTTACACTGACCTGCTATAAAGGGTTGCAGTGATAACAAGGGGGGAGGTTGCCTCAGCAAAATCTCCAGCTCACCTTGCTGATGTGGGGTCAGGTGAGGGGACACTAGGTCATCCTCACTGAAGCCATAAGAAGGGCTGCTTAGGCATAGGGAAGGGAGACGCCCAGATCTCTCTAGCTCCCTCTCTCTAGCCATAAGCAGGGCTCCTATTCTATCTCCCAAGATAAAATCCTTCATACTATCCATAGGAAACCTTATGGCAACCTGGACAGGTCCACCAAGGCCTTCTAAAACGTTTCTCTTGCCAAGTTCTGAAAAATGGCAAAGCCCAGACCACGCACAGCTGTTCAGGGATTTAAATAATGTTGACAGGGAAAGGTCCCACCTCCTTCTCTGGGGCTCACCGAGGGCCTCAAACAAACTCATGAGATATCTGACAGATCTCTCTTTCAGTCCACCTTCCTGTGGATGGCAGCTAAGTGACACTTGACAGGCCACTTCACTTTTTCTCCAATGGGTCTGACCACTACTGAGCACAGCAGAAGAGCTACCTCTGGGCCTGTCATTCAGTATGGCATTAATGACTGACTTAGCAGTCATTTTCCGTGGGTTGGCATTAAGGCATATGGTGTTGGGCGCAGCAACCACCATTTCCAACTTACTGCCTGAGGTCTCCAGGATCAAAGGGCTAAACAAAGCAGGCCTTGCCTTTGGTGCAAATGAGTACACTCCTAAAAGTGGAGTATATGAATACATGTCTCTTTCCTGTCAACCTGGTGACAGGGAGGTTAACTCCTGCAGTGGGTCTCTTCTGGGACACTCATCATGGGTCAGCAAGAAAGTGTGTTGGACTTATCTAGTGGTATCTTGATACTAGGATAAACCACTAGGGGAATGTCACACCCCAACTGTAAGAGGAAGGGTCTCACCTCCTGAGAAACCTCCAACCTCTAATGGTTTTCTCTGGATGGCTCTGTGGGCTTGCATTCCAGTAACCTACCTTCCTGTTGTTTCCTTTGCTTCACTGGCAGGGAATCCTCCCACTGGAAGCAGACCTTTCTCCATAGGCCGATAAAAATTGTGTATTTCTGTGTTGTCCCATACTAACCTCTCTTCCTAGGGATCTCCTCTACCAGCATGCTAGGTAGTTCGGGAGCCCTATAGGACTCAAGATGTTCTAGTAGTATTTCTTCCAAACCATGTATTAAAATCCTGTATTGACTATTACTTTGTATCAGAAAATTTGAGACAGAAGGCGGATCGATTTGAGATGTTGCAACAGAAGTCCAGCGATCATGACCTATTGGCAATCTCGATATCTTTGCTGGAACCAGTGAAGTGTCTAGAGAGAATGGGGGAAGTAGACTTGGAATGGGGTAAGAACCAATTAAGGTTGAGATACAAAGATTTGACTCAAGTAACTAGTCAATACAAATCTCTTATCCAAGAAAACCCTAATAGAGTGGATTACTTGAGGATCCTAAAGGAATTCTCTCAGAAGGGGAGTATTAAGGAAAAAGGTGAATGGATTCAGTAACATGTATATGACCATGAACTGGTGAAGGCTAGACGACAGATGTGAGCCTCTATTTGAAACATCCAGAGAGATGGAGAAATGCTAAAGAAGGAAAGAATGCAGAAAGCCAGACAAAAATATTAGAATTGGCTGATTGCTTCTAGAATAGGGAGAGACAGAGCGACGCAGAGTGCATGCTAAAATGGTATGTGCCAAGAATTCTCAAAATCTCTGGAAAGTGATAAATAACGGAGGAACTTTTAGAGCAGCCAATTCCATAAGTATGGTACCGAAAAAAGCCTGGGTCTCCCACTATCTCTCTCTATTTTCTGATCCAGGATGGGTAGTGAGCAAGAGAGGCGGCTCCTCATCTCTGAGCTGGAACTTCCTATTTGACAAGGGGAATGGCCAGATGTTAATTGGTAAGATGAGCTCATCTAGAGCTGCAGGGCGAGATGGCCTATTCAATCAAGAACTGAAGAAAAATAAGGAACAATGGGGAAAGCTGCTTGTGGTCCTGTTTGCACAGATTATGCATAATAAGGAGATACCATGATATGATATGATATGGCATTTATAACGTGCCTATACATAAGTGTTTCAAGACGTGAAACACTTGTGTATAGGCAAATGTTTGCCTCTCTCCATCGTCTTGGAGAGAGGCAAACATTGTCCCAATCTTTAAGAAAGGAGATAGGGCAGATCCCAAAAACTACCACCCTATTGCTCTCCTAGATTCAGTGGGGACATTGTTTATGACTGTACTACAGAGAGACCTAAAGGCATGGGTGGCTAGGAGTGGAATCCTATACCCAAGACAAACAGGATTTGTCAAGGGTTTAGGGACAACCCTCAATCTCTTTAACCTTAATATTCTTAATTCTTACAATTGGAAACTCTGAATAACTGACAAATCCCAGTAGGGAATTTGACCAGGAGATTGGTTGTGAGAGACAACAAAGTTTTATGTAAAATTCAGCATCCAGAGATCTGCTGCTCGAGAGCACTTTGGCAAACAATACAGATACAATGCATTTTAAAAGGTTACAGCCTCATAGATGATGTTTTCCATACAGTCTACAGGATACATTTTGATTGGTGAGAGAATGGGTCCTAGTATATCAAATACCAAATACATTTACATATGGAGACGACACTACTCTCAAATATGGTCTCCTAAACACACGTTCCATGGTGATGCATGAAATAGAGATCTCTGACAGAATCGTGGACAATGATTTTGATCTCTTTGTTCTAACTGAGAATTGGCTCCATGAGGCTGCATTGCATGCTATAGCTCTTGCTACACCTGTAGGTTATAAATGCCTACATACCGACCGTAAGTCTGTTCGGGGAGGAGGGGTTGCAATTATTTTTAAATCTACCCTTGATTTTTATATTTCTACTTCTCCTCAACTAGACTCATGTGAAGCAATCGTAGAGGAGGTCCCACACATGGCCTGCACCCCTTACTCTCATTTCGAGGTACCAGGAGCGTACTCACCAAAGTATGTGATGTATGAAGAGCAAATTAACCTACAAAGAGCTGCACTGGGACTCTGCCCAGTATACATCAGAAGATCCATACCGGTTGAAGCACCCATAACCAGACACCCCTGGACAGCACGATACCCTATCAGACAGCCATACCAGCCGCTGATACGAAATGAGGAGTACCTACACACGGTCCACAAAGAGACTCCAAACGCCTTAATGGAATGCCAGTGGAAATGATACGAGGATCTGAACAGACCCGTGAATGAACAAAAGCAGCTATCGAAGATAACACGCCAGTTCGAGTAACTACAAAAATGAATGGAATAGACACAGAGAGGAGACAATGTTACAACGTGAGGAACAGTGCTACGAGACAAGATGGAAGCAACCATCCTGTTAAACGTGTGTAAATAGGCTTGAAACACAAGATGCTAAGAAATCGATACTGCTTGCAATGCTTAGTAGAAGATAGAGCGGCAATCGCCAACCACATATCTACCTCAATAAGGCACATTGTACAAGTGCTATTCCATTTTGTAAAAGCAGAAATGTACCCAGGCGGCCAGAGGCCTGACAGGCCAAGTTTTGAAACCCAGCCAAAGGCAAGAGAAGGAGCAGAATCGAAACTCAACAAAGAGCGGCTCATGACTAGAAAATCGAGGTCAACCAGAGAAGGGGAGGAGAGCGTCAGCTCACAAGACTCCAACTTCAGAGCATACCAGCCTGCCTCATGAAGGTCAAGATAAGGGGGGCCCATGCAGGTGGCTAGGCTGACACAGAAAGCTGGAAACTGAAGCAGATTCATGGTGAACTAACACGTGACCAGCGAAGACGTACCATCGCCTGATGTCATCCAGGATCCGAGGATGGCATCATTTTTCCCGATAAGAGGCTACAGTTTCGAGTCCATCCTTAGCCAACTAATTGACACGTCGCCCTAAAACACTGATTGATGGAGGGGGGCAGGGTGAAACTTGGGACACCAGGAACAGGGGTGTCCATTCTGCATGCTGCTAATTAAAAGTGGAAATTTATGTCTAGGGGTGTAACCTGCGCAATCACAATGGACCAAGTTATCTGGAGTCCTATAGATACTGTAACCAATAGGACGTCGTAGATGTAGTGGCGTCTATCACGCGTGATGAAGAGGGATGGGCGTAGATGCCCACCTGATAAGAGTTATCCTATCCGCATGCCCTATTATCATATACAGATATAACACCTATACTTAAGTTACCTTTCCTAACCAATTATATTGCATGATGATTTTTTATAGAATTAGACGTCAGTGATGACGATTTCTGCCTATAAGAATTGCTGTTCGACTGAGGTTTGTGGAAGTTGGAGCGAGACAGGTGATCACAATGCTGCTGATTTCCATTTGTTTCTCTGTTTGATGTAATTGTCATTAAACATACTTCCCTTTGCCAATTTACTGAGTCCTCATTATTGAGTCGTGTTGGAGTAAGGGAATCCTGCACCCCCTGTCCTCACATGGTGCAGCTATCTTGTCTTACAAGTTCTGGAGGGTGAGCGCTGACCTATGGGCCAGTCAGCGATTTTCTCTTCCCCAGAACACTTGGTAGCAGAGGACGGTTCCGGCCATTAATTATTGATCATAAATACTAAGACACCTTTAGACCGACGGCACGAAGTAACTATAGGCCTTCGGTAAGATCACAAGTCCTTTCGCCATTCCGGCCGAGTAGACTGAGAAGCTCCCCGTGGACAATGATAGAGTCAGATTTTGAAAATCTGCACTGGGTCTGAAGGAACCTGCCTTTCCAAGCATAACCCTTCTCATTCCCAAGGGCAGCGGATCAGACGAAAACCTTAAAAGCGGGAAGCGGAAGGGGCGGTGATCCCGAAGTTCCAGAGAGGAAAAGATGCGATTGGTGAGTGAAACAACAAACTCGTTACTTTGGCAAATGTCTTGTAAGCATTAGAGTAAGTAAGGGAAAGGTAACGGAGGGTGGCGGAGAACAAATAAAGTAGTTAGAAGTAGAGAAGACTGTATATATATAGGGGGTAATAACTCGAGCATAAGAAATAAAGAGTGGATACCAGGGGGACACCTGAGATAAAACGTAAGGATACCGGGGGGACACCCAAGATAAAATGTAAGGATACCGGGGGGACACCCGAGATAAAACGTAGGGATACCGGGGGGACACCAGAGATAAAACTTAAGGATACCAGGGGTGCACCTGAGACAAAACGTAAGGATTACCAGGGGGGCACCTGAGATAAAAACATAAGGATTCGCCTTATTCCTGTGCTTTAAAGAGTGGTCACAAGAAATGTGAACTCATAGCCCACAGTGGGGGGACAATTTAGGCTACGGTGACGATTAAAGGCGGCATCAAAGGGGTTTGTTTACATCCCATGACGGGGTAGTGATTAGAAGGCAGGTATACGTGTGTCCAGCTGGTGTTCCTCTAGTCTGTCAAGGGTCTGTCATACGTGTCTTGGTGTCTTGTTGTATGTCAAATGTAAAATAATTGTATTAATGATTGGTTGAAATGCATTTTGGCTTTACGCGATTCTGTAACTACGAGGGAATCGCCATTGAATTGATGGGTTTTGAGTAAATTGTTGGTATACATTTTGGCGGGAAAGATTGGATTGGAGCTTTCGTATCTGGTGCTCGCTCATACCATTGGAGGGTTAAAGAACTGTGTAAATACTGTTAGTGACAAAATTGAAAATGGAGGAAGTTACCCCGCTTGCGCATTTGTGCATGCAACTGCCCAAGCATGCACCCAAACTTATGAAATACAGCACGGAGTGGGTTAAGGATACCACCAATAAGATGTTTATGCCGTGGCCCCAAAACGGGTCACTCTCTAAGGCTGTTTTACAGCATATGACTACCTTCCTATACGCCACATATTCGGGCAAGAAGTTAGAGAAACGTCTTGCTGTTCTAAAATTGTGGAAAATGTTTGAAGAAACGAAGGTGGAAGAACCACCCACAGACTGGATACTAAATGTATGTATGGAGGGGGGTGAGACGCCTACCGCGCCACCAGCCCCGCCTGAGCCACTCATTGAAGGAAGCAAGTCAGAGGGTCTTTACCCACTAAGAGAACTTAAAGCAGCCACGGGGTATAGCAACCCTGCATATGAGTCACCTATGTACAGTAGTGACGATAATAAGGGAAAGGACCAGGAAAACAATATCACCTCTGCAGTCCCAAGGGACAAAGAGAGATGCAAAGATGAAGATAAGGAGAGAGAGGGAAATAAACATAAAGGAAATGAAGGTAGAGGTGACGAGATAGCATTCTTGAAAGACAAATGGATGGGAGGTCAAATATTACTGAAGTTGGATGGAAAAGGAAGTGATGATTTGAGGCCAACGGAGAGGTCTGATGAGACGCAAAGGAGAGAGAGAGAGAAAGGGATGGAAGAAAGAGATGAAAGGACTAGAAAGAAGGATATGCTAAGGCGAGAACAACAATATCGCAAAGAGCAAGGAGTACCGCTCAGTCGCACACAGTACACAGCCTATAAAAAGTACAGGCAGAACATGTTAAGGTTAGAGGAAGAAAGGAGAGTGCACGAAAGGGAAGTAAAAAAGCGGGAAGTTGAGGAAAGTAGAAGGGCAAAGGAAAGTAGAAATGAACGGATGAGGGAAGTAGATAAGGCTAGAGAAGAAGCAAAGAAGGGAAAGGAAATAGACTAGGAAGTAGAACGTAAGCGCAGACAGAGGGCACGGGATCTTGAATATTTGGAGCGGGAAGTGATTAAACCCAATCCTACAGTTGAATGGGAAGACATAGAAGAATTCTTTCCTGCAAGCGATGCAGTAACAGGTACAAGTGGGACAAATATAGAAGATGACTTTGACACCAGCAGCATCGGGGAAACGATTGATAAAATATACAACGAGATGGGGCTAGAGCAGATATCCGATGGAGGAAAGGAAGATGAGCGCTTAGAGAGCACTCAGCTATATGACACTGAGGATGTCACCCGAAGTAGTGGGAGCAGGGGCTATCCCTAGAAAGGCTGGTGATTGGGCAGAACGATGAAGATGCAAGGAGTTGTGTAAACTGGGAGTATTCAGGATCTGACTCCGGTGGGGAAGCGGAGGATGTGGCACATGAGGAAGGGAGTCGGTGTGAAAAACAGCTCTCAGAGGACCAAGGGGTACGATGGTCAGACACTAGCGGGTCCGCAAGTAGGGCACCGAAGTCTGCCGCGCAGTCCGCTTGTCATGAAGGAACACGCAACGGTCAGAGGGGGGAGTCAGCACCTGCCTATGCAGACAGATTAAGGGCATTGCCAGGTAGACGGCAAGAAGGGAATGCCACCCCGGCGATAGACCAGTGAGCTATGGGGAAAGAGCAGGAGGAGTGTGCATTCCAATTCCCGTTGCTAGAAAAGGGGGGAGCAAGACCACAATATATTCCATGGCCACACATGGACCGAGAGAACCTTAAAAATAAGCTTACAATGCTGACATCGGGAGCCAGAAAGTGGATACACGAGTTATAGAAAATGACGGGGGGTGTCACCTTAGCTATAGGGGACATTAAGGGCCTCCTAATTGCCATATATGGTGAAAGAGCAGATGATGTATGGAAACGAGCAGGCTATCCTAGGATAAACCTAACTAACACCTCCCATGATGGAGCGCCATTTAATAACTGTAGGGCAGCAGTGTGGAAAGCAATGCGAATGCTATATCCAGACACTTCTGATATGGGGGCTATAATGACTCCAAAAATGAAAGAGTCAGAGGACCCGTTGATTTATATCCAGAATTTTCAAGACGCATGGGTGCTCGAAACGCATGAGTCTTGGACAAAATCTATCCCTGTATTCTCCTACATATTATGCCAAGGGTTGCCTGAACCAGTGCAGAAGCAGCTCAAAAAATTGGTAGGAATAGAAGCAAAACCATGGGTCTAAATACAGTTGACAATCGCACACTACTGTAGATTGTTGCAAGAAAAGAATCGGAAAAAGGAGGCAACTCGTAAGGGCGAGGAGGCGAAGCTGGTGCAAAAGAAGGTCTCGAAGTATGCTCTCGAGGGAGCCATGCTCACCAGCCCAGCCGAACCAAACGCACAACAAGCGACCAACCCATCGCAGAATAATCAGGGTAAGGCAGGATTTCACCCAAGAGGAAGGGGTTATGGAGGATGAGGATGGCAGAGTAATCAAGGAGGGTTCGAGGTAACCAGGGAGGCTTTCAGAATAATCAAAATGGCTTTCAGAACACGCAGATGGGCGGTCCACCTATGCCAGCTGGACAGATGGCCCGACCAGCGCCAGCGTGTTGGCTGTGTGGAATGACAGGACACGTGGCGTGCATGTGCAGAAGCCAAGGCATGTGGAAAAACAGCCAAGGGATGGGGGCAGGCATGGTGAATCAGCCTGCCGTCCCACAACAGAGTGGTGCACAAAATTGCACAGTACAGCCGCAGGCGTCAGGCGTGCAGCAAGGTGCACAGCAAGTGGTTCAACCACCGAACATGGGAAACTTGCCGCAGGGACAACCCCAGCAGACACCACCACAAATGTAACAGGGCACTAGCTCTGGAGGGGGAGTTAACCCTGGGGCTGGGGGAAATCAACAAGTATACAGTGGGTCGAACTTATATATGAAATAGGACAGCTCACAGGGGACTCTGATGTGCTCTATCCTATCAGTGACACCAGACCCTAACAGGGAACCAAGGGTGAATGTCACCATAGTGGGGAAAGAATATTCCTTCTTAGTTGACACAGGTGCAACGTGCTCGTGCATACGAGAGGGCTAATTTTCCTTGTCTGGCGAGGCTATAGATACTCAGAGTTTCACTGGAGCTCATAGTAGAGTTCCCCAGTCTCAGTGGGAGAGCGTGAAATGAATGTACCCCTAGTATATTCACGTCAGACCCCAGTAAATATTCTGGGCCGAGACCTGATGACTAAATTAAACATGACCATCTCGTTCACCGAGAATGGTATAGTGTGCTCCACTCCAGGAATGCATTATTCAAACATGTGCGAAATGATCAGAGCATACTCAGGATGTATAGCCATGAGAGCTGTACTGTTAGAGCCATAAGTCATTGCATATGGCTTGCGGGTGCCTATGGCGGGACTGACAGTCCTCGCAGACCAAACTATGAGAATCCCTGATGAGTTTCTGTTCAGACCAAGAATACACATGCACAAAGAGGAGGGGCAAGTATTTCCTTTAATGATTACAATCTGACGCAGTGCGAGGGAAAGTGGTATTGGTCGAAGGATATGATGACGAAGGCAGACAATGGTGGGCGATTATCGCCATCGAAGAAGGGTATCGAGTGACTGACGTCACCGATGATGATCTGTTCGAAGAGCACCCTGACCTAGAGGAGACAAGAGTGGAAGTAAGTTTCACATTTTGGGTCAAAATGATCAGACGGGAGGTGCCACAGAGAATGATGCTGGCGATGGTACATCCAGAATACTTTGATGATGACATGGCCCAAGTGCCTGCCATGGTATGGACTACAGGGCCCTATGATGTAGGCCTCCTGTGTAAATTAAACTGAAACCATGAGCAATTTTACCATGAGTGCGACAATATCCCATGTCCAGAGAGGCAGATGAAGGGATCGCGAAAGACAACTTCCGCCATGATGGAGCAGGGCATCCTAGTGACGTCAGAATCACCTTGCAATACGGTGATTTACCCTGTCAAAAAATCAAAGGGAGGGACATGGTGTTTAATCCAAGAAGCATTAAACGATATAGTTGAAGCCGAGTTCCCTATAGTCTCAAATCCATCCACAATACTGTGTAATATGTAATATACCCACTGGGGCAAAATATTTCACGGTGATTGATTTGAAAAACACATTTTTCTCAATTCCACTGATCCGTGACTCTCAGGACATGACGTCATTCACCTTCAGACAAATGCGCCTGAAACGTACGAGGTTGCCACAGGGATATTGCGAGTCCCCGTCCATTTTCAACAGAGTCCTGCAAATGGACCTAGGCAATATTGCGGTGGACAGTGTTGTTTTGCAGTACGTAGATGACATTCTGATCTGAAGCACCACTGAAGAGCAATGCAGGCGCGACTCTGTCCAGCTATTGACTATATTGGCTGAAAAAGGATACAAAGTTGATAAGGAAAAGTTGCAGTACTGTCAACAGGAGGTGTTGTACATAGGGCAACTGATCTCTCATGAGGGGAAGAAGGTAACCCCTGAAAGGGCTGAAGCCATCATGAACACGGCCAAGCCGCGCACGTTAAAACAAATGCAGAGCTTCTTAGGCCTGTGCAATTATGTCAGAGCATGGGTCTTTGACTAGAGCTCGAATACCAGGCCCTTGCTTCAGGCTTTAAAGAAAGCCCAGGCAACAAAAGGAGAAATTGAATGGACTGAGGCAATGGAGAAAGGGTTTGCAGAACTCAAGGGGGCAATTTGTAAGGCCCCAGTTCTCGGGATTCCTAATTATGCAGAGGAATTCTACCTGCTCTCACACTCTGATGGTAATTTTATGACGGCAGTGCTCGCGCAGCGAACCTCGCTGGAGTACAAGCCCCTAGCATGTTACAGCGGGTGTCTGGACCGGTTATGAAGCGCCAGTTCCTGTGCAAACAAAATCTAGCTGCTGCCGCATTCGCTATAGAAAAAGCATCATCCATTGTGATGGGGTGCTCCATGACATTATATGTTGAACATTCGCTGTTCGCCATACTAGAGAAGCCAAAGGGCACACTGACATCTCAGAGAGCATCAGCCTATGAGGTGATTATCTCTAACCCATTAATCAAAATAGTTCGATGTAAAACTGTGAATCCTGCTACATTCATAGCTGAGCCAGTCACAGAGGGAGAACCTATACACGACTGTGCGAACTATGAGGAATTCTATGATGAGATCCCCAGGGTAAACGAAAACTCCCTGGCAAGTGGAGAGATCGTCTTTATTGACGGTTCTTCAAGAATCGACCAAAAAGATGGACAAAGGTATACAGGCAAGGCTGTGATAAAACACCAAGCGAACGGAGAGTTTCGAGTGCTCATCAGTGCGCAAATACCCTCTCACTATTCTGCACAAGCTGCAGGACTGCTGGCACTGATACTCGCCATTGAGAATCATGCAGACCAGGAAGTAACTGTGTTCAGTGACTCAGCCTATGTGACATCCACAGTACATGCAGGTCTAGCGTGCTGGAAAAGGAGGGACTTCCCCCGAGCAGACGGCACGCCAGTGCAACATGCAGCCATATTGGACAGGCTGATAAAAGCAATACAGCTCCCAGTGGGCATAGCGGTCGTGAAATGCGCTGCTCATACCAAGGGGACGGATTTTGTGTCACATGGAAATCATGAAGCGGACACGGAAGCTAAGCGCATGCCATCCAAAACTGAAACAATCATGGACGTGGAGGTGGCGCGTACCAATGAGAGGATGATGGTAGCGCAAGCCACACCAGAAGCCTATAGCAATATGGGGCAGAAACAGCTAATGGAGCTCCAGGGGGAGGCACCTCAGGAGGAGAAAAATTTGTGGAAGCATCGAGGGTGTTCTTTAAACCCCTCTGACGGGTTGTGGAGGCAAGACAGCACTGGTAAACCAGTAATGCCTGTCCCCCTTCTAAAAGTAGAGTTAGAGCAACTGTACTACCCCATCCATATGACAAAAGAAAATCTTGCTGCAATGCTCGCAGAAGACTGGTTCACACCGAATATAGCAGAAGATGTTGCATTTTTCATGGTGAACTGAATAATCTGCCAGCAATTCACTGCTGGACACACATTAAAAGTAGTGAGAGGGATCATTCCCAGACCAAATCGACCATTCCAGCACTTGCATATCGACTATGTCGACATGATTCAAGTGCGCAACGGGTACAGGTATTTAATTGGGGTGATGTGTCCATTCTCTAGATGGATAGAAGCAGGTCCCTGTACACACCCAGATACCACCTGTTTTCGAACATATTAGCTTGTTGCTTGGTATAAAGCACAAGTTCTCGTCGGCGTATCATCCTGAGGGGAATGGGATATGTGAACGAATCAACGGCTTGCTTAAGGAGAGGATAGCCAAGTTGAAGCTCACATTAAAGAAGGGATGGCAGCACTGTCTACCATTGGCATTGTATGCACTTCGGAATCAACCCGGCTCTGACCATCATCTCACGCCACACGAGATAGTTACAGGAAGAAGGATGAGGACCCCTCTTACCCCCCCGACATAGAGCTAGTTGTAATGCCCAGCCGACTAGAGAGGTTCTGGGAACAGAGATGCAAAAGTACCTCGACTGTATGACATCCAGCACCTCTGTCATTACAGGCCAGCAGCAGCGATGGCAAAAAGGGGACGGTGCAGCACGAAACACAGCAGGAAGTGCTGAAGCAGACACCGAGCAAGGTGTACATGTGCCCCTCGTCTTCCCTGGTGACAGCGTGGTTGTGAAGAACTTTACCAGGAAAAGGTGGGACGAGCCAAGATTTAATGGCCCTTTCATCGTAGAGGACTGCACCCCCTCCGCCGTCAAGCTAGAGGGCAGAAGGTCATGGATCTTCCTAAATGACATTAAACCCTATATAGGAGAGAGCCCTCCTGTTGCATCCAACTGTAAAGAAACCACAGACAACGGGGAAGAATCTCAGCACATGCAGACAAGATCCATGGCGAGAAAGAAGGACGCATGAGCAGACAACCAAGACAAAGAACCCGGATGCAAAGTGTGGCATAGAACTGGACAGGTTCCCCAAGCAAGGGGAAATAAGGACATAAGGAACACTCTGTATGTCCCAGTTGCAGGGTAAAGAGAAGCACATCCAAAACCATAACAACATTGATAAGATGAACTTTTGAAAGCACGACATGCCCAAGTGATACAAAGAATCAAGACTCTGATAGACTGCAAATAAGACATCGCCTGAGAGTGTAACACAGTATCCTGAAGCAATCAGTATTGAGACTCTGTTCACAGAATTTATGGTACATTCCAGCAGAAATCTCAAGTAGGATGTGCTAACCTACTTCCAACTTGTGGTGCTATCATACCCATCACTCATAGGGAGAGGAGACAGTGTCACAGACTTTATTCAAGATCCGGCCAACAAGAAAATAATCTGGCAACTACTGACTGTCATCACGGAAGCCTTCATTGTACTGCCAGAGTACGGTGAGAGAGACACAAATGCTTCCACCGCCAATAGACATTGATGAACTCACGTTTAATTTGTTCTTCCAAATAATCGAGACGTGTCCAGGTCTCGTCGGGAGAACATTATATCAGAGATCCAAGAAACCTCGCTCAACTGAGTCAGCTGTGGAGTAAATTAAATCATTTGGTGGTAATCCACGCAACGGGAAGGTGCAAAGACTGTGCGAATCAAAAGAAAAGCTTGTGATCAGGACACAGCCAAACAGGGCAAATGTCCTATCACCCGAGGACACCTGGCTGGCGCAGAATGTCCTGTTTAGATTAGTCACAGACTATCCAGAAATGGTAGGAACGCCTGCAGATGTTGACATCATCACCTTCCTTAGAGATCCGGCCAACGCCCCACACATGGGCACACTTCTCCATGGTATAATGCTCCAAGTGGAGCTGTCTAACTTCTAGTGAGAATTCCTAAGGAGATTCCAATAAACTTTCCGCCGAGGACAGATCAAGAAGAGCAGAAACGAGGATTACGACATCATTGATCCTAGTTATTTTTATTTTTTCTTCAATTTTTCTTTCATCCTTTTCGTCATTCTTCCGCCGTGGAGCAGATCGAGGAGAGAGACACTGTTCTTCAACTTGTCACTGAGAGACCGAGTGAAAGGAGCGGACACAAGAACTTCACCATCTTATTTTAATTTTTCTGCATTTTCCTCATTTCTTCCTATTTTTTCATATGTTCACTTTTATTTTTACTTTTGTTTTAATTTTTATAAACCTTTTATTTTTGTTTGATTTTTAGCAGTTCCATCTTTTCCTTCTTTCGCATTGAGCAAGTTCCAGCATGTCCTCAGGACCAAGGCAAATTCGAGGCGTGCATTGGGACCTCACCTATTATCGATATGCATAATGAATGTGATGTACCAAATTGCTAGCCTAACCCTTTTCCATAGTCTAGCACAGAAACTGTACTGAGTACCCAGAGACTACCGTCGTCACTCACGTGAGGGCGGACATTTGGAGAAGCACTCGTCCCTCTAATAGTAACGAACTCTCGAAATACGAGACCCGAGCAAAAGAAGGAATAAATAATTGACTATGAACTCATTCAAAATGGGGGCCCAGAACAGTAACTTGGTTTTACCCCCAACAAAAGGGCGCCCCCACTTCCCTGGAAGAAAATGCTGCAAATTGTCATTCCAAACGATTGTGTGTATATGTATAGTTATTATTATTGTTTTTCTGTCATTAACAATCAGAACTGCTTTCTTTATTGGTGCGCGAAGTGCCCCAATCTTAATGCACCCACCAGATAATGAACATCTGGGGCCTACGAAAGCACCCAGACCCTATATAGTCATTCCAGTCCCAAGAAAACCCGATGATAAAAGTAACAAACTCAATTTAAATGTAATGAGCAATGATTTAGACACATTTGAGGTAACACAAGAAGATAACAATGAACTTAATGATTACCTGGACAGCACAGCCCATCTCGGAAACAACATATGGTACCAGCACATGAAGGAAGTAGGACGAAGGCAGTCGGAAGGAGAATGCTTCGTCTGTGCTCTCCTACCATACAGCATGGGGAAATCCAAAATCTTTGGGGCTGTAGAAGTTGATGTCCCTACAGCACACTGTATGTCACATGTAGCAATGTGCAATACCAGAGGACAATTTATGGGAAGAGACACCTCGTTGATATAGGACAACGAAAAGGACTACCCGGATGAAGATGGCTACGTCCAGGACATTAAAACAAGAAACTGAGCGCACACCAGAAAATATTTGATCAGGTACGAGAACCCTGGCCTCAAAGGATCAGGGATAAGATGGGAAGTTAACCCTAGACTGAACGTTCAAGGGAAGACTGCAGAAGAGGCTCAAATCTGGAAGAACAGAGGCCAAAGGCAAATCTGGGGGTCAGTGGTCTCCCCAGATGGATGGGAGGATGGAGTAGTAATCTGCCGAGCATGGATGGTCCTTGGAGCCTGCAAGGAAGCAATAGAGAATTCACAGAGTTTATGCAAACCTCTGTGGCCAAAGCTAGTAAAGTTACTAACATGGGTCGAAGATAGAGGGGGACCCCTGCCGATAGTGCCTCTGGAGAGCACAAAACTATGCTTCAGAAACAATGGCACAAGTAAGATGGGAGAGAATCAAAACTGCGGAAGAATCTTTGAAGCTCCAGGAATTACACAAGGAACCACAGTTATTATGGACCATTAGTGGGCGTGTGGATCCAAGGTGTACATAAGGTTGCCGAAGAACTGGGGAGGCATATGCACACTAGTGAACGTCCACGTTCCCGCGCTAGTGATCCCTAAGAATGACTTGAAGTTGGACAGTTTCCCGAAAGCAGATGCTCATCTAAGAAGAAGGAGATCTGTGGAACTGGTATCCAGGATGAAAAGGGAAAATTACTTTTCTGTCATGATGCCTACCTCCAAAGAGCCAGGCCGGGCCCAGCAACCCCAGAGGCAGACATCATTTTTCCCAGGGAAGTCTCAGCGGGCCCAAGTCGGGGCCCTTTGGACTCAGTCCTGGCGCCTTAGGCGCCAGGCTCATAGCGGACCCCAGTCCTGGCGCCTTAGGCGCCAGGCTCATAGAAGAGGATATGTGTTTAAGTGCTTGGGTGCACACTTACCTGATGCAGACCTTGCTGCTTCATCCAGGCCCTCTTGAGGCCTGAATTGGACTACTTTACCTGTAGGACTACTTCACCACCCGGGTGTGGTCGGGGAAGGATACATACCTGATTGGTGGAAGGATACATACCAGGAACTTCTTCCAAGGCTATTTAAACCCCACCCGAACAGCCACACGTGCTTCGCGTTGTTCTGCACCTAGCAGCTGGACGCTCACCGTGTCAGCTCCTGCATCCTGACTTCAGCCACGCCTGCCAGCACCCTGGAACACCTGCAAGAGGAGAAAGGAAGAGAATAGGAGAAGAAAAGCCCTTACCTGCTAAATCTGCATCCCGGAGTCATTTCTCCAACGGCCCTGAAAAGGAAGACATCATTTCAAAGGCATTTTGTTTCGATCGCTGCAGCGCTGCATTTTACTCACCTTTGCAAGGCGCTTCCATCAGCGATCTTCCGGATTCAGCTACGCCCCGGCGCCTAGAGGAAAAAAGACAAGAACAAGGTGAGAGGGTGAAAGGGAATAAGGAAAGCTCAGTTTCCTTTTAAGTCTTACCTGTTGGATTATTCCCACTGCATTTCGGGTTCTGCCGCTTCCTGGCATCTCCGGACCCCGGCCCCTATGGGGAAAAAAGACAAAGACATTGAATGAGCGAATGCAAAGACATTACCTGAGCGCTCATCCAGAACTGTTTCACTTCGGGTCGGCGCCATATCTCCGGCACTCCGAACCCTGGCCCCTAAGGGGAAAAAGACATAAGCATTAGCGCTTGCTGCAATTAGACAACGAACATTATTATTAAGCTTGAACTTTTGAACAGAACTTTTACAGCGCCTTACCTGAACAGTCAAGCTTACCTGAACTCCCATCAATCCTCAATCCAGTGAAGTAACTGGGTTTCAACGCGCCCCTGCATCAGAAGCAGGATGGAGAGCTCATCCTTCCAAACCCTAAGGTGAGGCTTCACGGGGAATCGTGGAGGAGGTATCGTGGAGGGTTGGAAGGGAGTGGGAGGCTTGAGCATTGTTCCACAGTTGGTAATACTCCCTTTTCACGCACAGGAGGGTATCCAACGAGCCAGGGAAGCCAGAATAGAGGGGCCCTTCCTGTCCATCTTCAGAGTTCTGCGCCTTCGACGCCGCGCCTCCGTGGGAACCAGGTGAGCGTTACATTTTCTCCCAAATCAGAAGAGGCATTCGATGCAATCCCGTACAAACACAGGCTGTTCAGCCTCACCTCAACAGTATTCACAACACTACACCTGCCCCACATCCAAGTTGGAGTGAATACTAAATGGTTGCAGATAACCAGATGGGAGTTATTGCAGACCATCAATACCACTATAAAAGGATTCAACACGATCAAAGAAGAGCTGAGAGCAATCAGACTGATGACCCTCCAAAACAGATATGTGCTTGACATGATCACTGCAATGGATGGAGGTGTTTGTGCAAAAATCAGAGAATCATGTTGCACATTTGTAACATTACACGATGAAGAAAACTGAACCCTAACAGAGGCCATAAGCATGTTGACAAGCCTGAAAAACCAGATGATCGATGAAAGTGATGAAGTGGACGATGACAGCTGGTTTGGAGACCTTTTCCCGTGGGTCCCACAATGGATGGCAGATATATTAAAGTTTCTGGGGGCTCTACTAGCAATGGTATTGCTAGGATTCTGTGTTATCAAGATGATCATTACACAGTGCCAGAAAACTGTGAAGAAAGCCATAGGGATGAAAATAATGGTTGATGTCGAGCCAGGATGGAAGCCGAGAGACCTGACTGATGAAGAAATAAGAGACTTTGTGAAGCCAACAAATTTGCGCCAGTGGGAACAAAGTTCACATACCCATAGAAACGAAAAGGTATGAAGGAAAATGGATCTACTTGCAGCCCAAATGGACAATGTGAGCTAATGACATGGAACAAAGACAAATATGTGAAAACAGCAGGGAGTTTGAAGGGAGTGATAAAAATATGGACTCCAAAGGCTCACACATTCACACCATCATGTACCAACGCAGAGGACGATGAGCATGACACCGAAGAATCAAAAGAAATTAATGCAAAGGAGGGTACAGAAGTGGTCGATGAACCGACCAGAGGGGGGAGTGTAGAGGAGGTCCCAGACATGGCCTGCACGCCTTCCTCTCATTTCGAGGTACCAGGAGCGTACTCGCCAAGGTATGTGACGTATGAAGAGCAAATGAACCTACACAGAGCTGCACTGGGACTCTGCCCAGTATACATCAGAAGATCCATACCGATTGAAGCACCCATAACCAGACAACCCTGGACAGCACGGTACCCTATCAGATAGCCATACCAGCCGCTGATACGAAATGAGGAGTACCTACACACGGTCCACAAAGAGACCCCAAAAGCCTTAATGGAAGGCCAGTGGAAATGACATGAGGGCCTGAACAGACCCATGAATGAACAAAAGCAGCTATCGAAGATAACACGCCAGTGCGAGTAACTATGAAAATGAATGGAATAGACACAGAGAGGAGACAATGTTACAACATGAGGAAACAGTGCTACGAGACAAGATGGAAGCAACCGTCCTGTTAAACGTGTGTAAATAGGATTGAAATGCAAGATGCTAAGAAATCGATACTAGTTGCAAAGCTTAGTAGTAGATAGAGCGGTAAGTGCCAACCACATATCTACCTCAATTAGGCACATTATACAAGTGCCACTCCATTTTGTAAAAGCAGAAATGTACCCAAGCGGCCAGAGGCCTGACAGGCCAAGTTTTGAAACCCAGCCAAAGGCAAGAGAAGGAACGGAATCGAAACTCAACAAAGAGCGGCTCATGACTAGGAAATTGAGGTCAACCAGAGAAGGGGAGGAGAGCGTCAGCTCACAAGACTCCAACTTCAGAGCATACCAGCCTGCCTCATGAAGGTCAAGATAAGGGGGGCCCATGCAGGTGGCTAGGCTGACACAGAATTAAATGCAGTAAAAGCTGGAAAATGAAGCAGATTCATGGTGAACTAACACGTGACTAGCCAGGCGCGAAGACGTACCATCACCTGATGTCATCCAGGACCTAGGATGCCATAACTTTACCCGATAAGAGACTACAGTTTCGATGCCATCCTTAGCCAACTAATTGACACTTCGCCCTAAAACACTGATTGGTGGAGGGGAGTCAGGGTGAAACTTGGGACACCAGGCATAGGGGTGTCCATTCTGTATGCTGTTAATTAAAAGTGGAAATTTATGTCTAGAGTTGTAACCTGCCCAATCACAATGGACCAAGTTATCTGGCGTCCTATAGATACTGTAACCAATAGGACGTTGTAGATGTAGTGACGTCTATCATGCGTGATGTAGAGGGATGGGCGTAGACGCCCACCCGATAAGAGTTATCCAATCCACATGCCCTAGTATCATATACAGATATAACACCTATACTTAAGTTACCTTTCCTAACCAATTATATTGCATGATGATTTTTATAGAATTAGACGTCAGTGATGATGATTTTTGCCTATAAGAATTGCTGTTCGACTGAGGTTCGTGGAAGTTGGAGCGAGACAGGTGATTGCAATGTTGCTGATTTCCATTTGTTTCTCTGTTTGATGTAATTCTCATTAAACAGACTTCCATTTGCCAACTTACTGAGTCCTCATTATTGAGTCGTGTTGGAGTAAGTGAATCCTGCACCCCCTGTCCTCACATGGTGCAGCTATCTTGTCTTACAAGTTCTGGAGTGTGAGCGCTGACCTATGGGCCCGTCAGCGATTTTCTCTTCCCCAGAACACAATACAACTTAAACTCAATACAGATACAACACATTCACTGAGTCTAATAATTATTTACAGACCTCCCGAGAAACCCCTCTTTTTGAAGAGCAAGTGTTAGCACTCATAAGAGGCATATGTAAAACTAATACGGCCGTTGCCATTTTAGGAGATTTCAATCTCTGGGCGAAACAATCTTCAGGACATGGAAGTCCAATCCTTTCTTCAAACGTTATCTTCTCTTGGTTTTGTACAATCAGTGGATAGACCAACACATAAAGCTGGTAATATACTTGATTGGTTTTTTACTAAGAATATTATACCTCTCGTAACAAATATAGACCCATGTCCATGGTCCGACCATTTCTTGGTGCATTTTGCACTGCCATTAAAATTCAACTCTATCCCCAAGAAAACTAACATTATAACTGAATCACGTAATGTAAAAAATTTCACAGATTATTTATTTAAATCCACCATCCAACCTCTTATACCCCCCCCCAGGAATTAAATTATCTTTGGAAGAATTTACCATTGCTTTTAGAAATGCTACCAATAAAGCCTTTGACACTCTTGCCCCTCTCCGCCAGGAAAAAAGCAAGAAACAGAAAAGCTCTAAACTTGGGTTCTCCCCCGAATTAATTTCCTCTCGTAAAAACAAAAGGAAATATGAACGCCAGTGGCAAAACCATCCTTCTCCTACCACTCTACTGACCTATAAAATTGCGGTAAAAGAATATAAACATCTTACGTTGGTGGCTAAACAACTGTCTCTCAATGACAGAATAGAAAGGGCTTCAATAAAATCCAAAGAACTCTTCACAGACTTCAATGGACTTAAAAGCCCCAACATAGAACATAGGCTTACTATAAACGATGAATGGTGTCAAAACATACCCAATAGCTTCTGTCAGAAGACCAAACTTCACCAAGAAAGCATTGGGGAATAAATTGAGTCCTAATGCCTAACCAAAACATTACTACCTCCACCTATAGAGCCATTGGATCAAGAGATAAAACCCTTCTCATTTACTAGAATTACAGAGGCCGAGGTTTTAGTGATCATCGAAGGCCTTAAACCTACATCATGCAAAGGGGATATTTTTCCCACTACACTCTTTAAGTGTAGTGGGAAAAAGGACTTTAAGGACTTCGCAAATACCCGTACACCGTGTGTAAGAGAACACGTTAACCGCTCCTTTGATGAGGCTGTCGTTCCTATTAGCATAAAGGGGGCATGGATTACTCCTCTGCTAAAGAAGGACAATCTTGATCCTCTGATGACTGAAAATTATCGTCCTATTACTAACGTTCCCTTTATAATTAAAATATTGGACAAAATAGCCTATATACAGCTAGAGAAATTTGTCGAAACTAACAACATTCTGGCCAGGGAACAGTCCGGCATCAGAACTAATCATGGAACTGAGACAGCACTTTTAGATCTTAAGGCCAATATAACAGAAATAATCGAGGAAGGCAACTCTGCTCTCTTGCTTTTGTTTGATCTTTCCTCTGCATTCAACTTGGTCGACCACAAACTTCTAGCTGAAAGACTTTAAAAAAATCAATCTATGCTTCCCTGAACAGTCCTTTGGCTTAAATCATTCCTTGGCCCTAGAAATCCCTGTGTTGCAAAGGGACTCTCAAAGTCTATGAAAATTCCTGTTACATGTGGTGTCCCTCAGGAATCATGTCAATCCCCACTACTTTTTAACATTTATATTAAATTTCTATGCGACTTGTTAAAGTCTATGGGCATACAATTTACCAACTATGCCGATGACACCCAGATAGTGATTAAACTATCTGGGGTCTATAAAGACGACCTGGCTACTATAAATGAAATCTATGATGCAATCCAAAAATTGATGGCTCTTAACTCTCTTGCCCTAAATGATTAAAAAAACGGAGCTGTTGATCATCAGCACACCTCATAGGCTAAAAAACATGGATGCAGACTATAAAGCCTTTGTAATAGGTGGTAATAATATTCTTGTATCTGAATATGTGAAGACTTTGGGAGTTTACTTTCGCGCCCATCTGACATTCCAGAAAGATGTGTCTTATCTTAAGTCATCATGTAGTTTCTTCACTCATCTTTTATGGCAAATACATCCATATTTGTCAGAAGCCAATAGAGCATCTATTGCAGCAGCTATAGTTAATACCAAATTAGACTACTGCAATAGTCTCCTAATAAGTACCTCTAAGGGGAATATCAGGAGTCTCCAAATTATACAGAAAGGAGCAGCTCGAGCTGTATGTGGTCTAAGCCGACAAACCCACATTACAGAACATCTAAAAAAATTACACTGGCTCTCTATTGAGCAGAGGCTGAAATTTAAAGGGCTAGTAATAGTCTTTAAATGCCTTTCAGGTAAGGCCCCAGAATATTTGAAATCTAGGCTCCATATGGCTATAGCCAAGAGTATGTTACATTCTAACAGCCTTATGTTACTGGCACAACCATGTACCTTTCTGAGGAAATTAGGTGGAGCAAGCTTTGCTGTCGTAGTTCCAAAAAGATGGAATATGATTCCACTCTATCTCAAACAATCTACCACACTGCAGCAGTTTAGAAAACATCTTAAGACATTTCTTTTTGATGTCTAACCCTACACAACAGCATAGGATAACTGGCTATTCCGCAGGACCCTGCTAGTCGCCACAGTAAATGACATCTCTCTATACCTGAGTCTATTTGTTATTTGCTTGTACATGTCTTTGTGAGCGCCCTGAGACCTTTGGGTGAGTGATTGCGCTATATAAAAAATCTTTTAGTTAGTTAGTTAGTATATCACTATAGGGGTAGGATCCACGAGATTGGCTGGCAGCTTGGTGGGTTTGTCGGGCATTACGTGGTTCAGCTGGGCCGGTCCGTGCGAGGTGAAGGTTGGGTTCGGTCAGGGAGAGGCGGTAGGTAGTGTCAAACTAATTTACATGCTATCACAAGACATGCGGTAAATAATAACTCACAACTTAAGCCTTTGGTATTAAGTGAGGCCTATCAATTGTACAGACTTATTTACATTATCCCACTTTAGATCATTGGCAAGGAGAAGGGTGTGGGGGTCTTGTCCTCTAGGTAACTTGCTGGGGGTGAGATTAACAGGTGTCGGGTCTGGCACTTCAGAGCAAGGGGGGAGGGATTGATATGTGTTGGATTAGGGCAGAAAATATATCGACAGGAGATTAGTTTTATTGGGGACACTCTAGGGTGGTCAGCAAGGAAGGGTAACACTTCTGCTACATCAAAGGAAGGACAGAGGGGCACAGGGTTGAACAGGAAGTCATTTTCCAACAGTGGGGGTGAGAGGTGCAGGAGCGGGTTTGTTGAGATAGATGGGCCACAAGTCATAATTCGGCCCGGTCACACGCAGGGCAGTGATCTCAGAGGAAGGATGAAAAGAAAACACTGTTTGCTTGCAACAATTCGCGCCAGAGCATCCGTGAGAAATGGGCTTGGATGGCACAGGCGTGGGAGAAAAAAGGTGCTGGCTGTACTCGGCGCTGCAGAGGGAAGAGAAGAGAATGCAGCCTAGTCCAAAGATGGAGTCTGGGGTACACAAAATGGAGTCCAAATGTATCTTGCAATATGCCCGCTTATGCCAGGGACTTGTCCACTGAGGCCAAAGAAGGGCAAGGAAGGCATCCACCCACCATTGCAAAAGCAGGTGGTCCCTTTCGTGTCAAATGTATGGGGAGTAGGGGCAAACCAACCCCCTCCTTCCTTGCATTCCCTCTTTCGTTACATTTAAAGTAACAAACTACTTTTAATATTACTAGCATTCCTGTAGTGTTCCGCCTCCAGCACCGCCTCATCCCATGCAGGTGTCCCTTTTATGGGTATCCACACCCTACACACACCTCGTAAGATTTGGCCTGTTCTAGCATATTCATCAGGGATGCATGTCATATAAATCCCCCATCCCCATCCAGGTCCACCCACACCTCCTTATACCATTCCAGGTCCTGGGGTTCTTTGATTGTGGTATGATACAAACTATCCACCCAGTCCCCTGGGTTGTGATACACTGCTGTCATACAAAATTTGGGATTGTTAATTTCCCCAGTCTGTATTTGCGCGTCTTTCATTGTTTGTACCTTTGTTGTTTGGCCCATTGTCACCATCATTACTGCAGAACTAGGCATTGATTTTGCACAGCATCTGGTGTCTACCTGGCACAAACAAAAAAACAGTAACAGGAAAACTATAATTGGGACAAGTATTTTCATCATAGTTCCGAACCAGGAAGGAATCCAGTCAAAAATGTCATCGAACCAATTGCTTGGTTGCATCACGCCTTCCTTTTTCAAACTTTCACCAAGTTTGTGCACTGCAGATATCACGTGTGATAAAGTTTCATTGTCAGCATTGGCAGAAGGTACGAATGTATAACATGTACTCCCGATTTTTCAGCAAACACTGCCGTCCATTGCTATGAGGAGGTCTAGGATGTACCGGTTTTGCATGGTCATTAACCGCAGGGCTCTGAGTTCTACTTTGATCACGTTGAATCCCTCTTCTGTGTCATTGGCCAGCTGGATCAGCTCCCAGTGAACTATTTGCAGCCATTTGGCATTCGCTCCCATCTGGATACTTGGCACAAGTGAGGCAAAGAATGTTTCTACTGTGCTAAATAGTCTGGATTGGTCAGGAATTTCTGCCAAGAGTTCTGAGAATTTGCTGGAGATATAGTTTGATGGTTAAGTTGCGCTACTAAAAACCTATGAAATTCAGTGAAAAACCTTTGTTAAAAGGGACGTTATGGTTAAGTTGCACTACTAAAAACCTATCAAATTCAGTAAAAAAAACTTTGTTAAAGGGACGTTATGGTTCAAAGTAAAACCGAAAAACCCCTGAAATTCGGCAGTTATGGTAAGATAAGCAACCATAACTCGCGCCACTGTGTACTGCTAACACTAACACCCAGGACATCAAAGATGGCATCACAAATGTCATTGATGACGTCCCTTTAACAACGTTTTTTTACTGAATTTCATATGTTTTTAGGAGCACAACTTAACCAAAATATCCCTGACTTTATATACATGTAACATAGAACATACTGAACCCCTAGCTAGTGATTTCGATGTCCGCGGACTACCGCCATGTCTGCGGACATATCGAAAATCTGAGCGTGGTGAATGTAAATTTAATTAGTGTGCCCCATTTCCCCTTTGAGGTTGGCTCTGCTTGACAGACACCTGTTATTTATTTATTTTATTTTTTCTTACTTTACTCCTAAAATCTTCACATAACCTTCCCCAAAGCAACCCTTACATTCCAAAACAGAATGGCATTTCCCATAAAAGATAAGGAAATGCCATCTTCTTTAATATAAACAGCATTACTGGAATCAATATTCTCATTATTACAGAAGAACAGACCAGCTCTAAGCATGAAGGCACACATGCCTCGGTTGATTACACACCTAGCATTGTTTTGCTGAAGACAAAAAACTGAACTATTGTCCCATATTGCCCTAGGTACTAATCCAGAAAAAATTACTTTGGCATTTGGAAGGATGTTCATTAATGCTTGAACCAAGTGTTCCAAATCTGCCAACTAAGTAGGGGCACTGACATAGCCCAAATGGAAAGCACCATAGTGCAACACTACCATATGGGGACTGTTGATCCTGCCCATATCTTCACAAACTTGTACAATTCCCTGTACATTGCAATCAGGCACGGTGCTCCACACCACCTCCACTCCTTTAACATCAAAATTCTTTGCAACATGCCTGCATTGAGCATACTGTTGTAAACCATGCACAAACATATCTCCGAGCACCAACACCCTGACATTCTCCACTTCTGCCACCTTCACTACACACAGTCTCTTTGAACACAAATCCACAACCTCAACATCTGATTGGCTGATCCCTACAGTCTTCTTTCCATGCTGGATTTGCTGGAAAACCCTGGATGTAGCACGCCCTGTCCGCAGACCGCATAACTCTTAGACAGCCCTTCTACCATTTCCACTTCATTCTCTGTGCCATTCCCTCCTTGGATACAGCTAAGCAGGCACACAATACGGAGAACGTCCTCAGAACACCCCCATTTTGTTTATTTTCGAACATTTCAGGACACCGCGAGTGTTCTTAGAACACATTCAACTTGCCAGCAAACAATACAGACAACGTCCTCAGAACACCCCCATTTTCTTTATGTACGAACATTTCAGAAGACCGCGAGTGTTCTTAGAACACTTTCAGCTTGACAACGAACAATACAGACAACGTCTTCAGGACACCTCCTGTGAACATTCCAGGACCCCACGAATCTTCTTAGAACACTTTCAACTTGACAACGAATCCATTCTGCTTATTTACAAACATTTCAGAACAGCCGTGTTGTCTGCAGACAAATCGAACACAACAAAAGCGTCTAGCACATAAAAAAATACAACATTGCACCTATCTCATACTCCCCCACCCTCCCCAAACACTCTTACACACCAACACACTCCACTAAATACAATTTTTAAACCAAGTTTCACCTCGCTGTCCGCGGTCTTCCGCGAAGGCAAGATGTGGGGCGCCACCAAAAATCTGACGTGATCCACGCCCCACGCCGTCCAATCAGCAAACACGTTGGATTTCCACGGACATCGCGCAAGCCGCTCGGCCAATCAGGGCACTGTCCGCGGAGCGAACCGGGAAGTCCGTCCACGAAGCAAACGGAGATATCACTAATTCTTTTGCCTTACATTTTGGTCATTTAAAAAAGAAAACTACTGGACGGATTTACACCAAATTTGCAAAAGCCCGCTTTCGGGACCAAGCCCCCGCTCCTGCCGCAAATTTGGTGTAAATCCGTCCAGCGGTTTGAGCTGTAGGCGTGCGCAAAGTTTTTTCCCATTATGTCTATTGGAAAAAACAAAAGTTTTGGGACCCCCCCTATAACTTTGCCCCCCATGGACCAGACCTCTCCAAACTTTGCAGAGTGGGCCATATACTTTTTTTGCAAAGTTTGGTGAGGATTCGTCCAGAGGGAGTGAAGTTATAAGCCGCCCAAAAAATGCTCTTCCTATGGAAACACCAACTTAACCATAACTACATGGATGCTAGCGCGTCCATGTAATATATATATACATAGAGAGAGAGAGAGAGAGAGACAGAGAAAGACAGAGAGAAAGAGAGAGAGAGAGAGGCAATGTACCAATACTTTGCATCTTATTAAATAAGTTTTTACTTCTCATATACACTTCATAATGCTGTACAATGTTATGAAATTTTGCATCCATTTTGTTTTTCTGTACTTTTTACTTATGGCAGTGCACTTTATCATTATTGTGGCTGTTCCCCATGGGGTGCTGTGCTATGGTGTGCTTTTCTTACGTCGGAGAGGTGTATCCAGTATTTCAGGCCCTTCACCTTCACAGCAAAGGTGTGCAATACACTACTTCATAAGGGCCATACACACTCACTCCTGGCACACCACAACAATGAGATATCTTGCTCCATTGCATCTTTTGCACATGTCTGCATAATCTATGTTTAACTCCTGGAATGGTCCAAATGGGCGAGGCAGTGTCCTCGTAGTGTTCTTTGGGTCATCCCCGAGCTATATGTCTGACATGTTATGCATTCTATTATTAGTTTTGCAAGGTGTTCTTGGAGGTTTGGAACAAACCATTCCTCCTGGATGTCTGCTGCTATGTGCTGCTTCATAATGTGTGCAGGGAAATGAAGCTGTTGGAATGCTACATGCAATTATTCCACTGGCATTACCACTACGAACTCGAATCTCCAGCCACCCTCCTGACACATGCACTAAAGACAGCAAATGGTGTGCCAATATTCAATCCTCCCTTCTGAATAAAATCTCCACTCTACAATCCAAAATCAAAGACAAACAAGACAGTCTGAAGATGGACAACAGTCCACCGACTCCTGCAAGGGTCGCCCTTCTTGACTCTCCTAATATTAAACCTTTTGCCTTCTCCTCAGTCACCATCGCTGAGGTAGAAGACATCATCAAGACAATCAAACCCTCAAACTGCTAAGGTGACCCGTGCCCTGCCTCTATCATCAAGGACTCGGGCCAGGACTTGGCCCCTTTCATCACGGCCTTCATTAACTCCTCTTTTAAAACACGCACATTTCCTGACAACCTCAAGGATGCATGGGTGATCCCACTGCTTAAAAATCCAACCTTAGACCCTAGTATATCCACCAATTTCAGACCCATAACCACTGTCCCATTCCTGCTTAAGATTCTGGACCGCGCGGCATACCTGCAGATCCAAGACCACTTGGAATCTAATAATCTTCTCGGCCTATGGCAATCTGGATTCCGCCCCAGACATGGGACAGAAACGGCCTTGATAGATTTAAAAACCCAATTTGAGGTCCTGAAAGATAACGGGAAACTAGCTTTGCTTCTTCTCCTAGACCTTTCTGCGGCTTTTGATCTGGTCAATCACCAAATCCTATGCCGGCACCTCCACTCTGCGGCCCATTAATCGGACCCAGCCTCGGCTTGGATCAAATCCTTCCTGAGCAGCAGATCCATGAGGGTCTTCTCTCCTTCCGCAGCCGCTGACCCTGCTACAATTCACTGCGGCGTTCCCCAAGGATCTTGTGTGTCACCCACACTCTATAACGTATAACATTTTCACTAAACCGCTCTTTGATGTACTTGATTATATGGGTGTCTCCTATACCAACTATGCTGACGGCACCCAGATACTCATCCCCATCACTGGTGACTATCTAGTTGACACTAAGGCCTTGAAGCACGTTTATCTGGTCATCCAGGCCTGGATGGCCCAACACAAATTTTGTCTCAATGACGACAAGATGGAGCTCCTCATCCTGGGCTCACCGCAACGTCTTGGCAAACTAGATCCCTCCTACCAGTCATTTATCATAGATGGTAATACCATCAAAGTCTCTAAAGACACTAAAACATTAGGTTTTTACCTTGCTGCCACCCTCTCCTTGTCCCGACAAACCAATGCTGTCAGATCAGCCTCTGCTTACACGTGTAAACTTATTGCAGCTTGTAGACTGTTCCTGACCACTCCGAACAGCGTCACCTTAGCCAGAACGCTCATTATGTCTTAAATTGACTATTGTAGTGCCCTCTACCTAGGGACTAGCCAAGGGAATCTGAATAAACTACAAATCACCCAGAACAATGCCATTAGGGCAGCCTTAAACATTCCCAGAAATCACCACATCTCCGAATCTAGAACTAACCTACACTGGTTTCCTGTCAAGCAAAGAATTTCATTGAAAACACTTGCCCTCATGCACAAATGCCTAGCCAACAAGGCCCTCCTACCTCTGCAACCAGCTTTCCTTCCATTCCTCCACCCGACCTCAAAGAACTGGCCAGCACCATAGCCTCTCAATTCCTAGGTTCAAACTCCAAAAAGCGGGGGGTACAAGCTTCCCTGTCCTTGCCTCCAAGCTGTGGAATTCCCTCCCTGTCACCATCAGATCTGAAGACTCATTTAACACCTTCAAGCAAAAAACGAAATCTTGGCTCTTTGATCACAACTAAGGCACTTCTGCCTCCAGGCCTTACCTGTTAACTTCTATTGTAAGTTATGTATATATTCATGTTCGCACATTCACTTGTATATAGCCATGTATGTATAGTACCTGTATGTATATAAGCTTAAGTTGCACCCTGATGCCCCGGGCCGGATGGTGCGCGTTACAAATAAACAAAATACAAATACAAATACTTTTCCTGTAATTTCTTGATGCCAAAGGAGTTCCGTGGGCGACTGCTTACACACCCTTTTTACCCACATTTCCTGTTCTTCTATTGCGCTCCTCTGTAACTCTATTATTTAAGCAATTGGTGTGGAGTTATAGCCTTCTTCTTTATCGTCTTGTGTGTTCTTTTTTTACTACACATTCAGTTGCTTGGGGTGTGTTAAAGATGCTGGCTCTTTTGCAGAGGCTTCCGCCACTGCATTTCCGAGAGAGATGATGTCAGTGTTATTTGTGTGAGCTTGGCATTTCACCAAAGCAACCACTGATGGTTCAGCCAATGCTTTGATGAGATCATTCAACAACTGTGCGTGTTGTACTGGGGATCCGTCTGCTCTTCTGAATCCTCTTCATCGCCATTGTGATAGACAAGAGTGTACCGTGGTTGTCACGTATGCCGAGTCAGAGTATATTGTCACTGCACATCCCTTGGCTGTGTGTAATGCTTCAATTAGTGCTATTAACTCTGATGCTTGTGCAGAGTAATTGGAAGGGAGACGTTTTTGCACTTCATATTCATTTTCTTCTACTCTCACTACTGCTGCTCCTACATGTTTTTACCCTGTCTCTGGATCAATGGACGCTGATACGTCCACAAAGTACACCCCACCTCCTTCTAGGGCGTTTTCACTGGCTTTAGGAATATCGTCACCTTCTCCAAAATAGGTGGCGCAATTGTGAGTTTGCATGTCCTCCTCTGTACATGGTTGTGTGATAAAAGTGGATGGGTTTCGAGTCTTACAGCCACAATGTGGATGTTTGGGCTCGAAATTATTTTTTCGTATGCTGTGGCCCACTATGTGGTTAGTGTAGACTTTCATCGTTCAAGTATGGCAAACAAAGAGTGCTCGACAAATAGGGTCACTGAGCACCCCATCACTATTGTGGCGCTTTTCTCAGTTGCGAAGGCCGTTGCTGCGAGTGCTTGTTCGCACACGAAGTTCCCCTGCATCACAGAATCTAATGTGCTGCTGTAATAGGCCAATGGCTTGTGGCCTAATGGTGACCTTTGCGTACGCACTGCCGTCATTAGGGTGCCGTTGCAGTGGGAGAATAAGTAAAATTCCCAATCATAATCTGGTGTCACTAGAACTGGTGCTGTTGCGATAATGTGTTTTAATTTAATGAACAGTGTGATCATTTCCTGTATCCATTTTATTGGTGCTTCTTTCAAAGCCTGAAGAAGGGGACATGTGTATGCTGCAGAATCGAGTATCCATGCACGGCAGTAATTGCATATGCAGAGACATTTTTGCATATCCTTTAAGGTTTTGGGCATCAGGGTTGCACGTATGGCTGCTGCTCTGTCTGGGCTTATTCTCTTACCATCTTTTGATATTAGCTGCCCCAGATACAGTACTTCTGCTAGGCAGTACTGCAACTTTCCTTTGTCTACTTTGTACCCCTTTGTTGCTAATAAATTGAACAGGGTTATTGAGCCTGCTCTACATTGCTCTTCACTTTGACTGCACACTAAAAGGTTGTCTATGTATTGAATTATTGTGCTTTTTACATCTATGTTACCGAGGTCTTCATGCAAGATTCTGTTCAAAATTCCAGGGCTCTCACACACAACCCTGGGGCAATCTGCAATGCTCATGCCTTTTCCCCTTTAGTGTAAATGCCGTTAGATATTGGGAATTGGTGTCAAGTGGCAGTGAGGAAAAAGCGTTTTTCAAGTCCACTACTGTGAAGCACATTGCCTCTTTCGGAACGCTGCATAAGATGGACGCGTGATTTGGGACCAGAGGGAACTCTTTCATTATGACATCATTAAGTGGGCGTAAGTCCTGTATCATCTTCCAAACCTCGCCCTTGGGTTTTTTGTTTGGATAGATAGCTGTGTTACAAGGTGAATTTGATGGCACGATAATGCCCTGTTGCAGTAATGCACTTATAGTCTCTTTTATACCTTCCTCCGCTTCCCTGGACAGGGGGTATTGCTTTACTCTGGGTGGCACTGCACCAGGTTTTATTTTTATTTTTATGGGCGCCACTTCTTGTAAAAGCCCTAAATCGTGTGGCCCTGTAGTCCATAAATGTGGTGGTACCTGTTTCATGTCTTCATCAAAAATAGAAGGTGGTGCACTGACACTGGCCATGAGGGGGTTATTCACTTCCATATTTTGAATCATTATATTGCAAGGCATACACATTTCCATGATTATCTCCCCATCAGTGTCACTGTCAGTGAACAGACAGTAAGATCACGTAGCACTAGATTCAGGTCTATGTACAACACTGTTCTCAACTCACATCCATGCATGTCCAGTCCTATTGCCACAATGATGGCACCTGGCACAATTTCTGGGGTTACTACTGGGCGGAAAATGAAATCAGATGTTACTCTCCATTCTTTTCATGTTATTTCAGGCACCACTCTTGCTAGTACCTGTATCCCATAAATGAACATGTCAACATCCGTGGGCACCCCCCTCACTGCCACTTTGTTTGTCATGGTACTGATCATTAGCATTGAGTGGGCACACCCATGGAGTGGAGCATACTATCCCTCGTTCTGTAAAGGAGATGGTCATATTAAATTTACTGACTAGATCCCTTCCTAGCAAATTTATGGGCGAATCTTCGTGGTATAACAAGGGCACCTGCACCCTATTTCCTCCTACCGTTATATCCAAATCGTTTGTGTAAGGAACCTTTAGAAGTGCCCCAGAGAATCCCTGCATTTCCAAATTTTGGCTTGACAGCGGAAACCGGTCTTACATGAGGGATGATTTTTCCGCTCCTGAGTCCACCATAAGATGAAGTGTTTGTTTCTTATCTCTCCCCGACCCAGTGGTTCCTCGTCTGGACATAGGTAGTCGATAGGACTGGACACGCAAGTGCTCTCTGTGGGCAGTCCTAATCTGGGTAGGTATTTGTTCCCGGGACAACGAAACATTTTCCCGGACCATTGCTGTTACACGAAACGGCGCAGGCGTGCCATTCGCTGAAGTAGTGAAGACATTTGTGTTGGTGTTTCCCATGGTGTTTTGACATGCTAATTGTGGTTGCATGCCCTGTTAAGGTGCTTCTGGCCCTTGCTGAGTGGTTAGGTCCCTTGTTGAAAATTATTATAATATTGCTCTTGTTGCCCATTACCACCCATCGGTAATCCATAAGGGCTGCCCGGATGAGAGTGGCTGAATTGCTGTTAATTCCCTGTCCCCGAGGCCCCTGTCCTCCAAATCCACCTCTCAGTCCCCTGTACCCACCTCGTCCTCTTCCTGGCCTCCCTTGCCATTGTGGTCCCTCGTATTGCTCCTCGCCGGCCCATTGTCCATGTCCCTTTGTGCACCATGTTTCTGTTATCCTTGTCAGTGAAACTCCTGACCCCTCCTCCCCGTCTCCCTGTCTCTCAGTAGGCAGGGCCTCCGTTACCGCAGCAAGCTTCACCAGCGTATGTTGTACAAGTTTGGTCTTGTCTGCCAACCTTCTTCTGTGCAACCTCTTTTTCTCTTTCTTTGATCCTCCTACAATGGTGTACTATAATGCTCTGAGTTTCAGGCCATCCTTCGGCTTCTATCCCAGCAATTTTATCTAGGTCCATCTGTACCACCTTCGGGAGGCCTCTCTTGATGATAAAGTAAAAAAGGGATGTTGACTGGTCCCATGCCATGCCCGTCTCCGATCTCCACAGGTCCTGCACCTGAAGAATGTACTGCACAGCTTCTTCCTCGTCCCCCATGGTGCATTGCATCACCGAATGTAAATCTGGGGTGTCAGGGAAGGTCCTCCACAGTGCATCTCACACTTGAGCCCGTACATTATTAAACGCTGACCCATCATGGTGGTCACAATCTATTGTCACTCCCGGGGAACCGGCCTTCACCCACACTCCATCCGGCTGGTCTCCCACTGCGGACACCAGCAAGCTCTTGATGTCCCCTATGGCCAGCGTGACCCCTGCAGTATGCTTCTCAAAAGCATATATCCACTTTCCCGCCCCTCCCGAAAATGGAGGCAATGCCTTCAACAAATTATTTTTGTCCATCTGTGCCCACGTTATGTAATGGGGCATCCCTGCTCCCTTGTGAATGAGGGACATTTGCAATTTCGTTTTGCTCCCTTTCTTACTTACCTTTACTCCTTTCTTTTTACTCAATGACATGTTTCCCAACCTGATTCAGAGCCTTCCCTGCCACCTTTCTCGCACCACACCATCTACCGGCTCTTATAGTAGTGGCAGCGACATTCTTGCCTCCGCCGCTTCCTCCTCATATTCCTCCAGATCACTCCAAACCTCATCTATTTCTCTGTCGGATGCTGCACTTTCCAGTTCTTCACTTGCCTGACTACCTTATTGTCCTACTCGAACTATCTTTATTGGGGTATTATTAAGATGGAAGAAGAATTCCCCTGATTTCCACTCGTCCTCTGGCTGGCTAGATGGATTCCTGGACGGGAGTGGTGACGGTGTTGGCCCACCCACCGTGATGGACGGTGGCTCTCCTACCCCAGCCAACATTTGGACCCTGTCAAACAGAGCCCTCAATCGTGTTAATTCCATGTGTATGATAGCGAGCTGTCTTTCTAAGTCATTAGTTAGGCGTGCAAGATTTACTGGTGGGGCACACGTGGGACCGCATAACCATCTAGGATCATAGGGAGGTGGGGCTGTCACTGCGGATGCAGAGTGTGTGTTTGGCGAGGGCAAGTATGATGGGTCACTGTACCCCTTGGCGGGTATAGTTAACAATGGGTAAAGTCGGGTAAGCTCTCCGTCCGCTGTTTTCGTTAGTTCCTCTCTATCTGCTTTTCCTCCCCCCACCGCAGGGCCTGGCACAGTCTCTGGCGGCACTTCCTTCTCTGTGCTGTTCAAAGGCAGTGTTTCCTCAAACATCCTACAAAGATCGAACACTTCCCGTCTAATCTGAAGCTGCTTTCCCCAGTATTTAGCCAACGAGTGTGTTGTCACCAGGTCTAATATTCTTTTATCAAACGATCCCCCTTTGGTCATACTTGCGACGCTCCCTCCCCTTTTATCTCAGTGAGCCACTGGCCATGGTACTTCTGGATGTTCTCGCTGTACAGGGGGAGGTGCTGGCAAATATGTGCTAAGGGTGTGTCTCCCCCCATAGTTCCCTGCTTGACTTCCGTGTCCGTTAGTATATAGGCATGTGTGTCAATAAAATCAAGAAACACTTCTGCTCACCTTATCTCACTTAATAGGTACCTTATAACATCACAGTTTAAAGAAACTTTCACTTACACCGTTTCGGCTCCAGCATATTTCAGAAATGTAATTTGAACACAAAACAACCTTACATGTACTCATAGACATACTGGGACGTTTGACGTTAACGACAATTAACATAAAACACAGATCTGTTACTCTTCTTGTTACACCAACCTCCCTTCCCTTGTTCACACTATCATGTCCTCTTCCCACACTCATTGTCCTCGTTCCCCTTCCTTGAGCCCCTTTTGGGCCGACTTCTAAAAGAGTTATGCACACAAGACAAAGAATTTGCTAATATCTCCCGAGTCTATTCATTACACAAGACTCCTATGTTTTTCTATTTCATCTCCACTTTATTTCCTGCACTGGTCGAGACAAATCTATGCAGCGCCACCTTCCACCCCATTCGGAGCTGGGTTCCCGGAATCTTCCCGTATTCCTTTACCTCTATATTCACAACCTAATGGCCATATAAAGAAAATGAAAGAAAAAGCCTAGCGGTCAACACTCATACAAACCCTGTATCCTCAATTTGACTCCCCCACTATTCCCTCACAGTTACACTTATGCTCATCACTTCCTCTTTACAATCCCCCCCTTTGAGGTTCTCACAACCAATACTCACGTGTCCAGGGTGAACCGAGAGCCTCCTTTCACGGTCTATCCACAATCAGGGGCGCAACCCAACCAATCCATGACCCGCCCCAGCGAGCAGTCGGGTATTTGCAATGGCCGGGACCCTTGGAAACTCTCTGGTGCGTACACTCACTGGTCAGTCGCAGGTGACGATGTTTTTGCTGGGGGCATCCCGGATCTCGCCGCATGACTGAGGGGTGTCTCTCGGTGCACCCTGGATCACTTCCCAGGGGTCACCAAGTGAAGGTGCTCAGTCCCCACTTACAATTAGAAACTCAAAATAACACACACATCCCAGTAGTGAATGAGACCAGGAGATTGGTTGTGAGAGACAACAAAGTTTTATGTAAAATTCAGCATCCAGAGAACTCTGCTGCCTCGAGAGCGCTCTGAAAAACAATACTGATGCAGTGCATTTTAAAAGGTTACAGTGTCATAGATGACATTTTCCAAACAGTCTACAGGATACATTTCGATTGGTGAGGGAATGGGTCCTAGTATATCACTATAGGGGCAGGATCCACGAGATTGGCTGGCATCTTGGCGGGTTGGTGGGCATCACGTGGTTCAGCTGCGCCAGTCCGTGCGAGCTGATGGTCGGGCTGGGTCAGGGAGAGGCAGCTGGTACTGTCTAACTAATCTACATGTTATCACAAGACATGCGGTAAATAATAACTCACAACCTAAGCCTTTGATATTAAGTGAGGCCTATAAATTGTACACACTTATTTACATTATCCCGCTTTAGATCATTGGCGAGGTGAAGGGTGTGGGGGTCGTGCCCTCCAGGTGACTTGCTGGGCGGTGAGATTAACAGTTGTTGGTTAACAGTCCCCCCTTGCTCTGAAGTGCTAGCACTTCAGAGCAAAGGGGGGGGGATTGATATGTGTTGGTTTAGGGCAGAAAATATATCGACAGGAGATTTGTTTTATTGGGGACATTCTAGGGGGGTCAGCAAGGAAGGGTCACACTTCTGCTACATCAAAAGAAGGCCGGAGAGGCACAGGGTTGAACAGGCAGTAATTTTCCAACAGTGAGGGTGAGAGGCGCAGGAGCAGGTTTGTTGAGATAGATGGGCCACAAGTCATAATTCAGCCCGGTCACATGCAGGGCAGTGATCTCAGAGGAATGATGAAAAGAATACACTGCTTGCTTGCAACAATTCGTGCCAGAGCATCTGTGAGAAATGGGTTTGGATGGCACAGACATGGGAGAAAAAGGTGGGGGCGCTCAGTGCTCGTTGTGTGCAGCACTGCAGAGGGGAGCGAAGGCTTCACAGATACCAGAATGTGGCCTTGTCCAAAGATGGAGTCTGGTGTACACAAAATGGAGTCCAAATGTATCTTGCAATAGCCCCACTTCTGCATATGCCAGGGACTTGTCCACTGAGGCCACAGAAGGGCAAGAAAGGCGTCCTCCCACTATTACAAGTGCAGGTGGTCCCTTTCGTGTCGAATGTACGGGTGGGGGGTTGAAACAGGCCCCCTCCTTCCTTACAAGAGGGCCCTGGATTCAAAAACCCGTCTATAACTTGCATTCATGAACCTCAAACAGGCTTTCAACTGTGTAATTAGAGAAAAGCTTTGGACCAAGTTGAGAACCTGGCAATGCCCCATCGACCCGGTAGAGGCCATGGAGGTCCTATATTCTAATACTTCAGTACAGATTAGACTATCAGACAAATGTCATTTAACAAAGAAGATCCCAATCCATCGAGGACTAAAACAGGGCTGTGCATTAGCCCCCCTGTTATTCTGTCTCTACATTGCCAATCTGGCATTGTCACATAAAGATGTGGTAGCCTTCCCACCAAAATTCGATCAGACTGAGGTTCCCTGGATATTATTTGTGGACGATTTGGTCTTTTTGGACTTAGCGCCCATTGGCCTTCAGAGGAGAATTGAGACATTCAGTAAATTCCTGACAGAAATTGGTATGAAGGTACATGTGGCAAAGTCCAAAATACTGACAATGATGTCGGCGCATAAGAAGAAGGGTAGTGGGTTCAAGTGGAGAGTTGGAGATAAACCCGTCAAAATTGTAGAATACATGATATATCTTGGGGTGGTTGTAAATAGGAACTTGGATAAAAAGGGCCAATATATCCATATAAGGTCAACGTTATCTTCTTTAACCAACCAGGAATTGGCTCTCCATCGAAGATATGGGAAGTTCTCGATGGTGCCGAACATCACTTTCTATAAACAGAAGGTAGCCCAGACTCTCACATATGGGGCAGAGGCGTTCTACATCTATCCTGGCAAATATGGGAGAGGCTTGAAGGTTATTTTTGGCTGCGAGTATTAAGACTTCCAAACTCGCTGTCCATGTGCTCCATTAGACATGAATTGCGATTGCAATCACTTGAATTCCTGGTGCTATGAAAAACAGTAGCCCTCTATAGAGAAAACCCTTTGTTAAAGGGACGTTATGGTGCAAAGTAAAACCGAAAACCGCCTGAAATTCGGCAGTTATGGTAAGATAAGCAACCATAACTCGCGCCACCGTGCACTGCTAACACTAACACCCAGGACATCAAAGATGACATCACAAATGTCATTGATGACATCACTGATGACATCACATGTGCATTTACTTTTCATAAAAACTCTGTACAAGGGATTCTTATAATGTTGACCAAAAACTGTCAAGGATCATTGGGATGAATATCATGAGCTAATTAGTGCATTAAGCAATGCATTGATATAAATAGCATTCTTTTATGAAGTTCTATCCAGTATACTAAGCTACTCATGCAGAAACATAGGCAGTGTGTGCAGCATACATGATGAAGGTGCCATATTCATAATCTTGCCATGTTGAATAGTGAAATGATAACTGCTTTCTTATTAGAGTTTTGCGTACTGTGAAACATGTAATAAGTAGATAATAAAACCCACTTAATACATAATTATTACAGACAAAACACAAAGAGACAACAACACATACAAATATGACTATATACAGGGACAGTGAAGTAAACAAAAAAGCAGAAGGAGTAGCAGAAAGAGTTCATAAACTAACTGATTGTCTTTATGCAGAGAAACTATTGATCTGTTTCAAAGCTGCTATTTACCATATGTATGTGTATCACATGATGTGACTGCACCCAAAGGAAAGGAGAGTGAGTATAATGTAGGTAGAGTAATAAAAATAAAACTATGAGAAAATGCTGATAACTCTAATGATTATCTTCATGCAGAGAAAGGATTGCTCTCTTTCAAGCCTGTGTCTTCCGCTATATATATGTTTCATATGATATGACTTGACCCTAAGTCTACAAATATAGTACCTTTTCAATTTTTACTTCCTGACTGTTACTGAAGAAAACTATGTGGCTTAGATATGTCAGTAAAGGAAAAAAAGGGAGAGCCAGCCATGTGATGTCATCAGTGATGTCATCAATGACATTTGTGATGTCATCTTTGATGTCCTGGGTGTTAGTGTTAGCAGTGCACAGTGGCGCGAGTTATAGTTGCTTATCTTACCATAACTGCTGAATTTCAGGGGTTTTTCGGTTTTACTTTGAACCATAACGTCCCTTTAACAAAGTTTTTTTACTGAATTTGATAGGTTTTTAGTAGCGCGACTTAACCATAACGTCCCTTTTAACAAAGTTTTTTCACTGAATTTCATAGGTTTTTAGTAGCTCAACTTAACCCTAACGTCCCTTTAACAAAGTTTTTTTTACTGAATTTCATATGTTTTTAGTAGCACAACTTAACCATAATATCCCTGACTTTATATACATGTAACATAGAACATACTGAACCCCTAGCTAGTGATTTCGATGTCCGCGGACTACCGCCATGTCCACGGACATATCGAAAATCTGAGCGTGGTGAATGTAAATTTAAATAGTGTGCCCCATTTCCCCTTTGAGGTTGGCTCTGAAAAGAGCCATTTTTTTGGGTTTTTTTTGCAGATGCTTGACAGACACCTGTTATTTTGCATTTTTTTTTCTTACTTTACTCCTAAAATCTTCACATAACCTTCTCCAAAGCAACCCTTACATTCCAAAACAGAATGGCATTTCCCATTAAAGAAAAGGAAATGCCATCTTCTTTAAAATAAACAGCATTACTGGAATCAATATTCACAGCTCTAAGCATGAAGGGACACATGCCTCGGTTGATTAAACACCTAGCATTGTTTTGCTGAGGACAAAAAACTGAACTATTGTCCCATATTGCCCTAGGTACTAATCCAGAAAAAATTACTTTGGCATTTGGAAGGATGTTCATTAATGCTTGAACCAAGTGTTCCAAATATGCCAACAAAGTAGGGGCCCTGACATAGCCCAAATCGAAAGCACCATAGTGCAAAACTACCACATGGGGACTGTTGATCCTGCCCATATCTTCATAAACTTGTACAATTCCCTGTACATTGCAATCAGGCACAGTGCTCCACACCACCTCCACTCCTTTAAAATCAAAATTATTTGCAACATGCCTGCATTGAGCATACTGTTGTAGACCATGCACAAACATATCTCTGAGCACCAACACCCTGACTTTCTCCACTTCTGCCATCTTCACTAGATACAGTCTCTTTGAACACAAATCCACAACCTCAAAATCTGATTGGCTGATCCCTACAGTCTTCTTTCCATGCTGGATTTGCTGGAAAACCCCGGATCCGCAGAACGCATAACTCTTAGACAGCCCTTCTACCACTTCCACTTCATTCTCTGTGCCATTCCCTCATTGGATACAGCTAAGCAGGCACACAATACGGAGAATGTCCTCAGAACACCCCCATTTTGTTTATTTTCGAACATTTCAGGACACCTCTAGTGTTCTTAGAACACATTCAACTTGCCAGCAAACAATACGGACAACGTCCTCAGAACACCCCCATTTTCTTTATGTACGAACATTTCAGGACACTGCGAGTGTTCTTAGAACACTTTCAGCTTGACAACGAACAATACAGACAATGTCTTCAGGACACCCCCTGTGAACATTCCAGGACCCCACAAGTCTTCTTAGAACACTTTCAACTTGACACCGAATCCATTCTGCTTATTTACGAACATTTCAGAACAGCCGTGTTGTCCGAAGACAAATCGAACACAACAAAAGCGTCTAGCACATAAAAAAAATACAACATTGAACCTAGCTCATACTCCCCCACCCTCCCCAAACACTCTTACACACCAACACACTCCACTAAATACAATTTTTAAACCAAGTTTCACCTCGCTGTCCGCGGTCGTCCGCGAATGCAAGATGTCGGGCGCCATCAAAAATCTGACGCGCTCCACGCCCCACGCCGTCCAATCAGCGAACACGTCGGATGTCCGCGGACATCGCGCAAGCCGCTCAGCCAATCAGAGCACTGTCCGCGGAGCGAACCGGGAAGTCCGTCCGCGAAGCGAACAGAGATATCACTAATTTTTTTTTCTTACATTTTGGTCATTTGAAAAAAACTACTGGATGAATTTACACCAAATTTGCAAAAGCCTGCTTTCTGGACCAAGCCCCCGCTCCTGCCGTAAATTTGGTGTAAATCCGTCCAGCGGTTTGGGCTGTAGGCGTGCGCAACGTTTTTTCACATTATGTCTATTGGAAAAAACAAAAGTTTTGGGACCCCCCCTGTAACTTTGCCCCCATGGACCAAACCTCTCCAAACTTTGCAAATAAATTCAGAGTGGGCCATATACTTTTTCTGCAAAGTTTGGTGAGGATTCGTCCAGAGGGAGTGAAGTTATAAGTCACCCAAAAAATGCTCTTCCTATGGAAATACCAACTTAACCATAACTACTCCATGTAATATATATATATATATATATATATATATATATATATATATATATATATATATATATATATATATATATGTATATATATATATATATATATATATATATATATATATATATAGAGAGAGAGAGAGAGAGAGACAGAGAGAGAGAGAGAGAGAGATAGAGAGGGGCAATGTACCAATACTTTGCATCTTATTAAATACGTTTTTACTTCGCATATACACTTCATAATGCTGTGCAATGTTATGAAATTTTGCATCCATTTTGTTTTTCTGTACTTTTTACTTATGGCAGTGCACTTTCCCATTATTGTGGCTGTTCCCCATGAGGTGCTATGCTATTGTGTGCTTTTCTTACATTGGAGAGGTGTATCCAGTATTTCAGGCCCTTCACCTTCACAGCAGAAGGTGTGCAATACATTACTTCATAAGGGCCATACACACTCACTCCTGGCACACAACCACAATGAGATATCTTGCTCCATTGCATCTTTTGCACATGTCTGCATAATCTATGTGTAACTCCTGGAATGGTCCAACTGGGCGAGGCAGTGTCCCCCGTAGTGTTCTTTGGGTCATCCCCGAGCTAAATGTCTGACATGTTATGCATTCTATTATTAGTTTTGCAAGGTGTTCTTGGAGGTTTGGAACAAACCATTCTTCCTGGATGTCTGCTGCTATGTGCTGCTTCATAATGTGTGCAGGGAAATGAAGCTGTTGGAATGCTACATCCAATTATTCCACTGGCATTACCACTAAGAACTCGAATCTCCAGCCACCCCCCTGACACATGCACTAAAGACAGCAAATGGTGTGACAATATTCAATCCTCCCTTCTGAATAAAATCTCCACTCTACAATCCAAAATCAAAGACAAACAAGACAGTCTGAAGATGGACAACCGTCCACCGACTCCTGCAAGGATCGCCCATCTTGACTCTCCTAATATTAAACCTTTTGCCTTCTCCTCACTCACCATCACTGAGGTAGAAGACATCATCAAGAGAATCAAACCCTCAAACTGCCAAGGTGACCCGTGCCCTGCCTCTATCATCAAGGACTCGGGCCAGGACTTGGCTCCTTTCATCACGGCCTTCATTAACTCCTCTTTTAAAACACGCACGTTCCCTGACAACCTCAAGGATGCATGGGTGATCCCACTGCTTAAAAATCCAACCTTAGACCCTAGCATACCCACCAATTTTAGACCCATAACCACTGTCCCGTTCCTGCTTAAGATTCTGGACCGCGTGTCATACCTGCAGATCCAAGACCACTTGGAATCCAATAATCTTCTCGGCCTATGGCAATCTGGATTCCGCCCCAGACATGGGACAGAAACGGCCTTGATAGATTTAAAAACCCAAATTGAGGTCTTGAAAGATAATGGGAAACTAGCTTTGCTTCTTCTCCTAGACCTTTCTGCGGCTTTTGATCTGGTCAATCACCAAATCCTATGCCGGCACCTCCACTCTGCGGCCCATTTCTCGGACCCAGCCTTGGCTTGGATCAAATCCTTCCTGAGCAACAGATCCATGAGGGTCTTCGCTCCTTCCGCAGCCGCTGACCCTGCTCCAATTCACTGCGGCGTTCCCCAAGGATCTTGTGTGTCACCCACACTCTATAACGTTTTCACTAAACCGCTCTTTGATGTACTTGGTTATCTGGGTGTCTCCTATACCAACTATGCTGACGACACCCAGATACTCATCCCCATCACTGGTGACTATCTAGTTGACACTAAGGCCTTTGTAATGTAATACACTCTTCGTCATTTCATCACGAGGTGCTGCGCGAGCTCACCTCGTGATGGAAGGACGAATGGAATGTTATGACGCGACAAGAACGAACGTTTCAAATGCAGCTGTCAGTTGCTGACCATGGTGGGTGGGGCCTGTCCACATATACTTCAGTTCCAGTATATAATTAAATATTCATGTTAACCTCGCATATATTTCCTGGTCTTTCCTCCGGTACTTCAAGTGGCGACGAGGATGAACTTCAGGCCCCACCGTCCTGCACATTTCCTCCAGATTCTCCCTCCGGTGATGACGACTTCCAGTGACACATCTTTGAGCGTGTAGCAGGCCGCGCAGTTGTCAGAAACTGTGGCCGCTCCGCTCGGGTTGTCAGCATTGGGTGTGTAGCAGGCCCTGCAGCTGTACTAAAAGCTGTGGCCGCTCCGCCCCATCAATTTTCCTGTTCCGTGATCCTGAGCACGGGAACGTTACCGCAGTGAGTGCCTGCGTGGCCCCAAATTGTTTTCATTGTGCTGCGTATGTTTATCCAAGTTCATGTCGTCCGGATGTGTTGCATGCTGCATTGAATCCTTACCATATTACGCAGTACACGAGGACAGGCAGTTTTATAATTCAAGATGGTTCTTACCGTATAATACTGTATATAAGGGAAAGCGCATTTGAATCCTTACCATATTACGCAGTACACGAGGACAGGCAGTTTTATAATTCAAGACGGTTCTTACCATATAATACTGCATATAAGGACAAGTGAATTTACAAATACAGCTGTATTTGACTTTGTGAAGACAATAATGCAGATGGCAATTGTTTTGTGCTAAACCAAGCACAATTTGCTGGACATATATAATTTATTTTGTCAGCATATTGGTAGTACAGCTGCTAAATTTTGTTAATAAATTCTGCAGCAAATCCGTTTTCTACAGCCACACATATAATTTTCCCAGCACACCTGTATGACAAATCTCTTACAACATGGCTTTCAGTAGTGTGCCAACGCCCATGTTTTTTATGTCAGATGTTGGCGAACCGGCAATTCCATGGAAGAGATGGATTAAATCGTTTGAACATTACGCTGGTGTTGTGTGTGGCCAAAACTGCAGCGTGGAAAAGAGGAAGTCACTTTTGATGCATTGTTTGGGCCCAGCAGGGCAGGAGAAGTTTGAAGACCTGCCGGATCTACTTCCCAATGAAGATATTGACCTGAACGAATACGAACGATCAGAAAGAAAAGAAACTGAGCACAATTTTAGAACGTTATAAGTTTGGGAAGAGGACTCAAGGAGAAGGTGAAAGTATAGAACAATACATTACAAATTTGAGGAAATTGGCTAAAACATGTAATTTTAATGCCCAACTGGATGAGAGATTAAGGGATCAATTCATGTTGGAGTGTAGGAGCAGTAAAGTAAGAGAAAGGTTGTGGGCTGAGGACGACCCCACTTTGGACACAGTTTTATGCGTGGCCAAGGAGGTGGAACACAACGAAAAGTGTGTCAAGGAGTTGGAGAACAGACTACAAAATACTGAAATTAAACATGAAGTCTCCAAGGATAAGACTACTATACCCACAGCGATCAAGAATAATGAGTCTATTGCTCAAGTGACAGAAAATCCTGGTAAAAGATACAAGTCAGAAAGGAGTGGAAGACTGCCTTGGAGTGACGATAAAAGAAAAAAACCTAGCCTAAGAGTCAGCAATGGAGATGGGAGGAAGAAAAGTCCACGCAGACGAGGAGATGAACCTAGAAAGAGGAATACAGGGAGATGTTTTAGATGTGATAGCATAGATCATTGGGCAGATAGTCCAGAATGCCCTGCCCTGAAAATTATATGTGGGAAATGTAAAGGTAAAGGACATTATGCTCGATGTTGCAGAATGCAGAACACTTCCACTAATTGGATAGGAAACGACGAGTGTAGTGATGAAGATGGAGAAGAATGTGTATTTGTTGTAACAGATGAAGAGAATGAGCAAGAGATGGAAAGTCCCAAGGCTGTAGTGTGTGTTGATGGTACTGACATGCACATGACTCAGGAGCTAAATACACTTTGATACCACAAAGTCTCTGGGACAGAAAGAGACATGAGTACTTACATGAACCAGACATAAGACCCAGAGCATATGGGGAAGTTAAAATAGATGTCATTGGTTGGTTCTGGGAAGCACTCAAGTTCAAAGAGAGGAGAGCCAACAGAAAAATATACATAACAAAGAAGGGGAGAACACCTTTGTTAAGCTGGACTCGCCAGAGCAAATTAAAAGTGAAGTTAGATGCTGTATCTGACGAAGCAGTATAATCTATTGAAAGTGGTACTGGAGGAATTCGAAGTGTTAAAGAGACCACCGATAATGTTAACATAATGAAGGAAATTTTCAGGGAGGAAATTGGATGCTTACGTGGGTTTGTTCATGAGATTAAAATGAAGACAAACCATGTTCCTTTAGTGCAGAAGTTGCGCAGCATCCCACTCTCTATGAGAGAAGAAGTAAAAAAGGAAATTAAATTATTGGAAGATCAGAAGATAATTGAAAAAATAGAAGCCAGTGAATGGGTCTCACCATTAGTAGTCTTGAGAAAAAAATCTGGAAAACTGAGGATATGTGTGGACATGAGGGAATTAAATAAAAATGTGATCCCAGACAGACATCCACTTCCTAACATACAGAAAATTGTGTCCACCATTGGACCTTCGAAGTACTTTTCTACTCTTGATCTGAGATCAGCACATCACCAGGTTAAGCTGCATAAAGAATCTAAGAAGATGACAGCGTTTATCACACCGGATGGATTGTACCAATACAGGAGACTACCTTTTGGGTTAGTATCAGCTGCTTCAGTATTTCAAAGGATCATGCACCAACTGTTTGACGGTGATGAAGGAATCATTTGTTTCCAAGACGATATTTTAGTGCATGCCATTGACCAAAAGGTACATAATGAAAGACTACAACACGTTTTTAAGAAATTATATGAAGCAGGAATGACCCTCAGTAGAGACAAATGTAACATCAATCGCAGTGAAATTGAATATTTATGGCATAACATTTCTGCTGGAGGCATAAGGCCAAAGAAGCAATTGGCTGATGCCATAGTAAATATGCCAAGACCAAAAACAAAAGAAGAGGTGCGGACGTTCATTGGGATGGCGGAGTACTATTCTAAATTTATAAAGGACTTTGCAGTGCACACAGTTCCACTCCGTGAACTTTTAAAAAGGAAGATATTTGAATGGAACATAGAATGTGAGGAAGAATTTGAAAATATCAAATTGGAATTAAATAGGGCAACATCGTTGAAGAATTTCAAGAGTGGGAGGAAGACCATAATTACAACGGATGCAAGCAACTTGGGATTAGGTGCTGTTGTCACCCAAGAGGTTGATGGAAAAGAAGTTTTAATTGCTTTTGCATCAAGGTTATTAAAAGGTGCAGAAAGGTCGTACGCTGCAATAGGAGAAAGACATTTTAGCCATCAAGTGGGCGACAGAAAAATTCAGAAACTTCATCTGGGGAGTAGAAGTAGAGATTCGCACTGACCACAAACCATTAATACATGTCATTATGAATAAGGGTTTGGACAATGTATCTAACAGAATCAAAAGATGGGTTGTACTGTTGCAAGAATACAATTGTAAAGTAAGATATGTACCAGGAGTGAAGAATCGCGCTGCTGACTGTCTGTCGAGACTTACCAATACTTCTGAAGCAGACGACGGAGGTGAAAATAATTCAGAAGTAGTTCTGAATATAGAGACATTATCTATATCTCAAACTGAGTGGGAGGAAGCAGAGAGGCAAGATGATAATATGACCAATTTGAAACAGATTATACAAAATGGTGAAAACCTGAGGAAAGTCAAATTCGAGGAATCCAATCTCATGGAATACTGGAGAGTGGCGGATGAACTCAATGTGACAAATGACAGAATCATGAGAGGAGATCGAATTATTCCACCTGTGGGCATATGACAAAGAATCGTTGAATTAGGTCACGAAGGTCATCAAGGGATAGTGAAGACTAAACAGAGAATACGTGATGATTTCTGGTGGCCAGGATGCGATCTGCAAATTGAGAGAATCATCAGAGAATGTATCCTTTGTAATCAGAGTGACAGAACATGTATGAGTGTGAAGTACCCGATGGTAATAACTAATATTCCAGGAAAGGTATGGGATGAGATAGGCATGGATATACTGGGACCTATTCATTGTGATGGTAAGCAACAATTTTGCTTAGTGGTCATAGACCTTCTAACCAGATGGGTGGAAGTTTTAATTAGGCCTAACATGAATGCAAAGGTAGTTATAGAATTTCTGTCAGAAATATGTGACAGAGAAGGTTTCCCAAGAAGCATTTTAACGGACAATGGTGTCCAGTTCAGGTCAAGAGAAATGGAGAAATTCTGTACCAATAATTCCATTGTACACAAAACAAGCGCAATATACCATCCACAAATGAATGGAGTAGTTGAGAGATTCAACAAAGTTCTCAAAGACGCCATTCGCTGGGCGTGGGCTAATGGACTTAGCTGGGAAGAAGCAGTAAGAAGAAAAATAATTGCTCATCGCTTCACGCCACATAGTACAACAGGTTTAACACCTTTTGAATTGAGTAGGGGACGCAAAGCAAATACCAAATTGACCCCATCCTGGTTGGGGAGGGAGACTGTGGTAAGGAAAGATTTTGGAGAAGCGGTAGAAAACATCAGGGATACGCAGATTAAGAACAAAGTAGCTCATGACAGTCATGTAAAGAAAGGAAAAGAGAATGAGGTCCCAAGAGTGGGTGGTTTGGTAAGAATTAAATTGCCTCCAGTACTAAGAGATGGACCTTGCAAATGGTCCAAACCAGTGAGTGTGATTGAAGTTTTCAAACACGCGGTGAGGGTGCAAGATGGCAGAGTTTGGAATATGGAAAGGGTGTGTGTGATGAAATCGTGCAGAAGTGGGATGAATGGAGAAACTATGTGCAGAGAACAAGCAAGTCATAGTAGTAGTGAAGACATGAAAGAGAATGGTGAACATGTGAGACCAATGTTGAATAGAAAGGCAATGTCACTAATTTCCTTGCCAAAAGTAAAATCAGATTCTTCACGTGTATCAAGAACAGGAAGGATAATCCGCAAACCAGACCACATGAAGGACTTTGTCTAAAAATACGGAGTATGCAGAACGAAGAAGAGATCTTATCAAACTATTGTTAAAAAAATAGCAAGAAATTAAGGAGGGGAGATGTGTAATGTAATACACTCTTCGTCCTTTCATCACGAGGTGCTGCGCGAGCTCACCTCGTGATGGAAGGACGAATGGAATGTTATGACGCGACAAGAACGAGCGTTTCAAATGCAGCTGTCAGTTGCTGCCCATGTTCGGTGGGGCCTGTCCACATATACTTCAGTTCCAGTATATAATTAAATATTCATGTTAACCTAGCATATATTTCCTGGTCTTTCCTCCGGTACTTCAGCCTTGATCCACGTTTATCTGGTCATCCAGGCCTGGATGGCCCAACACGAATTTTGTCTCAATGACGACAAGACGGAGCTCCTCATCCTGGGCTCACCGCAACGTCTTGGCAAACTAGATCCCTCCTACCAGTCATTTATCATAGCTTTCATGTCCTCCTCTGTACATGGTTGTGTGATAAAAGTGGATGGGTTTCCAGTCTTACTGCGCACAATTTGGATGTTCGGGCTCGAAATTATTTTTTCGTATGCTGTGGCCCACTACGTGGTTAGTGTAGACTTTGATCGTTCAAGTATGGCAAACAAAGAGTGCTTGACAAATAGGGTCACTGAGCACCCCATCACTATGGTGGCACTTTTCTCAGTTGCGAAGGCCGTTGCTGCGAGTGCTTGTTCGCACACGAAGTTCCCCTGCATCACAGAATCTAATGTGCTGCTGTAATAGGCCAATGGCTTTTGGCCTAATGATGACATTTGTGTATGCACTGCCGTCATTAGGGTGAAGTAAAATTCCCAATCATAATCTGGTGTCACTAGAACCGGTGCTGTTGAGATAATGGGCCTCATTACGACCCTGGCGGAGAACCATGGTGCAATTTGCACCATGGTCCATGGCGCTAAGCTGCCAATTCCGCCATGGTGGTTGGCGGACTTACCGCCCCATCCTGACCTTGGCGGGGCGGTAAGTCCCCAATCCCCATTTTGCCCTTCCCCATTCCCATTCTTGCCCCATAGGGCATAATGGGAGTGGGGAAGGCGTTAATTACGCCACCGTAAATTACGGTGGCGTAATTAACAAGTCCCGTAGCGCCATGGATTTTTCCGCCTGCAAAAAGCAGGCGTAAAATATCACCATGGCGCTACGGGAACTCGTAGTCAGGCGGAAAGGTACGCCATACTCTACGCCGGCGTAAATCCCTTTCTGCCAGGGTCCTAATGAGGCTCAATGTGTTTTAATTTAATGAACTGTGTGATCATTTCCTGTATCCATTTTATTGGTGCTTCTTTCAATCCCTGAAGAAGGGGACATGTATATGCTGCAGAATCGAGTATCCATGCACGGCAGTAATTGCATATGCAGAGACATTTTTGCATATCCTTTAAGGTTTGGGCATCAGGGTTGCACGTATGGCTGCTGCTCTGTCTGGGCTTATTCTCTTACCATCTTTTGATATTAGCTGTCCCAGATACAGTACTTCTGCTGGCAGTACTGCAACATTGCTTTGTCTACTTTGTACCCCTTTGTTGCTAATAAATTGAACAGGGTTATTGAGCCTGCTCTACCTTGCTCTTCACTTTGACTGCACACTAAAAGGTTGTCTATGTATTGAATTATTGTGCTTTTTACATCTATGTTTCCGAGGTCTTCATGCAAGATTCTGTTCAAAATGTCAGGACTCCCACACACAACCCTGGGGCAATCTGCAATGCTCATGCCTTTTCCCCTTTAGTGTAAATGCCGTTAGATATTGGGAATTGGTGTCAAGTGGCAGTGAGGAAAAAGCGTTTTTCAAGTCCACTACTGTGAAGCACATTGCCTCTTTCGGAACGCTGCATAAGATGGACGCGTGATTTGGGACCAGAGGGAACTCCTTCTTTATGACGTCATTAAGTGGGCGTAAGTCCTGTATCATCCTCCAAACCCCACCCTTGGGTTTTTTGATTGGATAGATAGCTGTGTTACAAGGTGAATTTGATGGCACGATAATGCCATGTTGCAGTAATGCACTTATAGTCTTATTTATACCTTCCTCCGCTTCCCTGGACAGGGGGTATTGCTTTACTTTGGGTGGCACTGCACCGGGTTTTATTTTTATGGGCGCCATTTCTTGTAAAAGCCCTAAATCGTGTGGCCCTATAGTCCATAAATTTGGTGGTACCTGTTTCATGTCTTCATCAAAAATAGAAGGTGGTGCACTGACACTGGCAATGAGGGGGTTATTCACTTCACTATTTTGAATCATTATATTGCAAGGCATACAAATTTCCATGATTATCTCCCCATCAGTGTCACTGTCAGTGAACAGACAGTAAGATCACGTAGCACTAGATTCGGGTCTATGTACAACACTGTTCTCAACTCACATCCATGCATGTCCAGTCCTATTGCCACAATGATGGCACCTGGCACAATTTCTGGGGTTACTACTGGGCGGAAAATGAAATCAGATGTTACTCGCCATTCTTTTCATGTTATTTCAGGCACCACTCTTGCTAGTACCTGTATTCCATAAATGAACATGTCAACATCCATGGGCACCCCCTCACTGCCACTTTGTTTGTCATGGTACTGATCATTAGCATTGAGTGGGCACACCCATGGAGTGGAGCATACTATCCCTCGTTCTGTAAAGGAGATGGTCATATTAAGTTTACTGAGTAGATCCCTTCCTAGCAAATTTATGGGCGAATCTTCGTGGTATAACAAGGGCACCTGCACCCTATTTCCTCCTACCGTTATATCCAAATCGTTTGTGTAAGGAACCTTTAGAATTGCCCCAGAGAATCCCTGCATTTCCAAATTTTGGCTTGACAGCTGAAACCGGTCTTACATGAGGGATGTTTTTTCCGCTCCTGAGTCCACCATAAGATGAACTGTTTGTTTCCTATCTCCCCCCTACCCAGTGATTCCTCGTCTGGACATACGGTAGTTGATAGGACTGAACACGCAAGAGCTCTCTGTGGGCTGTCCTAATCTGGGTAGGTATTTGTTCCCGGGACAGAGAAACATTTTCCCCGACCATTGCTGTTACACGGAACGGCGCAGGCGTGCCATTCGCTGAAGTAGCGAAGACATTTGTGTTGGTGTTTCCCATGGTGTTTTAACATGCTAATTGTGGTTGCATGCCCTGTTAAGGTGCTTGTGGCCCTTGCTAAGTGGTTAGGTCCCTTGTTGAAAATTATTATAATATTGCTCTTGTTGCCCATTACCACCCATCGGTAATCCACAAGGGCTGCCCGGATGAGGGTGGCTGAATTGCTGTTAATTCCCTGTCCCTGAAGCCCTTGTCCTCCAAATCCACCTCTCAGTCCCCTGTACCCACCTCGTCCTCTTCCAGGCCTCCCCTGCCATTGTGGTCCCTCGTATTGCTCCTCGCCGGCCCATTGTCCGTGTCCGTTTGTGCACCATGTTTCTGTCATCCTTGCCAGTGAAACTCCTGACCCCTCCTCCCCGTCTCCCTGTCTCTCAGTAGCCGTTACCGCAGCAAGCTTCACCAACGTATGTTGTACAAGTTTGGTCTTGTCTGCCAACCTCTTCTGTGCAACTTCTTTTTCTCTTTCTTTGATCCTCCTACAATGGTGTACTATAATGCTCTGAGTTTCAGGCCATACTTTGGCTTCTATCCCAGCAATTTTATCTAGGTCCATCTGTACCTCCTTCGGGAGGCCTCTCTTGATGATAAAGTAAAAAAGGGACGTTGACTGGTCCCATGCCATGCCCGTCTCCGATCTCCACAGGTCCTGCACCTGAAGAATGTACTGCACAGCCTCTTCCTCGTCCGCCATGGTGCATTGGATCACCGAATGTATATCTGGGGTGTCAGGGAAGGTCCTCCACAGTGCATCTCACAGTTGAGCCCGTACATTATTAAACGCTGACCTATCATGGTGGTCACAATCTATTGTCACTCCCGGGGAACCGGCCTTCACTCACACTCCATCTGGCTGGTCTCCCACTGCGGACAACAGCAAGCTCTTGATGTCACCTATGGCCAGCGGGACCCCTGCAGTATGCTTCTCAAAAGCATATATCCACTTTCCCGCCCCTCCCGAAAGTGGAGGCAATGCCTTCAACAAATTATTTTTCTTCATCCGTGCCCACGTTATGTAATGGGCCATCCCTGCTCCCTTGTGAATGAGGGACATTTGCAATTTCGTTTTGCTCCCTTTCTTACTTACCTTTACTACTTTCTTTTTACTCAATGACATGTTTCCCAACCTGATTCAGAGCCTTCCCTGCCACCTTTCTCGCACCACCCCATCTACCGGCTCTTCTAGTAGTGGCAGCGGCATTCTTGCCACCGCCGCTTCCTCCTCATATTCCTCCAGATCACTCCAAACCTCATCTATTTCGCTGTCGGATGCTGCACTTTCCAGTTTTTCACTTGCCTGACTACCTTATTGTCCTACTCAAACTATCTTTATTGGGGTATTATTAAGATGGAAGAAGAATTCCCCTGATTTCCACTCATCCTCTGGCTGGCTAGATGGATTCCTGGGCCTAGATGGATTCCTGGATGGGAATGCTGACGGTGTTGGCCCACCCGCCGAGATGGACGGTGGCTCTCCTACCCCAGCCAACATTTAGCCCCTGTCACACCGAGCCCTCAATTGTGTTCATACCATGTGTATGGTAGCGAGCTGTCTTTCCAAGTCATTAGTTAGGCGTGCAAGATTTACTGGTGGGGCACACGTGGGACCGCATAACCCTCTAGGATCATAGGGAGGTGGGGCTGTCGCTGCGGGTGCAGAGTGTGTGTTTGGCAAGTATGATGGGTCACTGTACCCCTTGGCGGGTATAGTTAACAGTGCGTAAAGTCGGGTAAGCTCTTTGTCCGCTGTTTTCGTTAGTTCCTCTCTATCTGCTTTTCCTCCACCCACCGCTGGGCCTTGCACAGTCTCTGGCAGCACTTCCTTCTCTGTGCTGTTCACAGGCGGTGTTTCTTCAAACATCCTACAAAGATCTAACACTTCCCATCTATTCTGAAGCTGCTTTCCCCAGTATTTAGCCAACGAGTGTGTTGTCACCAGATCTAATATTCTTTTATCAAACGATCCCCCTTCTGGCCATACTTGGGACGCTCCCTCCCCTTTTATCTCAGTGAGCCACTGGTCATGGTACTTCTGGATGTTCTCGCTGTACAGGGGGAGGTGCTGGCAAATATGTGCTAAGGGTGTGTCTCCCCCCATAGTTCCCTGCTTGACTTCCGTGTCCGTTAGTATATAGGCATGTGTGTCAATAAAATCAAGAAACACTTCTGCTCACCTTATCTCACTTAATAGGTACCTTATAACATCACAGTTTAAAGAACCTTTCACTTACACCGTTTCAGCTCCAGCATATTTCAGAAATGTAATTTGAACACAAAACAACCTTACATGTACTCATAGACATACTGGGACTTTTGACGTTAACGACAATTAACATAAAACACAGATCTGTTACTCTTCTTGTTACACCAACCTCCCTTCCCTTGTTCACACTATCATGTCCTCTTCCCACACTCACTGTCCTCGTTCCCCTTCCTTGAGCCCCTTTTGGGCCGACTTCTAAAAGAGTTATGCACACAAGGCAAAGAATTTGCTAATATCTCCCGAGTCTATTCATTACACAAGACTCCTATGTTTTTCTATTTTATCTCTCATTCGGAGCTGGGTTCCCGTAATCTTCCCGTATTCGTTTACCTCTATATTCACAACCTAATGGCCATATAAAGAAAATGAAAGACAAAGCCTAGCGGTCAACACTCATACAAGCCCTGTATCCTCAATCTGGCTCCCCCACTATTCCCTCACAGTTACACTTATGCTCATCCCTTCCTCTTTAAAATCCCCCCCTTTGACGTTCTCACAACCAATACTCACGTGTCCAGGGTGATCCAAGAGCCTCCTTTCACGGTCTATCCACAATCAGAGGTGCACCACAACCAATCCATGACCCGCCCCAGCGAGCAGTCGGGTATTTGCAATGGCCGGGACCCTTGGAAACTCTCTGGTGCGTATACTCACTGGTCAGTCGCAGGTGGCGATGTTTTTGCTGGGGGCATCCCGGATATCGCCGCATGACAGAGGCTTGTCTCTCGGTGCACCCTGGATCACTTCCCAGGGGTCACCAAGTGAAGGTGCTCAGTCCCCACTTACAATTAGAAACTCAAAATAACGCACACATCCCAGTAGTGAATAAGACCAGGAGATTGGTTGTGAGAGACAACAAAGTTTTATGTAAAATTCACCATCCAGAGAACTCTGCTGCCTCGAGAGCGCTCTGGCAAACAATACTGATACAATGCATTTTAAAAGGTTACAGTGTCATAGATGACATTTTCCAAACAGTCTACAGGATACATTTCGATTGGTGAGGGAATGGGTCCTAGTATATCACTATAGGGGCAGGATCCACAAGATTGGCTAGCAGCTTGGCGGGTTGGTGGGCATCACGTGGTTCAGCTGTGCCGGTCCGTGCGAGCTGATGGTCGGGCTGGGTCGGGGAGAGGCAGCTGGTACTGTCTAACTAATCTACATGTTATCACAAGACATGCCCTAAATAATAACTCACAACCTAAGCCTTTGATATTAATTGAGGCCTATAAATTGTACACACTTATTTACATTATCCCGCTTTAGATCATTGGCGAGGTGAAGGGTGTGGGGGTCGTGCTCTCCAGGTGACTTGCTGGCGGTGAGATTAACAGTTGTTGGGTCTGGCACTTCAGTGCAAGGGGAAAGGGATTGATATGTGTTGGTTTAGGGCAGAAAATATATCGACAGGAGATTTTGTTTTATTGGGGACACTCTAGGGTGGTCAGCAAGGAAGGGTCACACTTCTGCTTCATCAAAAGAAGGCCGGAGAGGCACAGGGTTGAACAGGCAGTAATTTTCCAACAGTGAGGGTGAGAGGCGCAGGAGCAGGTTTGTTGAGATAGATGGGCCACAAGTCATGATTCAGCCCGGTCACACGCAGGGCAGTGATCTCAGAGGAATGATGAAAAGAATACACTGCTTGCTTGCAACAATTTGTGCCAGAGCATCTGTGAGAAATGGGCTTGGATGGCACAGGCATGGGAGAAAAAGGTGGGGGATCTCAGTGCTCGCTGTGTGCAGCACTGCAGAGGGGAGAGAAGGCTTCACAGATACCAGAATGTGGCCTTGTCCAGAGATGGAGTCTGATGTACACAAAATGGAGTCCAAATGTATCTTGCAATAGCCCCACTTCTGCATATGCCAGGGACTTGACCACTGAGGCCACAGAAGGGCAAGAAAGGCGTCCTCCCACTATTGCAAGTGCAGGTGGTCCCTTTCGTGTCGAATGTACGGATGGGGGGGTCAAGCCGGCCCCCTCCTTCCTTACAAGAGGGCCCTGGATTCAAAAGCCCGTCTATAACTTGCATTCATGAACCTCAAACAGGCTTTCAACTGTGTAATTAGAGAAAAGCTTTGGACCAAGTTGAGAACCTGGCAATGCCCCATCGACCCGGTAGAGGCCATGGAGGTCCTATATTCTAATGCTTCAGTACAGTTTAGACTCTCAGATAAAGGTCATGTAACGAAGAAGATCCCAATCCATCGAGGACTAAAACAGGGGTGTGCATTAGCCCCCCTGTTATTCTGTCTCTACATTGCCGATCTGGCATTGTCACATAAAGGTGTGGCAGCCTTCCCACCAAAATTCGATCAGACTGAGGTTCCCTGGATATTATTTGTGGACGATTTGGTCTTTTTGGACTTAACGCCCATTGGCCTTCATAGGAGAATTGAGACATTCAGTAAATTCCTGACAGAAATTGGCATGAAGGTACATGTGGCAAAGTCCAAAATACTGATAATGATGTCGGCGCATAAGAAGAAGGGTAGTGGGTTCAAGCGGAGAGTGGGAGATAAACCCGTCAAAATTGTAGAATACATGATATATCTTGGGGTAGTTGTAAATAGGAACTTGGATGAAAAGGGCCAATATATCCATATAAGGTCCACGTTATCTTGTTTAACCAACCAGGAATCGGCTCTCCATCGAAGATATGGGAAGTTCTCGATGGTGCCGATCATCTCTTTCTATAAACAGAAGGTTGCCCAGACTCTCACATATGGGGCAGAGGCCGTTCTATATCTATCCTGGCAAATTTGGGAGACGCTTGAAGGTTATTTTTGGCTGCGAGTATTAAGACTTCCAAACTCGCTGTCCATGTGCTCAATTAGACATGAATTGCGATTGCAACCACTTGAATTCCTGGTGCTATGAAAAACAGTAGCCCTCTATAGAAAATGCACATATGAACCGGCAGTCATTCCCTTTGCTATTTTGACCCGTGTAAAGGGTTGTATACGAATTGTTCGTTTTACAACTGTTCGAATGACAATTGACCTTTTCACAATTGACCGAATTGTGTAGGTCAATTGTACCATATATGTGGGGGAAACCCCCCACAACCCCCACCCAACGCCAAACCCCCAACACCTATATATATATATATTAGTAAAAACACTTTGTTAAAGGGAAGTTATGGTTCAAAGTACAACCGAAAAACCCCTGAAATTCGGCAGTTATGGTAAGATAAGCAACCATAACTCGCGCCACCGTGCACTGCTAACACTAACACCCAGGACATCAAAGATGACATCACAAATGTCATTGATGACATCACTGATGACATCACATGTGCATTTACTTTTCATAAAAACTCTGAACAAGGGATTCTTATAATGCTGACCAAAAACTGTCAAGGATCATTGGGATAAATATCATGAGCTAATTAGCGCATTAAGCAATGCATTGATATAAATAGCATTCTATTATGAAGTTCTATCCAGTATACTAAGCTACTCATGCAGAAACATAGGCAGTGTGTGCAGCATACATGATGAAGGTGCCATATTCATAATCTTGCCATGTTGAATAGTGAAATGATAACTGCTTTCTAATTAGAGATTTGCATTCTGTGAAACATGTAATAAGTAGATAATAAAACCCACTTAATACATAATTATTACAGACAAAACACAAAGAGACAACAACACATACAAATATGACTATATACAGGGACAGTGAAGTAAACAAAAAAGCAGAAGTAGTAGCAGAAAGAGTTCATAACCTAACTGATTGTCTTTATGCAGAGAAACTATTGCTCTGTTTCAAAGCTGCTACTTACCATATGTATGTGAGAAAATGCTGATAACTCTAATGATTATCTTCATGCACAGAAAGGATTGCTCTCTTTCAAGCCTGTATCTTCCGCTATATATATGTTTCATAAGATATGACTCGACCCTAAGTCTACAAATATAGTACCTTTTCAATTTTTACTTCCTGACTGTTACTGAAGAAAACTATGTGGCTTAGATATGTCAGTAAAGGAAAAAAAGGGAGAGCCAGCCATGTGATGTCATCAGTGATGTCATCAATGACATTTGTGATGCCATCTTTGATGTCCTGGGTGTTAGTGTTAGCAGTGCATGGTGCCGTGAGTTATGGTTGCTTATCTTACCATAACTGCCGAATTTCAGGGGTTTTTCGGTTTTACTTTGAACCATAACATCCTTTTAACAAAGTTTTTTTACTGAATTTGATAGGTTTTTAGTAGCACAACTTAACCGTAATGTCCCTTTTAACAAAGTTTTTTCACTGAATTTCATAGGTTTTTAGTAGCGCAACTTAACCATATCGTCCCTTTAACAAAGTTTTTTTACTGAATTTCATAGGTTTTTAGTAGCACAACTTAACCATAACAGCCCTTTAACAAAGTTTTTTTACTGAATTTCATAGTTTTTTAGTAGCACAACTTAACAATAATAACTTTGACTTTATGTACATGTAATATGGAACATACTGAACCCTTTCTACAGAATTTGACAGTCAGCGGACATGTTCGGACAACAGTACCAGCACCTAAAAAATCTGGAGGGGGGTATGTGTAATTGTTATATCATAACATAGGAACATTTAACAAATTCACAAAGCAGCACACATACAAAGTATATGTAGTAATACTTAAGAAATGTAACCCATATATGTGACACACTAACTATTCATTTAAATACAATATGTTCTAAAATGGAATATACCAAAAGAAGATAAAGTAGCTTCCAACATAATTACCTCACAAACACTCCACAACTAACAGCAAGACCAGAAGTATAGACTACTGATTACATATCTTACCAGAAATAGTAAGTGCACTTCATTTTACTCATATATTTATAAACTTTCTATATTAGAAAAAAAAAAAACATATTACTTCTTTGTTTTCTCACAGAAATGTGTAGAACTCTGGACTGGCTAGAGGACCATTTCCCACGAGACGAAATGTTAGAAGATAGTCCACCTAATGGTACACACTTTACTATATAAACCAATTAATAAATATTATTTTGTATACATTCAACATATACATTTTTTTTTTACAGACCCTACAAAAATTGCAACTTCCAAAGAAAAAGAAGCAGTGGATAACACTCTTGAACACATTACCCACAAAATGGACCAATTTATGGCAAATTTTACGGATTTAAAGAACTTTGTGGAAGATCACCTAAAACCACCAACAACATACCATTGTCCCACCTGTACGTGTCCCCCCTCACCATATCCCATTCATTTAACCCCAAACTCTCTCCATGGACCGCAACGTTTTGATGAGATTTCCATCCCTTCTTCACCTGATCCCACTTATATTGAAAACCCTAATTCTCCTGTTTTTGTTTCTGTTTCTCCCGCACCTTCTCAGTCATAAATTGTTTATATATATTAAGTAAAGTTACTTGTTTATATTGTGTTGTAATTACTTTCAGTTCTTTGTGGTAAAACCAATTTAGGTGTCCAAGACAACGCGGTTGTTTGGAAATATTCGTAAATAAACGAAAATGTAAGTGTCCTGAGGACACTATATGAGTCCGTAATGTTCTCATGCAAGTTGGAAATCTTCTAAGAACACTCGTAGTGTCCTGAAAATTGAGGTGTGCTTGAGACGCTATGTCTGTCCGTATTGTGCACAAGTAAATTAAACTGTGCTAAGAACAAACGGCTGTCCGTAACTGTTCGTTTTACGTGTGACATACGCTTAATTAGTTCAGGACCCGAACACTGTCCGTAGAACATTAACACGCATGCGCAAAACAATGTCCGTACATTGGGTGTCCTGCGGACGGCTGCTACCTCAGTGAACATGCTCATGAAACAATCATGTGACCGCACCCACGCTGATCGCATGTTCTGAATGCGGACACTGTTCGTGTCCCCAAACACTTTAAAAGTACATTTCCAAGTAATCCACAATATTTCTCATTAAAAACTCAACATACCATCAATCCCACATACTAATCCTAAGATTCCACATAGTTTTTGTGACTTTTTTAACCTTTTTTGGTGTTCAATCTATCTTTCGGACGGCGCGCATGTCCGCGAACCGCACACAAGCACCCCTATAAAAGACCACGCCCTAGAGCTCATTCTCATTGTGTTTCTGGCTATTCTACAGAGCACAAAGATTTTTGCTGCAACCTGCAGATTTCCATCTTCAACCTGATGGCTTCTGTGGCTCCACTGCTACCACCTGGTGCTGTGTCTGCCTCAGCACCACCCCCACCTCCTCCACCACCACCACCTTCCCAAGGGCCTGAAGAGGGGAACAGGAGTGAGGATACAGAGGAGGAAGAAGAGAATGACGAGAATGAGGTAGAGGAAAACCCTACTACCCGCCCTCGGCGTGATTCTTGGGTGAGGCGGTTGTTTACCGTTCATGGGAATGGTCCTAAGGCTCGTGCGAACTGTGTCACCTGCAATGAGTGTAAAATGGTACTGAGTCGCAGGAGGCATGGTTCGTATAGTTTTGGGACTACGACCATGAAGTGACACCTGAACTCATTCCACACTGGGGCCATTCGCAAGGTTGTACCTTGCGAAGAGCGTAGTAGATTGATTGCCTCTACTTCATCCTCCGTTTCTGATCCAGTCACCACAAGGAACACCTCTATCGGACAGCGTCTTCCTCAAGCTGCCTCACAGGCCATACAGAATTCTGATGACCCTTACCTTTCGAGGGTCACAGTTGTATGTATGTACTGTGACACAGTACTCTGCAGGGGGGAGCGACTTTGCAGTGCTTTTGAGACTATCGTCTCAGAGCACGAGAAGACCTGCTCACTACCCAAATAAAACCCACTCTACATCTTCCTCTCTCAGCTCACCCTTTCTTATCCCTGTGGTTGGTGTCCCCCCCTTTACCCTCCTTTCCCCTCCTCTCCTAGTGTGTCGTGTGTAAAAAACCAAAAAAAAATACAAAATAACAAAAATAAAAAAAAAAATAAGGCTCTTTTCAGAGCCACCTTTCACAGTTAAAAAACAGAAGTAAAGATAAATAACCCAGGGCTCTTTCTATTTCTTGAAAGTCCGCGGACAGTTCGCAAACATAAAAAAAATTGGGATGCTACCCTATTGTAACCATTGCATTTTTCTCTGGGAGGAAGTGGTGGCTCTAAAAAGAGCCTTTGGTTGGTGTTTGTATGTCAAAAATTATAAATACTTAACACCTACTTCGAAATGCATGCTGCATTTCTAAAAAAGGTCGCAATGCATTTTGTACATTTCTCAGAAAAATCTGATTGCCAGCATAGGTAAGATGGACACCATCTCTGCGAAAAATGTATGTACTACGAAACATAATATTTTCATTGGGAAAAGAGGACATGCCAAAATCTGTTAGGAAGGCACAAACAGCCTTATTGACATTACGCCTTGCTTTCTCCATTTGTGGACTACATGAGAAAGAACGAGCCACATTTGTCTCTGCGCAATCCGTGAATCCGTGAAAAAATTACTTTGGAGTTTGGAAACATGTCCATGATCTTCTGAAGTCCTTCTTTCATTGCAAATTGCAAAGAAATTCCAGACACATGTCCTAAACTGTTCCCTCCACAATGAATTACAATTATGTCTGGATGTTCCTCTATCTTCAAAGTTGCACAGAGAGGTAGCAAGTCCAGCCACTTCATTTCAGGGACTCCATGCCAGTGCACTTCCACATGTGGAAATCCAAGATCTATAGATACTCCACAGCTTTCTGCATGCACCTTCAACCAATGTATCCACGAGTCTCCCAAATTCCAATCTGTTTTTTAAAACACTCAGCCATAGCTATCTGTTCTTCTCTCAGCAAAAAGAATATCTGAGAAAACCTCTCCTAGCACAATACACTCACTAAACTTTGCTGACCAATCCCTTGCTACATTCAATCTCATTTGCATGCCTCCCCACCCCAAATTCCCCGGATGTAATACGCGGTGTCTTAGAACTACCGTCATGTCCGCAAACATATCGTAACATGGACAGCCCTTCTACCATTTCCACTTCACTCTCTGTGCCAATGGAGATGTTCTTGACCCTGTCATGAGGATCCATTGAAGCCCAAAGCCAAGTGCAACTCCTTGTATGAGTTAGACCTCATCACCCTGAAACGCAGGTGCAGGGTGGCTGAGAGGAAATAATGTGCTACTGGTACATCCCCTGACAAACTGGCCTGTCGCCTGCTCCAAAGGCAATACCGGCTCTCTGTCCGCACCAAGAAGAGAGCTCACATCCAAGTCTGCATCTCTGCAGCATCATACAACTCGGCCGAACTCTTTAAAATCTGCAAGGAACTGGACAATCCTTCTGCTGTCTCCACCTCACCTTTCCCCTCCCAGGCCCTCTGCAGGGCTCTGGCTTCTCATTACATCTCTAAAACTCAGGACATGCTGTCCTCTCTCTCTTACTCTCCCCTTACCCCTCTACTCCCTTCTTTTCCTCTGGCCTTTCTTCGGCCACCTGTCCTCCCTCTTTCTATGCCTTTCCCCTGTTCTCCCCTGACATACGATCTATGAAAGTCTCATCAGAACAGGTTCACCCCTGTTCCTCCAAAACCATCAAGGACCACATTGACACCCTGGCTTCTGCTCTGGCTGACTTCTGCAACCACCCCTTCACCACTGGAGTCTTCCTTTTCCTGCTGAAGCACTCCCTTCTGCACCCTCTTCTTAAGAAACTCTATGCCGACCCTTCCTGCCCGGCTAACTATCGCCCAATCTCCATCACTCCTTTCCTGGGAAAACTCCTGGGAAAAGCTGGCCATCGCCAAGCTTAATCTTCACACTGAATCTGTTGGTTTATCTCCATGACCATCAGTCTGGCTTCAGAGCAGCCAGAAGCACAGAAAATGCTCTCCTGAACATCCATGAAGATCTGCCCTCCAACCTCAATTCCAAAACCAACTGTGTCTGCATCTTACTTGATCTCTCTTCAGCCTTTGACACAGTCAACCATGCCATCCTGTGCAACCGTCTCCGTGATAACCTGGGTATCACTAATCAGGCCCTCATATGGCTGACTTCTTTCCTCTCCAATCGACCCTACCAGGTCCAAATTGGGTCCTTCCTCTCCTCTATCTCCATCTCTACCTGTGGTGTTCCCCAGGGATCAAACCTCTCTCCTTAGCTGTTCAACCAATACCTGGCACTTCTTACCGCTTACACATTACCGCTCTCTGCCCCAACTTTCAGTGCTAATCGGATGACACTCCGCTAATTTTCAGTCTCCCTTCAGCCTCCTCTTCTCCTTCTCTCATCTCCGACTGTCTGTCTGCTATCCAGGCGTATGCCGTCAATGATCTCTGCCTTAATGCCAGTAAGACTGAGATTCTCCTCATCGGCACACCTGCTCCCACCTTTCCTGTCTCTCTCTGCCCGGCCTCTCTTGGCCCTCTTCCTGCTCCCACCTTTGAGGCTAAAAACCTCAGGGTCATCTTCAACTCCACACTCTCTTTCCCTCCTCACATCTCTGATGTCTCTAAGAAGTCACACTACCAGCTGCACCTCCTCAGAGGTATTTTCCCTTTCCGCTCCTTCCACACAGAAGCTGACTGTCTCCAGAGCTCTGGTTCTCTCTAAGCTGGACTACTGCAACAGCCTCTTTCTAAATCTGCCTAGCTCTACTCTCCGACCGCTACAACTCATCCCAAACAGGACTGCAAGACTTGTCCTTGGCCTCAAGCCCAGCAATCGTATCTCTCCAGGACTGAAATCTCTACACTGGCTCCCAGTGGCTGCAAGGATTAAGTTCAAAACCCTCTGCAGTGTCCACAAGGCCTTCTGGAGCTTCGGCCTACAAAACCTTCATCTCACTCTTCTTAAATATCTTCCCTCTCAAGATCTTCGCTCATCCGCCTCCAACTCCCTCAGGTTCAGGTGCTTCTCCAAGCAACGAGTTGGTGGTAGATCGCTTTCTTTGGCTGGGGCCTCCTGCTGGAACAGCCTCCCTGCCTCTCTGAAAATTGAGGAGAACCATCTCCGGTTCCGGAAGCACTTCAAGATCTTTGTCTTTGCCTCTTCTTTATCTCCTCCTCTACCCTGCTGAACTCCTGGCTGAGACTGAAACTGCACTGATCACCTGTCTACCCTATGTTCTCGGGCCCAGGTCCCCTCCCTGCCAGTTGTACACACACCTGCACTGCCCCCTGGCAACCCTTGCACTCTGGGGGTGTTCTGTATCCCACAGCCCCGGACCAGCACTTGACTTACCCTTGCACCTTCCACCAGCTGGCCACACTTCTTATTTATTGTTCCTATTTATTGTTCTATTTATCAATGTTATCATATGTACTGCACTTCCCCTCCGCCTTCCCCCTCGTACCTCCCCACCTCCGCTGCACTTGCGCGAACTCAATGTCACCTGGCCTAGTAAGATCATTGTCTCTGTCTTCCCTCTGTTCCCTTCCCTTGCCTCGTCGTGCCTTGGAACACTTGTGTATAGGCGCGTTATAAATGCCATATCATATCATATCACTGGGAGCAAATGGAGAGATTTCAGGGCTGGAGAGACACGATCCCTAGGCTTGAGGTCAAGAACAAGTCTCACAGTCCTATCCTGGATGAGTTGAAGAGGGCAGATGGTAGAGGCAGGCAGATTTAGAAAGATGTTCTTGCAGTAGTCCAGCCTGGAGAGACCAGAGCTCTGGAGACAGTGAGCTTCTGGTGGAAGGTGAGGAAAGGAAAAATACCTCTGAGGAGGTGCAGTTGATAGTTTGACTTCTTAGAGACATCAGAAATGTGAGGAGAGAAGAAGAGTCTGGAGTCAAAGATGACCCAGGGGTTCTTAGCCTCACAGGTGGAGGCAGGCAGAGGGCCAGGGGAGGCCGGCCAGAGAGTGACATGGAAGGAAGGTGCAGGTGTGCAAATGAGGAGGATCTCCATCTTACTGGCATTAAGGCAGAGATCATTGGTGGTACACCACTCCTGGATTGCAGACAGACAATCCGAGATGAGAGAGGGAGAAGAGGTGGCAGAGGGGAGCATGAAAACGAGCTGGGTGTCATCCTTATTGCACAGAATGTTTGAGCAGAGAGCAGCAATGCAGTGGGCAAGAGGTGCCAGGTATTAGTTGACCAGCCAGGGAGAAAAGGGAGACCCTTGGGGAACACCACAGGTAGAGATAGAGGAGAGGAAGGACCTGGGAGGGATGGGCCATGAGGAAAGAGGTCAGCCAGGCCAGGGCCTGATCAGTGATACCCAGTTTATCACGGAGTCGGTTGAGCAGGATGGCATGGTTGACTTCTTTATTAATGTGAGGCTTGCCCCTTTTGTAGAGAATTCCTTTATTTTTTTTTTTTTTAAACTTTTATTTTTATTGGCAGAGGTTCACAGGGTACAAACATCGGGACAACAAGCATATGAATCGAGTGGCTCGTAGAGCCGTCAACGGGCCACAATAACATCTTTACAACAATGACTGCAATATTGTACAAACAAAAGAGGAGGCTGGATAAGATCACAATGCATGGGTGGGTGCCGGGGATGGACAAGACCCCGTTGTGGCATCAGACAGGTTATTGAGATATGTGGTGAATTCACTCCAAATGTTCTTAGGACGAGAACGAGCAGGCAGCGTAGCCAGATAGTCCTCCTCGCAGTTCCTTGACCATGTGAGCATGCCCAACCATCTCTGAGGGGTCGGGGGAGAGGAACATCGCCAGGCCTGAAGTATACACTTCTTGGCAACCATGCAACTTATGTCTAGAAACTTTTTCAGGCGTTTAGTTTCCTCGGTGCCCCAAACCCCAAATAGAACTGCCAGAGGGTCGGGATCGACAGTGGTTTCAGTTACCGCACTAAGTGTGTTCATGACCCCTCCCCAGAAATCGGACAGCTTGTGACAGGACCAGAACATATGGAGGTGATCAGCATCTGTGGCCTTGCAACGAGGGCAAAGGCGCACCTCGGAGCGAGCAAACCCAGAAGTCCTGTGAGGTGTGTAGTATAGCCTGTTGAGGAGTTTATACTGCATGGCCCGAAAGCGAAAGTTGAAGGAGACTCTTTTGGTGTGGAGGCACATGCCATCCCATAACCCATCCGGTATCTCTAGACCCAACTCATCAGCCCATTTGTTGCGCGCCCCAAGGATCGGGGCAGGGGAGGCAACCTGCAGGATGTGATACAGTGATGAGACAACCCCCCGTGCCCCGCCCGAATTGGCAATGTACGCTAAAGCAGGGTCGTCTGGGGGTTCGTTTGGGAAGGAGGGCCACATAGTGCGGAACGAAGCACGAAGCCTGAAGTATTGAAGGGTCTCTAAGGGAGATTTGGTATGACCCGGCCTCCACGTCCGGGGATCTATAAATTTGCCCTCTGGGTAGAAGTCAGATAGTGCCCTATATCCCAAAGCCTCCCAGTGGCGGGTCAAGGCCACATCGTGCGTGGGTTCCAGGCCCGGGAAGGCCCACACAGGCAGCCACTTGTAATACGGAGAAGTCCCAGGCGACGGGCTTAGTATGTGTGACCAGGCGAATAATGTCGCGGCTAAGGGGTCAATGGGGGAGTCCGGTGCGTAGTGTCGGTGCAGCACTAGGGTCATCAGATTAATACCCGAGGATGCCAGCCGTTCCAGCTTGACGTGAGGGCGTCCCGGGGCGCCAGGGTACCAGTGGGTGGCATACTGGGCTTGGGCCGCGAACCAATATGTAGCCAGGTCAGGGGCAGCCATGCCCCCCCGCCTGTACGAGAGTGCCATGTCAGTCCACTTTTTGCGCACCGCACCAGAGTGCCAGAGGAACTGTGCGCAGAGTGTGTGAAGCTTAGTGAAGTATGCCCTCCCAGGCCACAGGGGCACATTACTAAAGGTGTACAGGAGCTTGGGGAGGAGGATCATTTTGATCAGGGACAGTCTACCCGCAAAGGACAATGGGAGAGTGCGCCATCGTGAAATTTTTTCTTCAACAGTCCGCGCTACAGCGGAGTAATTATCGGTGAGTAGGGTGGGTTTAGTGAGGGATACATGTACTCCCAGGTATTTAATACCGTTAGGGGCCCAGCGCAGAGGATATTCAGAAGCAGGGTGTGTAGTAATTTTCGTAAGCGGGAAGATCTCCGACTTGGAGTAATTGATCGTAAAGCCGGAATGTGTACCAATGCGAGTGATGTCTCTCAGTATGGGGTTGAGATGGGTAGCGGGATCCCTGATGTAAAGTAGGACATCATCTGCATATAGGGATATGATTTCAGGCTCCTCTATTAATCTTATACCTTTGCGAGAATGTCTCGAGCGCACATAGTCCGCCATCGGTTCAATCGCCAGTGCGAAGAGAATCGGCGAGAAGGGGCAGCCCTGCCGGGTGCCTCTGAAAAGCGTGAAGATCTCAGATGTAAGAGAGTTAACACGAACCCGCGCCACGGGGGAGGTGTACAAAAGTCTGATGAATCCTATCATGTTTGGACCAACACCCATTATCTCGAGGACCAGCCACATATACTTCCAAGAGACCATGTCAAAGGCCTTCTGGGCGTCTAACGTAACCGCCACAGCCTGGGCATCCTGGTCTATGCGGGACATGACATTAAACAGTCTCCTGATATTGTGGGAGGTGGACCTGCCCGGGACGAAGCCCGCCTGGCCCTCATGCACAAGGTGCGTCATTATCGGCAAGAAACGGTTGGCAATAATTTTAGCGAAGATCTTTGTGTCCAGGTTCATGAGAGAGAGGGGTCTATATGACCCACATTCGTCTTCCGGCTTGCCCGGTTTGAGCAACACCGTGATTACCGCTTCACGCATGGAGGGGGGAAGGATGGAGGTTTGTAGCGCCTCGTTCCATACCTCGAACAGACTAGGGGCCAGGACGGCAATGTGTTCCTGATAAAAGTCGGCGGTGAGGCCGTCAGGGCCAGGCGCCTTGCCTTTGGGCAAGTCGGAGATGGACGCTACTATCTCGTCTAATGTAATCGGGGAGTCTAACTGGTCCCTAGTCTGTTGGGAAATCTCTGTGGTAGGAGTTTGCCCGAGGAGTTCGCGCATATGTTGCTCGGCGTGTTCTGCGGGCTGGGAATAGAGGGAGCTGTAAAACTCAGTGAATGTCTCTAGTATTTTCGGGTCCGCCCATTGCACGTCCCCATTCCGATCCTTGATGAAGGAGACCTGTGTACGGCCCAATTCCCCCCTAGCCAGGGTCGCAAGCGTTTTCCCAGGTCTATCGCCCTCCCCATATCTCCTGGCGGCCTGTGGGCGACTGAAATAACGGACTTCGGAGGTGGCCAGTGTATTATATACTTGAAGTTCGTCAGAAATCTGGGCAAGAATGGAGGTGTCAGAGCCGGTAGTGGCGCGTTGCTCAAGTTGTTTCAATTTGGCCTCAGATTGCCCCAGGGCAATTCTAATGGCCTTCAGCACCCCGGCCTCCCGGGAGATGGACATGCCCCTTATATATACTTTGAAGGCCTCCCACCTAACCGCTGCGGTCGTGTCCTGGAGAGAGTTAAGTTCGAAGAACGACTCAATATCCGCTAGTATTTCGGCCTTAAACACGATGTCCTTTAGGGCCTCGGATTTAAAACGCCAAGTGCTGACCGTTGGAGCAGTAGTGCCTAATTTCAGGGACAATGTGATTGGGGCGTGGTCCGAGAGCGTGCGGGCCAAAATGCCCGCGCCCTCCACTCCGCCCATTACCTCACCGGAAACAAGAAACAGATCTATCCTGGACGAGCTGTCGTGTACAGACGAGTAATAGGTATATTCTCGTTTCTGCGGGTGGAGAGTCCTCCAGGCGTCACAAATGTTGAGGGATTTCATGTGACCCCGTAGCCTGCGCGCCGCGCGGGAGACTGCCCTAGGAGTCGTGGATGTTCTGTCCAAGACAGTGTCCAATATCAGGTTTAGGTCTCCTCCCCATATAATGTGCACTCCCACATAACCCAGAAGTATGGTGGCTATTGCGTCAAAGAATTCCGGTGAGTCCACATTGGGGCAGTAAGTGTTGACAAGCAGGTATTCCCTATTGACCAATGTACAGTGTAATATAACGTAGCGACCTTCGGGGTCGATGTAGCTTTTATGAAGTCCAAACTTAATTGATTTGTGGATAAGCGTGAGAACCCCCCTGGACTGCGTGGAGTAGGAAGTGAAAAATCTGGCGGGACCCCAGGATGGGGCAACTGCCCTTGGTATCAGACCATTGGAGTGTGTCTCCTGCAGTAGCAGGATCCTAGAGTTATGCCTGTTGGCATACGCCATGATCTTGCGCGCTTTGGTATGGTTGCTAAATCCTCGAACATTCCAGGACATTATGACAGTAGGCATTTTAATCGTAGCCATATTCAACCGCAGTATTCATCCTCAGTGAACATCCCAACCCAAGTGGCAATGTGGGCCTCCGTAGTTAAAACAGCATGCGCGCTTGCGCCCCGCCAGCATGCGCCCAGCGAAACCTCGTGTGCCTTTTGAGAAAACAACCCCCTTCCCACCCCCCACCCGCACCACTAACCGTGAATCAGCAGTGTACCCATCACCCACCCTTAGCCGCCCGACATTAGGCCAACCACAACCTGGCCAGAACCCCCCAAGGGCCCAACAGGGGCCAACCCATAACAACAGAACAGAGAAAAACAGTGCAATCGCAATGGGGTGCGCCGTTGCCACGCACTAGCACGCCTAGAGCCAGCGGCTCTGTTACCAAACAAACAGTATCAGTGGACTCCCAGCGCGAGTCCCCGCCCACAAGCGGAAATGTGGGGACCACACGCAAGCCCCTGCGGCCCCGCAGCCACCAGACCAGTGTCAACAAACGATTAGCATCTACCCCATGTGTCCCCTGAGTGGGGAACTGGAGCGGTCTTAATGAAGTGGGGGTCTCGCAGTAGTGCCGCTTAGGGAGGAAAACATGACAGTTGGGCAGCTAAACCTCACAATGTTGGACCCATGTACAGCGGCAACCCAGACCAAAGGAGGAGTAGGGCCCCGGCATCCCAACCCGGGCAATAACGAATGCATAGACCATCACAGTGAGATAGCGTAATCACAAAGACAGCAAATGCAGCGAATAAACCCTTTCCTCGACATTCCCTCAGTTCTCATCAGCAAGGCCCTGGAGCGGTATCTCCATTTCAATAAATTTCGCCGCCTCTTCAGGGATGGTGAAGAAAAAGAGTTTGCCCCTGTGGGTGATTTTGAGTCTGGCAGGAAATAAAATGGCATATGGGACTTTGCGCTCCCGAAGCATCTTCTTGACGCCAAGGAACTGACGCCTTTCCTGCTGCACAGCCACTGAGAAATCCGGGAAAATTCGAATAGTGTTAGACTCCAAGCGCAGCTCACCCTTCTCGCGCGCCAGGCGGAGAATGAGGTCTCTGTCCCGGTAATTGAGGATCTTGGCTATAATGGGCCTGGGGATATCGCCAGGCTTGGGGCGCGGGGACAAGGCACGGTGAGCTCGCTCAACAGTGAAATAAGGGGAAAATTCCGGGTCCCCAAGCAAGTCCTTAAGTAGGCGCTCGACCGCCTCCTCCATACGACCCTTCAGGGCGGTTTCGGGAACCCCAATGATGCGTAGGTTGTTCCTACGGGAGCGGGATTCTAAGTCGTCACATTTGGCCCTTACGCTCTTCATGTCACGCGACAAGGCAGCCACAGTGTCCTGTAGTGTGTGTAGGTCGTCTTCGTTGGTCGAAATCCGATTCTCGGCCTCTGTAATTCTGGAGCCAGCCTGATCGACACGTGTTTTGAGCGAAGCCACATTAGCATTGATGTCGTCAAGCTTCTCATGAAAGGAGGCGAAATTTTTTGCCATCGATTCCATCATGGCAGTAAGATCAGGGGATGGAGCCCCGGGGCTCTGCTCGATATCAGGTTCCTCTGGCGTAGTTGATGCGTGGCCCCCCTCGGATCGAGGGACCGCTTTGGTAAATTTGTCCATGGCACCCCCTCTAGCGCCGCTCTTGGAGCGATTCGACATGGTCGACGGAAGAGAATGAGAGGGAGATGCAGAGCGAAGAGTAGCCAGATGTAGCGGCCCGTTCTGCTACGGGCACGTAGGAGGTGGCCAAGTAGGCCTAGGTTGGTAAAGCCCTGAGCCGGGAGACGATATGCGTGGGAATTGAAGATATGAAGCCAATGCAGGGCTCAGCAGAGGGACCGGCAGCCCACCCAGCACAGACCCAGTGATGGACTCCGCCAAGGCGAGCAGCGCGTAGTCAATAAGAGGTTGGGGCGCTGAGAGGGCGAGATGTGCGGAAGAGATGCCGCGGAGCCAGTGGGAACGGTCCGGTGCGGTAAAGTTCGCCGCCAGTGGCGGGCCCGGTTAACGTGGCGAGGATCAAGCAGGACCAGGGAGGCGGGGGTCCGTTAGGTGTGGAGCAGGACGCCCACCCTAGAGGAGGTGAGGTGCAGCGTAGGCCCAGGAGCGGAGTGAGGTCCCCATGCAGCCCCAGCAGCGGTCCATACATCCAGGCCTCAGCTGGCCATCCCGCCGGGAAGAAAAATACAGTCACCCCCGGATCTCACCTCGCAGTTCGCCGCACAACCGGTCAGGTCCAGGCAGGGCCGCCGCAGCACGCCGGACCTCCAGCAGCCCCCCGGGAGCGGAGGGAGAGGTCGCAGATCCGTGGGTCGCCCTCAGGGTCCGCAGCCGGGCGGGGGACGATCGCGAGCGGGCCCGCCAGCACACTCCCTCAGCCGCGGCCCGACGGCCGGCGCAGCAACGTTCCTCCCCCCGGAGGGGCGGGCAGGCGGAGATGGTTGTAACTCCGGGCCAGTGGCGTAGAGGAGCCGCGCCTAAGACGCAGGCACGATCCAGCAGCAAAGTGGGCGGCGGCGAGCGCCGAGTCGGGGCCCGAGAGACTCGGGAGACGAACGATGGCACAGGCCGCGCCGCCGCCCGCGTAGTTCGTGGGTGGATTGCGGGTACCCGGAGTCCGATTTCTTCCAGAAGTTGGTGTGGAGAGAGCCCCCAGCAGCAGCCGTCGTTAGTGCGAGGCAGGGTACCAGGATCAGGCAGGGAGCCGCAAATGTAATCGGATAGGTGGCGGCTAGGCGTGGAGCTCGAGCGCTAAGCGGCCATCTTGCAGGCTGCTCAACAGCGCCCACCGAGAATTCCTTTATTTTTTAATGTCTTTTAATGCCCCAATGAAAAAGTCAACAACCCTTTGTTTCTAGAGCATTGACTGTCTGCAGTTTGTGGATTAACAATTAGAGGTAGTCAGTAAAATGACTCTGTTGGTTCAGCACTCACCCCTGAATTCTGTTCACTCTGGAGGACACAGGTTTGACTTTATTGAGCACTGGCTCAGCCCATCATCCTTTCCTGATCACAAAACCAAGTATTATTAAATTGGGTAATGTTCCTTTTCTAGAATGTTTTTATGAGGTAGGTCAGGGTGGAAAGAGCAGAATTTGAATGTGTCCAGTGCCTGTCCCTCTGCACTGTGCTACCCCCACTGTGCCTTGTTCATAAACACCAGTGAAGTGACTCCTAAACTGTGCTGTTATATTCAAACAATACACGCACACGTAGGTCAATGTCGACCTCCTTATTTAAGTATCTTCTTCCTACTGACCTACCACACCCAGCTACATTACTTCCTTTCTGCCCCCTCCAACTCAGTCCTTTCTACAACATAATGAAGAGGACTACAAATCTAAGTGAAAGCTCTCCACCAATGAAATTACAATGTCCCTCTTTTTTATTCAAACAGTTGAATCACCCGATTTCCTATATTAGTCCAGTAGGATAGATCCATGTGTGAGTTGGTTGCGATCCACGTGACTGCTTTTTGTTCATCAGCAGTGGTGTTCTTTCTGCAGTATTATGTTCTCCATCCAAAAGCTCACAATTCGTATGATGCTTCTGAGTACATTTCAGGTATATTTTGATCTTCCCATAAAAGAGAGCTCCATGGTGCCACCCTGTAGTTCTTGAAATAGGATGAATTCCTTGTCATTACTCTCTCATTGCCACCCACAAATCCTTTCTACTTCATTAGAATCAATGGTTCAGGATGAAAAGGAGTAATGTCAGCAGTAGACGACAGAATATGTGTATTCGTCCAGCAAACCAAAACATATACGCCCATAACACACCCGGCCAAAGACGTCAACTGCTATTTCAGAGTTTGGAAGTGACTCCGGGTGTGTGGTTAGGGCCACCACACAAAATGTGGGGCAGCATTTCAGGGTGTCTACTACTCGCATGTCTAACCTGGGAAACCACACCTTTTGAGTAGTCTCTTTGTTGATGCGATCCCTCTATGACCTTCAGGTGCAAGATCGATTACCTGGTGACATAGCGATGTGGGGTTCACTATCTTGCTGCCCTTCAAAAGAATGTGGTCATCAGTAAGAGATAGTTTATCTTTTACTAAGACTAAGCCTGATGCCTCATCCTTCACGTAAATGTTCTTGCTGCTCCCCATCTGTTTTATATGCTTTCCCTTTCCTTGTATACCGCAATTGCCGAGGATAGAGAATGAAAGATCACACCCGGACTTCCTTTGCAATGTGGCCAGCTCCAGACATGCTGGCTTAATCAATGTATTTATCAGCGATGGAAGGCTATAATCTTGACTATCCTGTTGGATGGAATGAGAAGAATTCTGCTCAGTGTTCTTCCTTGCCAGGTCTGTGGATGATGTTAAAATCATAATGTTGAAGCATCAAACCCCAGTGAGGAGTTTCATGTGGCATTTAAGCTTTTGGACTCCGATAGTTAGGAGAGCCTGGTTGTCCATGGCTATGATGAATGACTTCCCATTCAGGAAAAAATGAAAATGTTCCCAGGCACACACTGTGGCCAAAGCATATTTTCCTGGTTGCATGCATGCCCTTTCAGTGGTGGAAAAACTCTAGCATATAACACAGTGCATTTTTTTTGCAGTGCCTCAGGATCATATTGTGCCAACACTGCTCCCAAACCCACCACGCTGGCATCCACAGTTAATTAAGTGAGTCAAGAAGAGTCCAAGTATGACATGTCATCCACTGATGTTATCTTCCCGTAGACTGACTCAAATGCCTCATGACACTTCAAGGTTCACACAAACTGTGTTTTTGTGAGTTGACACAGTGAGGCATTGACCGTCGCAAAGTCCTGTATGTATCTCGCATAGTAAATCACTACTGCAAAAAAGTGAAGAAGATCTGACACATTGCAGGCCTCAGTGTGTCATTTAGTGCAGCCACTTTCTCTGGGTCCAATCTCATGCCCTGATCTGAGAGGATTTTATCAAAAAGTGTCGACATTTGCTTCCTAAATTCACACTTCTCTTTGTCCAACATGTGGTGGGTGGACTCTATCATCACCGTTTCATCACGCCGTTCTAGATCACCCAAAACACAAAAATGTCATCTCAATATTTTAAACAGTTGGGTATATGGCAAATTATTGTATGGGTTTAATCCTGGAAAATTTCTGCCGCAGACTAAACTGTAAAATGGAGTCACCTTTACCTATATAGAACCAGTTGGGCATTGAATGTCATTATTTAACATGACTCAGGTGCAAACTGTAGTTCATGGTATCCCTTATTTATCCCTCATTTAGGTCCAGTTTAGAGAATAATGTTGCTTCATTCAAAAGATGAATCATTTCAGTGATCCTTGTTGCTTGATGACGCTCTCTTTGAATAGCTTGATTCGGGTGCCTCATGTCAACACATAAACTGATTTGTCTAGGCTTCATAGGAATAGGGACAATGGGGGAAACCCATGGCATAGGTCCCATGACCAGTTCTATTTTAACCTGATCCAGCAGCTTGTGCAGTTTCACCTTCAATTGATATTGTATGTCTATGGGTATGACCCTATTATGTTGTTATATTGGTCTAAAGGTTTCATCAATTTGTAACAATACCTGACAGTTCTTCAGCTTCGCCAACCCTTTAAATAAGAAAGGAAATACTTGTTCATTTTATCAGTCACTAGCAGAAGTACCTGTTCTCCTAATGGGTTCTGCAGGCAGACATGGTAACCCTCTCTTCAATTGTTGAAAATTAATGATCCTGTAGGTTGCTGTTCTGCCTCACCTGGACTTTGTGCAGTTTGTTGTGGTGAATTGCAGTTAAAATATCATGGAAACTGTGCATCCTATGGCCTTGAAACGTTTGGTTCCCCGTGTCGGACCGGTTAAGAGAAATGTTTTGTTTCTGTTCCCGGTGAACATGGTATACGGCTTTGTCAGCAGGCACCATCTGGCAAAATTCGTCTGGAAAAGTAATTTCACCAGATGCAACAAATATTTGGAAACTTCTGGAATGCTGCATGCCTTCACCTTCGCATCCGCAGGTCAATTCATCTCTCATGCATTGTTGCTTCCCTTCCCGGTGACATGGATTACGGCCACAAACCCACAAAAACATTGTAACTTTTGGTGAAATCTGGGGAAAGTGTGGGGTGTCCAAATGTCAAATGGCCAGTAATGTGCGAAGGGTCCTAACAGTTTGCGATGTAAAATGTGGTGCATGTTGGTGAAATGGTGTGGAATTGTATAAGGTACATCACTTTGCCAAGCCACGACCCGACAAACACATTTTTTACCTTTGGTGAAATCTGGGGAAATGGGTGCAGTGTCCAAATGTCATGTAGCCAGTAATGCGCCTGGAGGGTCCTAACAAATAAGTATGCAAAATTTGGTGCAGATTGGTGAAACGGTGTGGAATTGTATAAGGAACAACGCTTCACCAACTCAGAAACCCACCAACAAAATTTGACGTGTGCTGAAATCCGGGAAACGGGGTGTGGTGATCAAATGTCATGTAGCCAGTATTATCCAGAGGGTCCTAACAGGTTACTAACCAAAATCTGGTGCAGATGGGTAAAAAAAGTGTGGAATTGTATAAGGAACAATGCTTCGCCAAGCCAAAAACCCTCTAATCCCGCCATAAACCCACAGACAAATTTTGACATTTATATATATAGATATTAATGTATTTCTGGGCCATTACCCAGTAGAGAATGTGCACCAATCCTATATCCAATGCTGCTTTGAAACTAAGAATACATCCACTGTCCGGAGCAGCTTTTAGGGCATGGAATTGAATGCATGCAGTGTGACGTGTAATGGCACATGGCTGAGAACATACCTCTGCATGGTAACGGTATCTGTGATCTACATGGATATATGTCCACCTTGAATGGTCACAATGGAGGTGCCTGCGGAATTTTATTATAAAGGTCTTCACTGATATTGTTGCCCCAGTATGCACTAAAAATTCTGCTGGGAGGTTATTGACTTGAAGTAATATGTTGTGACTATGATCGAGCACTGATTGATTGCTTATCGCAAATGCATATCCTTTCTTATAGTGATCTTCTTCTGAAGAGCTGTAATTGCTCTCAGAATGTGACCTGGTATCTCAGTATCTTAGCTTATGTTGTGATCGTCTATGGCCCTTGTGCTCAGGAGAATGGTTATTATTTGGTATGGCGTTGGAAATTCTCTATTGATTGATTATTGTGCCTAGTATCACCTGATGCGGACTTGAGTGGGCTGCTTTGATCGTGTGGCTCTAGAGGGAGGAGCACAGCCATATGTGTTGGGACATACTGCCTTGAAATTATTTTCTCTGCTGCATGCCATACAGGACTGACATACCGCCAGGCAGACACCATCATGTGGGCAGTCATAACCTCATTTAAAGCAGAACTTTTCAGAGCATTTCATTGAGGATGTCATTGATATTTTATGTGTGACTATCTGCTCCTTGTCACTGAGTTGTATCTTCAATTTGTTTATAGTCTCCACCAGTACTTCAATTGCTAGTTGTGTTCTAACCATGGTCATAATCTCTTCCAATGTACATAGTTTGTAGCAATTTCTTCTGAAAACATGGATGACTCACATCCACCTATGTTTTGCAACCTCAAAGCCTCATCATTTGAGTATTGATAGAATTCACAATGCTTCAGTCGGACCTACGTCTCATCACAAAAACATCAATTATTTCCCTTTGTGATGTGAACATTGTGTCTCTTGTAATCCACATTAGTATGTGGTGCAAAGTATTTAGACAGCACTATTTTCAGGTCATCAAAGTGCTTGCGGTATCATCTGGGAGTTCATACAGTACATCTCGAGCCAACGATCGCACCGCCAATGTAAGAAGGCTCTTTTTGGTATGGTCATCCAATTGGCCCAGAGCATCAAAATATAGATTGAAGTTAGTTATCCATCCTCCATCTGGGTGGATTACTGGTGTTTGATCAATCAAATACAGCCATCAGTTGCAGCAAAAACGAGCCAACATGTGTCTGAGGAAACATACTGGCTGGGGATGCCAGGACTCTGAACGGAATGGCATCTTCAGATATGGCATATCATAGGAGAGTGTATAGGAGAGCGTGCTGGAAATCCTAGGCACAAGTGTTCTTATGCCAGCCTTTGTCTGGCGGATCATATGGAGGACTTGCATGGCTATTTCCCAGAGGAGGCATTGCTCGATCAAATCCATGAGTACATCTTGTGCTGTGCAATACTGGGCGTGCGAGGGACTGCCTGGAGGCCGTCCCTCGGAAAGCCCACTTTTTTTGCAAGTTCTTCCCCATTTTTGATGTTCCGCCCCCCTTCCTAGCCGTCTGCGCAAGCCACACCCACGCTCTGCTTGGAGTGTCGCCCAAGGCCCTTGACGGCTCGCACAGATGTGCCGAGCCAGACTCCATGCAATTCCAGGGAAAGTACAGTGCTTCCGATTCCATGAATCAACAAAGGAGGATTGGCGTGCAGTTGCGCACTCAAGTACCCTATTTTTGCACCGATTATTCCATGAATCGGCTCCTAAGTATCTTCTTTCTACTAAACTACCCCATTACGTCACTTATTTTCACCCATCTCCAACCCAGTCCCTCCTACAACATAACAAGCAGGACAACACATCTAAGTGGAAGCTCTCCACCAATAAAATGACATGTGCCAATATTGCCCCATTTTGAGAGTACGATCCCAGGAGAATAGCTCAGTGGTAACGTGCTCGCCTTGAAAACAAGACGACACGAAGCAGCACAGGTTCGAACCCCAGGTCCGCACATAGAACTTGTGGGTATTAAGCACGTTATAAATATGCGACTAAGACATATTCATGTAACAGCGCCTCGATGCACCTGGGCTGTGTGAGCGCTTTAAAATGCAAATAAGTAAGTATTGCAGAATCTCCACGTGGGAGCAATCTGAAGTGGGGAGCCATCTGAAAACGTATATTGCAGTTATCTCTGGGCGTATTTTCAGAAGTTGTCTCTTCGCGTTCCTAAAATGTGTGATTTATCTGCTCACTTTATGTAAAGGTGGCAAGGCGTAATGCTTTATTGAAGAAAGGGCTAATTTCTTCGGTTTTGTGTTATGTTGGCGACACGGAGATTGTGAATGCAATGCCCGCTCATAAAGTGTACTTGAACATTTATTGAATCATAACTTCATCTTACACCAGTATAAAATGTGCCATGTATTTCTGAAGCACTCATCTATTGTATTAAGTTCTTTTCTGCAAGGTCACAGCCGAAGGGGACGTTCGCTCAAGCAGAATTTCAAAGCAGCTGAAATAATGGCATGAGTGGGAGGGTGTAGGAATTACTAATTAAGCCTCTAAGTATATTATTAACAGCTCTGTTGCTTCTGAAATATACATGACTGCCCTCCTTCCAGTTTGTATTCATCCTTTAGAGTCTGCTACACAACCAATGATTGTTTTCATTTTAAAGTCAGTGGGGCTAACGTTAACATCTAAAAAGGCAATGCATTCCGCCGTGGACGTCAGCAGGGCCTTTCAGATTTTTCAATTTAAATTACTTTCCACAACTTTGTGGAAGAGGGCGTGCGGTACTTCCTGTGACTCGTACAACGAAAGCTTAAAGATTCCTCAAGCGGTAATTTCAGGTCCCGGCTCCTCCACTGGATGCCATTCTTGGTCGCTGTGCACACGACAATAAACGCATCCCTTGATAGCCTGCAGCTGCGCGCGTGCTGCCTTGTCCTATTTAGCATTTCGCCACAGAATCAAGGCTTAAGTTACGGCTGTTGGCATACACAGGTTCACCTGGATAAGTCAAACATGGTGTGCGGTATTCCAGGAATGTTCGCACTCCATTATATTGAGCGTGTGATCAGGCGAGTGCACCCATCACAGTGTGAGCCCCCATCACCTTGTGCACGCCTGCGAACCTTCACAGTGAAAGCCTGTGTTCAGAAGGAGGGATGGGTTGAGAGAGAAAGGGATCCTCAGCTAGCCCCTTTACATACATGCAATGTGAGGGTCAGGCATGGGCGCGTGCCTGACCCTCACACATGCTTTGATTACCTAAACCCACAAGTGTAGGAAGATGGATCAGCCCAACCCCCATGCAGGCTCAACATGGTTTGCACTGACCAGACTTTAAGGGCCTAGTACTCCACTCCTGATTCATTGGTGGAAATGTATGAAAGCGAATGCGTTTCCATTCAGGCCAGTACAATGCAGAGATGGATATCTGAAGACCCTGGCCTGTATTGCACTTAACGCTGCACCTGGATTGCAACATGAGAGACCAGCAACAGGGATGAAAGGTGCATGCCTTTAATGGATTGTGGATGCATTCTGCGATGGCGTGCATGCTGCACATGCTGCAGGTAGGGGGAATCTGAATGAGCAAACACATTTGCCCTGGCAGATTCCCTATTGTGAATGTCCCCAACACCAGAATGCAGCGTTTTCTCTTACTTCCATGGCCACTATGGACACGCAAGTGACAGAAAACGTCTGTGAATTGGTTGCATTGTGTTTTCTTTCTTAAGTGATTTATCCAGAAATGCCCCATTTGCCAGTTCCTTTCAATTCTTTGGAGGCAAAACCACAACATGCCTCTCCAGGCACATTTTGACTTTTTAGGTACCTTATAGCAAAAGGAAGGTGTGCGAGTAGAGGTGGTGTCTGTAATTGTAAAATGTGAATTTGCATAGAGCAGAAACACTAACTTCACTGGTCCTGGCAGGCAATGTGCAGAGAAAAAGAGAGTGTTATATAAGATGTTCATAGCAAAGATACATCTTTCTGACCTGTGTCAACCCCAGAACATTTTGCTTTACTTGTGGGTAATTTTTCCTTGTACCTCCGTGAGTGGGAACCTTTTTCTACACTCACATAATATTTTACTCTTTTTATGTGCATCATTTCTAAGACTCTCCATAGTGTCTTTTAAAGGGTATCCTCTTTGACAACGGTTTGGCAATAAGTGCCTATTGTTGCTGGGTTGCCCTGGGGGCTCCCCTTTTGACTTTCTTTCTTGACTTGTGAGAACTACAGTTCCCAAGGGTAGAAAGGATCTTTGGATCCCTTTTGCATTGTATTAGGTGAGACTAGCACCCCCACCCTATCTGGAGTGCTGGGGAGATACCATGTATCCCCATTCTCATTCTAAAGATAACATTCATGTTAGCCAGACAAACCTAACTTAAATGGCTGGTGGCAGTGAACCTTATTACCGATTTAGTGCACCTTTATCGTGGGCTGTTTCGACATCCGTGGGTTTCCATTTTACCAAAATGGCCCCGGTCTTATTTTTTCACTGTTATAGCATTTATTGTCCTTTCTTGTTCCTTCCCTTGACCTCCAGGGTGGGAAATTACTTTGTGTGATATTTATCTTCGGTGGGAATTCTGTGGATTCCCCGCCCAGTCTCCAGAGTGTCTGTGAAGGCAGAAAATGAGGGAGGAGTACAAAACTCTGCAGCCCTTTGTCTTCCAACATGCCTGTGAGAATCCAGTTTTAACTGGGCAGATCCCATCCTCAAAGGACTGGCAAAACCCCAAGTTTTAATGTTGCATGGCTGTTTGATTGGCTGGGTTCCTGCATAAAAGTCTGATCATGGAAGCTGAATAGGTAGTCAACCACTGGAACCAAAACTGAAGAGGAAGATGAAGAAACCACATCTGAGACTATTTCCAGCGACCTGGAGAGAGAGCCTGCTGTGTAACCGGAGCCTGCTGCAGCCCTTCATTCAAATTGACCTGGGGACGCTGAAAACGAGAGCCCTGTACAAGTCCCTAGTGAGAACCACTGAACCCAAGAAGACCTGCAACTTGAGCTGTCCCATGTTCTGCTGCGACCTATGCGGGGCTGAAATATCTCAATGCCATGGGAATTCAAGCCATCTAGCAGTGCATGGTCTTCTGAATTCCAAATCTTGCTGTAACTTTGTGGATATCCTGCTGGATCTCCAGAGGCATAAATAAAGTTATGAAAAGTCTCCTCACCAGAGTGCTGGACCTTGCAAATGACATGAATCTGACAAAGGATATTCTATCTTCTTCTGTGCTCCTGAATAGGTGCCACATCTACAGAGCCACGACCAGCCACAAAAAAACTGTTGCCTGAAGCCTTCTGTGGTGATCCTTGCCAAATAAGACCATCCAGGGTCCTGTCTTCTGTCCTCCTGTCAAGGAATTCAGTGCCAAAATTTTTGCCTGCAGATCCTGAAGTCCCTCCTTTGGCATTGTCTTCTCCTGTGCTGAGAAGGTGTGAGGTGCATTTAAAGGGTCCAAACAGAAGTCCCTCTCACATGAATGGCAAGATTTTAAACACTGAGGGCCTCATTACGAGTTCGGCGGTAGCCATGCCGCTATTGGCGGCATGGCTGCATCCGAAATCCCGTCCGGGTCCTCGGAATGAGGACTTACCAGGCCATTCTGAGGTCAGAAGGCCTGGTAATTCCTCCCTTCGAGGACCCGGACACGGTCCTTCCATGTCCACCTAAAGAAGAACTCATTGAGAAATACACATCACGGTTTAAATGATTGTAATTTGATTGTCTGTTCTCTCGAGTCTCCTCATGTCGCAGGCCCATTGAATATGTGTATCTATCCAACCTTGTTCATTTGCGCATTAAATTAAACCAAACAGTAATATAAATCATTTTTCAAAAAATATAGAATGTCTCCGTATTTATGGTTCTGTGGGGCTGCAAAGCACGCAGACAAAATGCAAAGATGGAGTGTAAATTTCAAGTCCTGTGAGATGGCCTTACACTGAATGTAGCTAACTAGGAATGTGTGCAAAAGTGAAGGTCAGCTGCTTTGATTTTTTCTCGGGTGCCAGAATGGCCCACGACTCAGTATAAGGTTCTATTGTTATTTGACCTTGACAGGCCGGGACCACGTAAGAAACGATAATGAATATAATTTCAGAAGCGAAAGCCATTTCATGTTCGTTCATTAGAAGAAATAACGTCGGCATAGAAGGAGTGGTATTTTGGGGCTGCCCTACGCACAGACACAATGGAAAATGCAAATATAATGTAAGTAACTCTTTAGATGAGTTTATACCGCAATTTAATTACTATACAGTAGCTTTAAAGACGGGTTAAGTTGTACTTGTTCGTTCTATGTGGCATATTGTTTTGTACCGCGCACTATCTTGGGGAGAACCGTCTCCTTTTACGGAAGCACCTCAAAACCTTCCTCTTTGCTTCTGCTTTCTCTCTCCCTCTCCCCTGCTACAACTGGTCCACTGTCTGCGATCTCGGTCCTGGGCCCTTCCACTCTCCACCTGCACTCCCTGTCAACCCCTGCACTGGGGGACTGTCTCAGTATCCAACAGCCCCCCCTTGATGTTTAAAACACAGTTGCACTGTCCTAGCTATGAAATAATTTCCCGACCGAATATATAAAATGAATAATTTTAATAAAGATCTGATGGTGAGACTAATTTCATTTTTTATGTTTTTCAAACAGGTACTTCACCCATTATTGTCTGTGTCACGAGTACCAGACACCGGCGGATGGGTTTTTCAACCGCCAGTTGCTTCTCCGCGTGAACAACGTTAGCACCCTGACCATTTTGTGGGACGATCGCCAAGTACAAGTATGCCCTTACGCGGTACTAACTGCTAGATGCAACATACAGACCGCTGTGTTGGCCTAGTGCCTCGTTCTTGGAACAGCCATGCGATTATCAGTGCGACCGAAGAGCTTATTTTATCGTAAACCAACACCCTGTGTACTGCACACGAACATCGCTTGCCTCAAGACGAACTATTTTGGATCGAGAGCAAATAAAAATGCAAATCGCTGAATATTCTCTAAAAATTTGATGTCCAATAAATGTACTTTGCCAAATGTACAATCTTGCAGTTTGCTTTTAAACCACAGTTTCATATTCCGAATTGTGGCGCTGTATTGTGAGATGATCTAAGACCCTGTGTACAGCAAAGGAACATCGCGTGCCTCAAAACGAACTTTTTCGAACGTGAGCAAATAAAAATGAAAATCGCTGAATATTCTCTAAACATTTGATGTAAAATAAATGTACTTTACCAAATTTACAATCTTGCGGTTTGATTTAAAAGTACAGTTTCATATTGCGAATTGTGGCGCGCTGTGTTGTGAGCTGATCTGTGTTGATTTCCGGGTTCTGTGTGGAGTCGCGTAGAAGACGCATGGGCGCGTTTGCCTACGCAGCACAGTCACGTCACGGATAGAGGCGGGGAATATGAATGTTTTGATAAAGTCTGTTTCAGGGGCGGGGGATTTGATTTAGTGCCGCAAAAGCAGGTGAGCCAGGTCGATGGGGGGAAATGATAGGATTATCAGAAAATGGCGGCTGATTTCGAGTGCGTTAATGGACGAAAAGTCGGGTATGGTCCATAGGAAAGTTTTCTACGATCTACCGATTTATGCTTAAAAACACATGGCCGAACCGTAGGGACAATAAAAAAAAAGTCCCGGAACTCTCCTTTAAGATTGAGGTATAACAACAAGTTAGTAACTAAATACCAAAACCGCAAGGGGCCTTGCTCAAGAGGAACATTTTACTGTGCTTTAGGGTCCTAAATTTAAATATTAACCAAAACAGGATCACTTCAGGTAGTATACCCGCCCACCCCTGGCCATGTTTGGGCACCACACTTGGTATCGCTCTGGCCTGGACCTTACCTTGGCCCAGCCCCCTCACACTCCTGGTGCAGAACTTCGAGTTAGTAAATAAGCTCTGAAGGGGCGCCAGATGCCTTTTGGCTTATTTTGCCGCCCACATAAACCCCCATACTGCTTATGTGTGTCACAATGCCATGTTAGGTCCTTCAGCCACATCTATATTCCGGGGGAGGGGGTTGAACAGGTCTATTTCAGTAGGATACATCATCTGGCTACTATCGTACAGGTTGTGAGTAATTTCCGATACTGTCTAGGGAGGTCGGGGGCCTACCCAAACAGGCCAACATTAAAGATCACCATGGATGACCTGATCCAGCATTGCAGCCATACATTCCACCTCCTCCTCCCAGAACGGTCTCAGTCTAATACAGGCCCATATCATGTGTGGGAAGTTAGCTGGTCCGTTGTTACATCTCGAGCAGCGGGCTGGTCTAGAATCATCAAACTGGTGGATGCGGGCCAGGTCCAAGTACACTCTATTCAAAGTTTTTAACTGAATCAGCTGCATGTTGAAGGGCCCCCTATGAGTATGTGTGCATATCCCTGCCCACTGCTTATCTGTAAAGGGAGTGCCAGCATCCTCTTCCCACTTCTGTTTGCATTTTAAGAGCTCCTGGGGTGAGTTGCGCTGAATCATCCTGTACAGAGTGGAGACCACCTCTCTGCAACCCGGTGAACCCAAGATGTACAGCAAAAGTGGGGTTATAGGTCGGTCTCTCTGGGAACACTTGGGGCCACTCCTTAAAAGCTGCTCTCATCCTGAAATACTGTAACCTACGTTGGAGAACCGCCCCCATATTTTCCATGAAAAGATCCTGAGTGACGAAGTAACCATTCGGATACATGTCCTCCATACAGACTATTCCCGCCTCCCACCACTCGTGGATAAAGGCTTCATCGCAAGTGGGTGCTATTGTTTCCACATTCCAAACAGAATACCCGGATGAAAGGGGACATCTACCCGCAACCTTTTCGGGACTCTCTTCCATGCATGGAGCATGCACGCCACTGGGTCAAATTTACATTTGTCCGCCTCCCTTGTAGGGAGAACGGTCGCACTGAGCAATTTTCTATATGGATGTGAGGGAGGCCGGAGCCCCCAACATCCATTTTGAAGTAAAATATAATTGTGATGCTAGGTAACATAATTCCACATCTGTGGCACAAACACCACACCTGTCCCAGGGCACGGTCAGTGTATCCCAACTAATTCTTGGGTTTCGCAGGTGCCAGGCTAATTTGATCAGCTGGGTCTTCAATTCAGCAAAGAATCCTACCCCCGGCCACACTGGGATGTTCTGGAAGAAGTACATCAATTTGGGGATCACCAACATCTTAGCCACTGCTATTAGGCCCAGTAACGAGAGAGAGCCTACACCACATTTCTACCTTCACTTTCAGAGTTTGCAGGTATTGTACATGGTGTTCGCTAATAGCGTCTGGGTGTCTCTGCTGACCCTCACTCCCAGGTATGTGACAGCCTGTTGCTCCCATCTGTATCCCTCAGTGTTAGACGGTCTATCCGTGGTTTCGTTCAGTGGGAACAGAGTGGATTTTCCCCTGTTTAATCTCAGGCCCAAGGCCTCACCAAATCTCACCAACTCCCGTGACTATGGGCCCAAATTGGACGCAGGGTCTTTGAAATACAGGATCGCATCATCCGCATACAGCGACACCAGTTCCCTGGTGCCCCCCAGGGCGAGGCCTCATGTCCCAAATACATTGGTATTTATTTAAATTAAAAGTAATAGAAATTAGCATGAAAAGTTTAAACACCACTGTATCTGTGGCACAACACAATCAACTTCTCTAAGCAAAAATAAATCACAAAAGTGAGTTAAAAAGAACACAATCACAATTCTTCACTTTCTGCAAATTTCAATTCACAAAATAATTACACTGATCAATAACAAAGGCACTTATTGTGTGATTTTGATTCTCCTGCAGGCTTAAAAGGCTAGCAGTATGATTTCACGATTGGTAATGATTTTGTCCACACTTTTGCTTTATAATAAACACAGGGTGATTTATCATTTTGTTTTTCAGACCCCCCCCCTTGCTTTGGTCTATGTTGGGAAGTCAGACAGACAAATTTGAATGCTTTGGGGAATTTTTGATTTCAGACCCCTCTTACTGAAAGGCCTGTGTTGGGAAAGCTGGATAAAAAGGTTGGACTGATTTAAGATTTAAGAACAAAGACACCCCTCTTCCTTAAAGAAGTCGAGGTCAGCAGGACAAAAAGGATTACTCAATTAAATGATAGGCTATAGTTTTCAGCATGCATTGGGAAGTGAGCTTTGCTAATTTTGTATTTTAACAAAATTCATCCTGTAGTGTTCTGCCAAATTGGGGAATTAATTAAATGTATGTTTTTGGTTAAATAGGCTAAGGATCTACACAGCGTTTCCCCCCCTCCACCCACTATAAAGGGAAATAATTCAAGCAGACTCCCCCACCTTTTGGTTTCCCAGGGCTCAGTTCAATTTACATAGCAAGCTTCCTGGTTCAGGAAAGCCAGATGCATCTTAGGACACTCTGGAAAGATAGGGTAGGGGTCTGGTCACTCAACTCTCAAAGATGGCCTCCCGCTCTCCACCATAGAGCCCAATCAGCTCTTAGGCCTTCCTAGAGATAGACAGCTCCACCTAGATGCACTCTCAACTATCTCCTCCGGTGTCTCCTTACAGCTGTCAAATGGTAAGTTTCAGCCACCCTCTGTCTTTCTCCTTTTTCTGTGTGTCCCTCTCTTTTTCTGTGTGTGCAGTCCCCCTTATATAGCAGCAATGACACCTCCAAGTTTACAATCTTGGGATAGTACCCTGCAATAATTTCTGCCACCATGATTGGACAGTTACCCTTCTATCTCCTCCAAGTCAGCATTAGTTTAGGGGTCTGGAGCAACATATGGCAATTCCCACTTGTAATCGCCATTTGTTCTCATCTCAACATTTTGGCAAAAGCTAGTTATGTATCACAATTTCATAAAGTCGACTACTAATCTGTACCATGTTGCACGTCCATGTGGCACCTTTCTGCCTTTTCCATAAAAAGCACAACTGTTATGAATATGTAAGTTATTAAGTATATCCCTAATTTCATTTCCACCCGCTCGCCAACTCTCAAATTTGGAACATGTTCAGACCAACATGAAACCTAGTTTAACTGGCGATTACAGTTCCCAGAGTCATAGGTTGATGAATTTTATATGCCCAAAATCACCTGGAAATTACATGAAAATGGCAGATAGATGCAATCAATCCACCTTATAATGGCTGAGAAAAATACCTAAATGATAATAGTTTTTAAAAATTAATTGTGAATGTTCATTTTAGACAAATGACTCTCCTCCTGCTTTCCGGCCTTTTGTTTTCCCTAGGTCAGCCTGTACCCAGAGTTATTTTATAATCAGTTTCCTTTGTGTTGGAAGCTTGCTCTTTGAAGTGGGTGCCCCATTTACACACATATTAGTCATGTTCCAGCCAAGGGTAGCTTTTCCTGAAGTCAATGCTTTCAGAGCCGGCAGGTCTGGAGAACACTGAATTTTGACACCTTTAGCAGGACATTTTATTGCAATTGGTAATTAGATGGGTGATATGACATCCAGGCTGCGAGTGGGAGATTTCCTTGTGAAGTTTTGCCCACAGCCAGCAAAAGGGTCTGTCTCGGGCTGACACTTTCTATGAAGACAAAGTGGCTCTTCAAATGTCACTGGAGTTTTGTAGATGAAACATAATATACATCACTTTTCGTCAACCTGCACATCATGTTTTATTTTCCTGACATTTTTCTGAGAGCAATGATACTTTTGTTTCACTTTTTAAAACTGCTTTTATTTGAACACACCTGTGTAGGCTGTTTTGTTTTCAAGGTTTAAAAATCCTGTTTTCCATGTGACAGGGATCTTTGATTCCTCCTTCTCATGTAAATTAAAACGCTGCATATCCATTGGTAATGACAGATAGGCCCCTTTCCATATGACTCTTTAATTGTGCTTGAAAAACAAAAACAAAGGCTAGGCCGTTTTTGTCTCAGGGCCTCATTACGAGTCGGGCGGTACAGGGTTAACGGCACTGGTAAAGGTGGGCTTGAAGTGGCTGATGACTGCAATAACGACACGGATGGAGAATCTTCCGCCTTCATATTGAGTGGATACATAAATGGGGAAATTATTGTTAGCTAATGCTACACACTACCGCAAGGCCGAGAGATAAATACGTAAACTTGACTCACCAGTGGAGGGATGTGGACGAATAGAGTGGGAATAGCGGTTGAGAGCAATTTTCGCCTCGCTCGCGGTGTGTTCTTCTTTATTAGCAATGATGTGGAGTACATGTCAGAGGTAAAGTGCCTGCTGCAGATGCGGTATCGATCACCCCTCTTGTCCGCAAAGACTTCTAGGACTCTACTTTCAAGCTCAGACGGTGGATATCCGCAATATCGGACCCATTCTCTTATCTGATCTATTGTCTTAGGGAAAACATGCATTATAGTACCTTCAGATTTATTATGGGTCTTCGAAGGGCAACCGCCAATGGAACAGGCAGGCATTGTGGAAAGTTCTGAAAAGTAAAGATCAACAATTCTCTATGAATACCAATGTAAACTCAGAACATGTGACTAGTTCCTTGCATGTACTGTCTTGAACGAAAAGAAATTGGATGCAAAATGATTATGGTACATGGCCTTACCTTGACGAACAAACAGTTAGATGCAGGGATCAGAGTAGTTTCTTGTCGTAGAACAGGGAGCAGTTCACAGGTTGCAAACTGAGGAGTTTCCTCGAAGTGGTCACGGAAGTTCACAGAGACGAAGAGCAGATAGCCAGCACCTTCACGGGTTGACTAGCAAAGCGCCAAGAAGTGCTCATTAGAAATATGAAGTGGGTTATAAAGAATTCGAAACAGGGGTGTGTTTGTGAATGAATGACGTGTTTAAGTCGTGGCATTATGCGGTTTGCAGGGGGGCGTCCAGCGTGAGGGGGGATGCTTGGCAGGAGACACGGGGTCTGGAGGTAGACATGGGAACAACAACCCATGCTCTAGAGACCACTTTGAAGTGTACATGGTCTTTGGCACCTCTTGGCCTTTATCGCTCCCTGACAGCTCCACTTGCCAGCGCAAGTACCCCGGTGCGAACTGCCTTTGGTAGGGCGGGGGGGTGGATTGGGGCGGTGGTCGTGCAGACAAGACACAGGAAGACTTGTGAATGGAGACACACTTATGTGGATTGCAGGGGGGCGTCCAGCGTGAGGGGGATGCTTGGCAGGAGACACGGGGTCTGGAGGTAGACATGGGAACAACAACCCATGCTCTAGAGACCACTTTGAAGTGTACATGGTCTTTGGCACCTCTTGGCCTTTATCGCTCCCTGACAGCTCCACTTGCCAGCGCAAGTACCCCGGTGCGAACTGCCTTTGATAGGGCGGGGGGGGGGGTGGATTGGGGCGGTGGTCGTGCAGACAAGACACAGGAAGACTCGTGAATGGAGACACACTTATGTGGATTGCAGGGGGGCATCCAGCGTGAGGGGGATGCTTGGCAGGAGACACGGGGTTTGGAGGTAGACATGGGAACAACAACTCATGCTCTAGAGACCACTTTGAAGTGTACATGGTCTTTGGCACCTCTTGGCCTTTATCGCTCCCTGACAGCTCCACTTGCCAGCGCAAGTACCCCGGTGCGAACTGCCTTTGATAGGGCGGGGGGGGTGGATTGGGGCGGTGGTCGTGCAGACAAGACACAGGAAGACTCGTGAATGGAGACACACTTATGTGGATTGCAGGGGGGCGTCCAGCGTGAGGGGGGATGCTTGGCAGGAGACACGGGGTCTGGAGGTAGACATGGGAACAACAACTCATGCTCTAGAGACCACTTTGAAGTGTACATGGTCTTTGGCACCTCTTGGCCTTTATCGCTCCCTGACAGCTCCACTTGCCAGCGCAAGTACCCCGGTGCGAACTGCCTTTGATAGGGCGGGGGGGGGGTGTGGATTAGGGCGGTGGTCGTGCAGACAAGACTCGTTTGCCGCAGGGCCTCACCAAGGAGAGGCCATCTAACTGCATGTAAGAGGCTGCCTGCAGGATCTAGTACATGGAAGGCAGGGGGGTGAGTTTATTAATACCTCACCCTCCCAGGAGAATATATGGGTGCAGTTCACCCTGGAGACCCTGGATGCCTAGGCAGTTAGTCAGCAGCAGGCTGGCCTGTGGTGGCAAGGCGGCACGGGCCAGAGGTGGTCATCTCTGTACCCGGTGCCCAAAAGGATGATTTATTATGATCAACCATATTGATTATTTACCTATAACCATGTTTTGTATCAATAAAATCCAACGGCCTTCCTTTTATTGCCAACGCTTTAACAAAGTGGTGTGGTAAGTATTTTTGGGGGAGGAGGCAAGGCCGGGAGGCTTGATGCCAACCCGCAAAATAACATATGTATGTCTGCTGCATATGGGTTCAACGGTTATGTGGATTGAAGGTGGGCGGCCAGCGTGAGGGAGGATGCTGACCAGAGACATGTGGTGTGACAAGACAAGGCACAGGAAGACTATTCAATGGAGACACACTAGATTCATTTAAAAAATCAAAACAACCATTGTTAAAATATATGTTGGGTTTTATTTTAGATCTTAATTTCAATTGAACATAAATAATAAACATTACACATTGTAAAGTTGCGGTTGCAGCACATCCAGGGAAAATCCGCGGTATTGTCCACTGTCGCTGGGGAAATGTTGTCTAATGGCAAGTACCGCACAGGCAGGTATTACTCTCCGAACGCGGTGTCCGAGCCTCCCGTGAAGCCACCAAGTGAAGCAACGATAGGCCACCAGCCTGTACCACCTGTGAAAATGAAAGATGCAAACTGTATTAAAATGACAAAACTTTCTTATCACTGTCGATTCAGGTAAAAAATGTCATTCTGCTTTGAAAAAAATTCTATCTAGAACATGCACAATATGGAACCAATTTACATGCATTCGAATGATATGTAGATGTAATTTTATATGTGGGAGACGACCATGACATAGTAGTGGCATCACTGACATCACAACCAGAGTATACTTACTCGTTACTCGGATTACGCGGACGAACAGTGCCGCGAAGTTCGTGCATAAGCACCATCATCATCCTCAATACGGTCCGTGAGAGGCAGGCTTCCCTGAACTCTGGCAGCTCGGTGATGCATTGCGGACTTGGCTCGCCTTCCGAAATGTAGGCCAAGCACCCGGAATTTTCACGGCAGCAGCAGTTCTCCTCCTCAGTTGGCATTAGCTCGCACCGATTGCACGTGCACCAGGTGGAGACGCCGTCCATGCGACATGGTCCAGGCTCTTCATCCGTTGACTGGTCCTCCCAACTGCCGTCCGAATCCCCATCGTTTTCACGTGCTTGCCTTTCCAGTAGTTCTTCCTCGGTGTACTCGGGCTCGTACATATACGGCATTATTGTAGCCATTGTGTGGTAAAGAAAGTAAAATAATTTACAGAGATGGTACAGGTGTTCACAAGGCCTAGAAGCGGCGAAGGTAGCTGACCAGAGCACAGAAACGAGTCACAGAAAACTCAAAGTAACACAGAGAGAATAATGGAATCGAAAATCTGCTGCTGTGTGTTGTGAAACGGTGTGTTTATACTTATTGAGGAAAGAGGCGTCCTGCCATTTCCATGGCGACACGTCATTAGCTGAGGCGCAGCGATTGTTGACACGAAACGTGCTTTGGCGTTGGGAAATGGGCGGTACGCGTCTGCTGATGTCAGGCTCAGGGGCGGGGGATTTGATTTAGTGCCGCAAAAGCAGGTGAGCCAGGGCGATGCGGCAAGTGAGAGGATTATCAGAAAATGGCGGCTGATTTGGAGTGCGTTAATGGACGAAAAGTCGGGTATGGTCCATAGGAAAGTTTTCTACGATCTACCGATTTATGCTTAAAAACACATGGCCGAACCGTAGGGACAATAAAAAAAAAAGTCCCGGAACTCTCCTTTAAAATTTGTATTTACAGATGTTATGTGATGTGAATCACCAATAAAGAAAGTAAAAAAAAAAAAACAATGTCCCGTACACCGGCCTGGTTCTGGACTCACTCATTGTTAGCTCAGGGGAGAGGGATCAAAGGGACATGATGTGTGTTTGAGATAGGGCTAAAGAAAATAATCTGTTAAACAGTTTGTTGCATAACCACTTGAGTGGGGAGGGAAGGAACTCCCCATGTTGAGGGTGACTTCTCAATAAACCATTACGGTAGTCCATGTGAAGAACATCTTGTTTAGGCAATCTTCTTGGTAAAGAAATTCAATGACTGGATTTTTGGCTGCAGCTCCTGAAGTATTCTTGCTGGAACTCTTCTTCACACATAAGGTACTGTGCTGGCTTGTGTTTTTACTTCCCTTAAGTCTGGGTGAGCGTGTGTATCCTTGGGGTTCTCCTGTGCTGGGGAGGCTACCCATCCAGTTCACCCAGACCCACTGCTGGAATCCTCCTAGGGTGTCTTCTGTGAAGCCCCTGGACCCTCAAATAACATTTAAAGTGAACTACTTAGGTGTTTGTCCAGTCTTCCTCTGGAACTCTGACTTTACCTGCAACTGAGCATTATCTCATCATGCCTGCGGCTGGCTCCTAGACCACTAGGGACCCTCGTTTGCCTCTGAGAGAACTCATGTAGTAGATTTAGGAAGGGCTGGATAATTTAAGGGGTCTGCCTGTTAAAGGAAACCAAGTGTTGAAAAGTGTACTTAACAGAGTTAACTGGTAACTTTAAACTCTCAGAGTGAATAGGAAAACACAGTTATTACTTACCTTAGATATGTTCTTCCATTCTGAAAAGTATGTATAGGATTTACTTACCTTGAATAAGCTGCATGCCTTCTTAAATAAGTATTCTCAAAGTCTTACTTTCCTTAGAAACTGTCTTGCCATTCTAACAGGAAGTAGATAGAAGGTTAACTTACTCACCTGTGAATTGTGTTCTTCTCTTCCGAAAAGTAATGCTGTTGGTTCCACTTTACTATTCCTGTTAGGATAAATTCTTTGAGTGTCCCCAATTGGGCCTTGCTTCCCCTGACTTGCTGCTAGCCTGTCCCAAATAAGTCTGCCTTAGTTTATACTGATCCTTATGTTGCTGATAGCCCCTCTAAAAAGTATATAGGTTTTACTTACCTTGTGTTGGCTGTTTGCCATCCTAAAACAAGTTAAAGAGTTTTTGCGTACCTTAATCTGTGTTGAATTGATCTGAAAAGCAAACTGTATTAGTATGTTGCAACATTAGGTTTTACCTGCCTAGAATAGCTGTGTGCCATTCTTGAAAAGTGTTCCTTTAGGTGTAGCTGACCTTGGCCTGCCTAGTGCTTCCTAAAAGAGGGTAAAGAGTTCTTGCTTATCTTAGACTGTGTTCCACTGACTTGAAAAGCAATCGCAATTGTTTATTACACCAAAAGGGAGTGTTATCCTGAATCAGAGTTATAAGTTTTACTCCCCTAGAATAACTGTTATCCTCCTGAATTAGAGTAACAGGTTTATAGGTTTGTACTCTCCCTGTAATAAGTGTTCGACTAATCTGAAAAGTATACTGTCCAGTTGACTTACTATGTGATTCCTTGCTGAGCGACATGGTGCAGCTAATAGGGTCTACTACGCAATATTACTGTAAGTAATCCAAAACTAACTATTGGTTTTGTCTTCCCTAGAACTACTGTTAGGTGTTCCAAATAAGGTTATATGCTATGGTTTGTGTACCTGCAAGCATAGTGGTGAGTTTTTATAGTGTGTTTATATGATCCGTGATAGTACTTATTTCACCCAAGATATATCTGGGCCTACTTGCATTTAAATGATCCCTTTATTTTTACAATACATAGTATTTCAGTGTTACTTTGGACCATATATGTACTACAGTTTCTTTGTACTGATTCTACAGGCCTCTCTCCCTCCTTAGATAAGCCTGGCTGCTCTCTCTACGCTAACCTGAAGGCAGGTGGTACAACCTTATATTAAGAGTGGAGTCTTATACTGCCTCAGTTGAATGTTTTACTAAGCCCTTAGTTGCACTTCAGAAAAACTGTCCTAACAAAGAGTGAGAATCTGCGGTATTCCTTTTTATGATATTAAAAATGCAGGTTATTGAATACAGGAAAGCTCTAAGGTAGACTGATTAATTATGTGTAAAGTGGTCATTGGCTAGTTACAATGTGTATCTGATAGCATTTTCCAATGTTGGTAACAAATGCGACAATGACCCATCTTCTCAGGAGGGTGGACAGAAAGAAGAATCTCAGAACATCAAAGCAGAGATGAATAAAAATAGCCAACAGCTATTTTTGCAGCGCGCATAGGGCCTGGGACTCAACACCAGAAGCCACAATACAGCCAGCCAAGAAACCGAACTAATGCAGCAAGACAAAAACTACAACCTAGCTCCTGGAATTTGAAATATCTGCAAGTGCTCATCACATTGCCCTTCCTTCCTAAATTTCAAGTAGGAACTCGAGATTGGGTCACAGACAGCCCACTTCCCCCAAGCCCCGTTCATTATCGCTGCCACTGTCCCCGCTCTCCCTTTTGTTGATGAAAGCAATGTAACTCTCCTATCCATGCCACCTTGTGCAGCACTCTGTTACTGTCGACTTAGGTCTGCCTTTTAGATTTAACTATGTAATGTAGACACCATTGGAAAACAGGTTTCTTTCTACGGGAGCCATACCTCTTCTTTCTCCTCTCTTCCTTTCCCCTCATTTGACGACCAAGACTGTAGACCAGCCATGCAGCCCCGTGCTGTGCTGATGCAAGACATGTTCCTTTTGTGCCATTTGCCTTGTTTGACACTATTTCATCACCCATTACACCCTATTCTGTGCATTATCGGTTAGCTCACAAGTAACTGAAGTGTGCTAGTCTTCAATGTGGCAGACACAGTGGCATCACGCACAATTTGCCCCCCACCACCGATGAGCCATACTGCTGGGACCCCCACGCTTCTTCAAGAAGTGTCATGCCCCAGACTCCCGAGCGGACCCAGGTCACCAGACATGCTGTATGATGCTCATGCCAACGAATGGGGCATCAAGTGTTTCACTAGGTGAACGATGTATGCATTTTATTCAAGCCGTACATCTTTCAACACGTTTGAATAGAAGCGGGAGGCGGCTGGCCCATGGCCTCAAATCGTGCCAGTCATCTCTGAACGCAGCTCATAACATTATTATGGATATGCCAGTCCCAGAGTCAGTTTCTGGTGCAGAGGTGGGAGACTACTCTGGGGCACAGCCATTGCAGATGATTTCAAGGCAGTGGTGGCAGGTGAATAGTTTAGTGGAGGGGCAATAACATCCCCCTCATGCAAGCATGAGAAAAATAATGTATTCAATGTAGCATAATACTTGAGAAAAAAGGGGTAAACGCTGGTCCGTTGGTTCTCTAGGGTCCTATCTCCTTGCTTGCCATGGCCCTCTCTCGTTTTCATTAAGATCAAAAGGAGATGGGTTGTGCCTTTCCTTTAGTCAGTGAATATACCCTATCCTCCTGTGAAAGTGCACTGCTGGTCACCTTGGCTTGATGAGATAATGTTGGTGACTGTGAGTGAATGACAGCTCAGTGAATTGTGAATGTTGGATGGCAGATGATGCGTGGGATTTCTCAGGGTACCATGTGGGACTTGAGCTGGTATGCCTGAGAAAGGACACAGGGCGGCTGGTTTCCTCCAAACATGAGGACTAACAGGAACTTTGCAATGAATGAAGAATACAATTACATAATTTCTACATCTTGGTCCTGCATCATCTGTTCAGATGACCAACTGTAACTTGTATAATCACCAATCTTTCCTCTAAGCTGTGCGCATGTGCGCTTTCGCAGCTTCCTGCTGGGTGGCACTCAGAAGAGTTTTGCCATGTACACAGACAAGTCCCACCCTCACACCTTCACAAGAACTAAGAAGGAAGGCACAAGCCACAGCAGCTGTATGCTGACTGTAATATGAATAACGTTCAAGCAGCAGAATATGGCTAATGCAGCCTTAACAAATGCAGCACCCACACTTTGGAACCCAAGATTAGCTCAAATATCTGATACTGACCTGATGTAAGCAGACTACTTGGATGTGTAACCTTTTACCATGATTCCTGTGCTTTGTGCATAAGTCACAATGGCCTGCAAGTTAACGCATTGTATAACGCCAACATTAATTTACCCTCTAAGGGCTTCTTAGGGCTTCTGAGCAGGGAAATATCCTGCTCAGCCTCTTCTATTTTAGCATTGCAAACGTTACCCTATACATTGAGAGCAACATTGCAATATTATCTACTTAGTCTGCAGGGTATTATGGGTATGGAATGCACTTGCCATTACTTATACATAGCATTAGGCAAGCCATATTCAACCAGCTGCATTGCTGTTTACACAACCTGCAAGATTAACACGTTTTCAGAGTTCCCTTTAGCAGAGACCGGAACAAATGCTATTTTAATTCTTTGCTATACAAACATGGTTTCACTGAGCACATGTATAATTCTACCCAACAATCTTAGGACCGGTGGACGTAGCAAACTATCTGGTGTGCACTGGAATATATTTGTTAGTATGAATGCTCACCAAATTGTCATAAACTGCCCATATCATGGTGCCACTTTAAATGTGTTTTGCTAGCAAAGTATAGTGGGTTGCAACTATCCCAGTTTGTGTTTTAATGCTACTATCCCTTTTTACAGAGCCCTGTCAACTAGTATTGAAAGCCAGTGCAGAATCTGGTTCATGAGGGGGGAGATCAGGGTCGGATTGGCCCCTCAGCCTTTCGGCCCGTGGCCGGGGCGAAATCGTCCCTGGGGAGTGGGGGCCGGTTTCTGGCCATGCCTGGGCTGGTTTGGAAGAAAAAAAAAAGATTTTTTTTTTCTTTTTCCAAAAAGCCTTTCATTCTTCTTAGGTCGATAAATGAGTACCACCACAGGTTGGGTGATATTGTATGCATATTTCTTCCATAAAAAAAGAGCTTAAGCGTAAGTGCTATACAATAACATTATCATTTGGTCTTGGACGTCTGCTTGGATTCACAGTAATTTAGTGTACTTAGGGACAATGCTATTTGATGCCACCTCCTGTTTTGTCAAGGGGTGAAAGGTTGTGTTTCATCGCTTCCCAGGATGTCACTGTGGGGTCAAAGGACATCACTTCTGGTGATGTCATCAGAGGTCAAGAGTCGTGAGGTGAGGGGTGGGCCACTTTTTTTTGGGTGACCGGGCCTATTTCTTGTCCCAGTCCGACCCTGGGGGAGAGGAAAAGGTGAGCATTCCTTGGCAGTGGAAGAACAAACCATGAAGTCTAAAAAAACAAGTATGATGTTTGAGCAGTAAAGTACAGTAAAGGAAATGTGGTGTTTATTCGCATTAAAGTATAGTAAACTCTAGTAACACTCTAAGAAACTGCTCCTTCTGCTTCTTTCTTTGTTCAGCTGCAGAGGGATTTTCAATACAATCGTGTGATCTGTATTTAGTGCCTCTAGCATCCCCACACATCTTGTTTAAATGATAATAGTACATCTCAGAAAGGGGACCCTAGCTACAGAAGAAGGCACTCCATCTGATGTACCTCTGAGCATTGCTGCTGTTAACCCAAAAGGCACATCTATGTGATTGTATTTATAGGGTCGCCATAGGAAATCTGAGTGAGGCTCTTTGTGAATTATGACTAGGTTGCTGCGAGGAAGGGTAGGAAAACAGCTATAGGCTGTATTATTTAGTATTTATTTATTTGTATTAGTTCATAGCTCATTTACAAATACACACAAACACACAAATATACAACCATACATATACAACCATAAATAGCATACATATAGATCAATATCAACACATATATCAATAAAAAGAGATCCTCGACAATAATCATATACATCTTGGGTCCTTTCTTTTTAAAATCTTCTCAATTTGACACCATAGCCCATAAAGTGAAAAGTGCAAGGTTTCAGAGTCAGTGATTATACAATAATTGGAAAACTCAGGCGTTTTGTTGGCATCGTACCTACTCACGAAAGTTCCCAAAGTATTCATGTATGTAGTGCCAAGGCTCACACATTGAATAAAAACATTACAGGTTTGAAGTGTTAAATGGAGGGACACTGCACTCCCCTAACTAATTATTTTTTTTAAAGCTCTGTTTATTTAATTTGAGAAAAGAACAAAAACACAATTATCCATACATGAAACCATTACTGCAGCAACAGTGACCTGGCGGTTGAAACACTACAAAACAACGAATGTAAACAACAAGAATAAAGGGACAAGACACTTGTGTGCTGTGGTTCAAAATTATATTAATTCAATTCTCATGACTAAGACCAATACTGATGTCCTACATTAACTGATTGGACAGCAAGTGCCAATGGTTTGCCCACCTGGTCTTTGTCTAGATATTATCAGAATTAAGTCATACAGTTAAACACACACAATAATACATGTCATACAAAAGCCACATTCCTGAAATGCATATACAGTTCATTCCTCTCTTTGTCAAACCTAATGGTACATAACATGCTCTAATATTCCTGGATGGTCCATGATCTTTTATTGACAATTACCTAGAAGACAAGGAAGAAAATAATAAATAGCTTTGTGAGATATCCAAGAAGAAATGGGGCAAAACAATTAGTTTCCAAACGTACAGGTATACCATGTCTGAAACCATGCTGACTAGGACAGATCGTAATCACTTCATATGCTAATCTTTTGGAGTTATAAGCCTATTACAGGTAAACACATTTTGTTTTCAAAACATGTGTTATCCACTTGGACTAACTGATATGACACTACCAATAAAAAGATAATGGTCCTCATTATAAGTTTGGCGGTAGCCTTGCCAGTAAAACCGGCAGGCTGCCGCCAAACTTGCAATTTTTTCAAGCACCCACGAATGGGCAATTACCAGGTCATTTACGGCTCAGTAATTGCCCATTGGCGGAAGTCAGAATTAAATGCTCCCATTCCCATTTAAGATCCATAGGGCTCAATGGGAATGGGGAGGTCGGGTGCACTGGCACCATTCAGAATGGTGCCGGTGCATCCGACATACTCTGCTCGCGGGTGCCGTTTCACTAGCTAGGTAAGACTGGGCCACTTGTTATTAACTGTGGAGTTATTCAGAGGACTCTATGAACTCTAGTAAATAAACTACCCTAATTAATTGGAATACCTTAGGTGTGGACTAGTAGATCCAGTACTTCGTGCCACTATTACTAGAACTAGAATTAATATATGAGTTGCAATGCAACTCAGTTGAAAATATAGTGTTGGGGGTGCTATGACAGGGGTGTAGGCTTGGAACCCAAACTAAATTTGAGTAAATGTATTTTTCCATGGGTTCAGACATGGTATAACTACGTTTAGAAACTGATTGATTTGCCCCATTTCTTCTTGGATGTGTCACAAAGCTTTTCATTATTTTCTCCCTTTTCTTCTAGATAATTAAAAGATCATGGATCATCCAGGAAAATTAGAGCATGATATCCACTATATCCATACTGTCACTTTACATATGTATGTCGCTTTGTACATCCCCACCGTCCTGCTCATATGCCTGGTCTCAGGCGTTTTTACTGATAACCACCATATCACACCACTACGCCCACTCTCTTCTATACACTATCATTCAACTAGAACACACCTATACCCCTGATAAATCGGGCTAGCTGTTCACATAAAAACACGACCCCACACACACCTCATCACCCTCATAAAACACAGATAGCTGAAGCACATTCCTGCTAGCATAGGCGTTCCTCAGGCCTAACGCAGCTAGAACCCAGTCTGGGTGTCCACCCACCAGACTGAACACATCCAACCGATTCCCTCAGCACACCTATCGCTAAGAAGCAGCTATCATCTAACAACTACACCAGCTGCACACATATCACGTGCACCCACACACCATACAACACTCTCTCTCTCTCTACTGATTTGAACTGCGGGTCCCGAGGTCGTTCAACCTACCATCGCTTTGAGGTCATACCGATGATGCATAAGGCAATATATAAATGCCAAGTAACATGACATAACATAACATAACATATGTACCATTAGGGTTGACAAAGAGAGGAATGAACTGCATATGGTGATCACGAATGTGGCTTTTGTATGACATGTATTATTGTTTGTGGTTAACTGTATGACTTAATTCTGGTACTACCTAGACAAAGCCCAGGTGGGTGAAACATTGGCATGTGCTGCCTCATGAGTTATTGTAGGATATCACTATTGGTCGTAGTCCTGAACAGTGAATGAATATAATTTTGAACCACAGTGCACAAATGTCTGGTCCCTTTTTTCTTGAATAAAAACGTGTCTAGCCATTTCCAGTTGGCTAGTCAGGCCACATATGCGACAGAATCTTCTTTCAATCAGCAGGTTGTGATGTGCACCCTGTATCACAAGCAAGGGAAGCTGCTTTATCCATATTCGTAGCATCAACTGTCGCACCGCCGGACTTGAACTCAGGAGTAAATAGGACTGTGGTTTAAGGAGACTATGCATAACATTAGCTGGATAACTATAGTTATGCAATGTGGTCAAATGGGTGTACTTCTTTATCCAATCCCACTGCTGTATTTTGTCCTTATATAATCCATATAAAATGTCATAGTCCGTGCCCCTTTCAAAATCAGAGAATCAGTCTTTCCTCCTAAAGCAGTCAGTATGCAAGTCTGCATAGTTGAACACCTTCCCTCATGCATCAGGCTCAGAGTCATAGCCACTCCCAATCAGATTCAGCAACGGGTGTTTTGGTTTTAATTCAGATTGAATATGCATAGCTCCCCTCCAAAAAAGTGCCTGTCTGCTTAGTGACACCAATGCTAGTTTGAGACTGAGATACACCATGGAAGTGGACAATGATATAGTCAACAAGCTACGCCAAAACAAACCCTCCAATACATTAAGCTATGCCAGGTCCTGCATAGTCAAGGCCGCCAAAATCATATAAAATTACAGGGCAGTAGCATTGCCTGTACAACATGATGATTCCCTCCATGGAGTATCTCTCTATGCAAATGTACTTATAAGTTATGTCAATTGGCGGCCTTTCATTTATTTTTGCTTCCTTGGCATTAGAATAGTCAAAGCAGGCAGCCATATCCACTCCCAAATAGAGATTGCTGGCCATATATTCATTAGTCCCAGACAAGAGCCTCAATGCCACACGATTTACTCTTTTACCAAGACCAGCATTGATTTGGTTTTACTGATATTTATCATTAAACAATTTTCTGACGCATACTTATAGAGTTTGTTACACGTTTCTTTCAACCCGCCCCCCAATGGTATGGTCAAATACAGCCAAATCATCGGCGTAAAGCATGCTGGAAAAGGGTGATTTTCCAATCTTGGGTGGACAATGTGATAAACAAGGGGGAAGGTTCTCCAAGTGTATGTTAAACAACATGGGGGCCGGCACGCATCCTTGCTTGACCCCCAAAATAATCATCAACTGGGCAGACAAAACTTCCTCCTTGTTCAACTTCACTCTCACTCCAGTATTCAGATGGAGTTGCCTTAGTATGGACAGCATCCACACTGGACATCCCAGTCCCTCCAATTTCTGCCAGAAGATGATACGATCTATTGAATCGAAGGCAGCACTAAGGTTTGAGCAAACTACGTATAGCGCCAGACTCCCCCTAGTGACTGCCACTTGTATGAGTCTGTCTAGCAATCGAATATTATGGGTGGTAGATGAACCGGGGCAAATGCCAGCCTGGAGCAGGCACAATACATTGTACTCCATCACTGGAAGCGCAGTTAAGACAAACAAGGCAAATAGTTTGCCGGTAACATCCAATAGGGAAAGGAGTCTATAATTCTCAGGGGATAATCTATCTCCTTTTTTTCTATCCCAGGATGAGAATGGCATGTCCATGATACCGACACCTCTCTGGTCATACAGTGTAATTCAGTCACCATCCCATAGAAGAATCTCTTATTTGCTTGTGTATGTTAGCATATCTCCTTCTAAAAACCTCTCAGTGTCTGTGGAAAACCTTAGTATATTTTTAAGTAAATCAATTAATTTCCCCATGGAAATTCACAGTACAAGATTGTTGACATTTGAAATTAACCATCTTGTAACTGGTGTTGAATTTCCTTATTCTAGCCATTAAAGTGTTGCCTCAAGAGAATTAGCCTCCTTGTAACTGAAAACCAAATTTATCAGTGTATTGTGTGCATTACCAAACAAATTACCATTTGCACCTGTTCTATTAAACCCCAAACCGTTGTTCCATTGTGAGTGATCCCTTTTGCCTAGAAGTCTACCTGTAATGTGCCTCTGTCCTTGTAATTGAAAACCGATTTTCCTATCGTAAGATGAACCCCTTTCCTGAACTGCCTGTCATTGTAAACCCAGTGAAATGAATTTCCATTTGCCACTATATTTTTCCCTTTTGCATTTGCTTTTCTCCCAAAAAACGATTTTCGCACTTCATTTCTATTTTTGCCCTGGTGTGTTGAATAGTATTCCCTAAACATTCCCCATCTCCTAAAGTGTAAGCAATATGAATTTCCTTTCATTCTGTCTCCTATCAGTAGTGAGTAAGAATCCAAATACCATTCTGCCATTTTGCTCCAAAAACAGGTTTTCACTTTTTTGCTGGCGTCCCATCTGGGGGTGGTGGGGTTTACCCCAAGCTGATTTACTCTCTCTATTCTTACTCCTTGCCACTGCCTTCCATTCAAATGAATCCAGTTGAATTGATGTTTGGGGGTGAGTGTTGCAGAGGAGATTGCTAAAACCGTGGCGCTATCAGTTTCATCCTGATGGTAGTTTCCTTTTTGGTCATTAAAACAAAAGCGAGTGTAACAGCCTATTTGAACCTGATGGTATTTCCTGTTTTGTCATTAAAACAAAAGCAAGTGTAACAGTCTATTTCAGCCTGATTGTATTTTCCTGTTTGTTATTATAATAAAAGTGAGTGTAACTGTTATGCTCACCTGGTTCCCACAGGGGTGTCGATCGGACCCTGACAGCTGCGGTCTCCACCAACGTGACGCGTAGTGAAGAGATGACAGTCTGGACTGGCCCACCTAATCTTGTCTGCTGGACTCGTAGAAGTATTCTCCTGCAAGTGGAGAAAGGGATTTAGCCACCCGTGGACTTTAGTGATGGCCCCCCCAACAGTTCTCGTTCTCCCCACTAATCACCTCCGATATCCCCTTTTGGTAACCTCACCTTATGTTTTTAAATGATGAGCTCTCCATCCTGCATGGCATGCAGGGGCGCGTAGATACCAGTTACTTCACTGGGTTGAAGGTACTGGAGGAGTTCCGGAGGTATATTGACTCCAGTGTCTATAAAGTTCAAAGAGTTCAATATGTCCGATGTTCACTCTTGTTCCATTCCCTCGTTAGGTTGCAGCTGGGTCCAAAAGAATATTGCCTGGAGGCAGCTGATGGCGTTCAGGTAAGAGTCTGTATTACCAAACACTGTCCGGTAAAAGTTGCATGAGTTTAACTTGCTGTTTTCTCTCCCTTTATAGGTGCGGCATAGGAAGATGCAGTGAATTAAAGAATAATACCTCTGGTGGTAAAGCAGGTAAGCCTATGGTGGCAAAGAGATTGTATTTGTCGCTTTTCTCGGCTCACCTTGTTATTCCTTTTGTTTTCCCCCCAGGTGCTGGATATCGACGAAGAAAATGATGGAGGCAGCGCCGAGTCGAAAGATGCGGTGGACTGGTGAGTATAACGCGGCGCTGCTGCTGGCAAAGCGACGCGCGCTGAAATAATGTCCTTTCCAGGCTCGGAGATGTGCTGGGTCCAGAATCAGGTAAGGAATCAAATAATGTCCGTGATCTAACCTCTTCTCCTTTCTTTTCCTTTTGTCTAGGAGCTCCGGATTCGAGGCGGGCGTGGCAGAAGACTGGATGCTGACTTGCAGACACGGTGAGCGTCACACTGCTGGATGCAGAATAACGCAAAGCATGCGATGCTGTTCAGGCGTGGTTTAAATAGCCTGCAAAGTAGCCCCAGGTAAGAAGTTCCCCAGAACCACACCCGAGTGAAAAATAGTCCCTGTAATAAAATAGTCCCATCCAGGCCTCACGTTGACTTGGACTCATTTGCAGCATGGTCTGCATAAGGTAAGTAAAGTCTATGAGCCTGGCACTTATGGAGTACCCTAGTTAATGTGTGCCGTGTAATAAACCTGTGACACTACCATATATGCAGTTCTGTGTGGGTCCGACACTGTTTCTTATTTAGTCCCTTGTATGCTTGCCAAACAGCTATGCACATGTGCTTGCTTTTTGTTCTTAAGAAAATGATAGGCACCTCCCAGTTGAGAACAAGATTTATCCCTTTATAGTTTTACTTTGAACAGATACTATTTTATTGGCATTTCAGCTGCTCGCTCTTCACAATCTTTCACACGTTCCTTCTCTAAAACCTTCATTATTTTGTTTCTCCCTATGTCTTGTTCTCTCTTCTACCTCTTCTGGCTTGTTCCCTACTCTCTCCCATAAACTCATCTTCTTCTGTAACCATTCAACCTCTTTGCACTGCCTCTCCCCTTTTCTGTCCTTCACTCATTTTCTTTCTTTCTTTCTTTCTTTCTTTCTTTCTTTCTTTCTTTCTTTCTTTCTTTCTTTCTTTCTTTCTTTCTTTCTTTCTTTCTTTCTTTCTTGAATGACGTGTTGTTAAAAACACAAGGAATATTCAGTATGGGATGAGGTTACACCCCCAAATAGCCTGCTTAGTTACAGTCATTTTCAGATTCCTGAGCTGACAGTTCAGTTACACAGCGTGGTTTATATTTTTCCTAAGGTACCATTGCTTACATAAATTCTGTTGCTTGCAGGCTATTCATGTTACAGCAAACATGAAACAAGTGGATGTAGGACCAAGTCAAGTAACCTATGGCAGGAAAATCTGAGGTTATGGCTAAATTTTGCCATGTGGTCGAAGTGATTGGCACAAAGCGAAGGTTATTTAGTTAATGAATGCAAGCATTTCTGAGTTAGATCTTGTCTTTATGGAGCCATAGCGTCACATTTCATTTGAGCCACTTGATGTTATATTCTCTTTCCAACATGAACACATACGTTTCTCCTTTGCCCTTGTAACTGCAGTGAAATAAGAGAGTTTCCAGGCAGTCAGCCTTGTTATATCCTTTGTGTTCAGATACTGGTAATGAGAGATGTGTCACTTTGCTGCAAAAATGTAAAATGAATACACAATATGTTTTCATTTTCAATAAATAATAAACGATGCATCAATTTTTCACCAAACCTGATAAAACACAGTTTACCCTATTAATTGTATCATAATTAGATTAATTTTCGTATTCTCCTCTGGAGTTTACAAACATATGGGTATGCTTTCACTATGTGCTTCTTCAGTAGAGATTATTCTTGTATTTTCTTCTTGCATTCATCTGTTTTCCTTGTGTAGACCAACTCCTGAACTGAGCCATGCATGGGGAGCAGATGACCATGTGTGTAAAAGAATGAGCGTACCGAACAGGGAGCATGTGCACTCTGGTTTGCTTGAGCCATGGATCAGTACAAATGAATGAGTCACCTTTTACTATAAAGTAAAATATCTGGACGGCATGGCACAATACATATGGATACGTTTAATGTATACAAGGCACACAAACAGTATTGAGAAACGTTTTGGGGCCAGGGCTGACAGGGCACCATGCAGGTATGGAAGCATGAGGTCCTCAGCGACCAGATAAGAATGTCAAGTTTATTTAATACAAATATAATGTAGTTCAATAAATAAGCTCCATTGTGCATGGTGTTTATTCCCTGTGATGGTCAATATCACAAAACAAAATATTTTTCTAGCAAAATGTTTGATGCAAGCAGTGATTATTTGTGCAGCCATGTTATACAACTGGCCCATAAAATGCATTTGAATATTCTGAGAAAAGATAACAAGTCAATGGACCGTTGGTATTATGCAGATTGAATTAAATTTGTGAATATGGCACAGCCTCCTTCTCAATCTGCCTGCCTCTACTCTCAGCCTTCCGCAACTTATCCAAAACAGGACTGTGACTCTTGTCATTGGCCTCAATCCCAGGGATCATATCTCTCCAGGACTGAAATCTATGTCATGGCTGCCAGTGGCGGTGAAGATTAAGTTCAAAACACACTGCATTGTCCACATGGCCTTCTGTGGCCTAGGGACCTCAATACCTTCGACTCTCTCTTCCTAAATATCTTCCTCCTTGAGCTCTTCGCTTATCCGCCTCCAACTCCCTCAGGGTTAGTAGCTCATCCAAGCAGCTAGTTGGTGGTGGATCTCTCTCTTCTGCTGGGGCCTCCCTCTGGAACAGCCTCCCTGCCTCTATGAAACTTGAGGAGAACCATCTTTGGTTCCAGAAGCACCTAAAGACATTCTTCTTTGCTTCTCCTTTTTCTCCTCCTCTCCCCTGCTGATCTCCTCGCTGAATCTGAAACTGCACTGGTTACCTGGCTACCCTCTGATCTCGGGTCCAGGTCCCCCCCACCAGTCGCACACCTGCACTGCCCCCCTAGCAGGGGGCTGTTTCTGTATCTCTACAGCCCCCACTAGCATTTGCCACTTGATGTCTGCACTTACCCTTGCACTTGCCACCAGCTGGCCACACTTTTATTTATTGTCTTTATTTATTTCACTATTATCATATATACCACACTGCCCCCTTCCCCCCTTACAATTTTCCCCTTCCCCTCCACAATCTCAATATCACCTGGCCTAGTAGGATTGTTGTCTTCCCTCTGTTTCCCCTCCCTTGCCTCGTCGTGCCTTGAAACACTTGTGTATAGGTGCATTATAAATGCCATATCATATATCATTAAGTACGTATTAAATGAAAATTATAACATGACCATTATTTTCTGCATGTATGTTGATGTGGCCGGAATCTTGTGTTAATGTAGAGCTAGGATGTTAAGGCAGAAGCTTTAGAGGTCAACATTTTGGTAAAATAGACCCACCGTGAATCAGTATTTAATCCATTAGATGAGCTAAGCTCAGCAGACACAGCTGTGAACATTCAGTGCATATAGCCTGCTTTTAACAATACATGCCATGTAGGCCATTACATTCGAAAAAACACATTTTTATGGGGATTTACAGTTGATAAGTGATGCAGGGTCAGAAATCAGAGGCCTGTTCCTCTAGTAAGGTTCATTCAAAACACCAAATCTCCACATTAACCATGAACCTCTGGACTGAGGCAGAGCAATAAGCTACTATTATGTTTCTGCATCAAGGCCTTGCGTCTCAGAATACTTGTTCAGTACATTTTCCTATTAAATAATACTCTTGTTATGCACAGCTTTAAAAACAAACTAAATGGGTTTATTAAAAAACAAATAATGACATCATTTATCGGCTAGCCCATTTGAACCATTTGCTGGATTTAAAAAAGGAAAATAAATTTGAGTGTAGCAAAGCATTCTACAACATCTGCTTATAAACAATATATATATATATATGTAATCATTATTAATAATTAGTACCCGGCATGTGCGGCTGAACAGGAATACTGTGTGTTGATTGGCTCATTTGCGAGCCTTACCACACGGTATTCCCGTCCACGCCGTGCGTGCCGGCTACTCTGTTCCCGACAGGGGGGGTGGCAGCCCCTCAGCCAATGAGGAGGCTCGAAACGGGGCAATCCCCGCTCCGAGCCTCCCCATGGCTGGAGGCTTCCTTCGTCCCCGCCGGGGACTCAGGTAAGACATTTTTTTTTCCTCCCACCTCCCACCCCACCCGACTTACCTTCTATCCTGCGATCTCCGGTGGGGACGATGGAAGGCTCCAGCCGTGTGGAGACTCAGAGCGGGGCCATCCCCACTCCAAGCCTCCACACGGCTGGAGGCTTCCATCATCCCCCGACGGAGACTGCAGGACGTTTTTTTTTTCTTCCTCCCCATCCCCTCCCTTCCGCCCTCCTGACCCCGCTTAACTTCTTTTTTCTTCTGCTCTTGAAAGCAAACGCTCTGGGAACACTTCTGTTCCCAGCGCATCCGCTCACGATGGCCACCATGGAAAGGGAAAACGGACTACATTTTCCGTTTCCATGGCGGCGGCCATTTTTTTTGCCGTTTTTTTTTTAAAACGTGTTTCGGAACAGAAAAAAAAGCAATTAGTACCCCGGTCTAACGGGCCGGGGTACTAATGGCAATAAGCCCCTCAGTGGCGGGCCAATACCGCCCGAGGTAATGCCCTCGGGGCACCGTTAAGGGCCTCGCTTCGCTCGGGCCTATAAATCACCCCGGGTCATTACCTGGGGCGGTATTGGCCCGCCACATTGTGGCTTATTGCCACAATGCACATCTTTTCATGTTAAGTGCTGCTGGGACTTATAGGCTTCAATAATGGTGCAAGTCCATACAAGAAATTACAAGGGAACATATATATTTAATTAGAATTTGATAATTCTAGAAGGGAGGGGAGAAATACCCCCCTTTGTCACATGAAAAAGTGCATTGGACCAATCAAAGTAAAGGGGAGGATAGGTGGGAGTGTCAGTATCTCAAAAGAACCCTTCCAATCAGAAATTGCTGCATCAAGCAAGGCTGCATGGGTGGAGTTAAACAATTGTTTAAAGCTAAACACACAGGAAGTTGTGAGAGTTCTTTTGAAACCTGCAGATGAAGGGAGCATGTCCAACCTGCATGTAGTGATGGAAATATCCCTTAAGAATTCCATTTTCCAGATGGAGCCAAGTGTAGAATATTGCCCCACGAAAGAAGTAGGTTGCCTGAATGGGACTTTGGAAGTATGGTACTGTGAGAGACAAGAGCTTATTTTGATGCAGCTGCCTGGAGCTGTTGATGTTCATGCCTGTCCTGTTTTTTTTTTTTTTTTAAAGACAAACCAAAAGTGACTACAACAACCTCTGTGCATTTAGATGTTTGCCCCCAAAATGAGCTAAATGCCTGATAGCAATTGAAAACATTTTGGGGGAATCCATTTTAAAATATGTCACACTTGTAAGGGAATCTTTGTGGACGTATACTAAAATAGAATGGCTCTGAATGTATGTTTGTGCAGGACAGATTATTCTGGGGCAGTAGCCATATTTTAATGAAGCAAAGAGCTTTGACATGGTCAATTCGTACATGAATGTGTGAAATAGTGTGCAATGTGATTCACACATTCACAGCAATTGACAGAATTCTTTACCTCTGAAAACCACAGTTTACAAGAAAAGAGAAATCTTAAATAATGTTCTGTACCTCTTAAAGTGGAATAGGAAGGACACTGTGCATTGCGAATTTAACAAATTAGCGAGAGAAGAGCAGGCAGGTTGGGTTTCTTTTCTAAACACAGGCTGAATTTATTTGTATGGCCTATTTTGGGTGGCTTTCTCTGCATTTAACGTTTGAGGCCCACCTTTAATTCAGATTCATCATTTTAAATAAAACAGAAAATATAACTTAAGAAAATACTCTTTCTTGTCTAATTTTTTGATGTGGGATTATTGTTTTGGGTTTTATTTGATGAGGGGACATTTCTTGATAAAACCCATTTTTCAAAACTGAGATATTTTCAATAGATTAAAGCCATTACAAGTATAGCAGTAAAGTGCCCTGGCTCTACCAGTATTCCATGAGACCCTGCCACTGACCATTTCACCACAAATAAGAGAGTGCTACTTTTCTGATGAGATATGGGCACTGTGCTGCTCTCTTCCTAACCTGAAACTTTGCTTGCGTACGAAGCAGTGCCCCATCAGAGGCCCTGACGACCCCCTCAGCCTAGTGGTAGAACTGACTGATACAGAGTGTGCAAGGGAAGTAAAGCCCTACCTCCGCAGAGGTTGGAAGCCAGTGGTAGGTGGAGAAATAGATCTATTTGCAGCTGGAGACTTGCCAGTCTTCAGGTTTACTGACAGCCATCACCAGTCCTTATTTCATATAGGCACCTGTCTCAAGAATTAAATGATCATGTTTGCCACTAACATACTGGTCAGACTGGAGCCTTAACATCAGACCCTGACAACCAGGGCACCCCATTGACATGGCCCCCCTAACTGCTAGTATGGTATATGTCTGCCTACATGCGCCCATATTTTGACAATAAATCAAGGGCCCCGTTTTGGGTTCAAGACTTCACTATGGCGAACACAGCATATTGGCACATGCCCCACATTAACTTGTTTCCGTTATTGGGCAAATATACATTCTGCACGATAAATGAGTTGGAGATTTTCAGTAGCATATATACGCAATGCAATGTGCCTGTTCATGAAAGGTTGCATGATTTTTGCGACAGTAAAACACAAATATTCCAAAACGGTATTCTATATGAAAGGGCATATGGGAATTTGGTATGTGAGATGAAGTGCATGTATGCTGATCAATTCTGGTCATGGGAGAACATGTAGTCATGAATTTTACTGTTTATTATGTATGGAAGGAAGTAATCAAGAAGTTAGGTTGACGGTATTTTAAGACTAGTAAATTAAGATCATTTTTAAGAATACTGTGACGACTGTATGTATTATGTGCTTTTGAGGACAATTATTGCATCATCTATGTCTATATGTTTTTTGTGTTTTTAAAAATGTGTATAAGGTTTTATTTAACCAATAAACACAATAAGTTAAAACAAAAAAAAACGTTATTTCTTTTTTTAAAGCACTCACACAGCCTGCGGGCATTGAGGTGCACTTACAGGAATTGTTTGTTTTTTAGTTGCATAATTGTTTTGTCTTAGATGAGTATTTATAATGTGCTTAAATACTCCGAGGTTTCTAAGCACAACCCAGGGATCGAACCTGTGCTTTGTGTCATTTTGCTTCCAAGGCGATCACGTTGACGCTGAGCTATCCTCCCGGGACGTTAGGCTTGCGTCATTGTCATGCAGTCTGCTTTATTGTTAGCAATACTCAGCGTGAGCAACCAAGCCCACAGTGCATGCCAGCATAGCTAGTGCTTTGCCCAAGTTTTGCATGTCACAAGGTACCAAGAAACCACCTTTTCTTAATTCAACTATTTGCACACCACTGCATGCCGACCATAACAAGGTTCCCTAATTGCATTAGCCGTCAGAACCCAGTTTCTGATTTATTAATTAGTTCAAGACATAATAATGGAAACACAAACAATACAGTTCAACATATACTTGTACCCACAGTTCCGCATTTAAAAGAAATCCCTAGCAGTGGAGCTAGAGGAGCATGGGAACATTGCAGGGCACAACAATACTTACAAGAAGATAAAACACGTTCACCGGTGTATTGAAAAGATTGAAAAATGTTAGGTGTGATCGATAGAAAAGCAATGTTCTTTTTACAGGGTGCCTCGCTCTCTCCCACTTCTCTCTTCGCATTCCAATTCAAAGCCCATCAATACAAAACGTGTGCTGTTCTGAGGAAAAATGTCTTTCTTTTTCCTGCCAGCTACATTCACTTTTAATCCTTTTACAGCCACAATGTCTGAATCCTTGTCCGCTGGTTTCTGTGTCCACCTTCCCCAGCAACATCTGCACTTCAAGTCACATTCTCTCACTCCATTGAAAAGAATCCATGTCCTCTGCTCGGTTATCAATGGTAAATACTGTAAGCGTGTTTGTGCCAAAAATGCATTGTTTTCCCTGTGATTTTTATAAATAAATAACTACATATTGGCGCTTGAAAGTTGCTGACCGTTATCAACCGCGTATAACAAGCACACTGTATTTGAAGGTATAAGATACCTTGTAATGGTTTCGTTTGTACACTATTTTTCCAGTGTGCTGTGTTTTTGGAAAGGCATAGGGCATAGGCCTAAGCTATTAGTAGATAAACTGTTTTTCAGCCACTATTATACATCCATAAAAGGTCAAACAAGCATTGGCTAGGCCAACAGTTTGGGCTTTTGTGTAGTCATGGGAAAAGCACTTGCCAAGCACAGCCGTAGTGGTATTTACTGGGCATTGATGGTAGCAGATGCAAAATGGTGTGAGGACCTATGTGTCTAATAGCAGTGTCTGGAAAATTCCTAATACTTACAAATAAGAATGACTGCTGGCTTTGCCAATGCTTTTTTTTTTTATTTATCACGACTTCAGTGAAGGACATGCACAGTACTTATAAATCTAGAGGCAGAAGGCAGACCAGGTTAAGGCATTTTCATTACAACAGTAGCAGGTTTACAACTCCAATTAATTCATGAACTCTCAGAAGACTACTCTGAAAAAAACACTGGCAGGCTCTTTGAGTGCAATGTTTGAGGGTAAGGCTTGAATAAAGTGAGCTCAAAGAGTTCCCATGAGGGGGTGTTTTGGGCAGGCAGGGGCAGGAACTGGGTGGGAAGGGCAATAGCGATTAGCATGGGCTGTCAATGGGTGAGAAAATAACCAAACAACAACTACAAGCTTTTTGTCCCTCCTCATGTGTCATTTCCCCCTATCTATACTGTAATGCAATAGTTTTGGCTTATAGGTGTCACAAGCTAAACCAAATAGCCCAAACTAAAGAACTGAAAGCAAGAGACATGCTGACAGTGCTGTTTGATATCTACTAACGCCTGCGTTTGTGCAAATGTATTTTCGATGCATCAACAGCACATGTAGAAGATTGCATCAACATATAAACAAGAAAAAACATGAAATCCAAGAAAGTGGAAACTTTGTTAACATGCCATAATCTATTAAAAAACCTGAATATAGGATATTGCACAGTGTGCAGGTATGTACATACAAGTATTATAATATCACACTCAGGTAAAAAAAAGCACATTGACGAACTCTCATTATTGATATTGATATTTTTTATTTCTATCATTAGCATAAGTAAAAACAAATATCAGAAATGATCACATGTCATAAAGGAAAACAACTGAAAAGCACAATGCACTAAACGAAATGAGAGTACAAGCTATGGTGGGAATGGGGTACGTGTGAGGGGAAGAGAGCGGGTGCTCTGAATTAAAGGGGAATTGCCTGTACCACAGCAACTGAACTGAATTCTAAGCCTGATTAAGTGTTAGGGGTTCTCGACAAATGTACGTGCCTGCAGAGGTTCCTTCATGAACGATTGCTCCAATATTTAAACAAGGCAACCACTCTCCTTTCATTTTGCATATATTACATGTTGCACACATTTGAAGTTAGGGGGTAATTTCCCTAATATCAATAATTTTCAATTTAGTTGATCTTAATTTTAAGAAAACATAGTTTTCACAGATTATATTTCCCTATGATCGCAGGAGGCAAACATGTGAGATTGCAGTGATGACAATTCTCCAGGTGTTGGTTCACCAATTCCCATAAAAATGACAACACATTTCAGAGTTTTCCTCATTTGAATCACTCAATCTTACCAGACTATAGCTTCACCCAAAAGAAGTTGTTCATGTAAACCCCCAGTGTTTCAAATGTCATCTAGTTCACACTCACTCGTCAATGATTTCAGCACAAAATAGCCAATTAACACTGTGTAGTTATTCCATAGAAGGTATAAAAGAGATCAAGAGAGGAAAAGGCTCTGTTCCAGCACGTGCTACTATGGCAATGAATACAATCAGATTGCAGGAGCTGGGGAAACAAACAGACTTCTATGAAAAGTTCAGGAAATGATAGTTTGTCTTCGGTTGGATGAGATGTTGATTAATTTAGGGAGCACCTTCTTGTTTCTCTTACTATCCACAGTTCTCACTTTCTTTCACTAGTGCTTCCCATCGAGGCCAGAGAATCATGGAAATACCACATGACTAGGGGGCCAGCGACGGAGAAGAAAGGAACAATGTAAAAGACAACTCAGAACCACATTTGGGATATATCAAGGCAGGCAGCTGACTGGGTTGGACGAATGTCAGTTATGGATTAGCACATACTGGTATCAAATGTGAAACTTCCATTAATCAGATGACAGAAATAGTGTGGGGCATGGTGTGTTCAAACAAAAATTGAAAGCCAATAGAAGCCCATGAATCATCTTTGTGTAACGGTCCTGAATTGATTGTATTCTTATTTTTGGATCAACAAACGAAATAAAGTGAGACAAGGGATTCCCACACACACACTGGAGTGTGGTTCAATTTAGAGTTGAACCAAACTATTGAAATGTGTGCAGATGAAGAACAAAAAGGGGAAAATGAACAAGAAAGTCCAAACAAACAGAGAGACAGATTTAAAGAGAACAGTTTCTGTGAAAATAAAACACCTGATAAAGAGGTAGGATTAGTTGTTATAATATCCTCCCTCGAGAGTCAGGATATTGTTGAGATCCAGACAGAAAAAACAGTAGCTCAAAAGGAGGGTGCAGGTCAGTCACATGAGGAGTATTTTGAGCCACAAATGTTTCAAGAGACCGAAAAGACAGACACTTTGCAAAACACAGATAAGTGTCAGGCGCTAGAAAATGACAAGCTGCCACGTGACAGTTGTGAAAAGGCTCTGTCACAAGGCTGTGGTGAGAACACTGGTAGTCCCGGGTCAGAGGGGCAGTCGGTTGCCACCGTTCAGATGGGTTCTGAGCACAGATAAATAGACAAAGGAATTCAAAATGAATTGGGCAAGAAGTGAAAAGGGGCTAAGAAAGGTGAGCACTGAAATCAGCAAGAATTCACACTTTTGTGTGTGCTAGAGGAATTTGAAGACAGGTGCTATGCTCCTGTCATGGTGGACGAAAAATGTAATGCATTTGCAATGATTGACACAGGTGCACAGGCCAAGATAATGTCCAAAGAGATGGTAAAAAGTATCAATGAAGGGATATCCCCTCAAAAGCATGTACAGGTGAGACAAAATGAAGGCCCTGTGCACAATTTCAACTGTGAGGAAATACCTATCGGAGGTGTCACTGAGGTTGACGTAAAGATAGGGAAACATTGTATGAGACAGGAAGTATTGATTACATCCATCAGTGAAATACCTTTGCTCATAGGGACAAATTGCCTGAAGAGGTTGTCGCCCCTTATTGATGGGGTAAATGGGGTCTTATGGTCACTAGCCAAGAAACCATTGAGGCCTAAGAAGGTGATGTCACAAAACAACAGTACAAAAGAATGCCATGCCATGGCTAAGTCAGATAGTGCAGTGGAAGTGGATCTTCAGAATGGCTATGTGCCTAGTGTCACTGTCATTCTCATGTGTCAGGGTGATATGCGAGGTAAAAAAGAGAAGCTGTCTATCGAGATTTACCTGGACCCCAAGAAAAAATGACAAACAGAAATAGATGAAAACACATTGCACTTTTATTTAAAGGAAGAGAAATGCAAGCCAAATGTCACTCCAGAGATAAACACAGAAAAACACATTTGAACCCTTTCTGAGATATACATGGGAGATGGGCAACCATGGATTCCTATCCCTGTAAATGAGCATTCTGAAGTGATAGAAGCCACTTTAGCACTTGAGCAGGAAAGGAGTTTCATTAATGAGAAAATACTCCAGCAAATAATTGACAGGGAGGAGATCCCAAAATTCAGAATAAAGAACCAACACATTTTTGGGTTGGATGATCCGGAGTCAGTAAATAGGGTTGTAGGAAGATGTATGTTAAAAATTACAATTGCTCCTAAGACTATTCATCAGTGAGTGGGACACACAATAAATTTTACCTGGGAAATGACATCATGCACAGAATGTGTATGGTGTTAGACTTCCTTAATCACAAGGTTTGGTCCAGGTTTGGGGGGGGCTGCGACTGAATTCGTGGACAAGAGACAAGCTTATCATTGAGAGCAGATGGCCTCATATGTGATTGAATTGCAGGTGAGAAAGGACATTACTATTCCTACATTTACCAGACAAGTTAAAATAATATTAACATACATAAAGGGACAACAGATAAAAGATGTTGATGCATTTGCATGCCTAAATGAATCCATTAGACAGCAAGGGCTAGAGTGTGAATATACACCACAAGTAGAGATTGGGGATGGACCCATTCAAATTCTGCTGGACAACAAAGATGCCAGGACATTTATAGGAGTATTCAGTGTTAGGAATGGCAATACAAAAATCTTATTATACTGCAGATTTCAGTAATACAGTGATTGGGAATATCCCTGAGAGATATCTGAATGCGCAGGGTGAGTAGCCAGCATTGTTGGTCTCTCAACCTAAAGGAATCTTTAAAGGTCATTCTGTTAAATATGTGAACTCTCCAAAAGATACAGACACCCGGTTGGAGGACATAGGTTCCTCCATTGGAGGATTTCCCAGAGTTCTCTAAAATGGCAGAAGAGCAGATTCAGGCTGCAGATGCATGCACAAATGAAGAAGAAAAAGACCAATTTAGAAAAATATTTATAGAATTTAAGGAGTTTTTTGCCAAAGATGCATATGATTGTGGGTTAACAGATTTGCATGTTTCCACATTACCTGACAGATATTTTAGGGAACCAGTATTTGTGCGAAAATATCGGTGGCCCCAGGTATGTTTGGAATCATTAGCTGAGATCATTAAGAATTTAGAAATACTCCTATATTGGGTGTGTTAAAACCTAATGACCAATGGGGTTTGTGTGCAGACCTACGAGAGTTAAACAAGAGAGTGCCTGTTTCAAGGTGGCCGCTTCCATTTATTGATGAGGGTCTCACACAGGTCAACGGGTCAAAAGTTTTTACCACATTAGATCTTGCAGCTGGATAGTGGTGTGTGCCATTGGCTGAAGATATCCTAAATTTGTTTGCATTTTCTTTTGACAAATCCCAATATGCATGGTCCCAGACACCTTTTGGATATGTCAATAGTGGGAGTGAATTTTAAATATTTTTGAAGAAGGCGCTCCCAGATGCAGCAGAAAGGGGGAAAATAGTTTATGTAGATGATGTGCTAAATAAAAATGAGAATCTGAAAAATAATTTTAATGAGATTAAACATGTGCTTCGCCAGTTACTGTAGGCTGGAGCCAACGTATCTTTACAGAAAGCACAATGGAATAAAAAGAAAGTGAACTTCTTAGGTCATGAGTTGACTGAGAATGGGTTGAATCCACAAAAGAAGAAGGTGGAGGCAATACATAAATTGAAAGATCCTATGAATTTGAAAGGATTGAAAAATGTATTGAGAATTATGCAGAAATGACACAACTTTTAACAAGGTTACTATGGAAGTGGGAAAAAGAGCAATGTGAGGCGATGGCCATAGTGAAAGAATGTCTCATGAAGGAACCATGTCTGGCGTATCCCAAAGAGAACCAGGATTTCTTTGTAGGGATAGGGTTCACTGATAATTGTATGTCAGCCATACTATATTAAAAACATAATGTGAATAACAAAACTATTGCATATTTTAGAAAGGCCTTGACATAGTTGCAACTAAGTTCAGTGAATGTGAAAAGCGCTCCTAAACACTGTTTGGGTGTTACAACATTTCTGTCCCATCATTCAAGGGGAAAGAGTAATTATTGAAACAAATCTCCGAACTCTGCAATTTCTGCAAAGTAAGAGAATTAGATCAAGGAATTTGGTGCAGTCCAGGATTACTTCCTGGACGTTGGCATTTCAGGGATTTCCTAAGGAAGTAAATTATGGACAAAATAAAGAGCCCAGTTGCCAAAGGGCTAGCATATTTGCATGACTGTGCAGCCGATGAAGCAGAAATAGAATCAAGTTTGAATGAATTTGAACAATCCCCACACAAAGCATTCAATTAGGAAGTATGTAGGGATTTACCAAATGTGCATGTAGATGGTCGTGCATACCATGTGGAAAAAAACACAGAAAAAGAGTTTGTGGCAGGAATAGGAAATATGTGGTGTAAGTGTGACAACTTTCCAATAGTGAGCATGAAGACTGGGTCTAGAAGTAGTCAGGTAGCAGAGTTGGCCGGTATTTACAAAGCAGTCGCTACCGCAGTTGAAAACAAATTCAAGGAGATAGTACTAGTTACTGATTCTGATTATGCATGAAACAGTTTTGTAGGATATTTACCTGGCTGGAAGGTAAAAGGTATGCTCACCTATAACAAAAAACCTCTTAAACATGACAAGATGATTCAAGCCATAGACAAAATTGTATTCGATCATTATTTAGTAATACATAGGGGAAAAATCCAAGGCGATTTAAAGATGCCAGATGAGGACAAAGGGGGGACTGATAAGGCAAATCAGTTAGAAAAGATTGGAGAATTGTTTCCTCTTAAACACCTACTTGTTGAAATAAGGTACATGCGATAACATGCTCCAAATCTCAAAATAGTTGAACAGCCTGTGGTACAATGGAGTTGTGATACTCCAGATCACGACTTAGTCAAAGCGAAAAAGGAGGATCTGATTTTAGGCATATTATATGATCAGTTGTTAGATGCTGAGAAATATCCTCTGGCCACACATGTCCCAAGATGTTGAACTATACTCCAGAGGGTGTCTAGTATGTGCACAATTACAACCTGCTTCACCTACACATATAGCCCTATTAATGAAAAGAGGTTTCACCCTGCCATGTTCTGATCTGCAAATCGACTATGTCGGGCCTGTAAAAAGATCAGGCAGAGGAAATAAATATTTGTTAATGGTAGTTTGTTTAATGTCAAAATGGGTGGAGTGCCTCCAGGCACCGGATTGCAGTGCCCAAACAGCAGCCACATTACTTGTGAATCATATTTTTTCAAGATTTGGGTTGCCCCAAAGGATAGAATCAGACCGGGGAAGTCATTTCACTAGTACATTAATATCAAAAATGTGGCAGATTTTAGGTGTGAACAGAAAACTGCACATTTCATACCGCCCCTGAGCTTCAGGTGGGGTAGAAAGGAACAACAGGTCAATTGTGGATGTATTAAAGAAATTTGTGGCTGAAGCAGGTTTGCGTTGGGACCTTCGGCTGCCTTTAGTATTAATGGGCATTAGGTCGACCCCCGCTAAATCAACAAATCTCAGCCCTCATGAAATACTAACAGGAATAAAAATTACTTTTGTTGAAACACGTATCGGCCGATGTCCTTTTCTATTAAAGACATTACAATATATGTATAATAATAATTTAGCATTTATATATCGCTTAAAACCCTCAGGCATATGAGTGCACCTCATTATTACCCACGGCGTGTGGTGCTCATTTATCAACCTCAGAAGGATGAAAGGCTGAGTTTGGCCCTGCTGGATTCAAACCTGCATCAGCAGGCTCTGCACAGATGTCAAAGCGAGCGCTCTAATCTCTGTGCTATAGGACCGGCTATATACAAGTTGCATCTGTACTTTCATATGATATAAAACCAGTAATTTGGATCTATTAATATCAAGGGGCAGAGCGCGTCCCACTAGTTAGGTACTATCAAAAAATGTTTGAAATTGTTTTGGTTGCATGTCATGATATGCATGTCTTTGATGTTGTGGTAAAACATTTATTTTCAGGTGTTCCAGCGTGGCAAAGTATTACCTATGGCTGAATTATAATAATAATCCAATTTTATTTTCAGATGATCCAGCAGAAAAGGTATACAAAATAAATGTGTTGTGCTGGGTACTTAATTTGTCCTTTTCTTTTCTCTCTACAAAATTAATGTATTGCCCCGTCAGTGACGGATCCTTGGAGCGTTGGACCCCTGGAGGATGCCACTGGATCAGAGGCTCCGAGAAAGCCCCTGGACTGAAGAAAGGGGGTGAAGATAAGGAGCCTGAAGTACCATTGGGATGACGCCTTTGGAGAAGATCCCATGGAGTGCCAGACTGGAGGAACTCTGCCAATGACAGTGTTGAGTGCAACATCGTTAATGGGCAAGGTATACTTGTGGCATAATACCACGAGCTATCTTATAACAGGACACACACAGTTGTTTTTTTAATTATTTTATTTTCATTTTTCTTTTATTGTTTCCATTTAGTTAAATGACAAAGATTTGTTGAATGTTGTCTGGAAATGTCAATGGTGTAATTGTGCCTGTAAATTAAAAATATATATATAATCATACATAATTAGGTCACCAATACAACATATACAACATATACATATCTATACATTCAAAGATGGTGATCAGATAGAAAAAGGTAAAGATCTTAAACAAATACATATATAAAAGATAAAGATCTGTAAAAAAATAGGGTAGTCTTTCAAAAAAAGATGAAAATATATCATTTAAGAAAGACTAAACAGACATCACACCACCACATTATATTTATATATACATTATTTCTTTATGTTGAAACATTGCTATTTTAACTGTATTTTGGGAATGTTGATTATTTGTATGATACCAGGAGATGTATATAGTTTTCTGATGCCTGGATTTCAATGTATATAATATTCATTTTCAAACCTGGAAGTTTCAATTGGGGGTGACACATACATTTTAAAGAGTGTGTTTAGTTTTCTCCTGCAGTGATGACCGGGGGATTTCAGCAGTAGAAAAAAGGAGGGAATATGTAGGAACACTGAGAGCAATGAAGCACAGGGGTCACAAATAAGTAGTGTTAGGGGGTCATGTAGAAAGTACAAACATCATGAATGGACAGTGCACATTTGAAATGAAATGCACACATTCTGGCAGTGAGCACATATTTTAAAATGGTCTACTTCAGGGTAACAGATCATCTGTACAGTTTGCACTATGTACATAATACTAACATGAGCTAATCAGTTAACAACCATTTCCCAATAACTTGTAACCTGTCATTGACAAATTAGTACAAAATGGACTCAATGTAATGAACTGAATATGGGTCATTTTCTGCAATGGAGTTAAAACGTGTAAATATATTTCAATCAGCATGGCACAAAGTGTGAGGTTGAAATATGCACTGTTGAAAAACACCATTGTATGCGCAGGAAGCAATTGTTGCAAATATGTTTGCAAAACTATTGTGTTGAGGGAAAAAGTACTGAGGCAGCTCAGATGATGTGGGCATGTTCAGTAAGAGGCGTAGGAGCAGGCTCTGTTGAGTGACAGGAGTAGCGATTAAACGTGGGGTGTGATGCAGAAGGGCTGGCTGACTTCAAGAGGACTGGAAGAGCAGAGATTCAGAAATTCCTGGGCAGATGGCAGGCTGAGTTCAAGGAGGCAGGCGGTAAACTGGGGAGCAGAGTTCCTGGCATGCAACTCGTGTCCTTCTCATGGGCTCCCTGGGTTTGCTGAGGTTGTGATACTTCTTTTTGCTGCCAAGCCAACAAAGAGGGGTTTTCCAGAGATAATAGCACAGGAATCTCGCCAGCTTCCAATGTGAATATGAATCAGTAATAACTAAGGTGGATGCCTGAATATATGAATTTTCATAGTTAGTCAGGGCCGGCAGTTTTCTTTCATGTGTAATGGTCTTTGATGTAAAAATTAACACAACTTGAACATTTATAAAAAGAGTTTTGTTGCTGTCATTTTTTTCCCTTTTCTCTCTCCCAATTAACGGTATAGAAGGCTGCCCAGAGGTCAGCGAACACTGCATATAACCCAGGATTCCCCCTCATCCTGGCTCTTCCTGCTAGATAATGAACAGTCAACAAGTTATGAGCTGTCACAGAGCCTCTTCTGAATCCAATCTGAGAGACATCAAGAACCAGCGGCCAATAGCCACTCCTCAAAACTCCTGAAGCAAAATAGATGCAAACACTTTGCCCATCATATTTTACCTGGACAAAATCCTATAGTTATAGGGACATAGGCGGTCACCTTCTTTAAATATGTATATCAATATGGATGTTTATGATGAAGACAGGGTTGTTTTTTTTGTGAGCACTTGATTAAAAAGCAAGTCAATCAGAGCGGTCCAATTTTCCAGATCAGATTTGTGTATGGCATTTGACAGGTAGTTGGGCCCTGGGGCTCCAGATGACTTGAAGATTTTCATAACCAAAATAATTGTCACCTTATCAATTATAATAGGAACCGCAGACCACTGAGATCTACAATTAGCCTTCCCCTTGTTCACTAGATGTCCACATCCAAATTGAGCTAAAATGAATTCCTTCCAAGTAGCCTCACCAACAGGGTTAATACGTTTTATTCCCCATGTATTTCTAAATGTTCCCAACAGTCTCCATATTGACCTGTAATCACCCTTAGACAGAGTACAAAGCTTATTCTGCTAAAGCATATTATCTTGGATGCCCTCCACCAACTAACCCAACTGTGGTATCTTTTCTTAACTTGCCTTACTTTCAGGCTTTTCTGGCCTGCTACCAGATCAGTGTACATTATCTGTCTCACCACGCTGTGTTTTCTTTGCTTTTCATGTCTTATTTTACAATCAAATTGTTTTTAATCCCTTTTGTCTTCGGAATTTACATATACTGCTTTCTGGGGACTAAAACCAATTGTATGTTGTTTAACCCAATCCTCAATTTCATTAAAGTTCAAACAATATAAAACATCAAAATTAAACTTTTCCAGTTGAGCAACATGTAACTTAATCATGTCAATATTAGTGCTCGTCCATCCAATTCTGTTCCCTGAAGCATGCACAGTCAGAGCTCCAATACGGGGCAGGAGTACGGGCATACATATCACGGACACTGAAATACGCAATATAGACTGGTCACTATATTGATTGTGGGTGATCTTCATACTTCCCACCATAGGAGTCAACCCATAATCACAGTAAATATAATCTATAGTTGACTTCCTCTTTCCACTTCTCCAGGTAAATTCACCCGGCATATCGCCTTTAGTTCTCTGTGTTAATCATCATTAATTTCCAGTCCTCCAGAACATCAGACTACCTACCACTCTGGGAATTAATACTTTTTTGCTGTGTTACAGTTCTCACTTCTAAATTCTCCACACTGCATCTAAGAGGGCGACCAGTAGTTTGGGCATTTAAATCACCCATAGCCAGTGACATGTCCTTACCATCAACATACCAGTCAATAAAAGATTCACAAATCTTGTCCATGATGTCATTGGTATGGAGTTCACCTGGGGGGTTCATAAATGTTAAACAGCAAACAGTGTCTAAGTTTACATTCTATGTTTAACCAAACCTCCACAATTAAAACATTTTGACAGACATATGTTTCACCCCAGTCATCAGACCCCCGCTTGGTCTCCCAATCAGGCCCTGCTTAGCACATTTTTGATACATTTTATAGCCATCTAAATATAAACTGGCAGAAGCCCAGGTCTCTTGCAAACATATAATGTCAGTATTACAGAGAAGGCCCAGGGAGCCGTCTGGTGCCAACCAATGCGAACATCCCCAGGAGTTCCATATTGCAATTGTATATGTTCAAGGTCTAATTGTCTTAGAAGTGAGGAAACTCGTGAGGCAATTCAACACCTGTTCAACCATCTCCGGATTTGAGTTTAAAGGATTGACTTTACAAATAGATGTATTTTTAGTGGGCAAAAAAGATGATTTATGGTTAGGTACTCCCAATCTATAACAACGGAGAAGAGATGGGTCCAGATCGTAGCTCAACTTCAAGAAACTCTGCAGCTGGTCTCTAATTGCCATTACAGTGTCTGTCCTGTAGCAATGGACATGCAAGATCATCTTGGTGTCGTAGTGCAAAGGGTCCACAAAACTGAAATCTCCAGAATTAAAGATTCTAAAAGGGGGAATTAATTGGAGAAGGTTCAAAGGATCAGAATGATAGACATGTTTGTCTTTACTTTCGGGATAAAGCCTCCTTATAGCAAAAGAATTACAGTCTAGCATCAACAAGGAGTCTTTATCATTAAAGTAAGATTCAACCTTCGAAGGCTCATTTTTCCCCCACACCATAGGAATCTCTTTTCTTCTTGCTGGAGACAGAGCACACACACCTGATAAAGCTATGTGATCTTCAACATCATTATGTGTTAGATGCATCAATACTTGCTTCATAATTAGACTCCTCGACCACCCTGCTATAAGTGTGCCAACCAAACTTGCCTGCTTTTTGTTTATTTCGTCTTACTTTCTTTTTGCCCTTCTTGGTGGGTCTATTTTTCATGGTAGGCAAGTTAAGACTGACAATTTCAGCCTCATTCAGTGATTAACTCTTTTCAAGCAGTTTTAGAGAACACGGCACCGAGCCTGTTCGCTGTCAATGACACTCACTTGTTTTCATTTCTGGCAGCTTTGTTAGAAGCTTATAGTGTGTTCCTTCACTCGCTCAGTAAATATTATTGCCAGCAGCAGCTTGCTAATCCCATGCAAAAATACAAAAACAGCTTAGCGACACACCAGGAGTGAGACAGTTATGCAAAGCAAGTTCGAAAAGTGCTGATTTCACAGCTAGCAATATGATGAAAGTCACTAAAAGATGTCCCAAGGGCACACACCATTCTCCGGGTTGATCTATCCTGTCAGTCCATGCCAAAGACAATTATAGGCAAAATATAGTTTATACAATTACAACTGCTGTCTGCATGCTTTGACCTTGCTCCCCAGACAGTTGCAGTAGGCGAATCCTCAGCAGGTGAGCTACTGTGGCAAATGACGAGGCAGCAGCAACCCACACACACAAACACCAACATACTTTGCCCACTGTACTTCACACACACGTTTTCATGCGGCGCAGGTGTTTTTAATGGGCCGGTTAAGAGTGTTTTAAAGGCCCATTTCCTTCCAAACAAGCACAGTCCAGATTCCAAGGGAAAACAGGTAGATGTACTTCTCCACCAAAACACTTTGCACACTGCACTTCGTGCAGGTGCTTCCATGCTGTGCGGGTGTTTTTAATTAGCCAGCTTAGAGTGTGTTAATGGGCCAACTCCTTCCAAACAGGCAAAGTCCAGAATCAAGGGGAAAACAGGGAGACCTCCTCCTCCACCAAAACAATTTTGCCACTGCACTTCACGAACGCGCTCTCGATCTGCGTGGGTGTTTTAATGGGCTGGTTTAGAGTACAATAATGGGCCTACTCCTTCCAAACAAGCAAAATCCAGAAACCAGGGGAAAATAGGTAGACGTCCTCCTCCACCAAAACACTTTGCCTACTGGACTTCGCGCATTCACTCTCGCACTGCGCAGGTATTTTGTATGGTTCGGCTTAGAGTGTGTTAAAGGGCCAGCTCCTTCCAAACAGGCAAAGTCCAGAATCAAGGGGAAAACAGGCAGACCTCCTCCTCCACCAAAACAATTTTCCCACTGCACTTCACGAACGCGCTCTCGATCTGCGTGGGTGTTTTAATGGGCTGGTTTAGAGTACAATAATGGGCCTACTCCTTCCAAACAAGCAAAATCCACAAAGCAGGGGAAAATAGGTAGACGTCCTCCTCCACCAAAACACTTTGCCTACTGGACTTCGCGCATTCACTCTCGCACTGCGCAGGTATTTTGTATGGTTCGGCTTAGAGTGTGTTAAAGGGCCAGCTCCTTGCAAACAGGCAAAGTCCAGAATCCAGGAGAAAACAGGTAGATGTCCTCCTCCACCAAAACACTTTGCCCACTGTAATTTGCGAACACACTCTCGCTCTGCACAGATATTTTTAATGGCCGACTTAAAGTGTGTTAAAGGGCAGCTCCTTGCAAACAGGCAAAGTCCAGAATCCAGGTGAAAACAGGTAGACGTCATCCTCCACCAAAACACTTTGCCCATTGCAAACTCTATTTTAGTTATTGTGCTGTCCTCTGTCTACCTTGCCTGAACACCCAGATCTGTTTGCTTGTATGCACTCTAGTAGAAACTCTGGTGGGGCTGATGTATCTGGTTTGTCTGTTACCTCTCATTGTTGATAATATAGTTGATGCAAGAGAGAAAGCCTTGATATTAGACAATGGGTGGATGGTAACAATTGGATTTTTTTAATTTACAGTAGCACCCTTGCATTTGACAGCATGCCCTCTTATAACATGTGAAAAGCCCAAAGTATAATGTCACAGATCACGTCAGTGTGAAGTCATAGCAAAACAAGAAAATAACTCGCCCTATATTTCTTCTAAATTCATACTGTTTACAGCATGGCAATTAGAAGGGGTTTACTGCATAGATATTGATTGTGAAGACTGCAGAGTATGAAGTTATGATTTGTATATATGTATCAACATGTATTACAGAGCCATACAAAACAAGCCCAGGCCGTGCACAGCTATATGCAAGCTAGTGGCAAGTGACCAAACAAGGTGCGCAGAATATCTGACCACACCCCAGAGTTTTAAATGCTCCCAAGAACCTTGAATTATAGCTACCATAGACAGACCCTTGTTCCCAAGCATTTTGTGTGTGGCTAACCCAGTGCATCGGGAAAACATGAAGAATTAGAATTAGGGAAAATGTCCAAAGAAGTCTCTCCACCGAAGACCTATTGTGGAATGCAGGAAAAGTAGGAAAAGCAATTTCATTAGCTTGGCACCATCTCTCACAGAGCCTTTTCTTGCCGCATTGTTGAAATGTGGGTTGAATTTTAAGAGATGGTTCGTTCTTTAGGGCAACATGAAAACCAAGTAATAATAAGATCACAGTTAAGAACATGTACTCAAGTGGGACACACACATGTTATCATCTTGAAAGTGAGTTTGCCTCACTACCAAGGATCCTGAGACAACCCTTTATATATATTTACCACAAAAGGGATCCTGTGACAGGGTTGAATCAATTAACTCTTCCGTGGGCACTGAAGGAACCACTCTTAATGAATTAAATTACTGGAGCTACGTGGAATACTAAAAGGCAGAGAATAGCTGTGCTAGGCCAAAACAACACAAAGATGTCTGTGGGCTGATAGAGGATACCGCTAGATTTGAATTGTGAACCCTGACAACTACATATGCTTGTGCATGAGGAATGTAGCTGAACGGTGCACAGAGCCTAGCATACCATGGGTTGGCCTCTGAAGACACACACCTGCTCAGCCAGAAGGCAGAAGCTGAACATTTCCAAGCCTTCCACAGTGCCAATGTACACTCATAGCATTTCCATTCATGAAAAGTGAAGTAACGCTCCTCACATTCAGACTTGTGACTGCAGGGATATTTCTTAAGATCAATTCATACAGCAACACCCAGCACAGGTAGGAGCCACCTCTTCAGTCTCCAACTGACACTTCTCTCTCTCTAACATTCCAGCATGGAATGCATAACTGAGTTCCACTAAGGGTTCTATAACTAGGACACAGTAAAACACCAGGAGAAGGCACAAAATAACATATCTCCCTCCCTCAACTGCATACAACAACAATTGCATTTAAAACTATTTGATTACAGGATTGTCTGACAACACAATAACAATGCACAGCTTCTTTTACAACACTTTGTAAGTCACCTATGCTTGGTGCGTCATGACTTTGCAGGTTGCCGTGCTTGATGCAGGCCACCCGTGACAAGTTCCATACTTGCCCCCCATTTACCTTCACAACACTCGTTAACACCTCCAATACTTGCACAGGATCTGAATACAAAGTATCCCCTTTCTTTTTCATAACCCCCTTCTTTATCCGTATCCAATCAACTACTGACACCACCATCCTATGCCTACCAGATTTCAATTTCACCTTCTTCACCCACTCATTTTTCTTTCTGTCGAGCATCAATTTCAACTCCTCCACCACACAGTAGGTCTTTCGCGCCCTTCCCTGCCAGGGAGGCAACACTTGGGATTGGGTTTTCTTCCCCTCATCAACACAGATAGACTCATACCCGGGCAGCACAAGGTGCCATTCGCAGGGGATATAGCCATCCCTCACAGCAACTTTTTTGTCGCTCCCACACACATCCACCATTCTCACAGCCTCCATCACACACCTGCTCACTCGCTCCACAGCACTGTCCCCCTCCAGATGATAAGCTGCCGTTCTCTTATGCTTCACACCACTACACTTCAGATATTCCTCAAAACATCCTCCCACAAATTGCTTTTCATCATCCGTCAAAATGGAACTGGGTAAACCTTCTCTCTCAAACACACACTGCAGAAATTCCACCACAGTGGATCCAGTAATATCTCACACAATTTTGAATTCTGTCCAACATGAAAACGAATTAACAACAATTAAAATAAACTTTCCAGGTCCTCCTCCTATGCCAAGGGGATCCAGAATGTCCAACACCAAATCGCACCACACCATTTCTGGAACATCCACCTTTGCCATGGGTTGTAGATGAGCCAAAACACTCTTACCTGACACTTCACATTCAACACACTTTCCTAGTACTCTCTCCACATCTCGATCAAACCCAGGCCACCAATACTCACTCCTCAAGATCGCTTTGGTCTTAGTAATGACTATGTGGCCCTCATAAGCAACCTCCACCATGCTCCTCCTCAAACCATTAGGGACCACAGCCCGATCCCACCTGTACAAAATACCACTCTTGACACTTAATTCAGATTTAACCTCCCAGAAATACTTATCCTCATCATTGAGTAATCTCTTCTCTAGCCAACTGTTGCTCAAAAATTCCATTACTCTCTAACACCATGGCTCTCTGCCACTCTTACCAGGATACAATGCCATCATGTTTCACAAAAACCTTGTCAGTTATTACTGCCTCTGTCGATTTCACAACATCACATTCCACATACCCACCCAGCAGTGACACATGATCAGCCAAAACATTCTCTTTCCCCAGAATCGCCACCATGACAAATGAATGACCCTGCATCCTGGTCACCCACGCGGGAACCTTTGTCATGACCCTTCTGTTGAAAAACCACCTTCAATAGTTTGTCGTCAGTTCTTAAGGTAAACTCTGCTCCCCACACAAAATTCTGAAACTTTTCAACAGCCCAATGACATGCAAGTGCCTCCTTCTCCAATGCAGAATAGTTTCTTTCTGCACCTCTCAACATTCTTGAAGCATGCATGATAATGTGCTTGCATCCATCCCCACCAACCTGTGTCAATACGACACCAATCCCTGTATCACTGGCATCCACAGAAATCATACTCTTCCTTCTGGTGTTGAACATGGCTAGGGGTCTTGCCATGTCAATCCCACACTTAATCTGGACAACTTCTTTCTCGGACTCCACATCCCAGCAGCATTCCTCACCCTTCTTTAACAGGGCAGTCATTTTTTTAAATTCCATCAGCAAAACGCAGCACACACATTTTTGAAATTCAATCATGTCCCAAAAGGATCTCAACTCCCCTTTCTTCTTTTTCAACGGCACCTTCTTTATTGCAATCCACCATCTCACATTTGGGTTTTAAGCCATCAACCCAGATTTCATGACCCAAATCTCAACAGTCTCCTTCCCAAACACACATTTCTCTGGTCTCAATGTAATACCTCTCTTCTCCAATATCTCCAAAACCTTCCTGACACTCTCCTCATGCTTCCCCCAGGTCTCTCCACATACAAAGATGTTGTCCTGAAAGCAATGTATATTCTGCACATCCTTCAACAATATGCCCATCATCTTCTGAAAAACTGACGAGCCAGAACCAATCCAAAAGTCATCCTACGAAACTGAAATATTCCCTCATGGGTAATGAAAGCAGTCAACTTTTTTGATTGTTCTTCTAACTCAATCTAGTGGTACGCACAGCCATATCGAGCTTTAAGAAAAACGTTGCATTTCCAATCATAGCTAACATCTCCGTCATGTTGGGAAGTGGATGCCTCTCTGCAAAAACACACTTATTGAGCTCCTGTAAGTCCACACACAACTTCAATTCACTGCTCGCCTTCTTCACCACCACAAGTGGGGATACGCACTCCACACTCCCAGCACTCTGTCACACTGGATTCTCTTAACATTTTTTTAAAAAAGAATGTATTTGTATTTTAATCCTTAAGATTTTTACAGAAAGAAGATTGCAATGTAAAAGCTGCATTCGAATTTACAAATTTTCAGGGAGTTGCATCTGACTGAGCCCTCAAAAGAAAGTAAACTAAGTTCTTTCCTTATGCAGGCTATTGGGATGCATTTTGGGAGTCCCAAAATTTCCTGCCAAAACATAGCCTCCAAAGTTGGCCAAATAGATGCTGGAATATTAGTCATGGCGTCTGCTCCGTAGACTAATGTTGGTACCACCTTCATTTTATAAAAGTTGATCACCGGGGTCAAAGAAAATTGACCAAATTTCCTGTCAATATCTCTGCCTTGTGCCGTGAGTTTTCTGTTTTTTTTCTTTTAAAAGATTTTGCATACCTGTCTTGTTTTTAGAATTGTCCAAGATGACTCCCAGGTATCTGAATTCTGCCATGTTTTCAATCCGGTTTTCGTTCAACACTAGTTTCGTTTTTGTGTTGTTTCTTGTATTTTTGGACACAGAAATGAGTTTAATTTTATTTACATTGATCTCCAGGTTGTTTCTTTCCATATATGCCTGAAGGTTGCTGAGTTGACGTTGCAACCCTATTGGCGTATAGTCGAGAAGTATCACGTCGTCTGCGTACAAGAGTCTTCCTACTTGAGATTTTCCTATTTTGGGTGGGAAGCTTTGAACGGTCGCTTCAGAGTTTTTAATATCACCGAGGAATGCTAGAAACAACGCCGGAGCCAAGGGACATCCCTGTTTAACTCCCCTTTGCATCAAAATGGGGGCAGAGAGAAGTCCTCGGTGGTCCAATCGCACCCTCATGTTGGTATCTGAGTACAGGGCTTTAATAGGTTAGAGAAGAGAAGCAGGACAGTTCCATGCTGCTAATTTATCCCATAGCAAAGACCTATCTACACGGTCAAACGCTTGGGTAAGGTCCACAAAGACGGTGAATAGCCTGGGGCCTCCCTCTAGAACTTTGTGTTTCAGGGTGTTCATTATCAAAATGTTTGCAGATGTTCCAAAGTTTTTCTTGAACCCCGTTTGCAGGCAGTCCTCGCATGGCGCTGACTTTGCCCACTTTTTGAATTCATTTAAGAGAAGAGAACCAAACACTTTGCCTATACAGTCTAGCAGGGCGATGGGGTGATAATTCACCGGGTCGCTCCTGTTTCCTTTTTTAAAAATGGGCACCCCCGTTGCTGACTTCCATGATGGCGGGACTGATTTCAAGTGTAGACATCTTCGAAAGATTTCAATCAAGAGCGCTGCCCACTCTTCAGGGTAAGCCTTGAGGTCCACATTCCTGATCCTATCAGGGCCAGGTGCTCAAGAGTTCTTGAGGAACTTAATCTGACAAATTATGTCTTCACGATCATCCAAGATGATCCATTTTACTGGTTCTAGGTTCTTCCTTACAGGCCCGGTTGTCTCAGGCGGGGCAAAAAGAGTTCTGAAAAAGTTCATCCATGCAGATTCACCTACATTGTTGGTTACAGATGCTTCATCTTTTGGTGTAGTTGAGTTTAAAAGTGACCAGAATTCTCGGCTTTTGTTCCCTCATATGGCTGTTTGCATTTCCTCAGCATCTTGCTGGTATAGTGTCATCCGGTGATGTTTGAGCCATGATTTATATGACCTAGTAGCCTCTATCACAGACCGATTTGTTTTTGTGGAGCCCAGGACTTGGGCTTTCCTCTTCACTTTTCTTAACACTTTTCTTTTTTCAACCAGGAATTTGTCAAACACGTGTTTCCTAGACTCTACGTTGTTTTTGGGCACCTCTTCTTTTTGTAAATCTCTAGGAGTGGTAAGTAGTCGATCTGGTTTGCCAGTTGACTAGATTTTTGGGCACGATATTTGGGTTTGAGGTCGTTGATTGCTTTTGCTGACATTTTTATTTTTGATCCTGGAGTGTTTGTTTCCAAGTGCGCGATTGACTTTAAAGTCGAACTCTGTTTTGTTGGCCAGGTGACGTACAACACATTGTGGTCACTCCTGATGGTCCGTATCACCTCGAATGTCGTGATTGATTGTGCCAAACAGTCAGATACAAATATGTAGTCAATCGTCGCGCTAAATAGGCCACTTTCCATGTGGGCAGGAAGTTTTCTCTGGGCAAGACCTCGCTGATGTTGTGTAACTCGCGAGATGGCATCATGTTTGCCCAGGCTTTCCCTCTTGAAACTGAGGTCAAGGTGTTATGGCCTGGATGTTCTTTTTGTTTTTCCTGGCGACAAGAAGTGTTGATGTCTCCACACAACAGTAAGTGTGAGGCTGAGTGTAGAGCGGCAGCCTCGTCGATTGCTTGCTCGATCGATCTTAGAAAGTCACTGGTGTCTTTAGAAGTTGGATTCCAGTAAATATTCAGAATTACTATTATCAACTTTGCGTTCTTAGTTTTGTTGGTTTTGGACTCAATCAACTCTGCACTAATCATGAGTAGAGATTGATTTCTTCTCAGTACTTTTGCGTGTGACAAGCCACAGTCATATCGAATAGCTGTCAAGATTCCCGACGAAGGATGCCCTAACCGGCCCTTTTTTGCAGGGGCTAAGAAGACTTTGGGTTCTGTTAGCCATGTCTCTTGTAAACAGAGGACATTGAATTCTGTCAGTTTTATGTCACTAGATGCTGTAAGGTGACCGTGGCCTCTTGTGTTCCAGGAGCAAAGCTATTTTTCTCTTGTGGGTGTATTTAAGTTTGATTGAAGATGATCGCCGTCCTCCGGAGTCAAGGGTTGCTAACTTTTATGCTGCTTTTGTAATGCCTTTGGGAGCCAAGCCCACAAATTCCTTGCCAGGGGTTTTCCGGGAACGGATGCATTCTTGGCTAGTTTCTCAACTCGTCCACGAGTATTTGTCATAGGCATTTTGGGGTGAGACAAGGAGGGAAGTCTTTTTGATGTTGTGGTCTCGATTCCTCTGCTTCTGTGGTCCCCCAGCCGTCTCCTAGAGTAATGCCCTCCTGGCCCTTGCTTTGAAAACTTCTCCGTTCGGCAGTTTTGGGGACTGCTATTATCCTTTGTTTCCCTGAAGTGTTCCTTGGGTTACCACCTTCTATCTTGCAGATGTTTTGTGGCCTCTATGTCTCGCATTTGTCGTGAGTCACGCTTGCGTGAAAGTAAGGCTACGCCAGGCCTTAGAGTGATCTCTCTTGATGACTATCTTAGGTCGTGTCCCATTTTTAGCAGTTTGTTGGAGTCTTCGTTCAATTGACTTTTGACATTCAAAGAAGCGATGTACATGTGAGCCAAAGCCTTCCCCCATTTGTGACTTGGGTCAACAATTAGTAAGTCCTCAGATCTTATGCATTGTAGTGACGGAATGTAGCTGAACAAGGCGAGTACTGAGCCACGATTTAACTTAATCTCATCTTCATTTCCCTCGATCTATTCTAGTTTCATAATCCATCTTGTGGCGACTTTTTTTGTGTGCACTTTGTTGTACTTTTCTGTTCTCGAGATGTAATGGAGTTTTGAAGGCCCATGCAGAGTTTTGCTGGGCTCTGGTGTTGTTCTATTAGAGTTACAAGGTCTTCTGGTTGTCCTATGAGGAGAGGGCGATTTTTTGTGGCTCTTGTAGTGTTTCCATGAAGAACCCTCGTCATTGCTCGGTTTTGCGATGTTGGTGGAGTGTTTTGGTTTTTCGTGCCTACCGTTCGCATTTCCACTCTCCACTCTATGTTTTTTTCTTGCTTCTTTGCTGCGATTTTCTGAATTTTCTAATCTTCACGAAATCACGGTTATAGGCTCTTTCCTCAATTTTTCGGGCCTTGTTTCTGGGGCAGCTTCCTCGTTAGAGTACGTACTCAAGTTTATCAAGTCTTCGCGCTCCAGGAAGTCCTCTGTTGTTTTTGGTGATTTTTTTGGGACAAAAACGTCTACTATCGTTACGGTTTTTGTTGGCGTCGCTAACGATACTTGTCTGCTGGTCTTCTTTATTGGTTTAACTTTTTCTTCAGGCATCACTTTATTGGACTTTTTTTTAGCACAAACACCAGCTCTAGTGTTTGCAAAGTTTTCCTCACCTCAAACATTGCTGCAACGTGTTCTTTGTCATTTGCTGATATAAGTGACTCTCTTGGGCTCCTGGTTAGGTCAATAGTGAGAGCTGTTTGAGTTCCTGCTTCTTTGTTAGGTCCTCTTTTTGGCTGCTGGTCTAGGGCTGTCCCCACGGGGGTAAGACTCCCCTCTTGCGCCCGGCTTGCTTTGTTGCTTTCCTGTGACATGATGTAGGCTTCCAAGAAGGTCATTTTAGCCACTATCAACGCTTATATTGATGTATGGTCTTTCAGCATGTCGCTTATCCCTTCATACAGCTTCATAAAAGGGGCAAGGGGAATTGTCACTGTCGACATAATTGAAAGCATGTCAGGTTTTATTGACGTGGAGGTTTCCGGGTTCGGCTCTGTAGTTAACAATGTTCTCCCTTTCACTGGAGAGTCGAGCCAACAGGGTGTGGAGCTCACTCGAGACGAAGTGTGTGATTTATGAAAGTCTAGTGAGTTTCTGCGTGTGTTTTCCACATTTAGTGGGTCCCAAGGATCTTGATCGCTGTTGGGTTTTGCAAAGTGTTTTTGGTACTTAATGATGTGCTGCTTTTCTGTGACCTGGTTTTTTGGACCCATTTGCTTGGGTCAGTTTCAGGTGATTCTTTGTGGATGTTTTGGGCTAAATTTTCACTTTGACCTCTTTGGGCTGATGCCGGCTCCTGCCCAGCCACTGGTGCAAACAGCTTTTCTTGTACAGAGTACTGGTTTTTCATAGACTTAGATGGTATGGACGTTGGGACGAAATTAACATCTAAGGCTATGCTGATAGTTGAAGCCTTTGTAGTTGAGTTGGAGCTCGCTGCCAGCATGGGGGACTTAAGTTCCAAAGGTGTAATAATAATGTTCAGTGCTGATGGATTCTCTGCCAATTCGGGGGCACTGGTCTTAGATGGTGAAGGAGTGGTCAAGATGTTTTCCTCCAGAGCGGGGATTAAGGCTGGAGTCGTTAGAGCTGTGTTGGGACTCCCAGTCGGCACGGCGGACTCTAGGTCCAGAGGTGAACTGATAGAGGGTGCTGTTTGATGTGCTGGCAATTTCTGGGAACTTGGGTCACTAGCGTTAGAAGGAAGCTGTTCATTGCCAGACCCAGCTAATTCGACGCCATCATTTGGTAGGTGGTTTGGGCACTGTAGTGTGGGGTAGTCAATCCGTCTCTGTTTAGAGACTGGCATACAGGCATTAAGAGCCTCCAGGATTTCAAGATATGTTAGTTCTCCCCTTCTGGCATTGTTAATGGCAGGCTTAAGGTTGAAAAAATCTCTCAGGTTTGCAATACTGTCATGGGTGATTTTGCTTATTTTCTGGGTTAGGCGTTTTTCTTTAGTCAAGGACCCTTTAATGGAGCTTTTGGTGTTTTTTCTGTTGTGAGTTCCCCAGTTCTTAGTGGTTGAGTAGGTCGTAAACGTTTTCTGCCGTTCGTAGGCAGAGCGTCATTGGTTTCTTGGCTGGCCGCCACAGGGGGCGGCAGAATTGCAAGGCTGGGCTCCACATGTATCAGAGCCTAGACGCTCAGGGTGTTACCTAGGAGAAGCGCCAGATCTGCTTCCTGGTTCGCTCCCGAACGCTGGGCTCCGGCCAACCCTGGAACCGGCGAAGGCGAGGTCTCTCCTCCCCCCTGTCCCCTGCGGTGCTGCTCATCACTGCCCCCGCTTTCTGCGGGCTCGCGGTCCGAGTCTGTGACCGCTGTCAGCTCCAGGCCCAGCGTGGCCCTCCCATCCAAGTCCCACAGCGGCTCCCCTACGTTTTTGGCCGCGAATCGCCCTCGGCCCGGCGCAGCCCCACCCGCCATGTCGCGCGGCAACCCCCCTCCGGGGGACGACGATGGAGGACGGGGTGTGGCAAGCCTGGGGCGGGTGCACTCGTGCACAGTTGATCCTTGGCTTCCGGACACGACCACCGCTGCCACAGTGGCCGGGGACCCAGCAGTAGAACACCCCATCTCGAGGCCCGAAGCCTCCAGGTTAGTCACTTAGTTGAGGGTAATGTTTGTCGGGGGTGTGTTAAATGACTTTGTGACTTTAAGCTTCCCTTTTTGGTTTTGGGCACAGTGGTGGTACAAGTGCCTGTTCCAGTTTAGGGTAAGTTATATCTTCCGGGCTTGTTTTCTTCGTTGGTGTAGGAGCTCTAAATCGTGAGCTGCGGAGACGCCGGCCATCTTCCTCTTCGGAGAGTGGGGAGTTCATAGCACTGAAGGAATGTCACTCTCCATCACTCCACGGCCACTCCGCGGTTCAGGGCAGGTTTAATACTGTGCGTCCACCCACCAGTACTACAATGAAAGAAAGACTCTGGAAACAGGTAAAAACGGAGTGCAGTCCTCTCAGGCAGGGCAGGACTGTCACTCTCCGTCACTCCGCTTAAATTTATAATTCCATCTTTACTCCTTCCCTCATCGCCAATGGCACAGGACGCAACTTTGCCACAACTGACACACTTCCTCTTTTAGCACAATCTTGTGCTTCATACCCATCCTATGCCCCTCGGAACTACCTTGGAGAATATCTCCACCACTCCAACACTGTCCCTCATGTGCAATACTTGCTCATCCGCATTTGGATCTAGTTGGATCTTGAAACCTTTCTGCTCTCTCCACTACAACAAGGTTTCCCATCTCTTAGTGACATAAATCTTTCCATGTGTTTCTCTCCCTTTGAACTTTTAATGCGCACAAAAATATCCTATGATTTCTATCTTACCCAGGTTGTATCCTCCTGGCCTTTTATTGGAGGGCAGTAGGTTGTGTATCTGCCCACCCACCCGTTTCTCATATACATCACTAGACATCAAGGACACCTTTGCCCCTGAATCTGCCATAATTCGCACACACCTACCATTCACAGCAACCTCTGCAAATGGGCTGTCGCACTGATCATCTTCATCACATTTGGCCATGTTCACTGTTACATCCACTTGCTCCTCATCATCATCTCCTGATGATTGATTACTTTCTTCATTGACTTGCAATACTTTGCGGCATGCCCCAAAAGAAACATTCTTACAACAGTTGGCATAATGCCCCCATCTTTTTCATTTAAAGCACTTCATTTTCCTCCCAGGACATACCGGCGAAATAGCAAAATGACTGGCACGGGCACACTGAAAACATAACCTCTCACCACCATTTTGCCCTTTGGGCGTATCTCCCTTTCTGCCTGGAAGATCTCAGGGGCATCGGACACTGCCCTTGGATTTCTATTTCTTCCCCTTTCCAGCATCCCCTACCCTCAGGATTTCTGTAATGGGATTCTTACTGTCTCTTTTAGTCAGTTTAGCCACATAGGCCATTGAATGCTCTACTCGCTTGGAAATTCCAATGACGTCATTTAAAATTGGTTCATCCTTGAGCCACAACTCTACCCTTATCTTGTCATTCCATAAATTTATCATAAATTGGTCCCATATATGTTCATCTAATTTCTCACCAAATTTGCATGTAACGGATAAATGGCGCAAGTCAGTAAGATACTATTCAAAAGTTTCTCCTTCTTCTTGCACCATAACACCAAAATTATATGTTTCCAGGATGGTGCTACTCTTAAGATTGAAATGTAGGTCCAGTTTATGCAAAGCTGAGTAAAATTAATTTGATACACTCTCTTCATCTGACTAACTTAACTCTAGAAGTGTTTCATATATGTGCTACCCCTCATAGCCAAGAAAATGCACCTTCCGATCAGTTGATATTGTGTTCCCACAAGCAGCACTAACATAGTGGAGGAAGCCCCTTTTACACTGTGCCCATTTAATTTTAATGGGTCATGGAGAAGTGAAAAATGCTATAGGGCCAGGGACACCGGGCATGGTCCTTACGAGCAAGGGATAATATGGCCGAAGTTCAATACCAGGACTGAACAGTAGAAATCACATCTGAGAGACCACACACAAAAAGAATATCGACCATTTCTTATCTTCACAGCACTTCCCTTTGAGGATCCTCACAGTACCTTTCAATATAATGTTCCATGATGTTGGTTTCACAGGCACACGCATCACTCTGTTAACCAACGTATCATGTTTTCTTTGTAGCGCGTTGGAACTCTGGCCTGCACGTTAGCTTCCTTCAACTGGAATGCTGTTTCCCCGGCAATGATCGCGTTAGAGGTGAGGCATAAGCCAAGCTGCAATGACTTCACAAAATGACTTCTCTAACACTGGTGAATGCAATACATTTGTTATCTTTACCCGCACCACTCCTTCAAGAGTCACGTGATGCATTGACGCCATTACTTTATACCTCTTCTCCAGGCACATGCACAGGTGCGCGCTGTATATTGGCACAAGTGGCTGCGGCTGAAAATCTGCAAAATCCTTCCTTTGCGACCTCTCCGATAGTGAGAGGGCACTGCAGCAACACTTGACATGGACTCACGACTCAACGCTTCCCCCGCCCCCCACGGCAGCACAGCACGGGGTCAGGGCACCACTGCATGCTTTCCGTTTGGCTTCAGCAGCGCTGCTCACTTTCTTCAAGTCTCTCCTTTCTGTTTAGGGGTGTACCGGCAGCAGCGCCAAGCTTGGATACCTTGAGCCAAAACGAGCGGTAGATACCGCTTTGAGGGGGGAGAGCTTTGGAGCCAGGGGTTGCTGGCATGGGATCACAGTACTTCATCGCCAGTGAAGTAATGCTCCTCACACTCAGACTCGTGATGGAAGAGATATGTATTAAGGTCAATTTGTAAAGCAATCCCCAGCACAGGTAAGAGCCACCTCTTCAGACTCCAACCGACACTTTTCTCTCTCTAACATTCCATCATGGAATACATTACAGAGTTCCACTAAGGTCTCTATTACTAGGACACAGTACAACACTAGGAGAAGAAACACTTTTACAAAACAAAAATAATCTAGACTCAGAGTTTCTGTAAGCTTGATCCGACCTTGCTGGGCATTTATTGGCAAGCAATTGGGAAAAGTATCTGTTGTAGAGTGTTGTCATCCTAAAGCTGATCATTACCAAAATAGGCAATCCCATCAGATGAATCCAATGAAAGCAGCTGTTCAAATAATGTAGATTCAAACCAAGTTCCTAATCGCAAACTCTAATGGGATCTTTCCGACATATGTAACTTTCAGAATATGCCACTAGCAAACACCACCCACAATAAAATGTGGTGCTTCATAACCATAAAAAGTCAAAGAAATGACCGCGAGGTGTCACGGCATGTGCATCACATCATTGCATTCTGTATCTGCCTCCAGTGGCTCCTTCTTCCGAAGGGGGATGCCTTAGCTTCGCAATTTGGTCCAAACAGAAAGTGGTGCCGATTTTGATCTATGGAGGGGAAACGCCTTTGGGGCCTCGTGTGAACTCTGGAACACATTAGAAAACATCTTCTGGTCACGTGTGCTGAATTTGACAAAAGGTACTTCAACCAATTGTATACGCTATGAACTGGGGTTGATTTCGATGCACGCTACGGTTGCATGGAATCTCCTAAGTCTATATCGCAAAACAATAATGATGGAGCCGGCTCTACAATTTGAAATCTTGCACAGGCCGGTCTTGGAAAAAACAAACACCATTCTAGCAAAATGGAACCGGCTGTCGAAAGACTTACTTGAAGAAAATAACATTACTTGCGCTGTGTTATTGGACAATCCAGAGGCAGCTAAAAAAAAAGCTGTGGAAACTGGATTGGATCCAAACCTGTGATCAAAGAGTGCGTTCTTCATCAATGGCTGAAGTACCAGGTGAGGCAAAAGCATATGACCATCGTGCAAACTATCTAATGCGCCTCCCAAATCAGCACGCAAGAACGCTGTATATGCGTTTCAGACTAAATGGCTTCCCGACACGTGATCGTATTGGAATAAGGTCAAAACAAGTGACTTTTAATTTCAACTGTCGATTTTGTAATGAGGCCAAGGAAACCTTGAAACATCTGATCATGTCCTGCCAGACATTAGAGCAGCAAAGAGGTCGTTGTTATGCCCATGTGATTAACCTGCACTGTACAAGGAGCTCTGAAGAGTGGTGGCAAGTTTTCTATGAAGGGCTTAAAAGAGCTGCTTTATTTGCCCAACTTTCTACAATTTTTAAAAACTCAGCTAGAAGTAGAGTCACAGGCATGTACGGCATGAGACGCAAGGAAGCCTGGTTGACTTGCTCTGACATCATTTACCATTCAGGAGGATGGAATTAAGGGGATGAGAACTTCCATGAGAAGGAGCTATATGAGAGAGATGCATGTGTTGGTTATACATGTTCTATGTCTTTTCTTTTTTTGTTGTCCTCTTGTCTGTTTTTTAAAGGTTGAACAAACCAATAAAAATATTTTTAAAAAAAAACAAAATATTTGGTTCAATGAGTGTGTTTAATGGAGTTTTCTGATGTCCCGGAGTCCAGCTCACGCATCATTGTGACCAGACCACTTTTCTGTGGCCTACCCTTAACATTCTTTAAATCGGAAAATAACCAAAATGACATTTAGAAGATTGTGGAGATGTTCACACTTCCAAGAATCAACATATACACATGGGCCTCCTTTGACCCCCTCCACCATTATACACATTAACTGTATATCTCGAATTAGAGCGATTAGCCCTAATGACTTTAATGAGAAACAGTTTAGTCTAATATTTTACCTTTTCTCTGATGTTTTATTCTGGAAATATTAAGTTGGTATTTGTGTATGATTTCATAATATAATGCACATAATTTGTAAACTACTTTTGGATTTGACAATAGGGACAGTATTGTGAAGAGGTTTATGGCCGGCAGAACACATGAAATTGGCATCCATTTTCTGTAAAAAGGTCTTCTTGTACATACATGCAAAATCATGTTTACATCACACTTTCCACATAAGCTGTGTGGTTCAAAGGTGATGTGAGCAGTTACACCTAAACTGACCTCGAGCTCAGGGAGTGAGTGACATAATACCATATAGGGATTGCATGTATTTGTATGCTGTTCACAGTCCAGTACATGTCAGCTGAAATCTGCATAAGCCACTTTTCAAATGCAATACCTGACACATGCCTTCTTGCCCTGCCGAAGCCTGTCCCTGCCATTCATGGGCAGAATTCCGATTAGGCCCATGAGCATAGCACATGAGCATGCAAGAGTAAGGTTTGAGGCATCTCTTAGCCTACCAACAAGCCTGCAAAGGAAGGCAAAATGAAACAAAGATGCCTGCCTCACATAACCATTAACAACATGCTTATGGCAATTGAATAGAGTTTCCATACTGCCTCTTCCCTGCACCTGACAGCTCACAGATGTTCGTTTTGTTGCACATTAGATGAAAAATATCTGTTTGTCAGAGGGAAAGAGATTGGCTGACAGTTGCAATGCGAGCTAGAGAAATGAGACCTGTCTGCAAGATGGCTGTCATGGTAGAGAAGGGTTGTAGGTTGTTTTGCCTTGTACGACCTACTCCCCCCTATTCCTTAACTAACTGACTCCCCTGTAAGATCTCCTTCGACATTAAACTGCAAACACGGACCCCACAGACAGCCACCACAGGCCTTTCATTTAGCACATCAACACTAACTGAACCATGAATAATCTCTCCTCTTTAACCCAATTACACTCTCCCACTTCAGTGGCTAAATATACATAACGCACTGTAGTGTATCAGATTGTGGACGCTACCCTACAGATGAAATACTCTCAAATTCGTCTGCCAAACCCAAAGACAGCAGATTGGCACACAGGAACTGTGTACTTTGGACCTGAACCCACCAACACAACAGGTTTTGCATCTGCCTCTCCCACTCTAATGACTCCCCCTTTTCTTACTGAGCCAATCGCAAGGGAGGGCATCAGTAGAGGAAGAAGGATGCAAAACATTACAGTTCTGGAACAGGGAAGATTGAAAGAGTGGCAATGAGGTACTGGGATGAGGAAGAGTTAGGTGGGAGTAGTGGGGCACTAGGATGAGGAATACTATGGTGGGGACGTTCGGGTACTGGGACACTGAAGAGTGAGGTGGGGTTCTGGTTTTTTGGAATGATAAAGACACGGTCAAGGGTAATACAATGGATTATTAATAGGGTATAGGGAGAGGGAGGTGGGGGTAATGGTACTAATTCATGATGGGGTTGCATTTACATAAATCCAGTGCCCTGTACTGTACATGGTCAGGATATGGACGGCAAGGATACCCCCTAAATTGCATGCCTTGCATAAACCATGGTCAGCCCTTAGACAAAAGAACTACCCCCTAAATTTCATTTACTGTAGCTTACATGCTCAAGCTTTAGACAGGAGAACTATGCCGCCAAGTCATATTTCCACCATAAATGCTCAGGCTCTAGAAAACAGAGCCATGCCCCATAAATCACACATACCATACACATCTAAGCTTTAGACAGCAGGGATACCCCACTAAATTCCATGGCAGGCACTGCATATGGTCAGACCTTAGGCAACAGAACTATCTCCCCAAATTGCATATATGCTGTCTTATAGGCTCAAGCTTTAGACAGCAAAGCTATCCCTCAAAATAAAGAATCCAATAACCACAAGAAAATAATTATAGGAACGAGCAGTAAAAAGGGAGCTCAAATGGCCAAATCGTAGGTCTTTTTCATAGCTTTTGGAACCATTCCAAACTACACAAACATACTTCTCTGGCAGGCTTTCTCAGACATTATACCAAACTTGTATAAATATTGTAAAAGCAAGAGCACAATTTAGTTCACTCCCACTTTCTGTGGAAAGGCATCCTCTCTGCTCCTTCCTCTCTTCTGTAGTCTAAGTAACAGTTACTAGGCGAGGCAGAGCCTTGCTGGCTGCATGAGATTTACTGTGGGGACCAGTTAATTACGTGTGCAGATCCAAATTCCTGACAGCCCCTCCCTACTGGGGGAAGGACATCCCTTAATATGTGGATCAGTAATGCATAGCTGTTTTGGCCCTGGTCCAATAATTTAGCTATGGCACAAAGCCTTGCAGGGACATCGACCAGAAACCCATAACCAGCAAGGTGCCAGATATACTGCAAACTAGAGATTGCAGTATTATTGGAAGGTGCATCCTTCATCCCCTACCAACCCACCCAATCCCCTTTCTGTCACTGACAGCTTGATGCTTTTCACCACCTTCCTGCGGCAGCTGCACCGCCTTTAGGCCAAGGTACTGCACTTTTGAAAACTCCACACTCCACCTTCTATCTTTTTTGGTTCTTGTTTTATCACGAAGAACCCCCTGCAGTGTTGAAGCCTCACTCTGATAATGAAGTCCTGGTGTTACCTCAAATACTGGAGAATTGAAGTCAGGGAATGTCATTTTGACCTGCGTCAGAAGAGTGTTGGGCATGCAATAGACAGCAGTGTAGACCTGCAGCTGGAACAAGCAGAGGTTCTGGCCCCAGCCCCTCTTGAATGTGAGGACTACACCGGAGCATGCTAGAGTGAGGTTTAGGGCATCTCTCAGTCTACCAACAATCACACCAAAATAGATGAAATGGGTGATTGTGGCCCCAACCTTTCAAGTAGCCATTTCTCTGACTCCAATAACCCTTCGCAACAAACCACTGGTCATTTGGGAGGATTTTCCAGACTGTTCCTACCCCTCATCTTCCAGCTCACAGATGCTTTTTTTGTTGCACATGGGATGCAAAGTATATATTTGCCAGAGAGAGAAAGAGAGAGGGGGATTGGCAGTGGGAATGTGAGCTAGTTAAATGAGACTTGTCTGCAAGATGCCAGTCATCGGAGAGCAGGAGTGCAGGTTGTTTTGCCTGCGCTAGTACACCCTTCCCCTGACAAACCGACTCCGCTCTAATATCTTCTGCCACTTTACACTACATACACATAGCCACCAACCCCATCCCCCAGATGGCTGCCACAAGCATAGGCCTAGCCATTAGCACATTAACACTAACCTAACCAAACCAAGACTAAGCTCTCCTCTTTAGCTCTGTCACACTAACCAGATTCAAAAGACTGTATTCAGATTTCGAGGTCCTCCCTTTGGATAACATACTCCAAGGTTTCTCTGTCAAACCTATAGTAAGCAGAGCAGACTGTCACACAGGGAACTGGGGTGCCCAACCCGCAGCCATCAACACCATAGCTTTCGACTCTCCCTCTTGCACTGCCCCACTAATAACTGTCTGCTTTTCTTGCAGCAAGGGGACCAATAGTGGTAGTCGGGCGCTATACAAGACCACTCAAATTACATTAATTCTCAAAAGTTATATGTCACTTCAATAGCACACATGCAGAAATTGATTATCGGTTTCTCATCTTATCTCTCTTTCTTAGCATTTGGCACCCAAGAGGTAGACTAAAATCGTACAGAAGCCTTTTGGCACATTTAAACCTTCACTCCTGAAAGTTAAGTTTGGGAGGAAGTATTTTATGAAACAAGAAAGTCTGTTAAGGCCAACAAATGATGAGCAGCAGTGGGGTCTGTTTCAATTTATAGAGTCCTGTGTTTAATTGTCTTTGTATTCCCAGTGCGTTCCCGCCATTGGTGGTAGTAGTGCAGCACCTACCATACAAACTGGAAGGTTGACAGTTTAAAGAAATAAGTCAAACTTCTCGAAATTAGAATATTGTGTCGTCAAGGTGTGCTGAAGAGAGAGCTCAAGCTCCATTGGGTTCTCATTATGGGTACCACACAGTCAATTAAATCCAGAGATATTACATAATGTGCTCATGTTTCTCAGCAATTCATTGTGACATCTAACCGCTGATCAAGTCCCCTGACACTTGAGACACCTGGATCAGGATCCCTGTAACACCCGTGGAGCCTGCTCGGAAATCAGTTAAGAATGATTGAAAGCCGACCCTATTGGTCAATCCTCCTCAAGCTTCTTCTCCACGCTCTGATGCCAGACCCAATGTTCTGCTCCTTGTGTTGCAAGACACCATTGAGATTATTGAGCCAAACTGAATGTTACTGAGCCATGGAGCCATACCTCTTTTTGATGTGTTCTACTGTGCTCAAAACCTCTCGCCAACTTGCTGCCTTCAAACTATGGGTAAAACCCATAGAAAAGCATTAAGAGGGGCTGTTTGACACTGTGGAGCCCCTAATCAAATGAACTGGTAATTCAAGTGCCCTTCCAAGGCATACTAGGCACCCTGAGTTCCCCAGGCCTTTGCATTTGGCTATAGTGACTGCTAAGGACACCCTTTAACGACCCTTACAAAGACAAGGAATACTTTAATGTATGTTTCTTCCTAAAAATGTTTGACAACATTTTGCCCTCCTGCAGTTTGATTCCCAGAGTGGTCAGCCTCTATCTCTCTTTTCATACCTAGCTTCCATTACCTGTGTATTTTCCTAGCATGGGTGGGGTTTTTAGTCTTAGCGAATTTTGTTTGTCTTTGAGTGAAGTGTATATTTGCATGTGACTTTGGTTGGACATTCCTTCTGGAAGCTTCTACTGCTGACTTATATCTCTGAGGGGTACAGTGTGCTCTCAGGCCCATGCTACCATGAAGGAGATGAAGGAGCAGTCACTTTTCTTTTACCTGCTCCTTTCTACCTCTGCCGGGCAGAATAGGATTTAGTAAAAAATAATCTTCTGTTCGTCTTCTCCCACTCTCTGAAAATAAGGCGTCAAAACAACCTCCTACAATTCAGAAAGATCTTCACACCATGTTTCTTCTGAAGATGGGCAAGTCCTCTGTCCCTCTGGTAGATGACAGTGAGTGATTTTACTGTCACCATCCCATAACTACACTGAATTGTGTTTTCCAATACACCTTACAATGCATTATAGATATTCAGTAGCCATTACAGTAGTAATCTTTGTATATGTATTTCGCCAATAAACGTATTTAATTTTTTTCTGGTTGGTGCATTGTTGAATTCTCTCCAGGGAAAGTAAAGTTAGAAAAACAATTTATTTCATATGCTTCAATTTCGTGACAGGCCCATCCTTCTGTGTTGAGCATGCCTGGTGTCCATTTATCCTATTATCGCGTTTTATGAATGCAGATGAGACGTTCCTATTAGTTAAAAGAGCAGGATGCGACACATGCATTAGGAATGCATGAAAATTAAAGTGCAGTGCAATATTAATGGAGCTACATCAGACAATTAATGTGGTTTGAAAGACAACTATGCATTATTTAGTTGATTTAGTAGATTGGGTATGCAGACTGAGTTTTTCGCTTACCTTTGCATCAGCTAATGGAGGTAGACTAGAGTATTATTATTATTTTTGCAGAGAGTGGACTTTGAGTGCTGGTCACACACACACACACTCTCTCTCTCTCTCTCTCTCACCCTCTCTCTCACCCTCTCTCACCCTCTCTCACCCTCTCTCACCCTCTCTCACCCTCTCTCACCCTCTCTCTCTCTCCCCCCCCACCATCAGCAATGGAATGGTAATTTATGTTTAACACACTGGCAAGAAACAGAAACTCATAACTGTTTTGATTGAGTACTGGAAAAGGCAAAACAAAGCGTGTGCACGTTGTTTTTTGGGCCAGGCAATATCTTTATTAAAAGCTGGTGTAAATAAACACTAGCAGACTTATTTACAAATAATTTTCCAAAGAGGTTTTACAATAGAAAAAGGCTTTTGAAATTCAGGCCCACCATGTATCTGACGTATCATACCCCCATCTACCATCTAACACACTCTGGGCCTCATTCTAAGTATGGTAGTCCAGACCGCCATACTATGATATGATATGATATGGCATTTATAACGCGCCTATACAGAAGTGTTCCAAGGCGCGATAAGGCAAGGGAGGTTGAACAAAGGGAAGACAGAGACAACGATCTTACTATGCCAGGTGACATTGAGATCGTGCAAGTGCAGGGAGGGGGAGAGGAAAAGTGTGAGGGGTAACCAGAGGGGGCAATGCAGTACATGGGAACAAACAGTAAAACAATGAAAAAGTGTGGCCAACTGTAGGCGCACAGATCCCCCAGAAGGCCTCACCTGCTGGGTTCTCAGGCCCCTACCGGCATGTCTCTCACTGAAGCACCAGCACTCTTAGCAATGTTGCCAGTGCTTCATTGTCCCTATTCTCATGGAGGACTCTATGGGAATGTAGATTTACCGTTCCGCCGTCACTTGTGATATCCCAGCAGTTTATTTTGAGAACGGGTCAGATTTACCTCCAGGTAAATCCTCCATCCCTACAAGCAAAGTCCTAGTTGGTTATTGCTATTGTTATTACCAACACCTTTACTGTGTACCAGACAACTTATTATGAGGCCCTGTATCTCTCGCTCCCTCGCCATGCAGGGTTTTTGGGCCTCTTAATCTCCCCCATGTGAACCCTGCCCCTCTGGTCCTTCTTGTCTCATTCCACACTTTTCTGTGAAGTACAGAATTTATCATTACACTTCCTCAAAGTCATATATTACTCTTACGAATGTCATGTGTCTGTTTCTCGTAACTTACGTTTTGATATAGGGATACATGTACTTTAGCATGCTCTATTTGCATCCATGTTTTCTTGTGGGAGAAGCACCCACACCAAAGCTAGAAGAGCTGGGCATGCTTTCATTGTGAAATTAGGGGCTACTTCGAAAAATATTTGGAGTTCATTTTCTTTGGTGAAATTTATAAAGAACTATGCCTGTCTTGTTCTCTGTAAGACATTTGGATCTGTAGTTACGATCGTTTATATCTACAATGTAATATCTCTAAATAAGTATCATTATTGTTTAATTTCAGTCAGCACATTGTTAACAATTATTATACTTTCTTGCTGATCTCAGACTCACTGTGTCTAGCACCACCCGCCTGACATGACTGTCCGCTCTCTGCTACTACTAACCACTGCTATCTTCCAGTCTGTGATTGCAAGGTACCTGGTGCCTACACAATGCTTTTCATGCCCGACTTCTCCTACGAGATGATAAATATGCCACTGTACTCGATGTGCTGTATCCACTGATTCACTGCTTATCTGCTAACCTTGGACCTTCACACTATTGAACTAATAACTGCCACTACTATTGCTGTATAATTAACCCTCACAGGTGACTACAGCATTTAGCTGAACTACCACTGCTCTACTAATCACATGCACTCACAGCCTCACTGTGTCAGCGATACTTAGACGCACCTCCATTGTTTTAAATAATCTCATGCTCCTCTATATACTACTGTTACTAGGCTACACCGACCAGCCTAGAAGTGCCTTATGCCTACAATTGCATCCAGCCAATCTTTGTTTTTGCATTGACTAGCCTGAAGCGCCCTGTGCTTATAATTGGATCTAGCCTATTTGTGCTTTTGCATTGACCAGCCATAAAGTGCCCTGCGCTTATAATTGCATCTAGCCTATCTGCCTATCTGTGTTTTTGCATTGACTAGCCTGAAGCGCCCTGTGCTTATAATTGCATCTAGCCTATTTGTGTTTTTGCATTGACCAGCCATAAAGCGTCCTGCGCTTATTATTGCATCTAGCCTATCTGTGTTCTTGCATTGACTAGCCTGAAGCACCCTGTGCTTATAATTGCATCTAGCCTATCTGTGTTTTGCTTTAACTAGCCATGTAGTGCCCTGTGCTTACAATTGCATTTAGCCTATCTGTGTTTTTGCACTGACCAGCCATAAAGTGCCTTGCGCTTACAATTTGCATTTAGCCTATGCTCCCCTTGCATTGACTAGTCTAGATGTGACCGAACCATAACTAGCATCTGATAGACATAGTACAAAGTCCTGCTCCCCTTCATCTACACTAAATTAATTACTTAGATGTTAGTATGACCCCAGCATAGTGCTACAATGACTGCTGCCTACTTGTCTAAACTAGCCCTGATGACACTACGTACCTGTGCTATTATAACCATTATGGCCACTGCCACCATAACATACCCCCCCAAGGATGGAAACCTGAGACTTAGGTCTAGATTGTCCCCTATCCATGAACCTCATAGAAACTCACCTAACAATGCCAATAATCAAACTATTACCATGTCTAAGAGCCCCCCCTCCACGTCACCGCAAACTACCAATACTAATAATCACACCTCCCGAGATACCCTATTTCACAAAACTTCACCAATTGCCAACTCTGACAATATCCTAATGCTAAAAGGATTCCTTATAAACGCTAAATCAGTGGTAGCCCATGCTACTGAAATTGCAGTTATCTTAAACAATGATAATCTCGATCTACTGGCCATATCTAAGACCTGGCTACATGAGGTTGCAGGACCGACTCTCATGTTAGCAATTCCTGATAACTACCAAATCATTAGAGTGGACCGACCTAATGCCAGAGGTGGTGGCCTAGCCATCATTTTCAAAACAATCCACCCTATCAGACTTGCCACCTCAGCTCCCTTCACAACTTGTATAGTACTCACCGCCAAATTTTCCCTCTCCAACAACCATACTCTAACTATCCACTTGATATATAGACCCCCTGGGCCTCTAGGCACCTTCGAGGAAGACCTAACCAGTCTTCTAGCTGACAATTCCAAAGATCACTCTCAAACAATATTGTTGGGAGATTTCAATCTAGGTTTTAATGATACCGACAACAAACATGCTGAATCTATTGCAACCTTAATAAATGACCATGGCCTTAGGCAAAAAGTCCTCTTACCAACGCATATCAAAGGAAGAACCCTTGACTGGGTATCTGACCTAAACTGCGATATCAATATCACTGATATTTTCCCACAATCTTGGACAGATCATCACTTAATACATTTCTCTGACACTTTAGACCTCCTCAGCCCCAAACCTAATAATATGGCACCGCCTCTCCCTACCAGAAGTAAGAAGGATATTACTGCTGAAAAACGTATCCCTCTTCTCCTCCCTGCCATCTCTGGAATGGAAAATAACAACATCCCTGAGACATTGGTAAATACCTTCAACAATGCTATGACTAAGCTCTGGACATGATTGCTCCTGTTAAACTACGCAAAGCTAGGCAAGTAGTGCACCTGAATGCATGGTTCACCCCACAACTTAAATCCTTAAGATCACAAAAAAGGAAACTCCAGTCTACTTGGCACCACTCCCCTTCTGCAAATAACAAAAATAACCTAACGGAATTTGCAAAAATGTACAAAAAAAGAAATAACCAAAGCCAAAAAGAACACCTTCAATGACAGGATCGAGAAAGCTAAATCCAGCACTAAAGAATTATTCTCCATCCTCTGAGAACTAGAATCCCCAATCCAACTGACAGACAATGCCCCAAAGGATAAAGCATGGTGTACCAACATACAAAATACTCTATTGAATAAAATTGTGACCTTACAATGTAAAATTGCTAAAAAAAAAGGTCTCACTACCACTCTCTGAGCAACAAACTAGTCATCCCCCGATGACCAGGTTAACCACACGCTTTAAATTCAAAACTATATCCATAGTTTAAACAGAAAAAATAATACTCTCCCTCAAACCTTCCAACTGTAAAGGCGATACATGCCCAGCACAGATAATAAAGGACACAGCTAGGGACCTAGCCTCTTTTATCTCCAAATTGATAAACTCTTCATTTAAAACCAATACTGTACCAACCAACCTTAAAGAATCTTGGGTTCTACCACTACTTAAAAAACAAACTCTGGACCCCAGCATCCCCACCAATTACAGACCCATCACCACAGTGCCATTTCTTCTTAAACTTTTAGATAGAGCTGCCTACATACAAATTCAGGACTATCTGGAGGCCAACCACCTACTCGGCTCCTGACAATCGGGCTTCCGCCCCCTCCATGGCACAGAAACAGCATTGCTAGACCTTAAGACACAAATGGAAGAACTAAAGGATAATGGAAAAATAGCTTTGCTACTCCTACTGGACCTGTCGGCAGCGTTCGACTTGGTGGACCATGTAGTGCTATGCAACCACCTCCAATCTGCCGCCAACTTGACGAATGATGCAACAGCCTCGGTCCAATCTTTCTCAGCTAACAGGACCATGAGAGTCTTTTCTACCTCAGCCTCTGCCGACCCTATCAAAATAGCCTGCAGGGTCCCACAAGGTTCCTGCGTATCCCCCACTATGTATAATATCTTCACCAAGCCTCTGTTTGACACGTTGGATAGACTGGGTGTCACCTACACTAACTATGCAGATGACACACAGATCCTCATACCTCTTTCGGGCAACTTCGAGGCGGACTCAGCCTTGGTGAACAAAATATACACCCTCATTCAGGCATGGATGGCATCCCATGGCCTCTGCCTGAACGACGAAAAAACCGAACTACTAATCTTAGGCTCTGAAGCTAATATCCAAAGACTCAGTCCAAACTACACATCCTTTAACATTGATAGCAATCCCATCAAGTGATGTCTGTATTTAAAACCCTAGGATTCCACTTGGACTCCTCTCTCACTCTCAAAAAGCAAGTTAACTCCCTTGCCTCATCTACAACGTACACCTGCAAACTCATCAGAGCCTCCAGACCATACCTCTCGAGAGCGAGTTGCACCACATTAGCCAATGCTCTTATTATGTCAATATTAGACTACTGTAATGCCCTGTACTCAGGAGCCGATAAATATATTACAGACAAAATCCAAAGACTGCAGAATAACGCCCTGAGGGAAGCATTGAACATCCCATACAGAGAGCATATTACCGAACTCAGGAAAGAGGTAAACTGGTTGAAAATAACAGACAGAATTCTGCTCAAAACAGCTTCCCTCACCTCTAAATGCATAAACAACCTAGCACCTCTATACCTAATGGATATAATTGCCAGGAGAACAGCTACCCGCCCCACGAGATCTGCCAACTCATTTATGTTGGAGATCCCTAGGTTCAAACGTGCGACAGTAGGAGGAACTAGCTTTCCTGTCAAAGATGCACAATACTGGAACAAACTACCAGTTGAACTCAGACTAGAACAACCTTACCCCAAATTTAGACATACGATACTCAACTGGCTACACACCAATGACACCTAACTGATAAATCGCACCCCTATTTCCATACACGAAATTGCCTCCACCTGCTACACTACAATCTGATTAACAGTAGGTTGCTGCGCTCTGTCAAATCTGCATGCAATATGGATATTCTATAATGTAGACATGTAAGGTTTACAATCATATATGTACATGTAGGAGTGCATATACTGATACTTATAACAATGCCTCCTAACAATGCCTCCTGACTTACCAAGACCATTGCTTTGTATTTAATGTACACTGTACCTGTATCTTGCTCCGATTGCAATTACTGCTCTATGTATTGCTACCTTTCCACTGAAACTAAGTTTTAAGAATCCTTGTTTCTGTTGCGCCCCTCTACCCAAGGGTTTGGTGCACATTACCAAACAAATAAACAAACAAACAAACAAACAATGCAGTTATTTCATAGTGGGTATTAGAGTGCACTTCCTTGTTAATGCATGACATAACATAGGATAAATGTTTGCTAGTCCAGTTTAAGTGTCACCTTATAGACATTTCTATCAGCACGGAGGAGATCTTGAGTTTTTTTAAAACAAAAATGTATTCTTCACATGCTCCTTATCGGGCATTACATGTAAACTAGGACTTAACTGTATCCATGATTGTTATGTGTTCAACACAAATATTGTGTCTGAATTTCTTGTAATGACTTAATGGCATCATTTCTTGTTATCTACTTTTATTTCTAGCAATTTTCTGTACAACTAGTCCAGACAGCTGCCTGCAGGGCCACAGATTCTCATGTCATTTCTGTGTACATCATAATAGAGAAGTAGTGTCCTTGTTGGCAGACTCTCCCGTCCCCTGCACGCCACATATGCTGGGAGGGACTCAGAATTTCAGATCAATTCTTGTACATAACAACAAATTAGTATTTTTTACTGGTCTAAGCGAGAATTTAATTCATGCTTTGCAAAAAAAGATGTGATGAACAAAATTAATTAATAAAAAAATTAGCTGTACACGTTGATTGCAGCCCCTTCGTCAGGAGCAGTACATCTTTAGGAAAGTGGCAAATATTCTACAAACTTCAAGTTTTATATATCTTAAATGAGTACATTCATTGAATGACTAGTATGGGGATTTCTTCTAGCAATCAATGCTATTGATCGTATTGATATGAGCAGTAATTAGTGCAATACAACATCACCTTATTAAATTCTTGGCGGTCCTGGGGATGGTCTATTCTTCAAGATAGGAAAAGGTTCAACCTTTCTTGATTGAGCGACAAGATTCTCTACCTGAAATCATATGTGTATCATAAGTGTAAGTCCCCCAAGCGATTTGAATCAGCGTTCTCGACACTGCACACTCGAGGGACTACACTTCCCATCAGCTTTGTAGTCCTCGGGCTGAGCTAAAGTCTGGCCCCAGGCGCGACTCCGCCGGCGTGACTGCCCATCAGGTTGTTTAAAGGCTCCTTTCTTCTGGTTATTCAGATAGCTTTTCTTGTGTGTGCCGTTACATTGTTATATTGTGTTACTTAGACTGTGGCGGCCCTATTGTGTCTTTACCTGATTTTTAGCCATTATTTTAATTTAATTGCTAGCCTTTAATTTTATTTGTGCTATTATCTGCTTCTTGGTTATCTTTGCTACGTTACCAGTTTCTCTGCTTTAGCCCATAGTATTATAAGTGTAAGTCCCCATAGTGGTTTGAATCAGCATTCTTGAGGCAGCATGCTCGAGGGATTACACTTCCCATCAGCCTTGTAGTGCTCGGCCCATCTAAAGTCCGCCTCCAGGCAGGACTGCGCCGGCGCAACTGCCTGGTTAGTTTTGTTGGTTGCCGGTGCATTCAGGGTCGCTCAAGCCGCTGCAGCACTCTTTCTGTCAGCCTTCCTAAGCCTTTCTTCTTATTTTAGCATCATGGGTGACTGTTCCCAATACTCTAGCAATACGGAAAGACCTGATTATGTCTATACAATGTAATAGACAAAAGAGGTTGGCGGCCAATTACAATGAGGATCTTGCTATTCATGATACTCACCCTCTAAGCCTCCTGTATCCTCCTCTGCCTCACGCTGAAAGTAGCATTGCTGAGGTGATTTCGGATGATTCTCAGCCCCATGTCGCTGCCCCCTTCCTGTCTTACCTACTACTCCGGCAATCTTTAACTGCGCAACCTCCATTAGGCAGGAGCCTATCTTGCCAGCTATTTCTAACATGTATCCCCCCTCACCTGGCGCCCCAGCACCATCTGAGGATGTTAGCACTATTCCTTCGGTCCTGTGTCCAGGACTTTTAAATACTTGATCCCTGCATCCACATGACACCAAGATCTTAGATCTTCTAGAATCCTCCAGCCTAAATATTCTTGCATTGACAGAAACCTGGCTGTATCAAGCCACTCCCTCAGAAGCCCTTCTTGCTCTCCCTTTGGGTTATTCCCGTCTTAGAGCTGGCCAAGCTGTTGGCAGAGGGGGAGAGTCACCCTAGTTCTTAAAACATTCCTGCATTTTCATATGCTGGCATATGAATCACCATTGGAGTGGGAAAGTTTAGTGGGGAAACTTGAAGTTGACTGAAAACACCTCACTCACATTAATAGTTCTGTATGGGCCCCCTAGGGTTCTGCCTTTGTTTGAAGAACAGTTTATTAACCTCCTAAATATTGTCACTAAATCGCAATCCCCCGTATTAGTGATGATTGACTTCGACCATTGGTTCAATGCCGTTGGACATCAACACTAGATCATTAATTAATGTCCTTAACACCATTGCTTTTTTCACAACTGGTCGACTCACCCACTCACATCACTGGTCATATTTTGGACTGGTTGTTGGTGCATCACCTTTCCTTGTCAAATCTGTCCTGTATTTGGTCAGATCACTCACTGCTGACATTTGATCTTACCCCTCCTGCCCCACCTGCCAGACTTGGCACAAATCCTAGAAAGGATGTGTGGATGCGTAACCTGAAATTCTTGACACCGGAAAACTTTACTTTGCTATTGCTGGAGAAATTGGGTCCTCTAGAGGACTATGAGGGTGCAGATGTCTTAGCTTTACATATCACCAAGTCTCTCACGAATACTACTAATCATTTTGCGCCATTAAAGACATGACACATAAAAAAGGAAGCACATCAGAAATCCTGGGTCAATGAGGACATTCGTGTTATCAGGCAGCAGAAATGCACGTAAGGCTGTTGGCGGGAACGTCCTTCTTGTACAACAATAGCCAGCTACACACTTATGGTAAAGAAATATAAGGAGGCCATTATCAAGGCCAAGTATGACTTAAATAACAAGTTCAAGAATGCAAAATCATGTCCGAAAGAACTGTTTTCCATCTTGCCCGAGTTCAAGAAAAAAAGGCTGCCCTCCTCAGCCACAGATAAAAACAAGGAGTGGTGACAATCAATTTTCTATGTCATTGCTAATAAGGTTTATTTACATCAGAATAACATCCAAGGGGCAAGGGATACCTGTCCTCCCCCCCCATTTGCCAGAGGTTGATGGTAAAGTTATGGTTCATACAGAATCTATGCCTCCCGTCTTTGGTTTTTCCCTGTGCTCTGAGTCTTTTGTCATACAAACCATCTCAGAGATGAAACCTACTATGTGTCAGAGTGATGCCTGTCCATCCAGCCTTTTTTATAAAGTGTAAGGATATTCTTGGCTTTTGGGTTACTAAGTTCATCAATTACTCATTTGCAGAAGGCAGCGTCCCACTTTTTCCTGAAGGAGGCGTGGGTTGCTCCCCTCCTAAAAAAGGAGTCTTTGGATCCTTGCCTATTATAAAACTATCGCCCTTTTTCGAATGTGCCCTTTCTGTTAAAGATACTACATAAGATTGAACATCTGCAATTTCAGAACTTTGTGGAGGGCAATAACATCTCACTGCCCCACCAGTCCACCTTTAGGAAAGGCTATGGGACGGAAATGACTATACTAGATTTGCAGACCAATTTACTACAGAATATGGTCAAAGGGAAACTTTTGGTTCTTATGCTGTTGTACTTATCATCAGCGTTTGATCTCGTTGATCACAACTTACTTGAGGATAGACTGCAGTCAATGGCTAAGTGCTCCCCAAAAGCCGCCAGTTGGATATCTTCCTTTTTAGGCCCCAGGAATTCAAGGGTGAATGTAGGGGAAGTCTTCTCTGAACCCACTCCGGTTACCTGCGGGGTTCCTCAGGGGTCTTGCATCTCACCAGCATTGTTTAATGTCTACTTGATCCCATTTTTCCTACTGTTGATCAGCCTGGGTGTCCAGGTGGCAAACTACACGGATGACACCCAGGTGATTGTAAAACTTTCAGGTTCATATGCTGAGGATGCAGCTAAACTTAATTCTGTCTGCAAGTCCATCTACTCACAGCTAATTTGTTGGCTCTGAATGCCAGTAAAACAGAGCTCTTAATGGTCATCCCCGGCATTAAGTTGAAGTCACTCTCTGTAGAGTATAAGCATTTTCTACTTTTGGGTACGCTGATCCCGGTGGCTAAGAAGGTAAAAACCATGTGGCCCTTATTAGATCCTCCTGCGGGATGATCACCAAGCTTTTCTGCAACATCCACCCTTTTCTTTCTTATGAGAGTTTAGCCACCCGGGCCTCAGTCCTTATTAACATGTGATTGGATTATTGCAACAGTTTGCTTAGCAGTTGCATGCACTCCTTTATAGATGCCCTCCAGGTATCGCAGAATGGTGCCATAAAGGGAGTCTCAGGTCTGGCCAGGCGAGCTCATGTTACCTCAGCCAGGCGGGGTTTACACTGGCTACCAGTTAAACACAGAATTAGGCATAAAATTCTTACCTTGGCACACAAATGTGTGATGAATACGGCACCCAAGTATCTTTCAATGCGCCTCCAACCACATGTTCCCTCTCGGTCCCTCTGATCCAAGCATCTCCTCAAACTGACCCAACCCAGATGTAGGTCGCTGAAGTCCGGTGAGCGCTCTTTTGATTTGAAAGGTCCCAACTTCTGGAATGTGCTGCCTCTTAACCTTAGAGCTGCTGAGACACCAGCCAAGTGTAAAAAAAGAGCTTAAAATGCTACTTTTTCATTTCCGACAAGATTATGCCTGTATCCATACTATGAGCTCTACTTCGGGATCCTGAGTTTCTTGTCCCTGGCTCCTCTTTTCACACCATTTCCAATACGTGTGCTTTCTGCTTGTACTTTTGTTTACGTGTGCGCGCCCTGAGGCCCATGGGCATGTGGTGCGATGCTATAAGAGTTTTTAATAAATAAATGTGCATAAAGTGTTTGTAGTGTATATTAAAACAATTATTAAACTTTCAAAATATTGAGTCTGATCATTCCTATTTATAAGGTAGCGAATCAGGTGCCTACCTTATCAAACAGGATACATGAGATGGTTTATAGGCCGTTGGATGGCGTCTGGGTTGTCAGTAGATTTTCTTTAATGGAGTCTAATAGGAAGAATCCATCGTCAAGTTCGTGGTATAATAATCTCACACCATGAAGGTGAATGGGTTCAAATTAACAGATGGTATTATGATATGATATTTTATTTGCATCATGCTCATACACAGGTGGTTCAGAGCGTGACGAGGCAAGGGAGGGGATTCAAGGGAGGAAAAAACAATGATCTTACTAGGCCCTGTGACATTGAGAATGTGCAAGTGCAGGAGAGAGGGAAGGGGGAAAGTGAGAGGGGCAGTGGGGGAGTGGAAAGTGCTCAACACGTGATAGAAAAACAACAGGTAGTGCGGACTGCAGGTTGTAAGTGCAAGAATAAGGTGTAGACAACAGGTGTCTGATAAGTGTTAGAAGGGGACTGTAGGGTTGCAGATACAGACCCACGTGCAGGGGTTGCCAGGAGGCAGTGCTGGTGTGTAGCTGGGAGGGTAGGGATCTGGGCAGGGATTATATTACATTCCATACAATCACAGAGTTACAGAGTATCTCAGATGATAGGTATAAATAGGTTTCATAGTATATATTCATGACCTGTGCAGTAGGATCGATGGGATAATAATGTACTAACTCACCTAGCTTACGTAGATATTGGATATGGAAATAATTTAGGTCTGTTCAGGACTAGAGGTTGGGGTAATGTCTCCTTCCATCCACGTAGAGATACATCAATATGCCTTTCCCCTTAGTTGTGATTAGTTAGTTAGAAGAATGGAGCTTACCAGTGTGATACCAGGGCATGCAGGAATGGGCCGACATGCTGTCATATCAAAATGGCTGCTAAATAAAGCCAAACATGCTGCATCATCACGTATGCAATGACATCATGTTTGTGATGTTTTTTGTTTATCAACATGCCGCCCTGACAGTCATGTGTTGATTAACATGTAATGATTCAAATTTAGAGATGCTGTCATTCAAATTATTAACTTTTATTGGTACTAGTGAATATGCTCGATTTATGAGATTAGTAATGTGAATCAAAAATTGTGCGATAGGGTGCCTAAACGATTAGGGTCCTAATTTTGGGATGTCCCAATTGGTACCTGTTCACAAAATCAGACAAGTGTTTAGCTTATTCGGATTATTTGGTTCTGTATACTAGAAGGTTCACTGTAAGTAGTTATTACGTTTTTGGTCATATCCTAATTTTCTACAGTACAATAACATTGTTAAACAGTGTATCAGATTATATATATGCATGATAATAATGATGATGACATACGATTGGCTAATGAGATGGAGTAACTCACAGAGAATTTCCTATAATCAATTGAATACAGTACCTTCTGTGGGCCGTAAATGTGGCCTTTTCACATAGATTCCCATTGATCACTTAATGAACAAATGCTATATTATACAAGGTATTTGACCATTCCCTCTTAGGTCAAATCATTATTATATTCAGTATAATCACCATGCTAGAGAGTATCTTGGATGGTAGGTATACCGATTTCAATGTATGTACCATTTCATGGTCTTTACAATTGGGTACATAGGATAATGATGCACTAAATCACCTAGCTTAGGTGGAGGAGTCATTACAAGAGGGTTCCATCCTTTCTAACAAATGATATCTGATATATGACATATAGACATTCACTCTTAGATCAAATCATGATTACATTCCATACAATCACAAAGTTACAGAGTAGCTCAGATGATAGGTATACATAGTTTTCATATTATATATTCATGACCTCTGCAGTAGGATCCATGGGATAATAATGTCCTAAGTCATCTAGCTTATGTAGAGGATTCATTTACAGTGAGTTATATCATTGCTATAACAATAATATGAGATTGAACTCTTCATTCAAGTGAATCCAGTTTGTGTATCCAATACATTTCTTTGCACATGAGGAGTGCATTGTGGTTGCCTCCTCTGGTTTGGTTTTTGACTACCTAAAAAGTGAGATATTTCAATTGAGCTATTGAGTGTCTCTTTCCTAGGAAATATCTGGCTACCAGGGATTTTGCATTTGTCATTCTGATGTTGGACTTTTGTTTGTTGAGTCGTTCCTTCATTGTTCTTGATGTTTGTCCTACATAGAACTGTCTACATGGGCACACAAGACCATAGATACAAATTTGGAATCACATGTAGTGTAATGTTTGAAGCTTATTTTTGACCAGTACGTGGGTGTCTTATGTTACCTTCTTTTTGTACATTGTTGAAATGAATGTTAGGTTTGTTGAGAAACAATTGTTTGGGAGTGTCAATTCTTTCAGCCTTGACTAAGTTGTCTCTTAAATATTTTCCTTGTGTTTAGCTGCCATTGGTGGGCGTGGAACTAATTTAGACAGCTGTTCTAGTCTGCCGATTTTCCACCAAAAATCTGTTAATTTTAGCACTTTGTTTGTAGGATTTGGTACAGTAAATTAGTGCATAGTCGTTTCTCTTCACTTTAGGTATAAGTAAATTGGTTCTGGTCTGTGCTGCAGTTTGAATTTTTTCTTGTGTTAGGACAGATTCAGGATAACCTCTTGTCTGGAATCTTTCAGTTAGGGTATTTGATGCTTCAGTGTAATCAATGTCATTCGAGTTGATTCTTCTAACTCATAGGAACTGGCTGAGTGGCAAATTATTTTTCAAGTGTGAAGGGTGAAAACTGGTATAGTGTAACATGTTGTTTACATCTGTAGGTTTACGATAAACCGATGCCTTCAATTTCATGAGGTCTGGGGTGACTTCAACATCAAGGATAAGACGCAGTTGGATTCTGTCCTGTATTTTGGCAAATTCATATAAAAGCCAATGAGCGCTATTGTGAAAGAAAAAGGTGTGGTCTGTCGTTGTGTGCACTGTTTATTTTTGGTGAGGCATAGAGTGTAAAGTTTGGCGCACTTGATACCGTGAGTAGTAAAATTAGTGCCCAGCCCTGCACTAAGTCTGGTAAATGTAGCCAAAGAGGACCTGTATAAAAGGAGTATTACAGCAAGTTAATTCCCCATGTTTTAGATGCATGCTTTAGCAAACAAAGGATAGGCACATTGTTGAATGTGCTTGATTGTGGTGGTAGCGACCTGGTGGTATAACAAATCCTACACAGTTTTGGTGGACATGCCCTTTTGTATCAGGGTCATATTGTGTTGCGCTGGTGCATTTTGAATTCCATTTCTTTTCTCTCCACTGCTGTTTGAATTATCCATTTTGTTTTCTTTCTTTGTCTTTTTCTTTTTCTCTCTTTATCTTCTATCTGAACTGCTATTTTACAGGTAATTAGAAGTGTACTGAGGCTGTATTGTGGCACGTCATTTACTGCAGTGGCATAGGGTGTACATTAGTGCACTGAAACATGACAGAAGTTGGGATTACTGATCTTTGCACTTTTGCAGAGATGAAAATGTACCCACTGGCAACATGGTCCTATGGCATGATCTCAGGTTAGAGAGAGAGGATTGTTTCAAAGATAGATAAGGAATCTCCTGGGGTGCTATTTACAGAGGGAAGCATGTTACAAACCTGCCTTTTAAGACACTTTCATGCTGAAAACCGTCACAACCGAGATAGATTGTGCATTACGTTTGGGTGAAAAAGAGAACTCGCAACACCATTCCACTGCCTGATATCCCAGTGCCACCGGAACATTACAAGTCCCGGCAGCCTGGGATTTCAGGCAGCGGAAAGTGTAAGTGCTTATTCCTGTGGAGACCCATAAGGCTACAGAGGAATGGGGACAGAGAAACACTGGCCCCGTTGCTAACGGTACCGGTGCTTACGTGAAAACCAGGCCTGCAAGGGCCGGGGCCTCCGGCTGGTCAGACCTGCCCAGAGCAACAGCTCATGCTGGCATAATTGTAATCTGGCTGTCCAGAAAAGGTGCCAGTATATTTGCTACCGGCACCCTTATTTCCATACTGCCGGACTTAGAATGAGGCCCAGTGTTGTTTTTGTGGGCGTTTCAAAAAGATAAAGACATTGCACTATCAGAGGTACAAGCGCTCAGGAAGTGTGGTAGTCAGTTATCTAAAGAATTACAGGCAATTGAAGATGAGATTTTTAGACTTATAGATGAGAATGATAAAACGATGGAAACAGTTCATCATTTTAAAATGCAAACTGCAGAAATGAATAAGGAAATAGCCACATTAAGGTAAGAAAATGCTGCACTTTAAGGTGAAACACAAGATCTCCAGGCACAGTGCAAGGAAATAAGGTACCAAAATTCAGGTGTACACAGGTATTATGAGTGCAGAGCTGTTCTTGCACTGTGGACAGCAAGGCATTTCTCTCACTGAGGCTGAATGCAGCTGCAGTCTGGGAAATGTGCCAGCTGCTGTTCAGTCGGCAAGAGCTGGCTGCTCTCCAATGGTCAAGGCTGCTTACCCAGAGCAGAGAAAGTGGGGTCAAAATGATCCACATGCAAGGTATCATACAATGCACTGAAAATAATGAAGTCTATCAAGACTTTGATCAAACCATTCAAAAATGATTAAGGTATGTCCATAGAAGAACACATCAGAAATGTGACTGAAATATTTCATCCACTTGAAATCTCCATTACCCAATATGGTAGATTCTTTCAACTTACCATTAACCCTGCTTCTGCTTGCTTCATTCAAGGTAGAGTGAGCAGAAGAATTTATCATGTGACAATATTGAAAGAGAAATTAGAAAGCAATTCTCTCCATAGCATTCTATCCAAGATGCTAAGAAGGCTGCATACAGTTTGACTGCTAAATTAGATGAGTCGCCATGTCAGTTCTTGCAAAATGTGAAAAGGGCATTGTCACGTTTTTATGTGGCAGGTGACATTCATTCAACAGAGTGCAAGACCATGATTTTGTTAATGGAATGCAGCAGGTCACTGGCCCGTGAATTTAATAGGGATAAAACCATTGAATGGATTATTGACCAAGCCACTAAAATCTATGAAATAATCGCTCATGAGAAGAGAGAGATTAGGAATAACAAAGCCAGACAACAGAAAACTAAAGAATCTACCCCTGCAGTCCTAGAAGTAAAATCTGGGAAGATGCCATTGGAGACAGCTCCAATTCAATAAGGAATGACATACCACATAATCAGAGGGGTGTGACCATGCAAGGGAGTGTAGCATCACCCCAAGTACCTGTTTTCCAATCCATAGATCCCAGTGACAGAAGCTCATACATTAGTCCTCGGTATCTTGGTAGTTCGTCCAAGGTGGGATTTTGCTATGCCATGTCAGGGCTAAATAACACCAAGAATCAGATTTATAAAGGGCCATACCAAGCTTTGGAGCACCAGAGTAGGTTTGCCACTGCCAAAATGATATATGCCAATAAGGCAAGAATTCAGGGGCAGTCTCCTGAAAGGTTCCAGAACAGGCCTGATCAGGGTGAATTTAACCAGTACCGGCCTAGAGCACAGGGGGATGAATTTAGGGAGAACAACAGATTTCAGAGCTTGGAGGCACAGGTGAAGATGTAGTCTGAGAAGATAGGAAAACTGTGTGCAGTACAGAAGCAGCAACTGAGTCAGAGTGTCACAATAGTGACAATGCACTGGATGGCAATAAATGACTACTTAGCCAGGCGTGCCGCATGACAGCGCAAATGAAAATAATTTATCAGTAGATGAACAAACCAAATTGCCTAGCAATTTAAAACCAAGAAAACAAATGAATGACAATGATATGGGAAATGAAAACACACACTAGAAGGGGCTATGGTTTAATTTAGAGTTGAACCAAACCATTCACATGTTTGAAAATGAGAAAGAACAAAACAGAATTACACAAGAAGAACTCAAAGAGCAAATAATCAAAATACAGTTTAAAAGGGACAGGAGATGTGAAATAAATGAAATGATAGATGATGCTATGAAAACAAGTGACACAATTGCATTGCTTGACAGTTCTAATATTGATCATGTCGCGTGTGTGAAACCTGAAGGTGTCTCACCTGCTAGTCCCCAGAGATCTATCATCCAGGTGGCCACGACACGGCCATCGCTATTCGATCCAGTTCCTGCGGGTGGACCAGAGGGGCAGAATCTCCTGGACGAGGGGTCATCGGGGAGTAGAAGTGGGACACCAAAGGTTGAGACGCGGTACCCCATTCCTTGTAACACCTTTTCCCCATCCTACTGTGTAGGATATTTAGAAGCTCTGCCTCCACATTATGCAACAAGAACACTTTCTTACACCATGACAGACAACAGACTAACACCAGAGCCGTTTACCTGACATGTCCCAACACATGGCTCAGGCAGAGTCCGGCAATTGATAATAACCACACACACCTGACAGCCCTTTACCTTCCCCCCAGGGATAAATGGCAGAGCACAAGAACACACTATGAGCAAGGTCGAACAGCTACACTGGACCAGCAGTTCAAACGGAGGAGAACGGCAGCAAGACCTGGAGGGACAACGAAGGGGGAGACCCACAAAGTCTCTGAAAGGGAAATAATAAACTGGGAGTCACAGCTGGCATTTGGGGGAACAGATGTCAATGGTGCACGGGAGCCTTTGCATTGACAGCATAGGCAGGGAGGCACACTGGCGACCGTGGTACCATCCTTGACTCCAGAAACAAGACAAGCCAATGGTTTCAGCACAACCGGTGAGTTGGAGGAAGCGGATAGCAAACCGAATGGTGCTGAGCCCAAGGTTGCAAGTGGCATAATTATATGAATGATGCCAATTATACGATTGACTAATTTCTAAGCTGTCTGTAACCACGCCGTGATACCCCAGGGTCTGGGCGTGTAACAAATAAATAAATAAATAAATGCAAGGAAATTGAGAACAAAGATTTGTGTGTGTTTGAACTATTGGGAAAGCCCAGAGAAGGGCCAGCTGCAGATTGGTCAGGTACAGCAGAAGTGTGCTCATTCGGAGGACTCTCGCTGGCCCCTTTTGTTTTATGTTAAAACTGCAAGTACCAGAAGGCCCTAGGAAAGTGTGGCGTGAGGTGTCAAAGTGGTCCCACACGGGTCACGTCAAATCCCTTGTACACTCAAAAGTCTCTAACCCATTGCCAAAAGAAAGCTAGGAGAAGTGAAACCACGTGTTCAGATGAGATGACGCAAATCATTAACTATATTAGAAATTCATGAACTGTGTTAAAAATGACTGTGTGATCCCAAAGGAGGCATGCCAAAGGGGAAATTAAGAGAAGTAAATCCTGCATCATGACAGTATGAATATTCAGAGTGCAAACCCATATTGAACCGGGCAGAGGGAGGCCCACGTTGCAAGGAAGTTTGAAGCCCATCGGAGGCAGATCCTAGAGGCGAAGAGCAATCGCCCAAGATGCAAGCCCACTGAAGGAACTTTTGTTTCTTTGTTGTTTTGATCCAGCAGGCCTTCTAAGGCAAGAGAATTTGCAGAAAAGAGACGTGGCCCCTGAAATTTTTTGTATCATTGATTGGAGTTGTGAGACTCATGCTGAAGAATCCCAGGAGTGTGCTGTGCTCAGAAGTACCGCCTTGTCCCATGCTTAAAATTTGAGGAAGGGAGACCCAGCCATACTATCCTGATTTATCATTTTGTGAACACCTCTTTCTTTTTGGCTGAATATTATCCCACACTCTTTTGTAACTTAGTGATAAGGATTGGCAATAATTTGTTTTTATTATAGGCCCTTTTTATTTGATAAAACGCTACTAGGACTGCCTTATTATTATTTGATAGTTGTAGCTTGCTCCCATCTTAGCTTTAGCTTTAGATTAGGTGGTTTTATCACCCATGCATATAGTTTAATAAACCCCCTTTAACTGTGATCACTTGTGCCTGTCTTTACTGTTTCCACCATGTGTTTCTTACACCCCACAATAATAGAAATATTGCAAAGATCAGATGAAAATTAATCCCCTGAAGAATATTTTGAGCCACAGGTGTTCCATGAGGCAGAAATGACAGGTATAGTACAAGAAATAGGTAAGTGTCACACACCCAAAATTGCTGTTCTGCCACATTATTATTGAAGAGATGTGTAATACATTTGCAATGATTGACACAGGTGCACAGGCCATCGTGATGTCAAGGAAATTACTGGACAGCATACATGAAGTGAAATACCCACAAAATATGTTGAATTTGAGACAGATTGAAGGAGGCCCTGTGAGTAATTTCAATGGAGAAGAAATTCCAGTGGAAGGTGTCACAGAAGTTGACATCAAGGTAGGGACGCATAGAATGAGACAGGACGTGGTGGTCACACCAATAGAAAAGGCCCTGTTTCTGTAAGGGACACATTGCATTAAGAGACTGTCTCCCCCTTATTGATAAGGTAGATGGGGTGTTGTGGTCTTTAGCCAAAAAAAAACTGAAACCTAAAAAGAGTGTGAGCCAGAGTAGCAGTGCAAAAGAATGCCGCATCATTGCTGGCACAGTGAATGCAGTGGAAGTGTATCTTCAGAATCATTGTGTAGCTCGTGTCACTGTTGTTATCATGTGCCAGAGTGAAATGCAAGGACAAATCAGAAGCAATCTTTAAAGATTTATTTGGACTCTAAGAATAATTGGCAAATACAGATCGATGAAAGCATATTGCATTTTTATCTAAGTGAGGAAACTAAACAAAATATTGCTAAAGAGCAGGATAAATATATTTCAACGATTGCAGAAATACACATGCAGAAATACACATAAAAGAAGGTATGGCCTGGATTCCTGTGCATTTGAATGGGCATCCAGAAATGATTGAAGCAATGCTGGTCCTAGATCAGGAAGATATTTTCATTAATGAAAATGTTTTTTTCAATAAATGCTTGACAGAGAAGAGATATCAAGTTTTAAAATAAAAAAATCAACACATCTTTGGTCTAGATGCCCCTGACTTGGGGCAAAGTATCAGCGAAGGTGCATATTGAGAATCACAAAATGGTCTAAAAGCATTCATCACAATGTATGTATTCTACGTGGATCAAAACTAAATTCTATTTGGGAAATGACATCATGCACAGAATGTGTATGGTTTCAGATTTTTGTTTTTATCAAAAGGTTTGGTCTAGGCTGGGGGGAGCAGCACCTGAATTTGACAACATAAGGCAAGCTTACCATTGTGCTCAGATGGTGACATATACAAATGAACATCAGCTAAAGAAGGTTGTTGTTATTCCTGCTTTTACAAGACAATTTGCAATAGCATGAAAGTACAGAAAAGGGACAACAGATGAAATGGCCCAATGTATTTGTGTGTCTCAATGAATCCATGAGACAGCAGAGGTTAGAATGTGAATAAACCCCGTAAGTAGAGATTGGGGATAGCCCCATTTGAATACTGGTGAATAACAAGAGGTACCAAGGCATTCATTTGGATTTGGAAGAAGGTGCAGCATTAGGGATTGCAGTGCAGGAATCCCACTACACTTCTGATCTAAACAACCCAGTTATTGGAAACATACCTATGTCACTTCACTGGATGAATTGCCTGAATCCTTAGATTCTAAACCAAGGGGAGTTCTCAGGATTCTGTCTGTTTAAAGTCTTGCACAGATTCATTGGTCAAAGGTATTTACCACTTTGGATCTTACAGCAGGGTATTGGTGTGTGCCACTAGTTGAAGATATTCAAAATCTATTTGCCGTTTTGTTTAACTGACTACAATATGCATGGTATCATACTCCCTTCGGGTATATCAATAGTGGGAGTGAGTGTGGGATATTTCTGAGCAAATCACTCCCAGATGCAGCCGAGAGGGGCGCTGTGTCATCTATGTGGATAATGTCTCGATTAAGAATGAAGACAAAAAAAATCACTTCAATTAAATTAGACATCTGCTCAGCCAGTTACACAAAGCTGGGGCAAAGGTATAATTACAGAATGTGCAGCGGTGTAGAAAAAGGGTAAACTTCCTGGGCCATATAGTAACAGAGCAGGGGTTAAACCCACACAAGAAAATGGTTGAAGCTATTCAGAAATGTAAAGCTCCCACCAATCTGAAAATCCTGAATAGTCTATTTGGAAAGACAAGTTACAACAGAAAATGTATCGAAGATTATGCAGAAATGACACAACCATTGACTAGATTACTGAAGCAGGAAGTACCCTGGATTTGGGGAGAAATGCAAGGCAGTAGCCAAGTAAAAAAACTGTCTAATAAAATCTCCATGTTAAGCGTATCTGAAAAAGATACAAGATTTCTTTATAGAGATAGGGTTCACAGACTAGTGTATGTCAGCAGCCTTTTATCAAAAACATGATTCATATAAGAAAACCATTGCATATGCCACCAAAGCGTTGTCACAGGTAGAAACAAACGTTTGCGAATGCAAAAAAGCACTATTGACCACTGTGAGCATTACAACATGTCTGCCCCATTATTGAGGTAGAGCAGGTAATTGTTGAAACAAAGCATCAGTCTCTGCAATATTTGCAGAGTAAAATAATCAGATCAGGGAATTTAGCTCAGTCAAGAATCACATCATGGACATTGGTGTTGCATGGATTCCCAGTGGAAGTGAGATATGAACAAAATAAAAAGGGCACAGTTGCTCAAGGGCTGTCAGACTTACATGAGTGTGCAGCTGTCTGTGCCTATGATGACACAGATTCAGAAATGAATGTGAATAATCCCCACAGAAGGCATTCAATGAAGAAACATGTAGGGATCTCCCAACCGTGTATATATATAGATGTGCATACCATGTAAGGCGTGATTCTGAAAAAGAAGAGTTACCAGGAATAGGGAATGTGTGGGTTGGAAGTAACAATATTCCAAGAGTGAGCATGTGGTTAGGTTCCAAAATCAGCCGGATTGTATAATTGGCAGCTATATACGAGGCAATATCCACAGCAGTAGAAAATAAATTCAAAGAAATGTTTTTAGTTACTGGTTTTGACTATGCCAAAATAGTTTTGTGGAATATTTACCTGGGTGGAAATTGAGAGGAATGATCACATATAATAAGAACCCACTCAAACTTGGTAAAATGATTCAAGCCATAGATAGGCTTGTTTCAGAGAATCACTGGAGGAAATATGAGGCCATTTGAAAACCCCAAGGGAAGACAAAGAGGGGAACAACAAGGCAGATCAGTTAGCCAGAATTGAGGCAGTGATGGGAGAGCTATTTCCTATAGAGCACCTACTTGGTGAAATCCAGGTGGATGCTATAACATGCCCCAAATCTCAGGGAAAAGTTGATCTGTCCTGTGGCACAATGAAGTTTTGACCCCCATGATCAGAACTTGGTCATGGCCCAAAAAGAAGATCCCATTTTAGGTTTGTTCTACAACCATTAGATAGATGCAGAGCAAAATCCTCTGACATAGGAGGACTGCAGAGGGAGAGAATAACTAAGGGTGTTGTTAAAGAACAGAAAGAACGTTTAGTTACATGATGGGCTGGAGATTCAGGAGTCAATGTTAGGCAAAATACAGTGGGTGGTACCTTTGTCATTTCAGGGGTTGATGATTCATCATGCTCTTGGTGCCACAACTGCGGATCACAGAGGGTCACAGAAAATATTGAAAATTCTCAAAGAATATGCTTATTGGCCACACCTGCCACAGGATGTAGAGTTGTATACTCAGTGGTCTTTGGTATGTTCACAATTTCAACCTGCCTCTCCAACACATAGGGCACCATTTCTGAAAAGAGATCTGACACTAACCTGGTCAGACTTATATGCTGACAGTCACCTGTTTAATGTCCAAATGGTTGGAATGCATTCCGGCACCTGACTGCAGTGTGCAAACAGCAGCCACATTGCTGCTGAATCATATTTACTGTAAGTTTGGGTTGCCTCAAAGAATAGAATCAAACCGTGGGAGTTATTTTACTAGTGCAGTGATGACTAAGATGTGGCAAATTTTGGGAGTAAAAAGGAAACTGCATATCTACTATCGCCCATCTTCTTCTGGTGGTGTAGAATGGTGCAATAGGTCAATCATTGACATTTTGAAAAATGCGAGCTAAAGCAGGGTCCAGCTGGGAGTTACGTCTCTCTCTGGTGCTAATGGATATTATGTCAAAACCATCCAAACCCACAGATCTCAGCCCACATGAAGTTATGACAGGCAGGAAAATGGTCTTGCCACAACATTTATTATATACGACCAATGAACAAATCCTAGTAAATACATCCACGAATCATGAATATGTAGAAAACCTGAGAAAGTACCTGCAGCATGCATTTGCATTTGTACAGCAGAATTATGAGAGGGCCACTGACAGTGCCAATTCATACTACGACAAAAAAACATCTATGAGGGAATATGAAGTATGCGATCAAGTTTGTAAATTCAATTTCGCAGGCAAACACAAGAATGCCAAATTTCTAGCATCCTTGCGTGCCCCATATAAAATTGTGGACAACATTTCACTTGTGGTCTACATAATTATGGTAAATGAAGGAGATCTAGTTATGGAACAATTTGTCCACATGAACCAAATCAAGTCATTTCACCTGAGGGATAAGGTAAAAATCTTGAACAAGCTGAAGAAACTAGTAGGGAATGAAAGGTATAGTTGTATACTAAAATCAAAGCGGAAAAAAAAAAAACATATAGCATTTTACTCGAGGGGATTCCCTGAAGTTAGTAAGTAGATGCATTATAGCAGGTAAGTGGCTGTGAATGGAAATATTAAATAAGTTGTAAAAGGGAGGATAAAACAGGTGAGTAGGTGTGTGTGAGAATATGGATGTGAGGTGTGCAAATACATTTTTTAAATAAATAAATGTGTAGGCTTGTAATATTGTATTTTTACATTTTGGTTTCCAAATAGGTGGAACAAATTGGGGATGTGGTTGAATAGTATATTTTCATTATGTTTAATCCATACATTTGTTTTCAGACGGTTACGAAGGGAGCTGTGGTTATATATTTGTATGCTTTTAATACATATGTTTGTTTCTAGGTGGGGGCAAAGTAAAAGGGGGAGATGTTAGATTTTGTGTTTGTATGTTGAAAAAGTGGCATAATGGTAATAAAAAAAGTATTTTGCTTGATACTTAATCCGTCTGTTTCTCTTCCAATTTAGAGTTCTAACTTCCTTTACCAGCACCCTTGGAGCTGGGTGTTGTTGGAGGGGATTCTTGGAGGAGTCCACTGGATTGGAGATCACTGTACCCAAATCCCCTGGACCAGAAAAGGGGTAAGATGGAGGAACTGGCAAGCATAAAAGGTGGAATACAGATGTGGGGAATGGACGCCTGCATCCATGTTGTGAGAAAATGTGTAGCATGGACATAAGCCTATCCGGCAAACAGGGGCATTTGTGCAAGATTGCCGGGACAGAATTGGCCATTGTGACAAATATGCTACCACTGGTCTGATCTTCAATTCAGACATGTCTTAATTAATCTTTTAATTTCCTTAACCTATACCAGCACACATATTAAAATTTTGTATTTCTAGGTTGGACACTTATTGCCATTTATCGTGGCATTAATTTACTTTATTAACTATTTATGAAGTTAATGATCAAGTAGGGTCGGACAGTTATTGACTGTTTTGTTTTTATTTATTTTTACATTTATGTACTATTGTCTTCATTTATTTTTTATTAATTTTTTTAAATGATTGATGCAGTATTTAACATGCCACAATTGTATATGAATTCAAGCTGCTAAGTTAAAAATATAGAAAAAAGTGGTTTACATTTTTTTTTAAAAAAATTTGAAAAACAGGTTTCATGCCATGAAAATGTATGAATGGTTGTGCATTTAGAAGAATGTTTATGTTTTCACACACATTATCACCTGATGTGCTGAGTATCACATGGATTAATGCGCGGTACAGCCAGGATTTTTTAGAGAGGCCCTTAGATTTATTTTAAGACTTTACAGAAACAAATGGGGGATATATGTATGAACAAGTAGTGTGATTTTCAGCCATTGTGAGACTTTTAGTGTGACCCCTCAAGAAAGTGTGTGCCAGTGTACAAATGGTGATGGTTTTGCAGCCGGTGTGTGGTTTAGCTCTGATGTAAGACACCGGTGAGTATCATACAAACCAAAGAAAGCTGTGAGCATAATATAGCTTGAATTCATGGAATAGAATAGCATGGCATAGCATGACAGTGTAGTATAGTATGGCATGGACTAACCATTAATGCTATTAACCTACCTAACATACTAAACTCACTAACTTTAACCCAACTAATGTAATTAGTGATTAGAGTGGGCGTAGCCTAAGCCATAGCCCACGTTGCAAACTGTTGGTGCAAACTGTAGGTGCAAACCTTAGAGGCAGACTGTGAATGATATGTACAGTATGCAGTTAGCATAATGGTATTGAATAATCATTGGTAGGTTTGAATACATGTAATTGGTATGCATATATTGATGTACAAATATCAGAACACTGATTCATTATGTAATGAGTTACATACAAGAATAAAGTCAGGTAAGAGAAATCAAAAGCACCAGGGAGAAAACAGAAGGGGTGGGTGGGAATAGAGAGGGTGTTTTGTTTCGCTGGTTGAATGGATTGGTTGTCTAGTTAATGTTATTGGCGAATTGCTGCTAATATTACCATGTGGTAATATTATGCAGTCAATGCTGGTACGTGGTGGATTCAAATCCGGGGTGGATGCTGGTGTTCATGCTCCGGTGTGGTATGGTTGCCTAAAGTATCCTGATTGGGCAGTGGACCAATGTCCAAGTTGATGCCGTAGAAGGTGTGCTAGTCTATAGTTAGCTGCTTAGCAATGCTGAGGAATTAAGAGCAGATATTAATCCGGGCCTGCCGGGGCTGAGCCTGCATGTAATGTTGAACTGACCTTGGGGTTGCCCTGATTGGTGGCACAGTGAAAATGATGTAGCCCAGTGCCTGTTTGCAAACAATCTAATGGTTGCTACTCTTGGGTGCTCCGTAGTGCCACGAGTGAGGCAATGTGGATGTAAAGCCTCTGAGGAAGAAACGATGTTCTGATTTAAGGTATACTTGGTAGGGCAGGTGAGCCCGTGGGGCACAATATTTTGTTCGAGCCTGTGCGAGGTGCTTGCTGTTAATTGGTTCAGTGGTGATAGTTTCTATGTAAAGGGTGGGCTATTGTGCTTAAGGGGGTTGTGGCTGGAGTATGTGCTGCAGTGCCGTTACAGAGCATGTGCTGATATCTTTATTTTAATTCAGGTTTACTGATGTGTGCATTCCTGTCTATACCACAGTAGCAAGGTGAGTGATTGTGAGGTGTGTTGTCGTCTTATGGATGCCATGCTGTGATGCATAGCCCCATGTGGATGGAAGGAATATAGCAAGGAAATTGTGGTGATTTAAATTTAAATTTAAACGGTGCTGCCTCAAGGGGCATTGATAATGACCAGTTTAGAACATGCTGCTGAAATCATAGGGGGAGCTAGGATTTGACAGCACTTACCTGTGAGCATGGATGGGCTTGTGCTGCTCCTGGTGCGGTCACCGTGATCTCTCGATGCTGCCCACCATGTTTGATGCGCTTTTATATACCAGCACGTCAGCGTGATGACGTGCTGCTGGGCTACCAAGTGTGGTTAATTGATTAACCACTTGGTCAATTGGCCCTGCAGGTGTACATTTGCTACTAATCAGTATGTAACAGTGCCTGTGAGGCAGTGATATCCAGAGCTCAACCACATCTTCATGTATATTGATCCTGTTGGAGTTTAGAAACGAATAGCTAGATAATTAATTAGATTTGTAAATGAGTCCTTTCCATTTCGGGTGTTGCACTGCGTAATGTAACACGCGAAAAGGGTAATTTACTAAATGAGATAATTTGCCATGTAAGTGGTACAAGCAAACAACCCTTGTTCTTAGTTAACTCCCTTCAGCCATCAAAATTAAAACCCCCTTTTTCTGCTTATGGCACACCTGCTAAAACTCAGGCACTCTCCACTCACGTAATCTAAACCTAGCAGCAAGCGGCCAATCAAGTGCAGCTGACCCCCTTTCAAACTATTATATAGAAAATCGTTCATTATAAGGAGAACCAGAATGCATAACAAGTAGACTGAGGCTAAATTGTTTCTTTCTTCTGTGCTTTATAAGAGATTACAACTTATGAAATGTACAGACATATGTGATGCACCAAGTTATCTTTGCATAACATTCCTTACAATTCAAAGAGAAAATAAACGAAAACCACACATTTCATCGTGTTCCCCACGGTCTTTACCCACAACAGGGTTTAAACATACTTTTGTGATAGATGCCAATATTTCTGCTAGAACTGACCTTGAAATGAGCCACTAATCCTGGCAGCCTATAACCTTCTGTTACATCTGAATCTCATTCCATGAGGTCAAAAACATATTAAAAATAGCTCTCTTCAATTAGGAACGTGAATGCGCTTTTCTAAGCAGCCAACGTTTGTAACGTGCCTTTAACAAAAACCTTTGAAATATAACAGTTACTTTGAACAACATGTGAAAATGAACTACCTACTTTTGTTAATTTTTCTTGTAAAAAAAATAAATTCATTCACGTCGCAGCTCAGTTTTACTAGAACTCACCAAAGAAACACACTTGGTTTTGTGTGTCCCCTGACAGCAAAACCAGGAGCCCATCCACATAGCATTAAGAATTTCTTTATCTGGTTTTCTTCCCACTCGTCAGAGAACGATATCAGCCAGCCTTCCTGTGAGCGAATGTAGCACACCGCCTCAGAGCCAGTCAGAGAGCAAGAAAAAGTGCACAAGAGAGACCCAGCCTTCTGACTGACAACTCCTATTAAACCCTGTGTCTGTCACCTCCCTTGAGTCTATGTTTGCCTACATAGAATGAAAGGAAATACTGCCTTTTAAAGTGATGTCATGTGCCAATTATAACCACCTCTCACTGTTCAGAATGTTCCAGAAACACGTGGTCAGCCTGCACTTTTGACTGTGATGCAGCAAAAATAAAAACAAAAGCAAAAAGCTACATCTCTCCGCTGGTATCTTGCTCTGAAATTAACAATGGAACTACTTTGAACAGCATAACTGTCCACCGCATTTAGCTTGAATCTGCCTTGTAAACACAGCTTCCATCCTGCACATTTATTCTCTTATAAAATAAATGCACGGTTTATCATCAATATTTTGCACCAATATTTTCCACCACAGGGCTAAGCACTGATCTTCCTTGAACATTAATAATGGGATGAGTTAGTGTTTTGGGGTTATTAGTAGAGTTAATACATGTTGTATTCTTCAATGCACTCAGTCTATATCACTGTGGTGTGGTGTGTGATTATAACATCAGCTGTTATGCAGTGCCAAATTCATCCCCCTCCCCTTTCAGCTGGCATGTGCTTTGCGCATTCACAATACTGACTGACATACACTAGATCCAAGCCAGAGCCTCACGCCTGATTCTCACACTCTTGTTCACAAATGGGATCAATTTTCATCTTTGGTGAAATACAGAGCCTTGGTTAAAATGCGGAGCCTCCCTTTCCTACATACTACACAAGCCTGCCTTATCACTAATGTTAAGCAGTCATTAATTCCTCTATGGAATCAATATAATCTGCGAAGGCAAACACTGAACTTTTCATTTTTGCATTTTGTGTTAATTTCGGTGTCATGCTGTATGTTGTTTTGGGGTTACTGACTTGCTTCATTTTGCTGTGACCCTGGCTGCGACCCTGTAAGGGCAGAATGTTTCTCAAGAAGTTTTTGGTTGTTCCATTTAGGAAGGAAGGTGTAGTGTAATGCACAGAAATATGCCTTTATGGCCAAAAGTACACTTACTTTTCCACTTAATTTGTGCATTTTTTAAACATTGAATAACCCTCTTCTTTTTCCTAGGGTCGTGTTAGATATTTTAGAGAAATCCCAAGGAAAGATTTCGACTGCATGATGATCAATTCATGCCCTGTACCATGCCTCCTGAAACAACATCTTTTTTTATTTTACAAACAGCCCACAAAGAGCCCTACCTTTTTTATCCCACTCCGACCACAGGGTAGCATTTGAAATATATAGTGTCACAGCTGTGGCACATAGCAGGCCAACTTTGTAGGTTATTCTTGAGAGGCATATAGATATGCAATTGCATGCAAACCAATCAATTACAGCATATTCTCGCAGCAAGACTGATCCCAGCCTTCAATAGTCGTCGCGTATTCTTTTCTTAATCCATTTGTTGACCTCGTGCCCTTTGTGGGTATTTTTTTTTAACGTTTTTCTCATGGGGTGGGTTGGTGTAGTCATCTTTTTTCATGTCCCAATATCCATGGTGTAACTCTTCTTTTTGCTGTTTCCTTTGCAGCGCCTGGTTGATGATTCTGTGTCGTATCGCCTGCATTAACGTGTCATATCCCCAGGCTCCGTTACCTTAACTTGTGGATATTGCTTGATCCAATACGCGTATTACCCTTTCTACAGGCTCACGCTCCATTTCCTCAGACTACTCTTCTCTAGGCATGACAAGCCAGATAGTCTATACTGTTAGGTTCACCAAGTAAGTACATGAATTCTAATGTGCCTCCTATCACACAGGGTTCAATATTGCTATGTTCAGAGAAGCGTTTACCTTGACTTTTGATGCCAGTATTCTTGTAACTGGCTCGGCAATGTCACGTCCCTCACACCCTGATGCCTGGCTGCATTTATTCTCTTCGCGTCACAGTAGTTTTCTGATCTCTTCCAGAGGCGTAAGAAGGTCTGTTTATCTTCCAGTCCCGTTCACACACTTTGCATGTCAGCTTGGGAGACATCTGACTCTGGGCCTAGCATCCAAACAGCATCCTTTTATATCTGGATGAGCCGTGGCATGGGGACTAGTGAGGGTAAATCATTGGCCTCTCCATGCAATGGGACCTTATTATGGGCAAATGACAGGTCTAGCATTGTGGATGCTTTTGCTACTCTCACAATGTTGTGTTTATCTCGTCACCACTATAGTGGCCCTACAGCACTGAATCTGCTGGTGCTATAACACCTTCCACTAGCCACCTTTCCAATTTGTATTTCACTTAATCTCTAATAAGTATGGGAGTGCCCCTAGCTTCATGCATGACTGGAGCCACATCCTTCTCAGGTGAACCCTTACTCTCCCTGTCCTATTATTAAAACTCACATTGTTGATCTGGTTTGCACTTAAATGTCCTCATATATGGCAAGCACTTGATTCTCTCCATTGTGTTCTAGATTTATTTACACAGCCACGTTTTCTTCTCACAGTAGAGAGACACCCTTTCATCTACATAGAGTTTGCATTAAGTTACTTTTCCCATAAAATCGATGTTTTACCGTGTGGTAGTCTTTAACCACAATTGTTGTTCCCTGAGATGCTCCTGGTCATATGTCAGAATGTTGCACATTTATAACTGAACCCTTCCCTATTCGCATCCGCATTCTACCTCGAGAATGAGGGTGTATAGTTATCCAGAAGCTGTCATCATCTATTGTGAGATGCAGCCCATCACCACTCAGCCCCACCCCGCTGCTTCATCATCTCCCTCCATTATGCACACCAGCTCTTCCTTTGGGCTTTCAAGAGGTGCATTTACATATGTTTCTCTTTTCTGCACATCATTGCAAAATGCATGTTCATAATACATTTGTTTACATCCCTTTGTCTGTGTGGTGCCCATCCTAAAATACACTTTTTGTCCTCACCTTTCACATCTATAACATTTAGAATTGTCCGTACTCCTTTTTCACTCTTTTCCTTTGTTCCTCATACCTTTATTTTTCTTTATATTCTCCTAGTATAATTGTCTTCATTGTTAGCAATTCACTCCCCTATGTCCCCTTTTTCTTTTCCATCAAAGCTTTACAGAGAAACACATGTTCATCTATGTAACGGGGTTGCTGCAAAAAATGCAAACAGAGATGTTTCAACACCTATCAACGAGAAAGGGTTGGAGGAGGGCCTAGAGTATTTTGAAACACTATGGGCCTCATCACGACTTCGGCGGTAACCCTTAAATCCGGCGGTAGCGCTATTACTGCCGGATTTAAGGGTCTGCCGAATCAGGGCTTCGGCGGATTTCGCCCCAGCTCTGAGCTGGGGGGAAATCCGCCGAAAATTTGCGCTAATACCGCCAGCGGATTTCCCACTGGCGGTAATAGCGCAAATTTTCGGCGGATTGCCCCCCAGCTCAGAGAATGGGGCATTCCCGAATGGGCTCAGTGGGGAATGGGGACTTACATTACTGCCGAACTTGTGATCCGGCGCTATTAGCTATTAGCGCAGGGGAGTTCGGCGGTAGGGCTAATACCGCCCACGCTAATAGCGTTACCGTTACCGCCCAAGTTGTGATGAGGCCCTATGACAGCAGTGACAGGATGGTGGAAGAGAGCAACTCCAGTGAAAGGCTTATGCTCTGCAAACCTAGACTCTTCAGTCAGATGTCCAGCTCCAAGGCTAGTTCACAAGGTTCTGCTGCATCCACTCCCAAGAAAGCATCTTTCAAATTACTAAACCTTTCAGGGAAGTTGTGAGTGCCTCAACACACTTCTTTGACTTGACTGTGTTGTCTCCCCTTTTGCATTGGGGGTGTTATATGTCTGATAATGTGCCATGCCTTTGCTCTTTTCCCCTCTGTCGGATCTTGTTGGCAGGATGTTCTTCCCTCCAACTAGTAATTTGTCATGTTGCGTTTTTTATAACTCACCCATGCCAGGGTTTACTCCAAGTTGCATACTTCCTCAGTTGGCTATAGTAGCCTTGCATCTACCAGCAGTATCAGGACTACATCCCCCAGCATGATACTCTCAAGCTGCTTCTTCTTAAGACCTGGCTCCTGTGCCTTTGGTCCAAGGTCTCCAGCAGTGTGTCTACATGTTCTTTCAGGATTAGCAACTGCTCCTTCTTGGTCCTCAGATTCTCTCAAGATCCACAGCTGGCTTGCATGAAACTTGGTTTCTTTCATGGTGCACAACTGGTCCTGCTCCAGGTTTGCATCGTCCCAGGATTCGCAACTGGTATTTCCTGTACATCAGTTTTACTCAGTATGATTAACTATTCCCTGCTGGATCTAGGTTTTTCTCAGGATTCAAACTGGTCCCTCCTGCAGCTTGGTTTCTTTCAAGAGTCACATCTGGTCCATGCTGGACCATGGGTTGTCATGGAATTCACAACTGGTTGCTACTGGACATTGGTGTCTGTCATGATTCAAAACTATTCCTTCCTGGACAATGACCTCCCTCAGGACTCTGAACAGAAACATCTTGGACCTTGTCATTTGCTCTAGTTTCACCCTAAGTCCTCGGGGTACTTGGGTTTGATAATATCCAAAAAGGATCCTCACTGACATTGGTGTTAGTCAAGATTCAGAACAGGTAGCTCTCATGGACCCTCATTTCATTTAGGCTCCAGAATTGATCAATTTCCTGGATATTGTCATGGTTAAGGATTCCTAAATTGAATCTCCCTCTCATAGATGGGACTTCATGATTCACAGCACACCTTGAGTGGTCAGGATTAATAGGTATCAACCCCTGATTCAGGATGCTCCTCAGACCACTGAAATTCTCTTACTGTCCTTCCACAGTCCAAGCACTTTTGCATTCTCCCCGAGGGTCATCGGGAGCAGGGGGTAACCCTAGGTCTCTGGCCATCTAGTTCATTCCAAGAATGGAGTTTTTTCACTATAATCTCAGCCAGACTCTCTCCAGTGCCCCCAGGTTTCTGCACCTCTCAGTCTCTCTTTCCTAAGCTTACAGGTTTGTGCTACTTTCTTCCAGATAGCTTATTTCCGAAGACCCTCCTCTGGTGATGTCTTCCTCGAGGCAGCAGGCTTTTCTAGGACTATGATATCAGCTTCCTCCCATTTTATGAAGGGAGGTTCATCATACATGCCTGCTTCATTTGGGTCCAAAACATAGACTGCAGTTCTCCACCCATGAGTCTGGGAAATGTTTCCTTAAAGGGATTCTGATGTATTATTCCCCAAAGGTTTTTGTATCCTTCCCAGCGATTGGTTGTCACTTTCTAAATAGTAAGCTGCTGTTGCTCTCTACATATTGGTCAGGGCAAAGGGTTGGTTGATTGCATAATTCTTTCAATTGTGGCTGAATTGATACCACAACAGGTTTCAGATGAATTGATACTGCAATAGGTTTCATAAGTGTCCATGGCATGCAGTGGCATTTTGAAAATTCCCTTGCAGTGCTTGGGTTCTTTGTAGCATTCTGCATTCTCTTCTGATACAGTCAGCATCCCCTGTCACATGGGCACTGCAATTTGAGCTGGGTGTAAACCCCAGTGTTTGTTATCCTGCAAGCAATTATTCCTCCTTTTATATGTGATCCCCACAGGTTTACACAGAGTTATCAGTATTTTCTCTTTGGCTATAAATTTTGGTCCACTGAGAGTCCAGTCCCGGGGAGAGGCATTTTGGGTAATTCAATTCCCAGAGGTGAAGCTGTACCAGCATGTTGTTAAGGTCAGAGTACCGTGTCTTTGGGCAAGTATCACTCTTGCAGGATCACACCTTGGCCACCTTAATGGAGGCACATCAGGTAGCGACTGGATCAACCCCATCGCTAGTGTCCTGCCACCCCACATCAGGGTGGGGTGTCCTGTTACAGCAGACATACTCACAGAAAGGCACACACACACACACAATGCATAGCAACACTGCACAACATGTATGGTTCCGATTTTTATCACCTATGGGTACATCCCCCTTATATGCCCACCCCCTTAGTAAACAAGGACTCTACTACTTCTCCAAAAACACTCTATTACTGTACTATACATACATGATGCTATCTACCTGCACAGAATGTAAGGCTGCTTTTGTACCCCCTCAGGTATCAGCCAGACCACCCCTTCACCAACATATAGCACACACCACCTCACTGTCATGCACATTGTGTCATGCTGCTGCAACTTACCCAGTGCCAGCTGGCGCTTGTACCAGGGCTGGCGGTTGATTCTGTGCGGCGGACGCTTGCCCCTCTCCGGGTTTTGGTGTGCATCTCTGCACCGCCGACGGGCTCCCAGGCAGTGTAGCTTCATGGCGGCGACCGTTCCGCCATCACTTCCGCATTGCCGCAGAGGACGTTCCCTACGCTCATCATCATGACAACAAACAAACATTCATAAAAGGAAGATGCTCACTTCCTTTGGCGTGTCTCCAAGCTCTGTGTTTCTTTGCCAGGTTCTACTCTGCTGCCAGCCTGCCTCCACTTCTTCTCTGTCTCCAAATGCCTTTTTAAGGGACCATATATGTTTCTTTTCTGCTCTAGTCCAGCTCCTTGTCCTGCTGTTTTCCTTTCGCTTCCCTGGTCTGCAGTGCCCTCTCTTTGGACCTGTTTTTGAGAGCTTTTACTATTCTTGATTCTGCTTTTCTTGTAACTCATTTGGCTCCTGAGTTTCCTTGTTACACATCATCTGACCTCCCGGTTCAGTCTCCGCACTGTCTCCTCACCACGTAATTCCGGGAAGTGAGTCCATGGTTTGGAAAGATCTGTCCCCAACCTTCCCTGAGGTTTAACACCAGAGGGTGGAAGGGGGGGTGACTCCTCCAACTACCCTGCTACAACCTGCTCTGGAACCCAACGGAAGGAGTGCTGCCCAGAAGACCCCTTGGACAACATGCTCAAGAGAACAGGTACTTGACACTCAAACCCCGCCATCACCTTGCTCAGCATAAGGAAACTCTAAAATCGAACCAACATTGCAGTCCACCATTACCAACCAAGAACTCGCCAAGCATGATAGATGACCCGGTCCTCCAATGAGATGACAGAGGTGATTTGCTCTGGGCCATGGTTTTCTCATCATCTTCCTTCACCTAGTAGTCACTGATCTCAGACAGGCACCTAAAAGAACAGTGATATTCAGGAATGGTAGTGCCCAGTACCACACACAATTTATTTGAGATTTTCAGAAGGGTATCGGCTGATCTGATTGTGCCCACTGACTTCCGTAAGGTAAAGTGAAGTTTAGGAAGGCGAGAGAGGGAAAACACAGAAAGTGAAAGTCCACTCTCGCATACAGGGTGGCTGGCACCTCCATCCCTTACAGCATACAGTTCTTTAAAACATGTACTTGTCCTTATGCTTAATTCTTCTCTACTGTGATGGACCTTTCCCAATGATGTGTCAGTACAAGGAGAACGACGTGTGATGTAGATCCTGAGAGTGATGAGACATTGATTTATTTCTGTAATCTGACACACAGTGCCAGAACAGCTCTGATAATTGCAGGGATTGCGGGTACAGCAGGCAGAGCAGCTGAAGTTGTTCTTGAGGTGTGATGCACAATTAATACAGTAACTGTATGTTTGTAACAAAAACTGGGTTGTTTAAATGGGGTAGGACGGGATGAATTATACACAAGGAATGCAAAGGTCTTCCGTTTGTTTCATAAAGCACCATCTTAAAGCCTTCAACGCATGCCACCTTAATTAGGTCCTATTGACATTTTGTATACCGGGTAGACACACATCGTCACTGTGAAATGGTGTGAACACGTTACAGTAGTACAGAAGCCATATTAGGCTCTTTAAAGGAGGCTTACATCTCCATATCAGTGAGGCACCAAAACTGTGCACTTTGATCCATTGTAAATGTATTTCCAATTGCGCCTTTTCACACCAAGATGTGTGTCAAATGACTGCCCAAAATGTACCTAAGCATCAACCTGATATTGTTTACCGAATGTATGTGTCTGTTCCAATTGACAATGGGTTAACAAAAGCAACAAAATATAATGAAACATACAAGGTCAATTCGGATAGTATGTCAGGGTGGGGGATTCAGGCACTGCTCCCATGGCAGCTCTTTACTCAGCTGTGAGCATGCAGATCACCTGAGCCAACACCCAAACCATGAACCCCTTTTCAGGCGCACTGTGGGTAAGTGTTGACATATCCCCTTAGGTCACAGGGTTCTCAGAGTGGATAAAACATGGCACGTGGATAGTGCAGTTTCTGCCACACTTCTCCAACAACAGAAGTGAACCACTAGATGTATTTGTTTCATAACCACAAGCCCCACTAAATATCCTGTCACAAAGTGAATGTGGGATAAAGACAACCAACCCCAAGCTTCCTGATCTGATAAAATGTTTGTCACTTCAGTTCATAATGCTTCAATCAACATAATTGTCCTTAGCACACACACAATTATTAAGGTACAATTTGATACATGTGTCACACATCTAAAATATAAAAATATAACATTAAAGTCTGATTAGACGGTTAATTTATCATATGCTGGAATAAATTGTTATAAAAAGCTCAAAGACAACTGATACAATCGCATTAGAAGGTCAATACATCATATGTTGGTATAAATCATTATGAAAAGCTCAGAATAAGTGATACAAAGGTTCAATAAAATAAACCTAATAAAAGGAGAATGGATAAAAAGAGCAGGATGAAAGATGTCAAACTTTACTCAATCGTCCAATAAAGAAGTTCCTACGACTCCATGCTCGATATATAAACCTTGCCGCAAGGTACACATCATTGGTATTATCAGTTTGTAGAGGATGTCCCAAATATAGCCTGCACTCCAGCCACCCATTTTGAAGTACCAGGAACGTTCACACCGAGATATGTGACCTATGATGAGCAAATAAACCAGCAGAGAGTCGCGTTAGGGTTCTGCCCAGTGCCCATCAGGAGAGCAATACCTATTGAAGTGCCAATAACCACACAACCATGGGCAGTAAGGTATCCATTGAGACAACCCTACCAACAAATGACACGGAACGAAGGATGCTTAAACACTGTCCCAGAAGAAACTCAAAAGGCCTTAATTGAAGACGAATGGTGACGACACAAGGGCTCGGACATACTCACAGATGAATGAAACGACAACCACAAGATGACACACAAAGACGAAATGTCATGAATAAGGATATCATGAACTTAGAAGGAGAGACGATGCTGAAATATAAAGAAACTTAAACTGTAAAACAGGATGAAGACATTCAACCAGCTAAAGCATGTACATATGCTTGTAACCGCAAGAAGCTAAGAAAACAGTACGGCTTGCTATGCTTAGTAGAAGAATAGAGCGGCAAGCGCCAACTATGTATCTACCTCAACGAAGCACACTATATAAGTGTGAGCCCACTTTATACAAAAGCAGAATTAACCCAGGTTACTAAGGGTCAAACAGGACAGGATTCTTATTCCAGCTAAAACAAGAAAAGAGACGGCGGAATCGAAACTCAGCAACAAGCAGCTCATGCCTGGGAAATTGAGGTCAAACCAAGAGAGGGAGGCGGACAGTAGCTTCAGAGAATCGAAACTTAAGAGCAGAGCAGCCTGCCCCGTGAAGGTCGAGATAAGAAGGCCCAGGCAGGTGGCAGGCCGAAATGAGAATTAATTACACAAATAGAAGGAAAACAAAGCAGATTCAAGGTGTGTTATCACAAGACCAGCCAAGCGCGAAGAGGCACCAACGTCTGTTGTCACCCAAAACAGGAGATACCATAACTTTTCCTGACAAGAAGCTACAGTTTCGAGGCCGACCACAGCCAACTAATTAACACATAGTCATTTGAGTACTGATTGATGGAACGGATGCTGGGTGAATCTTGGGGCATCCTGCACCTGGTTGCCATTCTGCGTGCTGCTAATTAAAGTGGAGATTTATGCTTGGGGATAGAGCCAACACAATCACAATGGGCCAAATAATCGAGGTTCCTATAGATAGTAGAACCAATGGGACGTCGTACATTTAGTGACGTCTACATGAGTAATGTTAGAGGCAAGGGCGTAGATGCCCACCTGATAAGGGTTAACCAATCCTCTCATTCCGTTACCATATACAGATATAGCATCTATACTTAAGTTACCTTTTCCAACCACTAGAATTGCATGACAAATTTATGAGTGTTACACGTCAATGATGACGAATTTTGGGTATAACTGTTACTGTTTGAATGAAGATTGTTGGGAGTTGAAGCGAGACGGGCTATCGCATCACTGTTGATTTCCATGTTTCCCCATTTTTTGTACTTATCATTAAACAGCCTCCCCTTTGCCAAACCATTGACTTGTCCTTATTGATTGGTGTTGGAGTAAGAAATCCTGCACCCCTTCCACCTCAAGGTGCAGCTATCTCGTCTTAAAGTACTCGAGAGCAAGCTCTGACTCTATGGGCCAGTCAGGGGTCACTCCCTCTCCCGTACAAGTTAATTAGCACAGTAGAAAAGCTTCTGCTACTCGGTTCTCACAGGCCTTCTTAAATATGTAATATCAAATAGAATCGCCTCAGATGATTAAATCAGTTGGAGAATAGCACAAAGTGTAAAATCGTTTCCACACCAGAGTCACATAGCAGGCACATTTCAGAGTTATGATTCTTCCAAACGCAGGTGAATAGTTCAACCTTGAGGGTGCCTGTCCTAAACTCCATGACAAGTGATTGTATTATGCCGGGGTTATGAGATCGTGATATTCCTCGGCTCTCTGGTCAGTTTTCAGAGTCAAATAGTTCAGCCTTATTTTTAATAATTTACAATATGTTCATACATATTCCAGCGGGCTGCCATCTTCACCTCATTTTTGGTGTGTTTAGACTCGCAGGTTCGACCTGAGGTGGCTCAAGTCCAGACCATTAAGCTGTTGTTTCAAATGCTTAACCCATGGGAGGGAACACTTAACTGTGATATCAATCATGCATGGGCGTGGGACATGGAGGGGCAGGGGGGACAAATCCCCCCACAATTGTAAGTGGGGGGATGTAATGTAATTTATCCCCCCCAGAATATGTTTGGTGTGTCGTGCAGGGATCTGTTTTTGAAGTGGGTGGAGGGGCTGCTTACATAGTAATGGTGGCAATACCCTGGGGGCAGATGGGTGATCATCACCCCCAGGGAAGGGGGCAAAGAAAAAATAAATATATTTTTTAATGTAGTTTTGGGTGCGGGTGGGGCCACTAGCCACCAGGGATTCTTGAAAGGGGGTGGCCCACTCCCCCCCACCCTAAGCGGATGGGGGCACCTTATGTAGCCCTCCCTGGGGGCAGATTTCTGCCCCTCGGAAGGGGTACATGTGATGCCCCCCATCTGTTTGGGGTGGGGGGAGAGGCCACTGTAAATATTGGCAGAACCACCACCCCAAGATTGGGGCGGTACGTTTTTACCTACCCTGGGGGCAGATGGCCACACACATGTGCCCATTTGCCCCTAGAGAAGGGGAAAACAAAAAAAACACATTATAACTTGTTTTGGGTGGGGGCCCGGTGGGGCCCACCAGACCACCAGGAATTTTTGTGTTTGAAAGGGGGCCCTCTCCCCCCAACCTATGTGGATAGGGCACTTATGTAGCCCTCGCTGGGGGCAGATTTCTGCACCTAGGAAGGGGTACATGAGATGACCCATCCATTTGCGGTGGGGGGGAGAGGCCACTGCAAATATTGGCAGAGCCACTCTCCCAAGCCTGGGGCAGTACGTTTTGCCCCCCCTGGGGTCAGATGGCCACACACATGTGCCCATCTGCCCCTGGGGAAGGGGCAAAACAAAAATATATTATAACTTGTTTTGGGTGAGGGGACTGGGGGGACCCACTAGACCACCAGGATATTTTGTGTTTGAAAGGGGGGGTGGCCCTCTACCCCACCCTGAGTGGATGTGGGCACCTATGTAGCCCGCCTTGGGGGCAGATTTCTGCCCCTAGGAAGGGGTACGTGAGATGCCCCCCCATCCATTTGAGGTGGCGGGGAGAGGCCACTGCAAATATTGGCAAATCCAGCCCCCAAGCCTGGGGCAGTACGTTTTGCTCCCCCCGGAGGCAGATGGCCACACACATGTGCCTATCTGCCCCTAGGAAAGGGGCAAAACAAAAATAAAACAAATGATAACTTGTTTTGGGTGGATGTGGGGGGCCACTGAACCACCATGAATGTTATTAGTGGAAAGGGGGTGGCCCTATCCCCCCACACCAAATGGATGGGGGGCATCTCATGTAACCCTCCCCGGGGGCAGATTGCTAGATTGGGGTTATCAGTGGGTTAGCCTTTTCCCTTTGCGCCCAGGTAGGTGCACCCACACATATGAGGGACCGTTTTCGTCGAGACACCTGTGGGAACGCAGGAAGGTAGAACATCTGTTGTTGGCGGCGTGTTTTGGTGGGTGGGAAGAGGGAAATGTCTCTGAAATTTGGTAAAAAAAACACAATTTTCAGACATTTCACTCTGGACACCCACCGAAACACGCTGCCAACAACACATGTCCTACCATCCTGCGTTCCTACAGGTGTGCCCCAACGAAAACAGTGCCTCACATGTGTGGGTGCACCTACCTGCGCACAAAGGGAAAAGGGTAACCCACTGGTAACCCCAATCTAGCAATCTGCCCCCGGTGAGTGAGTGAGCATGGCATGTCGCTGGTAAGAGGGTGTCCTGTGCTTCTTGAGTGCGTTGGCAAATGCCCTTAATTGCCATCTCACATTAAACAGGTGCTTAAACCCATCAGTGTGGATTGCTCAATAATAAGCCGACAGAGGTATTTCAAATGGACAATTTAGCTCTCTGGGTGACATTGTCAAAGTGGGAGAATGATGCCCAGAATGTGCCACTTTCTCTGCGGAGTGAATTGTGCCCACCCCGAGGAAGAAGTGTGAAAAACCCACAAGGGCACTGTGCTCTGCTCTTTCTGGGTGTGTCTTCCCCACAGGGCGACAGATGCCGACTCAGACATGGGTAAGTCTGAGGTGGGAAGCTTCTACCCTAGTTGATGTGGCAAAGGATTCCAGACATCTGAGGCTGATAACATTAGTAGCATTGAGCTACATGCCACCTGACAGGTATGTGTGATAAAGTTGCAAAGCAAAGCTGTTAGTGGGCTAAAGCAGAAGGCAATGCCTGCCCACCCTCAAAGGGTAAAAACGACCAAAATAAATAGGCCCTTCCCCATCATGGCTGTAAGGGCCAGGCTCCAAACCAGGGCAAGAATGCCCTCCAATCATCCATGCCCACGCGTAGGGTACCCCTCGTGCTCCATGAACCTGTTGAGCAACCTCTGTGCTTTCCAGGTGATACTAACATTATTTAAAACCAGAAATCTAAAAATTAATCGCTTAATTGCAGCTGGAAATTAGCTCCTGGCGTGATCAAATTGTCTTAACCAAGTGTGACATCATCCCCTTCATTTATAAGCAATATGTGTGTTCTCGCGTTTCTTCATCCACTGAAATACTGTTAGAAACAAAGGCAAGAGTTGTGTCTCTTGTGTAGGCATTAGGAAGGCAGTTGCCAGCCTCTGGCATAATATGCCCATGTTCTTCCAATATTGGCCAGCTGTTGCCCTCTCATGGCCAGATAGAACTGTTATAGCAGTGACTGGCAAATGTTTTTCCCCGGCAGACAGTAAAGCGGAAATAAGAGACCAATTCAAGACACGGAACAAATAGCCGTTAAGACAGACTGCAGCTGCCATTGCTGTGTTAGAGAGAATATGTTGAGTGTTCAAGCAAGGAGGTATGTATTAAGCAAGCAAGCAGTGGGGCAAGGGAGAGGGAAAGAAAGGCCAGAGGGGCTCTTTGAATAGTGTAACAGGGCAGAGGACCCATCCTCTGCCGTCCTAGTAACATGTGAGAGAAGCAAATAGATCACGCATTGCAGCAAATGTTAAACGAAAAAGGAGTCCAGCTCTGCATTCAGAATAAAAAAGGCAAAGAAAGGCTAGGCTCTAAAGCCAGCATGAGATGGAATAAGATGGACCAGACTCATCGTGAGAGGCTGGCCCGGCCCTCCCAGGAGCTCTAGAGGGGCAGCCCACCTAGCGGGCTTCCTCTCTGGCCAAACCCCAGGGTCCACATACACCCCACCTACGAGGCATCCCCCGGGTCCGACGCATCCAGCCGCGGACCTGGGGAGTGCTTATTAGGGGGTGGGCTTGCGATTGCACACCCTCCTTGTTTGCTGTACCCCCACCCCCCGGAGGACAGTCAAAGCATCAACATCACACACCTGGTCCCTCTACTCCAATAACAGGGCTTACTCAGAGGTACAAGCAAGATTTCCTCTTTCTTTGAACCCCTCATCCTTCCATTCCAAGAGACACACACGTCTCCTTGCCCCACCCAAAAAAGTAGCAACTTGCAGTTGGTAGAAAAGGCTGCAATTCCTTTATTTGGCAGGAGTCCACTTACAGGTGATCTGTCTCTTAACGAGCTGGCATCCTAGCTGTGGTCCACTGGAAGCAACTGTTATTTCCTCTCTCTTACCATGAGCTCATAGTCAGATGACATATCCAGAAATGCAACATATAAAGACACATTCTTTGCTGCTGCATCCTTTAATTTTCTTCTGTTTTCTTTTCTTCTTTTCTCTTGTTTTACACAGTGATATTTGTGATTTAATACGTACTGCTATTTTAATTTTAATGTTGTAAAAAGTCGAGTTCTTTGACTAAAACACAATAAATAAATTAAAAAAGCAAAGTCCCCAATGTGTCCCCTGTCCCCCCCCAGATTTTATGTGTCTCCTACGCCCCTGCAATCATGTGGCCACTGCTATTCTTGTCCAAGGTAATCAATGGTTTTTCAGATTGGGCAGACCAGGAGCCAGTATAGGTAAATCTTACCACAAGATAGTCGTAGAGTTTGACCTGTTTAAGTTTGATACCGTTTACTACTATTGAACAGTCTCGCAACCTAGATCTCATGGGCCTAAATACCAGCGTCTTAGTCCTAGTTGGTGACATGTACTAACAATCTAAACAATGCTTGATCCCCATCAGTGATGTTGCTAGCAGCACAGCATCATCAACAACAAGGAATGCTGGGAATGTGTCAGTGCCAAGCCTCAGGAATCAAACATTTCAACAGAATACTTTGCCACTAATTCTAGGATTACTTTGTTGATGTATAAACAAAACAGGAGCTGGGCAAGTACACAGCTGTGCTGATTGTCCCTGTCGACCCTGAACTGGTCAGTAGTTTACTCTGCATGTCCCCACCTCACTGCAGCTTTGTTATTTTGGCAAAGTTGGCAGATAACAGATAGCAGGGCATCAGGTAACCCCCTGTTTGCTAAGAACTTCCAGAGCTGATCTTGTAGGAAACAGTTGAACGTCATTTGAAGATCTACAAAGACTGCATACACTTATTTAATACTGTGGATTTTTGTAAAATGAGGGACAAATGAAAGCATTGGTCTATTTTACTGGTCCCTTACTGGAACTCTGCATGGAGATGAAAGATGAGATTTTTTGAAGTTACCCTTTCTTGCAATTGGTTAAGGCCTACTTTGGAGAAAATGTTCTTGATTGTGTCTAGTATCGAGAATTGCCTTTAGTTGCCAGACTTATCTTTATCACCTTTTTTGTAAATCACCACAATCTCAGCACTAGGCGAAACATCAGGCACATTATTAAGTATAATGCTGTTTTTTAACAAATCAGCAGGTACCCTGGTGAGACCAGGAGTTTATTGTCCCTTAGAGTTGACAATTGCATTAATTACCTCTGCAATGGTAATGGTCATCACTGATTTGTTAGGCTCTTCCATCCATAGACCCTCAATTTGGGATGCCTCAACATTAGTGCACTCAGTATCCATAACCACTTCATATAGAGCACGGAAGTGGTTAAGCCCATCTTTTGGGGAGATAGTACAATATAGTATATTGCCGTCTACTTCCTTTTTATCTGCCACCAATGACCAAAAAGCGTTAGTGTCCCTTCTGCTGGTTCATTGGAAAACCAATAACACAAGCTAATTGTGGGAGGAGGTGAATGAACATAAATGAAAATAGATGTGTACTTCCTCTCTAGTCCCATTTGCTATTTCCAACCTCTGGTGACCTTCCCTAGGGCATTTGCCTTTTGGTAGGGAAACTATAAGTAGGTCCCAGTCTCTGCACCATAATAATTGTTCCTTTGGCTTAAGCAAGCCACAATTTGCCCTGTTGTTATTACCTGGTAAATCTCTAGCAGCATCTTTTATTAGTTGGACTGGACATTGGTCACTTTGACAGTTTGAAGGTTGAAGGGAAAGTATGACTTTTTCAACCTCGAGAATAGACATTTTAGAAAAGCTAAAGCGAGGTGAGGGTTTGTGGGACGGCACAGGAGTATTATCAAGTGAGGTTGTGATGGTTAAGGAAGCTTTTTCTTTTGCGAATTTGTCATGAAGGGTGGTGACTTTATTGACTAATGCTTGCTGAATATTGGAGCACCAGGTCTTGTCCTTCATGCAGTTGTCTTGTGCTGGGGTTGTTGTTACTAATTCTTTTAAAATTACAAATAATTTCTTCATACTTGAATTAGCTTGCAGGCTTCAATTATTATAGGTTTCTTCTTTGGCCAGGAGTATTTCTTTCTTGTATTTAGATGCTATGTTGATTAGGTTGGTTCTATTTTCAGCAGAAGGTCGTGACCTCCATGTGGCTTCACAATTTCTCTTTTCCCTTCTGTGAGTTTTCAAGTGAGGGGTAAACCAAGAATTAAGGTGGACTTTAGGCTTACTTTGTCTCAATTTTAGAGGGGCAATGGCGTCAAGAGTTGTGGTCAGAATATTGTTGCATTCATCCACTAACAAATTAGGCTCCATATTGTCGGGTAATGAATTGAGGGTAGGTAAGATATGGGTAGAAATGTATCGATCGTGATGTTCTTTTTGTTCCTTGTTAATGTAGGTGGAGCGGATAAAGTACATTTGGTAGTAGGCCTTCTAGTTGCTAATGTGAATGACAGAAAGTGGTGGTCTGTCCATGCCTGAGGGATAATTGTAGTGATCGAGGCGTTGCAATTATAGTCCACCACCCAATCAAGTATTCTTCCCTTGTTGTGTGATGGTAAATTCACTCTCTGGGTGAAGCCAAGTTCCATCAGGGTGTTGGCCAAGATGGTCGCTGGTTGGTCTTTAGGGTCGTTAAAGCCGAGATTGAAATCCCTAATAATATTGCTTGTGAGGTGCTTTTTAAATTGTCCGATAGAATGGTGGAAATATCTTCCTCAAATGACACAATAGGTCCTGGGGGTCTATATATAAGGTGGATGGTGCGTGTTAGAGACTTGGCGATGGGCAGTTTAGCTGTGAGGGATTCGGAGGATTTGATGTCTAGGGTGGGGGCTAATCTCACGGATAGATTCGTTTTAGCAATGAGAGCTATGCCTCCTCCTCGAGCTTTACATCTTTCTGCTCTCAGAATGGTATAGTCGTCTGGAACTGCTAGCATAAGGGCAGGCTGCTGCATGCAACCAGGATTCGGTGATGGCGAGGAAGTCGCAATTTTCTGCCAGGATAAGGTTGGCTATCTCCATTGCATGCGCAACTAGGGATCTGGCGTCTAATACCCTTAAGGTCAGGGTAGAACTGTCTAAAGATGCGGGGATGGGAAAGTAATGGTAGTTCCAGCAGCCTGTGATTCAATATGGGACTTACAGGGTAATTCATAGAATTTCGCAGAAAAGTGTCGCAAGCGGCTGGCGCAGAGTGTCCGCGTGCGATTGTCTGCGCCAGGCACGTGCGCTAAAACCGATTTACGCGCACAGCGTATTCATGGATTTTAGGCTCCCAAACCAGCCGTGGCGCAGAGAATCGCAGCGACCCTGCAGCAGCGCCAATAATGCCCCGAAGAACGCCCTCGCGCAAGGAAAAGCCATCAAAATCGCTAAATCATCGCAAAGGGCTGCGCTAACCCTGGACCAGTTCACCGGGCTGGCAAACGCCAAGCGGGGAACGTGTATTTCAGGGGTGCGCAGTAAGTTCCACACGCGATAGTCCCAGTGCGAGCAGGGTACGTGTATTTCAGGGGTGCGCGGGAAGTTCCACACGCGATAGTCCCAGTGCGAGCAGGGTACGTGTATTTCAGGGGTGCGCGGGAAGTTCCACACGCGATAGTCCCAGTGCGAGCAGGGTACGTGTATTTCAGGGGTGCGCGGGAAGTTCCACAAGCGATAGTCCTAGTGCGAGCAAGGTATGTGAATTTCAGGGGAGCGCGGGAAGTTCCACACGCGATTACAGCAGGGTATGTGTATTTCAGGGGTTCGCGTGAAGTTTCTCACGCGATCGGGCCTGGGGGAGCGTGCTACGTGTATTACAGGGGTTCGCGTGAACTTACTCACGCGATCGGGCCTGGGGGAGCGGGCTACATGTATTTCAGGGGTTCGCGTGAATTTTTTCACGCGATCGGGCCTGGGGGAGCGGGCTATGTGTATTACAGGGGTTCGCATGAACTTCCTCACGCGATCGGGCCTGGGGGAGCGGGCTACGTGTATTTCAGGGGTTCGCATGAACTTTCTCACGCGATCGGGCCTGGGGGAGCGGGCTATGTGTATTTCAGGGGTTAGCGTGAAATTTCTCACGCGATCGGGCCTGGGGGAGCGTGCTACGTGTATTACAGGGGTTTGCGTGAAGTTGCACACGCGATTGTCCCAGTGCGAGCAGGGTACGTGTATTTCAGGGGTGCGCGGGAAGTTCCACACGCGATAGTCCCAGTGCGAGCAGGGTACGTGTATTTCAGGGGTGCGCGGGAAGTTCCACACGCGATACCAGCAGGGAATGTGTATTTCAGGGGTTCTGGGGAGTACTACACGTGAATTGGCAGTGTGGGTCCACCCAGGTGTACGCTCCACAACCTCCACGGCCCCTGCAGGCAGCCCACACCACGGGGGACTACCTTGCACCCCTGCTCATGTCCCGCAGGCAGCCCATTCACCATGGGCATGCCCCCCAGCCAACCCACATGTCACCTTGCACTACTGATCAACAATGCATGTCTCCCACCACCCCCACCCCCCAGCAGTGCACGGGCAGCCTCCAGCAGGCCCCCACTCATGTCTACCACCACCCCCACCCCCCAGCCACCAGGGGCAGCCTTCACCAGGCCCCCACTCATGTGTCCCACCACCCCCACCCCCCAGCCACCAGGGGCAGCCTCCAGCAGGCCCCCACTCATGTCTCCCACCACCCCCACCCCCCAGCAGTGCAGGGGCAGCCTCCAGCAGGCCCCCACTCATGTCTCCCACCACCCCCACCCCCCAGCAGTGCAGGGGCAGCCTCCAGCAGGCCCCCACTCATGTCTACCACCACCCCCACCCCCCAGCCACCAGGGGCAGCCTCCACCAGGCCCCCACTCATGTGTCCCACCACCCCCACCCCCCAGCCACCAGGGGCAGCCTCCAGCAGGCCCCCACTCATGTCTCCCACCACCCCCACCCACCGGCAGTGCAGGGTCACCCTCCACCAGGCCCCCACTCATGTCTCCCACCACCCCTACCCCCCGGCAGTGCAGGGTCACCCTCCACCAGGCCCCCACTCATGTCCCCCTGCACCCCCACCCCCCAGCATCCAGGGTCACCCTCCACCAGGCCCCCACTCATGTCTCCCACCACCCCCACCCCCCAGCAGTGCAGGGGCAGCCTCCAGCAGGCCCCCACTCATGTGTCCCACCACCCCCACCCCCCAGCAGTGCAGGGGCAGCCTCCACCAGGCCCCCACTCATGTCTCCCACCACCCCCACCCCCCGGCAGTGCAGGGTCAACCTCCACCAGGCCCCCACTCATGTCTCCCACCACCCCCACCCCCCTGCCACCATGTGCAGCCCCCACCAGGTCCTCACAATCCCCAATCATGTGCGTAATGGTCAGCATCCACAGCCAAAAAGTCCTACCAAGTAACCCATTCACCCACATGGAAATGGAAATCACATGTTACACCCCCAATGTTCATGAAGCTAATGAACCCATGTCCGTCACACACATTATTTGCAATTGAATGGGAAAACACACAACATGACATGCATGAAACCAATGAGATGAAACCACACAGTGAACAATGGCAACAAAAATGTATTGAAAAACATTACGAATGTTAAAGAAAGAAAACTAACTACAATGTAAATGTGAAAAAATAAGCTGCATGTCCGCATAAAAACACAAAACTGGAAATCCAAATCCTAAAAAATGTTGTCCAAAGTGAAATGTAAAAAACTCTCCATGCAACAAAGTACTATGTACAAAAATAACAAGGGTCCATGATCCCAACTGAACTAAGGAAACCTCCTAAAAAACCTACCTAAATATCAACTATATACAAAAAGTGGAGCAGTGTCCGTCGACTCCAAATCATAATAAGAACGAAAGGAAACCTAAAACTAAAGAACTATATACAAAGGCGGCGGGCAAGTCCAGCGGCTCACTCTGTGGTGTCCCGGGCCAGGGCATCATCGAACTCCTGTTCGATGTCCCGGAGGCGGTCCAGTTCCATGGCCCCGAGGGTCCGCAGGGACGACGCTGTGTCCTCCTCCAACCCCCTGCGGATTGCCTCGAGGCACTCGGCCCGCCTCAGGGCCCTCCGCATGGAGTTCTCCACCCTGACCTCTTCCGCCCGCCGCCGCTCCGCACCTATGGCGTGGCCCAACCGCTGCCACACGAAGACACTCTCTGTCCTGGGTCCCCCTGCCCTCCGGCCGATGCCTGCCCCTCCGATGTCGAAAGCCCCGAGCCTTCATGTCTCCCACCATCTTGCTGCTGCTGCTGCTCTGCCTCTGCCCGTGCACTGCCTCCTGCTGCCTGCACATCCTCCGCCGGCTGGGGTGCACTTGTTGATGTGGCGACCCCTGCTGGACCTCCGACTCCCGACTGTGGCAGGGATGCCTCCTCCAACAGCCTGGCCGCACCGTCAGAGGCAGCTCCACAGGGCACCCAGGTGACTGATGGGTGGGAAGATGGCACAGAGGACGACTGGCGCGTAGGGGGTCCAGTTGAGGAGGGGGTCGGAGCAAGCCCCATCAGACAGCGGAATCCGGCCTGGGTGACCTGTCCCAGCAGGCTGACGTGGTCAACGAGCCATTCGAGATGACGTGCAGTCTCTCCATGAAAAGACTGCAGGTCACCTCGCATGGCCTGTTGACGCAACGCCACACCAGCCAGGACAGGCTCAACCCGGACCTGGATGGCCACGTCCGCAGGCAGAGGAAGGCCAGTTGACGTCAGCTCATCCCCTGCCTGAAAACGGGTCTGGACGTAGGCATCCCTGCTGGTGCAAGATGATGCAGGGACAGGATCGGGGACAGGATTGCACACAGGCACCTCCGCGGCCGCCTGTGCTGCCTCCTGTCCCTGGTCCTGCACTGCACCATTAGCACCAGTGGGATCCCCACCTCCAGACCCTGTCTCTGGTGCTTGCGCGGCCCCCTCCTCCACCAAACCCCCCACCAACCTGGATGACTCCGTGCCATCTTCCGCTGTTGGGCCCTGTGGGGTCCCAGCTGCCCCTTCTGCTGCCGAGGAGTCCAACTGCAACCTCCGCCTCTTGGACCTCCCCCCGGCAGCTGCGGCCTGGGATGCGGCACCAGACTCCTCACTCCCCGACGAGATGACAACACGGGAGGGGAGCCGGGCCTTGCGTCTCCGGCTAGCGGTCGGATCCCCGCTGCTGTGCTCCACAGCACCTTCTCCGCCCTCTTCATCAGTTGACGCTGCAGACAGGGAGAAACAAAACACAGGCATCAGGGCACTGTACAATGGACACATACACGCATGACAGTTGCACATGAGTGGCATTGGCAAACCTCAGACATGTCATCACAATCCCCAACACACATGTCATTGCAACTGGCACACATGAGCCATACCACAGCCATATCGCAACTGCCAGCACCATCCCTACACATACAACAGCATCAGCAGCCAAAGGGGAGCCAGACATCACATGCAACACAGGAAGTGCACCACACATGTACACACACCACCACACTTGCATGCATGTCTACACCTCTGCCAAGTGTCGCACTGTTCAGACGGGCATCCATGTCACATCTGCCAATCAGGCTTCCACATACCGCTGTCACATGCATCCATGTTGCATCACTGTTGCACCCTTGTCAAATACACACACATGCACATGTACACAGTGCTCATACATGCAGTCGAAAACAACATACATGCCTGACATCACGGACATGTCTACTTACATACACATTCATCCAAACATGTGCGCACGCACAACTGCATTTGCCATGCAAGCCCACACACACAAGCACCATCCATGTCTCACACATTACAGCCCTCGCATGTGTCAGCCCCACGGCCCTGTACACCCCCACCCATACTCCACCCCATACAAACAGATGTGCAACCGGCACAATGGCGAATGATCACCACATGCCCTGCTCACAACCAGGATGCATGTACACTCACCGCTCGACTCCAGACGGCTCTGCTTCTCTAGGACCTGGACGTGGAGCGCTGGGGATATGCGTTCCAGGACCCCCATCTGTTCTTCCGACAAGTGGCCCCGGCGCCCCTTGGCATCCGCTGCCTTCAAGAGGCACCGGGCCTTGTTCAGGGTCCTGGACCTGAAGTCCTCCCAGCGCTTCCTGACATGTTGTAAGTCCTGGACTGCCACCCCCTCCGCGTTGATGGCAGTCACGATGTCAGTCCAGATCCGAGTCCGTCCTTCCTTGTCGGCGCGGGAACTTCCAAAGAGGGCATCATACTGCCCCAGGACTTGCTCCACCAGGACACCAACTTCGGTGGCACTGAAGCTGGTGCCCCTCTGCCTCTCTGGCCGGGGGTTGTCAGTGGTCACAGATGGTGTTTGCCCCGACATGACAACCCCAGAGGCAGGAGTGGGTGGGCAACTGGGTCCTGGGGCTGGGCTGTGGAGCGATGGAATTCCAGTCAGGAGTCTTCTGTTCCAGCAGGGGTGGTCACAGCAACAGCACCCCTGGCTGATGTGCAGGCAGCAAATGGCAGTGCACGTGGGCAGCGGGCAGTCAGGCAGCAGCAGATAGCAGGTGGGAGCGTGCTCGGGGCTCAGGGGGGCAGTAGTTCGGCCTTCTGGGCAGGAGCGTGGTCTTCCGTGTGCTTACGCGTGGCCAGCTTGGTACGGAGTGATTTGGCACGTGAAAATCCTGCACGTCAGCGTGAAAACCGAGGAAAGGCCCTTAGCACGTAAGCGCGTCAGCACGCATACGCGATTCTATTGGACCAAAGGCCCTCAGCGCGTAAGCGCGTCTGTGACGTGACCCGCACGGGTGTTTCCCACACAGCACGTGATGACAGAGCACACGTGGAAAGACTGCACGTCAGAGTCTCATCGCGTGTGATTGGTGGAAATGGCCGTACACGCATAAGTCACAAAGCGTTTAATTGGTGGAAATGGCCGTACACGCATAAGTCACAAAGCGTGTCATTGGTGGAAATGGCCGTACACGCATAAGTCACAAAGCGTGTAATTGGTGCAAATGGCCCTAGCGCGTACACGCCGCGTAAGTGACGTTGAACGTGTGGGCATGTATAAAAGGTACGCGTAGAACACCATTTCCTTGTACGTGCTTTTCGTGGAGAGCGAGTGGGTGAATTCTGTACTTCTTGTCGGTTCACACGCGATTTACTTCACGGCGTTTCAAGTTCGTATTCCCTGTTACCTCTGACAGATTTTCCTCTTTTTTCTCTTTTACTGGTTTACCTGGGCCTGTTCCCTCAAACAGTGTTCCCTTCTACTGTTGTCCTGTCTCCTCAGACAGCGTACAAATCTTCTTTTGGCGGGGGTGTTGCCAACCAAACGCGCTCCTTTTTCACGCTCTTTTACCTGGCAGACGGTGAGTCACGCACGTATCTAACATCTGTGCTTGCCCCGTGTGTAGCCTACCCCTTCAGAGGTCATTCTAGGCTGCGTGTGACACGCATACGTTCATTCTTGTGTTACTGGGTGCCACAGCGTAGTGCAGGTTTTTCTTTCTGCACACGTGGTCTAGGAGGGGTTGCGTGCACGTCATCTCCCTTTTTTGGGGCTCCTGTGCGTAGCGTGACCCGTCATCTTTCCCCAGGGGTTACAATCAGCCTTGCAAGAGCACTAGGGTACAATTACCATCTGGTACCCAACCCCTTTGACCCCCAATTGCCCAGGACAATATTTGACAGCCACTCCCATAAGCACATCAACATCAGTGCCATGGTTGGGAGGCGAGGATTCCGTAAGGGTGGCAAAGGTGGAAGAGCCACAAGTGGTGGCCGTGGTGGATCCGGTAGGGGACGTGGTCGTTACTTGCAGGGTGAGCCTGTCCCCCCATGTGTGGAGGACCAGTCAAGGGCACCCATAATCCCCCCCCCTCCCGTTGAGGCTGATGTGGCTGACACCATCCATGCTCAGCCCTTGTTGGACCAGCCCATTGTGGCACCAGACCTGGCTGACTCCATGGCTGACTTCCAGGTCAGCAGGCCTATGACACGTGCGCTGGTGCACGTTGATGTCACCATGCCACGTGCATCTGGGGCAGCAAGGTCATCTGCTGCACCAAGTAGGCAGGGCAGAGAGGCTGCAGGGGCAGCTGCGGCTCCATCCACCACAGCCCTCACACACCCAGCCAGGACAGTGTCGGTCCTAGTCCATGCTGCTGATATTCCCCCTGACACCATCACACTAGAGCCAATGCCTGCACCAACTCCCATGCTGAGTGTGCAATCCCACACTCCTGATACAGAGTCCACCAGGGCTCCTGCCCCTAGTGTCCAGAGCGGCGCAGGACACTCAGGATCACCACCACCTTCCAAGCAGAAGAGGAAGAGTGCTCGTCCGGCACAGGCTGATGCCCCAGACACGGCTACACAGTCCGGCCCGTCCAGGAAGCCCAGCTTCACGGATGACGAACTGAATGCACTTGTCGAGTATGTGTCCGCACATGACAACAAGATGGTCATTGTTGCAGGATCCAAGACCACACCTGCACAACGCCAGGCACACTGGCAGACCATTGCGGACATCGTAAGTGCCCTTGGAATCGTGAGGCGCACAGCCAATGATTGCTATAAGCGCTGGAATGACCTAAAGCGCAGGGCAAAGAGTAAGCTGGCCTCAAGTCATGCCGCAACTCTAGTGACTGGAGGTGGGTCTCCAGTAGTAGACATGGAACTCACTCCACATGAGTCAGTCGCTGGGACCTACGTCACGGAGGAACAGATCCAAGGCGTGGGAGATCTCCCTGATTACGAGGCATTGTCCGGTGAGTGCACATGCATGTGTGTGCCATCCATGTGCATGGTGTGTGTGAGGGCTTCTGCTTGTGTGCCAGGTGAGAGTGTGTGCGCCTGAGTCGTATGGGTCATCCATGTGCTTCATGCAATACATCCTGCGCAGCTGCATTTGGCCATAGCTGTATCCCTTCTGCCAACAGTAGACATGTAGTCCAACTGCACGCTAGTTGCCCTTGAAGTGTCACCTTGCCACAACATTGTTGCAAAATTTAGCACTGTTCATTTAGTCAGATATTTACCATTCCACCACTTTTACTAGGCATGTCGCAGTCCTCTAGTCACATGTCTGACATGGCTATGGTAAAGTTGAGTGACTTAGTACCTGGATATCATTTGTTCAAACATGTCCCTGTGCAATTGCACCATTTCGGACTGGCAGCTCCAGGTGAAGAATCTGACCTGTTAGAATTAGAAAAGCTATTACATGCGGGAACTGGACAGTATGCATAGGTGCTGCCCTCCTCTCCATCTTCACTCAATAGCAATGGTACATGCCATCTGTGTGATGGCATGTGTGTTTCACCTGCCAATCACAGGCCAATGTGTGATGCCACTGCCAGGCAGCATGCAGAAAATGTGTTCATCTTCAATCTTGGTGTCATCAGTGTGTGCCATTTGCCTGCCCTTCATACGCAGTGAGGCTGCATGCATGGGAGGGTTTTAGTCATGTGGGACATGTGTCAAACAAGTACTATTTCTCTTGCTTCTCAGCCCTCATTGTGTGCCATGGTGCTAATGCCTGTTTCCATTTCTTTGTTTTTATGTCTTTGCAGGGGAAGACGCACCTGATACTGCTGGGGTTGTGGAGATGGTGCTGACCCAGGAGGGGCCCGAGGGCCGACCAACCACCAGTGAGGGACGTGGTGTGGTGGTGGGTGAGAACCCACAAGTGCTGCAGGTCCTGCTCTCAAGGGGTGTCTCTGGCTGCACCTCCCCCGAGCTGTACTCAGGTGTTGATTCGGATGAGACCTACGTGCCGTCGCAGGTGAGTGTTCCAGGGAGGGATTCTGTTCTGTCTCACCCACCTGTACCAGGGTCAGAACCCTCAATGGGGATGTCAGTGTTGCCAGCTACGCCTTTGGTGGTTACGGATGAAGGGTCACACTCTGCGACATCTGATCCTGTTCCTGGGCCAGCAGATCAGAGGGGGAATGCAGTCCTGCAGCCTCAGGCAGTGTCGGCACAGCAAGGCGCAGTTCGCCTTGCCCCAGACAGGTGTGGTGCCCGCCGACGTGGTGGCCGTACGGCACCTGGCAATACTGCATGGGAGCAATCCATTTACGGTATGGCAACCCAACAGGCAGCATCATCCGAGATGATGGCTCAGGCCATGGATAGGGTGGCCACTTCCATTGTCCCCCCTGAAAGGCTGATGGAGCGACTAGAGCAGGCAACCGACACCATCTGCCAGTCACACAGGGAGGACAAGTTGGGGTCCAACAGGGACAGGCGGGCGGCACTGGCGACTCTGCAGGAGGCCATCTCCATTGAGTCCCAGGGCCACAGGGAAGCCCTGAGGCAGGAGCTCCTTCACCTCAGGACGACTCTTGTTGAGCTTGAGGCTTCTACACACCAAAGGACAGAACAGCAGCTGGAGCGTTTCACCCGTACGCTCTCAGCTGAGATGCAGGCAACGAGGGCGGAGGTCTGGGCATCCCGTGAGTTGTTGCATGGGGACCTCCGCACACTCAACCTCCAGAACCAGACCTACCACACCCGCATGCTTGCAGCCATGGAGGAGCAGACTAGGGCCTTGCGTGGGCTGCCTCCCATAGTGCAACCACCTCCGGATGCAGCTGCACAGGGTGATAATAGCGACAGCAGTGATACTCCCACAATAGGGTAGCCGTGTGGGCCATGAGCCCATGGAGGTGTTTTTTTTCCCCAGGATCCACGCAGGTGGGTTCTGGTGTGCATCCTGTCCCCGGACCTCCTGGGTGGCCTCCCCAACCCCCCCGGTCCCTTCAATGGCCATTTTTTATTTTTATTTTTATTTTTTTTTATTTTAATTTTTATTTCTTTTATTCCCAATTTTATTGGGACAATTTGTTGGCTTCCGTGGTTCCTGTGGGCATACACTGCATTGTGGCTGGGCACATGCAGGCTTGTAATGTATTTGGTTCAAATGCTTGGGTTTGAGTCACACACACCCCTCCTGCTTCCCGTTTCCATGGGCTTGCAAAGGGTGTGCCCAAGTGACAGTGAATTACACAGTGACGTTGGACTCCCATGAGCTGTGTGGGCAGTCTGTAGTCAATACTGTGTATACATTCCTAGTGCATGCTGCTGTTGTGTTGTACACTGCATGTTGCATTGATGTGTAACTGATCTTCTGTGTCTACCTCCAAATTTGCAGGTCCCTTCCTCATGTCTACACAAGGACCTCTAGTCTGGAGATGTGGTCCATGTTGGCAGCAGTGCACCTACAACTCTACAGGCGCCAACACTGCACAGTTGGTAGTGGTGGGAGTGCAGGCATTTCCAGGTGGTGAGACTCATAATATTATACATTAGTGATGTCATGTTAATGGTAGTACGTGCTCAAGTTTGTTGTTGGTCCGGCATTACTGTGAGCATTTCAGGTGTTGCAAGTTTCTAATAGGGACACCGTACATTGTGACACTAGTGTCATGTTGTGGGGATTAATTTGTTTACGTGCAAATAGCATGACATGGCACGGTGTGTCGTGTGGCGGTGCTGGGGTTGGGTTGGCTGACATGGCACTGTCCTCTTGTTGCATTTTGCAAGTGGGTATTCATTTCAGCTGCTTGAATTTGTAACTTCACAAAACTGCATTGGTGGTGTCAGTGTGGGTAGGGATGCACACATTGTGACACTTCCAGGTGAACAATCTGAGGCTGATATGGTTTTCACGGTTCTTTCTCCAGACATTCAGGATCAGTGTCAGGTTGAGTCATCATTGATTGTCAGATGGAATGTGCCAGGGCAGTGTGCACTCCACAGGGGTGTGATTTCTATGTGAAGTAATTAGCCACTAGCTGTGTACGGGCTGCCTCCCCCCGTGCCCTTTCCCCTCCCATGCGCAGCGGCTGTGCATGTGGTTGGGGATGGGGGGGCACCACCATGTCCACGGCCAGGCCCCGGCGTGTTGCAACGTTGTGCAGGACACATGCTGCCACTATGATCCTGCACACTACTGGGGGAGCGTACAACAGCTGACCGCCAGAACGGTCAAGGGAGCGAAAGCGTGACTTCAGCACTCCAAATGTGCGCTCCACTATGCCCCGGGTTGTAATGTGGGCTGCGTTATATCTTACCTGGGGTGGCGTGGTGGGGTTCCGAATTGGCGTCATCATGTGGGGGCTGAGAGGGTAGGCACTGTCCCCTGTGGAGGTGGGGATTGGTATCATTGGTGGGGTTGTGACCTTGCTCAGTATCTGACATGCATGCATGTGCAGTGGCGTTCAAACTCACCAAGCAGCCATGTATCGCCATGCCGGCCAGCTTCTAGGTCCCGGCTTAGGGTGGACATTCAGTAAATGAAGCTGTCGTGGGTTGACCCAGGATAGTTGGCATATAGTGAGGTGATGATTCCCTTGGCATTACATACTACCTGCACGTTGATGGAATGCCAGTGCTTGCAGTTCCTATAGATGTGCTCAGATGCCCTGGGGGGACGTAGAGCCACATGGGTGCAGTCAATGGCACCTAGCACTTTGGGGAATCGTGCCACAGCATAGAAATCCAGGGCGGCAGCATGCCTTTCTGCAGGTGTTCTGGGCAGGTATATGTGCCTGCGGACTGATGGGCGTGCAGTGATGATGTTCAAGACCTGGTGTAAGCACCGTGACTGGGTGGCCTGTGATACACCACCCACAATGGCACTTGTCCGCTGAAATGATCCAGTGGCTAAGAAGTGCAGTACATTGAGGACCTTCTCCAGGGGGCTGAGTGCTTGGGAGCACAGGGTGGGTGATGTGAGGTCGTCCTCCCACTCACTCACCAGGTCCAGTATGATGTGTGGTGGAAACCTGTACCTCCCATGCACCTGGTCATCAGGCATCCCGAAAAGGCTGGTTCTGGGTGTGAATATTCTGGCCCTGACTATCCTCCTCCTCCTCCTTTGGTAGGCCACGCCCACTGCTGCTAGGAACGGTATGTTCATCCTGGGTCTGAGCTAGTTATTTTGTTAGCGCGCAAATTAATGCATTGCGCGTGTTGTAGGCGAGCGTGTGACCCGCGCACCCCTCCAATCCAGTGCCCAGTACAATAGCGTGTGGAAATTGGCGCGCACACCGGGATACAGGTGCGCTGACGTACTTGCGTGTGTAAGTGTCCGCGCACACCTCATATACATGTACATAGGCCAATCGCGTGTACACGCACTTTTGTCCAATTACACGCGATGAGACTCTGACGTGCTGTCCAATTACAGGCGATGAGACTCTGACGTGCAGTCTTTCCACATGTGCTCTGTCATCACGTGGTGTGTGGGAAACACCCGTGCGGGTCACGTCACAGATGCGCTTACGCGCTGAGGGCCTTTGGTCCAATGGATTCGCGTATGCGTGCTGACGCGCTTACGCGCTAAGGGCCTTTCCTCGGTTTTCACGCTGACGTGCAGGATTTTCACGTGCCAAATCACTCCGTACCAAGCTGGCCACGCGTAAGCACACGGAAGACCACGCTCCTGCCCAGAAGGCCGAACTACTGCCCCCCAGAGCCCCAAGCACGCTCCAACCTGCCATCTGCTGCTGCCTGACTGCCTGGTGCCCATGTGCACTGCCATTTGCTGCCTGAACATCAGCTAGGGGTGCTGTTGCTGTGACCACCCCTGCTGGAACCGAAGACTCCCGACTGGAATTCCATCACTCCACAGCCCAGCCCCAGGACCCAGTTGCCCACACACTCCTGCCTCTGGGGTTGTCATGTCGGGGCATACAACATCTGTGACCACTGACAACCCCCGGCCAGAGAGGCAGAGGGGCACCAGCTTCAGTGCCACCAAAGTTGGTGTCCTGGTGGAGCAAGTCCTGGGGCAGTATGATGCCCTCTTTGGAAGTTCCCGCGCCGACAAGGAAGGACGGACTCGGATCTGGACTGACATCGTGACTGCCATCAACACGGAGGGGGTGGCAGTCCGGGACTTACAACATGTCAGGAAGCGCTGGGAGGACTTCAGGTCCAGGACCCTGAACAAGGCCCGGCGGCTCTTGAAGGCAGCGGATGCCAAGGGGCGCCGGGGCCACTTGTCGGAAGAACAGATGGGGGTCCTGGAACGCATATCCCCAGCGCTCCACGTCCAGGTCCTAGAGAAGCAGACCCGTCTGGAGTCGAGCGGTGAGTGTACATGCATCCTGGTTGTGAGCAGGGCGTGTGGTGATCATTCGCCATTGTGCCGGTTGCAGATCTGTTTGTATGGGGTGGAGTATGGGTGGGGGCGTACAGGGCCGTGGGGCTGACACATGCGAGGGCTGTAATGTGTGAGACATGGATGGTGCTTGTGTGTGTGGGCTTGCATGGCAAATGCAGTTGTGCGTGCACACATGTTTGGATGAATGTGTATGTAAGTAGACATGTCCGTGATGTCAGGCATGTATGTTGTTTTCGGCTGCATGTATGAGCACTGTGTACATGTGCATGTGTGTGTATTTGTCAAGGGTGCAACAGTGATGCTACATGGATGCATGTGACAGCGGTATGTGGAAGCCTGATTGGCAGATGTGACATGGATGCCCGTCTGAACAGTGCGACACTTGGCAGAGGTGTAGACATGCATGCAAGTGTGGTGGTGTGTGTACATGTGTGGTGCACTTCCTGTGTTGCATGTGATGTCTGGCTCCCCTTTGGCTGCTGATGCTGTTGTATGTGTAGGGATGGGGTGGCAGTTGCAAAATGGCTGTGGTATGGCTCATGTGTGCCAGTTGCAATGACATGTGTGTTGGGGATTGTGATGACATGTCTGAGGTTTGACAATGCCACTCATGTGCAACTGTCATGCGTGTATGTGTCCATTGTACAGTGCCCTGATGCCTGTGTTTTGTTTCTCCCTGTCTGCAGCGTCAACTGATGAAGAGGGCGGAGAAGGTGCTGTGGAGCACAGCGGCGGGGATCCGACCGCCAGCCGGAGATGCAAGGCCCGGCTCCCCTCCCGTGTTGTCATCTCGTCGGGGAGTGAGGAGTCCGGTGCCGCGTCCCAGGCCGCAGCTGCCGGGGGGAGGTCCAAGAGGCGGAGGTTGCAGTTGGACTCCTCGGCAGCAGAAGGGGCAGCTGGGACCCCACAGGGCCCAACAGGGGAAGATGGCACGGAGTCATCCAGGTTGGTGGGGGGTTTGGTGGAGGAGGGGGCCGCGCAAGCACCAGAGACGGGGTCTGGAGGTGGGGATCCCACTGGTGCTAGTGGTGCAGTGCAGGACCAGGGACAGGAGGCAGCACAGGCGGCCGCGGAGGTGCCTGTGTGCAATCCTGTCCCCGATCCTGTCCCTGCATCATCTTGCACCAGCAGGGATGCCTACGTCCAGACCCGTTTTCAGGCAGGGGATGAGCTGACGTCAACTGGCCTTCCTCTGCCTGCGGACATGGCCATCCAGGTCCGGGTTGAGCCTGTCCTGGCTGGTGTGGCGTTGCGTCAACGGGCCATGCAAGGTGACCTGCAGTCTTTTCATGGAGAGACTGCACGTCATCTCGAATGGCTCGTTGACCACGTCAGCCTGCTGGGACAGGACACCCAGGCCGGATTCCTCCGTCTGATGGGGCTTGCTCCGACCCCCTCCTCAACTGGACCCCCTACGTGCCAGTCGTCCTCTGTGCCATCTTCCCACCCATCAGTCACCTGGGTGCCCTGTGGAGCTGCCTCTGACGGTGCGGCCAGGCTGGTGGAGGAGGCATCCCTGCCACAGTCGGGAGTCGGAGGTCCAGCAGGGGTGGCCACATCAACAAGTGCACCCCAGCCGGCAGAGGATGTGCAGGCAGCAGGAGGCAGTGCACGGGCAGAGGCAGAGCAGCAGCAGCAGCAACATGTTGGGAGCCATGAAGGCTCGGGGCTTTCGACATCGGAGGGGCGGCCATCGGCCGGAGGGCAGGGGGACCCAGGACAGAGAGTGTCTTCCGTGTGGCAGCGGTTGGGCCACGCCATAGGTGCGGAGCAGCGGCGGGCGGAAGAGGCGCGGCTCACAATGGTCAGGGCGGAGAACTCCATGCGGAGGGCCCTGAGGCGGGCCGAGTGCCTCGAGGCAATCCGCAGAGGGTTGGAGGAGGACACAGCGTCTTCCCTGCGGACCCTCGGGGCCATGGAACTGGACCGCCTCCGGGACATCGAACAGGAGTTCGATGATGCCCTGGCCCGGGACACCACAGAGTGAGCCGCTGGACTAGCCCGCCGCCTTTGTATATAGTTATTTAGTTTTAGGTTTCCTTTCTTTCGAATTATGATTTGGAGTCGACGGACACTGCTCCACTTTTTGTATATAGTTGATTTTTAGGTAGGTTTTTTTAGTAGGTTTCCTTTGTTCAGTTGGGCTCATGGACACTTGGTAGTTTTTTATACGGACATGCATGTTTTTTGTTCTCATTCACATTGTAGTTAGTTTTCTTTCTTTTGCATTCTTAATTTTTTTTAATACAATTTTGTTAGCATACTTCACTGTGTGGTATCATCTCATTGGTTTCATGCATGTCATGTTGTGTGTTTTCCCATTATATTGCAACCATTGTGTGTGACGGACATGGGTTCATTAGCTTCATGAACATTGGGGGTGTAACATGTGATTTCCATTTCCATGTGGGTGAATGGGTTACTTGGTAGGGCTTTTTGGATGTGGAGGCTGTCCATTACGCACATGATTGGGGATTGTGAGCACCTGGTGGAGGGTGACCCTGCACTGCCGGGGGGTGGGGGTGGTGGGAGACATGAGTGGGGGCCTGGTGGAGGGTGACCCTGCACTGCCGGGGGGTGGGGGTGGTGGGACACATGAGTGGGGGCCTGGTGGAGGGTGACCCTGGATGCTGGGGGGTGGGGGTGCAGGGGGACATGAGTGGGGGCCTGGTGGAGGGTGACCCTGCACTGCCGGGGGGTGGGGGTGGTGGGAGACATGAGTGGGGGCCTGGTGGAGGTTGACCCTGCACTGCCGGGGGGTGGGGGTGGTGGGACACATGAGTGGGGGCCTGCTGGAGGCTGCCCCTGCACTGCTGGGGGGTGGGGGTGGTGGGAGACATGAGTGGGGGCCTGGTGGAGGGTGACCCTGGATGCTGAGGGGTGGGGGTGCAGGGGGACATGAGTGGGGGCCTGGTGGAGGGTGACCCTGCACTGCCGGGGGGTGGGGGTGGTGGGAGACATGAGTGGGGGCCTGGTGGAGGGTGACCCTGCACTGCCGGGGGGTGGGGGTGGTGGGACACATGAGTGGGGGCCTGCTGGAGGCTGCCCCTGCACTGCTTGGACTCCTCGGCAGCAGAAGGGGCAGCTGGGACCCCACAGGGCCCAACAGGGGAAGATGGCACGGAGTCATCCAGGTTGGTGGGGGGTTTGGTGGAGGAGGGGGCCGCGCAAGCACCAGAGACGGGGTCTGGAGGTGGGGATCCCACTGGTGCTAGTGGTGCAGTGCAGGACCAGGGACAGGAGGCAGCACAGGCGGCCGCGGAGGTGCCTGTGTGCAATCCTGTCCCCGATCCTGTCCCTGCATCATCTTGCACCAGCAGGGATGCCTACGTCCAGACCCGTTTTCAGGCAGGGGATGAGCTGACGTCAACTGGCCTTCCTCTGCCTGCGGACGTGGCCATCCAGGTCCGGGTTGAGCCTGTCCTGGCTGGTGTGGCGTTGCGTCAACGGGCCATGCAAGGTGACCTGCAGTCTTTTCATGGAGAGACTGCACGTCATCTCGAATGACTCGTTGACCACGTCAGCCTGCTGGGACAGGACACCCAGGCCGGATTCCTCCGTCTGATGGGGCTTGCTCCGACCCCCTCCTCAACTGGACCCCCTACGTGCCAGTCGTCCTCTGTGCCATCTTCCCACCCATCAGTCACCTGGGTGCCCTGTGGAGCTGCCTCTGACGGTGCGGCCAGGCTGGTGGAGGAGGCATCCCTGCCACAGTCGGGAGTCGGAGGTCCAGCAGGGGTGGCCACATCAACAAGTGCACCCCAGCCGGCGGAGAATGTGCAGGCAGCAGGAGGCAGTGCACGGGCAGAGGCAGAGCAGCAGCAGCAGCAACATGTTGGGAGCCATGAAGGCTCGGGGCTTTCGACATCGGAGGGGCGGCCATCGGCCGGAGGGCAGGGGGACCCAGGACAGAGAGTGTCTTCCGTGTGGCAGCGGTTGGGCCACGCCATAGGTGCGGAGCGGCGGCGGGCGGAAGAGGCGCGGCTCACAATGGTCAGGGCGGAGAACTCCATGCGGAGGGCCCTGAGGCGGGCCGAGTGCCTCGAGGAAATCCGCAGGGGGTTGGAGGAGGACACAGCGTCTTCCCTGCGGATCCTCGGGGCCATGGAACTGGACCGCCTCCGGGACATCGAACAGGAGTTCGATGATGCCCTGGCCCGGGACACCACAGAGTGAGCCGCTGGACTAGCCCGCCGCCTTTGTATATAGTTATTTAGTTTTAGGTTTCCTTTCTTTCGAATTATGATTTGGAGTCGACGGACACTGCTCCACTTTTTCTATATAGTTGATTTTTAGGTAGGTTTTTTTAGTAGGTTTCCTTTGTTCAGTTGGGCTCATGGACACTTGGTAGTTTTTTATACGGACATGCATGTTTTTTGTTCTCATTCACATTGTAGTTAGTTTTCTTTCTTTTGCATTCTTAATTTTTTTTAATACAATTTTGTTAGCATACTTCACTGTGTGGTATCATCTCATTGGTTTCATGCATGTCATGTTGTGTGTTTTCCCATTATATTGCAACCATTGTGTGTGACGGACATGGGTTCATTAGCTTCATGAACATTGGGGGTGTAACATGTGATTTCCATTTCCATGTGGGTGAATGGGTTACTTGGTAGGGCTTTTTGGATGTGGAGGCTGTCCATTACGCACATGATTGGGGATTGTGAGCACCTGGTGGAGGGTGACCCTGCACTGCCGGGGGGTGGTGGGAGACATGAGTGGGGGCCTGGTGGAGGGTGACCCTGCACTGCCGGGGGGTGGGGGTGGTGGGACACATGAGTGGGGGCCTGCTGGAGGCTGCCCCTGCACTGCTGGGGGGTGGGGGTGGTGGGAGACATGAGTGGGGGCCTGGTGGAGGGTGACCCTGGATGCTGGGGGGTGGGGGTGCAGGGGGACATGAGTGGGGGCCTGGTGGAGGGTGACCCTGCACTGCCGGGGGGTGGGGGTGGTGGGTTGACATGAGTGGGGGCCTGGTGGAGGTTGACCCTGCACTGCCGGGGGGTGGGGGTGGTGGGACACATGAGTGGGGGCCTGCTGGAGGCTGCCCCTGCACTGCTGGGGGGTGGGGGTGGTGGGAGACATGAGTGGGGGCCTGGTGGAGGGTGACCCTGGATGCTGGGGGGTGGGGGTTGTAGGGGAGGACTGGTCCAAGACGACCCCCCTCGCCTGCACTTTCTCCCCAGGTGAGGACTATGGCTCTCTTGGGCGTCTCCTCATGCCACCCGGGCCCAGGTGGTGGAGGGCACACCCACTGGAGACATTGCCCGCACGTATCGAATGCCCACATCTATTGATCACAACACAAATTTAGTTAGGCCCAAAAACCATTCTCTGCCCAGTAAAGATGGTGTGAGCTCAGCGCACTGTAGCGCGGCCCCCACCCTTGGAGAACATTCCTGTTGCCGCAGCACCCTGGTAGATCCGCTGCGAGCCCGTTCCCACGAACCAGAAGGACATGAGCCAGTGTAATGCACTAACATTGTAACAGTCACCTTCCGTAGTGTATCGTATCCTCGCTCCCAGCATGACCCGGCCAGCAGGCTTAGGCAAGATGAAATGAACAGTAAAATGGTCGTCACAGGCCTGACAATCCTCGTATATTTATGTTTAAACTACTTGCAAAGGATGCTTTCCTCTCATAAAATCCCTTATATTATAAAAGCCTGTAAGATGTATAATTAAAAGAGATCATGCCCCCATGATATAAGCAACAATGAACATACACCATTGCAGTTGGATGCTAATAATAAAGGAACGCACCAAGAATCTATTTGTTACACGCATTACTGAGATACTTACACCCCATGGGCTCGCGCCATAACTAAAGCTAATGCTGCTAGAGTACACGAGAAAGCGGATGCAACTATACTATGAACTCATTAAAGAATGCGCGAGAGTGCACGTATCATGTGTGAATGTCTGAGCCTCTCATATGCCACCACCGTCACGAACGGTGGCGGGTCGTTCTCTATGTACTCCACTGATCTAACCACTACCTCATTTACCGCGAATGTATATGCATGTAACTGAAACACTGTAGCTGCTAGAGTGTAATGTACAAATATGATGCTCGATCTGGGTATAATCGAAACGCACCCAGCAAAGGTTAAAAGCATGTTTTGACGTGATTTTAAATAAGTATTATAGAAAGTGTTCAAATGTTTGCGATGTCTTTACTTGTATTCAGCAACACACGAGGGAGATACCTTTGTGAAATACTTGCAAGGCCATTCCCCCTCCCACCCTGTGAAGGCTGCCAAAGGCATGAGAGCAGAGACCGCGCCGCGCTGCTTTACCTCCCCCAACCAGACTGGAGCCGCTTCAAAGATTTGTAACCCCCTCTGTAGCACCCAAGGCCACCACCCGCCACCTGCATTATTTACAGCACAGCAGTAAACCTCTGTCTGAACGTACGCGCCCCCCCCCCCCTCGTAAACCTCACAACCCACCAGACCACCTCAGACTTATGGCCCTGTGCAATAAAGACACCCAACACTTTGACAACACACAGCGGAACATCCATAACAACTTTTAACAAGGCAGAAAGACATGTACCGCCCGTGCCAGGCCCTGAAGCTTAACCCCTCGACCTATGGCCCCGGTCAACAGGACACTAGTAACCATGCCCTGACGTATTGCCTCCAGTCCCCTCACAAGGTGCATTCCTCCTGTGTTGCATTAACCTGTTGCATAACCTATTGTAAGATTTACTGAAGAAGATAGTACTAAAAATGCTTGAATGACTGCAGTGTGCATGGCATAGGGCTAATAAGTCAGGAAGAGACATTCATCTCTGCCACTGGCCACGATGGCCCCACAACATCGCCTGGATGAACTCCGCCACCCGGCCAGGCCCAGCCCAACCCACGAGGCTGCCCAATGACGTCTTCCAGCCAAAGCCAACCACATCACAGCAGCACCTATAGTTAGTCGTCGCCACCCAATCCCAATGAACTTGTGCCCCCTATAGTATGTAGGTTTTGATGACGTTTTTTGTAAATAAATACGCCTGTCTTTGCTATTGTCAGACAGAGCGCTCTCGGAGTTTGCAGAGTTCTTTGCATGCCCAATTCTGATTGATAAACTCCCATTTACGCTCACCCGCACTCTGTCTTGGCCTTATTCCCATTTTGGGAGAGTCCTTCATTGTCTCTCATTGCGGGGAGGATCGTGCTGTTTGGGGACGCTTGCCTTCAGTGGTGACCCCGATAGCGTGATTTTTATTTCTTCCTAAACTCCTTATAACCGTCCCCGTTTGGCACGAGAATCTCCGGTCGAAAAGGGATACGCACGGTGAGCCGGCTCCGGGAGGCTGCCCGCCAACGGCGACCGGTACACTAAGAAGTGCGCACTCAATGAGAAAGGGTACGGGATCCCGATTGGAAAAAAATCCCCTTTGAGTGCCGCTCGCCGGAGCCGGGGCTGACCGTTGAGTTACCGGTGACACTGCCTGGACGGACCCAGTTTCGGAGACTATCGGTTCAAGACGGGCACGTGAGTACTGAGTGTGAGCGATTGTAAAGGGAGCAGGGAGAGAAGGGTAGGACAGGGAACGAGAAGGGGGTACGAAGATATACTAAGGATTACTCTAAAATTTCCTTTCTTTTTCTTTGCATATGGCCATTAGGATTACGAGGTGAAAAAAGAGATAGAAGTGACGGGAACCTAGCTCCGAAAGGGGGTGGAAGGCGGCGCCGCATAGTGCTATATTGACTAGTGCTGGGAATATATGACGAAGTGAAATACAAGATAAAAGTGTTCAGCAAAAGGGGGCACTGAGAATATATTAGTGATCGCTACTACTTCTTTTTCTTTTTCTTTAGGGGTAGGGGGAGAATAAAAACGGAATTAGCACAAACTTGGGAGAAAAATAAGAGAACAAGGGTCCTACTAGAGGGGGGAGAGAAGGTTAAAACCTATAAATATATGCACATGTGCTAAGCAAGATAGACAGGGACAACCGGCTAGGGAGGTAAGGGAGGGCAGCGTGACTGGTGTACGGAGTGTTACCAAGAGGTGTGTGCACCTCGTATGTGTCAAGGGACGACTTTGTCGTTGCGAATGTGTAAAACGGCTATAAATGTATAATTGTCAAATGGTCATGGTGAGTGTGACCAGATAAAAAACTCTTTTTGAAGCAACGCTGAGACAGTGACGTGAGTGGGTACCCTTTGATTTCCGGGTTGATAGTGTCAAAATAAATGATGGATTGCTCTTGTATGTGTCCCCCGAAGAGAACAAAGTAGAAATTGTGTACAGACAGTTTTTGTATTGGACAATTAAGGGAGGGAGAGCCCAACCGAGCATAACACTGGATGTGAAGTAGAATACAAAAAAATAATATCGATACTACAGTACCATTGGAGTTGCAGACATACAGAGACACATAAGCACTAGGAGGGCACACAGAGATGGGGCCTGAAACACCATTATCACATATTTGTAAAAGCCTTCCAGGGCACGCGGAGCGGATTAAGAAATACCACGACCAATGGGTAACCGAGCTGAAAGGAGAGGGGCTACCCCAGATATGGCCAGAGGGAGGGTCATTTGACAAAAGCGTTCTAGATATGGTGATGACATGCATTTTCTTGAAGTACCGAGGGAAACAGCTGCAGAATAGGAGGGAAATATTAGATCTTTGGCGGTTATTCGAAGAGGTGCCACCGCCTAAAGCGCCAGCACCAAATCCTGATCTCCCATCTACTACAGACAATCCACTGGTATTACAGAAAGATATCAAGGAATTGCCAGGTGTCACACCACCAGTAGAGGTAATAAGTTTATACCCGATATTAAAGAAACCTGTACCCGCAGAAGGATACAGTGACCCAACGTATGTACCTCCCCCGACAACTACCACACCCCACCGGCCCACTGCACCCCCACCTTATGAAAGTACAAGGGAGCGAGGCCAGGCGGGTACACAAAGGGTGGACATAGAGAAGCTCACAGATGATTTAGAATCAAGACTGACGATAGCAAAGGATGAGCTCTCGAGGATAAAAGACATATGTGAACGGACAGCACTAGATGCACCTAGATCAGGGCGTACGTCCAGAGCGCTAGGTGAAAATAGAAAGCCCGAAGAGGGGTGGAAAAAAGGCGAGATTTTGTTCAGAATTGAGGAAGAACCAACGCGAATAATAGAAGTAGGACCCGGAGAGGGAGATATTGCAAGCGAAGAAAGGCGGGGGGGAATTAGAGAGGAGTTGCTGTGTGACATAAGGGACGAGGTAGAAGAAAGTGACAGGTTGAGTATGGCGATAGGAGGGGGAAGCGAAGGGGGGGAAGGTACGTGTTCGCTGAGAACCCTGGACGATGAGTGGACGGGGCGACTAAGGAACAGAGTGGGAAAAATGGCATCACTAGGGACATCAACAGATCAAACGGGTCCGGACGGAACGACAAAAGGAAGGCTACAGCTCCCATTAATACACAGGGGAGGAGGGAGGCCTAACTATATCCCGTGGGCACAGATGGATAAGGCCAATTTATTGAAGTTATTGCCCCCGGTGTCAGGAGGGGCAAGTAAGTGGATATATGCCTTTGAGAAACATACTGCCGGGGTACCCCTAGCCATAGGAGATGTGAAAAGTCTACTGGTATCAGCGGTAGGTGACCAGGCCGAAAGGGAATGGGTTAAAGCCGGTTTCCCGGGAGTAACGTTAGATTGCGACCGCCATGATGGGGCATCCTTTAACACGGTGCGTGCCAGGGTGTGGGATGCCTTAGGCGAAACATTCCCAGACACACCGGACTTGCAGTCGGTGATGCAGTGTGCAATGAATGACGGGGAAGAGGCTATGGATTACATTTTTCGGGTCCAAGAGATGTGGAGAGCGGAAACGGGCACGCCCTGGTATCAATCGACATCTTTATTTTACTTCATTATAAAAAGAGGGCTCCCAAAGGAAGTGCAGAAGGCGCTTGACAAGATAGCAGGTATTGAAGCAAAGGGATGGCCAGAAATTCAAAGCATAATAGTACACCATTGTAAAAGAATAAAGGAGAGGGAGAAGGAGGTGGCGCAGAAAAGATTGGCAGACGAGGCGAAGTTAGTACAGTCAAAGTTAGTAAAGGTTGCAGCAGCAGTAGCCGCGCTCCCACACAGTAGGGAGGGAGATGAGGAAGAGGAGGGGCTGATAGCAATACAAGGAAGGATGGCAACTAATTGGGCGGGAACAGGACAGCGGCAGTGGAACGAGCAGGAGCAGGGTGGAGGTCCGCAGTGGCAAGAGTGGACCCCTCGAGGGGGACGAGGTGGGTACAGGAGCAGAAGAGGAGGTGGACCACAGGGGTACGGAGGAATGGGAGGAAGTGGATGGCAGGGTCCCCGGGGCCCCCAGGGGAGTTGCTGGAACTGTGGGCGATGGGGACATTACTCCAGGGAGTGCAGAAGTAGACAAAACAACGGGTTCCAGGAGGTGGAACAGTATGGCCATCCCCACCCGGGAAGCCCATATGGCCTTCCGATGGGACAGCAGCAACTGAGAGACCCAAGCCAGGGTAACACGAGCTAGCAACAGGGACCCCAATACAGAACACAGAACCACCCACAAAACATGCCTAACAACGACAGCATGCAATATACACCAGGCAACCCTTTCGCGACAGCAGCTAACGGGGCCCCCGCACCAGCACCTTATAACGGCATGTCAGTGGTCTCAGGTAACGTATTTAATGAAGGGGGGGCCATGAGACACCCCGCATAGGACAGCCCACAGAGAACACTTGCGTGTCCAGTTCTATCTACCACCCACAGTGCAGCAGAGGAACCATTGGTGGGGGCGCAGATAGGAGACAGGCAATTTATATTCATGGTTGATTCGGGAGCGGAGAAATCATGTGTCAGAGAGGGCCGATTCCCGTTATCTAACAGGAAGTTAGAGACGCAGGGGTTCTCTGGGGCTGTAATTGAAGTTCCTTACACAGAAGCTTTGGATGTGACCATAGGGGGCAAAACCGTAAAAGCGCCCTTACTGTATTATGAACAGTCCCCGATAAATTTGCTGGGGAGGGATCTTATGAGTAAACTTAACATGACCATATCATTTACCGAAGGAGGAATAGTGTGTTCTACACCCGGGATATGTCCCTTGCGTGCAATGTTGGTAGTGCAAGCCTACACAACCACACAGGAAATACGAGGGCTGCCACAAAAGGAAGAGATGTTTATTGCAGGGCTAAAGACTTTGGCCCTCATAGTCCCAGAGCTAAAAAACATGGATTGGAGGATTCCAGCAGAATTTCTCTTCCGCCCCATAGTGTGTCCGAATGCAACACCAGGATCAGTGGTGTCGTTGGATTTGCACGCTGTGCAGGTATCAACGAAACGGATCGCTGTGATTGGAATGGACAGAGAAGGATGTGAGTGGCGCACCGTACTGTGTACAAACGCCAACCTTGCCCTACGCGAGGTAACAGATGAGGATCTCTTTTCAGACACAGAAGTAGATGGTGAGATAGTAATGGAAATAGCGATGCCCTGTGACATTTTGATCCAAGCCAGAGAGATCCCCGTCCAATTGATGGCAGTGGTAGGAACACCACCGTCGTTTTTTGATGACGACATGAGGCTCGTACCAAACAATTTATGGACAACAGGCCCACATGATGTAGGGCTGTTGCATGGAGTACAACCTGTGAGAATAAACCTAAAACAAGGAGCTATCTTACCAAGAGTTAAACAGTATCCATTGTCCCGTGAAGCTGAAGAAGGGATAAAAGAGACGATAAATGCACTACTAGTACAAGGAATAATAGTGCCTTCAAACTCCCCATGTAACACATGTATTTATCCAATCAAAAAATCAAAGGGGGGATCTTGGCGGATGATACAGGATTTACGCCCCCTCAATGATGTAATACAAAAAGAGTTCCCTCTAGTCCCGAACCCTGCATCCATACTATGCAGTATCCCAAAAACAGCATCACATTTTACAGTGGTGGACTTGAAAAACGCATTTTTCTCAATACCTCTGGCTGAAGAGAGCAGATACCTTACAGCGTTCACACTGGGGGGAAAAAGATATGAACATTGCAGACTGCCACAGGGATACTGTGAAAGCCCGAGCATATTCAATCGCATATTGCATGAAGACTTGGGGAACCTATCTGTAGAGAGTATGATTATTCAGTATGTGGATGATTTATTGGTGTGTGCGCAAGACAAAGAAACGTGTAGAAAAGATTCAACAACGCTCCTGACTTTACTGGCCAACAAAGGATACAAAGTAGACAAGGAGAAGCTACAGTATTGTCTGCCTGAGGTCCTATACCTGGGACAGCTCATATCGAAAGATGGAAAAAGAATAATTCCCGACAGGGTAGAGGCAATAAGATCAGTAGGAGAACCCAGAACAGTAAAAGATATGCAGACATTTTTGGGGATGTGCAATTATTGCCGAGCATGGATACTAGACTATGCAGCATACACCAGGCCCCTCCTACAAGCACTCAAAGAAGCACAACAGGAGAATGTAAAAATAAAGTGGTCAGAAGAAATGCGCACATCGTTCAAAACACTGAAAGAACTAATTTCAAGCGCTCCAGTACTAGCAAACCCTGATTATGGACACGAATTTTACCTATTTTCCCATTGCAAAGGAACACTTATGACAGCGGTGCTGACACAAAAGACATCCTTAGGACACAAGCCCCTAGCTTACTATAGTGGTACTTTAGATGCCGTGATGCAGGGTCATTTCGCGTGCGAACAATCGCTCGCAGCAGCCGCATTTGCGATCGAAAAAAGTGCCACAATAGTAATGGGATGCCCTGTGACATTGTTTGTGGAGCACTCATTATTTGCAATACTTGAAAGATCAAAAAGCACACTGACCACACAGCGGGCAACAGCATACGAGATTATATTGTCCAGCGCCAACATTCACATAGTGAGATGTAAAACAGTGAACCCCGCCACATTCATTACAGAAGAGTGCACAGTAGAAGATATGCAAAATCACGACTGCGCAACCTACACAGGAGAAGGAGGGGAGGGCACAGTGGTGTGTGAAAATGCTCTCAGCGAGGGGGAGGTGTACTTTGTGGATGGGTCCGCATCAATTGATATGGACACTGGAGAAAAACACGTTGGCATGGCGGTAGTGAGATTAGAGGAAGGTGAGTTTGAAACATTAGTACAGTACCGCCTCCCGTCGCATTACTCTGCACAGGCAGCAGAACTGGTTGCACTCATAGAAGCACTACACGCAGCAAAGGGCTGTGCAGTTACAATATACACAGATTCAGCTTACATGACAACGACCGTACATGGAGGTCTAGCAAGATGGGGCCGTAGGGGTTTCAGAAGGGCAGATGGAACACCAGTGCAACATGTAGAATTGTTAAAAGAATTAATAGAGGCCCTACAAAACCCTACTGCCGTAGCAATAGTGAAGTGCCAGGCCCATACCTCCAACTCAGATGTTGTGTCTTTAGGGAACGCGGCAGCAGACGCTGCCGCCAAGGAGGCTTCCTATTTTCAGAAATACGACACCGGTGAGTTCATGATCAAGAACACAACAACCAAAGAACTGTCAGAAGGGTATAACATGATGTCCCTATCACAAATACTAGAATTACAGGAAGGAGCTAGTGCAGAAGAAAAACTAACATGGACGAAACGGGGATGCAGCCAATCAGGGACAGATCTACTATGGCGGCAAAATAACTCAGGGAAAGTGGTAATGCCACTGCAGTTACTAGAAGTTGCATTTCAACAGTTACACTTCCCCGCACACAACACCAAGCAGCACATCGCAGCAGAGATACAGGAAGAATGGTTTGTGCCCTGTCTCCAGGAACATGTGTCTCGATTGACAATGGAATGTACAACATGCCAAATATACAACTCAGGAATGACATTACGCACACTCCGGGGAACAATTCCCAAACCCATTGGCCCCTTCAGAGAACTGCATATAGATTATGCAGACATGGGGGAAAGGTGTAATGGCTCGCGGTACATGATCGTGGTAGTGTGCCCATTTTCAAGGTGGGTGGAAGCGGGACCATGTGCGCGACCTGATGCCAAAAGCGTCGCCAAGTTCCTAGTAAGGGAAGTGTTCCCGCGCTGGGGAATTTGTGACGTAATACGCTCAGACAACGGCTCTCACTTTGTAAATGAACTTTTCAAGGAAGTTACCACGTTATTGGGTATCAAACATAAATTATGTTCGATTTATCATCCACAAAGTAATGGCGTAGTGGAAAAGATGAACGGCCTGTTAAAGGGCAGATTATCAAAACTATGCTTCTCATTAAAGAAAAATTGGATTTACTGTCTACCCCTGGCTCTATTTGAGTTGAGAAATCAACCAAGTAAAGACCACCACTTGTCCCCACACGAGATCGTGACTGGGAGACGAATGAACACAGCACACTCTCCACTGCGTGAACACTCAGATGCTCACAGAAGCGCCGCAATATTGGGGGATGAGTTCACAGACTACCTAAGAAAATTAACAAGGGCAGCGCGCGCAATATCAAAGCAACTCTCCCCCCCCTTCACTAGAGAAGAGGGAAATGTAACAGGATCTGTCACGGAGCCAGAGCAACAGCTACAGTTAATGCCAGGTGACTCAATTTATGTCAGAAGCTTCGTGCGTCGGTGGAATGCACCACGATTTCATGGCCCATACGAAGTAATATTTTGCACGCCCACAGCAGTAAAGGTGAAGGGTTTGAGATATTGGGTGCACTTAACCGACGTACGCAAAGCATACAGCAATGTACACGAGGAAATAGACGAGGAGGCACAGACAACAGCAAACGATGCAAATGAGTAGGATGTCTAAATATCGGCTTGCGTGAGTGTGTGTGTCAACACTGGACCTGAATGGAATAATGTCAGCACTGAAATTGAATGAAAATAATGCCTGACAAGAATATCAAAAAAAAAAAAAAAAAGAAGGGTGTGTATGTGGGATTTCTTTTTTTATCTAGGTGAGTGATGTATAATTAGTGAAATAATAATATTATAACTTGTATATACCCTTGTCTGTGAATACCCCTCCCCAGCACCCCCACCCGCTTCCATTCCCCGTCAAATGTATTGGCACAGATGGTGCCAGCAAAACGTTTACATGCATGCACTTAATGCACTTTTATATTTCAAACAGGAGCTTCCATGGCATCTAACGGGCAGCCTGCAACGGATAGAATTAGTAGAATGAGAGAATTAGTATATGAAAGATGTAGATATTCGTATGAGTGTGGATTATCAGTATGCATCACATTGTTTTTTATGATGATGTTTGGCTTGGTTACATATTGGTTTATAGCGTTCATCTCTATCGAGATGTACGAGGGGGGAGGGAGTAATAACACTACTGGACCAATTAACAGTACCACCGGGCCCAATACAACTGCAGATGTCAGTACCAGGGAAGGTGATTTTTTGATATGGGACGGAACTAAACTTGTCTGGGGGTATCATACCACACCATCAAGTGTTGTGACCGCACAAAGAGAAAAGCCACATGGTGAAATGCAGAGCAACACAGTATCTCCACCAGGGGTATCCAGTTACAATGCCCATAGTCTCAACGATCGAAACCCGTCTGCCATATCATGGTTGTATGACACCCCCACCAGCAAACTTGCCCACATTCCAAAAAACAATCTGCCAGATAGCGTCAGAAAAGAAAACGACAAACTACTAGAAATACACGAAATACTATATGATGAATGGGCCCAGGGGGGCGGGAATGAGAAAGGGGGGTCTAGTTTGCCCACTGCTCAGGGGGGTGGGAAGTACATAAGTAACAAGAACATCAGACGAAAGAGAGAAACAGGGAGGAAGAAGTATGATGAGTATTATGGGCTAGGTCTAGATAAGATGGAAGACCCACGACACCCCCATCAAACAAATAAGTGGTATGCAGACATGAGTGCCACAGCTAAACAGACTACAAACGAAAGCTGTTATGTCTGTTCCCTCATCCCCCATGCATCAGGTACACCCAAAGTATTGTTACCCAAAGAGTTGCCTATTGTGGATGCCCAATGTCTCCTTCATCTCACGCTGTGCAGGATTAAGAACACCTTCCAGGCACACGAAGTGACTTTTCGAATGCTGCAGAACGAGAAAACCTGTTACCCAAAAACGACAGGAGTAGTATGTTTGAAAGAACCATTTTTTGTGATAGAAGGGACACTTTTTTCTGACAACAAGCGGAAGGATGAAGAAGTGCTGTGCAAAGCGGAAGCACTAAGAGGTGTGGCGCCGGATAAATTACAGTGGATAGAGGAAACATGTACACCAGTATGGAGAGAACACATTTCGAAGCTAACTTGGGTAACTGCCATTGAAAAGCCATTCAAACTACAGAGCGAAATGGACTATAAACTGTGCTTTAAAGGAGAAGGGAGAACCCTCATGGGAACAAACAAGAACTGCAACAAGACCCTCACCATCCCAGACTTAAAGAAAGGGACTGCGGCCCTCATGGACACGTACTGGGTGTGCGGCAAACAGGCATACCTACACCTCCCCCAGTCATGGAGTGGCAGCTGCTCAATGGCCACTCTACACTCGGCACTAATGGTGATACCAGAAAGCCACATCGATGGGAGCAAAAGGACACCGGAACGCATGCAGAGTGTGGCTCAACCCACTGCAGAGTCACAAATCTATGTCCTGTCTTCTGGAAGCAAGGGAGAAGTGCTGACCCGTAAAAGACGAGCATCAAATTACATATCAAAAGCATCATCAGAACTATTGGCCCAGATCCCAGACAAATATCGATTATTCAGCTCAGCAGAAACATTCTTTGCCTCACTAGTCTCAAGTGTCCAAGCAAGGGCAAATGCAAAATGGCTTCAGATAACACGCTGGGAACTGATTCAGCTGGCGAACGACACTGAAGAAGGATTCAATATCATCAGAGTCGAACTAAGAGCTTTACGACTAATGACAATGCAGAACAGGTATGTCCTGGACCTGTTGACAGCGATGGACGGTGGTGTTTGCCGAAAAATAGGAAGTGCCTGCTGCACTTTCGTACCTTCCGAAGACGCAGAGAATGGCTCCCTGTCCCATGTAATCGAAGCAGTCCACAACCTAGGAGAAAAAATGAAAATGGAAGGTGGAGCAGAAGCGAGCACCTGGTTTGACAACATCTTCTCCTGGGTTCCCTCATGGCTTGGAACAACTGTGAAATTTTTAATACCAGCTGTTGTGTTCCTCCTTCTACTTTTTTGCCTGTGCCAGGTGGGTCTTCGAGTCTGTGCCAACGCAGAACCAAACGGTGCAATGATGATGGTGACAATGGGCAACTCACACGGTACAATAAAAACAATGCAAGAAGCACAAGTACAAACAGGGATAGATAATTCGCCCAGGTACCAACTGGTGCCCATATACCACGATAAAGATATTGTAGATAAGTTGTGGCACACCACCATCAAAGAGCCTCGTATACTAGAATGGTATGAGGAAGTTTGGGTAGATTTAGAAGCAGATGGTGGGTGCATATATCTAACATGTACTCCAGATGAATATGCCCGGAGAGGTGAGAGCTTAAGAGCAGTGTGCAGGGCATGGATGCCCATCAAAGGAACTCCGGCATGGGATGAGGCAGTGATGGACGAGGCAGAATGTAGGAGGATAGAAGATTTAAAGAATTCGTTACTTAAGTAACGAAAGGGGGGAAATGTAGGGGAGGACTGGTCCAAGACGACCCCCCTCGCCTGCACTTTCTCCCCAGGTGAGGACTATGGCTCTCTTGGGCGTCTCCTCATGCCACCCGGGCCCAGGTGGTGGAGGGCACACCCACTGGAGACATTGCCCGCACGTATCGAATGCCCACATCTATTGATCACAACACAAATTTAGTTAGGCCCAAAAACCATTCTCTGCCCAGTAAAGATGGTGTGAGCTCAGCGCACTGTAGCGCGGCCCCCACCCTTGGAGAACATTCCTGTTGCCGCAGCACCCTGGTAGATCCGCTGCGAGCCCGTTCCCACGAACCAGAAGGACATGAGCCAGTGTAATGCACTAACATTGTAACAGTCACCTTCCGTAGTGTATCGTATCCTCGCTCCCAGCATGACCCGGCCAGCAGGCTTAGGCAAGATGAAATGAACAGTAAAATGGTCGTCACAGGCCTGACAATCCTCGTATATTTATGTTTAAACTACTTGCAAAGGATGCTTTCCTCTCATAAAATCCCTTATATTATAAAAGCCTGTAAGATGTATAATTAAAAGAGATCATGCCCCCATGATATAAGCAACAATGAACATACACCATTGCAGTTGGATGCTAATAATAAAGGAACGCACCAAGAATCTATTTGTTACACGCATTACTGAGATACTTACACCCCCTGGGCTCGCGCCATAACTAAAGCTAATGCTGGTAGAGTACACGAGAAAGCGGATGCAACTATACTATGAACTCATTAAAGAATGCGCGAGAGTGCACGTATCATGTGTGAATGTCTGAGCCTCTCATATGCCACCACCGTCACGAACGGTGGCGGGTCGTTCTCTATGTACTCCACTGATCTAACCACTACCTCATTTACCGCGAATGTATATGCATGTAACTGAAACACTGTAGCTGCTAGAGTGTAATGTACAAATATGATGCTCGATCTGGGTATAATCGAAACGCACCCAGCAAAGGTTAAAAGCATGTTTTGACGTGATTTTAAATAAGTATTATAGAAAGTGTTCAAATGTTTGCGATGTCTTTACTTGTATTCAGCAACACACGAGGGAGATACCTTTGTGAAATACTTGCAAGGCCATTCCCCCTCCCACCCTGTGAAGGCTGCCAAAGGCATGAGAGCAGAGACCGCGCCGCGCTGCTTTACCTCCCCCAACCAGACTGGAGCCGCTTCAAAGATTTGTAACCCCCTCTGTAGCACCCAAGGCCACCACCCGCCACCTGCATTATTTACAGCACAGCAGTAAACCTCTGTCTGAACGTACGCGCCCCCCCCCTCGTAAACCTCACAACCCAACAGACCACCTCAGACTTATGGCCCTGTGCAATAAAGACACCCAACACTTTGACAACACACAGCGGAACATCCATAACAACTTCTAACAAGGCAGAAAGACATGTACCGCCCGTGCCAGGCCCTGAAGCTTAACCCCTCGACCTATGGCCCCGGTCAACAGGACACTAGTAACCATGCCCTGACGTATTGCCTCCAGTCCCCTCACAAGGTGCATTCCTCCTGTGTTGCATTAACCTGTTGCATAACCTATTGTAAGATTTACTGAAGAAGATAGTACTAAAAATGCTTGAATGACTGCAGTGTGCATGGCATAGGGCTAATAAGTCAGGAAGAGACATTCATCTCTGCCACTGGCCACGATGGCCCCACAACATCGCCTGGATGAACTCCGCCACCCGGCCAGGCCCAGCCCAACCCACGAGGCTGCCCAATGACGTCTTCCAGCCAAAGCCAACCACATCACAGCAGCACCTATAGTTAGTCGTCGCCACCCAATCCCAATGAACTTGTGCCCCCTATAGTATGTAGGTTTTGATGACGTTTTTTGTAAATAAATACGCCTGTCTTTGCTATTGTCAGACAGAGCGCTCTCGGAGTTTGCAGAGTTCTTTGCATGCCCAATTCTGATTGATAAACTCCCATTTACGCTCACCCGCACTCTGTCTTGGCCTTATTCCCATTTTGGGAGAGTCCTTCATTGTCTCTCATTGCGGGGAGGATCGTGCTGTTTGGGGACGCTTGCCTTCAGGGTGCAGGGGGACATGAGTGGGGGCCTGGTGGAGGGTGACCCTGCACTGCCGGGGGGTGGGGGTGGTGGGAGACATGAGTGGGGGCCTGGTGGAGGGTGACCCTGCACTGCCGGGGGCTGGGGGTGGTGGGACACATGAGTGGGGGCCTGCTGGAGGCTGCCCCTGCACTGCTGGGGGGTGGGGGGGTGGGAGACATGAGTGGGGGCCTGGTGGAGGGTGACCCTGGATGCTGGGGGGTGGGGGTGCAGGGGGACATGAGTGGGGGCCTGGTGGAGGGTGACCCTGCACTGCCGGTGGGTGGGGGTGGTGGGAGACATGAGTGGGGGCCTGGTGGAGGGTGACATTGCACTGCCGGGGGGTGGGGGTGGTGGGACACATGAGTGGGGGCCTGCTGGAGGCTGCCCCTGCACTGCTGGGGGGTGGGGGTGGTGGGAGACATGAATGGGGGCCTGGTGGGGGCTGGCCATGGTGGCAGGGGGGTGGGGGTGCAGGGGGACATGAGTGGGGGCCTTCTGGAGGCTGCCCCTGCACTGCTGGGGGGTGGGGGTGGTGGGAGACATGAGTGGGGGCATGGTGGAGGCTTCCCCTGGTGGCTGGGGGGTGGCGGTGGTGGGAGACATGAGTGGGGGCCTGCTGGAGGCTGCCCCTGCACTGCTGGGGGGTGGGGGTGGTGGGAGACATGAGTGGGGGCCTGGTGGGGGCTGGCCATGGTGGCAGGGGGGTGGGGGTGGTGGGAGACATGAGTGGGGGCCTGGTGGAGGCTGCCACTGCACTGCTGGGGGGTGGGGGTGGTGGGACACATGAGTGGGGGCCTGGTGGAGGCTGCCCCTGCACTGCTGGGGGTGGGGGTGGTGGGAGACATGAGTGGGGGCCTGGTGGGGGCTGGCCATGGTGGCAGGGGGGTGGGGGTGGTGGGACACATGAGTGGGGGCCTGGTGGGGGCTGGCCATGGTGGCAGGGGGGTGGGGGTGCAGGGGGACATGAGTGGGGGCCTGCTGGAGGCTGCCCCTGCACTGCTGGGGGGTGGGGGTGGTGGGAGACATGAGTGGGGGCCTGGTGGAGGCTGCCCCTGGTGCCTGGGGGGTGGGGGTGGTGGGACACATGAGTGGGGGCCTGGTGGAGGCTGCCCCTGCACTGCTGGAGGGTGGGGGTGGTGGGAGACATGACTGGGGACCTGCTGGAGGCTGCCCCTGCACTGCTGGGGGTGGGGGTGGTGGGAGACATGAGTGGGGGCCTGGTGGGGGCTGGCCATGGTAGCAGGGGGGTGGGGGTGGTGGGAGACATGAGTGGGGGCCTGGTGGAGGGTGACCCTGGATGCTGGGGGGTGGGGGTGCAGGGGGACATGAGTGGGGGCCTGGTGGAGGCTGCCCCTGCACTGCTGGGGGGTGGGGGTGGTGGGAGACATGAGTGGGGGCCTGGTGGTTGCTGGCCATGGTGGCAGGGGGGTGGGGGTGGTGGGAGGCATAAGTGGGGGCCTGCTGGAGGCTGCCCCTGGTGGCTGGGGGGTGGGGGTGGTGGGAGACATGAGTGGAGGCCTGGTGGGGGCTGGCCATGGTGGCAGGGGGTGGGGGTGGTGGGACACATGAGTGGGGGCCTGGTGGGGGCTGCCCATGGTGGCAGGGGGGTGGGGGTGGTGGGAGACATGAGTGGGGGCCTGGTGGAGGCTGCCCCTGGTGGCTGGGGGGTGGGGGTGGTGGGAGACATGAGTGGGGGCCTGGTGGGGGCTGCCCATGGTGGCAGGGGGGTGGGGGTGGTGGGAGACATGAGTGGGGGCCTGGTGGAGGCTGCCCCTGGTGGCTGGGGGGTGGTGGGAGACATGAGTGGGGGCCTGGTGGGGGCTGGCCATGGTGGCAGGGGGGTGGGGGTGCAGGGGGACATGAGTGGGGGCCTGGTGGAGGCTGCCCCTGCACTGCTGGGGGGTGGGGGTGGTGGGAGACATGAGTGGGGGCCTGGTGGAGGCTACCCCTGGTGGCTGGGGGGTGGGGGTGGTGGGAGACATGAGTGGGGGCCTGTTGGGGGCTGCCCATGGTGGCAGGGGGGTGGGGGTGGTGGGAGACATGAGTGGGGGCCTGGTGGAGGCTGCCCCTGGTGGCTGGGGGGTGGGGGTGGTGGGAGACATGAGTGGGGGCCTGGTGGGGGCTGGCCATGGTGGCAGGGGGGTGGGGGTGGTGGGACACATGAGTGGGGGCCTGGTGGGGGCTGGCCATGGTGGCAGGGGGGTGGGGGTGCAGGGGGACATGAGTGGGGGCCTGGTGGAGTCTGCCCCTGCACTGCTGGGGGGTGGGGGTGGTGGGAGACATGAGTGGGGGCCTGGTGGAGGATGACCCTGCACTGCCGGGGGGTAGGGGTGGTGGGAGACATGAGTGGGGGCCTGGTGGGGGCTGGCCATGGTGGCAGGGGGGTGGGGGTGGTGGGATACATGAGTGGGGGCCTGGTGGAGGCTGCCCCTGCACTGCTGGGGGGTGGGGGTGGTGGGAGACATGAGTGGGGGCCTGTTGGAGGGTGACCCTGGATGCTGGGGGGTGGGGGTGCAGGGGGACATGAGTGGGGGCCTGGTGGAGGGTGACCCTGCACTGCCGGGGGGTGGGGGTGGTGGGACACATGAGTGGGGGCCTGCTGGAGGCTGCCCCTGCACTGCTGGGGGGTGGGGGTGGTGGGACACATGAGTGGGGGCCTGGTGGGGGCTGGCCATGGTGGCAGGGGGGAGGGGGTGGTGGGAGACATGAGTGGGGGCCTGCTGGAGGCTGCTCCTGCACTGCTGGGGGGTGGGGGTGGTGGGAGACATGAGTGGGGGCCTGGTGGAGGGTGACCCTGCACTGCCGGGGGGTGGGGGTGGTGGGAGACATGAGTGGGGGCCTGGTGGAGGGTGACCCTGCAATGCCGGGGGGTGGGGGTGGTGGGACACATGAGTGGGGGCCTGCTGGAGGCTGCCCCTGCACTGCTGGGGGGTGGGGGTGGTGGGACACATGAGTGGGGGCCTGGTGGGGGCTGGCCATGGTGGCAGGGGGGTGGGGGTGGTGGGACACATGAGTGGGGGCCTGGTGGGGGCTGGCCATGGTGGCAGGGGGGTGGGGGTGCAGGGGGACATGAGTGGGGGCCTGCTGGAGGCTGCCCCTGCACTGCTGGGGGGTGGGGGTGGTGGGAGACATGAGTGGGGGCCTGGCGGAGGCTGCCCCTGGTGGCAGGGGAGTTGGGGTTATGGGACACACGAGTGGGGGCCTGGTGGAGGCTGCCCCTGCACTGCTGGGGGGTGGGGGTGGTGGGAGACATGAGTGGGGGCCTGGTGGGGGCTGGCCATGGTGGCAGGGGGGTGGGGGAGCAGGGGGACATGTGTGGGGGCCTGCTGGAGGCTGCCCCTGCACTGGTGGGGGGTGGGGGTGGTGGGACACATGAGTGGGGGCCTGGTGGAGGGTGACCCTGGATGCTGGGGGGTGGGGGTGCAGGGGGACATGAGTGGGGGCCTGGTGGAGGGTGACCCTGCACTGCCAGGGGGTGGTGGTGGTGGGAGACATGAGTGGGGGCCTGGTGGAGGGTGACCCTGGTGGCTGGGGGGTGGGGGTGGTGGGACACATGAGTGGGGGCCTGCTGGAGGCTGCCCCTGCACTGCTGGGGGTTGGGGGTGGTGGGAGACATGCATTGTTGATCAGTAGTGCAAGGTGACATGTGGGTTGGCTGGGGGCATGCCCATGGTGGATGGGCTGCCTGCGGGACATGAGCAGGGATGCAGGGTAGTCCCCTGCGGTGTGGGCTGCCTGCAGGGGCCGTGGAGGTTGTGGAGCGTACACCTGGGAGGACCCACAAGGCCAATTCACGTGTAGTACTCCCCAGAACCCCTGAAATACACGTACCCTGATGGAATAGCGTGTGCAACTTCCCGCGCACCCATGTAATACACGTACCCTGCTCGCACTGGCCCATTCGCGTGTGGAACTTCCCGCGCACCCCTGAAATGCACGTAGCCTGCAGAATTCACGTATGGAACTTCCCGCGCACCCCTGAAATACACGTACCCTGCTCGCACTGGGCCAATCGCATGTGGAACTTCCCGCGCACCCCTGAAATACACGTACCCTGCTCGCACTGGGACTATCGCGTGTGTAACTTCCCGCGCACCCCTGAAATACACGTACCCTGATGGAATCGCGTGTGGAACTTCCCGCGCACCCATGTAATACACGTACCCTGCTCGCACTGGTCCATTCGCGTGTGGAACTTCCCGCGCACCCCTGATATGCACGTACCCTGCAGAATTCGCGTGTGGAACTTCCCACGCACCCCTGAAATACATGTACCCTGCTCGCACTGGGCCAATCGCGTGTGGAACTTCCCGTGCACCCCTGAAATACACGTACCCTGCTCGCACTGGGCCAATCGCGTGTGGTACTTCCCGCGCACCCCTGAAATACACGTACCCTGCTCGCACTGGCCCATTCGCGTGTGGAACTTCCCGCGCACCCCTGAAATCCACGTACCCGGCCAAATCGCGTGTGAGACTTCCCGTGCACCCCGGTATACACGCACACGTATTTTTTGTCAGCGGGTCCGTGTTTGTGGGTACCCCTTTGCACGTCATTTGTCCTGGAGGGCCACAGTATAGGACATTCATCATGGCAGTATATAGGTGCTATTTGTTGGCGCACCTTTTGGCGCACATTTCTTACAGCCGCAGAGACGCTACCGCCTGCTTTCTTGTGGCGGTCGTGTTTGTGCCTGTGCGCTGGTTTGAGCGTGCGCTTTTTTGCCCTATTCTATTCCATGAATACGTGTTGTAGGCTAGCGTGTGGGCGTTCCGCGCATTTGTGCCCTGTACTTCCCCCGTGACGCCCACGTTTTGGCAAGTTGTTCCCCATTCCGAGTGTTACGCCCGTGTTCCGCCTACTTTTGTTGCGTGCGCCGCGCTATGTGCGATTTTCGCTCTGGCCTGTGCGATTTTCGCTGTGACCTGGCGCACGCTGTTAGATGGCCTGTGCGCCAACGTGCGCCGCGCACTTTTTTATCGCACATCCGCTGGTTTTCTCGCGCACGGACTTCCATGAATCGATGTGCGCTGCTTTTCGTGCGATTTTCGCACTTGCACTGCGATTTTCGCTATTCCACTGCGATTCGCACGTTTTTGCCCACTTGCGCCGCGCAAATTATTCCATGAATCGGCCTGTTAGTCTGTTTGGTTTTTTGTGGGAGAGGTTGTGCATTGTGTGAGATGATGGGGAGATAGGAGTAGATTTTTCTAGTAGTGGTTTCATAGTAGTGGTTAGTCTATTAAAAGGACTTTTTCTCTCATAGTCTAGGTTGGTCATTGAGCTAGCAAGTGGTAGAAATAATTTGGACAGTCGAGAGCGGAGCCTGATGTTTCCGGGAGGCTTTATTGCAAGGTCTACTAAGGTGGGTGGTCTCAGGGAGGGATTCACATTGCTTAAGTTGTCCACAGGCCAGGTTGCTGGGTACGGTTGAGGTAGGCATAGTGCCAAAGGACATTTCCATGTTAAATGTGAGCTTACAATCTAGTTGTAGTGTGGTAAATAGTCGCGTGAGTCTAGTTGATAGACCTAGTGCAAGTAAGATGCCTAAGGAAACTAGGTTTTGACAGGTTAGCATACATATTGCCCCAAGGTCAGATACAGTACACTGACACACAGTAACTGTATGATAATACAATAATCTGAACAATATGGCCTCTGTAACACACAGGTCCGATGTGACACAGTAGCGCACAGTAGCTGTATATTGATGCAATACTCTGTACAGTATGGCAGATATAACACGGAATGGCACCATAGGAATATAGAATCACAATAAACTATATGATATGGCAGTCTCTAGTTGTGAACATTCTTTGGACTGGTAAAAGTAGATGTGAATTATCTGTTGCAGTTAGGCTAGACAGAATTCAATGTAATTTGCGCATACAGTCAACAGTGACATTTGCAATATAGGTGACAAGTAAGAGTACAATCAACTACAGGTGTCAACAGTCAGGCTGCTGAATAGGAGTACAATCAACTTCATGCGTTAAGGATAAGTCAGTATAACATCTAAAGCAGAATGCTGTTTGGATTGGGTAGCTAGTGATAAATTGGACACTTTGGGGTGTATCGAGGTTAGATTAGAGTTATGATAGGTACTACATTCAGGCCACTATTATAATGATATACAAATCGAATTTTCAGATCAATTCAAATGAAGATGCAGTTAGGGAGCCGCTGAGGTAATACACTTATTTGACTTGCAAGCAAGTGCGCAAAGCTGGTGAGTGGGCATGCAGCAGCGATATGTATGGAACAGTTAAATTAACTTCGTAATGCAATTTGCTGTGATGACATCCCTAGTGGTATGCAAGGATCATATTAGCAAGACGCTAGGTCTGATAACATATGCTGTAACCTGTTTACATGCAGATGGTCGAGGCAGCAATATGGGACGAAAGGCAGACTGTTCCGGTGGATATAGAGTCCGCTACTGGTTTTGCTATCCTAGGTGTAGGGTAAGCATTCACAGTCGATAATACCGGTGTTATAGTGTTACGCATTTACCTGCAGTTTTTGCACGTAGCAGCAGATAGCGTCGATATTTTGGAGCAGGTTTGTGAACAGAGGCTCCTTGCGCCCTGTAGCGGAGTTAAGACTGTGTTATCCGGTTCCATGGATATCCTCGCGCCATGATGCCCTTGGGTGAACGTGCGCGTGATAAATGATTTTAACATAACATAACATAACATAACATATTTTTTATGGGAGCAGGAATGGCTTAATTAACATCCACTCATTCCCCACCCTTTAGTAAATAGCCATGGCCTTCACAAAGCATGCATGTTCAAGAAGCATCTTCATTAGGCTCTGCTATGAACGCCTGAATATAACAGTCCAATGTTAACCATTTTGAGAAAAACACTTTGGGTATGCAACATTTAATGAACGTAATTTTAATCTCCCTTAATTTTACCTGCAATGAAATTGCCGGGTTTATTTCCCCTTTAAACCAATGTAATTGAATAATACCTCCCCAAACCACCAAACAGTGGAATGGGGATTAGGACAAAGTCCTGAGCCTGACCTTTATTATGGGGAAGGGTTAGGCAAGGGTGCTTGTGGTCGCTACCTACAGTGTGATGCATGCCCTACCCTGGCATAGGATATTACCTGGCTGCCTGCCTTCCTCTTCAGGAAGGAGGATGCAGATCATCATATGAGTCCCAATATATCCTCTGACCCTGCAATTCCTAAAGCAAATCAGCAATTTTCATCACTGTTCCAAGATCTATCCAGAATAATATTCCTGATCAACGGCCCTTGCTCATTATGAACACCTAGGCAAACAAGTCCTTAGCAGCACCTGCTACCATAAAAACAGTATAAATGCAAAAGAGGGATGCATAGTCCCTTCACTATGCCTCAGGATCACACGCACGAGGAATAGACCAGGCAATAGGAATTCCAGGATGGTAAATGGAGATCTGCTGTCCAGACATTACTAAATCCGCCTTGTTATCGTACACAGGTAAACCAACAAGCATGATATCTGCACCCATTCAGATCCTGCACCAGTCAGGAGATAATGGACAAGGAGGTGGAAAAGGCCAAGAAAGCAGGATCAGTCTAGTGTCCTTAAGAACGAGCATGCATTGGGTGCCAAGGTGAAAGATGAGTTGGAGGGCACTAAAATGTGGGCCTTTGAAAAGGGAGGTTGATAGGCCCTGAGTTAGTTTGCTAGGAAGCCTGAGAGGGATCCTTCTGAGGATTCAGGGATCACTTCTTACAAAGCTACAAGCGCTTCGTTCACTGGTGCCATAAAGAAATAAGACAGGAGGAGGAGCAGTTCTTCCACCAGTACTCAACCAATCAGAAGTTAATTGAAAGCATGTTTGAACCTGTGCTTGCCTATGAAAGACTGTAAGTGGCTTCAGAACACCAGGAGTCTCCCCAGACTGTTGAACTTTGCCAATGAGGAAAATATTGAAAACCCTCTGGTTGAATACTGCTCTCAACAGAGGTCCAGAAAAGAACATTTTGCATAGGGCTCGGACTGAAAATGAGAAGAGTTGTAACAGTATTTTTGTTATAGTTAACCCTACCAAAAGACAGAAACAATATTTTGGCAGAAAAAGTCACTGATCCACAGCACTTGTATATCACAAGAATTGAAAAGAAAGTACAACAAGGCTGCAGGTATCTGGGAGGGTGTGGTTATACTGCCAATATAAGTCCACTGTGAAAGTTCATGAAAACTATAAGTAGGTCCCCGTCTCTCTGCGCCAAGGAAGTGTACAAATTGAGGAGTAATTCCAAATGGATTTATTAGTGGCACGAAAGGAAGCCTGACACGTGTTTCGAGCTGAGGACAGCTCTTCTTCAGGGGCTTGAATTACAGAAATTGTATGTAAAGTTTGTTAATTGTTCACTAACAAAAAATGAAACCAAAAGATATATGCATTGTGAGAACAGGATGGCATATCAACCAGGGACATTAAGGGCGGAACAGAACAAGGCACATGACCAAAATATAAACAAGATTTTGCACAATCTACATATATAAACCGATACATATCATAAAAAAATAATGATCCAAAAGAGACTGATGATTGGAAACATCATCAGTCTCTTTTGGATTACGTGGTGATCATGAAATTAAGTCATTTATTAACTGTAATTCTAAATCCGTTGTGTACTGTATAATTTGCATTTGTGGTCTTGAACTTGAACCCTCCACAACACTTTATGATATCCCCAAGACAAGGAGGGGATACCAAGACATTAAATACCACAACCCAGTGCAAAATGGGTTTCTAGCACCTCAAGTGCGGAAAAACTGACATTTGTTTTTAAACTTTTTCTTTGTTTATTTTAATTTATTATTTTTCTACCTAGACAACCGCCCGCATGTAAAGGATTTTGAGACATTTGGGTTAATAAAGCACTTACTTGGAAATCCCAATGCCCTTACACCATTCATGTTAGTTATAAGGTGCTTGAGTCATCACTTTGAGATATAATTTCCCTCTCTAAGCAACTTAGAACCTTTTTGGTGGTTGCCGCCTGATTTTGTCTTTTCCAACAAGCTATTGGTGTTACCACCAAGTGGGGGATATCTACCACCCCACAAAAAGAGCATCATTTAACGACTCCCTCCCTCCTATACAAAGCCCAACACTAAGGCTTATTTACACCTAGGTCACCTCAGATACAATCCCCCTCCTCTTCACCACAAGCAGGGTTAGGGGTACCTGATCAGAGGGCCAGAGCATCTCCCGATCTAGCGTCCATCCCGGACTTCCCACCTCCACTATCCATTCATGGCAGTAGTATACTGCTAATCTAAGTACCCTTACCCCGTCCAACCATTTTTGTGTACCGCTAGAGATTTACCACCTTTCATATCGAAGCTTATCAATGCCTCTTTCGCCTCAGGTACCATCCCTAGCAACCTCAAAGAGTCCTGTGTACTCCCTCGCCTTAATAAACAGACATTGGATCTATCCATACCAACTAATTACAGGCCCATCACCACAGTGCCATTTCTCCTCAAAATCTTAGACAAAGTGGCATATCTCCAAATACAGAAGTATTTGGAGCTTAACCATCTCCTAGGAACCCGCCAATCAGGTTTTCGGCCACAACATGGCACAGAAACAGCCCTAATCGATCTCAAGGCCCAAATTGATGAGCTTAGGGACAAGGGAAAATCAGCTCTTCTTCTCCTTCTCGACCTCTCAGCTGCATTTGACCTGGTGGACTCAGCAGCACATTTCTCTAAGGAGGCCATAGTTTGGATACAATCATTCCTTAGTAATAGTACTATGAGAGTCTTCTTGCCCTCAGCAGCAGCAGACCCTATCCCTATCACTTGTGGAGTGCCCCAGGGATCATGTGTCTCACCCAATCTGTGCAACATATTTACCAAGCCCCTCTTCGATGATCTGGACCATCTTGGTACCACCTACACTAACTATGCAGATGATACCAAAATTCTCTTACCACTTACTGGAGATTATGATAAGGATTTGGCCTTGGTAAATAGAGTTTACATCATCATTCAGGCCTGGATGGCTGCTCACGGTCTCTGCCTGAATGATGACAAAACAGAGCTACTTATCCTAGGTACTACATCCAACCTCAAAAAACTTGGCCCTGTCTACACCTCCTGTAACATGGGTGGAAACCGCATCAAAGTAGCCAAAGAGGTAAAAACGCTAGGTTTTTACCTCAATTCCACCCTTACATTTACCAAACAAGTCAGCTCCATGGCGTCCGCCATGGCATATACATGCAAATTAATCGGAGCTGGTAAACCATTCTAATCTAAGAATAGCCATATTATCCTGGCCAGAGCTCTAATCTTGTCCAAATTGGACTACTGTAACGCCCTTTACATTGGTGCCAATAAATACATTGTCAGGAGAATACAAATACTCTAGAATAGTGCCATTAGAGCTGTCTTAAGTATAACAAGGAAAGAGCATATTTCAGAGATTAGGAGACAGTACATTGATTATCCACTAGTGACAAAATCCCCTTGAAAACTGCTTCACTTACCTACAAATGCCTAAACAATGCAGTGCCATACTACCTCACGGAGAGATTTAGCAGAAAATCCTCATATATGCCCACTAGAACAGCTAATACCAACTGCCTAACTGTTCCAAGATTCAAACTGGCCAAAGTTGGGGGTATTAGCTTCCCAATTAAAGCAGCACAGTTCTGGAATTCCCTACCGCCTTCCTTGTGAGCTGACAAAACATACGTCAACTTTAGACAGAATCTTACCAACTTGCTTCAAGATAATGGGCCTCATTACGACTCAGGCGGTAAGGGTTTTACGGCGGCGTAAACAGCTCCGACCCTTACCGCCTGAGTACGAGGTCCCTTAGCGCCATGGCGGACTTAACACCTGCTTTTAGCAGGTGTTAAAATCCATGGCGCTAAGGGACCATGGAGTTAACTACGCCACCGTAATTTACGGTGGCGTAATTAACGCCTTCCCCACTCCCATTATGCCCTATGGGGCAAAATGGGAATGGGGAAGGGAAAATGGGAAAATGGGGATTTACCGCCCGGCCAAGGTTGGAATGGGGCGGTAAATCCGCCTACCACCATGGCGTAAACGTAGTTTACGCCATGGTGGTAAAGTCACGGCCCAGGCGGTAACTTACCGCCTGGGTCGTAATGAGGCCCAATGACCAGTAATGCATCTGCCTCCATCTCACCTCATTGTAAATAGATTTTTGAGTGCCTTGTGAGATTATGTTCCTGTTTTGTATATTGTTCCTCTTGTATGCACATTATGCACCTGTATATCCTTGACCGGTTGGACCTGTTTGTATATAGTAACCTGTATTCTATTTGCCATCTGTAGCTTAAGCTGAAAGTCCTCTTGCATTATAAATAAACAAACAAACAAACAAACTAAACAAAGAGTTTGGTTAACAGACGACGATGATTCTGAGTCATCCTAAGTTGAACCGCAAGACTATTCCAAAGTTTGGCAGCGGCCACAGAGAAAGCCCAACCCCCCAGTCGCTGAAAGTGGAAAGATGGAACCTGGAGCAGACACGCATTGCTCCAGCACAGACATCGACTGGGAAATTTGTCCTGAAGAAAATCAGCACCAACACAGTGGTAAGCCCGATGAATATAAATATGAATATAAATCCCATATACCTCTCATTCTTCAAACTACACAGTGGGGCTCTATTAATGAGGTGAGAGGGAACGGGCAAGCATACTTATGCAAAACAATTCTAAAACATGTCATCTAGGTTGGTAGGGGAAGCCGACATTCTGTACTTTCTAGATTGATAACATAGTTTCTTCTAATCAAAATCTACAGGATTGTAATACAAGTTATTGTAAGAAAATAATTTTCTTTGGACTTCTAGTCTTACATTTGTAAATGCAAATCAGGAGTACATGTTGGTGGGTGACAAGCAATACCAGAATGGAATGGGGTATTTTTACATGTATGTGACTGTAAATTATATACATTGTGAAATCAGAGGAGACAGTGCAGTGACTTTGTTAATGTACAGATTGAATATGTTCAGCTGCCATCTGCCTCTTTGCCAGTCTTGCCCAGCAGTAGTGTTTTCCAATGCTGCCCTTCTGTCCTTCCCCACTACAGAGATCTAGGAAAGTCTGTCCTGCAAGACCCTAAAAGATGCCTTCAAGGTGGACCTGCCACACTGAGACCATGTCAATAGAGGGGAAATAAAATCATTTTCCAAATGCAATGTTTTTTCCAGTGCAACCGTTTTACAAGATATGCAATTATGACTCCAATGCAGTGGGACAGTAAAGTGAAATGGTCTTTTACCAAGTAAACCTTATGGGCAGGGTTTCTGCAGTCTAGGGGTACCGGCTGAAGGTTAGAGAATGACATCAGCCTAAATGCTCATGTGCTGTTGGAGACCAATGCTCGCGGGAACTCTGACAACGCCAGGCAATATATATGCCCACCAGCTGCCAATTGTTGCCCCTCGCCCTCCAAGAGGACCACTGCTCTTTTATGTTTGTTTATGTTCTTGTTTCAACCAACTGTTGAGAAAACCTGCTGCTGACATATCTGGTAGGGAGGATAGCTCAGGGTCAGGCACAATGCGCTCGCTTTGGAAGCAAGACGACCCGGAAGTTCAATTCCCTGGGTTCGCACTTAGAAACCTCTCAGTATTAAACGCATTATAAATAACCAATTATACAATTATATGTGTAGCACGACATGCTAAATTATCTCATTTCATTTCTTTTTGCTGTTATTGTTACTTTTGGGAAGGTCAGCCAGTGTTTTGTAAACCAAGCAGTAAGAGCGGAATTGCTTTTTTGCTGAGCATTAGAAGAAGTTACCTTGACATCCCAATGCCCTCACATCAGAAGCAGTGCCCAGCTTTTAGCACAGCTATCAGCGTACCCAAGTTGCATCCAAAGTCGCCTGTAATGTCTTCCCTGCAAGGCGCAAGGTGCAACATCCCCGTTGCATCCCATCTTTGCTGAGATAGCATAAGAGAACGCCTGCCTGCTTTCCAATGCACGTTGTAGCACCTTGGGAAGGTCAGCCAATGGGCTGTAACCCCTGCAATAGGAATAACAGTAGCCTATCTGCTGAGGGGGTATATTTGAAATCACATCATCCTCACACCAGAAACACTGCCCAGCTTCCAACACAGCGGCCAGGGTACTTAGGTCGCACCCAAAGTAGTCATTGATGTCTTCCCCGCAAGGTGTCTCCATTGCCCCCCCTCATTGCATCCCATCTCTTTAAAAGGGAAACATTTTGCATCATAGAATGTCTGCCGACTTTTGACTGGTTATTGCTGCACTTACAAACGAAAGAGCGATTCCAATTGCCGCCCTTGCCGCAGGTTCTGTGCTAAGTGCAGGCCACACTGCACCTTGCACAAAACAGCTTTTAGTGGTATGCTGTGTTTTCACTACAACAACTTTACATGTTTGCATTTTAATCGTGCGGTCTTCACTGCAGTCAGTTTCGCAAATGTTCACAAAATAATATATATATATGCTGCGTGTTTGGAGTAGGGGGTTTGGGGGATGGTGGGTGCTAGGGTGAAGCTGTGTGTTGGGTTGGATGGAGTTGGGGGCAATTTCTCAGTTTAAAATAAAATGGGCTAAAACAAATATTGGTCCCAGTGTCGCTAAGGCTGCCACATGCATTTGCAGAGATAAGATGTGGAACAACTACACCCAAGGATCTGCACCGCTCTGCAAAATACAGCATTCCAGGCAATGGCAAAAGCGATGCAAATGAGTGCACCACACAACTCGGAACCTAACCGGCTCTTTTCGTGCTGGCATTCCAATTGTACCGCTTAATGTTATCAACAGGCTCTCTTAAGTGCCAAAGGCGAGTAAGTTTATCCTTTTTGCATAGACTTGCATAATAGCTTGGCAGTTGAGGGTTAACAAGCACATGGTTTCCAAGTTTCGCATGCTACCCTGTTCATAATCCAGTTCCCCAAGAGTTCAGTGTCCCCCGCTCTAGGCACACACAGACAGGGCAAGACGCTGCATACAGTACGCATACCAGAACTATTATTTGAAAACATCAAGTGATCATTTTCAATGAAGTGGTTCATAAAAAGCATGTGTTAAACGCATGCATTAGACGTGTGCCCGTGCTTTCCCTGCCCCACATCATCTTCATGGATGTTTGTGGTAGAGCATGGCAAGGATCTTCATTTGCACGAGTGGGATAGTATCCCTGTCTGGAATCCTGCAGCACATCACCAAATGATGCAACAGGGCAACAGAGGCCAAGGGCAGAGACAGGGTTTATTTCAATGCATCTGTGCAGAAATGGGCTGGGAGACTGGCATAGTATGCCCATTCGAACATATTGCCCCCCTCGCAGCACAGAAACCTCTAGGTCTGTATGCAGTATTACACAATGAGCTTCATATAGAAAAGACAGTGGCCCTCACTATAACTCTGGCAGTAGCCGTGCCCTTATTAAGGGCACGGCTGCCGCCGGAGTTGTTTTTTTTCCGGCACCCGCGAATGGGCAGTAACCGGGTCTTGCAGAGTTTGGCGCACCCAGTAATTGCCCATTCACAGGTGCCGTTATGGCCGCCTCCAGATCCCCATTCTGCCCTATAGGGCAGAATGGTGGTCGGGAGCATGGTTGCACCGGCACCGTCTATAATGGTGCTGGTGCAATCATGAGTTCTGCTCGCGGGTGCCGGTATGCACGCCTGGTCAGACCAGGTGTGCAGTCCGGCACCGGTGAGCAGAACTCGTAGTGTGGTGGAGAGGTAACAACGACGCCGGTAGCACTACCAGCGCCGTTGTTGCCTTTCCGCCACACTCATAATGAGGCCCAGTGTAATACACTTAGATTGTACTTTAACATTGAATATCCTAAGGGTACATCCAGGGGGCATGGCTTTACAAGACAATCCAACCTGGTGTCATTCTGCTTGCCCTGCCCACGTGACATAATCCACCTCCTTTGAAGGACCTTTCCATTAAACCTAGTGACACTTAATAGCAGGCTAAGCATTGATGTGACTAGCATTCCGGTGCTGGGACAGCTAAAGCTGCCTTCATGATATAATGTGGGGTGTGGCGTATCTGCGCCTGCGGTGGTGACATACATCGGCCTTGCATGGCCTTATGGGCACTTGCGCACTTGCCAACCAATCACAATGTGTTCTGTGTCACCTAGCCTAGCACATCTGTGGATGCTAGGTCATTGCCAGAATGATAGAAGCAGTTCAGCACCACCCAAATCTCATGTACGTCCACTGACCTAAAGTAAAATGCAACCATTTTCACATCTGCCTACAATAGATTTTAATGCAAGCAGAAATACTGGCCATTCCCATGGATCCACCAGCTTTCTGTACATGGCCCGGGGCAAGCCGATTCCTTCAGAATCCATCTAAATGCCCTCCGCCATGGACATAAATGATGGAATGCATGTACGATGGAATAAATCAGGAAGCGTAACCACGCACAGAAACCTAGCTGCACCCAGATGTTGTAATGAATGAAGAGAACTGAATGCACAGGAGTACACACAGGTTGGCATCCCCTTCATTCAAAAGAAGCATTGGCACTGGCAACAGTTTAGGCTTTTGTGTAGGCATGAGGAAGGCACTTGCCAGGTATTGCGATAGTGGTATTAATGATCTGCCCATTGATGGTAGCGGGTGCAAACTGGTGCAAGTACATGGGCATCCAATAGCAGTGTCTGGCGGCAAATGACTAACTAATACTTTATTCACAAGCCAAAACTGTTGGCTTTGCCATTGCTTATATTTAACATGTCTTCAGTGAAGGATACACATACTGCTTATAAATCAAGTGGCTGAAGTCAAAGTTAGTTAAGACATGTATATGACACCAGTAGCAGGTTTATATCTCCAATGAAGTCCTTAACTCTCAGAAGACTACTTTGAAAAAACACTGGCAGGCAGGGTGAGTCCAAAGTTTGATGGTAAGGCATAAATAAAGCAAGCTGAAAGAGTTCCCATGAGGAGGCGTTTGGGGCGGGGTGGAGCAGGAACTGCGTGGGAATGACCATAGCGATTAGCGTGGCCATGAGCAGTCAATGGGTGGGCAAATAACCTATATCCTCATCATATGCCATTTCTCCCTATCTGAACGTTAATGCAATAGTTTTGCTTATAGGTGTGCAAGCGCCACCTAATAGCCCGAACTAAACAGGGACTTCAAATGAAGCACTTGAGTTGTGTGCGTCATTGAGATGGAAGGTGAAACATCCTGGCTCTTACTGTTGCCATGTTGAACATTTTGCAGTTAATATTTATTTCAAAGATAAGTACAACTTACGAGATCCCTTATTTGATCCTGGTAAAAATGTACGCACAGCAGAATGAAATGACCTGTTCCTGGGACAATAACGAATTTTTGCATATTTGATTTTGTGCTCATAGGCGTATTAAAAAGTTACAGCCTTTTCGGGAGAACACAATTCCAAACCTAACTGCACATCTGCAGTGCTTTCCCTGTTGTTGGCATCATTTTGCAAAAGTGGCACTGAAACAAAGTGGGGTGATTTTTCATTCCCGGTAGTGGCCCACAGGAGGCGGGAGGCTCGTGCCTTCCATCCTTCATGATTGAGCATGATTGAGCAGGACCTGGGCTCCCTGGTGGCGCTGTTGATAGATCACCGTGATGGAATCAATGCACGGGCTCATGGTACAGTGGAGGGTGGCTATTCAGCGCCCCAGCCTATCAGAAGACAGGCCGCGCGCTCACTAAGTACCGCCAGAAAGGGATTCATAACGCGGTTATGCCTCATGTAAACCCCGTGCTCGCAGCGGATTTGAGAAACCCGGCCTAAATATAATGTATTGTAATGATCATAAAGTAACATTAGAGCACAAATGCACTTTATTGCTTCCTGGCTGCAGCCACTCCGTTAATGTGCGTTGGAAGCTCGGCATTAGCATATTCATCCGACAGCAGGATACTTGCTGCAGATCAAAACAGCTTGTTATGGCGATTCATCTTACTCCTGAATTCAGGGTATGCGACCCCATACATATAAAATGAGGGTATCCCACAAGGTACCGCTTGCTCTTACTTTCTCTGCACCTAAAAGAAAAACGGAGATTCTCTGAGCTATAAGTGCACAGAAAAGTTTTACCCGACACTGCTTATTGGGAAATGTAGTCAAAGTACCAAAGGGTCGAATTAAGAGTGTGGGAGAAGGGGAGGGGGGGCATTGAATTATGGGAATCACAATTCAATACTTAAGAGTCCAATAAAGAGTAAGAGAGAAAGAAATCACATACACTGAATTATGGGAATTGTAGTGAAAGTGTATGATAAAAGATCCCTGATACTGCATGCTCTGAAATGTGGAATTACTTATATGCCCACAGACCTTGTGCAATAATGAAATCCCTGGCGACGCAATCTGGGAATGTAGTCAATGTGCCAAAGCATTCCAAAGACATTGAGACTCATCACAAGTTACAGCAACAGTGGGTTCCCATCCCTTCAGTAACTGGGAGGAAACGCTACCTAGCTTCGAAGCAAGGAAGGGGTTAGCCTCCTCAGGCCATATTGCCAAATAAATGAGCCCACCTTACACGACCACTTAGAGAAACATGGTCTAAAGGGGCTGGATCCTTCCTCGCTTTGAAACTAAGCAAAGTCGGTCCAGGTTACTGCATGGATGGGAGACAGTCCACAGATCTGAATGGCATGTGTTTTCTTAGCTTTAAATATCTCATAACACACGGCATCCACATTACTTTATTTGAAATAATGCAACTCTCATTCCTTGAAAGTTTGCACTTAGAGTCAATTTATTTGCCTTTTGCTGAATTGCTTCCTGATATTTGCACAAATAGTATATGACCCCCTCTGAACGATTCTGCGAAGTTTGATGTGGTTTCGCCCAGGGGGTACTAAAATATACAGGGGAGGGCCCAGAATGTGGGAAATACTCATAAACCCAATTGAAAATAAATGTTGCTCAGGCCTACAGCCTAGACCGCTGGATGAATTTTCAACAAATTCACACCAGCAGCGCCCGATTGGTCCCAAAAACATGCTTTTGTAAATTTTGTGTAAACCTGTCAGGTTTTTTTTTTTTTTTTTAAACAGCCAAAAAGTAGGTAAAAGAAATTATTGATATCTCGGTCCAGTCCACGGACTCACTTCTCAATTCGGGGTCCACGGACATGTCTGGGCCCGCTGATTGGATGGTGAAAAACGTGAGCTGCATCATATTTTTGGAAACGGCCTCCATGTTGGATCCGCAGACAGCTGCCGGTGTCTACAGATAGTGCAGTGGGGAAAAAGTATGGAAAACACATTTGGGGTTATTTAGTGGCCGAAAGATGGGCTGGAAAGGGTATGGGAGTGGAATTTCATAGCAATGGAGCTGTTTCTATAGGTGAAAAGGGGGTTTGCATGTGCCAACGAGTCCGCAGTCAATTCTTATGGTCTGTACAGTGCATATGGATGTCAGGAGGTTCCGGGTCAGTTCTGTTATTTGAAGGTGTATTGTACATACTTGTTATATGGTTTATTTCTATTGTGGTGGTTGTTGTCGGTGGCCAGATTATTGGGGGCATGGCCATAGCCCCAAAAATATGGCCATTCGCTAACCATAGTATAGTAATATTAGTATAGTAATTATAGGTACTGTAGGGGAGTATACAGTATTTGTGATATGGTGAAATGATATAATAAAGTGTATGTGGTATTTATGATTGTAGCACAATTGGGGATAGTGCTCCTTGATGTGTCCCCTGCCTTGTGGGATGTTTTTACCCATGCATCCAAGCCCTACCATAAAACTGTGCAGTACTGGCATGGAAAACATCATGATGGCCAGAACTCCCCAGAGAGTGCACAGGGAAAACATGAAGAATAGGCTGCCACCCATTTTTGCCTATGTTGTGAGCACAGGAGGGCACTGCCTAAAACCACCATTGGTCTACACACACAGTAGCCTGAAACCATTGGGAATGGCAATGCTGATTGCCAAAAGCAATCCAGAACTGTGGGGAATTCATTTTCTTAATGTCAAAAATGGATGCAGTACCGGTGCTCACCACTATCAGAAAGCCGGCGTTTTAAAACCACCAGACTTTTGTGTAAAACTGAACAAATGAACCAAAACCAGGCCAAGGAAAGACTTGCTAAGAGGTGGATACAATGTAAAACTATATTCTGAAATGACTTGAAGGAAGTCATTATTTAATGTATATATAAAAAAAAAGCTCCATGTAAGTTGGATTTGAATGTAGAAAACTGCGAACTAAAGTGACATTTAGGAGAAAAAATCTCTGTTGTCCTACAAGAAGTAGCGACTCCTCCATTTCCCCAAACAAAAAAACAAAGAAGAGCTCAGGCTCGTGCAGAAAAGCGAAATTTTCCTATCAAAAAAATGAAAGGAAAACTAGAAAAAAAACAAAAAAATCAAAGGTGTGACAAAATCGATAAGCATAACACACATATGAGAGACATTTGTAACTTATCTGGGGGTGACACTATCATTGATCTGAACCAATTGAACGATGAATCCAAAGCAATGCTGAACCTTCCGGAACCCATTCAGACGGCCCCACTGACTCAAAAAAAGGCACTTGGAAAGAAAAAAGCATTGGAAAAGAGGGTGCTTCTGATGCGTGTCTGGTGTCTAAAGAGACAAAAAGGGTTGTTTCTAACGATAAGAAAGGAGTTGTCTGTCGGGATGATGGACCAGTAAATGAGAACTTGGAACCTGCCTCTCAAGCTTCTCTTTCGTTTCAGAAACAATCTGTTCTTTCTAACTTTTATCCCTTGTTAGATCTTAAAAAGACAGACAAAGTGATAATTGGTCTAGACAATGGGTCAAGTGCTCCCTTTAATGTAAAATGTGAAAAAACTAAAGCTAACACCATCAAGCCAACTCTCCTAACGGCAGCAGCGTTCACTCTGATGGGGTGAAGACTTCTGTAGCGGGTACTATGTTGGGTGGTTCACCCGTTCATGTCAAAATATAAGAAATAGGTCAGACTGTGTCTAACTCTGACCGCTGGAGTTCAGTGCCGCAAAACAGTCCTGCAAAGGCCCATTTTACAGGTATCAAGTCGGCCTCTGTAATGGGGTGGGAAAGCGAGCCTGAACGTTATGGAAAGGCGCGTCTGAATCGTACGTTTGTGATGACTACCATCCAAGACATTCCAGCTCTTCGTATTATCCGCTCTAATGATATTGAGTGGGTGAAATTGGCAGCTGTGAATAACAATAGAATGATCTGTAAATTCATGTCTCCATTCATTCTGAAATTGTTATGGGAACACAAAGATGATTTAGCATCCATTGGGTTAGTAACCACCATTTTTGCATCGGTTGAAGAAGCTACAACCTTTGTGGAAATGATGCCTCTGATAGCTAAAAGCATTTTGCCTTGTTCTATTGTTGCCAACTTATCCAATTTTGATGCCAAGACCATGAATCAATTTATGGCTTTTGTATCAGCGATAAAGGAGTCGTCATGGAAGGATCCTAATATTGTTCAAGTGTCAAATCCTTTAAGTGGGATGAGTGAATCTTAGCCTGGCAAAGTCACTCATCTTTTCATGGAATCCATGCGGTCTAAGTAATTTTAAAAAATGGTATTCCCTTAATTACCATCAAAGACCAGATATTATGCTTTTGCAGGAGACCATGTGCCAAACTAACTTTGTAATAGAGGGCTACCTTGCCTTCGTTCAGGTTGCAAGGCGGGGTCTTTGCGGAAGACCGTCAGGTGGTCTTGCGATTTTGATTAATTCAGCCTATAGATGCTCTACAGAATTGATTAGCTGTTCTGCTTCTATTCTAGCTTGTGCATTGATTGATGATGAGGACCCTTCCATAACTCTTATATTGCTTTGCATCTACTGGAACAAATTAAGTACGTCAATTGATGTCATTTTAGATGAATTGAATGCTGTGCTAGAAAAAGGTTTTATATTGTTTCCAACAGCCAGGATTATTGCAGGGGATGACTTGAATTGCTATTGTTATGATGAAAGATCTCATCCCAGTGTTATGTGGAACAATCATTCGATGGTCTCTAAGAGATATGGGCAAATGTGGAACTCTTCTTTTCTGGAGTGGGATATGCAAACTCCGCTATTCCAACTTGAACCTTTCAATTACACCTGGGCAAGAGCTGATTGCAAGTCTTTAATTGATTATTTTTTTTGTTTCTTCAAGACTATATTCTTGTGTTGATTCCGTGATGATTATAGATCCAGCAATAGGAGACCTCATGATACTGTCTCTGTCCTTGAAAATTCCTATGACTCGTTATAATGACAACATGCTACTTGCTCTAATAGAACCTGATCGTCATGCTTTATCTGTGAAATGGAATCACAAAGTATGTCTTGCTTTCATCAACTGTCTCGAGTGTGATTCTGACATCATTCATCATTCTTATTTAGGAGGTATTCCCCTCCTACAAATAGACAATTCAAACACAAACAGAATTAAAATTCATCTTTTAAAATTAAAAGAATCCCTAAAAAAGAAGACTCAAGTTCTATCCCACCATATTCACAAATTTAACCTCCAAGTGGCGCACTTGAAAGCTCAAAAAAATTCAGAGATTAGAATACTCAGAAAAGGTAACACCTCCCTATCAACTTGCTCAGAACTTATTAGAACTGTTAGACAACGCTACAGAAACAAGCTGAAATGGTTGAAGGGTCACCTGCATTATGAAGATAATCAAAAAGTCTTCTACCACCTGCTAAAACATGACTCCAGGCAAATTTGTAATACTTTGCGTACTATCTCTTGTGACTCTGCTACTACGATCGACTCAGTGATTTCTGCTGAAACTTGGGTCGCCTTCATCAGACCCAAATTCCAACTACCTGAACGTTTCAATACGTTAAAAGGTGGCAAGCCCAAGCTTCCTCTTAAAACATTACCTTTGTGGTCGACTGGCGACATTATTGAGGCTATAGGGAAACTTAAACCCTCCAGGGCCCCTGGTCTGGATGGTATACCGCCCTGCGTATATAAAGCTAATCCTACCTTCTGGGCTCGTATTCTTAAAATAAAATTTGATTCTATTTTGTTTTCTGGTATTATTCCCCCGTCTTGGACTTCTGCCCTTGTCATTCCTATTTACAAAAAAGGTCCTCCTAATTTGCCTGCAAACTATCGTCCAATAGCGTTAACTGACGCCTCCTCAAAAATGTTTTCCTTACATTTGTTACAAGAATTACAAACGTACATTAATGACTGTAACCTTTTGTCACCCTATCAAGTAGGTTTTAGGAAACATATAGGTTGTCCTCTTAATGCCACCATTCTTTGTCACCTTCAGGCCTTTACTTCCTCCTCCAAACAAGGCCCTGTTTACATGGCTAGTTTGGACCTCACGCAGCTTTTGATTGCGTTGTCCATGAGATATTGTGGAAGAAAATGCTGGCCATGGGATTCTGCATCATCTGGTTGCATTGATTGCTTCGTTGCATAAAAATACATCCTATCGCATCCGGCTGAATAAAGAAGGAGCTCTTTCTGACCCCATTTCGATGGAAACGGGGGTGAAACAGGGTTGTATCATGGCAGCGGTCTTATTCAACTTATATCTTTTGGGTCTGGATGAGTCATGGGTGACTGGAGAGTGCTTTCCAGCCAAGCTTGGTAATATCAAGCTGGATTGGATGGGTTTTGCGGACAACCTGCTATTCTTTGGCCGAACCCCTTTTGGGCTTCAAAGGAAATTAGATCTATTTGCAAATTTTGCCCTCAACCACAATCTTTCTCCCAATCCTATGAAAACCTACATACTTATTTTTTCGGGTGGAAAACTGAAACCACATCGCTTTTCCTGGTTCCTAAATGGTATGAAAGTAGAATACGCTGCTATGCTACGATTCGGTATTTAGGTTACCCTCTTACTGACTCATACTCTGTAACAATGTGGAAACAATTCTTAACCAAAAAGTGAAAACTCTTGCTTCACAAATGAAAATTATTTTCCATCGATACTGCATGTTCTCCTTACTTCCTCTTATTCAATTCTATCATCAGAAAGTTGAACCCATTATTCTTTATTCCTTAGATATTTGCAGCTATGATATTGATGATTTTCTGAATATATTGCAGGGAAAGCTGTGGAAAACTGCACTGGGCATGGCTTTATCTATTCCAAATGTAATGATATGCCACAAACTGAATATATTACCTTTGTCAGTTATACACAACTGGAGATGCATCACAAACTACTCTAAAATGCTAAATCCGCCTATGAACACTTTATATTTCGAATTGAATAAAATCTTGGGTGACTCACATATAAAATATTTACATCTTCAAACTATAAAAATTACTAATATTCTCTCAAAGATTCACGAAACTCCTGATTCTATTAGTATGTGGCTACCGAATCAAAAAAAGAAATACCAAAGATTTTTCTGGAGCATTATGATGGATAATATGGGTACCTATCCATCATTTGATGAATACAATCTCTTTCGAGGCAAATGGGAATGTAGACTAAAATACTTAATACAGTTTCCTTCTGCGTTCGCAAGGAAAATCTATATGTGTTTCAGATTAAATCAATTTCTCACACGTCAACATACAAAAAATTGGGCCGATGGTTCTAAGAGTCTTGATGCAACATTCTGCCGTTTTTGTGAAAATGTCGATACACCCGAAACGCTAAAACATATGGTGACTTACTGTTCTTATTTTGAAGTATGGCGTATCCAAATATTTGAGAGTTCCTTTTCTTGTTCAGTTATCTCAAGGGAATCTCTCTGGAGATGCTGCATGGAAGGCTATAGTCAAAGCCTGACTCTTAAATTGATAAATTTACTTGTAATTATTGAAGCTAAAATGGTAGAAGTGTTGACAACTGACTCAATAACCATCGGGAAATGGTTTAGAAACTATTTCGGCTAATGACTTGTTTCTTTTACTTTATTAGCGATTATTATTCTGTATAATCTGTTTCTTCTGGCCATCGTATTGTTCTGAAAACGAGCTTAGATAGCTGTGCTTTTGATCATTTATATTGTGTTTCCTCTATTTTGTTATCATTATGTGCATTGAATATTCTTAGAGAGTCCAGAAACTGTTTGGTCTAACTGCAAGGCGTTGCATTAAGTACTGATGAAACACTGTTATGTGTAATCTGTATATGTGAATGTGTTTGTTCCACTATTTTATGTCATTTTTTTATTTCTTGTTTATTTTTTAAACAATTTTATAATGTATATTTTGTATCGTAAAGAAATATCTGTAAAGGTTGTTTTCTTAAATAAACCAAACACAAAAAAAAAACAAAAAAAAAAGTGACATTTAGCTGAATTCTGCCTGACAACTACCCCTGACAGGAGAAACCTGCTTAGCCACTCTTCCCACGCCTAGCTGCATCCTGCTTCCCCACCAAAAGGAGATGACACCTCTCTGATTGAATTAAGGGAAGGGTACCGGCAGAATGCAGGAGGTTGAACAAAGCCCTGTCCTGGGCTCAGGCAAATGTTATATTGGGGGGGTCGTAAAATGGCTTCCTCTTGGGGGAAACTGGGAGGGGCAGTGCCTCTGCTAGCAAGCTGAGCTTGGGGGAAGTGGATAAACCAGTTATTCCACCATGTGATGTGGGAAGCCACACCCCTTTTTGACCAGGGCATAATTTTAAAAAGATAGATAACTCATAGTGCGGACTGGTCAAAAATATATAAATAATATCATTATTCTTGTGATTTTTCTGTGCACATTTTAAGAGGTGTTAGGACCCTGTGGTATGTTCCTGGGGATAGTAGCGGAAAAAAGGTTGTTACTCCAAATGTATGCATGTTAAAAATCTGACACTTTAACATCTGAAACCCATATCCCTGGTGCACATTTGTGTAAAATCTGGAAAGGTTTAGAGGTCGTTATCTGGATGAAAAGGGGAGAATTCTGTCATAAGTGGACACGACATCGTACAAAGACAGGGATCAGATGGTTTGGTGCTACAGAAAATATGTTAACTAGACCTGTAATATGAGAAAAATGGTACATAGATAAATATGTGTTTGGGTCAGAAATAGATTTGTGTGCAATCTGACAAGGAGAGGTTCCTCTGACCATAAAACCTACAGCATCACTCTGACTCACATTTCCTTCCCCCAATCAAGTGAGAGAGGAGGAATTGGCCAATGATAAGTGAGAGGAGCAAGTTTAGTTATGACCAACGCACACACCCACTTTCCAAAACACATAAAAAGAGACTGCTGGGACAGGTAGAGATTCATTTTCCATTTCTGCGGAGCATTTTGACGGCCGACATCCCATCCAGACAGAGATCAGAACCAGGGACCCATAGACTACAGAACTTTGAACCTAGAAGGCCCACTGCAAGCAAAAGTATTCTCAGCAGGCCTTCAGAATCCAGCAAACCTAACCAAACTATTCAACAGCCGGGCGAGCTGTTTGAATTCTTTGCCAAGAACTTTTGCCGGAACCGCAGACCAGACCCAGACCACTGTGAGCAGAACCAGAAATCCGGATCGCTGTGAGCAGGACCGGTGCCTGATTGACCTGCCGAGCAGAGAGAACTGCCGCTGGACGTGTTGACCAGATCCGTGACGAGGCCTATTTCAAATTTATATTGTGAGTACCTAGCATAACTGGGCAGAACCAATCTCTTAGTTAAAAGAGTCTAATTCAAACTATTTTAGCCTATTAGAACTGCCTCCTAGAATCGTGTCATTCTGTCATCTTTAAAACTGAAAACTGTCATCTATCATTCTGAGCTTTAAAATTTAAAATCCGAAAAACTACCTTTATTAAATCGTCCGTATCTCCGGAACCGTTTGTCCTAGGAACGTGGTTTAACTTTCATTTGAAAGCTTAGAATCTAAGCTTTCCAACAAGCCTAGAACCGAATTCCTACTCCTATACTTTTACCGCAATCGCGATTTACGCACTCACGAAATTTACCGCGATTTACGATTTGGCTCAATTTCTCCACTGGTCAAAATAGCAGCTCCATTCTTTCCTTTGTAAAAATCCGTTTGCAACCTGGTAATAACTCATAGAGCATTGCTAAAGTGAGCCTGAACTAATACTAACAAGCATCTCTCACTCACCCTGAATCTCTAGAGGGAATTAAAATCAGTTAGCACATTTTCCCATTCATTGTCATCACATTCAAAGCATTTTGGGCCTGTGTTTCAAACTTCTACCTGTTTCCTCTAAGCTTGCTGGGGGGGAACTGAATTTCGTATTGTATTTGATTGCATTCCTGAGAACTGTGTGCTCCTCTTTCCATCTCCTTCCATTCCTTGCATTGCATATAGGAGTGGGAGTGGGTGAATTGCCACCAGGGGAAAAGTGAACATATTATCTCTTGTGAAACCATATCAGTTTATTTTCTGTACTGCATTTATTCCACCTTGCATTTCTTTGAAACCATAAAGCATTTCAGCTACCTCATCATCTATACTACTTCTAAGTAACCAAATTGGTTTACCAGTAGAACATTATCCATTGTTGATCACTGTCATATTTTAAGTGTGATATCAAATATTTATTTATTATAAAAGTGTGATAGATATATATTGTTATATTTCTCAAATAAACCTTTTAAATTTGCAAAACAGACCTACTTCTCGGCTCAGTGGGGTCAGGGGGATTCTAAGAGAGGGCTGTTATATAAGGGTTGTCATCTAGAGTACATGAACTGGACCTAAAAATATATCAATAAGGGTTTCCCTCAGCATCCCAGACTAGGCATTGACTTAGCTGTAGTGTTGAAGTGAAGCCGCTTAACAGCCTTCCACACAGTCAAATAGTCTATCCTCATTAAACAGTTACATGATACCTTTAGCATCATGGACCCAGCACTGGACTGGCTGATCTGTCTTCTGTGATGGTGTGATGGTGTGCACATGCAATCCAGTTTTTTTAATGATGCATGGCGTGGAGAGGGGAGTGCAGAGACCGCTGGTAGTCATGAAGGTCCATGGATTATGGTCCTTATTGTATGCTAGAGAAAAGAATTTCGGACAGAAAATTGTTTCTGTGCTTTTTTCTCTTTCTCTAGTATACAATTGTCCATTATTGCCATTAGTATAGGATACAATGCTAATTCGAATGTTGGAAAATCTTATTGAGTCTAACTACTTTACTGAAAAATGAAAAGTAGATGGAGTTTATGATATGGTATGATAAGTCATTTATAATGTGCCTGTACACAATTGTTTCTGCACATGTAACAACTGTTTCTAGGCGTGGTAAGACAGGGGAGGGAAGACAGAGGGAGGACAAGACAAATTATCATACTAGGCCTTGTGCCATTCAGATTATCCAAGTGCGAGAACGAGAAGCGCAAGGGGAAAGTGGGGGGAGAAGTGCCTGGGAGAGGGAACATGGACAGCTGGGCAGCTATGCTTTGTGCAGTAGGGTGGGGGCTTTGCAAACAGGTCCGTGCTTCATGAATAGTTTAAAATTGCATTTGTGTTCTTTTTTTTGCAGCAGAGGTTAGAAAGTAAGGTGGAGGAGGGAAATAAGGGAAGGGACACCAAACACAGATATGGAGGGTCAGGTGGACGGGGAAGATGTTTGGCATTAGTTACATCTAAGTTAGGGGGCAGTGTTTCTCATTCTCCTTGATTACAGCCTCGAAAGCAATTAGAAAATGCTCCCCTCTGCAGAGTAGTGTATTGCAGTATATTCAGAGTAATGTTGTCTTGGAAAGATATAGATAAACAGCCTCTTTTATTGTTTGCAAGGTGGCTGGTGGGATTTTCTGCCCCAAAAAAGAAGCCTGTGTGGTGGCAGTATTGGTTGAGGAAGAAGAGGTAGAGGAAGACAGCATATTACTTCCAGGAAAAGGATCAGCCTTCTGGGAGCATTCTGATTGTTGGGTTTGGTGTGGCGGCACATGGAGGTGGTCCCGTAGAAGTATTGCCCATGTTGTCCTTGACTGAGTACAACATTGCACTCAGTGCATTTCACCTTGGTAGTCCTAGCCATTGGTACACCCCCAAAGGTGGTAAAGAACTTCCACACCCATGATTTCTCTCTGGGTGCTGGAGGTAGGCATTTCCTCCACCTCATATTCCTCATATTCCTGGTCCTTTTGATTGTTTGCTGCATTATTGCACTTTTGTCATTGTCTTGGCCCTCCAGCTGCTGGTGGTGGCTCCTGGGAGGAGGGATGGTAATAGCTGATGCAATTCTTTAAGATAAACAGCAGTTGTGCTAATATTTATGCAAGTGTGTGCTCTGTCTTATATTCCAAATGAATGATAAGTAAGAATAGGTGTAGGAGCTGTGCAAAGGTAACGTTTTAGCTTGAAACTTCCTATATCAGCAAAAATGCAATTTTGAACTATTCGTGAAGCATGGATCCTTTCGTGAAGCATCCAGCCGTTCGTCAACACATCATCATGCTGCGTGCATGCGTATGGTCACATGACACTTTCACGTGATGTCATCTCTGATGTTCTGGGTGTTAGTTTTAGAAATGCATGCTGGTGGTGTGAGTTATGGTTGCTTAGCTTACCATGACTGGCAAGTTTCTGTTTTTTTTTTGTTTTAATATCCCTTTAACAAAGTTGTTTCACTGAATATATATGTAAAACCAGAACACAGCATCACAGATGCCTGGGTCACACCACACACATAGCAGCACCATAACAGATGCAGTAAGTCTGATAAAATATATTTATTAAGGACACAATGTCCACACACCAAAAAAAAGCCCAGCTACGCGTTTCGTGCCCCCACTGGGCACTTGCACACACTAAACAACACACTGCAACACTAGTGTTTAAAAAGGACAAAACACAACTTTATGGTATTTACTTCTGTTTCTACTGACAGTGAAACATTGCACCCATCTTTTAGTAATACAGTAATACATTCCCCTTTACCATACCATACATAGGAATTAATACTTTTCGAAGTGCTCAGTGTGTGGTAAAATACAATATCATCATGAAAATGCAGACATAAAGACATAAATTGTTTAAGAAGCAAATACATACACTGGGAAGTGCCTGGGAGTGCTGTTCGTGTTCTGTCGTCCCCCTGGTCGTTTGCTGCCTGCTGGCGTGGATTAATTTTGCAGGAGAAAGTTACCCATGGTAGTATACTTGAGGTTCCTCCCTCTACCCAGCAAGCACTATTTGATCAGCCTTGCACACGGACCAGCGTGCACGCACTGGGAAGTGCCTGAAAGTGCTGTTTGTGTTCACTCGTCCCCCTGGTCGTTTGCTGCCTGCCGGCGTGGATTAAGTTTGCAGGAGAAAGTTATCTGTGATATGACATTGGACTCCTTGGACTCCAATTGGACCATTATATACACTGCTCTGACAAGTATACTGACAAGTATACAATTTTCACAAAGTTAAATTCCTCTCCTTCATATTGTTGTAGGTAGACTACTTGAGGCTCCTCTTTCTACCCAGCAAGCATTATTTAATCAGGCGTGCGTACGCACTTGCGCATGTGCACTGGGAAGTGCCTGGAAGTGCTGTTCATGTTCGCTCATCCCCCTGGTTGTTTACTGCCTGCCGGCGTGGATTACGGTTGCAGGAGAAAGTTACCTGTGGTATGACACTGGACTTCTTGAACTACAATTGGACCATTATGTACACTGCTCTGACAAGTTTACTGACAAGTATACTATTTTCACAAAGCTAAAGTCCTCTCTTTCATATCTTTGTAGGTAGTCTACTTGAGGCTCCTCCCTCTGCCCAGCAAGCTCTATTTAATCAGGCATACGCGTACACCTGAAGTACCTGGTACTGGGAAGTACCTGGAAGTGCCGTTCGCTGTTTGTGTTTCATGGCGAGTGCGTGTATGTATGGATTAATGTTGTGTTAGTTCATCTGTGTCTAACCTAGGCTGCGTCTAGCCTATGGTTGGTTCGAATGAAGTGGCTGTTATGTCCTCCACTTCCGAGCCTGTTGCTATTGAGCAAAAAGTGTTGGAACCTTCTAAAGGAAATGCTGTGTTAGAGCTGAATGCCCCAACAGTGGGACAAACTTGTATAATGGCAATGGTACATAATTGTGGTAATGCACCTGGTGCTAACTTTAAGTCCTCTTCGATTGACTTGCATTTGGCATCTGAAGACTTGGATGCTGAATACCTTGCCTTCGAAATTCTGGGCAACATTATGGAGGTGTTTTCTATGCCGAGACGCATAGATATTGAGCCCCAAAAACTGTACAACCCACTGTTGTGTGATATCATCATCAGGGGTGGACTGGCCTATAAGGAACTCTGGAGATTTCCCGGTGGGCCTCTGCAGCCTCGGCCTCTTTTGTGTGGTATTTCCAAATTTTCTTGTAGGAAAAGCATTGGGCTTGCTGAAAATGTGTCATATGGGGCCACTTTTAACTTTATTTCTAGGGCCTCTTTTGGTCCCCAGTAATTATTTCCAGGGCCTCTTTTAGTTCCCAGTCCACCCCTGATCATCATTCCACTTGAGAGTAAGAGTATATTGAATAGAGACCAAAAAGGTTGCATGAAGACGCCAGGAAATTGTGTGACGGGTGTGATTGATGTGGGGATGACTAAGGTGGTAAATGATCCTAGTGATAATAATACTAATACAAGCCAGAATGAAATGAGTACTAACAGCATATCATCCAGTGAAATGGTTGATACCTTTAAGAATCTCTTAACAATTCTCGTAGCAAAACATGAGTGTTTAGAGAACAAACTGGACATTCAGTCTGTTCTCCTACACAAAAGCATCAATTGCGGCCGTAAACGGTGCGTGATCAAGGGACTTGAATGGAATCCTCAGATATAGGTGTCCACCAGCCTAATCCTCAACATCATCCATTAGCTCCTACCAACTCTAATCCAGAAATGGGAGTAACCCGTGGAAAAGGGAAAAAAAGTGACCATAGTTAAATGTAAGGCAAAACCATCCTGTCATGCCTTTATGTATAACAACCGTGTTAAACTACTGAAGAAGGCATGTGTAGTAAAATATATTGCAGTTCCATCTATTGTGTTAGAACAAGCACCTGCACCGCTACCTTCCACGGGTATGCCCCCTCTAATAGATTTTGTGTTACCATCCCAGGAAATGTCTGTGATTCAGAACGAATGGGGTACAGATCGAAGAATTGCTAGTGGTGTTCAGTCCACTGACAAGGATTAGGTATACCATGTAAAGGGGCCACTTCTGCTTTGGGTGGCCTGGTGACACTGCTTGCAAAAGAGCAGTCACAAAGTACGCTTCCTGGAATATGGTCTGCTAACCCAGTAGTCTAATCCCCACCTTAGCTACAAAGGCTGGTATCGATAATGTAGGGTTGGTAAAGGCATCACAACTACAGAAAGTGTCATCTGTTGTAAACCTGCCACCCTTAAACATATCAGCAGTTCTGTGTATACTCCGCTCTGTGGTTGCGCTCAGAGCGATTACAACTGAGGATATTAGGACTGTAGATCAGATAGAGCATACTGTTGAGTATGTGACTAATGTAATGTAATTCTGTAGCTACTCTAGACTATATACTTTAATATGAGGAGGAACTCTATAGACTGGGCTATACATGTAGGCCTGTGTGGATTACGGCTATTAAGTCCCGGCCTGTCCAGGCAGGGCCAATACGGGACAGCAACTTGACAGGTACCACTGATAAGATTAAAGGGGTAAACTCACTCCTAAAGAAGAGTGCTGATACTACCTCACAGAGTGGAGCTTCCATTAATAAGCATGGTACTACCTCATTGGTGTCTATAGATAGGCCAGTGAATAAGATTACAGCTTGGTGGTGTTGTTGACCCCCGTGGTGGATATTGGCAGTGGTTGCCAGTCACTTTCAAGCAACACTTCACATCGGCGTATCGATGATGTCAATTTAAAGTATTCCTGGAATACACAGGGATTCACGCACAATTTTTAGTGAGAATGGGCTAATTGCCCAACTTGACATTTTTAAGATCATTGCTCTCCAGGAAACTTGGTTGGCTGATACTGTTCATCTTGACAGCCAAACCACAATCTAGCAGCTAGCAACCAAAGGTAAATTTGCAAAATCCTTAAAAGAGTCAATGCAGACCATCCAGGCAGTAAAAATTTCAAATCAGCATTGTGTTATTAGATTGCTAAATATATATGACCCCCCTAATATAGTGGTTACAAAGGAAAATGTTAGAACAGTCACCCTCATTCTCAACATTTATTCCCAATGGTATCCTGTATGTTTGATGGGTTATTTTAACACCAACATTGGAGAATCTTCGCTTTATGCCAATCTAGGGAGTTTGACTAAATCTATTCCTGCGAGTATTCCTCAAACAAATCAGCAAGGGAAGCCCTGGGCTAAAATCATAGATCAATACAGGTTAATTAGATTAAATGGCTGTTGTCGCGGTGATGCCAATATGGCTTTTACACGGGTGGATGGAAGGTCCACAAACATAAACGACTATGTATTCACCAATTCCATAGGTCTGCCGTTCATTGTAGATATGGCAATTGTCCAACGTGATGAGAGTGAACACTTCCCTGTTTGTGTTTTATAATACCCTTTTGAGACTAATAGTGTACCCACTGAGTATGATCAGAATGGTCAGACCTACCTCAATGAAGCACAAATTCGGATACATTGGCACAGTAAGAACTTCATTATAGCCAATTGTGCAGTTGCAAGTATTGTCCCTGACTTCACAGCTCAATGTGCACACAGAGGAAATTACGAGGTCGAGATTATTCACAGGTTTACTGGTATGATGGCCGCCATAGGTAATCTTACATGCGCTACCACATCTTATAAATCACCTCTTGAAAGATCTAATAAGGTAATGCTTAAAAGACAATACTGTGACAAGAATATCACTGATGCAAAAAAAAGCTTCATAAAGAAAATGCATCAGTGATATTTCCATCATTTGGGAGCATGAATTCCAGCGTGACTATCACACACATTAGATATATGAAAAATGCCTACCGTTGGTGGTTAAAAAATTATAAAATGAGTCGGGAAATAGAACATTGGAAGAAGATAGCTATTCTTGCTTCTGACCGTAATAATACAGCAATATGGGAGGTCATCCAAGGATAAAAAAAAGGGATTTCACTATCAACCATATATCCGAAGACCAGTGGACGAACCACATTGCCTTGACCCTAGGGTCTAAAGTAGCAAATGATGCTCCGGTCCCACTTCCAGCAGCTACTTGGGTTTGCGAAACATCCAACTTCTGCATTGTCGCAGCGACCCTGTTCAACTTATATTTGGCAGACATGCAACTGCACTTTTCGAATTTGGCTACGTGCCCAGTGAAAGTAATAGACCACACCCCTAGAGGTGCGAGCGGGGTACGTGTGTTTCTGGGGTGCGCGGGAACTTTCACACGCAATTGGCCCAGTGCGAGCGGGGTTACTTAGCAATGTAAAGGGTTTATGTTAGTGGTGGTGATACACACATAGGCTATCTTCTTTCACAGGTTTGTTTAATTCAGGACCCAAAATAAGAAATTAAAGAGTTTAAAACACATGGGCTGGATTTGCAAGCTCTCTGAAAAATCAGTCATTCCAGTTGCCAGCCATGAAACCTCCCCAAGGAAGGCAGACACACCATAAATCCAGGACACGTACGTGAAAATTGCCAGCTTGAAAAACTTTGAATGGGCTAGGACAAATAAAGTTCACACGCTCGTCAGACATTGTCTGTGCTCCTGGCTGGGACAATAGAAGTCCTGGGACACTAACCTGTCAAGTGTAAGGGGCAATAAAACCTTCAAATAAGATGGGAAACCCCCCTTGCCTTGAAGGAAATTACAGTTGCTTGCAGTTGGAGGAAGAAAAAAAAAGGGATCTAGTAACAATAGACTGCCCTTTGGTTACAAAGAGTATTTTATAAAGAAACTTTAAAGATTTACCAAGGTAATTCATAGAATTCAGCGCACAAGTGGCGCACGCGGCTGGCGCACAGTGTGCGCGTGCGACTTTCTGCGCCAGTCGCGTGCGCTAAAATCCATTTCCGCGCACAGCGTATTTATGGATTTTAGCATCCAAAACCAGCCGTGGCGCAGAGTGTTGCAGCGACCCTGCAGCAGTGGCAGTTACGCCCCCAAGCCCTCCCCATGCGCCATGCACAGCGCACAAATCCCGTACATTGCGCACAGGCCCCGAGCCACGAAAATGCCAGTAAAATTCCCTGCGCACCCCTCCGAATACATGTACACCCCGGCGCGGGGAGTTTCCCACATGATTGGCCCTGTGCGAGCGGGGTACGTGTGTTACTTGGGTGCGTGGGTACTTTCACACGTGATTGGCCCTGTGCGAGCGGGGTACGTGTATTACTGGGGTGCGCGGGAACTTTTACATGCGATTGGCCCTGTGCGAGCGGGGTACGTGTGTTACTGGGGTGCGAGGGAACTTTCACACGCGATTGGCCTTGTGCGAGCGGGGTACGTGTATTAAAGGGGTGCGCAGGAACTTTCCCACTCGATTGGCCCTGTGTGAGCAGGGTACATGTGTTACTGGGGTGCGCAGGAACTTTCACACGCGATTGGCCCTGGGCGAGTGGGGTACGTGTATTACTGGGGTGCGCGGGAACTTTCACAGCCGTTTGGCCCTGTGCGAGCGGGGTATGTGTGTTACTGGCGTGCGCGGGAACTTTCACACGTGATTGGCCAGTGCGAGCGGGGTACCTGTATTACTGGGGTGCGCAGGAACTTTCACACACGATTGGCCCTGTGCGAGTGGGGTACGTGTATTACTGGGGTGCGCAGGAACTTTCACACGCAATTGGCCCTGTGCGAGCAGGGTACGCATGTTATTGGAGTGCGTGGGGGAGCTTTCACATGCGATTGGCCCTGTGCGAGCGGGGTACATGCGTTACTGGGGTGCGCGGGAACTTTCACACACGATTGGCCCTGTGCGAGCGGGGTACATGTGTTACTGGGGTGCGCGGGAACTTTCACACGCGATTGGCCCTGTGCGAGTGGGGTACATGTGTTACTGGGGTGCGCGGGAACTTTCACACAAATTGGCCCTGTGCGAGAGGGGTACGTGTGTTACTGGGGTGTGCGGAAATTTTCACACGCGATTGGCCCTGTGCGAGCGGGGTACATGTGTTACTGGGGTGGGCAGGAACTTTCACACGTGAATTTGCTGTCAGAGCGGGTTACGTGTATCCAGTGTGGTGCGTGGGAATTCCTACCTGTGAATTGGCAGTGTGGGTCCTCCCAGGTGTCACCTCTACCCCCTCCACGGCCCCTGCAGGCAGCCCACACCACATGGGACTACCCTGCACCCCTGGACATGTCCCGCAGGCAGCGCGCCCACCATGGCCATGCCCCCAGCCAGGCCACGTGTCACGTTGCACTAGTGATCACCAACTCATGTCCCCGTGCACCCCACCCCCCATCAGTGAGGGGCACCTGCCAGCAGGCTTCCACACATGTCCCACTGCACCCCCACTGCCCATCAGAGAGGGGCACCTGCCAGCAGGCCCCCACTCATGTCCCACACATGTCCCCTTGCACCCCCACCCCCCCATCAGTGAGGGGCACCTGCCAGCAGGCCCCCACTCATGTCCCCCTGCACCCCCACCCCCATCAGTGAGGGGCACCTCATGTCCGTCTCACACACACACACACTTGTTGGCATTGATTGTGTAAACCCACATTTTCACATGCATTAACCCAATGAGCAAATCCCACACATGGAACTAAAATATGAAAATATATCATGTACAAAAATAAATCAATAAAATGAAAGCATAACAAAATAGCAAACATGAAATGAAAAGCATGTGCAAAAGAGGAGTAAATGAAAAGTATAACCAATCCAAAGAAATCCAAAAAAAAAATAGTCCAAACTCTCCCTCCACCAACGCAAATCCAAAGGAAACGTTAAAAAAAATCCATTGATCCATGGTGAAATCAAAAGAAAAAGTTCTAAATAATCCATTGTCCAACTATGTACAATCCATTGTCCAAAAGAAAAATCCATTAATCCATGTACAAAATCAAAATCAATCCAACGTCCAACTATGTACAATCAAATTTCCAAGGTCCAAGGGTCCATGAGCCCAACAAAACAAATGAAACCTATCTAATAACCTACCTAACAAAAAAACTATTTACAAAAGTGTGGGGCATAGTCCAAAAGCCCCAAAATAAAGAAAAAAAAGGAAACCGAACACTATAAACAATTTACAATGGCGACGGGCAAGTAATTCGGCTCAATCAGTGATGTTTTCGGCCAGGGCATCATCGAACTCCATGGCCCTCATTACAAACTTGGCGGAGGACCATGATGCTATTAGCACCATGGTCCATGCCGCTAAGGTTACGATTCTGCCATGGTGGATGGCAGAATTACCGCCCCATTCCAAGGTGAGTGGGGCAGTAATTCCCCATTCACCATTTGCCCTTCCCCATTCCCATTTTTGCCCCCATAGGGCATAATGGGAATGGGGAAGGCGCTAAATTACGGCACCGTAAATTACAGTGCCGTAATTAGCTCCAAAGTCCCTTTGCGGGTTGGATTTTTAACGCCTGCTAAAAGCAGGCGTTAAACACCAACCCGCATAGGGACACTTGTAATCAGGCATTAAGGGTTAACGGCGCCGACGGTGCCGTTAAACCCTTAACGCCTGAGTTGTAATGAGGGCCCATGTCTATTTGCTGGAGGCGTGCCTCTGTCCTGGCCCCGAGGTCTCGCCTCAAGGCACTCGGCCCGCCTCAACGCCACGATGCATGGAGAACTCTGCCCTGACCATGGTGAGCCGTGCCTCTTCCGCCCGCCGCCGCTCCGCACCTATACACTGGCCCAACCGCAGCCACATGGAAGACACATCCATTCCAGGGCTCTCCTGCCCTCTGGCCGATGCCTTCTCCCCTGATGTTGATGGCCCCAAGCCATCATTGCTCCCACCTAGAGCCTGCTCCTGCTGCTGCTGCTGTCCATGTGCCCTGTCCGATGATGCCTGCACATCCTCTATCAGCTGGTCTCCAGTTGTGGTGTCCACCACTGCTGGACCGCCGACTTCCAATTGTGGCAGGGATGGGATCTCCACCAAGCTGGTTGTCTTGGTCAGGCCAGGTCCACAGGGGGCCCTGGTGGAATCTGGGCCGGAAGACGGCAGGGAGAATGACTGGCGTATAGTCTCCACAGAGGAGGAGAGGTCCGCCAGAGTGCGCGTCACATGTAGGAACCCACCAACCAGGGCCCCTCCCAACAGTGCCACATCGCGACGGTGCTGTTCGTTATGGCGTGCGTTCTCCGCCCAGGAAGAACGCACGTCATCATGAATGTCACGCGTGCGCAACGCGACACCAATCAGAACGGAGCCCATATGTTCATTGGACCCCTCGTCCGCAGGTAGTGGAGAGGCAGATGACATGGCACTCTCCCCTACTTGCGGACAGCCCTGGGACGGGGCATCCCTGCTGGTGCATGGTGGTGCAGTCACAGGGTCAAGGACAGGGACATGCACAGGTCCCTCCGCAGTGACCTGTACTGCCTCCTGACCCTGGCCCTGGACTGCACCACTTGCACCAGTGGTACTACCCCCACCAGGCCCCATGTGCGGCTCAGTAGCGGGCTCCTTCTCCTCTGTGGAGACCACCGACCTGGATGTCTCCGTACCGTCTTCCGCCATTGCAAGCCCCTGTGGGGGCTCACCCGGCCCTTCTGCCACAGCCGTAGGGGCAGATGCGGCACCAGCCCCCTCGCTCCCAGATGATGGCCTGGGAGGGTGGCTGGGCCTTGCGTCGCCGCCCAGTGGAGGTATCCCCACCGCTTGGCTCCACAGCGCCGTCTCCGCCCTCCTCTTCACTTGACACTGCATAGAGGGAGACATAGAACACAAGCATCAGGGTACAGAACAATATTCGCCTGGACAGGAAGCAATAACACATGAGTGGCAGTGTCTAACGTCACTTCCATCCTGTCCCTCCACAACACATGGGAGAATGCACGCAACACACATGCATGAACAGGCACGGCGCCTGCAATCAACATCAGCATCCATGTACAAGGGCCTCTATTAATCCAAATGTTGCCTTCAAACTCACATGCATCATGGCTCACACTGATCCCATGCACACACATCACCGGAACGTCATGCATCATGCCTTGTACACCACAGACACATTGGATAGACACAGTGCATACAACGGTGACCACACTGCATGAGTGAATGTACACATCATCACGGACATGTGTCATGAATCCATGGCGTATCAAAGTCACAGACACACTTCTCAGGCACACACACATGTGCACCATACATGTACATGACAGCAGCACCCATCCCTCACACCCCCACCATGTGCAAGAACAGACACTGGCATGCTTTCATGTGTGCCTTTGCCATACAGCTCCCCATGTTGCATTGGAACTCATGCACCAACCATGTGGTTCGCACATTACTGGTCTCACATGCATGAACATGATGTCCCTGCACACACACATCCATACATGGCCTATGTCACACATACAGGCAAGGATCAGACTACCAGCACACTGCAACATGCCCTGTCTCACACAACAATGCTTGGCCACTTACTGCTCAACTCCAGATGGGTCTTCCTCCGAAGGATCTGGGCGTGGAGCGCTGGGCATACGTGTTCCAGGACCCTCATCTGGATGTCACTCATGATGACCCAGCCCCCCTCCGCGAGGCGCCGGGCCTTGTGGAGGGTCCTGGAACTGAAGTCCTCCCAGCGCTTCTTGACGTGCTTGATGTCGCGGGTTGCCACCCCCTCTGCATTGATGGCAACCACTACGTCGTCCCAGATCCTCTCCCGTCCTTCCTTGTTGGCGCGTGATGTTCCGAAGAGGGCATCATACTGCCCCAGGACATGCTCCACCAGGACACCAACTTCCTTCACACTGAAGCTGGTGGCCCTCTGCCTCTCTGGATGGGGGTCGCCAGTGGTCTCAGATGGTGTTTGCCCCGACATGGCGACCCCCGAGGCAGGCGTGGGTGGGCAACTGGGTCCTGGGGCTGGGGTGTGGAGCGATGGTATCCCAGTCAGGAGTCTTCTGTTCCAGCAGGGGTGGACACAGCAACTGGAAACCTGGCTGATGTGCAGGCACCAAATACCAGGGCACGTGGGCAGCAGGCAGTCAGCAGCATATGGCAGGTGGAAGCGTGCTCGGGGCTTTGTGGGGAAGTAATTCGGCCTTCTGGGCAGGAGCGTGGTCTTCCGTGTGTTGTTGCGTGGCCAGCTTGATACGGAGTGATTTGGCACGTGAAAATCGTGCACGTCAGAATGTAATTCGAGGAAAGGCCCTTCGCTCGTAAGCACGTCAGCACACGTATGCGGTTTCATTGGACCAAACGCCCTTAGCGCGTAAGCGCTTCTTTGACGTGACGCACGCGGGCGTTTCCCTCGTGATGTGGGCATAGTGGTTCAGCGCGCGTGAAAAAACTGCACGTCCGCGTGTCAGCTCGTGTAATTGGAGGAAAGGGCCTTAGCGCATACATGCGTAAGTGACGCTGTACGTGTGGGCCGCTTTAAAAGGTACGTGTAGGACGCCATTTCCTTGTATGTGCTTTTCGTGGAGAGCGAGTGTGTGAATTCTGTACTCCCTGTTACCTCTGACAGCGTTCATTTTTTTTGTTGGGTCTGTTTCCTCAAACAGCGTTCACTTCTTCTTTTGTCCTGTCTCCTCAGACAGCGTACAATTCTTCTTTTGGCGGGGGTGTCATGTGCGTTTTTTTCACGTTCTTTTTCCAGGCAGACGGTGAGTCACGCACGCATTTAACAACTGTGCTTGCCCCGTGTGTCGCTTACCCCTTCAGAGGTAACTGTAGGCTGTGTATAACATGCGTACACTTGTTTTTGTTTTTCTGGGTGCCACAGCGTAGTGAGGGTTCATCTTTCCACGCACGTGGTCTACGAGGGGTTGCGTGCACATTACTTTTTGTTTTCGGGGTGCCTGTGCGTTGCGTGACCCATCCTCTTCCCCCAGGGGTCACAGACAGCCTTGCTAGAGCACTATGGTATGAATTCCATCTAGTACCCTACCCCTTTTACCCCAATTGCCCAGGGCAATTGTTTACTGCAACTCCCATACGCACAACAATATCAGTGCCATGGTTGGGAGGCGACCAAGCGGTAAGGGAGGCAAAGGTGGCCGACCTCCAAAAGGTGGGCGTGGTGGGCACGGTAGGGGACGTGGCCAGGATTTGCAGGGTGCCCCTAAGCCCTCATGTGTGGAAGACCAATCAGGGACACCCATGCTCCCCCCCATGGTTGAGGGAAACGTGGCTGACACCATCCCAGCTCAGCCCTTGTTGGACAAGCCCATTGTGGCACCTGACCCGGCACAGGATGACTCCCAGGCTGACTTCCAGGTCAGCAAGTCTAAGCCATGTATGCCGGTGCAAGTTGGTGTCACCAGGCCACGTGGATCTGGGGCAGCGATGTCATCTGCTGCCCCAAGTAGGCAGGGTGGGGAGGCTGCAGGGGCAGCTGCAGCTCTATCCACCCCAGCTATGTGTCTCCCAGCCGGGACAGTGTCGGTTGTGGCCCATCAAACTGACGTTGCCCCTGGCAACATCACACTTCAGCCAATGCCTGCACCAAGATCTATGGTCATTGTGCCTTCGCACACTCCCAGTACCCAGTCCACCTGTGTTTCTGCCCCTACTGACCAGAGCGGCGCAAGCCACTCAGGCTCCGCTCCACCATTGAAAAAGAGGAAGAAGGGTGCTCTGGCACTACAGGCTGAGACCCCAGACACGGCTACACGGTCCAGCACGTCAAGGAAGCCTAGCTTTAATGACACCGAACTTGATGCACTTGTGACCTATGTGTCGGCACATAGCCGCAAAATGGTGGTGACTGCAGGGTGCAAGACCACACCTGGTCAACGTAGGGCACACTGGCAGACCATTGTGGACCGCATAAGTGCCCTTGGATTTGTGAGGCGCACAGCTGATGATTGCTTCAAGCGGTGGAATGATCTGAAACGCAGAGCAAAGAACAAGCTGGCCTCAAATCATGCCGCTACTCTGGTGACTGGCGGTGGGTCTCCACCAGAGGACAACAAACTCACTGAACATGAGTCTGTTGCTGGGACCTTCATCACAGAGGAACAGATTCAAGTCGTGGGAAAGCTGACCGGTGAGTGCCCATGCATGTGTGTGTAATCGTATATGTTGTTTGGGTGACGGGTTCTGATTGAGTGCCAGGTGAGGGTGTGTACATCTGAGTGTTATAGGTCACCCATGTGCTTCCTCCAATACATTCACGTGCCTTTGATTTGGGTATGACAGTATCCCTTCTGCCCACAGTAGCCAATTAGCCCCACATTACTGCTGTTGCACTTGAACTATCATCTTGCAACAACATTGTTCTGATTTTTTCTGTGTTCATTTAGGCTGATTGTTTAGAACATCCCATTTTTCATATGCTTTTTCATCCCTAATGCCACATATGTGACATGATTCTGTCATTGTTTACATCCCACATTGTGCCACTTTAGTTACCTGGTTATGTGAATGATTAAACCATTCAGGGCGAGGGAGTATTGGCCTGCTGAAATTGATTTTTAGGGCCTGTTTGCATGTAGAACATGATAGTTGTTTCCTGTCATGTTGAAGTGACCAACCATTGATGTGTACATCTGCCTACAATCACTGTCTAATTGTACACTGGATGTGTTGCAGTGTGCGGCACATGCATATTTTGCAACACTATTCTGCATTAATCTTCTCATCATGTACATGTGACATGGATGTGTGACAGTACTCGTTCACTGGCATATCACTGTAGTTGTCTAATTTACCATGGCTATGCTACATGACATCTGTGTGCTGGCATGTGTCATGTATGTGTATTGGACATGCCACTCACAGGCTGATGTGTGATGCCAGTGCTACATGACATGCTGCGAATGTATTGCTTTTCCATCTTGGTGTCCTCATTGTCTGCCTTTTTGACTCCCCTTCAAAATCATTGACAGTGCATGCATGCCAGGGTTATAATCATGTGGGACATGTGTAAACCATGTACAGGATCTCTGTCTTGTCAAGCCTATGTGTGTGCTATGGTGCTCATGCCTGTTTCCATTTGTTGTATTTCATGTTTTTGCAGGTGACGACGCACTTGATGCTGGTGCGGTTCAGGAGATGGTGCAGACCCAGAAGGATTATCAGCCACGACCAGGCACCAGTGGGGGAAGTGATGTGGTGGTCGGTGAAAACACTTTGTTAATGCAGACCATACTGTCGAGGGGTGCCTCTGGGTGCAGCTCCCCAGACCTCTATTCAGGTGCTGAATCGGATGATGAGACTTGTGTGCTGTCGCAGGTCAGTGCTTCTGGCAGGGACTCTGTTCTGTCCAACCCACCTGCACCAGGGGTTGTACCCTCTATGGGGATGTCAGTGTTGGTAGACCCGCCTTTGGCGGTTACGGATGCAGGGTCACACTCCACAGCATCTGATCCTGTTCCTGGGCCAGCAGATCAGAGGGGGAATGAAGTCCTGAAGCCTCAGTCAGTGCCAGCACAGCAAGGTGCAGACCGCCTTGCCCCGAACAGGTGTGGTGCTCACTGACGGGGTGGCCGTGCGCCACCAGGCAATACTGTATGGGAAAACTCCATCTACGGTATGGCAACCCAACAGGCAGCATCAGTAGAAATGATGGCTCAGACAATGGAGAGGGTGGCCTCTTCCATTATCCCCCCTGAAAGGCAGATGGAGCAACAACAGCAGGCAACAGACCTGTCATGATCTCTGCTTCCAAAAGATCAGGACTTGCCCGACTCCCTTGGAAGCAGACCCATAACCCCGGTTCCGAGTGCCAGCCAGTCCCAATTGGGACCTTTTGGACCCTGTCCTGGCGCCAGTGGCACCAGGCTCATAAAGATGCCCAGTCCCAGCGCTGGAAGCGCCGGGCTCATAATGCTTGGGTGGACTTAACTGCAGCAGACCATGCTGCTTACTTACCTGCCAGTTGAGCCCCTGATACTCTTCTGTTTGGGACTACTTTTCCTGTTGGGTGGGGCAGGAGCCACTCCCTAGGTTCAGAACACTGGAACTCTTCTGGAAAGCAGGAACTCTTTTCTCACCTAGGCGAGGCTGTGGAAGGAGACACCTAAGCACTACAGGAGGCTATTTAAACCACACCCGATGGATGAATCTTGCTTTGCGTTATTCTGCATTCTCTGCAGCAGAACGCTCATCGTGTCTTCTGCTTCTGATCCTGGGCCTAAGGGAACAAAGGCTTACCATCCTGGAATCCAGTCTTCAGCAGCACCTGTAAAGACAAAGAAAGAACAGGTTAGCACTACGGTCTTCAGTGGCAGCGCATCTCTTACCTGGTCCATCGGCTGTCACCAACGCCTCGCGCTGCATTCCGGCATCGGAAAGACAAAGGCTTACCTACTCTTTGCATGCTCCGGAGGTCTTCGCACTGCATTCCGGCATCTGAAAGACAAAAGCTTACCAGCTCTTCGCACGCTCTGGAGGCCTTCGGCGCTGCATCCCGCATCTGAAAGACAAAAGAAGGTGCGTTTAAAGACATTGGGCAACTTTATTACTCACGTGCCATTATTCCTTCCCACGCCGAATCCAGTGGGTATTCCAGCACCCTTCAGCTTCTCTAAAGCTCCAAACTTGTACCTACAAGATAAAAGGGACAGTTAGTGCGCATCGTGAAGCAGGCTACAAGCGCTTACTTACGTGCTTCCAGGCGCTTCTATTCCTCACGCGGGTTCGATCCTCAACTCTCATCAGCCCGCCATCCGCCATCGCCGGAACCCTGCAAAACATGAGATATCATTACAAAAGACTTTTAAGACATTTGAAGTGCCCAGAACTTACCGTTCGTGCAGTTAACGACGGACAGCAGTCCTCTGAGGTCAAGAGGCCTGCACCCTTATCCAGTGAAGAAACTGGTTACGGCACCCTGCCCCGAGGCAGATGGAGAGCTCGGCGTTCACTTACCTAAGGTGAGGGCGTTAACCTTTGGGGTTCTACAGGAGAAGAGAAAGGGAAGAGGAGAGAGGCACCCAATAACCCCAGTTCATTAATCCCATATTTTCTATCTGCAGACATCTTACTCTTCGAGTCAGACATACAGTGCACAGAGGTCCAGCCCAAAGAGCCAACCGTGTGTTACACATCACCTTTGAAGATACGGCATTCACCCAGTCAAGACCGGCGCCTCTGCGGGAATCAGGTGAGCGTTACAGAACGCAAAGCCAACCGCAAAACTCCCACCCAGGCGCTATGGAAACCTTGGATACCGACCAGCTAGCCCAGTTACTTGGGGAACTAAGAGCAGAAGTGCATGCAGCCCGTCAGGAAACAAATGCTCTAAGAAGGGAACTGATTATTTCCAAGGAGCGAACAGACAATCTCGCTAGACAATTGCTACAGTCACAAGCCGGACAAACTCCGTTACCCGCATCAGGGGCAAATCTTCCTTCAACATCCTCTACGAACCCAGTGCAGATCAACCTACCTGGGAATGTACCTCTGGCTCCGCCCGAACGATTTTCTGGTGACCCAAAGAGGTTTGCAGTATTTATTAATCAGTGCCGGTTGCACTTCTTATGCCGGCCAGCAGCCTTTCCAACTGATCAAGCTAAGGTAGCTTTCGTGCTTTCGTACCTTAGTGGCAATGCGGCAGACTGGTTGATCCCTCAAGTTAATCAAGATGATCCGGTTCTCCATGATTTTCAAGCTTTTCAGCTCAGTATGGAAAAACTGTTTGCAAGACATTCACAGGGGCAGGCCTTGGACAATGAGCTCCTTTCATTGCGACAGGGTAATCAAGACCTTTTGGCTTATATTGCGTCTTTCAACAGACTGATGGTGGAAACTCGGTGGCCTGAGGACAAAAGGATTACGCTGTTTTATAGAGGTCTACGTGGAGAGCTCAAAGATGTGTTAGCCCAAGTAGTGAATCCCCCGCAAGACTGTTCGGACTATATTGATTTAGTCGTTCAAATTGACCACAGACTGCAGAACAGGAAGGCCGATCGTTCCAAGTTTGATGCTCGAGTATTTTCCAAACCACCAACTCCTACCAAAGGATTAGACTCCGGGGAACCCATGCAAATAGGGGGCCTGGAAGGACCACTAACACAAAAGGAGCGGGAAAGGAGAAAACAGCTGCAATTATGCCTCTATTGCGGAAACTCGGGGCACTTTCTTCGAGACTGTCCGGTGAAACCAGCCAAGAAGGCAGTAGGAGCTGCAGTTACCAGGGTCACAAACTCTGAGCAGGGAAACAACCTTGCCCGACAAGAATAGAGGTCCTCTTGCCGAGCGTTAAAACCAGTTCCGTGACCTCGCATTTCGTGATACCTATGGTCCTCATTAGCCCTGAACATCCGGATCGATTACATGCGATTGAAGCTTACGTCGACAGCGATGCCATCGGCAATTATGTGGATCATGAAATGGTTTTGATGATGAATCTGACTCTTTGTCCAAAGGCTGTAAAGGACGTCATTAATACGGTGGATGGTACGGAGATAGCCTCCGGACCAGTAACGCTTACCACCCAAGAAGTGACGCTAGTAAGTCAAGATGGACACCATGAGAAGATCGTGTTCGATGTGATCAAGGCCCCTCAGTTCCAGATTATTCTAGGAATTCCATGGTTAGAGAAGCACAATCCTCAGATCGATTGGCGAGCAAGAACGGTTCAGTTTCCAGAATGTGTCTCTACTTGTCACCCTCGACCTGGTGTTGCACTGGCAGCAATTTCCTCGGAGGCTCCCCAGTTACCTCCTGAATACCTAGAATTCCAAGATGTTTTCCGGAAGGATCAGGCTAACTCTCTACCTCCTCATAGGTCTTATGACTGCCAGATAGACCTGATACCTGGATCTACTCCTCCTTGTAGTAGAATTTATGCCCTCACCGAGCCTGAGAATCTTCACCTCCGACAATACCTGGATCAATACCTAGCGAATGGGTTTATTCGTCCTTCCAAGTCCCCTGCTTCCTCAGCTTTGTTCTTCGTTCCAAAAAAAGAAGGGGACCTTAGAACTTGTATAGATTACGCGCCCTGAACCAGATCACCGTTTAGAATAGATATCCGTTACCTTTGATCCCTGAGCTCCTGGACCAAGTCAGAAAAGCATGCATATATACAAAGCTGGATCTTAGAGGAGCCTACCACTTGGTACGAGTAAAAGAGGGCGATGAATGGAAGACGGCCTTCCGCACCAAGTATGGGCTATTTGAATATCAGGTCATGCCCTTCGGACTTTGCAATGCCCCGGCCGCCTTTCAATATTTTATGAACGATGTCCTCAGAGAGCTCATAGATGTGTGTGTTGTTGTTTACATTGACGACATCCTCGTTTATTCTTCATCGGAAACTGAACATCGGAAACACGTGAAAATGGTCCTCGAGAGATTGCGTCAACACAAACTTTTCGCTAAGTTGGAAAAATGTGTTTTCAACGTGACTGAAGTTGAATTCTTGGGATTCATATTATCACCTAGCAGAGTGCGTATGGATTCAAAGAAGGTCGATGCAATTCTCAAATGGCCATCGCCATCCTCCGTAAAAGGTGTTCAAAGCATGTTAGGCTTCGCTAACTTTTACCGCAGGTTTATCCCCGAATTCTCTCGAATAGTCCAGCCCATCACCGCCTTGTTAAAGAAAAACAAACGTTTTGAATGGTCTACCGAGGTGGAACAAGCTTTCCAGAAATTGAAGACTAGATTTATCTCTGCACCGATCTTAAAACATCCTCGCCCAGAACTCCCCTACATCGTTGAAACTGATGCTTCGAGCCTTGCCATGGGGGCAGTTCTATCACAAAAGGACCCGGTAACCAATCAGTTGCATCCCGTGGCATTTTGGTCCCACAAATTCTCGCCTCCTGAAATCAATTACACTATTACTGATAAGGAACTTCTAGCTATCAAGTCCGCCTTTAAGGCTTGGCGGCATTATCTTCTGGGGGCCCGACACACCGTTACTGTGATTACAGATCACCGAAACCTGCAATATTTGAAAACCGCAAAAGCTCAATCCTCTAGGCAACTCCGTTGGGCACTATTCTTTGCCGAGTTTGACTTCATAATTACCTATCGACCTGGTACAAAACACGGTAAAGCTGATGCCCTTTCTCGGATGGGAGTGGAAGAACATTTGATCAATCCTAAACCTGTACCTATCATTCCTGAACAAAGAATTCTAGGTGTAATCGCCACACAATCCATAGAGGAAGTTAAGGATAAAGCCAGGCTACTGGTAACTCCAGCAGACATACAGAATTGGCATCTGCAGGGAAAGGACTTTACGGTGAAGGACAACCTATTATATTTCCAAGAACGGTTATGCCTGCCCAGCACAGATTTACAGAAAAAGGTAATCTCTTGTTATCACGATTCTTTAATGGAAGGACATCCCGGTATGACCAAGACCTCCGAAATGATCAAGCGCTACTTCTGGTGGCCGTCTTGGAAAAAAGATATCAGAGACTTTATAATGTCCTGTGGAGTATGCGCCCAAAACAAGAGTCAAAAGGAAAAACCAGCCGGCCTCTTACGCCCTATTGACATCCCACCTCGCCCTTGGCATACGCTTTCTATGGACTTCATCACCGATCTACCTCCATGCTCCGGATACAATACGATCCTAGTAATCGTGGACCTATTCTCCAAGATGGCGCATTTCATTCCACTCAAAGGCTTACCAACAGCAGCAACTCTGGCCCGAGAATTTCTCGAAAAAATCGTCCGACTGCACGGTTTTCCTTCAGTTCTCATTTCGGATCGAGGTAGTCAATTTATTTCTCATTTTTGGCGAAGTTGCTGTCGGTCGGCTCAAATTGATGTGAGACTTTCGACCAGCCACCACCCTCAAACCGACGGACAAACCGAGAGGACCAATCAAACTCTGGAACAGTATTTGCACTGCATGCTACAACAAACTGAAAAAACTTGGAAAGATATCCTTTGGATAGCCGAATAGGCCTACAATAACTCTGTCCACTCGGGAACTGGGAAGAACCCGTTTTTTCTTTTGTACGGTAGTCACCCTCGAACCTCGGAGTTGGATCCACCACTCCAAGATCTTGGAACACCAGCAGTAGACCACCTGCATTCTACAATCACCCAAGCCTTTAAGGAAGCCGTTTCTAACCTTCAAAGGGCTAAAGAACAATACAAGAAAGCAGCAGACCAACATCGGAAGGAAGCCCCCCAATATCAAGTAGGAGATCAAGTCTGGTTATCCACCAAATATCTACCTCTAAAAGGACCACGCACATTCAACCCAAGATACCTTGGTCCCTATTCCATCACTACCATAGTAAATCCAGTAGCGGTCAAGTTGGACTTGCCCCCTCACATGAAGATACATCCGGTCTTCCACGTCTCTCTATTAAAACCCGTGCAACCTCAAACCCGACTAACTAAATCTCCAAAACCTATTCTAGTTGATGGAGAACTCGAGTTTGAAGTCAAAAGCATCCTGGATTCCAAGATCTCTAAATCTAAACTATTTTACCTGATTGACTGGAAAGGCTACGGTCCCCAAGAAAGATCCTGGGAACCTGCAGAATATGTCCACGCCCCTCGTCTAATCAAAAGATTTCATCGAACATTTCCTAACAAGCCCAAACCCCCGGAGAAGCCCGGTTTGGGAGGGGCCTTGAGGGGGGGTGCTGTCATGATCTCTGCTTCCAAAAGATCAGGACTTGCCCGACTCCCTTGGAAGCAGACCCATAACCCCGGTTCCGAGTGCCAGCCAGTCCCAATTGGGACCTTTTGGACCCTGTCCTGGCGCCAGTGGCACCAGGCTCATAAAGATGCCCAGTCCCAGCGCTGGAAGCGCCGGGCTCATAATGCTTGGGTGGACTTACCTGCAGCAGACCATGCTGATTACTTACCTGCCAGTTGAGCCCCTGATCCTCTTCTGTTTGGGACTACTTTTCCTGTTGGGTGGGGCAGGAGCCACTCCCTAGGTTCAGAACACTGGAACTCTTCTGGAAAGCAGGAACTCTTTTCTCACCTAGGCGAGGCTGTGGAAGGAGACACCTAAGCACTACAGGAGGCTATTTAAACCACACCCGATGGATGAATCTTGCTTTGCGTTATTCTGCATTCTCTGCAGCAGAACGCTCATCGTGTCTTCTGCTTCTGATCCTGGGCCTAAGGGAACAAAGGCTTACCATCCTGGAATCCAGTCTTCAGCAGCACCTGTAAAGACAAAGAAAGAACAGGTTAGCACTACGGTCTTCAGTGGCAGCGCATCTCTTACCTGGTCCATCGGCTGTCACCAACGCCTCGCGCTGCATTCCGGCATCGGAAAGACAAAGGCTTACCTACTCTTCGCATGCTCCGGAGGTCTTCGCACTGCATTCCAGCATCTGAAAGACAAAAGCTTACCAGCTCTTCGCACGCTCCGGAGGCCTTCGGCGCTGCATCCCGCATCTGAAAGACAAAAGAAGGTGCGTTTAAAGACATTGGGCAACTTTATTACTCACGTGCCATTACTCCTTCCCACGCCGAATCCAGTGGGTATTCCAGCACCCTTCAGCTTCTCTAAAGCTCCGAACTTGTACCTGCAAGATAAAAGGGACAGTTAGTGCGCATCGTGAAGCAGGCTACAAGCGCTTACTTACGTGCTTCCAGGCGCTTCTATTCCTCACACGGGTTCGATCCTCAACTCTCATCAGCCCACCATCCGCCATTGCCGGAACCCTGCAAAACATGAGATATCATTACAAAAGACTTTTAAGACATTTGAAGTGCCCAGAACTTACCGTTCGTGCAGTTAACGACGGACAGCAGTCCTCTGAGGTCAAGAGGCCTGCACCCTTATCCAGTGAAGAAACTGGTTACGGCACCCTGCCCCGAGGCAGATGGAGAGCTCAGCGTTCACTTACCTAAGGTGAGGGCGTTAACCTTTGAGGTTCTACAGGAGAAGAGAAAGGGAAGAGGAGAGAGGCACCCAATAACCCCAGTTCATTAATCCCATATTTTCTATCTGCAGACATCTTACTCTTCGAGTCAGACATACAGTGCACAGAGGTCCAGCCCAAAGAGCCAACCGTGTGTTACACATCACCTTTGAAGATACGGCATTCACCCACTCAAGACCGGCGCCTCTGCGGGAATCAGGTGAGCGTTACAAGACCCCATTTGCCAATCACACAAGGAAGACATGTTGGCATCCAACAGGGACCGACGGGCGGCACTGGAGACTCTACGCGAATCCATATCAATAGAGTCACAGGGCCACAGGGAAGCCCTGAGGGTGGAACTCCATAACCTCAGGCAGAGTCTGCTTGAACTTGAGGCTTCCTGAAATGTTAGGGCAGAACAGCAGCTGGAGCAGCTCACACGTTTGCTCTCAGCTGAGCTGCAGGCAACACGTGAGAAGATCCGGGCATCCCGCGAGGCCATGCGTGCAGAAGTGCAGGCAACCCGTGACGTGCTAATTGGGGATCTCTGCACTTTAATCCTCCAGAATCAGACCTTCCAGACCCGCATGCTTGCTGCCATGGAGGACCATACCAGGGCTTTGCGTGGGCTGCCTCCCATAGTGCCACCACCTCCTGATGCAGCAGCTGAGGGTGAAGAGAGCGACAGCAGTTCTCCCACAATGGAATGGCCGTGCAGGCCTTGAGCCCATGGAGGTATTTTTGTTCTCGCAACATCCACGCATGTGGGTATTGGTGTGCACCCTGTCCTCGAATCTCCTGGGTGCCCCCACTTTCCCCCACATGGACATTTTTGATTTTTCTTTTCTTTTTTTTTACAGTGTGTTGCCTTGTGTGGCTCCCATGGGCATCCACTGGATTCCGGCTGGGCACATGCAGGCTTGTCCTGAGTTTGGGTTAGATGCTTGGGTTCATGACACACAAACCCCTCCTGCTTCCCGTTTCCATGGGCTTGCAAAGGGTGTGACCAAGTGACAGTGACTTACACAGTGACATTGGGCTCCCGTGAGCTGTGTGGGCAGTCTGTAGTCAATGCTGTGTGTACATCCCTAGTGGGTATTGTTGTTGTATTTTACACTGCATGGTGTATTGATATGTGCTTGTGCACCCATGTCTTCCTCCTAATTTGCAGGTTCCTTCCTCATGTCTTCACAAGGCCGTCTCCTTTGCAGATGGAGTTCATGTTGTATGCATTACACTGACACATTTGCGTGGCAGCAACACTCTACCGTTGGAAGGGGTCGATGTGCTGGCTTAGTCAGGTTGTAAGACTACCACTACTTTGACTTAGTACTGTCATGTTTTTGCAATGTTTCGTGGTGTGTTGCTGTATTGTGTTGATGGTAAGTATTTGTTCATGTGTGCTGTTTGTTATTGATTACTGGGAGCATATTGTCTGTGGGCAGTTTCCATTTGGGACAGTGCACTCTGTGACACTTGTGTCTGGTCTTGTGCATTGCTTTGTTTGCTTTCACATTGCATGACATACCATGGTGTGTTGGGTGGCGGAGCTGGGGAGGGGTTGGGTGATATGGTGCTATTTTCATGTTGTATTTTGCAAGGGGTAGTCATTCATGCAGCATAAATGTGTGTTTTTCTTGAGACACAGCATTGGTTGTCTTTCGGCAGGTAGGTATGCGCACAATGTAACAATTCCAGGTGACCAATCTCAGGCTGGTATGGTTGTGACAGTTGACTGTCCCTTATGTCATCATCATTGATTGTCAGCTGGTATGTGCCAGGGCTGTGTGCACTCCACAAGGGTGTGATTTTAGGTGAAGTAATTAGCCACCAGCTGCGTACATGCTGCCTCACCACGTGCCCTTTCCCCTCCCATGCGCAGCAGCCGTGCTTGTGGTTGGGGATGTGGGGGCACCACCATGTCCACCGGCAGGCCCCGGAGTGTTGCAACGTTGTGCAGGACACATGCTGCCACTATGATCCTGCACACTACTGGGGGCGCGTATAGCAGCTGCCCACCAGAGCGGTCAAGGTAGCGAAAGCGTGACTTGAGCACTCCGAATCTGCGTTCCACTATGCCCCGGGTTGCAACATGGGCTGTGTTGTATCTTACCTTGGGTGGTGTGGTGGGGTTCCGAATTGGCATCATCATGTTGGTGCTCAGTGGGTAGGCACTGTCCCCTGGGGAGGTGATAATGGGTATCATTAGTGGGGTTGTGACATTACTCAGTATCTGACATGCATGCATGTGCAGGGGCATTTATACTCACCAAGCAGCCATGTATCGCAATGCCGCCCAGCTTCTAGGTCCCAGGTTTAGGGTTGACATTCTGTAAATGAAACTGTCATGGGTGAACCCTGGATAGTTGGCATATACTGAGGTGATGATTCCCTTGGCATCACATACTACCTGCACGTTGATGGAATGCCAGTGCTTGCGGTTTCTGTAGATGTGCTCAGTTGCCCTGGGAGGACATAGAGCCACATGGGTGCAGTCAATGGCACCTAGCACTTTGGGGAAGTGTGCCACCCCGTAGAAATCCTGGACAACAGCCCTTTCTGCAGGTGTTTTGGTCAGGTATATGTGCCTGCGGACTGATAGACGTGCAGTCATGATGGCCAACACATGGTGGAGTCAGCGTGACTGCATGGCCTGTTAGACCCCCCCAATATGGCAGTTGTCCGCTGAAATGAACCAGTGGCCAAGAAGTGTAGTACATTGAGCACCTTTTCCAAGGGGCTCAGTGCTTGGGAGCACTGGGTGGGTGATGTGAGGTCATCCTCCCACTCACTCACCAGGTTGAGTATTATGTGAGGTGGAAACCTGTACCTCCCATACACCTGGTCATCAGGCATCCCAAAAAGGCTGGTTCTGGGTGTAAAAATTCTGGGCCTGACTATCCTCCTCCTCCTCCTGTGGTATCCCACGACCACTGCTGCAAGGAACGGTATATTCATCTTGGCGTCTGAGCTTGTTTGTTGTTTGCACGCACTTTTATGCTGCGCTGGTCCACGTATGCCTGCTTCCTGCTGGCGTACGTTTTTCCAGATTAGCACGTCTTTTTTGGCGCATGCTTTAGCCCCGTTCGATTCCATAAATACGTGTTGTAGGTGTGCGTGTGGGCGTTCCGCGCATTTGCCTCCTGTACTTCCCCCGTGACGCCCACATTTTCACGCGTTGTTCCCCATTCCCCGTGTAACACCCTGTGTTACGCCTACTTTTGTTGTGTGCGCTTCGCTATGTGCGCTTTCGCTGTGCGTGTAGCGCACGCTGTTTGAAGACGTGTGCGCCAGCGTGCGCCACGCAGGATTTTAGTGCACATCCATGGATTTACACACGCATGGACTTCTATGAATCGCTTTGCGCGGGTTTCGCTGTGATTTTTGCACTTTTTTGCACGCTTGCGCAGGAATTTTCAGCGCACATTAATTCCATGAATCAGCCTCTTTATCTCTGCAGAAAGAATTACTAAAAATGTTAAAAGTTTGCAGTTTCAAATCTAATTTTATGGGCTGTCTTTTAAAACTTGGTAGAACTCATTGATGCATGGGGAACAGAAGTTACAAAATATGACAGATTCCAAGGAAAGTGTTAATGTTGCAAACATAAAATTATGTACATAAATCCCTGGGGATAATTTGCATCTGTCTATAAAATTGTGGAATTTTAGGCCAAATCTGTCATGTGTAAAATTACCAAAATATATTCGAAGGGTGAAACAAAGTCGCACAGACCTGAGGATTGGACTGAACTGTGCTGCACATAACATGTAACCTATATGTATAATTTGCCAAGAGATTGTAATTATAGAAATGTATGTTTTTGGTAAAATCAGATTCTCTGTAAAGTAAATGTGGGAGTTATTGGACATTGTAATCCTCACCTCCTTACCCAGATATCATTCCCTTGGAAATCCAACCAATTGAGAGCATGGCGGAGACTAGCACCCCTGCCCAATCCAAGTAGTTTAGGGGCGTTCATAGTTAACCCTGCCCAGTTAATGTCATTTTGCACTATAAATAAGGGTCCCTGACAAGACCTTACACAAACACTTCCTGATTTTCCTGCGCCGGCGTCTTATTTCTGTTCCATCTATGCAGACTCCAGATCCCAACTACAAGGCCAAGCATTGCTGATCCTGCTCCAGCAAGGCCTACAATATAAACAAATCCACTAATTTCCCATAAACAAGGGGAAAACTGTGGTACTTTTGGCATCCTGATCCAGATTGGCGTGCTGCCACTGACTGCATGCTGCTGCCATCTGCTACCCTGATACCCTATCTTATCCAGTGACCAGAAGTGCTACCCGGTAACCAGTCCATGCCTAGCTAATCCTGTCCCGCTGATTTTGTCCGGGTGTCCTTTGTTAGCCCAGATACGTGTGGTGACCAGAGCGCTGACTGTCCAAAATCCAAAAACTAAAAAGTGGACTGTGAGTATCAATAGGAACCATAGAAATGTATAGTATACCTTGCCTTGCTTTGTCCTATCCCAATCTCTGAGCTATCCTATTCTGACACCGATATCTTGTTAAAATTGTAAGCATTATATGTGAAACCCTGTCTTTGATTCCTAGTGTTAGCGCCGATTTTCTCTTCATTTTTGTTTTGCTAGAACATAAGCCAATAGCGATTTTGATAAATAAATGAATTTTCCATAAAGGAAACGGTGTACACCACGTGAAGAGTTACAACGGCCACGTAACTGTGGAGATTCATGGGTGGCATTCTCTTTTTCTTAGTCATTAATTCCAGTTTAAGTAAAATTTGCAATCCATTTTAAAGCTGTTTTTCTGTTGCTTCTCTGCTCTATTTTCCTAAAAACGAATCTCACTAGATCTTGCATAACTCACTCAATTTTCCAGCTAGAGGCTTAATTTCACTTCCATATTGTACCTATGAACTATATCTACACCCCAACAATTTACAATATTTCACCTGTTTTTATTAAAAACCGTTTTGGTAATTTCAAACCTGAATTGCAAAGTTTGCAAGTTTCCAAAGTGTCATTTACTGCAACATGTTTTAAAACCTGCCACTCATTTTCGAACTGTATGCTCTTGGTTATACATTGCTTGTGATTGTTTGTACTTCTACATGGTTGCTGTAGTGAGGAATAATATTTGTTTCAAGGTTTTTACACACATTCATTCATTTATTTATTCATCCATTTCCGAGTGTCATTTTTAGCATTGCCAGGATTTAAAAACCATTTTCTCTCTTGTTTTGGGTGGGAAGGTACGATTTCAATCCTGTTTTCCATTTATAATTCCTGATTACCTGCTGTTTCTGTTTATCCATTTAGAATTGATTATTTGTGGGTTGAGGGAACCTTGCATTGGGACATTCTAACTCAAGTGCTATCTTACCTAAACTCAAAAAGTACTCCTATGCCTTAGTGTTTTGTAGATGTTTCAATAGAAGGTTAAACTAAGTGCATTGCTTACAATCCTATTGTTGTTATCACCCCATTGGTGATTGCTGCCCCATATTGAAAAGTGAATGTTTTCTTTTGAATTTTCAAATAAATAAAATATTATATTTTACAGACCAGCCTGGTTCATGGACCATTGTGACCCGGGGTATTTGAAAAGGGGGTGTGATATGAGTGGTGTACCATCTCAATATTGAATCTAAAAACATAAGCTTTTCAATTGTGTGCTGCATACTAGATTGGGACTAAGGTGTTCATAGCCTGATTGAAATCCTTAACACTGACATAAATGGTTTGAAAGTAAATGTTGTCAAAAGTAAGACAATGGTATTTTCGGTAAAAAAAAATGCTTAAACACATTGGGCCTCATCACGAGTTGGGCGGTATCCCGGCTGTAATACCACCTGACTGTAATAGTCTTAGCACCCACTGGCCCAGTGGTATTACCGCCTGATCACGGGTTGGGCATTAATGGTAAATCCCCATTCCCCATTTGGTCCCTTGGATCCAATGGGGCATTTTCATTTCTAATACTGCGAGCTAGTATAAACAGCGGTAATACTGCCAAAAACAGGGTGCTAAATGGAACTTTCCCCTCCAGAAAAATGCTGGAAGTATAACAGCCCATTTCACGCCCTACTCATGATAGGGCCAGCCCTTAAATGCAGTGGTAATACCGTTACCACCTCATTTAACGGCTACAGCCCAACTCGTGATGAGGCCCATTGTGTGGTACTTTGAAAATATCTGACTAGAACAGTTCGAATAATATAAATACCTGGGCGTGCTTGTGGATGATAAAATTAAATGGGACAAACACTGGATAGCAACTAAAGACAAGTGTATGAAATCTGAGACACTATAAGCATTTTCATTGGCAAAAGTGTTGGTTATTCTGTGCATGCTTTCCTGATGTTATATGCAGCAAAAATGACCCTGTGCTATTGTATGGCATTGAGATCTGGGGTCATAACCATCTTGCTGTCCCAAAAAAATGTAAAGCTACGATCCTTCAGAAATTTCTAAGGATGTCCCACAATGTAACAGTAGAATTTACATATTCAGAGTTTGAACTGAAAGGCATTGTTTGAGAGTATATGAAAAATAGTAATGTGTTTCGAAAATCTAAAGTGAATGGATAATAACACTATTATCGTGACATACATGGAAGCATTTATGAGGACTGATCATTGCATGAATATGGGTACGATAGGTAGAATCATGTCTCTATAAAACACGTGGTCTATGGGATTTGAGTGTGTTTACCTATTTAACCAACACTACCAGTTTAAAGGCTGGCTGAAAAAAAAAAAACTCACGGTATATAGCTAAAAGATGTCATCTAGCTGATCTAGCCACAACGAGTCATAGTGGCTGTTAGTACAAACGAATCCCTTCACATTGACAAAGTAGAGGTAGAGACCCTTGTGGTATAAATTACAATAAGAGCCGCAATGCGTTGCACCTGCCAATCACCAGACATCTGAGTGAGGAGACTTGAACATTGAACAGTGTATCTTTTGGGCACCCTAACTCTGTGAGTTTAAGTCCGTGGGGAGGTCCAGTCAGAGTTTTGACCCACGTAAAGCCTTTGATAAGAAGTTAGGGAGAACAAGTCAATGTACCAGGCAGAAAAACATTAAAACATACAGTGTGCTTGCAACAGGGGTCCAGCATACGATTGTTGGTCTGTCGCACAGGATCCACAGAACACACAAGTATAAAGTTCAAAACCCTTACCCTTATTTAACACTGGGCCTCATTACGACCCTGGCGGAGTGGGTTTACGCCAGCGTTATTCGCGGCGGACCCGTCCGCCCTACTACGAGTTCCCGTAGCGCCATGGAGCGTTTTCCGCCTGGTTTTTCCGGGCGGAGAAATCCATGGCGCTACGGGACCTTGTTCTTAATTACGCCACCGTATTTTACGGTGGCGTAATTAACGCCTTCACCACTCCCATTATACCCTACGGGGCAAAAATGGGAATGGGGAAGGGTAAAATGGGGGATGGGGATTTACCGCCCCGCCAAGGTCGGAATGGGGCGGAAAATCCGCCAACCCCCATGGCGCTATCGGCAGCTTTCCGCCGTGCTCCATGGTGCATTTTGCACCGCGATTTCCGCCAGGGTCGTAATGAGGCCCACTGTCATTGAGGGGCAGGATAACATCTGCAGGTCATATGGGAGTTAGGATAGAAACAGTAACAGGTAAAAGGATGGGGGAACTCACTGTGCGTTAATTGCCTAACAAGACCCCCTTACTTAGGATCCTTAACAGCTACAGTCTCAGGGATATAGTGGCCAGCTTGCTTCTTTCTTCAACACCAGTCTCAGAGATACACAAACTGACTGGTTTTTGAACTCACATTCTCGGTGACATGTTGTTCGGCTCATTTTGACTTCACTGTCTGAGGGATAAAACACCCAGCTGGCTTCTAGGCAATCTTCAACTAGAACGTGTTTTTTTGTCCCATGCTTTCGATATATGTCAGGTGCCATTTTATCAGCTTTCAGCTTTGAGTCTGCCAGATTACTTTTTAAAATGTGAACATCACTTTCCAGTCTGGAACAACCTTCAGCTTAATAGCTTAGTTTTTTAACAAGCCCACTTCCACAGTTTGAGGTAAGAATCAAGTTGGTTTACAATAATAATTCTGTTATTAAATAAAATGGCATCAACGTTACATGACAGGTTATCCTTCACTTAATTTAGAATTGGAATACACCCACATTTCAATCGAAATCATGTCTAATGTTTGACTTCACTCTCCAATTAAGCAGTCCAATTGACATTGCATTTTGTATCACAGAAAATTGATGAACTAATTTGCAGATGTGATGTATGCACAAATTTAACTGCACTTACAACTCATATGGTATCTCCCCTACACGAGCTGATTTAAGCAGGGTTCCCAAATACTTTGAAATATCTGGGATTTTATGAATTGCCCACTTTTTCTAGGACCGGTAGGGACACCGACTGGCCTCAGCTGCTCCCCTCACTCTGTGCACCTGCTCAAAAATCCTTCTCAAGTAATTTGGTCTTGCTTATGTAACGGGTCTTTGCATTCAGGCACTTTTCAAGATATTTCCCCATTAGTTACACTTAACTTGTATTGAAATATGTATTTCCACCGTCGGGCAGGCTCTCTTGCTTTTCTGTTTTCTCTGGAAACTCTAATTATTTCTATGTGTTTGAGCTTAAATTCCCAACAAGGGGAAGTGAGTACACCTGGGTCCTATTGATCAATGTATTTGGTTGGTCTTCATACCAATGAAAAATGAACCCTCACAGCACTTCCCTTCCAATTGGCTCTCTAATAAGAAGACTGCAAATAGAAGTGTCTGTCCAAAATGTCAGTTTCCTTTTCCAACAGTAGCATTTGACATCACTGGGCTGCAGATGTTAGGCAGAATAACAGCACAGGTTGCTGAGCACCACACTGCTTATAACATCATATTTTCATGACTCTCTCAATGGTTTAATTATGGAACTCCCATCGCTCTAACATATACAGTTGCAAAGTTGTGCTATTAATACTGTAATATCAAAGCTTCACTTTAAGCCAACAATGTTCATAGATATGGAAGGGAATAGGGTCACAATAATGTAGATATGCTATTTTTTGCAATAGGACTTTGGAAGCCAAGATGTGGCATGTCATGTGGTTCTACATTTTAAGCAGATTTAACTTCTTTTTAACATTCATTGTCATCACAACAAGCTGAAATGTATCTTTAGTTCTTCTGAAACCAGTCTCCTTTTCCTGACTCGTATGTGACCCATGATGCTTGGATGCCTGTTCCTTTGTGGCTTGCTTTGAAAAGTCATGCACACTTATGGAATGCTTTTAAACTTCTGGGCCTGATGGACATAGCGACCTGGTGGTCAACCGACCACAACCGATGACATCTGGTCAGGTCTTCCAGAGTCAGTTATTACTTAAATCTTATACAGTGAAGCAAGGAGATAATAATCTAAAAATGATATATAGTTTTAAATTCAATGGGCCTTGTTACGAGTATGGCAGTAAGTGGTAAAATCGGAGGTAACTGAGTTACCTACAATTTTACCACTATAACAAATTATGAGTTTTGCTTTTGAGTGGAGGATTTACCTCCAGCAAAACCCTGGAGGTAAATCTGCCCACTCAATGCCAAATAATCAGCAGAATTGACAGAATTACTGCAGCAGCAATTCCTCAAAAAAAGCCCCATTGGGTGGAGTGGACCCAAAATAAAAATGGAATTGCACCACTACCACCACTTGTAATCAGGTAAAAATTCCGCCTGACCAAGTGGTGGTAACATTAATTTGTTTACCGTGGATTTCAGACGGAATTACCACCTAACTCCTCATGAGGTTCAATGTGGGGCCTCATTACAAGTATGGCAGAGTGAGAAAAAATTGGCGCTAACATATTACTGCCAATATTCCAACTCCACCATGCTACAAATATGGCCCTGGAGTGGAGGATATACCTCCAGCATCATGGTGGAGGGAAATTCTCCAACTCACCGCCGATAAATTGGCAAAATCAGCAGAATTACCATGGCAGAATAACCGGTGTGGTAATTCTGCCAAAAAAGCGCCATCGAGTTCTATGGACTCATAAAACATAGGGATTAAAACCGCCACTGCGACTTGTAATCCAACGGTAATTCCGCCAGACCAAGTGGCGGTAATGGTAATTCAGCTGGGTTGTATTTTGGTGGATTTACTGCCGGAATACCGACCAGCTCGTAATGAGGCCCAGTGTTTTTTATATTGCATGCATGTAAACTTAATTTTTGGCTGTGCATCATAGAAAACCTCTAGTAGAAGTTCTAACGTGTACCAGCAGCATACACACTCGTATCAATATTCCTTATTCCCAAGCATAGGTGGACATGTTGAGCAACCGGCACACAGCAATACCTTAAACCAGTGGTCTTCAAACTTTTAAGGCTTAAACCCTGATAAAATATAAAGCTAAGGATTCATTGTGTCAACCTAAAAATCAATTGCAACAAAGACATCCATTAAATCAAGCACTGCTGGTACATTTTCCAAGCATTCAAATCAAGCGCCTACCAGAAGCTCAACCTAACAAAGACAAAATTCATTCTCTGAGGAAATGCTCTAAAGCATTCCCAAGTATTGAAACAGCTGATGGAAATTAAGCGTAATGGATTCAAGCTTCAACACTCACCCAAAGCAAAATGTCTTTACCACAAGTTGTGTCCTATCATTAGAAACACACACTGCCAGAAAGAATCACACTTCATGGTACCAGCTTGTGCTACTCAAAAAGTAAAGACCTTAAACCTTGCTGCGAGATTCAGAACAGCAATCTAAGTCCTTATCAACTCCCACCAGGACAGATTAAATGCGATATCCATACCAGTCCCAGATGCCACCTTGACCTCCCCATAAGCCAACCCGCATGATTCAGAAAGACTCATGACAGGGTTAAGAGCATTCAAGCACATCACCAATTCTTCAATAAATTGCACTGACTACTCCTTCAAGCTCCAATAATGCACAACACAGCCTGCATCACCTACAAAGCAGTCACAACCCAAGCACTGTGCTAGCTTGCTGAGAAACTCATCATCTCCAGAAGCCAACACATCACCAAGAACCACAAAATTGGTAGACTGGAAAGAAAGATCTGCAAGAGGGTAATACTGTTAACTGGCCTTTTCCTGCCATGCATGTTGTTCCTGGAAAAATGATTAACGTAGATCAGATTGGCTCCTACCACCTTACACCAAAGTAAGAACCTGAAGACCCTACTCTTCAAGAAACGTCTAATCAATCGCTCATTGCTCCACTCAACCCTACTTCCCTCCCTCTGTATCTGCCCCCCTGGTTTCCTTATACATCCAAGATGTCTCTGCATCTCCCACATTCTACTGTAACCACTTGGTGCATCCCCTATTTACACCACTTCATTGGAATTTAGCGAGATTTGTGATTTATAAATCCTACACAAGCCTGCATACATACATGCATGTGTACAGAATCCATTTTAACAAGACCTAGAGCCTGGTACTACTCCTGCCCTCAGTATTATACATCAGACTGGGGGCATTCTTCAGCATTCTTTCTCTCCCTAGCCCCTTGGGTTTTCCTCTTTCCACCTTCCTGGGTCTTTCCTCGATCCCCCTATTTTCTCTTAAACAGAGATGCATGGCTCCTCCTCTCTCCAGTCTGGCCTCCTGTTACCTGTTCCTTCTCCTTCTACACTTGTCATGAGCTGCCTCCAAATGCCTTTCTTCTCTGCATTGCCACATCCCGCTGCCACTGGCTCTTCCTTTTATATAGTATTTACCTTACCTTCCAGCCTCCCTATGGCCTAACGATACTCAGGTTTAACTCACTGTGAAGCTGATATGAGTATTGGTTGATGGCCCCTGCACCTGTGGATGGTTTGAAGAGTTGATGTGGACTTTGGGTTCTATAGTAATCCCTCATAGGTGGTACCATCTGAGCTTGCGACTACTTGGAAAACCCCTCGTGGAGGACTCCCAAAGCCTAATAGCCTTTAGGTCTATGTGTGGACACCTTGTGAGATTACTGCTTAATTGAACACATTTTCTGTCTAAGATTGGGTCTTGCTCATTTCCCCTGTGGGAAACCCCTTCGCACTCCAAGAATGGTACATTCAGCTTAAAATCCCAATGAGCATAATTAAGACCATTCAAATAATGGGTGTCAGAGCAAACCCTATCAGACTCCAGACTCTACTGGAAGCCAACTGATCAAATCCCCTGCTGGGCCAGGAAGGGCCTTAGCCATATGACCATCATGAAAGGTTCCAGGATATTATTAAGTTGCTTCCTCATTACCATGCAGCAAGGACTTCACATAGGAGAGGCCGAAGGTGGGTAAATACTCTAAGTCAATGAAATTGCAACCCGTTGGAGTGATACCTCTTATGCTCAATAGGAAATTGAACTGCTGGAGCGGGTATTTGTCTCTAGAGTTTCACATTTCCCCGCTTGAACAAACAAAAAAGCAGAGTGCCTCATGCATGGATTTCTGAATGGGAGAGGTGCTCCGCTACCAGGACAATGTCCCAAGGAGCTCTGGGCAGCAGAGGGGCTCTCACATTGCTCTGTGTCAACAGAGCATTTCATTGAGAGCCATTAAGCACTGATGGGAGGGAGGGGGACTATTAGCAGGGACATGTTTTCCTTTAGAAACTGGAATCAGAGGGAGTGATCAGAAGTGAGAAGGGTGCATAATGCTGCATGCTTTATGAAATAATGACTATAGTTTTAAAATCCAAGGGAGATGTGTTGGTCTGCATGAATCTGCATGATGCTATTTTGACTTTTCATGCAGGATGAGGAGAATACAACTAAAGCCATACTCGTATTGCTCAACATATTTTTATGACAATTTATATATTGTATAGTTAGTTTACTATATAAGGCTAGTTTATTATGTAATGTGGTTTGCTTCCAGGGCATTGCTATAAAGTATTATTTAAGCACATGAAATGCAAAGCAAAACGTTAATAAACATCTACATCAACTACACCTGGGAAGATGTGCTCAGTTGCTTAAAGTGTCCACATCCCGGTTTCACTATTTAACCAAAGTTTGTGATCCTGAACAAATCATTAATCTCACTGTGTCTAATCTGCAGCTCTGTAAGTGATTCACTTCATAGTTTATGCTGATATATCATGCTGTTGTTTAAAAGAAAAAGCCTAATGACTATAGAGTTGCTCCATATATAATAATAGTGCAATTTACGTATTTTGCACCACAAAGTTATTTGCTGCTTGGCTTGCTAATGGCAACTTATTCTAAAGGCACTTCGATGGTGCCTCCAAGTATTTAAAATTGACGATGCTCCTTGTAATGAGCTTTCCTGTGAAGTCAATTCTGTTGATGCAATCCATAAGCAAAATAGGAGGTTTGCGTGTATTTTGCCCCAGAGCACCTGGACAGAGCTCTGATTGATGAGTTACCTGCATAAAACTGCAGAATCATTTTAAATGCAGGCTACAACTGTAATGATTCTGCAGGTTTTTGTTTTATCTGTTCAAATGGAATCTATGTGATCACTGTGCCGCCCGTAACTGCGCCGACAAAAATGTCGACGCCAATTATGACACAGTGCAATGACCAGACAGATCACAGTGACTGTATCCCCCGGCCCACATTTCCCTTCTCAACTCCCCCCACCCCACTTACCTTTACGGTGGCACACTTCTGTTGGTTAAAGCTGACGCTGCAGGGTGCTTTTTTCTTTTTTCTTTCTTGTCCCCGTAACCCTTGACTCCCATCACGGAACCCAAGTAGAGCCGGGGACACCCCCACAACCTCTGCTATGCTTGGGCACAGTAAATGTCACCCTCATTTTGTGCCCCCCCAGAGATGCAGTGACTGCAGGGGCGCACAATTGAGGGCAACATTTCGGTACGATTCTGTTAAAATGCCATCTTCCACTAATGTTATCAAAAAAATATATTGGGTCAGGGGTGGGGAGTTTGGGGGCACAAATGAGACCGTATGGAATAAATTTGCATGTTATGTTATGTTATGTTACCTAAATTTGTAGAGCGCACGGTCGCCCAGGGGCATCATGGCGCTGATGAGGAAACTGTCAGACAGGAAGAGCAGTAATAGTCGGGGGGCTAGAATAAGGTAGTTTTCAGGGCTTTCCTGAAAGCCAGATGGTTGGAGATAGACTTGAGTGGCAGTGGGAGGGCGTTCCACAGCCTTGCCGCAGCAATGGAAAAGGCTCTGCCGCCGAGTCTTTCCCGATTGTACTTAGGAACCACCAAAAGGTTGGTGTTCAGGGAGCGAAGGTTGCGTTCTGGTATATAACGGACAAATTTAGTTTGGAGAAACTCAGCACCTAGGCCCTGGATTGCCCGGTGGACAATGCATAGTGACTTGAACTTAACTCGCTGGGCCACCGGGAGCCAGTGAAGTTGGCGAAGCACTGGCGAGATGTGAGCTCCATAGGGGGAACCTGTGGCCAGTCTGGCTGCCAGGTTCTGTATGCGCTGGAGACGTTGGAGAAGGCCCATTGGCTGGGCAAGGTATAAGGAGTTGCAATAGTCCAACCGTGAGAGGACTAATGCGGCTACCACAGGAGGACGCATAGCCTCTGGGATCATAGGGAGGACCCTCTTGAGTATCCTGATCTGGTGATGGGCAGATTGGCAGACCGTAGAGACCTGGTTTGACATGGACAAGGAAGTGGAGAGAATAACTCCTAGGTTCTTTACTTTGTCCACTGGACAAGGCAGGGGGCCCAGTGAGGTGGGCCAGAAAGCAGGGGTCCAAAGTGATGGGCGGGGGGGACAACCCACCAACATCACCTCTGTTTTATCGCCGTTAAGCTTGAGCCAATTTTGGTCCATCCAAATGCCGACTGATGTCAAACAGTCATGAAGAGAAGCTGAAGCCTTGATATGATCCTGATCCAGACGGATCAGGATTTGAGTGTCATCCGCGTAGGAATAGCAATTAAGTCCAAACGAACGGATAAGGCAGACCAGAGCCCATATGTAGATATTGAATAGAATAGGGGAAAGAGAGGATCCCTGGGGAACACCACATGCACTGCATTGCAAACACAAAGAGTTATGAATCCTATCAAACACAGCGTCTGATGCTCACAGCAACCATACAGAACCAGCCTTTCAAAAAATATTGTATAGGGGTTCGGGGGTTAATCGAGATCAGGACCTTTTGCCATGAGCTTCTGAACAGTAGTGAGGCATCAGGGCGCGAGATAGCAGACAAGATCAACGTGCAGTTGGATTACTGAAATGATTTTAAGGTAGTGTGTGAGAGAACAAGGGTGTGTGTGAGAGAGAGTGAGAATGCAAGTGAGAGTGAATGGTAAGGGCAGCATGGGAGCAAGGGAGAGCATGGGGGCTATCTGAAAGAAATAGTGAGAGCACAGTTCTGAGTGAGAGCTCGGGTGCAAATGAAAGTAAGGGTGTGGGTGACTGCGATTGAGAGCTAGCCTGCAAGAATGCATGAAAGCTAGGTTTGAGTAAAAGTGAGAGGTAAAGTACGAGTGAGAATGAGAAGTAGAATTTGAATAGTGAGTGTGAGAGCAAGTGTGCAAGTGAGCAGGCTAAGGTGTGAGAGTGAGAGCTTTCGTGCAAGAGTGTGAACTATGGTGCGAGAGACGAGTTTGGGCACAGATTGAAAAGAGCCAAGGTTAAAGAGTGTGAGAGAAGGTGTTGGAGAGAGAGCCAAGTTGCAAGAGAAGGGGTGTGTGGGAAGCTGCTAGAGACAGAGTACATGTGTTTTGCGACTGGGTGCATGAGAGAAAGCAAGGGTGCTAGAAAGGGTGCCTTCATGTGGAGTGCTGGGAGGGTGAAAATGAGCACAGGGAAGGTGAGATGCTGAAAATACGGGTCAGTTAAAAGATACAAAATATGCTGGACAGGAGAAAGAGGGTGTGAAAGATGGGTGCCTGCATGAGTTACCGGTAGAGGGTAGAAGAGAGAGAGGGCATGTGTGTGGGAATTAATGTTTGTGCATGCCATTTGGGGAGGGGGGAGACAAAGAAATCAGGGGTTCAAGGGGTGGAGATGGGAGTTTGCGAGGAGAAGGTGGGGAGGGAGGAAGGAAGGAGCAGGCGGGGCGGTGGGACAAAATGAATGAATAATAAATAACACACTAACCTGCTCTTCGACTTCTCGGGCCTGGCGTTGTGTCTGCCTGCTGTGTTTGCCAATGTGCAACCCTGGCCGGAAGGACAATCAGCTTCCGGTGACTTGTCCCTAAGCCCTCCCCTCTAGGCCTAAGCACCAATATGAGGCCTTGAGGGGAGGGCTTATTTTGACTTTTTGAAATGTGAACGCCACAATGTCAGCAGAACAGTGTGGTCAGGGCCTCACAACCAGCAGGTCACTGGGACTCACGGTGGCCTGCTAGTGGGCAAAGGGCTCATCAAGGAGCTGATAGCCTGACACATCAGTACCACGGGCCGGAGAGAGACAGTATGGACTGGAGCCCAAAACAAAGGGCCATCCATACTCCATCTTCTTTCCGGCCTGAAGGGACTCAGCCCTGAATTAATTATCCTGGCCGGTACCCGGTCCCCGCAGCACCTGCGTACTCGATGCCCCTGCACAGGGTGCTTATAGCAATAACACCCTTAATGACGGCCTGGATCTGATTGTATAGGTGCTGGGGCCGATTATTATGGCCCTCATTTTGCTGAAATGTATAACTGGGCCCCTAGCCGTAACCACCCAATCCAGGCCACCGGCTTGGGTGTTACTGCTTAAATTAAATACTTCAGCCATTTCTTCCTCCATCAGTACATCCTTATGTGTAAAGGTTATGTTTAAATCGTTAACAGGGCAATTATTTGTTGTTGATACAAATAGCCCCGTAGGCCATCCCAGAGCTGCATGACTATAGCGTTTGATGGTTTTAGAAAATGAGTCCCAAGTGAACTGTACTGGCACCGTATCTGGACCGACTAAGAGTTCTGTGGCCAGTGGGGTTACACCCGCCAGGTCTGCCCTGTTGGGCGTAACGCCACCGGCCACAGATGGGCGTGGAAACACTGGCACCATTACTTCGTGGTGCCAGTGTTTCCACGTCTCCCATTCCCGTGGAGTCCAAATGGACTCCACGGGAATGGGGAGTAACGGAATGCCGGCTCCGGAATTGCCGGACCACTGGGGCTGTAATGCCCCAATTATTCCAGCAATCCCGGTAATTGGAATAAGGCCCACTGTGTATATACGTTCACAATACTAATTTGCACCACCAAATTATAAGGGAAATGTGGAGGAAAAGAATATTTCCCAGAGAACTTTAGGGTATGTTTGACAGAGATTGTGATCAAAAGCCATGCCTGCAGTGCCTGCCTATCCCTCTTTGCTGCTGCTAGATGATTTCTCACATAATCATTAAGTGGACTGTATTAGGGGACCAGACCTCCTGGAAACAACATATATGACAATTACTAAAACACCTCTGACTGTCCCTATCCCTTAATTTAGTTAAAATCCCTGAAATATGCTAGTCAAGATAGACAGGGACACTTCATCCTCCCCCAAAGAGGGGGATTAATGTACCTAAGGCAAAGGTGAGCTGATAACAAGGGACCCACTCCCACTCTCATCACATAGGATTACGATTGTGAAACGGCTGAATGCCCTGTGTTTGATTCCACAGCATGACCCTGCATCATCATCTCCCTAACGGGAGGATTTGGGGGCAATAATGTGGGTTGCTAATACCCACAAAGTAACAGTAAATAATCCTTGATCTTTGAGATACTGAGGGGTTCAAGAGTTTCTGGATTTGCGCACAAGTCAGTGAATATACAATGACCACCCTAGAGGGAGCGGATATGATTTTCAAGAAGCAAAGTGAGCATGAATATTTGAACAGAGCGTAGTGGCTCCTTCTTCATATTATTTGTGTGTATGATAAGAATTTTTGCTAAAATGAGCTGTGAGAAAGAGGATAGCCTATAGATGGAAGAATTAAACTCACTGCGAGAAGCCACAAAGCAAGTGCTATTAAGACATACCAACTGGAGAGTACATTCGAGCTCATAGGAACTGTAAAATACATGAGGATTTTGATAAACGAATGCGAAATATTACACAATAGGTTCAAACAAAGAGGCTATACTGAGAACATCCTGACACCGGAAAAAGATAAGAGCAAGAAGTTGAGTAGAGTGGACTTACTCAAACCCAAAGAGAAAAAGCAGGAAGATACACACATAGTTAGGATGGTATCACAGTTGTCAGCAGTAAACTATATGCATTAATGCGTAAACATTGGAGAATTCTGACTCTAGACACTGATTTAAGAGATTACTTAGAAGATAGGCCATGTATAGTGTACACTAGGACACCAAACCTCAAAAATACACTAAGTCCTTCTTTCTTGCGACCAGCAATAACTAAGACGACTTGGCTGCATCAACATTTAACTGGATTTCACAAGTGTGGGAATTGTAGTGTGTGTAAATACACATATGAGTGTAACAGTTTCAGAATTAACATCAAAGAGGAACTAAATATAACAGAATTCATCAGTTGCAAGACTTACAGGCCGATTCATGGAATAAATGTGCGCCGAAAATCCCGGCGCAGAGGGGCCAATACGTGCGCTGCGCCGAAAATCAGCGCAAAGCGCAGGGAAACCAGCGCACGTCGATTCATGGAAGTCCGTGCGCAAGAAAAGCAGAGGACGTGCGCCGAAAAAGCGCGCGGCGCAGGCCGGCGCACAGGTCAACCAACGTCGTGCGCCACGGCCACTGCGCCATCACTCCGAGCGCAGCGCACAGCTCTAAAGTAGGCGGAACACAGGGCGGGACACTCGGAATGGGGAATAAAATGGGGCACAACACTCGGAATGGGGAAGAATGTGGGCGGCACGGGGAAAGTTCAGGAGGCAAGTGCGCGGAACGCCCACACGCTCGCATACAACACGTATTCATGGAATAGAATAGGGCAAAAAAGCGCACGCTCAAAGCAGCGCACAGGCACAAACAGGCACAAACACGACCGCCACAAGAAAGCAGGCGGTAGCGTGTCTGCGCCTGCAAGAAATGTGCGCTAAAAGGCGCGCCAACAAATAGCACCTATATACAGACATAACCAATGTACAATACTGTTGCCCTCCTGGACAAATGACGTACAAAGGGGTACCCACAAACACAGACACGCGCAGAGAGAAAAACGTGTGCGTGCATACCGGGGTGCGCGGTAAGTCCCACACGCGATATGGCAGGGAACGTGGAATCGAGGGGTGCGCGGGAAGTTGCACACGCGAAATGGCCGGGTACGTGGATTTCAGGGGCGCGCGGTAAGTCCCACACGCGATATGGCAGGGAACGTGGAATCGAGGGGTGCGCGGGAAGTTGCACACGCGAAATGGCCGGGTACGTGGATTTCAGGGGCGCGCGGGAAGTCCCACACGCGATATGGCAGGGAACGTGGATTCGAGGGGTGCGCGGGAAGTTGCACACGCGATATGGCAGGGAACGTGGAATCGAGGGGTGCGCGGGAAGTTGCACACGCGAAATGGCCGGGTACGTGGATTTCAGGGGCGCGCGGGAAGTCCCACACGCGATATGGCAGGGAACGTGGATTCGAGGGGTGCGCGGGAAGTTGCACACGCGAAATGGCCGGGTACGTGGATTTCAGGGGCGCGCGGGAAGTCCCACACGCGATATGGCAGGGAACGTGGAATCGAGGGGTGCGCGGGAAGTTGCACACGCGAAATGGCCGGGTACGTGGATTTCAGGGGCGCGCGGGAAGTCCCACACGCGATATGGCAGGGAACGTGGATTCGAGGGGTGCGCGGGAAGTTGCACACGCGATATGGCAGGGAACGTGGAATCGAGGGGTGCGCGGGAAGTTGCACACGTGAAATGGCCGGGTACGTGGATTTCAGGGGCGCGCGGGAAGTCCCACACGCGATATGGCAGGGAACGTGGATTCGAGGGGTGCGCGGGAAGTTGCACACGCGAAATGGCCGGGTACGTGGATTTCAGGGGCGCGCGGGAAGTCCCACACGCGATATGGCAGGGAACGTGGAATCGAGGGGTGCGCGGGAAGTTGCACACGCGAAATGGCCGGGTACGTGGATTTCAGGGGCGCGCGGGAAGTCCCACACGCGATATGGCAGGGAACGTGGAATCGAGGGGTGCGCGGGAAGTTGCACACGCGAAATGGCCGGGTACGTGGATTTCAGGGGCGCGCGGGAAGTCCCACACGCGATATGGCAGGGAACGTGGAATCGAGGGGTGCGCGGGAAGTTGCACACGCGAAATGGCCGGGTACGTGGATTTCAGGGGCGCGCGGGAAGTCCCACACGCGATATGGCAGGGAACGTGGAATCGAGGGGTGCGCGGGAAGTTGCACACGCGAAATGGCCGGGTACGTGGATTTCAGGGGCGCGCGGGAAGTCCCACACGCGATATGGCAGGGAACGTGGAATCGAGGGGTGCGCGGGAAGTTGCACACGCGAAATGGCCGGGTACGTGGATTTCAGGGGCGCGCGGGAAGTCCCACACGCGATATGGCAGGGAACGTGGATTCGAGGGGTGCGCGGGAAGTTGCACACGCGATTTGGCTGTGTGCTCCCAGGCATTACCTGTACACCCTCCACGGCCCCTGCAGGCAGCACACACCACAGGGAACTACCCTGCACACCTGCTCATGTCTCCCACCACCCCCACCCCCAGCACTGTGGGCAACCTGCCAGCAGGCCCCCACCCATGGGCAACCCATGTCTCCCACCACCCCCACCCCCAGCACTGTGGCCAACCTGCCAGCAGGCCCCCACCCATGGGCAACCCATGTCTCCCACCACCCCCACCCCCAGCACTGTGGCCAACCTGCCAGCAGGCCCCCACCCATGGGCAACCCATGTCTCCCACCACCCCCACCCCCAGCACTGTGGCCAACCTGCCAGCAGGCCCCCACCCATGGGCAACCCATGTCTCCCACCACCCCCACCCCCAGCACTGTGGCCAACCTGCCAGCAGGCCCCCACCCATGGGCAACCCATGTCTCCCACCACCCCCAGCACTGTGGGCAACCTGCCAGCAGGCCCCCACCCATGGGCAACCCATGTCTCCCACCACCCCCACCCCCAGCACTGTGGCCAACCTGCCAGCAGGCCCCCACCCATGGGCAACCCATGTCTCCCACCACCCCCACCCCCAGCACTGTGGCCAACCTGCCAGCAGGCCCCCACACATGGGCAACCCATGTCTCCCACCACCCCCACCCCCAGCACTGTGGCCAACCTGCCAGCAGGCCCCCACCCATGGGCAACCCATGTCTCCCACCACCCCCAGCACTGTGGGCAACCTGCCAGCAGGCCCCCACCCATGGCCAACCCATGTCTCCCACCACCCCCAACCCCCCATCCACCTGGGGCACCCTCCACCAGGCCCCCACCCATGTCCCCCTGGCCCCTGGTCCTGACGATACACAATAATGGCAGTAATGACCAGCATACCCAGCACAAACACCCAGGCAAGGATTGCATGCACCCACATAGTGAATGCAATCACATGACACAACCCCAAAGGCAACTAAGCAAAAGAACACATGTCCGCCACACACACATACACAATGGGTGCAAGTCAATGTCAAAACCCATATCATGGCATGTAAGAAATCAAAGAAAAAATGACACAAGTGTAAGATAATATAAAAATGTATTAAAAAATAAAAATAAAGTAAACTCTGACAACTATCTGGGAAAGCAAATAAAAGGTCCATGTCCGGGAACAAAAATGAGAAACCAAAAAACAAAGGATAGAAAAAAGAATCGATTTTGTCCAAAGTAAACACAAGTAGAATGAAATGAAACATAAACCATTACGACATGGTGTGACCAATATGAAAGTAAAAATAAATTATCTCACAAAAAAAATAACTATATTTACAGGATTGTTCAAGGGTCCATGAGCCCAACACCACAAATTAAACCTAATACTAACTATCTAAAAAAATATGTACAAAGAAGTGGCCATTGTCCAAGCGGTCCAAAAAAAAATTTCAAATAAAGGAAACCTAGCACTAACTAACTAAAAAACTATATACAGAGGCAGCGGGCTAGTCCTGCGGCTCACTTGGTGATGTTGGCCAGGGCATCCTCGAACTCCATGTCTATGTCCTGGAGGCGGGACTCAGTCCTGGCCCCGAGGTCTCGCAGGGACAACCCCATGTGCTCTCCAAATTCCCTGCGAGCCTCCTCGAGGCACGCAGCCCGCCTCAATGCCTGATGCATGGAGATCTCCGCCCTGGCCATGGCGAGCCGCTCCTCTTCCGCCCGCTGCCGCTCCGCATCTATCCGCTGGCCAAACTCCTCCCACACGGAACACACCGCCATGCCAGGGTTGCCCTGCCCTCCGGCCGATGCCTGCCCCTCCGATCTTGATGGCCCTGAGCCATGATGCCTCCCACGTCGAGCCCGCTGCTGCCTGCGACGCCACTGCCTCTGCCAGCACGACGGCATCCAGGCTGATGGTAACCACCGACGCCGTCGTGCACGTGCCCTGCCCGATGATGCCGGCACATCTTCCATCTGCTGGGGTCCACTTGCTGTGTCGTCCACCCCTGCTGGACCTCCGACTCCCAACTGCGGCAGGGATGGGATCCCCACCGAGCTGGCTGCATTGGTTGGGGCAGGTCCACAGGGGGCCATGGTGGCATCTGGGCCGGAAGACGGCAAGGAGAACGACTGGTGGATAGCCTGCACAGAGGAGGAGAGGGCCGTCAGATTGGCCAACACATGCAGGAACCCCCCGAACATGGCCGATCCCAATTGGGCCACGTCGGCACGGTGCACTTCGTGATGACGTGCGTGCTCCTCCCGGGAAGCACGCACGGCATCACGAATCACAGCCGTGCGCATCGCGACCCCAATCAGGACCTGCTCCACGCGGCCAGGGGTTCCCACGGCCGCAGGTGGAGGGGAGTCAGTTGACATGGACATCCCCTCTACCTGCGGACGGGCCTGGGACGGGGCATCCCTGCTGGTGCATGGTGGTGCACTCACAGGGTCAGGGACAGCGACATGCACAGGCCCCTCCACGGTGACCTGTGCTGCCTCCTGCCCCTGGCCCTGGACTGCACCACTTGCACCAGCAGGGATGCTCCCACCAGGGCCCATGTGTGCACCAGTGTCGGCCTCCTCCTCCTCTGTGCAAACCACCAACCTGGATGGCTCCTCACCGTCTCCCGCCGTAGCAGGCCCCTGTGGGGGCTCACCCACCCCTTCCGCTGCAGCCGTGGGGGCATCCCCGCCGCCTTGCTCCACAGCGCCGTCTCCGCCCTCTTCTTCACTAGCCGCTGCGTAGAGGGAGACAAAGAACACAAGCATCAGGCTACTGTACAATGGTCCCCTAGACAGGAAGCAATAGCAGATGAGCACCCCTGTCAAAGTACACTTCCATCATGTCCCTCCACAACACATGGGTCAGTGCAGGCGAAACACACACAGTAACAGGCATGGTGCATGCCATGCACATTTCCATGCATGTCCAAATGACTATTGAAACATTCAATGAAATGTAACTCACATGCATCATGGCTCATGCATATCACATGCACACACTACACCTCAGTCACATCCATCTGGCCACAATCACACCAAACACAGGCAAAACAAGGGTAAGGTGGGTGCGTCACTGAATCTGTGCATTGTCACACACATGAGTCATGCATCCATGGCATGCACAAGTCACAGACATGCAGGTCAGGCACACAGACATGGCTACCATATATGTACCTGGCATCAGCACCCATCCTCACCCCCATCCATGTCCAGGTACAGAGACTGCCATGCTCTCATGTCCCAAATCTGCATAGTGCTCCCCATGCCGCATTTCTACACATGCAACAACCATGTGGGTCACACATCACTGGTCGCACAGGCAGTACCATGATGTCCCAGCACACATACATGCATATATGGCACATGGCACACATACAGGCAAGTATCATAGAACCAGCACACCGCAACATGCCCTGTCTCACACAGTGATGCTTGGACACTTACCGCTCAACTCCAGACGGGTCTCCCTCTCAAGGATCTGGGCGTGGAGCGCTGGGCGTACGCGTTCCAGGACCCTCTTCTGGATGGTACTCATGTGGCCCCGGCCCCCCTCCACGAGGCGCCGGGCCTTCACAAGGGTCCTGGACCTCAAGTCCTCCCAGCGCTTCTTGATCTTCAAGACGTTGCGGGTTGCCACCCCCTCCGCGTTGATGGCAACCACACAGTCGGCCCAGATCCTCTCCCGTCCTTCCTTGCTGGCGCGGGACGATCCAAAGAGGGCATCATACTGCCCCAGGACATGCTCCACCAGGACACCAACTTCGGTGGCAGTGAAGCTGGTGCCCCTCTGCCCCTCTGGCCTGGGGTTGCCACTGGTGCCAGATGTAGAAGTGCCCGACATGGCAACCCCAGAGGCAGGTGTGGGTGGGCAACTGGGTCCTGGGGCTGGGCTGTGGAGCGATGTAATCCCAGTTGGGAGTCTTCAGTTCCAGCAGGGGTGGACACAGCAACTGGACCCCTGCAGATGGCTGATGTGCAGGCACCAAATGGCAGGGCACGGTGGCAGCAGGCAGGCAGGCAGGCAGGCAGCAGCAGATAGCACGTGGGAGGCTGCTCAGGGCACTTGGGGGGCAGTAACTCGGCCTTCGGGGCAGGAGCGTGGTGTTCCGTGTGTTTTCGGGTGGCCAGCTTGATACGGAGTGATTTGGCACGTGAAATTCCTGCACGTCAGCGTGAAATCCGAGGAAAGGCCCTTAGCGCGTAAGTGCGTCAGCACGCATACGCGATTCTATTGGACCAGAGTCCCTCATCGCGTGAGCGCGTCTGACGTGATCCGCACGGGCGTTCCCCACTCAGCACGTGAAGACGGAGCACACGTGGAAATCCTGCACGTCTGAGTGTAATCGCGTGTAATTGGCCAAAAGTGCGCGTTCACGCCATTGGCCTATGTACGTGTATTTCATCGCGTGTAATTGGCCAAAAGTGCGCGTACACGCCATTGGCCTATGTACGTGTATTTCATCGCGTGTAATTGGCCAAAAGTGCGCGTACACGCCATTGGCCTATGTACGTGTATTTCAGGGCCGCGCGGCCCCTTACACAGGCAAGTACGTCAGCGCACCTGTATGCCTGCAGCGTGGGAATATATACACGCGATTGGAGTGGGAACTCGATTCCAGGGGTGCGAGGCTCACACGCTGCCTACTACACGCGCAAGGCATTAATTTGCGCACTTTTCAATAAACAAGCCAGATGCCAGGATGAACATACCGTTCCTAGCAGCAGTGGCAGTGGGCTACCAAAGGAGGATGAGGAGGAGAGTCAGGGCCAGAATATTCACACCCAGAACCAGCCTATTCGGGATGCCTGATGACCAGGTGTATGGGAGGTACAGGTTTCCAGCACACATCATACTGGACCTGGTCAGTGAGTGGGAGGATGACCTCACATCACCCACCCTGTGCTCCCAAGCACTCAGCCCCCTGCAGAAGGTCCTGAATGTACTGCACTTCTTGGCCACTGGATCCTTTCAGCGGACAAGTGCCATAGTGGGTGGTGTGTCACAGGCCACGCAGTCACGCTGCCTACACCAGGTCTTGAACATCATCACTGCACGGCCCTCAGTCCGCAGGCACATATATCTCCCCAGGACTCATGCAGAAAGGCGGACGTGCATCCAGGAATTCTATGGTGTGGCTCAAATCCCCAAAGTGCTTGGTGCTATTGACTGCACACATGTGGCTCTACGTCCTCCCAGGGCAACAGAGCACATCTATAGAAACCGCAAGCACTGGCATTCCATCAACGTCCAAGTTGTATGCAATGGCAAGGGAATCATCACATCAGTATATGCCAACTATCCAGGGTCCACCCACGACAGCTTCATCTACAGAATGTCTACCCTATGCCGGGACCTAGAGGCTGGCCAGCATGGAGATACATGGCTGCTTGGTGAGCATGAATGCCACTCCACATGCATGCATGTCAGATACTGGGTCATGACACAACACCACTAATGATACCCATCACCACCTCCGCAGGGGACAGTGCCTACCCTATCAGCCCCCACATGATGACCCCAATCCGGAACCCCACCACGCCACCCCAGGTAAGGTACAACACAGCCCACATTGCTACACGGGGCATAGTGGAGCGCACATTCGGAGTGCTGAAGTCACGCTTTCGCTCCCTTGACCGTTCTGGCGGGCAGCTGTTATATGCTCCCCGAATAGTGTGCAGGATCATAGTGGCAGCATGTGTCCTGCACAACGTTGCAACACGCCGGGGCCTGCCCGTGGACATGGTGGTGCCCCCACATCCACAACCACATGCACGCCCGCTGCGCATGGGAGGGGAAAGGGCACAGGGGGAGGCAGCCCGTACGCAACTGGTGGCCAACTTCTTCACCTAGGAATCACAGTGCTGGCTAGTGCACACTGCTCTGGCACATACCATCTGACAATCAATGATGACTCTACCTGACAATGTCTGAAAATTACTTGACAATGAACTGTCAGATACACATCAGCCTGAGATTGTTAACATGGAAGTGTCAATATGTGTGCACCCCTAGCTACACATACACCAGCTATGCATCACAATGCAAAGACACAACTCCATCAATCTAAAATGCATTGCCACAGGCGATTCACTACATGACAACATTGCCATGTCACCCACTCCCTTCACAGTCCCGCCACTGAGGACACCATGTCATGGTATGTGACAGCAAACAAACTGGCCATCACAACATGACACCAGTGTCACAAATAGCAGTGCCCAAAATGGAACATAGCCGCACTTGAGCAGCTAACCGCCCTGGGGCCACTACTACACACCTGTGTAAGAGTAATTTCTATCAAATTACACACCAACCCACCCTGAAGCCCACCCAAACAAGACACATTGCATGTAATCAATGGTAGTCTCATTACCTGAATCTGCTGGTATGTCCTCACCGTCCAGGTGTACAGTGATGGCGCCATGCAAAAGTGTCAGTGCACATCTACCGACATGTAGTGTGACTCCAGAGAGTATGCCCTTGTGAAGATCTGTGTGAAATACCTGCAAAACATGAGCAACATATGTAAGTAGAGGCACATATCATACCATCATGCATAGTTAGGTGCAACAACAATGAACACTATGAATGTCTACACAGTATTGACTATGGACTGGCCAACAGCTCATGGGAGTCCAATGTCACCGTGTAATTTGCTGTCACTTGGGCACACCCTTTGCAAGCCCATGGAAACGGAAGCAGGAGGGGTGTGGATGTCTGCTACCCAAGCATCGAAACCAAACTCAGGACAAGCCTGCATGTGCCCAGCCACAATACAGTGTATGCCCAGGTACCCACACAAGGCAACACTCTTGCAAAATAAAAATGAAAAAGAGAAAAAATGGCCATGAAAGGGCCGGCGGGGGGGGGGGGGCCACCTATGAGGTCCGAGGACAGGATGCACGCCACAATCCACCTGTGTGGATCATGGGAAAGGAAAACACCCCATAGGCTCGTGGCCCACACGGCTACTCTGTTGTGGGAGATGAGTCGCTATGGCTCTGCCCAGACCCTGCAGCTGACTCTGGAGGTGGGGGAGCTGCCTCAGAAGATGGTGTGACAATGGGAGGCAGCCCACGCAAAGCACGAGTTTGCTCCTCCATGGCTGCAAGCAGGCGGGTCTGGTAGTTCTGGTTCTGGGTTATGATCATGCGGAGGTCCCCATGCAGTAACTCCCGGGATGACCTGACCTCCGCACGAGTTGCCTGCATCTCGGCCGAGAGCGTCCGTGTCAGACGCTCCAGCTGCTCCTCTGTCCTTCTATGGGATGAAGCCTCAAGCTCTAACAGGGTCGACCTGAGGTGACGGAGTTCTTCCCTCAGGGCTTCCCTGTGGCGCTGGGACTCCATGGAAAGTGATTCCCCCAGAGTCGCCAGTGCCGCCCGCCTGTCCATGTTGGACGCCAACATATCCTCCCTGTGTGCCTGGCAGATGGACTCTGTAGCCTGCTCCAGTCGCTCCATCAGCCTTTCTGGGGGGACAATGGAAGTGGCCACCCTATCCATGGCCTGTGCAATCATCTCGGATGATGCTGCCTGTTGGGTGGCCATACCGTAGATGGATTGCTCCCATACGGTATTGCCAGGTGGCATACGGCCACCACGTTGACGGGCACCACACCTGCCTGGGGCAAGGCGGACTGCGCCTTGCTGTGCCGGCAAGGCCTCAGGCTGCAGGACTGCATTCCCTCTCTGATCTGCAGCCCCAGGAACAGGATCAGAGATTGGGTGGTGTGGCCCTGCATCCGTAACCACCGGAGGCTGATCTGCCGACACTGACATCCCCATTGAGGCCAATGGCCTGGCTGCAGGTGGGTCGGACAGAGGAGATTCTCTCCCAAGAACACTCACCTGCGACTGCACATAGGTGTCATCCTCCGAGTCTACACCTGAATACTGCTCGGGGGAGGAACCCCCAGAGACACCCCTCGACAGCACGGCCTGCAGCACTTGTGGGTTTTCACCCACAAACACACCACGTCCCTCACTTGTGGTAGGTCGGCCCGGGTTGCCCTCCTGGGACGGCTCCACCACCACATCCCCAGCATCAACAAGTGCTTCGTCCCCTGCAAAGACATGAAAGAGAAAAATGGAAACAGGCATTAGCACCATGGCATGCAACAAGGGCTGATGAACAACATAGGCAGTAGTCCTACGACACATGTCCTACATGACTGGGAGTCCTCCTATGCATTCACCATCACTGGGTCTGTAGGGGAGGCTCAGGGCATACTATGTACTGATTGGAGAGCAACGCCTGCTCACCTTGATGCCTAGCACTGCCATCACACATTGGGCGGTGATTGCCATGTCAAAGGCACATGCCATCACACACATGGCATGTGACATAGCCACCAAGTGAGGAGGGAGAGGAGGGCTACTTTTTTGGATTTCAACCACTCTGGTCCTGACATTGCATCGTCACATCAATTAGTATACATGTTGTACATGGATCTGCTAGTCCAAATTGGCAACGATGCACAGTGCCTTGTCTAGATCAACATAATGCAGTAAACATTGTGATTCCACCTCCCCAACACCTGTAACGGAATAATTTTGCATTCGTGAAGCACCGGTCAAGTAATGTTTATAGGTGCAGCGGAGCACTGAGGGGTGGTGGGGCAGAAGGGGATGCCAGTCAACAATACTACTGGTGCTGGTGTCATTCATGTCACGCAAGTGCAGGGGTGGGTGGCACAATGAAGTGCAAGGGGGAGTGGCGGCTGGAAGTGCTGTACAAGGTAAGTAGGACTTGACGTCAAGGGCAGATGGTGTTAGGCGCAGACAAGTGCTGGGGGGGGTGCCCTATAGGGGTACAGAGACAATCATGCTGTGCTGTGGGCTCGGAGGGGACAGGGGAGGTACACACTGCCTCTGGCTCGGCAAGGTCCTTTCAGATTTCTATGTGTCCTGCAGAGTTGTCACATGCCGCAGATATGTGCCCTTGGATTGGGGATCTCATCTTGGTGAGAAGGGTGAGGCGCTATTGCCTTTGGAGCATGTGGCAGGCCAGTTTGCCAGAGGATGGCCATGATGCAGGACATTCCCTCTCTGCCACCCGGCACCTGTGGTTTGGGTTCCCAAGATCCGAGTCATGCCAGGACTCTGCATTGGCATGGGGCTTCAGACAGGTGGTCATGACCGTGGCTAAGACATCCAGTGTACCTGACATGGAGTGGAGCATGGAGTGGGCCCTGTCAGGATGGGAGTGAGCCTAAGGGGGAGCTGGATGGGGGGGACATTTTGGCAGCATGAGCCTCGACTGACACACACTTCATGGGTCGGAATACAAAGAAGGTGTGTGACAGTGGTGAGGGTGGCTTTGCCTGTGGGGTGTTGAGGGTGAGCTTGGAGGAGAGGAGAATGTGATCACTCCAGGAGAGGGGAGTGCAGAGATGGACGGAGAGGGGAAAGTCAGATGAGATCAGAGCATCAAGAGTGTGCCCTGCAGAATGAGTAGGGACAGACGGGAGTCTAGAGGGTGAGAGGGAGTTGCTGAGGTCACAGAAAGGTCAGGTGGGGGCGTCAACAGGCATGCAGGTGGATGCGTACCGCACCAAGGATGAGGAATTCTGTGTCTGGGGACATGAGTGAGGAGGAGAGGTGAGGACACTCAGAAAGGAAGTAGTACATTTGACCAGTTTTCCCAGACACAGTACGCACTGTTTGGAATGTCAAGGTGTGGTGGACAGTAACCTCACACAAGCCATTCCAGAGTGGAGTAGGTCTAAGTAGGTGTGACAGTGGCAGGAATACCCTCAGGGAAGCCAAGGGCACACCCCCCCTGCACAGTGGTGGCGGGCCAAGGAGAGGGTCAAGGATGCAGACAGAGCTGGCCGTCTGACATGTTTCCATGAGACCAAGGATGTCAAGGTGCATTACCTCATGTAAGTGACAGTTATCGGAGGAATGCCTGATGCAGCCGCAGTGAAAGGAGTGTAATTGTGGAGGAGGTTGACAGCCTTGTAGGACTTACGGGGAGTGCTAGAGATCAGAGGTGCCGCATGTGTAGGAGTTGGAGTGGGAGGCGGAGAAGGTTCATGGGAGGGTGCAGGGAGGCAGTGCAGGATTGATGAGGAGAGAGGAGGGGGGACAGCAGGAGAGGTAAGGAAGTTGATGAGATGTGGGTAGCATTTCTCAAGGAGATTGAGGTTGGCCTAAGGGCCTTGGACTGAGACGCTCCCATTACCATGCACATCATTAGTGGTATCTGAGGATTGGAAGGAGGCCAGGAGTACACCCCAACGGGTCCCACCTATGATGGTGGAAGAGGAGCAAGGAGAGAGGACAGGGACCATGTGAAGGGTCTATGGGACAGGCAAAGGCATGTATGAGCAGATGTCAGTGAGAGTTAGCTTAGAGTAGGCTCAGATGCACTGGTCAGCAATAGGGTGGGTCGCATTGGAGGGCAGGCTGCCCTCATTTGACTTTTGGCAAGCAGGTGTCGTGCGTAGGGCACGATGGTCTGAACTGTAGAAGTCATGGAAGATAGACCATGAAGAGCAGCATGGAGTGTGAGGGAATGGGGCTCGAAACCAGACGGTACCAAAGGACCCAGGAAGGAGGTGGATCTCAAGGCTACATCCACATTATGACTGCATGTTGGTAGGCATTTATATACAGAGGACGCATTAGCATGTGGTATCATTGCATGTCAGGCATGTGAAGATGAAACTTGAATGGCTGGGGGAAAGGAGAGGAATGGTATGTAAGACATCAGATGAATAGACAGGGGAGTATGAGCAACAATGTAGTGACAAAATTACTAATCAAGGGCAACTTCCATGGTGTTGGCCCATATGTGCACTGTTGCCAGTAGGGATAGTGCTGTGGCCAGATGGTGTTGCACTGAACATACTGGATGAGGCACATGGGTGCCACTATCAACTCTGCCACACACCCCCTTGACAGGCACCCAACATGAATGCTTCACACACACAACATGCACAGGGATGATACACACATGCATGTGCACTCACCGGATGATGCCTCGTAATCAGGGAGGTCTCCCACACCTTGGAGTTGTCCCTCGGTGACGTAGGATCCAGCTACGGACTCGTGTGGTGTGAGTTCTATTTCCTGTGCTGGGGACCCACCTCCAGTCACCAAGGTTGCGGCATGACTTGAGGCCAGCTTATCCTTTGCCCTGCGCTTAAGGTCATTCCAGCGCTTCTGGCAATCACTAGCTGTGCGCCTCACTACTCCAAGGGCACTTATTCTGTCAGCAATGGTCTGCCAGTGTGCCTGGCGTCTGGCATGTGTGGTCTTGGACCCTGCAACGATGACCATTTCCCTATCATGATCTGACACATACTGAACAAGTGCATTAAGTTCGGCGTCTGTGAAGCTTGGCTTCCTTGATGGGCCGGACTGTGCAGCCGTGTCTGGGGCATCAGCCTGTGCCGGACGTGCACTCTTCCTCTTGCGCTTGGAAGGGGGTGGGGATCCAGAGTGTCCTACGCCGCTGTGGACACTAGGGGCAGGAGCCGTGGTGGACTCTGTACTGGGTGTGTGTGATTGCCCACTCAGCATGGGAGTAGGTGCAGGCATTGGGGGTAGTGGGATGGGGTCAGGCCTGATCTGAGGTGCATGAACTAGGACCGACACAGTCTTGGCAGGGTGTATGAGAGGTGGGGTGGATTGAGCCACACCCTGGCTACGGGGGCCAGCAGATGACCTATCTGGCATAGATGCGCGTGCCCTGATGACACCAATGTGCACCGGTGCACGTACAGTGGACCTGCTGACCTGGATGTCAGCGATGGAATCACCCTCGGACAGGTCTGGTGCCACAATGGCCTGGTCCGACATGGGCTGATCAGGGTTGGTATCAGCCACATGACTCTCAACGGGGGGGGGGGGGGGGGCATGGGTGTCCCTGACTGTTCCTCCAGACTGGGGGGAACAGGGGCGCCCTGCAAGTCACAACCACGTCCCCTGTTGGATCCTCCACGGCCACCACGTGTGGCTCGGCCACCTTTGCCACCCTTACGGCTTGCACGCCTCCCAACCATGGCACTGATGGTATTGTGCGTATGGGAGTGGGTGTGCACAATTGTCCTGGGCAATTGGGTGTCAAAGGGGTTGGGTACCAGATGGTATTCGTACCCTAGTGCAGTGGCAAGGCTATATGACACCCCTGGGGAAAGATGACGGGTCACGCAACGCACAGGCACCCCAGAAAAGTTAAGGAACGTGCACAATACCCCTCCTAGACCACGTGTGCTGATGGAAAACCCTGCACTACGCTGTGGCATCCAGTAACACAATGAACGTATGCGTGTCACACGCGGCCTAGATTGACCTCTGAAGGGGTAGGCTACACACGGGGCAAGCACAGATGTTAGATACGTGCGTGACTCACCGTCTGCCAGGTAAAAGAGCGTGAAAAAATAGCACTTTTGGTTGGCAACACCCCCGCCAAAAGAAGAGGTGTACGCTGTCTGAGGAGACAGGACAACTGTAGAAGGGGACACTGTTTGAGGGAACAGGCCCAGGAAAACCAGTACAAGAGGAAAAAGAGAAAAGAGCTGTCAGAGGTAACAGGGAGTACGAACTGGAAACGCCGTGAAGTAAATCGCGTGTGAAACGACAAGAAGTACCGAATTCACCCACTCGCTCTCCACGAAAAGCACGTACAAGGAAATAGTGTTCAACACTACCTTTTATACAGGCCCACACGTACATCGTCACTTACGGCGTGTACGTGCTTGGCCCATTTTCACCAATCACACGCTTTGGCACTCCTGCGTGTAGGTATCTTTTCACCAATCACACGCTTTGTCACTCCTGCATGTGGATCCTTTTACACCAATCACGCGCTTCGACACTCCAGCGTGTAGCTCACTTTTCACCAATCACACGCTTTGTCAATCCTGCATGTGGATCCTTTTTCACCAATCACGCGCTTCGACACTCCTGCGTGTCCCTCACTTTTCACCAATCACACGCTTTGACACTGCACGTGCAGGTAACTATTGACGCACATATGCTGGTGACGGGTTTTCGCGCGATGAGTGGGGGGTTTTCAGGTGCACATTCACTCCCTATCAGGCTGTCCACGCGTTCTAACACGAAAGACCACGCTCCTGGCCAGGAGGCCAAATTTAAGTCCCCAAGAACCCTGAGCACGCTCCCACCTGCCATCGGCTGCTGCCTGACTGCCTGCTGGCCACGTGCCCCACAGTGCTGGTGGGTGGGGGTGGTGGGGGCCTGGTGGAGGGTGCCCCTGGTGGATGGGGGTTGGGGGTGGTGGGAGACATGGATGGGGGCCTGATGGCAGGTGCCCCTGCACTGCTGGGGGGTGGGGGTGGTGGGAGACATGGGTGGGGGCCTGGTGGAGGGTGCCCCTGGTGGATGGGGGTGCAGGGGGACATGATCAGGTGTGCAGGGTAGTCCACTGTTTTGTGGGCTGCCTGCAGGGGCCGGGGAGGGTGTACAGGGTACACCTGTGGGGGCCCACCCAGCCTATTCGCATGTGATAATTCCCACGCACCCCTGTGATACACGTACCCTGGCCAATCGCGTGTTGAACTTCCCGCTACCCCTGTAATACACGCACCCTGCCTGTTCGCGTGTGATGATTCCCGCGGACCCCTGTAATACACGTTCCCTGGCCTATCGCGTGTTCTACTTCACGCGTCCTCCTGTAATACACGTTCCCTGGCCCATCGCGTGTTGAACTTCCCGCTACCCCTGTAATACACGCACCCTGGCTGTTCGCGTGTGATAATTCCCGCGTACCCCTGTGATGCACGTTCCATGGCCTATCGCGTGTTCTACTTCACGCGTCCCCCTGTAATACACGTTCCCTGGCCCATCGCGTGTTGAACTTCCCGCTACCCCTGTAATACACGCACCCTGGCTGTTCGCGTGTGATGATTCCCGCGTACCCCTGTGATTCACGTTCCCTGCCTAGTCGCGTGTAGTACTCCTGATTTGGAGATTGCCCGCTTTGCTTTCCTTGTTTGCCTGCCCTGTGAAGTGGTCCGGGGTTAGCGCAGCCCTTAGCGATGATTTAGCGCTTTTGATGGCTTTTCCGTGCGCGAGGGCGTTCTTGGGGGCGTTACTGGCGCTGCTGCAGGCTCGCTGCGATTCTCTGCGCCACGGCTGTTTTGGGAGCTTGAAATCCATGAATACGCTGTGCGCGGAAATCTGTTTTAGCGCACGTGCCTGGCGCAGACTATCGCAGGCGCACGCTGTGCGCCAGCCGCGTGCGCTACTTGTGCGCTGGATTCTATGAATTAGCCTGTTAATGTGTAGTTTATGGAATTACCTGTGTATGTGGTGTATATAGGGAGCACTATACGGGAACTACGCATAAGAATAAGGGAACATGTTAACACATTACACAGAGATGATGTGAGGCTACCTTTGGCAGTACATTGGCATGAGAGCCATCAATTGGATGATAAGGTAGATATTAGTTTCATTGGACTAAAGACTATTCAGAAAGATCCCAGAGGTGGTGACAGACAGACGGAGCATCAGAGACTAGAAGATAGAATGATTTGTAAATATAGAACTGTTCTGAAAGGCCTCAATTCAGATCATGAAATTGGGGTTTTCTTATGATGGAACAAGGTGGTTGCATTATGAGAACTGTGGAAAGAAATTCTAGATTGCCGGGTCTATTTGTCTGAGTAAGGGATAATGGTATCAGAGACACTAAGGAAGGTCACAGTGTGTACGTAACAACATGGATACATGTTGGGATGATGATACTAATCCCCATGATTATCTTTATTTGGTATTAGGCAAATACGATGAGAGGGAGCATGCCATGCCGATATAGATATGGACCAATGGGTCCAATTATTGCGAGAACCATGCATCAGCCAACAAGACTGAATGAGTAAAAGTACCTGCTTTTCCCCATTTTTGGTCGTTGTATTCGAAGTTTAGGAGCAAAAGCAAAGACATGGACATGGAGATGGTGAATAAAAATTATTGGAATACTGTGCTTGAATAATTTAGTCACCCAAAAACATGTGGATGCGGGCTGTCTCAATCACAAAAGTGAATGAGTAATTTGCATTGTTGCTATTTTAGTTTAAGGTGATACATATAAAGTTTAGAATACAGAACCATACAGAGTTTGGTTGTGCTAAGAGAACTGAAGAAATAATTAAGTAAGTTCAGCGCGAAAAAGAGCGCTTATTGTGTGCACGTATGTAAATGGAGAGTGACATCAGATGTTGCCGTCTGGTGTCCGGTCCACAATTAATGAGGGGCGGAAAGCGAAATGGCAGCCTTAAACACAAAAGAGAGTGTGAAATGTGTGTATTTGTTATTTCAGGGAGAGGTGATTTATATACAGTTTACAATATAAAGTCATACAAAGTTTGGTTAGGTTGAGAAAATTGAAGAAATAATTAAGCAAGTTCATGCGAAAGAGCGCCTGTGGTGTGGATATATGTAAATAGAGCGTGACGTCAGATGTTGCCGTCTGACGTCTGGTCAACAATAAACTGAGGGGCGGAAGCGAAATGGTGCCCTCCCACCTTGTGGAATGCTGTGTTTAGTGCTTAAGAGATGGTGATATCTGACAATTAAGCGGGTAAGTGTTGTTGTTTGTGCAGATTATCGCGGCTCCAAGGGCTCATTTGGTACAGACAATTGGTTAAGTGTAGCGTGAGGTTGAAAGCTTTTGAAGACGAATTGCAAATATATGTTTTGGTTAGAAACGTGTTGGCTTTTGGGAGAAGTTAGTGGATGCACTAGGAATATATGTGTTGGGATTTTACTTGCTCAGTGGGGGCATTTATCTGAAGACAAGCACAGAGCCAGTAGGTAAGTCTGCATAATCAGTTTGAAGCATGAATACGCAGTCCTCCCAAATTATTATGGGATTTTATAACCATTAATTGAAAGCCCCGAATTTGAGATATGATTGTATGGACTATAAGGATATCGATAGGACAAATACCACAGTGTATTATATGTCTTGAATAGGTTAAAGGAGGTGCAGTGGAACATATGGATAAATTACGAACTCGGAAGATAGAGTGAAATGTGGAACTTGTGTAGGTAAGAATAATGCTACCATTGTGAAATATAGATACTAGATTGACAGAATATAAATGTTGTTATTCGTCATATTGCATTTCTTGTCAGACTGAATTGAAAGCTCAAGAAAGTTATAGAGTACAAGATCCACCAGCAATTGGAAGCTTTGATCATGGACAGCTTAACGATAATTGATAGGGCCCAATTTTTGATACAAATATATTTGGGGTCATGCACGATTTGGGTGGACTTAATGCTTGGATACATGCTAGATATGTATGTTTTGAGAGGATTGGTGGTGAACACACTGGTGAACATAAAGCTATCGTTGGGAAGGAAAGACATTTTGATACCCTGAAGAAAACTAATGTGTTAAATGTCGAAACACGTGTTGGCGATGGCTGAATATGACTATTTGAACAGACAATGAAATAAACAGTTGATTACACAAAGAGAAAATGTGTTCATATTAAAGAATCACTGTATTCGGCGCATATGACGGATATAATGTATGTATTGTGATTAATTAAAGACTTTGCCGAGGGCCAAAAGTCACTATCTGAACCAATGCTGCTGTAGCACATAACTAATGTAAATTACGTACTAGGAACTACACATCCCATTAAATTTAAGGAGGTTAAGCACAGTGGAGTGTGGCCCTAGTTTGTTGTTTTGTTTTACCACGTTACCTACCTTGTACTAACACCTACGGGTCTGGTTGCTGTAAACAAATGAAATAAATAAATAAATAAATAAATAAATAAATAAATAAATAAATACACTAGCCCGCCTCTGATTCCACTACTGATGAGGATGGTAGTCCACATGTATATGAGGGGGACATGCCCCATGATCCGCCATCACCAGCCCCACAACAACACTGGATGTGATATGGCAGATACTGAGCCAAATTGAGCAGAGGCAGGAATGTATGGAGGCCGTTGTACCGTGGCACCTGTGGCACACTCAGGCAGTGCAAGTGCAGGAGTTAGCAGAGTCCATTTCCTCTGGCTATGAGACCTTGCTGAGAGTAATGGCTCTGACACCGAAGCACATTTATTTGGTTGACATGCTCAGCCATGCTCTGCCACGCTCACTGAGGGACATCTTCCCATCACCCCGTTGAGGTGTTTCCAGAGGAGACAGCCACCCTCATGAGTTGTGACACAGTGATGTGGAAATAGCCAAAGGAAATAGAAGGGAGCAATGCACAGGCATTGCTTTGGGGATGTGGGTGGTGGTTGGACAAGGAGCAGTTGGGAATGTGGGTCGAGGTTGTGCAAGGGAAGGTTGGGGATTTTGGTGATGGGTGGGCAAGAGTCCGTTGGGAATGTGTTTGGTGGTGGGTGTGCAAGTGGCAGTTGGGGATGTGGGTGGTGTGTGTGCAAGGAATATTTGGGGGTGTGGGTGGTGTTCAAGGAACATTTGGGAATGTGGATGGCGGGTGGGCAAGGGACAGTTGGGGATGTGGGTGGTGGGTGGACAAGGACTCTGTTCACTTACAATAAAATAGTTGACTCCAGTAAATGAGTACAGTAGTCATTGAGTGTACGTAATATGATTATTTGAAGTGATGCTATGTTACAGTGCATACACAGGTGGAATAAAAAATAAATCTTGCATCCTCATGTTCACCTCAAGGTGGCCTCTGATTACCTGCATCATAGAGTCAGATTCTGGGTGGCCAATGTCTTCCTCAAGAGGCATAGAGACATTCCTGCAAAATGCACATGTTGTGCAGTATTGCACAGACCATGACCATCTTCCCCACCTTCTCAGGACTGTACATGAGTGCCCCACCAGTCCAGTGTAGACACCGGAATCTTCCATTGAGCATAACAAATGTGCGCTCAATACACATCCTGGTCCGTGCATGTGCCTCAGTGTACGCCATCTCCTGTGGAGTCCCAGGTCTTCGGATAATTGTCATTAGCCATGGCAGCAGTGGATAGCCAGAGTCACCTGAAATGGGGAGGTGTCACGATTACTGATGGTATACACAGGCCTCATTGTACAATGCAGCATGTGTAACAAATGCATCAGGTACTTCATCAGGAACACAGGGAGCCTCTCTATGTATGACATTAGGGGTGTGTGGACCCTGCAATGGCTGATAGCGAAGGGGTGTTGTAGATCCTGCTGCCTGCTGAATGCCTTTTCCTCCTTTGTTTCCTCCTTCTCACAAGTGAAACGTTGCACTTACTCTACAACAATTATTTTATTTATTTTCGTATTGTGCATATGGTTTATAAACAATCCTTGCACATTATATCATAACAAATGGTATAACATTTTACTGGCCTATTGCTATTTTGTATTTGGCATTCTGCTGGGCAAAGTTGGGGAATCGCGTCAATTGTATGCCTTTCTGTTTGTTACTGTGATGTGGTTATTGTCTGGGATTGAGGGGTGTACATCAGTGCATCCTCTGCACCCTACTATCAGGGTCACTCATGTCACTGTTCCTATGGGAGGCTGTGATGTCTGCAAAAGGCAGTTCACTCTGGAGTGTAGAGCTGTGTGCCCCATGTCAGCTTGCATTGTTGCACTTAAATTCACCATGTTCTTGCATTTGTTTTTACATGCATCATATGTGTATGGCAGTACTCCTGTGCACCACCCATCCACCATCCCCACCCCTTCACCAGTTCACATTCTTTGGCCCACATTGTGCATGGCAGTTTCACAGTTGCTACTTACCCAATATCCACATATGATGGTCCCAGTGGGAGTCCATGAATGTTGGCAGGGTACTGTTCCTCAGGACCATGTCATCATGGACTGAATCCAGGAAAAGGGTGCAGGAGTGGCTCACTGTCAGATCAGCATTGCATATCATTTATACATTCAGTTAGTGGTACTGCTTTATGTTACTGTACATTTGCTCCTGTGCCTGGGGTGCTACCAATGCAACATGCGTGGAGTCCAGTGTCGCAATCACGTTAGAGAAGTGTGCTGTGGCATAGAAACTTACCTTGGTGGCATGCACCTGATGTGTGGTTGTGGGCATAGCAATGAGATTAGGTGCATGTGTCATTAGTGTGTCAAGCACCTGTGTGAATACTATAGAGAAAGTTGACTGAAACATGCTTTGTAGCATCCCAACGGTATGCTGAAATGTGCTTGGATCTTGAAAAGTGCATACACCCACCAGCCTCAGCAGGGGTGGGATTGCTGTCCTGATTCGGATCCCACTGTGGAGGTCTAGCTGTATGACTCAAAGTAGGCCAGCTATGGTGTCCCCATTCCGCCGGAAGAATGTTGTTATCTGGTCATCCGTCTCTGACTCGGGGTATGTGTGGTCGCCTCGTTGCACGTCTCCTCTGCCTTTCCAGAGGCAGTCTCCTTGGCAATTGCCACAATGCATGCCTCTCCAGCTCAATATATAACATCAAGGTGTGGAGCCCCTATTCATTGTCCGCTAGTGGCTGCCAGTTGCTTTGAAGTGGAGTTAATGGAAGGTGGGGGCCTTAAATACCCGTTGGCATGCAATTGGCTTATTGGCTTATTGTCCACACCTGCAGTCATTTACCTCCACCTCTTAGGTGGAGATAACTGAAATGCATTTTTCAGCGATATTTCACCTTGTAATTCGGTCAAATTACTGTCGCTTTTTTGGCGATAATTCCGCCGCTGGAATTAGCACTAGCAGAATTATCACTGCTTTTCCTGGTGCTAATGCCACTTGTGGCATTAGCACCGGCAGAATAAGCGCTGTTTTTCTGTCCTTGTAATATGGCAGTGCAGTAAAAGAGGCAGTAACAGAATTACTGACACTTTTTTGCTGCTCTGCCAAACTCGTAATGAGACAAAGTCATGTCCCTCGTACACTTTCAATTCTACGGAACTCACATTTCACTGTATCGTATTATTCAGCTCCTTGTACGAACATGCACATGACATCAAATTAAACATACAGGACATGAACCAGTGTGCAGTAGGCAAGATCAGCAATGTGCATATGTGCTGTATGTGTAAATGATATTAAGTATTATTATTATTTTTTTAATGTTTAAATTGTTTTTTTTATTTATTATATTGTATTTGGTTAATTAAAACTTTAAACACTTACAAGAAAAACAAATAATATTTTTGTTGTACATTCAAGTAATAGTTTAAAAACTAAGCAAAGCATATGGCAGGACATATTACATCATCTTGCAACAGTTTACATTACAATAATTATCAAAATTAATAAAAAAGCACTACTTCCACCTATGGAGCATTCTAAGTTACTGTCTAAGTATTACCTTTCTTGATTCTGCACTAAAAATTGCTAAAATATCTATTCTAAAAATATAGTAATACAATCTCTATAGTAATTATATCTCCAAATTGTATCTCGAACTTAAGTTTTTCCTTTTCTAAAAGAATATATTTCCAGTATACATCAGTGGCTCTGCCATGTACATTTTGACCAGAATTGATCAGACAAAATCATCCTCCTAGCAAGGACCAATTCCTTATAACCTTTTGAGTACCAATCCTCAAATTCTTCGCGTGCAGTTAATAAATGCCCATAGGTCTCAATCTCCAACTTACAAAATCTGCACCTTCTCTTTTCCATGGGTACTCCTCTCCAAGGTCCCACATATTCGTAACAGCGCAGGATATTAAACCTTAGTAGCATTATAAATCTGGAGAGTTCTCTGTTACTAACCTTCCACAGATAATTACGAGGTATCCTGAACCTCATTCCTTGCAAGCAATAATCTGCATATCTGCTCTTTTTAGCTAAACAGTCAAGGCTTTTTATTAGGTCCTAATGTAAAGCCTTAGTTCTCAAAGTTATATATAGACCATTGACGTCTTCTGTATATTTTGACAATTTCATATTAATTTCCTTTAAAAAAACCTGTGTAGGTATCTATCAAGTCCTTTATACAGTCATTAATGGGTGCACTTGTTTTCATACATTGACCTATCACCTTCATCAAGCTATCTTCTTTGTTCTCATCCATTGTCAGTTTTATATATAATTTACAACACTTAATTTTCCACAGCGTCATCAAAGAAGTAAGACCTAATTCACACATAATGGCCTCAATAGGATTAGAACTTTCTAATCTCAAGATTGGTTTTCATAATTTACCTTCAATTTTACTCAGATCTTGTGTAAATCTGGATTCTACCGTTTCCAGCGCATACAACGTGCCAGGTATTATGCAAGTCCTATATATCTCTCACAATCCCTCAATAGAGTAACCACCCTTAGTGGACATATATGCTCTGATGACATTCCACTTTTTTACCACTTTTTTCTCTATCAAAGTGGCAGGGTGGGGTATTTTTCACCAGCATACCCAAATATGGATATATTTCCACCACTTCAATTTAGGTATCAATTATCCATTTGAATTTACAGTTTTCTTTCTTACCTCCCTTCCCTCTAAATATAACTATCTTTGTTTTCCCGACATTAATACTCACATTATTCTCTTTAGTATAATGATGGAGCTCATTGAGCATCCTCTGGAGTCCAATGGGAGTTTTGTCCATAAGGACAGTGTCATCCACGTATGATATCCAACTAATGGGTAGTTCTCCTATCTTGGGATCATTAGTATCTCCAAAACATTCTTCCATGTCTGATACATAAAAGTTGTATAAGACAGGGGACGTCACACAACCCTGTTTGAGGCCCATATCCGTTTTAATAGGTAGAGACCTGTCCACTCCTTTGTTTAAACAAATAGTCACACTGGTTTCCCTGTACATTTCCTTTAAAAAGTGCAAAACTATCAGACATATTTTCCATTTTGTTAATATTTCCCAAAGCCTTTCCCTATTTACACAATCAAATGCCCTGGAAAAATCAACAAAACAGGGGTATCATTTTGTCTTTTTCTTAATAGCATTTGCAGTAATATAGTTTAATGTAACCATATTATCAATGGTGCTGAAATCTGCTCTTAACGCTGCCTGCAGAGGAGATATTAGTTTATTTAATTTTCCCCATTGGTTTATTATTTGCAATAATAATGAACAGAAAATCTTGCAGCTGGAGTCGGCCATAGCTTACAGCCGATAATTTGTGGGGCACGTTCTTTCGCCTTTTTTTATGATTCTCCAGCTGTCAGGAATCTCACCCCGTTTCCATATCCACAAATAGAGTTCTAGCAAAATAGTGGCCCATTTCCCCGGGCGAGTCTAGCTGGCCCTGGAGCCTATTAGTTATAATCCCTAGGGCATCCTCTCTTAATGTAAACATGTGTGAATCTGCGTGCTAAGTATGGCATTGCAGCTGGTGCCTCCAGAACGCAAGCACTTTTTGTGCAGTAGCTGCACCTAGCTACACCAAAACACGGCTTGGACATTTCAAAACTGCTTTGGTTTGTTTTAAATAAAACATGATAACACATGTAATGCACATGCATTGTACTGTGAGAGCTTGCCACCAATGCATACAGAGCCCGATGTGCTCAACTCTGAAAACCTGTTTCGGAGCACGTGATGGGCTTCCCTTAAGGTGCACCACACTCAGGTGAGCCCCTTATTCACAAACAACCTCTGAATTTGCATCTGCACGTATGCACTGCAGTGGCCCTAAGGAGGCATTACTGCACAGTTCCATAGCACATGCCGATTAATACATGGGATGCACTTTTAAATGCACCTTTCTAGAGCATGCACAGGTGGTATGCAATGGCAATTTCAGGATTAATTTAAAGGTTGAAAGCAGCGAGGTGAACTGCTCATGCCTGGCTTTTCTTTCTGGACCTCTAATGGGGATACAGATGCCTTTTTACTTGGTAACCATTTCCTCATGATGGGCCCTTTGAGGCCGGCTAATGACACCAACATTGGTGCAGGGAGCGTATCAGACATCCATGTCGTTAGCGTGCTTCTGATACAAATGCGGAGTCAGGCACTGGCCAGTAGATTTTTTGGGCTGGCATACGGCTCTCCAGAAATACACACGTCACCTTTCAGAACAAGGTCACATGCACATATTAAACAATAACTCAAGTTTTTTTTGTTTTTTTCAACTTAAGTGATAGTTAGATTGTATGATTGCGCAATGTCCAACGCATTGAACACACACAAATGTATTATTTAAATGTGCGCGTCACTGAAACTAAGATTTCAAGCACTGTGTGACTAGTTGCTGGTTGAACCGATGCCAAGTTCAGAATTATTTTCCTTCCTGTCACTACTTGTACTTGTATCTCTTTAAAAATGAACAACCAGACTAGACTCGAGCATGCTTTTAGGCACAATATTTGAAAGTACAGGTTTTGGCCTGCAGCTGACAAGAGGATAGGAAACAATTGAGTAATGCTAATCAGCATTGCAACACCGGTGCACAAAATCTCGCTTTACTCATCTTTCTGTCTGGTATTGACGGTACATATTACTGTACATATTCATCAGAAGGTCAAGGGTGCCCTCTATGGGCCGCTGCAAGTACAGCAACTGCAGACAACTACACTAACTGATAAAGAGGAGTCAGCACATAGTGTTATCAAGAAGAAACGTTACCGTGGCTTTGGCATCAATTCACAGGTAATGAATAACATGCTCAATGTCCACCAAGAATACATTCTTCCTTTGTTCATAAAAGAAAACTATACACGGTTTTCAAAGGAAATGACATCCAACATACAACAAGATAGGTCTGCAGTTCAGAAAATAAACGAGATGCAGAGGGATGGCGCCAAAAAGTTAACGTTTGCATCGTTTTCTTATTTATCATACTCTATTAAAGGGTTTTGCTGCGGGCGCACTGGAAAGGAATGCATGCTTTCTTGCTTTGCAGACCACGAAAATGTACTTAGCTCATGCATCTATAAATTTGTATTAAAAAAAAAAACATGTAGGGGTTAATTCACAAAACCATGTCCTTGCACCTTGCTGCCACAAAGGGTATGTTTAAGGTGTCAAAGGGTCCTGAGGTAGCTTTGGGGACCTTAAATCAATCGCCAGGCATGCACCTGACACGTAAATACGGACTGGATAACTGACACACAATACCAGTTACCCCACAATGGTTCTTTGATACATCTAATAATGAACCCATTCAGTGTGGTTGACAACCCCTTATGAATCCCTTTTCAAATTTCTGCAAGCGGCCACTGGATATCGCTCAGGCCTCCAACTCTCTCAGCACAACTGAAGGGAAGCTTCTTTCCTCTGAATCTAGCAAAGCGATCGGTCCATAGTTACACGGGTTGCGTCTATCCCCTTTTTTGTAAATTGTGACTTCTATCGACTGACTCCAGGAGCTAGGAAAAGCCCTCATGTCAACAACTGCTTTAAAAAGAACAAATAATATTTGAGCCCAAAGTTCGGGATTCGACTTCAGCTGGGCATTTGTTAAGCCATTCGGCCCGCTGCACGTGATTTGGGGGCCTTCTTAATGACTTCAGCGTCCACGACACATCCAAATGGGAGTACGAGTACAGCTGGTTAGATTCTCCATACAGAGCCCTAAAATAATCAGCCCATGTTTATTTATTTTTATTTAATTGCATTTGTAAAGCACTCACAGAGCCCCAGGGCATCGAGGCACTGTTACATATTATTTTTTTGTTTGTTTTTGTCTTAGTTGCATATTTATAACTCGCTTAAATACCCAGAGGTTTCTAAGCGCGGACCCGGGGTTTGAACCTGTGTTGCATCGGGTCGTCTTGCTTCCAAGGCGAGCACGTTGCTACTGAGCTATCGTCCCGCGAAGTGTTCCTTCACTTATCGGGTTAATTTCTGTCTGTTCATGTGGTTTGATGGTTTAATTGATCAATGCCCAAAAATTGCATGAGTTCTTTCCTACGAGAATGTTTAGCATTGCCTCTCCTTCCCTTTGGAGAAAAATAAATGTATGGTTCTTGCACCAATTTGTATATGTTTGCCTCAGCTTCCTCACTACTTTTGGCAAAACACAGTTGAACCCCACTTTCTCCTTTCAGCCCGTACATTCCTTCTTAACTCTCTCTTTTTAAGCTGTAACTCTGGGTCAAACTGGTGTGAATGGGGCTGGAAAAGAGCCGCAGTGCCATTAGACATACTTCCCAAATCATCAATAAACACTTGGTCATGTTCTATGGTAAGAATCTCCATTGTTTTTGTTCCAAGGAAATTGCATTAAAAGGCTACTATTTGTTTCACTGAGCTTTCTTGGATGGGCTATCCTTTTGGCCAAACGATTCCCACTATTGTGGATTATCAAGTTTCTACAACCCTTTTTGATCACCTCCGTTACACTATGTGGTTACACTATGTGGTTACACGTTGCGGTAACCACATTATGATCACTGACCCGGGAGTCAACTATTTTCCGTTCAAAACATGCATCAAAGAGTTACTGTGACAAAATGTAATCGATACAGGACCAGATCTTCTTCCCTTGCACATTGGCCTACCTGGCACATCAGCCATTGTCACCCCATTTATGCATCTCAGGTTCAAACGGTCAAATAATGTGACCCACAACTTTCCATTATTAGTAATCAATTTGGGATTTTCCTGCTGTGCGAGGCCTTCACCTGAGTCATTTTTCCGGTCTGCAGTTGAACAAACCTCATTTAGATCACCAGCAAGGATCCAATGCACTCCACCTTCTTCACCCATGAAAGCGTTGCACACTTCATTGATACTATCCATAAACCAATCCAAACTGGTCACACACTAATTCCAATGGAGACACAAAATTAGAACTGGGGCATCCAGAAATGATACATTGAACCAGACTTTAGTGCCAAATGGCCCATATGAATCTTTTGAAACTACCAATATCTTTTTATTCAAGGAACTTGTAATAGCTGTCAAAAGGCTTCCCGAGGGTCAGCCACCATTACTTGTGGCCGCCAGCTACTGCACCATTGTAAACCCATCAGTTACTATGGGTTGAGTCAGCCATACCTCCTGGAGGCATGGGCGTAATTTTAGGGGGGAGGGGGGTGTTTGTCCCCCCCAACTTTCATGGCACACCATTTATTCCCCATTCATTTGAATGGGACACCTTTTCTTCAGAGGTCATGTCCCCCCAACATTTTCAGCAAAGTTTCTCCACTGCCTGGAGGCAAACTAAATCATATATAAATAGGTCACATACCTGTTCTGGGGTCCTGTCTTCCTGTTACCTAACTTTCGGAACTCACCAGCCAAATTTGTTGACAGCCAACCCCAGTTTTGGGAAAGAACCCTGTCAATGTGTTTCCTATTGGCTACAATCTCAACAAACCTGTTTCCCTGGGCCCCTGCTCTGCAGGTTACTTTAATAGGCCATCTGTCCTCAGACCCACTCAGGTCACCCAGGCATTGCACTAAGTCATCTAGGCATTCACAGTGAGACCTATACAAGTCATATCCCAGCATCCTTAGACTGTCTATTTCACCCAGAACAATCCTGACCACTGCGTTTTATCTGATATCAATCTATGTCGGGTCCAGGCGGTCGTCCCTAGGGAAGAAGACCCTTTCAATATCCCTGGTAGTTGCTATTCGCACTTGCAGGATTTGATTGAATAAACGTAAAACATTCACTCTATTCAACACTACATTGAAATTGGGGGCTTTCGGCCTTCTAGAATATACATTTTTGGGAGTTCAGGCAGTCTATTGCAGCTCATCCCTTCCTTAAATTTGCCCCAATAGATTCTTTATGCAACCTAGAATCAGATTTGTGTCTCGGTGTGGCCTCTTCAATTTCCTCCTGTCCTTCCCATGCAGACACATTCTCTGGCCTCTTTCCCCTGTTCATAGTTAACAATAACTGTTGAACACAACTGAGTCTCCAAACCATGTTCCTTTTAACACAGAATTAGAGGATTACCAGCCAAGCTTTTTGGCCCAACATAGGATTCCTTCATAAAAGCTTGAAGGGTATCTTCCTTGTGCTGAGCTGCATTAACCATGCTGTGAAAACGGGCCCCACCCTCAGATGGGCCGACATAGAACTTGAATAACCTTGCAGGTCCCTGTCCTGATTGCCGCCCCCCATTTTGGATAAAGCCAACTTATCTCCTCTGGACCACCCATATTTAGAGACAACCAACACCTCCCCAGCCTGTTCTTATTCGGACAGGCCCCTCCCGACAACACAGATGGTAGGAACTCCCCCACCTCATTGCCCTTTGGTTGATGTCCCTGAGCCATCATTTTCCCTGCCCCTTTAACCACATGAGTAAACAACGGAAAAAGCTCTGTGATGCTGGAAGTACCCAGTGGCACAACATCAGCCTTAAAATATAACTTTTTTGGAGCAGCCCAATCAATCAGCCCAGACACTGCCCCTATGACACCAACTACTCCATCTCAAGAGGCACAGCGTGGCAAAGTTTGAGTCGCACAGCCTGGCCTTTGGCCCAAGCTCTATACTGTGTCCACTTCCATTATCTTGACAGAGGCATTAAATAAGTCAACTCCGGATTGGGTGGCAGCATTTCCCTCATTCCCTTTCGCTTCTTTTCCTACCAGGCAAGATCCATCTTGTTCATGGCTCGCTGCAGCTTTTTCCTCTGTTAAATGAATGCTCTTGAGGAATTTTCATGAACCTGTGTTGCAGTTATTGCGTCCCTTTTTTTCCTCACATGTTTCCCCTTATGCAGCTTCCTTTCTGCAGAGCCACATTAGGGTGCAACGGTTATTGAGCTTGCTCCACCATTGTGACCATCTTAGATTTGGCCATCTCAGTTTTTAATAGGGTCAAAGTGGAAGCCTGCTGATACCATCAGTTGTGTATTCCAGGTGAATTTTCAGGTCACTCAGTTGCAAGGTGTGGGCCTGTAGCTCAAGTTTAATGTATCATATAACGTAGAAAACGAGCTTAGAACCATCTTTAAAGCCATGATCTTGAAGGGGGTTCATCCTAACACGATGATCCAATTCTTGTAAAGCATGGTGCAGCTCATTCTGCTTTTCATTCTCCTCCAAGTTAGCGTCCACCATCTCAAGGGCAGAGACAGTGGGCCTCATTCTGAGGTTGGCGGTAAGGGGTTAACGGCACTGGTAAGGGTGCCGGTGCCGTTAACCCCTTACTGCCGCATTACGAGGTCCTTTAGCGGGACCCGCTAAGGTCGGCAGGTTTTACCAGGTGCCCTTAGTGGGAGCTGTTAAAGGACCAGGGAGCTAACAATGGGCACGTTATTAACGGGCCCATTGTTAGCTCCCGCCCCATTCCCATTGAGCCCTATGGGGACTCGAATGGGAATGGGGATGGGTTCCCTGAATGGGGAAATACCGGATCCTCCAAGGTTGGAATGGCCCGGTATTTCCCCATTCAGGGAACCCGGTATGCGGTATGGGGGTAGCCATGGCACTAATAGCACCATGGCTACCTCCATACTCGTAATGACCCCCAGTGTCTTTCTTTGAGGAAAGATAAATCTTCAGCATTCAAAAGAGGGCCATTCAAGTCAATTACAGGTCTGAAAACAGGGACCTCCATAGAAAAAGATTTGGCCCCACTATTTACCTGCCTCAACTCAGGTTCCAGCAAGCTTTTATCACTAATGATGTTAACCAAAATGTCCTCTGCATTTTATTTAGATCTTCTTTTCATATTATTATTTTGCTGGGACCGGAGATGGTTTTAAAAAAGTCCTCCAGTCTGAGTTGACCCATAGTACAATTTTCGACACAGGTGGAATTCCCCTCCGCCCTCCTTCCCAACTGCTCTTTTCTGACCTGGGGTCTGATGGGCCTCACCAAAAGATCAATACGCTCTGATTCCAAATGTGCAGATGTGACACCAAGAACATCCCAGACTTCTGCCTCTTTTGAGTCCCCCCCAACCTGGCTATGCTACGGGGCCAGTGACACCAACCACAAGAGTTTCTTGTGGATTAATGCATCAATCTTCCTTAGGGCGGCCCAATTAACTACCAGAGAGGGGGAAAGGTTTGCACATTGAAGCAAACTATTGGCCACTGAGTGTGTAGCATAAGACTCTCCAGGAGCCTTGGCTGAAATTGCCACAGCCTCTGGCACACCTTCCTCAGACAAAACCTCATCTATGTGTTTATTATTGCAGTTATGTTCATCACATGAGGTCAATGGTTCACTGGTTCTCAACCCATTCATATAAATGGTTGAACATGATTTTTCACAAAGGACAGTGATGGACCCTCCCTCCACCGTCGGGAGACAGCAAATACAATTGGGGTGTTGCACTAACATTTTCACCACTAGATGAAAGAGCGTTATTCCATGATGCAAATAATAACACAATTATATTGACTCTCTTTCTTTTACCAGCTCTAGGTGGTGGCTTATTAGTTGAATCAAATTGACCCCTAGTAGTCATCTTCTCAGGGACCACCTCCCAAACCACTGCAGGATGAAGTAATACAAATTAAACATGAACATTGGTCTGGCAGACCAGCAGGCTTGTTCTGGAGTCAGTGCCTCGAAGCACCTCAAAAGCATGTCGAGAGTTGTTCCTCAGGGTGCTCTGCAGAATGCAGATAAGCACGGTGCATAATGCACTCGCTGCGCACATACCGCTGGGGCTGAGCTGGGCTACAGTACCCGCACCACTTGCCACTCGCCTCTCTCTCGCTCCAGTCAAAAGCCACCAGGTTACCTCTGGTACACTGTCACTGCTCCTGATCATGATATTGCTACCACGGTCTTCCTTGACCCACTGCAGCCTATAGCAGCTCTCTGCTCTCCGCTCACCCACTGCTGCTGCTGCTACGCCTTGACAGCTTTCACAGATGTTAGATGAATGAACCTCCTGCCATCAAGCCGCACTACTACTGCCACGCAACACCTCGTACAACGTATGATGCAGCCCCTTCCAACAGTTTCCAATTGCTTTGTTATTAGGAGACAGAAATACCAGATAGCCAACCCCAAATTGACAAGAGAGGTAAGCATGGTCACTTAGATCATTGATGGACATTGAAACAGGTGAGTAATGTTCTATTACTCTAGGGGAGAGGAAAACATAATCCATCAAGGAGTAAGAGGTACCCCTCCACCAGGATCCACGTTGCTCTGGGGGAATGATAACCCTCGACTCTACTAAAATAAGACCTCCAACAATTAATTGGGTCTGTTCATAGTTTTTCCTTTTTCAGAGAGAGTTTGTGTCGAGCTTGCATGTCATTTATTGATATTTATTCTGTGCTGTAAGGAATAACAGACATTGGGCCTCATTATGAGTATGCCGGTCCGGTAATAATGGTGTCGGTAAGCTACCGGCACCATTGTTACCGGACCGGCATACTCTGTGTTCTGCGTGCGGATGCCTTCCCGTCCACCAGGTCTGACCTGGTCGTTGGAAAGGTACCTGCTCGCAGACATTGACGGATGCACCGGCACTGTTGGACTATGGGACTCGAATGTGAATGGGAGTTAGTTTTTCCAGCATAACTCTGGTGGCAGCCTGACGTTTTTACCGGCATGGCTACCGGCAGAGTTATAATGAGGCCCATTATACTGCAACTGCAGGTTGGAGGAATCACACTCCCACTCCTGCTTGGTCAGTGGGGGTTACTCTGTCACCTTTAAGAGTTCTGTGCATCACCAGTGACAAATATTATTTAGGGAACCCCAAAAAACAGATGACAGAGAAGGTTGGTGAGAATTAATTTAGAAGAGCGTATTGATGTAAAACCAAACCGTTATTAGTTGGGACAAAGAACATTCCTTGGTCACAATTGACCAGTTTTAGGGTACCAGCATGCTCACAAAACTATTGGCCGAATGTCTTCAATGTGTGGGTCAGTCAAATAGGTATTATCACCAATGTTGCCCTGTTACGTGCTCATAGGCATCCCTGACCTAAATAAATGTACTAACATTACAGGCAATATTGTATTTGTATTTGGGAAGCAAGGAGCCTTGACTGGATCCTATCCCTAAACAGCCCCACCAAAATCTTAGACATCAACCCTGTGCCCTGGAACATTTCCTGATCCTATTGACCTTAGACCTCAATGTCACCACTGAAAAACCCTCAACCGCCCACCAACCAATCACTGCTAGACACACGAAAAAACGTACTAAGGAACTCCTAGAACCCACCATCCTGACCTCCCTCGAAACATGCCCTGATAACAACAACCCCGAGACCATTCTCTCCGCTTATAACACTGCCTTGACCCACACCTTTGATCTCCACGCCCCTCTCAAAACAACCATGTGGAAAAAAGACCACCACCACAAAGCTAAGCATGCTAAAGAACACATTTGGTGGAAAACAAACCTCCCCGAGCAACAAAGATGCCTTCAGTATCTGTGCCATCTCCTACAAACTAGCCATCATCAACACCAAAGCCAGCATCTACAATACCCGCATCTCAGAAGCCCACTCCAACACAAATGAGCTATTCAAAATCCTAAAAGAACTGGAAACCCGTCAACCCTGTCTAAATCTTTCCCCAAGACAAAGCCTAGTGCACACTGGTACAATACATTCTAGCCAACAAAATCCAGAACCTTTGAGATAAAACCATCCTCAAGAAATCACAGATCCCTTAAAGCCAAACCCTCCCATCCTACATCCTCACCACCCATACCCACCATTCCTGCCTTCCAATTCACCCCAATTACTACAGCAGAAACTATCACCATCACCCAACACCTCAAAGCCTCCAACTGCACTAGTGACCTCTGCCCTGCACACATCATCAAACTCTGTGCCAAGCGCCTGGCCCCCACCATTACTAAATTTATCAATGCCTCCTTCCGCACTTGCACCATACTTAGCTCCATCAAAGAAGCCTGGATCAAACCACTGGTGAAAAAACCCTTCCTTGATCCCACTTTCCCCACCAACTGCCGCCCTATCAGTACAGTCCCATTCCTCTTGGAAATCCTCGACCGCACTGCCTACCTACAACTCCAAACCTACCTCAAAACTCACTCCCTACTCGGTCTACACAAATCAGGCTTTAGACCTAGACATAGCACGGAATCCACCCTCCTCAATCTCAAGATACAACTTGACCACATTTGCGACAAGCGAGACCTCGCCATTCTCATATTACTCGACCTCTCAAAGGCTTTCAATCTCATAGACCATGATATCCTCTGCCACCGCCGCACCACCCACCTTCAACCCTCTCCCAAGAAGCAGCCAAATGGGTCAAATCCTTCCTGAGCAACCAAACCTCTAGGGTCTTCGCCGGCACGGAAGTAGCAGACCCCATCCCAGTGTCCTATGGTGTCCCACAGGGATCCTGCATCTCCCCCACATTCTACAACACGTACACCAAGGACCGGTTTGATTGCCTTGACAACCTCAATATCCCTTACACAAATTTTGCTGATGGCACACAGATCCTCCTCAAACTCTCTGGCACCTATTAACTCGACTGCACAAACATCAATCACATTTACTATATCATACAGGCCTGGATGGCAAACCACCACCTCTGCCTCAATGATGATAAAACCGAGCTACTCATTGTCGGCTCCCCCCACAACCTCAAACATCTAGATTCTGCCTCCGCCTCCTTCATCATCGACAGAATCATTTTTCCATTCCTCCCCATGTGAAAATACCAGGAGTTTACCTAGATGCTAAACTCATCGTGAACAAACACGTGAAAGCAATGGCCTCATCTGCCGCATACTCCACCAAACTTCACAATCTCTCTAGAAAATTCTTCACCCCTAGCAACTGCCTCACTCTTGCTAGAGCAACCGTCAGCAGTAAACTTGACTACTGCAATGCCATCCTAGCAGGGACCTACAACAAGAATCTCAATAAACTACAACTCACACATGATAAAGCCCTCAAAGCAGTTTGGGGCCTCAAACACTCAGAGCACATCTCGCAAATCAGACGGGACACCCACTGGCTTCCCATCAAAGCACACATTGATTTTAAAATACTCTCCACCACTCACTGCTGTCTCTACAACACAGCCCCCTTATCTCATGCACCGTATCTCCAAGAAACCCAATCTGCAAACCCTAAATTCAACTTCCGCCATCTCACTTACTGCACCTAGATTCACCAGAAAACAATCAGGGGGCTCTTGCTTTATTGTCATCTCTCCCACATTATGGAACACTCTCGCTCCCGCAATCAGAAACGAACATTCCTACCTTGCATTTCGCAAACACCGCAGAACTGCACTTTTTAACAAATATGCATGATTACCTCTATAACTACTGTTAAACCGAAACCCTGGACTGTACTGTAACTACCTATGCTTTACTTGTATGTAATCTAGCGCTGTGATACCTCCGGGTCCTGGGCGCGTATAACAAGTGAAATAAATATATAAATAAATAAATAAGTGACAAATTAGCTGTTGTTGTGCGCATGAGCATTCAACTCCACAGATACGTATACACATGTCTAATGTTACATGCAAAACCATGTTTGTTTGTTTTATTTGCTTGTATAGCGCGCCGAACCCACAGGTATCTGGCCGCTTTTCCTAGGCACATGGTTACAAAATGTATACGAAATACAGTAATAAATGCAGTAGAATATACAGTAGTAAATATCATATTGTACAGATATATACAAAGTGAACAATATATACAGCTTGTACAGGTTCATAACATTGCTTGTGTCATATGATATGATATGATATGATATGGCATTTATAACGCGCCTATACACAAGTGTTTCAAGGCGCGACGAGGCAAGGGAGGGGAACAAAGGGAGCATGGACAACGATCCCACTAGGCCAGGTGTCATTCAGAGCACGCAAGTGCGTGGGAAGGGGGTAGGGACAGTGCAATACATGGGCATAAATAATAGCAATAATTAAAGTGACGGCCAGCATGTGGCAAGTGCATGGGTAAGTGCAGACATCAGGTGTCAAGAGCTGGAAGGGGGACTGTAGGGATACAGAAACAGTCCCCAAGTGCGGGGATTGCCAGGTGGGCAGTGCAGGTGTGTCACGCTTGGTGGGGGAGGGACCTGGGCCTGTGATCAGAGGGTATCCATGTAGCCAGTGCAGTTCCGGTTACAGCCAGGAGGTCAGCAGAGGCGAGAGAGGAGGAGAAAAAGCAGAAGCTAAGAGAAAGGTTTTGAGGTGCTTCCGTAACTGGAGATGGTTCTCCTCAAGTTTAAGGGAGGCAGGGAGGCTGTTCCAGAGGGAGTCACTAGCTGAAGAAAGAGGTCTAACACCAACTCGTTGCTTGGAGAATCGACTGACCCTGAGGGAGTTGGAGGCGGATGAGTGAAGAGCTTGAGAAGGAAGATACTTGGGAAGAAAGATTTGAAGGTATTGAGGCCCCAGGCCCCAGAAGGCCTTGTGGACAATGGAAAGGGTGTTGAACTTAATCCTCATAGATACTGGGAGCCAGTGCAGAGATTTTATTCCTGGAGAGACACAATACCTGGGCCTGAGGCCAAGGACAAGTCTCGCAGTCCTGTTCTGGATAAGTTGCAGAGGGCGGAGAGTAGCAGCAGGCAGATTTAGAAAGAGGCTGTTGCAATAGTCCAGCCTAGAGAGAACCAGAGCTCTAGAAACAGTGAGCTTCTGGGGGAAGGAGAGGAAAGGAAGACTACCTCTGAGGATGTGCAGCTGGTAGTGTGACTTAGAGACGTCAGAGATGGAGAGTGCGGAGTCAAAGATGACCCCTAGGTTTTTAGCCTTACAGGTGGGAGCAGGAAGAGGACCAAGGGAGGCCGGCCAGAGAGCTACAGGAAAGGAGGGAACGGGTGTGCCAATGAGGAGGATCTGAGTCTTACTGGCATTAAGGCAAAGGTCATTGGCGGAACACCACTCCTGGATAGCAGACAGACAGTCAGAGATGAGGGAAGGAGAGGAGGAGGCCGAGGGTAGCCTGAAAATGAGCTGGGTGTCATCCGCATAGCACTGAACGTTGGGGCAGAGAGCGGCTATGCAGTGGGCAAGGAGTGCCAGGTATTGATGAACAGCCAGGGAGAGAGGTTAGACCCCTGGGGGATACCACAGGTAGAGAAAAAGATAGCAGAGAGGAAGGACCCAAGTTGGACCTGGGAGAGTCGGTCAGAGAGGAAAGAGGTCAGCCATGCCAGAGCCTGACCAGTGATACCCAGGTTATCACGCAGATGGTCGAGCAGGATGGCATGGTTGACAGTGTCAAAGGCAGTGGAGAGATCAAGCAGTATGAGGACACAAGGGGTGTTAGAGTCAAGGTTGGAGAGCAGGTCTTCACGGATGTTTAGGAGAGCAGTTGCCATGCTTCTGGCAGCTCTGAAGCCAGACTGATGGTCATGAAGACAACCAACAGATTCAGTGTGGAGATTAACCTGGGAGATGGTCAGTTTCACCAGGAGCTTGCCCAGGAAGGGAGTGATGGAGATTGGGCGATAGTTAGCCTGGCAGGAGGGGTCGACAGATGGTTTCTTAAGAAGAGGGTGCACAAGGGCGTGCTTCAGGGGGGATGTGAAGACTCCAGTGGCGAAGCAGTGATTGCAGAAATCAGCCAGTGCCGGAGCCAGGGAGTCAATGTGGTCCTTGATAGTTTTGGAGGAACAGGGGTCATAGCTTACAGAAGGGCTAGGCCGGCTCTTAGGCGTGCCCAAACTTAGCTATGGGCAGGTCAATGGGATAGCTTAGTCTAGTAGTCACGCTAGTGCATAGTGGTTGTAGTACATTAGATTACTTGCGAGAAGAGCCACGTTTTTATTTTATTCTGGAATTAAAGGAACATGGGATCATTCCTAAGTGTCTGAGTTAGCTTGTTCCAAGTCTTAGCTGCGAGCACTGGAAAGCTAGTTCCTCCCGCTTTCTTGAGTTTGAATTTTCGAATGTTAAGGCAGTAGGCATAGTTAGTTTTAGTGGGTCTGGTGGACTCTTGTCTAGAAAATGTGTCCATCAGGTATTTAGGCACTGAATTGTTTAGGCATTTCTGAGTAATCGTAAGCGTTCTAAAGCTGATCATATCTCGGATAGGGAACCAGTTGGTGTTGCGTCGGATTAGTGAGATGTCGTTAGATCGAGGAATATATAAGGCAGTTCTGAGTGCATTATTTTGCAATATTTGTAGCTTGTGAAGGTTCCTCTGTCTGGTGCCCAGGTAAAGCGTATTACAGTAGTCCAGTTTGGACAGTATAAGGGCTCTTGCAAGGGTGATGCAACTATTAGTGATCAGAAATGGTCTGCAGGCATTTATCAGTTTTGAAGTGTAGGCGGTTGAAGAGGAGGTGGTGTTGATTTGTCTTTGAAGAGTTAGGGCAGAATCTAATAAAAGCCTAGTGTTTTTGCTTCCTTGTGAACTTTGACGAGGTTGCCATCAATATTGAACGTGGGGTATTTGGGATCTAGCTTGTTAAGTCTTAGCTTGGATCCAATGAGCAGGAGCTTGGTTTTGTCGTCGTTTAGACATAGGTCATGTTTGACCATCCAAGCCTGGGGTTTGCTGTAGATTTCGTTTAGGAGTATAGTGTCTGATTGGTAGTTGCCTGAGAGAGTGATGAGTATTTGCGTGTCATCTGCGCAATTCGTATATGATATGTCTAGATCATCTAGATGGCCAAACCGAAGCTTTTTGAATATATTGTAGAAGGTGGGGGAGACACAGGAGCCTTGCAGGACTTCACATGTGATGGGGGAGGGGTCAGCTGAAGCAGTGGGGGATAAGACCCTCATGGATCTGTCCACCAGGAAGTAGTTGAACCAGGCTGCGGCTTCAGTAGAGAAGGAGGCAGCTGTGGTGAGGTGGTTGGTTAGGATGTTGTGGTCGACTAGGTCGAACGCTGCCGACTAATCCAATAGGAGGAGAAGAGCAGGCTTTCCGTTGTCCATAGCCTCATCCATTTGGATTTTCAGATCCAATAGGGCAGTTTCTGTCCCATGTCTTGGTCTGAAGCCAGATTGTCTTAGGTCAAAAAGATGATTATTTCCTAGATGATTTTGGATCTGGACATATGCATCCTTATCTAAGATTTTTAGGAGGAAGGCCACTGTGATGATTGGTCTGAAATTGGTGGGAATATTGGGATTCAGATTCGTTTTTTTGATAAGGGGCATGGCCCAAGCGTCTTTGAGATTTTTGGGAACTGTGCAGGAGGCGAAATAGGCATTTATAAAGGAGGAGATAAAAGGTGCAAATTCTTTGGCTCCTTTTATGACAGAGGCAGGGCATATGTCCCCTTGGCACCTAGACAGCTTGAGACTTCTGATGATGGCCTCGACCTCTGTAGTGGTGACAGAGGTGAATTCAAAGACATTGTTTTGATTAGAATGCGTAGTCGATTGGGGGCTTAGATTAGGCAGTGTATTTTCTAGGTTGATCATTTTGGCAGTGGACGACAGGCTAGTTCTTTTTGCTTCTATTTTTGCTTGAAGTAGAGAGATTTTGTTGAGTAAGCCCTTTAGGATGTTTTTAGCTCGGTGGTGAACTATTTATTCAGATGTCCTAGAGATTTGGCTTTCCTTAATTTAAGAGGGGCTAATTGGGCTAGGGCCTTTAGTAGATTCTGATTATATAGTTCTACCAATTTTCTTGGATCTTGGTCAGTGGACGGCTGATGATGGGTTATAGGATGAAGCAAAGGGAGTATGCTTTCTAGAGAGATAAGGCGGTTGTTTCTAGTTAAGACTGGTGGGGTTTGGAGATCCTTAGGTGATGGTTGTTTGATCTCATGTATTTCAAAGGAAATGACATTGTGGTCTGATCATGCGCATCGCGCATCAGAGAGGATTTTCCTGTTGCAGTTAAAGTCTTTTATCCAGTTTAGGATTCTGCGAGTAGAAGCAGGATTTGCGAGCCGGGTTTTGTGTTTTGTGTGAGGAGGCCAGTTATGGCTTCCTCAAAGGAGGAAAATTGGCCCGGTGGTCTATATAAGGAGTGGATAAGGAGTGCTGTCTCTGATGAGAGAGGAAGTTTCACTGAGAGGAGTTCTCCAGAGGGAAAGAGGTGCTGTCACTTTCTCTAATGGCTAGTGAGTTTTTGGCAATAATAGCTACTCCACCTGCTCTCTTGGTGGTTCTGTCAGATCTGGTGATATTATACTCATCTGGGACAGGTAGCAGAAGAGCAGGGCCTGCAGCTGAGTGAAGACAAGTTTCTGTAATCGCCAAAAAGTCTAATTTATTGGTAGTGATGAGGTTTGAGATGTCTAGGGCATGGGCAATTAAGGATCTGGCATTGATCAGGACTCCTTTGATAGTGACGGCATCTGGTTGTGAAGGATAGGCATTGAGCATCTGAGTTTGTGATATGAAGGGTGGTGAGGTATGTGAGTGTTTAGCAGTAGTGTCATTGTGGTTGAGAGTAGCGGTCGTATGTTGTGCATAAGGCTTTGCAGTGGTACAGGAACCAAGTCTTTTGTTTCTACAGATATTAGAACAGGGTAGATTCATGGTATTGTGTGCGGTCTCGTACATTGTAGGTTTTTGGAGCACAGAAAGGTGACAATTCAATTTGTAATCCAAGATATCTAGATCCTGCTGGGCTGTTAAAGGCAAGTGCGTAGTAAGGTTTGTTGTGTCTATGGTAGAGATAAGGTGCAGTAAGACGAGGTGCCAGATGTGGAGGACACACCAGCAGGTGTAGGATGCTTTCTACCGGGTCACCATAGTGGCGGTTTGGCTCTTATTAATGGTTGAGTGCAAGGTTAGTAAATATATTACTGATCGGCTAGATACTAACTGTCGGTTAGGGCGCAGGTGGCCAAGCATCATCGACTGATAGAACCCGGCGGTTAGGGCGCATCTGGTGCGATTAGGAGTATGGCAATTGTCATCAGTGAACGTGCTGATGTGATGGATGTTAGACATACAACATCACTCCACATGCAATGATAGTGAAAGATCAATAGCCGCCTTGGTATCAGTAGTACAATTAGAATGACCAGCTAGCTGTGAGTGTAGGTGAGCACTAAAGGTGCAACACATATCAGAAACGTAACAGGTGAGTCAATAGATACACGAAAAGGCAGGCTGACTATGGCAGCGGGTGTACACCCATAACTGCACAGATCAAGTGCATAACGTGCGTATGTCAGGCGCTTAACAGGAGACACAGTAGATACAGTGAAACATCAACTATCAATAGCAAAGGGCACACATCGAGAAGCAGCACAGGTGAGAACCGACAACAAATGCAAGAACAGTTGAATGGCAATAGGCATGCATCAAAGATCACATATCGTTATGACAACAAATACATCTGAGGGGCCAGGCTGTCTGTAGAGGGGCATGCACCAAGGAACAGAGCGTGGCTGTTACATATATTCTTGCAAGCTGTCTGCTGCAGTTGGAGAGAACATATATCGCAGCAAGTGACAAGTGAAGGACAGCTGTAACGTTAATCGGCGGCGGAAAGGCAGCAGCAATGGATTAAATAGGTTACAGACTGATAGATACTCAGTTGCAGAAAGGCAGCAGCAATGGATTAAAGAGTGACATACTGATAGATACTGATACTGAACATGCAAACATGCAGACCCAGTAGAGGCTGGTAGGCGAATTGTTCCTGTAATGTCCACAAAATCGGAGAATATTGGGGCAGCCCTAGGAGTGCCGGAATGGGAGACGCTGCTAGATATATCAGTGAGTTCAGTCGAGTGGAGGCGATGTAGTGGTAATTGATAGACAAAATTGCTCTGAGATATTATGCAATAACTGCTGAAAAGCATATACTTGTAGTATGGTCACGTGCTGCACACGACGATGCAGCAGCAAAACAGAAAAATAGACAAGACCCTGGAATCAGAAGTGACAAGGTAGCAAGAGGATAGATGCTATGTGTAGCAGGGTTAGTAAGCCAATAACGAGGAATCAGTTTGGCTTACCTTGGGCAACCTTATTGTGTCTGGATAAGTTTCTTAATAGCAGAGGATCTCCACGATAGTGTAACAGGGTTTAGTGGCACGGCTAGCTCGACACGCTCAGTCAGGTTCAGTCAGGAGCCTTATTTGTGAGCCTTTGTTGGGGGCCGGCTAAAGCCTGCCGGTGCCCAGCGATTGGCTATGTAGCCAAAGACAACGTGCCTGCCCAATCAGAGGCAGATATTTTCATAACACAGGATATAACTCAGGCAGCCATCTTGCAGTTTCAGACCTTGCGGTTTCTATCAGCCATGAAGTAGCACAATAGCACGAATAATAGCCAAATGGCCACAGGTATAATTACCTCAATTTTAGTTGAGATGCGGGACAAATATGTACTTGACACAATATACATAATTTTTCTCTTTTCTTCCAATTGATGATTGATTGAATCATCAGGCCTGCCACTTTTTCAAGTAGATCTGCAAAATAATCTGATATGTTGTTTATATCTTGCAGTAGGAAGTGCATTCATTCTCCTCATTCACTTGACCTTGCTTTCCTTAACTTTTGGTCAAGCTTGCCATGCTCAACCACCACCTTGAAATCACCCTTTGTTCCCCTAATATGCTAGATTTTAGATGCATGTGCCCATACTTTGTCTTTCAACTCAGGTAGGAAAACCTGACAAAGAGCTGGACATAACGTGTCCGTCATCTGATGTGGCCAAAGTAGTGTGAATGGAGAAAGAGAATATACTGGTCCCAAAGCCAAATATACACTCAGCGCCAACTCGCAACTCCTTTATGCCACAAGTCATATTATATCTCCCCTTCATCATTTCTGATTGTTGTTCATTTACTGATGATATGGTATCATATGATAGTTTATTTGTATCGCGCTCGTACACAAGTGTTTCAGAGCGCGACAAGGCAAGGGAGGGGAACAGGGGAAAACACAACAACGATCTTACTAGGCCCAGTGACATTGAGAATGTGCCAGTGCATGGGAAAAGGTAAGGGGGAAAGTGCAGGGATGGGGGAGAGTGGAAAGTGCAGAGCAGAGGAGAACAGATAAATAATAATAAATACAAATAAATAGATAATGGAGGCAATAAACAGTGGTAGTGCAGCCAGCAAGTGGCAAGTTCTGTGTTTACGGCAGCAGAACTGAGTAAGTCTGATAAATTCACAAAAAGAAGAAAAAGGGGAGGGGGGACTGTATGGGTATAGATACAGTCCCCAGTGCAAGGGGTGTACCTGATGCAATGTACCTGTGCACATTATTAATACATCACATCGTTTTTTTCAAGTATTGGTCTGATGCTAACTCATTCTATTTTGGGGGCCCTAGTTTTATAGGTAGATTTCAGTGGGGCATTGTAGGTTTCTGCTTTCACAATTGCTACGATAAATAATAGAATTGTGTCCCAGTCTCCACCTGAACTGTCAACAAACGCCTTATCCTCTTCTTCAGGTCTGCATTCCATCTCTCTTCCTTCCCTGCTGACTGGGGCTGATAAGGGATATGACATGTTTGATCAATACCTAGAATTTGATACATACTGGTATTTACAGGGCTTATGAAGTGGAGTCCATTGTCAGATGTGACCAACCTAGTAACACCAAATCTGATAAATATGTCCTTAACATATCTATCCCATTCCTACTTCATGGCAACATGCCCATGCATTTCATTTGAATGACCTCCTGTGGCCCATTTGAGGCTTACCCATGAAATAACTGACCTCATTTTTTCAAATGGTCTGTTATGTTATGTTATGTTAACAGGATTTGTAGAGCGGATGCACGACCGAGGGAATCATGGCGCTAAGAAAAGCCAGGACTGCTTAATACCAGTATAAGAGGAGAGTTCTAGAATAGTAAGGTTTTTAGTTTCCGCCGAAAGGCAAGATGATCAGCAATCTTCCGGCTGTCGAGAGGGAGTTCCTTCCAGGCCTTAGCTGCCACAACAGAGAAGGTACGACCCCCAGTGCAGGTGCGCCTAAACCGGGGAACCGCTATCAGGAGAGCGGAATGGGAGCGAAGAGTGCAGGTGGGAATTTAGCACACAAATTTCGCTTGCAAGTACTCAGCTCCAGTGCCATAAAAGGCCTGGTGAACCATACACATAGATTTAAACATAATCCGAGCTGCCACAGCGAGCCAATGGAGTTGTCTCAGCAGAGGGGACATGTGAGTACCAAAGGGTGGGTGAAGAATAGATCTTGCCACAGCATTTTGGTGGAGTTTCAGCCACCTGAGCAGGTAAAAAGGCTGTCCTTAATAGGGTGAGTTACAATAATCAACTCCACTTAAGACAAGGGCAGCAACTACAGATGCCTGAGAGGCAGCAGGAATAAAAGGAAGAACCTTCCTTAAGACCCGAAGTTTAAAGTGGCCGATCTTACAGACTGCTGCCACTTGCTCCTCCATGGCCAAAGAGGCGGCGATTTTTATCCCCAGATTTCTTACTGACGCAACATGCGTAGGAAGTGGACCGAGGGAGGAAGGCCAAAAATCATTGATCCAAAATGAGTGAGGGGAGGTGGTGCCTACAACCAGGACATCCGTTTTACTGGCGTTTAGCTTGAGCCAGTTCGAGGTCATCCAGCCTCCTAGCTCTTCCAGGCACTTACTAAAGCAGGCTGCTGTGTCAGACTAAGACAAGTCCAGACGCACCAGAATCTGGGTATCGTCCACATAGGAATAAAAGCAGAACCCATGGGACTGAAAGAGAACCAGCAAGAGTCTAATGAACACATTAAACAAAATGGGGGACAGTGCAGAGCCTTGAGGGACCCCACAAAAAATAGAGACAGGTGCAGACCGAAAAGGGGGACGAGATACCAATTGTGAACGGTCAGCCAAGAAGACAGAGAACCAACTGAGAACTTGGCCCGACAGGTCTGCAGCAGATAACCGAGAGATCAGGGTAGAATGATCAACAGTGTTGAAAGCCGCTAATAGGTCTAATAACAGGATGGCTCCGACACCACTCTGATCAACCAAACATACAAGATAATCCAATACTGAGTTCAGGACGGATTCTGTGCCTCTTCCCGGCCGGAAGCTAGACTGAAACTCGTCAAAGTATTGAGAGGACTCAAGGAAAGTAAATAGGAAAGGAGATACCAAAGCTTCCAGAACCTTCAGGATCAGATGAGGGCTTTTTCAGCAAAGGAATAACCAGGGCATGTTTGAGTGGGGGGGATCACACCAGTGGAGAAGGAGAGATTTACAGCAGTGGTGATGGGATCAATCAGGTCGCCAGAAGATTCCTTCATGAGAGCCAATGTTATGGCATCTGCAGGGGAAGCAGACTTTAAGCGCTGAATGGCAGAAGGCACATCAGAGTGTGAGAAAACAGGAAAGGTGGGCCAAATCCCTATAGCAAGAGGAGGTTCAACATGGATCCTATTTGCAGTGAGGGCCCTAGCCTCCTCATTTATGGTATCTCCGATAGGTGATATTTTATCCAAAAAATATCGAGGACAGGGAATCACATAGTGCCTGGGAAGGGGGCACCGCAGGACGACTAGATATAGGGGGTCAAAAGTGATTGTACCAAATCAAATAAGGTCTTGGGCGTATTTAAAGCCTCCTTCACCGTGTGGGCAAAATAGGCTTTATTTGCATTGGTGATGGTTATATTGTATGTGCGAAGAGTACTACAAAAATCAATTTTAGCTTTGCATGAATACGTAGCACGCCGTTTCCTCCCGGCTTGTCTACGCTGAAGTTTGAAAGCATGTAATTCTGCGGTAAACCAAGGTTCTGAGGCGCGGTATCTTTCTTTGGATCGTTTCATCAGTGCTAATAGGTCAGCAGTGGCTGTATATGCCTCTTTTAAGGCGAGGAGGGAGCAATTGTCTACCTGGTAAGCTCATGGTTACTAACCCCACGCCAGCTACGTTTAAAAGCAGCTGGTTTAGGACGGGGGGAGGAGTCTTGTTTGCACAGGAGAAGGGCACAAGAAAATGATCTGACCAAACCACAGGGTTAGGGGGGGTGACATTAATGAGACTATCAGGGCCAAAAATCAGGTCTAAGACATTACCAATAACATGAATAGGATATGTCACCCTCCGAGGGAGGCCTATATCTAACATAGTGGCCATAAAGCTAGCCACTTGTCCTACATTAGGAAGAGTCAAGGGCAGATTAAAATCACCAATAACTATCAGTTCAGGGTATATAGTCTGAAGTTCAAGTACCAGTGCAGGAAACATAGTACAGAAGCTGCTATCTGTGCCCGGTGGCCGATAGACTAAAACGGAAAGAGTATAATTAGAGGATACTGTAATCCGATACAGGAAGCACTCCATTTTGAGAGAATGGTTAGGAGTGATGCACAGCACCTTATATTTAGATTTGTAAATCAGGGCTACACCACCACCAGCATGGGAGGACACATGATCTAGATGAGCTACAGCATAATTAGGGGGTAGGGCCTGAACAAGGGCCAGACCGGAGGAATCTCTCAACCAAGTTTCAGTGATGAACATGAGCTCAAAATCATCAGCAGATAGGATATTGTGGCAATTCATGGAAGGCGCAACCAACGATCGCACATTCAATAGGCCGCATTTTAAATCAGCATGTTGCTTATGCGTGTCTAAGATAGCAGGGGACATAGCAAATCCCAAAGGAAGTCTAGTATCTTCAGGAGCCAGTGAGAGTAACATAGAACATTCCCATACATGTGGGGGCATAGCAGCACCCTGACATCCATACTGACATCCATAATGCAGTGTACGGATGGGCACAGATGGGCTTGCCATAAGCTTATGTCATAAGCAAGTCAAATAATCATAAGCTTGTTCCTTTAAGTCTTGTTTTCATTCAAGCCACCATCCTAATCCTTACAGAGTATCCTCAGCATATTTCCCTTAGGGAGTGCTCAGTTGTGCCAATGGCAGCATGGGTTTCTGCACTAGGTGCAGAGTTACAATTACCATATCTTTCAAACATTCTCATTTTTCTCTGGACAAAGAAAGACTCTATATTGGGTGCGTCATTTGTATTCATCCATATTTTGCTTTCTAGCTCAAAGGACTGTCAATATTCCAAGCGCCAATATACTTGCTATCTCTGCTATCTCTGCCTCCTTCTTTTGCAATCTTTTCCACTACCATACACTCGTTTTAGGTTCTGATTCATGTGTCGCATTCCCGCTGCACAACAGCACCGGCAAACCCTTCACTTCCTGAGTGGTGAGCATAAATTATATATTCATGCCTGAAGCATCCAACTGATAAGCTCTTGCACTGCATTTCACAAACATCCTCTATTGATGGGCACATATCTTCATGTCATCTAGCCTGTCAAACATACTGGTTAATTCTTCCACATTTTCCCACGGTTGTTTGAATGTAACTGGACTGCCATCTAAAGCCGTAAATGTGTTAGCAGTCCACTATGTCAAATACAATGTGAACAAAAATGCTGAAGCCCTTAATAGCATTAATGCACCTGTGTGTGTCTGCCGTGTCTGCAGCATGCTGTAATGCTATTGAGGGAGATGCCAAAGTCATATTGAACGGATCTTTTTTATACCAAACATTTCACTAGTGCATAGGTTAACCTGCTCAGCCACAGTAGAAGATTGCACCAACACTCCTGCTCCACCCTGATAGGGCTTGTTTACTAGATAGTTGCATTTAGTATTTGTTTTTGGATTCATAAAGCGCAAAATTAGCTAGGATGTAACAAAACACTGTAAAATTAATTTTGAGGTTAACAAAGGTTGGTGGATGGGGAGGTTACTGGTTATAGTAGCCTTGATATCTCATACTATACAGATGGTATACACCTACCAATAACAGATCTAATTTGATGTATAGGTTTTCCCTGTGTAGTATGGCCTTGAGTTACAACCTGAAGTGCGGGCGCACTGGAGCAGACATAATTGCAACCAGGATAGTGTTTCTGTAGGCTGGGGCATAGAATGAAAAGGCCAGGATTCTGGTTTTCACTATGAATGGCAGCTCGGTCTTTTTGATAAAGTCTGGCTCGAAGGGAAGCGCTCCCATCTGACCCCAATATGTATTGTGGCTGATGTCTGGGCATTAGTTGTGGTATATGTGATGCAGGCGGTTTTGAGAAGTATTCTGCTTGGGATGGGTATGTCACCGTAAATGGAACCCAAAACTGTTTACTTAAAGCAAACATATGCTGAAAAACTGCCCTTCGTCTTTCAAGTGTTGGGAAAAATGCACCATATTATTCATGAACATTTACCCCAGTTACTTGCTTCTGAGAGAGACAAAACCAGACAAACGGCACAAAGTTTGCCAAACATCAGGATTAGTTTAAACTAAACACTAACTCTATGAGTGGGAGAACAGCTCAGGGGTAACTAGTTTGTCTTGGAAGCAAGACAATGCAGAGCATCACGGGTGCAAGACCATATCTGCTCTTAGAGACTGGTCTCCGTCATGAAGCAGAATATAAAAAATCATTTTTATGGTCAACAATTTTGAAAACATTAATAAAGTAACATTGTCCTCAAACATTTAAAGTGGTGTTTTGCCACATTGCAGGAATGATATGATATGATATGGTATTTGTAACGCGCCTATACACATGTGTTTCAAGGCGCGACGAGGCAGGGAGGGGAGGGACAAGGGGAGACGGACAACGATCCTACTAGGCCAGGTGTCATTCAGATCGCGCAAGTGCAGGGGTGGGGGAGGGGGAAAAGTGCAAGGGGAAGGGGAGGGGGGGAAGTGCAGTACAAGGTAAGTGGTGTAAAGTAATAAATAAATAAATAGGGCCAGGTGGTGGCAAGTGCGAGGTAAGTGCAGAGAAAGTGCTGGGGAAGGGGGGAGGCTGTAGGGATACAGAGACAGTCCCGCAGTGCAAAGGGGTTCCAGGGCATCAGTGCAAGTGGAGAGTGGCTGGGCCCAGGACCGAGGCCGTTTAGAGTCGTCCAGTTGCAGGATCAGTACAGTTTCAGTGAAGAATTTATTAGCTGTTCAGCAGGGGAGAGGGAGAGAGAAAGCAGAAGCAAAGAGGAAGGTTTTGAGGTGCTTCCGGAACCGGAGATGGTTCTCCTCAAGTTTCAGGGAGGCAGGAAGGCTGTTCCAGAGGGAGGCCCCTGCCGCGGAGAGAGATCTACCCCCAGCTCGATGCTTCGAGAAGCGGCTAACCCTGAGTGAATTGGAGGTGGATGAGCGAAGGGCTCGGGAAGGAAGATATTTGGGAAGAGAGAGTTGAAGGTATTTAGGACCCAGGCCCCAGAAGGCCTTCTGGACAATGCAGAGGGTTTTGAACTTTATCCTCGCAGCCACTGGGAGCCAGTGTAGAGATTTCAGTCCTGGAGAGATACGGTCCCTGGGCTTGAGGCCAAGGACAAGTCTCGCAGTTCTGTTCTGGATGAGTTGCAGAGGGCGGAGAGTGGAGGCAGGCAGGTTAAGATAGAGGCTGTTACAGTAGTCCAGCTTCGAGAGAACCAGGGCTCGGGAGACAGTGAGCTTCTGGGGGAAGGAGAGGAAGGGAAGAATACCTCTGAGGAGGTGCAGCTGGTAGTGTGACCTCTTGGCGACGTCAGAAATATGAGGAGAGAAGGAGAGTGTGGAGTCGAAGATGACCCCAAGGTTTTTTGCCTTGCCGGTAGGAGCAGGGAGGGGGCCAAGGGAGGCAGGCCAGAGAGCTGCAGGGAAGGATGGAGTTGGAGTACCGATGAGTAGAATCTCAGTCTTACTGGCATTAAGGCAGAGGTCATTGGCGGCACACCATTCTTGGATAGCAGACAGACAGTCAGAGATGAGGGAAGGAGAGGGGGAGGCTGAGGGTAGCCTGAAAATGAGCTGGGTATCGTCCACATAGCACTGGAAATTAGGGCAGAGAGCGGCGATGCGGTGGGCAAGGAGTGCCAGATACTGGTTGAACAGCCAGGGAGAGAGATTAGATCCCTGGGGGACACCACAGGTGGAGAAAAAGATGTCGGAGAGGAAGGACCCCAGTTGGACCTGGGAGGGTCGATTTGAAAGGAAAGAGGTCAGCCACGCCAGAGCCTGACCAGTGATACCCAGGTTTTCCCGGAGACGGTTGAGCAGGATGGCATGGTTGACAGTGTCAAAGGCAGAGGAGAGATCGAGCAGAATGAGAACACACAGAGTGTTGGAATCGAGGTTCAAGAGCAGGTCTTCACGGATGTTCAGGAGAGCAGTTTCCGTGCTTCTGGCAGCTCTGAAGCCAGATTGATGGTCATGAAGACTACCAACAGATTCAGAATGGAGGTTAAGCTGGGAGATGGCCAGTTTCTCCAGGAGCTTGCCCAGGAAGGGAGTGATGGAGATAGGGCGATAGTTAGCCGGGCAGGAGGGGTCGGAGGAGGGTTTCTTGAGAAGAGGGTGCACAAGGGAGTGCTTGAGGGGGGAAGGGAAGACTCCAGAGGTGAAGGAGTGGTTGTAGAAGTCAGCCAGGGCAGGAGCCAGGGAGTCGATGTGGTCCTTGATAGTTTTGGAGGAACAGGGGTGAACCTGTTTAGACGAGACTTTCATTGATCGGACTTGTCTGGAAACCTCGTCAGCAGAGAAAGGTGGAAAGGCAGAGAAAGAGGGAGGAGGGGGTGACCGCAGAAGGGCCAGAGGAAGGGCCGGGGAGGGAGGGAGGTGAAAGGAGGAGGAGAGCGAGGAAAGGATGTCCTGAGTTTTAGAGATGAAGTGAGAGGCCAGTGCAGTGCAGAGGGCCTGGGAGGGGACAGGAGAGGTAGAGACTGCAACAGGGTTGGCCAGCTCCTTGCAGATTTTAAAGAGTTCGGCGGAGTTGTTTGATGCCGCAGAGATGCGGGCTTGGAGAAGGGCTCTCTTCTTGGTGAGAACGGAGAGCCGGTACTGCCTTTGGAGCAGGCGGCATGCACTGAAAGCTAATGAAAAACTGTGCCAATTGCAAACCAGGAAAGTATCAATGTGGCAGTCAACACTAGCCTATGCATCATGTATCATTTTAATCATCAAAATGTTCATACATGATCAAAATGAAGCCTCACAGATTTTTTCTATTGTATTTGTCTTAATTAAGTTGCAAAATGATTCCTATTCAGGAAATTCAAAAGAATGAAGCCTTTGCAATTTTCGCTGTGAGTGACTTGCACACTGTCTTTACAATAGAAGTAAACAAGCCCTTCATGCACGCAAAATTAAATGAGGTTTCAATGTGGAGATTCAGGTTAACAGAGCATGCACATTTGAACTATCCACAACCCTGGGTGCACATTTAGGGCTATCTGTCATCTGCCATTCGTACGTTTTGGGAAAGGCTCATTTATCACATTAGAAGAACCTGTAATATTGGCAGAACAAAAAGCCCTGTAAACAGTCCTTCTGAGTTAATAAGCAGCCCCCTTCATTGGAAGTCCATATAAGGACAAAATATTCTTATGAATACAAACTAAAATACCAACAGAAATGAAATTCATGGTATTCACAGAGATTAAGATCTTAAGTGACCAGAGAGTCAAGGCTCTGGTCAGACATCAAAGAATACATCAATGTACTTAGAGTGTCCCCCTTTTGACCATGCCTTCCATTAGGTAGGCCACGTGATTGTTCTAATGGAATGAGGAAAAGGGGATCTGTTATAGGATTAAATCAATCATTGACTGAGAGGCCTGCTAGCATCATGAGTTTCATTACCTCAGAAATGGAACTAATGCCAGAACTCCATAGGTACAATGCACTAATTAAAATGACATGAAACTTGCATTTACAAATGATTGTTTTAAGATAAACATTCCAGTTACAAATAAGACACAAAATGTGTTGTGATCGTGAGATCATTCCATTCTCCATGAAACCAGTTTACATTCCTATATTGATTATGAATTATTAAAGTACATATATTAATAACTGGATGAAAAATTCTGCACACATTTATCACATGTGTGCAGATGTGCGTCTAAACCGGGGATTATAGAAATCTATGTTTTATCAATGTGGAATGTTGCCACAGAAAATGTAAAAGAAAAACAATTTAGAATTGAATATCACTCCCAGTAAATTGGCCTCTACCTTTTCCATATTCAAACATATGAATATCCAATGGAGAAGGAGGGGGTGTGTTAGGGCGCGGGAGTGTTTGACTATGAGGCAAGCCAATGAAAGAAGTTGACCAATTAAACCTTGTGACATAGGGATGGGAATTTTGCCAATTTTACAAAGCAGGTACAGATTGTGAGGGGCACTCTGACACAGGAGTTAAAATCTGCAGGAAAAAAACCCCTATTCCTATTGGATGAGTGATGAATATTTATATATATCACCTAGCGATGACCAGTTCTTATCCATGAGGAAATTGAAACCAACTCAATCCCAGGCAGACCTATTTTCCTGAAAAGTGGAAGTTGGGACCATGAAAGGCCTACTGACAGCGAATTCCCAGGGAACAGTAAAGTGCCTTTGCTGGCTTTGAACTATTCAAAGTGAGTATAAAGTCCACAAAGGTAATTAGAGAATTTCCATAGAATAATTGCCTTGCCAATTCCAAGGGGTATGAGAGATTTGGGTTGGTGGTTCTTACTAAGCAGGCTCTTTCAAAATAGGATATCTTAATGTTATAGTGAAAAATGCACTTTGCCTTTCACTACATGAAGGCCAAGTGAAATTTGACTTTGAGGCCAAATGTAATTTGACTTTGTTAAGCAAACAAGACATGTGCACGCACAGAGTGCAGGGGCTGATGGAACATTATTGATAGAATAAGAGAAAGGTATTTTAGTTCCTAGTGCAATTCATATGCTTTTAAATTGTACTTGAAGCTGAGGAAGATTAAATGTAAATAAATACCGAAATGCTTTTTTTGTTCTGTGTCTGCTGTGTAACATAGGGAACGTTTCCCAGCACTGACACTGTTGCATTTTACAGGATGTATACAAATTGTTCGAACTACAATTGTTCGAATTACAATTGACCTTTGCACAATTGACCGAATTGTGAAGGTCAATTGTTACATATATGCGGGGAAAATCCCCCGCAACCCCCCATTATATATAAATATAAATATATGTATATATATATATATATATATATATATATATATATATATATATATATATATATATATGTGCGGTCAATCGTGCAAAGGTGAATTTGGACCCTCGACTTTCGGTCAATTCGGTAATTCGAACAATTCTGTTTGAACAATTTGGGTAATACCATTTTACATGTGATATTTAAAAAGGACCCTCAGCAATATCACATATATGGTCCACAATGGGCTCTGGTTTGAGGGCCTTGCATCAGAGCCTAATGAAGAAATTATTGTTAATGTATGATCTGTGACAGCCAAGAGCTAAAGATGTGAATGGGTAGGTGAAAGCAAGCTAGCCATCCGACTGCTATTCCCATGGATCACAATCCCAATATAATAATGACCTCTTCTCACTCTTGACATAGTACAGTGATCAAGTTCACGAAGTGAAGGGGGAGGGGGGTACTCATCCTTGTATTTGAAAATCACATAACCATTGTCCCATCTTCGGTGAGTGGACTGTGTGTTCTAAATTCATAGCATTGTTTTTCAGACCCAAAAATGCAGAATCCTGATGCAATTCATGTGTGCCTGCATTTAGATCGCATGCACATAGATTAGACATTTGTAACCCCCACATTCACATGATGTAAATATATGCATGTAAATTACATTTTTCTATACAACCTTTCTCCGGTATCATGACATTTTCTATTATATTGGAGAAAATAAAATGCGGTTGACTGTGATAAATAAGGGAGCCATCCTTGATATGCTTATTTAAATAAATGTGGCTTTAAACATAAAACCCAACCTGGTTACTGCCCCAGAAAATGGGGTTGGAGTGAAGAATAGGAGTTGTCAGATTGTGGTGCCTACTTAGTGAAGAACCCATATTTTAACCAATCTATCTTATAAGTAGCCAGTTTATTTCTCTTAGTATGGGGGAGATGAGGTCATATTTCTTAATTACCATTATGAGGCATGCAGCAGCATGTAGAGTGGCCCAAGGGAGGCCCGGATGCAAATTCTATTCTGTGTAGTAATTAAGGAAGTCCTTTGGAATAAAAGACATCAGTACAAGTTTACCGGCACCGTTGTTTCAGGACCAGCAAACTATGAGTCTGCGGGCGGGTGCAATACTGACCGCCAGGTTCAGACCCGGCAGGCAGAACAGCACTGCCCGCGGACTTTCACGGAAGCACTGGCACCGTTATTAACAGTGTCGGTGCTTCTGTGTTCCCCACTCCCATAGAGGCCTAGGGACTCCATGGGGATCAACATTTTACTGGCGCCTGACTTACCGGACCACCGGGGCTGTAATGCCCCAGTGTATCCGGCAAGTCAGGCAGCAGTAAATCAATAGGAGTCCGGCGGCTACCTGCCGGTTTTACCGGCACGGTTTCCGCCGGACCCGTAATGAGGGCCAATGTCTTTCAGTGCAGTTTTTCAAGATAAGATGTTCAGTGTTACACACTTCAACAATGACACATTGGTAAACTACCCATGTCTATTTCACCCCCAGTATTGCTGGTTCTCCTGCTGTCATAGGCTATGCTAGGAGATATTCATTGCTCAATGCAAGTATCCCCTTAGATAAGGGGTTTCAAACATAAGGCCCCTCGGCCAGATCAGGCTTCTGGTGCCTCTTTCTCTGGCTCTCCACACATAGCATATTTCAGAGAAACGTGCTCTGACAAATGTGATGAAAGACATGATTCCTCAGCCACTCAGGATGTGTTTTCATCAACATGAGAACATGCCACTGTCACCTCTATATAATTATCTGCAGATTATCTGAATTACAAGCCATCATTGCACTAAAATTTAAACAGCCTTAAAGAATGGGAATTTAAAGCATAGTAAATAAAGCAATGACAAACAAACATGTTACAAACGAAAACAAATACACAGAAATGAACTGCTGCCTCCCCATTAAAAAAGTTTCCTTTTAAATAAAATCCCAAAAGTATGTTTTTCTACAGATGCACCTAAAGACTTTAGCACCATATACAAACCGAGAATACTATGATTTTGAGGTCAGAAAGATACATAAAAATACCCTACAAATATCATTAGTCCCTTAGACATTATAAGGAAGACTGGCCTGAAATCCATTATTTGAAACACATATGAAGCTAGAATTATTATAAAAAATGTTTACCAAGTGATCAGCTGATGCGCTGTGGCAGAGGGTTGTAAGAAGAAAGCACTTCAATGCGATGAAGGGTGCTGTCTAGCCTGAAGTGAAGGAAGCAGTACTCAGGTTTGCTCACTGAAATGGTGGCCATTTTGTAGTGGTATTGTTTCTGTTTTTTAAACATTTTGCTAAGGTCCTTTCAGTGATTAATGTGGGTTTCATTGTCAAGACCTTCTTTTTCTTTAATCTGAGATCACTCGGACTGAGTACTGAGGGTGAGTGCTGTGTCGCTGTGGCGTTATGGTTGGCTAAATATTGTTTATTCATTGTTCCTTAAATTGCGAAGGACCTTTGTTAGACCAATGCGAGTTTCATGAAACTCATTCATCTGATTGGCTGAGCCATTAGACCCGCCCAAAGAGCCAGAAACACACATAAGCAGCGGTTCATGTGCAATCAATGCACGTGCACTCAGAGTGTGTGCTGAGCGCGAGTGCTCTTGCGCTGTGACTTTATCGTTGGCTGAATAGTGTTGTATTCATTATTCCTCTAATTGCAAAGGACCTTTGGTACACCATTCTGAGTTTCACAAAACTCATGAATCTGATTGCCTGAGCCATTAGACCTCCCCAAAAGAGCCGGAAACACACATAAGCAGTGGGTGCGCACACCTGGAGTGAGTGCTGAGGGCGAGTCCTGTCTTGCTGTCCAGTGAACCCATAGACGGCAGGAGGAGGAAGTCTATCAAGTGCGTTTTTGAAGTAGCAATGCACATCGCTATCGTAAAGTTTATCTACTTTTGTAGTTTAATTATAACACAGTGATGCCAAGCAAAAGCAAGGCAAAACAGTCGCAATACAATCTGTGTAAAGGAAAGATGCAGTCAATGTGTAACATTTCTATAACTGCAAAACCTCTGCTCAAGGCCAAATGGTGAACCAGTAAAGCTGTTGAACGGGTCTACTAACGCTAAGGGTAAAATTACATGGTTTTTTTGGGTTGGCCCAGCCACAACCATGCAAAATTAGGTGTTATCTGCTGAAATCACAGACACTGCAAATAAGGGTAATGAGGGTCCAGTGAGCCGACACCCATTGATTATGAATGACATTGACAAAAATTCCCTGCTTGACCTCTGCTATTCCCTACAGAAATCTATAGTGGGGGCTGTGGGACCAATGCCACCTAATGTAGGGCAGTTGGTGGAAGTCAAAGCCCAAGTTATCAGGTGTGAGAAGGGGGTGCAGCACCCTGAGACCCTAACAGATTGTCTGAATCACCCATTGTGTGGGTTCCATGTCATTTCATCGCGGGATGTTTTTTCGCTGGGTTTTTTGCCGCGAAACTACTGTCAGGAAAAAGTTATATTGATAGCCCTGTGAAGCTATTTTTAAACCATATGAAAATAAAAATGTTGTTAATGTGTTGCATGCAAATTGGGTGATCTCTTATGTACAGACCACATGTTGTAATTTGTCAAAACGTATGATGGATCCACACCTGGCAAGTGTCAGACAGGTGGGGTAGCCTATGTCCCCGCATTCATAAAATTGTTACACCCCCTCATGATATAGGCCCCCCCTCACCAAAAAAGAGGGCAAGATACCCCCTATATAGCAAACTTAAGCCTCTGTGTACAAATACGCAAGCTCTACATCTTCATTGAATATGTAATGGAAAGCAATTTTCACTAGAATCAATGAAATTCATTAAAGATCATGCCATTCATCCTTTTTGAATTTGCAGTGATCATTTAAATAATAAAAGGTGCACATTTTGAATTCTATTAAGGAGAAACTATGGCAGGAATATTTGGGTAAGAGTGTTGTAATTGCTACTGTGGATGAGCAAGGGCAATTATAGCAAGTACATCTGTCAGCCTCCCCTAACCATTACTAAGGAAGACATTATGAGTAGAATTGGCAGACTGAAAGCATTGAGGGACCCGGGGCATAAAGGGCTTGCTAATATGTTTCACAGACAGGACGCGGAGACATGGGCTACACTGCTGGAGATTTTATATGGAAAGATTTTGAAATCGGGCAGGATTCCTAAATCTTGGCGAACTGCAATTTTAATCCCATTTTTCAAAAAGGGGGATTTCACAATACCGGGGAACTCCAGATTACTCTCTATGCCTGATACAACGAGGAGGCTCTTTGCTACAACATTTATACTACAAGAATTACAATAGTGGGCAGATAAGACCGTACTCTTTTATAGGTTTCAAACTGGTTTTAGACCAGGTTATTTGACAAGTTATAAACTGAGGATGATGGATGGCCGGACGGAAAGGGTGTGTATGTGGGGGAACCCTAGTCTCTAAGTCCTTTTCATGGACTTCCATTCGGCCTTTGACTCAGAAGATAGCGATTATGATTAAACATGAATCATATGTGCCCTGCACATCTCCTCCATTTTATTAGACTCTTTCATGAGAAAACCACAATTCAGGTGAGGTAGGATGGAGAGGGGGCCTTGACAGGCCCAATACCCACTATTAGTGGAGTGAAACAGGGCTGTGTCTTGGCTCCACTTCTATTCAACCTCTATTTGGCAGACCTACCCGGTCAGCTTCATGACGCCAAGGGGTGTCCCCCCAAGATGGATATTTCACCATTGCCTTCTTTTAGCGTATGCAGATGATCTGGTCATACTGGACCACACATTCCTGGGTTTGCCCCGAGTAGCTAATGTACTGTTGAAGTATGCAGAGGAAAACTCCTTGAATATCAACAGGCGTAAAACCAAGATCATTCTATTTACGACAGGAAAAATAATGAGACCTAAGCTAAACATTGCGAGGTCATAGATTCAGTACACCAACCATTCTAACTATCTGGGCATCAAGTTGGACTCACAGTGGGGGGTATAAAATAAATGTATTTCATATGGCATTGGGAATGCTAGGCAGCTGATTTTTTTATATCTCAGTTTTTCAAGAGGATGGAAACGTACCAAAATGTTGCCACGATTGTGGCGACATTACAAATACTGCGCCCTTGCGCAGAACAAAAATTCCAACCTGTATTACACTGACTAAAGGGAGCAGGCATTGCGGGGATGTCCCCATCTCCTTTCAGTCAGTGTGTTGGGTGTCAGGGGCAGTGGACGCGCCCCTCGCTTCCGTAAAATGGTAGCGGGGGACAATAAAGAAAAAAAAGTAAAAGAACCCTGCGGTGCCACTTCCGACCCACGTCAGTGGGAGAGAACTAATGCTGCAGCGATAGAGGAGAGACAGCTGCACACACAGAAGTGTGCCAAAAAAAGGTAAGTGGGAATGGGAGATGGGTAGGGGAAGCGGGGCACAGTGATCTATGTGTTCACTCCGCCACTCCGTAATGGAAGTCAGCATTTTGAAAGTCGATATAATGGGCGGTGCAGTGATCACATAGATCCAAGTGAACTGGGGGTTTCCCCCTGGAAGGAGCTAGATGATTATATTTTCAATGTCTGGTCCCGGCTGTGTTATATGGGCTGGAAAGTCTTACTATTTCAAACATGACAGGGCTCCAAAGAATTGAGGGAAACTATTGGAGGAAGTTATTGGGGATACCTAAGTGTGTACCTATGGAAAATATAAGGCTGGAAATAGGATTTATTTCCTTACAATCAGTAAAAAAACTAGCCTTATTATACATAAAAACCAAGGCCATTCCTGAGGGGCATTTATTATACACATTGGGTTTGGAGCGAGATCGTAACACAGTCTTAACTGAATTTGATGACTTTGTCATTAGGTGCTTTGAGCTGATTGACTGGAGACCGGAGTGGGAGTCTGATTATTATGGTTTAAAGACTGCATTTGAGAATAAATCAGATCATTGGGACTGGTGTGAACATTTTAGTCACTAATCTTCCTTAAAAAGTTATAGATTTATGTGAGAGATTATCTATACATTCAAAAAAGCTCAACCCTACCTAATCATTGGTCCCTCAAAGAACCTTAGAAGATTTATATTTTGCTTCCCATAAATCGCCTTGCAGTCCTTTTAGTAGTGGGCCCAGCAGCAGCGATCCCTGTTGGGCAGTGTTTCTGTCATATTTTTAAGAACCCTCAGTTCTTGGAATCGCCTAAGCATGTTTTGAGAGAGTGCCCGATGCTTGCTCCTAAATACATACATGCTCTATATCGGAAATCATGTACGTAATGTGGATTCAATTAAAGATGCAGATTTCTGGAGGAGATGTCCCAATACCACAAACAAAGCTCTTCTTATGGCACTGGATAGAGTCTGGTTGTTGCTATTGGAGAGATTGCAGTCATAAATTACTAATGTTTTATGGAATCTAGATGCTGTGTTTTAGATGTACAGGTTTGTTAGGTATTGACGCTACAGTGTGTTTGTGGTGGGTTTTGAAAGTGGTTGTCATGAAAAGGTTTTTGCTTAATTTTGTAGATGGCTTAAGTTTTTATTGATATAGACATTTGAAAATGATTTTAAAAAGTTCTGATATCTTGCTTTTGAATCAAATATTTATTAGTATTAAGTCATGTATTCTTTGTGAAGTTTGGGTGAATGATGAATTATGAGTTATGAATGTATCATTAATTAAGATTGTATCATTTATGTTGATGGATTATATATGATATGTGTAACGTTTATTTAAACTATAACTTATTATTAATACATACAAAACGCTATAAAAAATACAAGTTCTTGTTCCGTGAGCACCACTGCTTCAAAAAAATGACTTAAGAAAGTTTGTTTGAATGAAAACCTCAAATCGTAATCATACATCACACAATTAAATCAAAGCTGAAGCCTCAGCTACAACTCTTCCAGATCTTTCGATATTTGAAACTACTGTCATTTCAACTAAGATATGCTTTAACAATTGACATTTCCCCCAGGGTGGTAGAAACAACGGCATCAGGTATATACTTTGTGCTGTTCATTGTTTCTCTGGGGCACCATTTTCTGATGGGAACGTTGATGTTTTTCAGCAATTAAATGTTCCTGTGTACTCTTGGTGATCAGGCATATGAAGTATTGGTATATTTAAGGTGAGGTCATAAAAGCGGCTTTGTAATCCCATGGCTTCCTATCCAGTGATGTCTCCTGGAATGTGTGCTGTAAAATGTACCCTACTGAATTATTATTTCAAATTAGCAACCTTGGGGGAACCCGGCCAACTCTCCTAACAGGTTTCATGCTCACTAACCTCCTTTGCTTGTGCTAATTTAAGAACACATTGTGCCTGAACACCTTAACAATCCTCCAATTGCCACTCTTTATTATCATCTTGTTCATTTTCAAAGGCCCGACCTCCGAGAGTCGCATTTGAATCCAAACTCGCTCACTTCGATTGCATTTGAGACCCTGAGCAAAATGAAAACACAAGCCTGCCCTACAGTCTCTGCAAGGAAGTGACATCATCTGTCATGGAGATTTGTGCCATCTGTTTCAGCATGTCTTGGTCTATGTTGTTCCCGTCACCTGATATCTCCATCCCTAGAAAATTGAATTCTGACTTTGCAAAACTGCATTTTGTCTTTGTTCATTTTTAACCTTCCTATTAATGAACCCTGAACCTCCTTGACGTTAGCCAGATAGTCATGCCTATTCTAAATATCTATTACAAGATCATCTACATAATGTATGACTTTAGACTAGCACTTTATAGCCTTCACTATGTCACATAGCACCCTGTAGAAAAGAGTTGGTGAATCCCTACTCCCCTGTGGGAAAATGGAGCACCAATATATGTGATTTTTCCACACAAAGGAAAGTTGTTCTGGGCTCTTTTTTCAGGGTTGCACTCTAAAAAGCTTGTTACGTACTAATCACTGTAAAAACCTTTGCCTTCAGACTTATGTTAGCAAGCAACTGTACAGAAAGGGCCTTACTTGGGTGATGGGTACTGATTTGATTTGATTTTTGAATTTGTATAGTGCAAATCCCCTGGGGGAACCAAGAAGGAAGCCACATCTAGGCACAGATGTTAAATCAGTCACCACTAACATGATGTTACTCAAACAGATATGTTTTAAGTTGTTTTCTAAAAATGGTCAAAGATTCTATCTTCCTTAAAGGAATGGTTCGGTCAGAAATTTTAATTGTCCCTACGGGTCGGCCATGTGTTTTTAAGCCTAAGTCGCTCGATTTTTTTAGAAAAATTTCCTATGGACCTTACCCGAGTTTTCGTCCATTAAACGCATGCGAAAACAGGCAGCAGGGCGCCGCCATTTTGTGATAATCCTATCACTTGCCGCATCGCCCTGGGTGACCTGCTTTTGCAGCACTAAATCATATCCCCCGCCTCTGAGCCTGTCATCAGCAGACGCGGACCGCCCATTTCACAACGCCAAAGCATGTCTCGTGTCAACAATCGCTGCGCTTCAGCTAATGACGTGTCGCCATGGAAATGTCAGGACGCCTCTTTCCTCAATAAGTATAAACAGACCGTTTCACAACACACAACAGCAGATTTTCTATTCCATTCCTCTCTCTGTGTTACTTTGAGTATTCTGTGACTCGTTTCTGTGCTCTGGTCAGCTACCTTCGCCGCTTGTAGCCCGTGTGAACACCTGTACCATCGCTATAAATTATTTTAGTTTGTTTACCACACAATGGCTACAATAATGCCCTACATGTACGAGCCCGAGTATACCGAGGAGGAACTACTGGAAAGGTAAACATGCAAAAACGATGGGGCTTCAGACGGCAGTTGGCAGGACGAATCAACGGATGAAGACACTGGACCTAGTCGCATGGACGGTGTTTCCACCTGGTGCACATGCAATCGGTGTGAGCTAACGCCAACTGAGGACGAGAACTGCTGCTGCTGTGAAAACTCGGGATGCGTGACCTACATTTCGGAAGGCGATCCACGGCCGCAATGCATCACCGAGCTGCCAGACTTCAGGGCAGCCTGCCTCACACGGTCCGTGTTGAGGATAATGATGGTGCTTATGCACGAGCTTCGCGCAACTGTTCGTCCTCGTAATCCGAGTAAAGAGTAAGTATACTCTGGTTGTGATGCCACTACTATTTCATGGTCACATGAAAGTCGTTCAATAGTGTGCAGTGTTTAGATAGCATTTGTCTGAGCAGAATGCCATTAGTTACAAGAATTGTCATTGACAACAAAGGTTTAATAAACTTATCTTGGTCATTTAAAAACAGTTTGTTTCATTCTTTTTCACAGGTAGTACAGGCTGGTGCCCTATCATTCCTTTACATGGTGGCTTACCGGGAGGCTTGGACACAGCGTTCGAAGAGTAACACCCGCCTGTGCCGTTCGTACCATTCAACAAACTTTCCCCAGTGACAGCAGTAAGTACAGGGGATTTTCCCTTGCTGTGCTGCAACCTGACCTGTACAATGTGTAAAGTTTTGTATTTTTGTGCCATCAAAATAAGAAACAAAATAAAACACCACATATATTTAAACAACGGTTGTTTCGATTTTTTAAATGAATCAAGTGTGTCTCCATTCAAGAGTCTTCCTGTGCCTTGCCTGCACGCCCACCGGCCCATCCACCCCCCCGTTCAAAGGCGGTCCGCGCAAGTGGGTGCGCGCTGCCATGGGGGGCTGTCAGGGGCGCAAACGGCTAAGGTGCCAAACAGCATGTACACTTGAAAAGGTATGCCACGCCCAGGGGCAATTGCTCACATGGCCTCCTCAGACCCTGTGTCTCCAGGCAGGCCTCCCCTGTAGCAGGCCACCCCCCCTGCAATCCACATAAGTGTGTCTCCATTCAGTAGTCTTCCTGTGCCTTGTCTGCATGCCCACCGGCCAATCCACCCCCCCTCTATCAAAGGCGGTTGACGCCAGTGGATGCGTGCTGCCATGGGGGGCTGTCAGGGGCGCAAACGGCCCAGGTGCCAAACAGCATGTACACTTTAAAAGGTATCCCACGCCCAGGGGCAATTGCTCACATGGCCTCCTCAGACCCCGTGTCTCCAGGCAGGCCTCCCCTGAAGCAGGCCACCCCTGAAATCCACATAAGTGTGTCTCCATTCAGCAGTCTTCCTGTGCCTTGTCTGCACACCCACCGGCCCATCCACCCCCCCCTATCAAAGGCGGTTCGTGCGGTTATCCCACACCCAGGGGCCATTGATCACATGGCCTCCTCAGACCACGTGTCTCCGGCCAGGACCCCCCCTCACACTGGCCGGCCCCCGGCAAACCACATAATACCACGACATACACACGTCATTCATTCACAAACACACCCCTGTTTCTAATACTTTATAAACCACTTGATATGTCTCATGAGAACATCTTTGTGCTTTGCAAGTCAACTCCTGAACGTGCTACCTGAGAACCACTGAGATCTATGCTAATCTGCTCATTGTCGTGCTATCCGTGAACTTCTGTGATCGCTTCGAGCAAACTCGTCAGTGTGCTACCTGTGGCCATCTACCTGTTCTCCTGCAACATACTGCTCGGCTTGCTGAATCCAACTGTTTGTTGATCCAGGTAAGGCCATGTATCCTATTCATATTTTGTTGATTTTTAAATTTCTATCTATTTGCGAGTAGAGTACTCAGTAGTGCTATGTTCATTGGTCTCATTGCTATTGACTTGAGTTTCAATTGTTATGCTATCAATAGATCTATTTATTTTCATCTGTGTCAATTGTCATCAAATTGCATAATTCGCGGGTCCTGTCTACAATGTAAACATGTTTCCACATTTTTATTCATCAAGATTGTATAATAATGTCAATATTTACTTTTCATAATTTTCAACAATGCCTGCCTATTCGATTAGCGGTTGCTCTTCGAAGACCCATGCTAAATCTGAAGGCACTACAATGCATGTATTCACGAAAACTGTTGATCGAATAAGAGAATGGGTGAGACACTCTGGATATACACTGGTTGAGCTGGAAAGTCCAACAAGTCTTAGAGGACAAGAGGGGTGATCGATACCGCATCTGGAGCTGGCACTTTTCCTCGAACATGTACGCCACATCTTGGGTAACAAAGAAGAATAAACGGCGAACAACACGAAAATTGCTCGCAAATGCTATTCCCACTCTATCCGTCCACATTCCACCACTGGCGAGTCAAGTGTCAGGATTTAGCTTCATGCCTTGCGGTAGTGTGTAGGTAGCCGAATTGATTAATTGATATTTTAGGTGTTGTGTCCCTTGTAATACTTTCGACCTTGATATGAGTGTATAGCTTTTTGAATAATGACATTCATCAATATATTCTTTTTCGATTTCATAACCCATAAACAAAATCTATTTATGGGCACAGGGAACTGTGCTATATTGCGCATTTTCAATAGCATTGTTCTCAAGTATTCTGTCGCCTTACATGGCAATTTTTAATATTGGCATTTCATTATCAAACAATAATTTACCTTTACAACTGCTTGACTATCCACTGAATCTGAAGCAAGAACATTCTACATCCGTGACATGCTCGCAGTTATCAACCACTTCTAGCGTGTATCAGGTAATCTTACTTGGCTATTCCGCTACAGACTTGTTTTATGCAGGTCAAGTAATAGTTTTTATGTATCGTGTAATTATTTTACCGAATGTTTGGTTAGTGCTTTCCAATTGATATACACCTTAGTTATCGTCCACTGGTGTTTGTTTTCAGTTATAATTAGTGTTATCCATACTAATTCAAGTACTGTCTTTCAGGGAGATGCAGAAGCGTCCACCACATTGACAACATCCCTAGATGTTCTTCAGCAGCATGAGGTATGGATACTGACAGAATTGCTAATAGCACCATGGTCCTCCGCCAAGGTTGTAATGAGGGCCAATGTTTCATTCGTGGTTAGGCATTGATATGTACCTGTGCGGTCGACCCCAAGTGTGTGTTATTTTTTCAATATTGTAATCCTTACTAATGCAAGTACTATGTTTCAGGCAGTTGATGGAGCGTCAACCCGCGCACTTGATGCAGAGCCTGACATCCAAGTAATTCCAGGGGAAGTGGAAGCGGGACCATGCGTATACGAATCGGCGCAACAGCTTTCGGAAGTGCGCACTACATTTACAACATCCATAGATATTCTTCAGCAGCACGAGGTATGGATACTGACAGCTCCATCGAGCGTGATCATATAACGTGATTCCATTTGCTATACTTTCTTCCCTATTAAAGCAAGTACTGTGTTTCAGGGAGCTTCCACTACAATCACAACATCCCATTTAGATGATGCAGATGTAAATAAATCAGAGAAATAAGTCGATTAAATCTGATCATATTTAGATATTCCTTGATTCTTGTAGACAATGCATCATTTGTGGTTATCTCTTTATATGTACCTGTGCCATCGACCCCAAGTGTGTGTTATGTTTACAATATTGAAAACCATACTAATGCAAGTACTGTGTTTCAGGGAGTTGCTGAGGCGCCCTCTCCAATAAAATCATTCATGGCAGTCTATGCGGAGCCAGAGGTATGGATACTGACAGTTCCCTCGAACTAGATCATCAGAGCTCGAATACTTGTCGTTTGATTGTTCTACACAATGTTTAATTCGTTTTTAACTATTGAGATGTACCTGTGTGGTCGTCCTCACATGCGTTTTACGTTTCCAATATTGTGATACATAGTAATGAAAGTACTATGTTTCAGGGAGTCGATGGAGCGTCATTCCGAGCTGTCTATGCGGATCCAGAAAATATAGTCGTTGCAGCACAAGAGGAAGGGAAGACATGCGGAAACCAATCAGAGCAACAGCGTGCAGATGTTGAAGTTCGGGCCAAGAAAGTTGCAAAGAAAAGAAACAAAAAAAGGTTAGTTACAAACAGTTCATATTTTTAGAAATTGTTTTGTGCTGGGAACTATATTATGTTTTTTTTCTGTCAATTGTACTATACTTTATCTTGTGTTTAAACTGAACATCCCTTTTCCAATCTGTCCTCTAGTTACCTGTGGGTGTACAAACTATACATACACAGACAGTGAAGCAAATGAGAGATGTTGCTTGCCAGACCATTTACACTATGGAGGAACTATTAATTCAGACGCGGCGTGTTGAGACTCGATGGCCAGAACATGAATTGAATGTGTCCGGAGAATCCAGTAAAGTTTTATTGGACCATTGCTACAGTGCAACTGCACCACCACAAGATGATGATACTGGATGTATTGAAGATAGCTCTGAAGTAGTCGCAGATCAATTTACACAATCTACACCAGCAAAAAAAATGCCACCCAAAAAGCTGTCACAAAACAACAAAAACAAGGCAACTTTGCCATATTATAACTGGCACTTCTCAGTTGGCCTCTGGAGAGGGCTGCAACGTCCCAGAATATTTATGTCCAATGTTCTTATAAAATCAAAGCATCAGTTAAATCCGTACAGTTTTGGCCAGGAATGTTTTATTCACATTCCTGTTTTTGTAATAAGATTTATTCTTAATGTGATCTGTTGGGCGATCATATTTTGCCATCAATATACATTTAGCCAATGCATTTCGGTGAAAACCTTCATCAGGGCTGTATATAGGCTCTTGATTACATCATCAAACTGAGCATAGTAATACATTTGTCAATACAAGTACGTTAAATGGTTTATATACAATACATAAACAAATTCACACATACCATTTTGTTTGTCCCACGAGTATTCAATTGGTGCGCCAGAAAAAATGAATGAAAAACAGAAATTGCCATTTAGTATCAGCGTTACAAACTCTTTATACACAGTTTAAGGACAGAAAAGTGTCCTACCTGATCGCTTTCAATGCGCTATCTCTGTCAAATATTATAAGCCCCAAAGGCTTTTATTTTGCAACGCTCACGGCTACAGCCACGTGTGTTGCAGATGCGTGGCGAAACGCATATGTCAATCGTGTCTCTGTGAAAGAAACAGGCTATTAGACAGCCGTTCTGACATGTCTTTTGCGATTGTATAGATCAAAGCGGCGAATGTTCTCCGACGCTTACCTTCAGTTCCTGCGTTGTTCAGCCTTCTGCAGAGAGACATGATCGCGCATGCCTCTTAGTTCTATTTAATCGTTGCCTTGGAGACAGTGGCGAGGCGCCGTGGTCCGACTGGAATGCTGGAGCATGTACGCCTCGAGCCCCACCCTCAGGTGTTTACCCTGGGGCGGGGATGTCTCCATGACAACTCCTGAAACGCTATGTGTAGCCAAGCTGTCAGCGCCGTTCTCATGTGATTAACATTAGTTTCGGTCTGTTACTGTGAATGTGAGTGTATTGTAGCGTGATTGTAGGGATCTGTAAAATGAGTGTTATGAGTGTTTTTTGTGCTGTTCTAAATTTCTCATTTTCCCGGATAACAAGGCATACCTACCTCTTTGGTGTCTACTTGCAAATGCATACTCGTTATGTACAAAGCTAACTATGATTAGCTTACTATGCGTTGTATTTATGCTTTTCAATGACGGGTTTCAAACAATAGGCCTTGATTCAACAGGCACAAGTGTGAATATAAAGATAAAAATGTAGCGTTTACAATAAAAAGTCACGTATGATTTTTCGTCTAAAAAGACAAGCAGAAAACCTTCACCCAAACAATGTTTTAGACAATATAGCACATGGTGTTAGTTAAATTAGAAATAAATGTCATTCCAGGTGTCAAATTACATCCGTCTCATCTGCCAATGTCTGGACTGCAGACCAGGTTATCCATTATGGTGGCTGCTGTGGATGTTCATGCAGAATCAGGAATGCTTGATTACAAAAAACACATGAAGTTAATCTCCTCGTTCATTCCTTTAGGAATCAGGGAACTCAAACGATCTATCCAGAAAGTTTATCGTTGATCCATTGTTTTTTGAAAGTTTTCATGTGGATCTCTCTTTTCCACTATTTCTAGGATAGAGAATCGAATCTGTGCCAAATTATGTTTTTTATCATGCCAATGTTTTGCCACAGCCGAAGTTTTGTTATTGTTATGTATACAGGATCTGTGTTCGTTCCATCTTGTTTTAGCCGTCCTTACAGTTTGTCTGACATAATGCAAGCCACAGGGACATTTTATGGTGTATATCATGTTTTGGGAGTCACATGTTCCAAAGCTTTTTAGTTTTATATTTTCTCCTCTATACGGATGTTTCAAAGAATCACCTTTCATGATGTAGCCGCAATTGCTACAATTTAGGCAAGGAAAAGTATCTATTCTCTTGGTGGCTTTCTTCCTTTGTGCTGGTCTGGTCTTTACAAGTTTATCTTTCAAATTATGGCTCAGTTGATAAGCGAATGTAGGGACCTCTTTGAATAAATGTTCTACCCGTTGGTCGCAGGTGACTGTGTTCCAGTGTTTTTTAATGATAGTTTTAATGCGGTTACTCTGTCTTGAGTACTTAGATACGAATACTAGGGGTGGGGGGGTTCATCATCCTTCTTGGTTTTAGTTCTCAATAGATCTTCCCTTTTCTGAGTTGCTATGCGTGTTTCTGCTGCTGTCACTTTTTCTTTCATGTATCCACAGTTCAGAAATGTCTTGCCCATTTCTTTGACTTCTTTTTCGTACTCTACAGGGTCACTCACTAGTCTTTTCACACGAAGCATCTGGCTATATGGTAAAATTTTGATGAGGCTTGGTTGGTGAAAGCTTAGTCATTGGAGTAGATTATTCCTATCTGTAGGCTTTCGAAAGATGGTGGTCTGGTATCCTGTGTTGGTTATTCTGATTTGTACATCCAGGAAGTGTATACTTTCACGGGAGTATTCATGTGTAAACTGCATTCTTGTGTCTTTACTGTTCAGGTAATCAAAGAATTCAAGTAGTTCTGGTTCAATGCCTTTCCATACCTCAAAAATATCATCAATGTATCTTATCCAGATATCTAGATGTTGTTGCCACCGTTGGGTAAGTAAAACATATTCGGTTTCAAATTTGTGCATGAATGAGTTTGCATACGAAGGGGCCATGGTGGCCCCCATAGCTGTGCCAGCCACCTGTAGGTATTAATTATCTTTGTATCTAAAGTACAAATTGTTGCTGATGAATTCCAGCAGTGCCATTATGAATTCTTTTTGAGCTCTTATCTCCTCTGCTTTAAGAAGTATCCATTCCACTGCTTTGTTACACAGATTGTGTGGGATTGACGTATACAAACTCTTAACGTCAATTGTAAAGCAAATGTTTTGGGAGTCAAATGGTATTGAGTTCAGATGTTGCAAAAATGTGTAGAGTCTAGGATGTATGTACTTGTTTTTTTAAATCAAAGGTTGTAGGAAGCAGTCCACATATTTACCAAGAGGTTCTAGGATGCTGTTTATCCCTGCAACAATTGGTCTGCCTGGCAGTTTGACTGAGTCTTTGTGTACCTTTGGGAGAGTTTAAAAGTGTGGTATCCGTGGGTAAGGATTCATCAAGAATTTTTTTGTATGATGTTTATCTACTCTAGCTCCTCTGCTTTATCCAAAAGGATCTCCAAATTTTGTTTAATTTCTGCTGTTGGATCAATTTCCAATGGTGCATAGGTATTGATATGTCTCAGTTGTCTTTCGCATTCTTCATCATAGTCCACCGTGTTCAACAAAACTAGACCACCACCTTTATTTGCAGCTCTTATTGTGATGTTCGGATCACCATATAGATCTTGGATTAATTTTAACTCGTGTGGTTTCATATTGCGTCCAGTTTTAGATTTAAAATGCATTTTATCAAAGCCTCTCGTTACCTGTTTTTGAAAAATGTCTACTGATGGGACACTAATAGGAGGGATAAAGGTGCTCTTGCTCCTGAATTCTTTCAAATCTTCTTCTTTTTTGTTCCCTGTTTCCTCATTTTCTAGTTTGCTAAAAAACACTTTTAGCTTCATTTTTCTGATTAGTTTGTATAGTTTAATTTTGGACTCAAATAAGGTGCTGTCATACGTAGGCACAAAGCTTAAACCCTTTTGTAGTTTCTGCAGTTCTTGAGTTGTCAATATCCTTGCTGATAAATGTATCACAATGTTTTCTTTTGTTGTAACCTTGTGTTCTGTTTCCCTCTTTGTCTTTCTCTTCCCCCTTCTTGTTCGCCTCTGCCTTTCTCTAAAAAAGCTGTTCTTCCTCTTGTCGACGCTTCTGAGGGCCTTGTATATCCTGAAGCTGTTGGTAGATTCTCTTCTTCTACGTTAGTAGACGCTCTTTCAGTATCTGTTCCTGAACTTGACGGCTCACTGGTATTTGTAGGTTTAGGTTTTCTTATTGGAGGGCCATATTTATCCATCCAAGTATAAACTTCATCCTTAAAAGAGTCATATGTATCCCTTTTGAATTTTCAAATCTTTTTGGTTTCAAGCTCTGCCTTGTAGTCTGCTAGCTTACTGTTAATCTCTTCCAAGATTATGTCAACTTCTTCTCTGTTTAGTGTTGCCACAAGTTGTTATTTTTCTATTTCTTGGATTTCATTATTAAGATCCGCCAAATTGTTGGCTAACTCTTGTATGGTGAGTAGTATGAGGTCCAGGGAACACTTATTCAATATAGCCTCCCATTTCTTGACAAAGTTCTTACTCTCTTTACACAATGTTGGTTGTGATTGTATTCTTAACCCTCTAGGTATACCTTGTTATCCGCGATAATGAGAAATTTAGAACAGCACAAATAATACAACACTTATAACACTCATTTTACAGATCCCTACAATCACGCTACAATACACTTGCATTCACAGTAACAGACCGAAACTAATGTTAATCACACGGGAATGACGCTGACAGCTTGGCTACACATAGCGTTTCAGGAGTTGTCATGGAGACATCCCCGCCCCCGGGTAAACACCCGGGGGTGGGGCGCGAGGCGTACGTGCTCCGGCATTCCAGTCGGACCACGGCGCCTCACCACCGTCTCCAAGGAAACGTTTAAATAGAACTAAGAGGCATGCGCGAGCATGTCTCTCTGCAGAAGGCTGAACAACGCAGGGACTGAAGGTAAGCGTCGGAGAACATTCGCCGCTTTGATCTATACAATCGCAAAAGACATGTCAGAACGGCTGTCTAATAGCCTGTTTCTTTCACAGAGACACGATTGACATATGCGTTTCACCACGCATCTGCAACACACGTGGCTGTAGCCGTGAGCGTTGCAAAATAAAAGCCTTTGGGGCTTATTATATTTGACAGAGATAGTGCATTGAAAGCGATCAGGTAGGACACTTTTCTGTCCTTAAACTGTGTATAAAGAGTTTGTAACGCTGATACTAAATGGAAATTTCTGTTTTTCATTCATTTTTTCTGGTGCATTTTTTCTGGTGCACCAATTGAATACTCGTGGGACAAACAAAATGGTATGTGTGAATTTGTTTATGTATTGTATATAAACCATTTAACGTACTTGTATTGACAAATGTATTACTATGCTCAGGTTGGTGATGTAATCAAGAGCCTATATACAGCCCTGATGAAGGTTCTCACTGAAATGCATTGGCTAAATGTATACTGATGGCAAAATATGACCGCCCAACAGATCACATTAAGAATAAATCTTATTACAAAAACAGGAATGTGAATAAAACATTCCTGGCCAAAACTGCACGGATTTAACTGATGCTTCGATTTTATTAGAACATTTGACATAAATATTCTGGGAACTTGCAGCCCTCTCCAGAGGCCAACTGAGAAGCGCCAGTTATAATAAGGCAAAGTTGCCTTGTTTTCGTTTTTTTGTGGTTTATCGAGGTCCTTGTGCTATAGGACCAGTTTAAACTGGCAGCTCCAGGTTAAAATGATTGAAAACTGACTGAGAGATTTACACATTAAATAGAAGTGAGTAAACATTGTGGTACCACTCCGGTATTTTTTTTTACCCAAAAAGCTGTCGAGATTGTTGTGCTCTCCCATCAATGTTGAAGTAACAGTTGTTGAAATGACAGAGAATGAACCAGCAGCAGTATTCAATGACGCATCAGAACTTGATATCAGCGATATTTCTTTAAATTCTGGTGATATGTCCGCATCGATACAGTCCGAAACAACTTTGATGCCGGATGACAGTGTAATGAAAGAGGGCAAATACATAGTATTCGACAGTTGGTTGATGGATATTATGAGTATGCTGAAATGTGGGTATTCAGTTGGAGGGGAAGTATGTGGGAAGCCATTGATTCATGTGACTCGTCAAACACAAGGCAGTAACGTCAAAATACATGCCACCTGTAGGTTAAATCATACGTTCTCATGGTCTGCACAACCGATGCTGGGGAAACTGCCAGCAGGCAATCTACTGTGTGCAGCTGCCTCACTTTTTAGCGGGTCCAGTTTTAGAAAGTTAGAGTCTTTCTTTCAGTTTGTGGGACTCCATTTCATTTCTAAAACGCAGTACTACAAATTCCAACATGATTATCTATTTCCGGCCATTAGTGATGCTTGGAAAATTGAACAATTGTCTCTAGAAAGTACATTTGAAGGCAAACTATTCAGGCTAGTCGGTGATGGACAGTGCGACAGCCCTGGATTTTCTGCCAAGTACTGCACCTACCACTTTCAGGACATGAATAGTAAGAAAATTGTTAGTTCGGTGGTCGTGCAGGAGTCCCAATGTAAATCCTCAGTGGCCATGGAGAAACTAGGATTTATAAAATCATTGGAATATCTACAATCGAGGGGAATGCACATCGACCTCATAGCCATGGACAGACACCTTTCAATAGCCAAGACAATGAGAGAGCAGTTCACACATATTAAACATCAATTTAACTTATGGCATCTTGCTAAATCAATGAATAAGAAAATCTCGGCTGCAGGGAAAAAAAAAAGGTTTGGAAAGTATTTCAGAGTGGTCCCAGTCTATCAGCAACCATCTTTGGTGGAGCTCCAAAACTTGTGAAGGGTCAGTAAAAAAATTCTACTTGAAAAATGGCGGTCACTGATGCACCACTGTACCAACGTTGGACAGAAAACCAACATTTCCACCAATGTGAACATGGCCCTTTGTCCACAGAGGAGGCACGGAAGAAGAAGTGGTTGATTCCATCTTCACCTACACACAAAGCCATTGAGAAGATTGTTTTCGATAAAACTCTATCAAGAGATTTGAGGGGACTGACAGAATTCTGTCACACAGGAGGTTTGGAGGTGTTCCACAATATGTGCCTAAAGTACAGGCAAAAGCGATTGCATTTCGGCATACAGGGCATGAAACATAGAACTCTACTAGCGGTCTTGGCCCATAACGAGAATGTGTGCCATGAACAATCTAGGACTACGGGAAATGTAGGGATGCCTCGCTACACTACGGCCTTTGCAAAAAGAAGTAAGAAATGGGTGGTGAAACCAGTATATGAGGAAATGGAGTTTGACTTTGTTAAAGGCCTTATTGTTACTGTACTAGAGAAGCACAGACATGGAATTTTGAGCGTTTCTGTGCACAGCACTGATGCATTGCCACCAAACATTGCCACTGTGCCATGTCCACCCAAAGCAGAGCTCGTTGAGAAGTACAAATCCCGGTTTAAATGATTGTAATCTGATTGTCTTTTTGAAAAAAAATGTTATTGTACAGTGTACATACAAAGTATGCTAACCCTAACCCCTCCCTTCACCATCCTGGGTGGCGAACAACATGGGTGTCATCTTTGACTTCTCTCTCTATTCACCTCATATCGCTGACCTTGTGAATATGTGTATGTATATATTTTTGTTGCTGTAACTAAGTTTCGCAATTGCTGCACACTGTTAACTGAGGGGAGGCTTGCACATTGCAAATAATAAAACAAACAAACAATAAATCTGACTTTCAACTCAACTCCTCGGGTACTTTATACTTTCCCTGACCTTCCCCCAAAAAGTCACTGGGCCTCATTACGACCGTGGCGGTCCGGAAATAACGGTGGCGGTAAACTCGCCGCCACCGTTGTTTCCGGACCGCCTGATCCCGACCCCTGCAGGCGGGAGGTGATGTTCCCGCCAGGTCTGACCTGGCGGGTTTAACACCGCCCGCCTGCAGGCGGACGAGGAAACACCGGCAGCATTACAAGATGCTGCCGGTGTTTCCATGATCACGATTCCCATTGAGTCCCATAGGACTCAATGGGAATGGGGATTTACACCATTCCGCCTCCGTGATTCCCGGGAAACCGGGGTTGTGATGCCCCGGTAATTCCGGGAATCACGGAGGCGGAATGGTAATACGAGTCGGTTTTACCGCCTCGGTTAACGCCGGACTCGTAATGAGGCCCAATGTCTCCATAGTTATGGTTCTCTAGGGCTGCAAAGCTCACGGACAACGAGGACAAAATTGGAGGCCTTAGAACGCGCCAAGTGAGGCGTTGCAGATGGGAGAGAAGCTAGATCGCATTTGCACATTGAGGCCTAGTACAAAGATGGAGTCGAAAATTCAAGTTCTCACAGATGGCTTTACACAGGATGTTGCAAAGTAAGAATGTATGCTCATGCAGAGTGAAAGTCAGCGGCTTGCTCGCGGGCTGAAGAAGTTCTATGGTTTTTTGACCTTGAGAGACAGGGACCATGCCGAAAGGACTTCATTTGAAGGAGGGGTGCAAAAACGTAAGAGACGATAAGGATGAAAATTCTGAAACTACACCGAGTTTCATGATAGTTCAGTATATAAAAAATCGTTGGCACGAACACAGTGGGATTTACGGACTGCATTACGCAGAGACACAATGGAAATGGCAAATATAATGTAAGTAACTCTTTAGACGATTTTATACCGGAATGAAGAATGAATGAATGAATGAAGAGCAGGTAAAACATTTGTGGGATCGTCTTTGTACCGGGCACATGGACATGCATGTGCCCATTCAACATGCATGTGGACAAACAGTCATTTCTCAGTGGTTCAACGCTAAAAAATCATTACATTGTGTGTTAACCTCAATTTCTTTCGTCAGTTTTCGCATTGCTTTTAGAGCCGAACATACTCCATTGCACTATCCTCGCAAGCAAATAGTTTCAGCTCGCCCGTAATAAAGAAAATGAATAATAGTAATAAAGATCGGCTGGTGAGACTAATTTCAATTATTATGTTTTCTAAACAGGTACATCCTACCGTACTGTTACTGCCACCTATTCCAGACCCCGGCCGACGGATTTTTCAATCGCCAGCTGCAGCTTCTTGTAAACAACTGCACAACGTTGCCCATATGCCCTTACGCAGTACTAGCGGCTAGAAGCAACATATCAACCTTTACGGTGGCCTAATGTCTAGTTGATGGAACAGCCTTGCGGTTCACCGTGCGACCAAAGTGCTTCTTTTAACGAAAACCAACACCCTATGTACCATAAAGGAACAGCGCGTGACTCACGATAAACTTTAGAGGATTTGCAGATCGAGAGCAAAGAAAAGAAATTCCATTCCGATTTAATATGCCAATTGCTGAATATTCTCTAAACATTTAATGTCAAATAAATGTACTTTACCAAATGTACCGTATTGCTGTTTGATTTTAAAGTACAGTTTCATATTCCGAATTGTGGCGCACTGTGTCGTGAGTTGATCTGTGTTGGTTTCCGGGTTCTGTGTGAAGTCGCGTAGAAGACGACTGGGCGCGTTTGCCTACGCAGCACAGTAACGTCACGGAGAGAGGCGGGGAATATGAATGTTTTGATAATGTCAGGCTCAGGGGTGGGGGATATGATTTAGTGCCGCAAAAGCAGGTCACCCAGGGCGATGCAGCAAGTGATAGATTATCACAAAATGGCGCCGCCCTGCTGCTTGTTTTCGCGTGCGTTTAATGGATGAACACTCGGGTAAGGTCCATAGGAAATTTTTCGAAAATCGAGCGACTTCGGCTTAAAAACACATGGCCGACCCGTAGGGACAATAAACATTTCTGACCGAACCATTCCTTTAAGTGTTGCGGTAGGCCATTCCATACACGAGCGCTGGCCAACAAAAACCTCCTATCGCCCTAATGGACAAATCTAGAGATGGGAACCACCAGTTGATTTAAAGCCATAGATCGCAAGAATCTATTGGGGGTATAAGTTTGAATCTTGGCAGCTCGGTAAGAGATTGCGAGGTTGTGTATGCACTTGAACACCAGGCACAATAACTTAAACTGGATCCGTTGATGGACTGGAAGCCAGTGTAGTTTCTTCCTAAATTCGGAAACAGCTTTTTTCCAAGGAAGTGAGAACACTAGGTGTAATGCTGCATTCTGTACCACTGCAAGGCGTTGCAACTGATATTTAGAACATCCTACCAAAAGGCCATTGCAGTAGTCCAGACTGGCATTAACAAGTGAGCCCACCACCATTGCTCTATCACCTTCTGAAATAAGTGGGAGGAGTAGTTTCAGCATTTTCAGTTGAAAATATACTGATTCAGCCATTTGGCTCACTTGCCGATTGCAACCCTTGTCTGACTGCCAAATACACCCAAGTTTAACAGAGTCTGTGTAGTTTACGATATTACCAAATATCCGAGGGCATGGGACCCTATGAATAATAGTTCCTAGAGTCTTCTTAGATCTGGAAATGATAATCTCAGTCTTATTAGGGTTAAGCTGAAGTGTATTATCTATCATCCACCCTGTAACTGTCTCTGCACATTTTAGGATGTTCTCTACAGCCTTCACTGGTTGTTTTAGGCTCGCATAAATCTGTGTATCATCCGCATAGATACTGCAGATTGAATTGTGCCAAAATTATGAGGTGAGGGCGAATATGAAGATTGAAGAGAACCGGTGATAGAGAGGAGCCCAGAGGTACTCCGCAGACAATAGTCAGCATTTCTGATAGGAAGAAGACCATCTTAACCTCCTGCTTATGGTCACTCATAAAAGAGTCAAAAGATCTCTGTGCTTCTTTGGAGACATGTGCCACTTCACTCAATCTAGCATTCAGAATTTTCGGTTCAACCGTGTCAGACATTGCCAACAGGTATAACATAATAAGCATGCTAACATTGCCACTATCAACATTCTCAAGTATTTCATCCCATACTTTGATCAGAGCCGTCTCCATTCCACATCCCGGCCTAAAGCCGGACTGGAATGTATCAAGAATATTGTTCTCTTCCAGATGTTTTTGGAGTTGCATGGTGATGACCTTTTCTAGAATCTTAGTAGGCCACACCAGCCCAGTAATGGGCCGTAATTAGCCAATACATGCTGATCCAAACGAGGTTTCTTTAATAGCAGTGTCAAGTAAGATTTCTTTAAATCCTGTGGCACACATCCCTGAGCCAGCGATGCATTAACAGAGCTTTGCATTGGTCTGTTCAAGACTTCTGCATGTTTTTGTGCGAGGTATGCCGGAATAGGATCATAGCTATGATTGTTGGTTTTAGTGCACCAATTAGGTTTTTGATGGTCTCTTTATCCACTGGAATGAAATTAAACTCTGTATTTGGGGATGTTCCCCCTCCTCGTGGATCGGTATGATGGGGTCAGATTTGCCAGTGGATTGACTATCAATATTTACTCTGATCTGTTCCACCTTATCAAAAAAGAAGTTAAGTGCCAAGGACGAGGTATCTCGTCCTTGGGATTACCTCCCTGTTGCCAAGGACGAGATACCTTGTCCTTGGCACTTAAGGGGTTAATGAAACAGAAAACGTTAGAAGGCATTGGTTGGCGAAATACCAAAATCACCAAAAAGGCCTTGGCACTGGGGGGGAAACCCCATGGCAGTTAAAAGGTAAATCGTTGGCCGTCTTCAAACTTGACTGCAGGCTGGTGTTGATGCAGTCATGATTCACTAACTTTCCACTGACCTTAAATAGTTATTTTGTTCTATTTTGGGCTAAATGAATCTGATTTTGTAGGCTTAGTGCCGTTTCCCATCTGATTGCTTCTTTGTAGCATTTTAGTGCTAATTTGGCTACTATGCTATCTTCACTGGACTGAGGTCAACACCATCTTTTTATGGCCATTTACTGGGACGTTGTTCAATTGGTTATAATCAAACTGTAATCTATGCATCCATTTGATTGTGACTTCTGGCAGACCATCCAACAAGGAGTGAAGTAACTTGTTGTTAAGGGGGCCAACTCCAGCAACTCATTAGCAATTTCTACATGGCCTCATTCATACTTGGTTAACTCATCTTAGACACCGGACAGGAATTCGCCAGCTTTGAGTTATACTTTATCCAGCGGGGTCCGGCGGGGGAGCTGGAGGTCTCTAGGGCTGAAGGGAATTGGCACAGGGTGGAACATTCCCCACAACTGAGTGTCAGGAGCACCGGATTTTCACCGGTGCAGTGGGACAGAGTCCGGCTGGGCTGCTCTTCTTCAGGCCAGGGGTGCTGTTTGGACTTGGGGTGCTTGCCTCATCGTCTTTGAACTGTGCTTTTCTCGGTTGAGACTTGCAGTGGCTTACCTTTGCGGTTGTTTCCGGCTCTGCTTTTCACAGGCTTGGCGACTTGGCGACTTGTGACCCTACGGGGGTATTTTTTCTTAATGGGGCTCTCTGACTTTGTGCAGGACATTTTGATCTGGGAGGTGCCTCAGCTCCATGGACTGCGCCCCAGTTGACTTTGGCTGTCCTGGCTAGCTGCAGACTCTTCTGAGTATATACCACATACAAACTATTGATCTTACTTATTCAGATATTTGACAGTGTGCAGGGGATGGGAGTTCCCAGTTGGGAACACTTTTCTGTTTTCTTCTGACCCATTGACTTTCATGTTGTTTGTCCCTCGTGGGTGGTGACTTGTTTTGGACTGTTGTTGCTTGGAGGTACTTGTTTGGATTTCATAGGGGTATTCGGTCGTCCTCACATTTACTGAGGACCTGTTTAGCCTTTTTCCTTCCTTAACCCTTTCCTTTCTGCAGCCTCTGAGTCCAACAGTATAACTAGTGTGATCCGTGGTTGCCATTGCTGTCCTTGTGAGTGGGGTAGCCTCTGGTTCTGGGAATTGTGTGAGGGTCATATCCAGGGATTATCCACTGATTTTTCTGATTCTGGAAAGTGATTTAAAAGTATATTTACCTTGTTACACGAATTGCCTTTTTAACAAATGCTTGTTTGGGACTTGATGTTGATTAAATAGATACCTCTTTGTGACCGAAACCTTGAGTGTAGTTGTTGCTTGGTTACTTCTATTTGCCAGTTTTGTTGTTGCTGCTCTGCAGCTCACATTTGCCCCTCTTGGGATGGGCCTTGCTTTTCGGTCATGCTGCCAACTTGTGTGGTGCAGACCTGTACCGGTGGTTGTGTTGCCTAGTGCCAAGTGGGTAGGTGTTGTGTGGTCTTGCATGGTGTTGCTACATCAATTCTTACCTAACACTCACGCTCAATCCTCAACTACTCACTCACTTCAGGATTCTTCCTGGAAGACCTAAAAACCTCACATCAAACCCATCCTCAAAAAACCCACTCTCGACCCACTCCTCACCCAGAACTACCGGCCAATCTCCAACACACGCAGCATACAAGCAGCTTGGCCTCCTCACCGAAGCAACAAGCTCTTAGACCCTGCACAATCGGGCTCCAGGCCACTCCGGAGAACAGATCCTCTATAGTGTCCACCTGGGACGACCTAAAAAGAAAAGCTGATGCAGAAGGCTGCGCTGTACTCATCCTATTGGACCTCTATGCAGCCTTCGATTCCATTGATCACAATATCCTAGTAGACAGGCTACAAACACTAGGAATCAGACACTTATCCCTCTCAGACACTTATCCCTCTCATGGATCTCCTCTTTCATCTCAAATTGCTCACAAATCATGCACCTCCACCTGTTCACATCCACCTCACGACCAGTAAGGAAAGGTGTGCCACAAGGAGCATCCCTATTTCCCCTAAACTTCAACTTCTACCTAAAAGCCCTGCCCACGATCATCCGCTCATACAATCTTACTTGTTACAACTATGCAGATGACACCGAGATCATCTTTTAAATCCCAAAATGTCAAGGGTCCGGCAGTCCGGACCTGTCATCATGCCTTATGGATATTGACCACTGGATGACGACCAACCACCTCATCCTCAACCCTGGGAAAACTGAAATACTAGTTTGTGGGAAAACAGCCCTCCTTCCCCAACCGATTCCGTGGCCTAAATCCCTGGGACAAGCACTGGCAACTTCGAAAGTGGTAAAAAACCTTGGATGCACATTAGACACAGACTTATCCCTTACCTAACACACCACCTCTGTATCTAAAACCTGCTTCTTCTATCTACGGATTCTCAGGCGTATTTTCCTGTACCTCACCTATCCCCACCATTTTTCGGCCTCAACTCTATCATCCTGTCCCATCTAGACTACGCAAATTGCCTCTACCTAGGTGCTCCAGTGTTTCAACTAAGGAAACTCCAAAGAATCCAAAACGCAGCAGCATGCATGCTCATTAACCTATCCCCCAGAGAACACATCAGCCCCACACTAAAAGTCCTCCATTGGCTCCCGATTGGTTGACGCACTACCTTTAAAGCCATGTGCATCACCCACCGCGCCATCCACACCACCTGTCCGGAATTCTTTCAAGACAAAATCCTGCCCTACCAGCCCTCAAGGAATCTCAGATCTCGCACAGCATATTGCCTAGTGGGCCCATCTCACAACTACTCCAGGCTGAGTGGGTCCTCGTTCTCTTTCCAAGTGCCAATTATCTGGAACTCCCTAGCACTATGCATTTACAGCACTGAAAATCACCTGAAATTTAGAAAAGGCCTTAAAAACCTGGCTCGTTCCAACTTGCCCCTGAACTACTGCTCTCTAAACTACACTGCTGAACCCAACATCCCTATACACGAATCACAGCACTGATACCAACAGCATTTGCAGCGGCTCACCTTGATGAACTGTCGCCCCATGCACAACAACATTCCTACCTGATAAATACTGCATGGAAGCCAGCAGCATTCGCTGAGGCACACTGCAATAAACCTCACTCAACCTCGCTGATCTGACTGTCGCACCAGAGGGACCCCAAATACTGAGACCATGGCGTCCACACTGGACAAAGGACGCTGCAGCCGAACTACATCGAAGCATATGGTACGTATAGCTTTGGGCACGTCTGTGGACACAGGCCGCAGGCACGGCCAAACATCCGTGGACCACAGAATGCAGCTATGGCTATGCCCATCCTGTCTAGCAGCGCACATAGCCGTCCACACTGAAACACCTGACGTACCTTAACACCTCTGCCACTAGCATACAGCTACTTCCAACAAAAATAAAATTTGGTATAGCAGCCACACATCGAATCTTCAACAATAGTAGACTATCAAAAACCACCAACAGCGCCCACCCACGTGCCTGACCTTGGGTTGCTTAGTGGAGCCTAGCCAGCTATCTAAGTCCTAAACTGGCAAAAAAGCACACAAGCATCTCTTAATCTAAAACTTTTAGAACCTCCACCACATTGACTACGGTCACCGAAGGTGTTCCAACCACAAAGCGCATTGAGCTGTACAAATGGGGAAAGAGCGCTATATAAATAACCAAATACAATACAATACAATACGATATCCCAACCTCAGTCTTTACTCTGCCATGATTTAGTTATTCACTGCAGGAACATCTAGACTAATGCCCAACAACTCTGCTAATGTTTCCAAACTTACCGAATCTTTTTGGTTAGCCCACTTTTCTAAAACATGTAAACGTTATATTTTGTGTGTTATCCCTCCGGTCATGTCCTTTGCACCCTTCCAGATGTCACAATACACTATTCACTGTGTCCAACATCATTTGACATTGATGGAATATGTTAACATCCAAAGGCCCCGATTCATGGAAAAGTGTGCATTGATCCCGCAAAGTCAGTGTGCCTAAAATGACGGTACGCTCTCTGAATATTCATGGATTCTACCCACAAAGTAACCCTATGTGCAAGCTGCGGCCAGAATGCCCATGACACGCCCAGACGCATAGCAACTCTAGCCACGTATACTAACCTTTGTGCACACCTAATCCGCAAAGTGATGCACCCCGGCACTACTGCATGTGACCCCCCCAACAAAGGTTACATGTTATAATGTCGCTGTGAAAAAGTCGTCAGATTCTGGCGACTTTTTCCTGGCTACCAAAATTCTTTCCCTATATATTCTATAAGCGGTATAATTATATATTATTACCTCCAATACTATAATATTTGGGGAAAGTGTTTGATAGCCTCAAGGGTGCATCATTAAAGCATTTTTTTTTTTAAAGTATCCAACCTGGCAACTTTTTTCATGGCAACATTATTACCTGATATCCCCAACAAAGGCAGTACCCTGCCGAAACTGCGTTGGGTCCCCCATAACTATACGCAGCAGCCCCTCAATATGTGTACCATTTCTCGCAATTGCAGTCAGTCCCTGGTAAATCTGCGTGCAAACCCCCGTAAACCGTGGCTGCATCTTACTACACTGAATATGCACACCTCTAACTTCAATCGGCACCCCACATGCATGCACGCATGCCTAAATTCCCGATCGGGCCTTAACTTTATGCTGTGATTCCTATGCAATTGAGACTTTATGCATGCCTTCAGGTGGCGATGAGATCCTGTGCTTTGCATGCTGATTTCCCCCGATGTGACATTGTCCGGTCAAATCCAGGAATATGCTTGGTTTTGCACAGTTGTGGCTGTGCGATTTCCTCGCGTGGGCTGTCACTCGACACGCCCACAATTTACATTGTTCTTCCTCATCCTGCATGTTCCGCCTCCTATTTAGATCTCTTGGTAGGCCCAGCAAAATGTCACCTTTCCCAATCCTTTCCCAATCCTGGGCATCTGTACCCTCCATTTACAGTCTTTACCTTTTTGTGAACTGGAATCATGAAACCTTTTTTCCTTGTAAACTAACCACAACCAGTGATGGTTTTGTTGGATGTGGCTCTGTCACTATTGATGCAGTAGCTCACCTACTACATAATAGGATACCGCCACCTCCTACACTGTGGCCTTCACCACATGCCTGTTCCAGAGGTTGGACAAAATGTCAGTCACATCATAAATTGTGAACATCATTCAATCAACAGGGTGCAGTTTCTTCATGTTTCAGAGGAGAGGCTTGTCTCTGTCTCAGTATGTATCTATAATACTCTCATCACTACCCCGTGTATCTACTACAATTGCCACCCTCTTTGGGGCCACTAACTTATTCAAGTGCTCCGATAACTTCTCAGTCACCTCCTTCACCTTCTTCACTTCCTCCAATGCCTACTTTATGGCACTTATCCATGTACTCACTACATTTCTTCCCTCTTCTTGGTATACCTGTACTGTACCTGCGCTGTGATCTCATTTCATTTTCTGGCACTGTTTTTGGCGGCCCCGATAGAAAGTGTGTAATGTAAAGAGTAGTAGACATGTGTACTTCTTTTTCCAAATTTGATTGCATCAATGAAGGTGCAGCACTGAAGATACTTTAGATCATTGTGGGTAAGGAGAGGGGCGTCAAGGCAGGGGAGACTTAATGGTGTTATATAATGTTGTTATGGTCAATGGTGAAAAATATGGGAGCTGTGAAGGGGTGGTCTGTCTGATGTCAAGGGGGAATGCTGGGAAAGGGGGAGAGGGGTTGGGCTGATTGGTCTGAGGGATTATGCCATTACTCCACATGCAAGCATGTGTTGGTCACCTTCAACGCTTGTGTGTTTAAAGGTGAGGATAGTCACCCTCAGAAGCTGCAGCATTGACTTTTTATCAGGTCCTTCAAAGTTGACCCACTTGTTCTTGTTCTTGTATGCTTCTCTTGGATGTAGCTATGATATCAAGAAGTATACCACATGCCTGTTCCATCCTCTAATGCTTTAAGAGTAAGCTTTCAATTTAAAAAAGCAAATACAAGTAAAGTAATACCAGTAAAGTAAAGTTCAAATGGCATTGGATCAATAGAGGGTTAAAAACGTGGCTATTAATGTGGAAACGTCATTGTTACCCATTGCTCGACACTTAGCCTCGGCCATCCAAGCCATGAGAGCCCTCATGACCACAAAGGTCGACCGGTTTCGATGGCATTAGGGAAATTAGCCATCTTCGTCAGGACCGTGATTCAATGTAAACATCTCCTGTAAAGGAGACAAAAGAGAGAGAAAGAGAGAAACAGGGGGTCTTTTATCCCAACGGCTCGGTAGGACCCTTTCACACGCGTGTTGAATGTATGCAACTTATGCGAAAAATCAGACTGAAACAATTCTTTGCCGATCACACCTACAAAGACAGAGATGTCACGGGCCTACGTCCTCCATAACAGTTCTTTCCTCCACACTGCTCTAATACTGCTGAGTCAGTGACATTCGAGCAAGCACTTCTCAAGATGTTTGCCGAATTCGATTTATTAATAACAACTGCACCAAACCTCAACTATTGGCCCTTATAGATCTAGCAAACAATACAGCCATCACAATAAAACCAGCCGACAAGGGCGGTGCCATTGTCATCATGGACACTGTCAACTATACTACTATGGTCAATATTCTTTTGTGTGATGATGACAGCTATCGTATCTTACCTACAGATCTGACACCGTCTCTGCAGGCTCTAATAGCTCCCATTGTTGACGAGGCTGAGGCTGAAGCATACATCAGCGCCCGAGAGGTATCCTTCTTGTCCCTGTCTCACCCACGGCTCCCAGCCATGTATGCCTTACCCAAGATTCACAAAGGCATTGTCCCTCCACCGGGGCGCCCCATCGTCTCAGCTATCAGTTCCGTCTTGGAACCACTGTCACAATTTTGTTGATTTCTTCATTAAGGATCAAATTCTGAAGATGAACAGTTACATAAAAGACCTCACAAACATTCTTATTTTATTAGACTCGCTCCAATACAACCCGGAAGAAGAATGGCTTGTGACAATCGCTATATGAGGGCTCTCATGACCAGTTTATCTCCCACTACATCTGAGAGATACTGGTTGGACTAATTTAATTGCACACTCACATGTATGGAGTGAGCTTCTTTATAAGAGCCATTTTAGCTTTGTTCCTTTATTGCCGGCATTCCAACTGTACTAATTGCATTCCAGTTACTGAGTTAGTTTGGAATCCAACTAGTTGACCTGTCCTCAGGTTGGCAGTATTTAGATCTGGCGGTGACAGAATCCAATACCCAGTTCTGTCTTTTGTTGCATCAGCCAATTGGATATGCTCTGAATGTTTGATACTGTGTCTTTAACTAGGTAAATGCCACCAATGTAGAAGGTTAGGGACCAAGCTCACCTCTATCCCTTTTAGATAGGTGTTGCACCACATGCCACCTAGGGTGAGGCACCCCCGATAGGGACAGGGTGTTCTTCCCCAGGGTGAGCTTGTTGCCGGGTTGCCTTCCCCTTTTTTCAGACTGTGTGTCCATGCAGGATTGTTTAACTCTCTGTAATTTTGAAATACCTCTTTCCTACAGAACTGTTGCCTTTTTTGTGTTACCACATCGTTCCCAGTTAAGGACGACACTCGTTGCCCATGTCCCCTTGCTTCCACGAGCTTACCCTGTTTGTTTGAAAGCCAAGAATGATTTATGTGTACATACCATTAACCACAGTATGTTAAATAAATGTTTTGGGGAAAAAAAAGAGCAGACTGATAATCATGGACGAAAGCATTAGTCTCCACCATCTGTTGCAATTGAGAAGGCACCTCTTGAGGAAGACTTTTCGAAAGGTATGGAATAACGGCTACTGTGCAAAATTACTCAGGATAGAAGAGTATGGAGAAGTGTTCTTTATGACGTTCTTTATTCTTTATGCTGCCCATTTGTACATTTTCTCTGTGGTCTAGTATAGTGACCTTCTACTGCCTGTATATATTCCGTTTCGCTTATAATCTGTAACCATGTAACTTCAAGCCTTGCATATTCTGTACTGTTGCGCCCGGTTACCTTTGGGTTTGGTGCGCATTATAAGGAAATAAAACAAACAAACAAACAAAGAGAGTTTCAGAGCATCTGGGTACCCACATAAATAGCAATTGCAAGCTGTAATTTTGGCTTCAATGTCCTAAACGTGGCATCCACATACAAAGACAGCACTCAGTCATTATAACCTCTGGAGTGTACTTTCAAGCAATTGCTTATGGGTAAGCATAGTTGTTGCACTTGTGAGATTATATTTTCTTTTCCCGGCTGCATGATATGTGGGGGAGGTATATTTGTTAAGTTGTAGGATGATTGTATTGTGAACATATGCCTCCTTAGGCTTTATTTTAAATAGAAGGATGATCTAATACTGTCTACGTCTTGTGCAATTCTGTGACAAGGACATGTTGCATGCTAAAATATGGTCTACTCAATTACTGGTTACCTTGATCATAATGTCATCTCCAGACTACAGGTACCACAAAGTCATACTCAACTAAAACCTCAGCAGTGGTATTATACATTTATTACAAGTTAGAGGTACAGAAATCATGTCTTTTTACTATGATATAGCAGGCATGAACCATACCGAACTTGGCTCTTACTCCACACAATAGCCATCATGAATGTGGACTTTAAAATATAAAGTAAAGTTCTAGCTGATAGATTCAAAGGGACAATGGGCCACATTACGGGTCCTGCAGTAACCATGCCGTTGCTACCAGCAGGTTGCCGCCGGTCCCGTAATAATTTTCCGGCGCTTGACTTCCCGGTGCCACCAGGAAATCACAAACCTGGCAGCCCGGAAAGTCAGGCACCAGCAAATGGTAAACCCCATTCCCATAGAGTCCTATTGGACTCTATGGGAATGTGGACCACGGAAGCACCATGACGTGACTGCCTACCGTGGAGGATTCCGGCAGGCAAATCTGTAGTTTGCCGGTCTGAAAACAACGGTGCCGGTAAGCTTACCGGCACCATTGTTTCCGGACAGACAAACTTAGAATGAGGCACAATATCTATATTTAGCACATGGAAATGGTCATCGACCTCCTCTCAACAAATCAGAATATTCAGAGTGTAGTCAATTACTACTGGTATTGACTGTATTCTGAAAATATTGACATCAAAAACAGACAAGAAAATAATAGTGCAATTGCCAGGCAAGAAGTCTTTCAATAAAAGACTTCCTTTCTAAAAGAACCTCTTTTCACTGCAACTTCGAAATTAGTAAACCAACAAGAAAGGTAACACATGGGAAACCCGTTCACTTTATTATAGAGAAACCCTTTACTTTTACACGACCCCTAAAGCATGCTTATGTTAAACCTGCTGCATTATAATCAAGTTTGCAATTGAAATGCTTGACACATGAAGACAAGCTTGCTATTTAAATACTATAAAGTAAAAGCACATGTAATTGAATGATTCAGTTTGTCAATTTACTTTCTCATTATGAAACTTACAATTTTTACTTCTGCACCAAAGCTCCAAACATGTATTGCTACTATCATTATGTGCTAATTGTCTTGTCGACCTTGGGAGGGGCTGGTATCGCTTGGGATGATGACCCTTGCCCAACTTATGGCCCCCTACAATAATGACCCCTCTCTCGGTATATATTGCTATTTTATTTCAGAAAAATAGCATAGCTTCTTCATACATTGAAAAAAACACCAAAAGAGTTCAGTTGGACTGGCAATGCAGGATCCAGAGGGCTCGGAGAGGTGGTGTAAGTTATTTCAGGCAGGAAAGGCATTTGTTTTTCTAGGCTGCAACTTCCTGTCCCAATTGGTTTCCTTGATAGGCAATGGAAACTGCTTCAATTAAAGCAAGCCATACAATTTCAGGCGTAAAAACTTGCAAGGCATTTCATGTTTTTGGAAGTCAATATACTTACATGCTTAACATTTTGGGAGTAAACGACTTCCATGATAATAAAAAAGGAAGTGAATCATGTTCCCCCTCAACACGGAATCTTATCCTAAGTTTAATATGGTATAGGCAGTCCCCCTTTGGGCCTAGGAAGTGTTTTGGAAAGTGCCTGTGTGCACCAAAAACTATGCCTCAATAGAGTGTTGTAAAGGTCCAGTTTCAACATTGCCAGAGGGGGCGCACATATCAGTTGTGCAAGTAACGTGATGACATCAAGAGAAACGTGGGGGTGGTATCAGGGGTGGGGACCTCATTGAACGTGGCGCTGCTTGCATAAAGTAACACCAAAGCAGGCACAGCACAAGCAGTCCCATGGAAGAACTCAATGAACGGTGGGTGCTTTGGGCACAGTAGGAGGTAGTTGCATAGAGCTAGTACCGGGTGGGGATGCAAGATGCTGTAGGGGACTTTGAGTAATATGTGAACAATAGAGGGGCCATTTTGTTTGAGGCCCTCATTAGGAAAGCATTTCTAGCAGACAGCTCATAAGAAAAGAGCTGCAGACCTTTGTGTGACAAACAGTATGTATTTCTTGAACGTTCAGCAGAAACAGTTTGCAGAAATGTTGCACCGCTGAAGTTTCCCAGTAGAATGCAGCAACAGCGAAGTCACTGTAAAATATGTTTTCAAGGCGAATGAGGTAGGTACCTGGATGCACAAGGAGAATTGGCAGAGAAATAGAAATACATTCTGGAAATTAAACTCCAGCCACTCTGTGGTATAGTTTTTTTCAGACTACACTTGGCAGCAAGGTCTGAGAAGGGAGCTTGGGGGTTAGAGCATTTGGTTAGGGGTTTTGCGCGGTGCAGGACGAGGGGCCAACTAGCAGGGCGAATTTTCGGTGTCCCTAGGGTACAGCATTGTACAGTGTCCTCACTGATGTGAGTGGGGCACACCATTGGTACGACTCAGTGTGACTGTCTCGCTCCTTCCATCTTAAGCCATGTTTTACATTAAATATTGCCAACCAATGGCAAAAAGTGTTTTTGACTGATCAGCACACTCACTTAATTGAGGGCGGTGTGGGAAGGTTTGTGATGTCATGAGGGGTGTTAATATAATTGTGGCCAAAAGGGGTATTGTCCAATTAGGATCACTTAACATATATTTGGATAAAGAGGACTGATGTAGTCCATCAATCAGCTCTTGTGACCTCTCTTAAAAATGTAACTAACATGTTGTATGGTAATTGAGCTAATTATGTAAAAAATGTTCGGTCACAGTGAGTGGCGTCGACAGCTCAATACATTCAGTTCAGTTTAATGGGGCTGTCTGAACCGTGCTTCCCAGCTGTTTGGGTCCAACCAATGTGGGTTACTTCTTGGTGTACGCTCCATTTCTTTTGAATTACTTTTAATCCCTGGAGATACATTTTGGTAGCGGACTCCTGGAAAATTATAAAACAGCCCCTTGAGGATTGCTTGCAATGCCCAATACGTGCATCACCCCTATTGAGAAGTATTGGTAAATTCTCCCAGTTCAGCTCAGTCCTTGTCATCTTCCTGAGGCTCCCTAAACATGTCACACACAATCCTACAAAACCATGTAGCTTGTTGTTAATTACATACATGGTATTCACTGTAAAAAGACATAGGGCCTTTTTACCAATTTACCACCAAAAGCATTTAACCTTCCCAACTTTCTGACCTGTGGGCTTACCATAGAATAGCAAGTGGAGGTATGGCAGTGTAAATCCCCATTTTTGGAGTACAAAGAGCACCATGGGGAGTTTTGGCGAACTTACCAAGAGTGGTAATACTGCAGGGTCAATCTGCAATTCCTTGGCCTTCAAGAGGATGATTCACCTGCAGCAGCAATGTCAGACCTGGAATTCTGCAATGCTAAAATGTTTGTGCGTGCGTTGCCACCAAATACAAGTGGCAGCAATAGAATTACCACTGGTTTTTTACCACACTGGCCAACTTGTAATGAGGCCCATAGCACCTTTGTTGATGCTCCACACAAGAGTCATTATTGGTTCATTACCTTCCAGTTACAGGATGAAATTGAAAGAAATTTGTTTGTGGCTCAAATGTTTTCATGTCCCATGCTCGACTTTTAAATACGAGTCTGGGGGTAATTCCGAGTTGGGCGGTAGCCATGGTGCTATTAGCACTATGGCTGCCTCCCAAACCGGGTCTGGGTCCGGTCTGGCAGAATGGGGACTTACCGGGTCATTCCGACCCTGGAGAACCCAGTAAGTCCCCAATCTGTAGACCATTCCCCATTCCCATTTGAGCCCCCATAGGGCTCAATGGGGAAGGCGGTAATAACAGTACCGCAAATTAGCTCCAAGGTCCCTTAACGGGAACCACAGAGAACATGTGGTCATACCACACGGCCTTTGCGGTTCCCTCTAAGGGACATCGGAATTGGGCGGTAAGGGTTTTCCGGCACCGGCATCATTACTGGTGACCGTTAACCCGCCGTTGAAATTAGGCCCTCTGTCTTTTGTTAGACTCCCAAAAGTCAAACTTGATAAATTCAACTATTTATTTAATTGAAAAGCCCTAATAACCGACCTCTAACTGTCAATTTTTTCAAAAGTTGTTTAATCATGTTAATACTTTTTAATAGAGGTCCCCCATGCCTCTAAACATCCTCCTTCGCAACTCTTCTCCTTCTAAGAACCCCTCTTCTTCCCACAGTTTCCTTCTTTGCTAACTTGCTGTAGTCCTTGCATTGTTGGGCCATTGCTACAAGTTAAATTCTGTGAGTTTGGCCTGTGTGATGGTCTATAGCAGCAGTTTCACCCGAGACCAACTACCTTCCTTACCCATCTTGGCATCAGTGAGTTCTTAAGGGAACTATAGTATCTAGCAGCAAATGGCTGGTCAGCTGGCTTCTGGGTCATTCCTTTCTGTTGGAGAGGTCGATGGGGTCATAGGGAACTCTGGGTGCATTTGAAATCTAGGTTCCCTTGTGAAGCCGAAAGGGGCCAGCTAGATCTTGCCAATAATTGAGTGTTTTTGTCATGCTGACAGTGGCTTTAGGGTGCAGAACATAGTTCACAGGACTGGCAAGGCCAAATTAGACTTTCATCAGTCCGAGGTTGTTAAATGATTGCTAAATTCGGTTGAGTAAAACGAATTGTTCAAAAACAGGTTATCTATACATCACTTTGGCAAAAAAAAGGTAATAAAAATAACAAATGATTGCCCCCAAAAGTGAATGGTTGGCACTTGTAAAGAGTTTCCAATATATTATTTTTTTATTTTGTATATTTAAGTTTATTGTGAAACCAGTGCATTTACAACAATCAGATAAAATAAGGTGCCACCATTACACAGCACAACAGATAAACCCCTCTAACATAGGTCTAGAGCAGTGTGGTGGGGATGCATCGGCTGTGTCCAGGGGAAAGAAGATAGGGGAGGTGAGGCAAGATGGAAAGGGCAAAGGTTACCTGCTGTCAATGTCATAGATTTGTTCCCATACATACACCTACAGTTCAATCAAATCACAGTTTCTAATAGTTTGACCAGATACGGGCATGACGGTCCAGGGCCCCTTCCTGATGTGGCAGTCTCCTATCCAGCACTGGGAGCCTATCCAGGTCATGACTCAATGCTTGGCTCATTTTCTACTTGCATGATCTTACAATCACCCTCCTCGTGCATGTGATTGCACCAGCACACAAAGGAGAGTTTCTTTTCTCATATCCCTGAAGTTAATAGTTGACCCCAGGATGGCTTTCAATGGTTCTTGTCACAAGTGCTGGCCACCCACCAATATACTCCTCCTTTCTATTTCAGTCCAGAAGTCTACCAATTTCCTAGAGGACCACAGCATGTCCCGGAGTTCCTTGTCCCTGCTCCTGCAGTAAGAGCATTGATCATTTTCTCTAAATGCCTGTTATTTACATATTTGCTGGGGTCCAATATACGCTGCACTTTTGTTTGCTGCACAAGGTGTACTTTGTGTCTCTTGTTGAGCACTGCCAAACGTTGGATAGGACACTGAGCTACTCCTCCCCTTGTATGACTCTGTAACACGTGGTGTCCCATGCATTTCCAAAGCAGGGAGATCCTTTTCCAAATAATGGCTCAGCTATTCATACACACACGCCAGCCATTGTTACCCTGTTAAAGGGGAAATCATATTGCGCCTCCTTCCTTATATATATTGGACTAAGCCTAGTCGCTCTGTGAAGAAAACCGCGTTGCAAAGTTCCGATTTTAGATCGACTTCGCCGCCATTTCAGGATCATCCGCCATTTTGATTTCTGTTCATATGTAATTCTGTGTTCGTAAATGGTTGACTGTGTTTCCAACTTGTAACCGAGCCTTCCCGACCTTTGAGCCTAGTCAATGGTTAGACTGTCTGAGGGCCAAATGTTTAGACTGGGTAATGAGACCTTGTCCCAGGCATGACATGTGGTCTAAGGATTGTCTGCATTAACAAGCCTCATCCACGAGCATACATCGAGGAAAATATTGTGTAAATGTCGAGCGTGGACACTGGCAGAATTGCATTGTAGAGGGACATGTGCTAAGGCTTACTGCTAAATCCAGGAATACACGTTGCCATTGTAACTTGTTCAAAATGCAAACCAAAGTAATCCATGTGCATATTGTATCATGAGCCATAAGTGACCTAGGCACAAACTCTAGACCACAGATTATTAACTTGTAGAGGGGCTGGACATTATTACTGAATTGTATAAATACACGAATGTCCAGATGTCCAGTACCTCTCACTCCTCACACTGAAGGGCTGGTACTCATTGTGATGTATTGAGGGCCAGATAGCTATCTTTATCAGATCTGAATTTCTGTTTCTTTGTAACTGATCAGTAGAATAAAGATCTGTGAATCTTTATAGCCCGTGTTTGGTGTATTTCCTTTTGTGGTACTCAGCCTCGATATTTCCTTTGCTTTTACATCCCCACCACTGTCTTACTCATTAATTCCCTGGCAGTATTTACAAGCATCAGTTCCACCAGCTCTTTATCTGAACCCCAGGCCAGTATCTACCTGATCCATGTGTTGTGTCCTATACACACTCGAAATGTTCTTAGCAGATTTCCGCCATTTTTGTTATTAGCTCCTTTGGGCTTCTTACCCATGCTTGCAAGGAGAGCAGGTTTTGTAAAAGCAATGCCTCTGTATGAATGCATGCATTTTTCCCCAGACTTTTTTTCACGCGCTTCTAAATGTTCTTGACAAAGCAAGTAGTGGAAAGCCTGGCAGTGTGATGATGAGAGAGCAGTGTGTAGACAGTATTTCTTTGTCCCAGGGAGTCTGCATCTGGCATCTCCAGGATGGGCTAGCGCTGCATCTCGTAGTCTGTTTCACTCTCCCAATGACTTGCTTGCTGCTGGGGCAAGGCATTGTGATATAGTCTTATCAGATTAAAATCAAGTTTGCAATTGAATTGCTTGACACATGAAGACATGCTTGCAATTTCTGGCAGATTAAAACCATCCTTCTCCAGTGGCAGCTGCATTTTCGGTAAGCCTATCACACATTTCCCGTTTTCCCCCTTAAGAACACTCTTTGGCAGTTCAAGCAGATTCCTCGAGTAAGGGCAAGGGATTTTACGTAGAAAGCATGCAATGTATACAGGATCTTGGGCGGTATCTTCATCTTGAAGGCTGTCACTCAGAGACAGAGACAATATATCCCAATGTCCCTTCAGAGTGAACATCTCCCTTAAGAGCGTGTCAAGAGTGCTTTCCCTACACCTCGAGCCTCCCGCCAGAAAATATTCCCCAGATCATCGCATTTTTCCATTTCCCATTTCATCGCCAGGCCACCAGATACTCTCTGGAGCAGATCCTTGAGAGCAGGATTTTTCCCATATTTTGATTGGTTAATCGTTTAGCCTGACATAATCCCCAAGCGTAAGAAGTGTAGGGAGGGTTATTTCAAGAAAAGAGGCAAACAACAGCATATCCTATGTGCATAGTGCCACTGCATACCCCTGCCATCCCGCTTCTATGAGTATGATCTCTCTGTCCTGCCTTATTTTCTTCACTGCTGACTCAGAGCTAAGTTGAAGAGCAATGATGGTGCCACAATGGAGTTGGAAGGTCAACAATCTCACACCATTTGCCTGAACCCATTGCTCAGGAATATTGCACAGGGCCTTTACCATCATTACAAATCCACCCCTAAAGAAAAAGTCTTGAAGAGGAAGCACCAGCTCACTATATCAAACACTTTCTCAACAACCAGAGAGAATGCAGCGGTTAGTGGACTTGCATGCTTTGAGAGGGTCTCCAGGTCTAGTAGGCATAGCATATTGTCAACCCCTTTCTGTTCTGAAACCAACTTGAGCTTTATGAAATTGAATTTGCATCATGCTTCTATATTCACAGTAACATTTGCATATATCTAAGTGTCTACATTGTCTACATTGCTCAAGACAATCAGTCAACAACTCACACATTTAGAAGATGGCCTTTCTTCCTTACCGACCACTGGAAAAAGGGCCTGCTTTTTTCTCATTTACTTTGTGTCAATGTTTTCATTGAATACGTCAAGTAAGTGGAATTTTAAACTGTCTGTAAAACGCTGCTGATCAGTCATCGAGTCATGGGGACTTCCCATTGTGGATACTATTCTGTGCAGTCTCTACCTCCTCCATGCTTACTAGAGCCTCTAACTGTGGAGACCGAACCCCATCTGACCTTAGTTGGGGCATCTCATCCAGGAAATGTTGACCTCGTCCTCTGACACATCAGAGCCTTCTGTGTAGAGGGAACAGTAATGTGTACCAAACTCTTCAATGATCCCATGTTCATCCTCTGGTTCTTGACCCATCCGCTCTCTCAGTTTCACTTATTGGGTTCCTGTCCAACACCTGGTTCAAAAGTGAGACGCTTGTTGGACTTCTATTCCCTCTCTCCTAGAACTTTTGGTTTATACTTCTACATTACGCTTCTGCAGCTTCTTGTGCACTCTTTATTCACAAAGCGCCTCCTCCTGAGAAGCTGTCTCATATCTGCTGCATGTCGAAATGCCCCCACCAGCCTCTTTTTCTCCACCACATTGACCTCTCGTTCCATGTCCCGTTGCTTTTTTCCAGAGAGCGTAGGTTACTGTACTCACCCTTATTGAGTGAGTCCCATATGGGAAAGCACCCTGCAGTTCCCCCTTGCTCTTTCCTTTGGACTCCTCAATGTCTCTTTGCATCGAGTCAGGGAAATCCCATATCAGGCAGAAGGTAGTTGTCAACTCATGCAATCATGTAATCCCTGTCTGTGGGACCTAGCATGGCACCTTGCACTGGTGCACGGCCCCATTTTCCCTTTCAATTGAATGGGCAGTATATCATGTTTCTGTACTGTTTATATACTCATACTAGTGTTTGTATTGTCTGCATAGGATTGTTCTCTATCTATAGCTCTTATAGTCTTTTGCTATGTTCCTTGACGAATAGTAATTTGTAGTCGTATTGTTTGTAGTCTTTTTTCTGCATATATTCACTACAGTCTTTTATCTATGTTTATTGACCACATATTCTAATTCTGTATTCTTTGCTTATTTAGTCTTTTTCCATATCTATAGACCATGGGACTGTGACACCATATTAAAAGGAGTCATGGTTTGTGCTCAACATTTGTCACTGGCTCATATAGCCAAAGGCTCTACCAGTCGGAGCCATTGAGCATTAAAGAAGAAGGGGGTTGATTCCTATCCCAGTAAGTGTATTTCAGCATGCAGATTTCTGTTTTGTTTTACTTTCTAAGGTTCATTGCTCCTGTAATGATTGCCATTTACATGCCAAAACGGGTTGAGAATTACCCTTTAATTTGAACCACAGCATTTACTGATCTAATATTAATAATAGTTATATGCATTTATATTTTTGAGTTTTCGATTTCATTGAAGCCTTTTGGGCAAGATTGAGTGCATCACCTGCCAGAGTCCACGTTTGGACCTTGCCATTAGAGTCTGATGTCTAGACCCGTCTACAGCTCAGCCTTATCTATGGCTCAACTCAGCCCTTTTCAGAGCCCAGACTTATCCAAATGCTTTACCTGTTCTCAAGCGAGCAGACGTAACTATAGGTCAATAGACCTATTTGCAGTGCTCCATCCCTATTCACAGAGTAACTAGTCCACAGCACAGCCCTGCTAGCAGCAACCAAGGCTTGTGTATGGCTCAACCCTGTTTGTTGATTCCTTTTCACAGCCCAGTGCTTTCCACAACCCAGATCTTACAATACCCCGTCCCTGTCCTCAGCCCAACCCTGTTTGGAACTAAGTCTAGTCCTTTTCTGAGATGAGCAAAACAAAAGAGGTGATGGCTGGAAGGTTTAAAATGAATCCTGACCTCTGGCATCGCTCTGGGCAACCCTCCAGACCATCGCTCTTTCCCTGCCAAGCCATTACAGAAAGGGGAAAGACCATATGCAAATCAGGCTTGGTCCCCCGCAGAAGGGGCAGTCCAGCCCGAACTGCTAGGTCATATCCCTTCTGCACGAGGCCACAAGCATCCCCAGACATGCCTCAGACTTTCCTTAGATGAGAGCCCTGTCCCCGCAAATCCCTGTCAATCCTGATGCTACCCACATCTGTGTTCCAAGCACATCTCCCAGGACCAGTGGATCTACATTATGGCATTTCTGAGTGAGTATTACTTAAGAATGTTTTCTGGGATTTTAATGAAATAACTTCAATATATCTATATGTACTGTGAATTTTGAAGATAAATTGCTGAAATTGTTCCTCGTTACTTAAAATGCTTTTGGTATTTCTTCTAGACGCCATCTAGACACGCCCTGCTTCACGCAGCAATTTATCCCAGCAGTTTTTTGGGGGGATTGGGGTTTGCGCCAGTCCTTCACAGCTTCTCTTGAGATGTCTTCGCATGGGCATGGCCTCGTTTTAGTGTACATTTTATCCGCCTATAACACCCTTGCCTAACAACAGCGAAAAACCGACGGCTTCTGCGAAATATAAACAACTTCTCCTTGCACCCGCCAATAATTGCGGCCCATCTGTGTATTGCAAATTGCAGTTATTTACTCGCCAGAAACACCTTCTCTATCTGCATCTGTCCCTCTTAGTTGTCACACAGACTTAGAGGCAAAACGGATTTTATTAGATCAGATGTTTTTTCTATGGAAGTTACATTTAGTTGAACTTCAAATAGCAGTGCCTATAAATCACTGCAAAGAGTATACAAAACACTGGTAAGTGGAGGTAACAATCTCCGCCCATTAAGAGGAAACAATGCAATTGTATTTGTAGTCCCTTTCTGCCATCTAGCGAACATAATTGAGAAGGCAGCTACTTTGAGATTACAAAGCAATATACAGTAAATAAACTGGTCGTTTGCTTGATCCAGTGAAAAGAAACTGGTCTTTTGCTTCTATGATCCAGTCCCATGAATGTTAATAACAGACATGAAAAATGCATGTTAGCGACGTCAAAAAACACATAAGAAACATTCCACCCCAACCTCAGGCCTGTCCTCCTGCATATGCCGCACACTCAAGTTGAAAATCCATTTGTGCGATAAGCATTTGAGTTTTGTCTAACGTTCGAAGCCACGTTAGGCTGAAAGCATTTCATAAAAGAGCTGTTTGCAAATAATCATTCATTTTTACATAGCATCTGACACTAACATGTTGGCGCCCCTTGAACTAATCTTGTTTGTATTGTATTGTGTATTTATTCTACTTACCCTGTTCAGCACTTCCCCCCCTCCCCTTCCCCTTGCACTTTTTCCCTTCCCCCCTACCCCTGCACTTGCGCGATCTGAATGACACCTGGCCTAGTAGGATCGTGGTATGTCTTCCCCTTGTTCCCCCCTCCCTGCCTCGTCGCGCCTTGAAACACTTGTGTATAGGCGCGTTACAAATGCCATATCATATCATATCATATTGTTCAAAGTGCCACATTTTAATCATCGGCTTGGCAGAATATTCTCAATTTTCAATACACACAAGAAGGAAAAACAAGCAAGCATTGCTAATTCCGATATCTTTTGCTTCATAAGTGAACTGCTGTGGCAAAACAGTCCTTTTCCCAAGGCACATGCATAGAGAACGCATGCAAACTGCATCATCCCGGCATCCTTCATTCTCTAATGGCCTTGCATGCCACACTCTAAATATCAATAACAATATGCTCGGCTCCTCCTGTTAGCCTGTCAATCACTCCCAGAAGATAACAACACTAAGGATGGCAATAAAGCGACAAGTATGAGCCGAAACCTTGTAGCCTCACTAAGTAGCACCATAATGCTACCAACAAGCCAAGACTATTGCAGGCGCTTAAGTGCACCTGTGCGCCACAAGTATGTAGCAATGTTGGGTGATGCTTGACTATCATCTGTCAGGAAAAACTGAGCAGTCAAAGGACACCTGCAGACTATTCCTGCCTTGGCAGTGCCACCCCTCTCCCACACATCTTTGTAACTTCATACCAACCGTTTTTCCTCACTAGTAGCCAAAACTAAAAGGGACCTGCTATTGGCTCGTTGACTATGTCATCATTTGTTTTGCTAGTTTTGTAGACTTCAGCAATGGATAACATGGATAATAGGTTTTGCGAAAATGCCACCAGATCCACCGAGTACACCTGCCCCACTAGCCGTTGTAGCCACCTGATATCCTTCTTAAGTCTCCCACTTTCCCCCAATTCTGAAAGTACTATTGGGGTCCAGCAAAGATAGCAGACATGCACCCACTTGAATAACCCAGCTCCTGGGTCCCTTACTCCCCAAAAGTTCCAAACATTGAATAGCTCCCCTCGGACAAGTCTCTTCTTGGTTCCTGCGTTGTGCCCCACTGTGGGTTGATCTGCAGAGGTAGGTGGGATGCCTCTCCATTGCTCCACTGTTCCTAAACCACCCCCAACAACAACAGGTTCCATTCATACAACAACAAACAACTCCTGCCTTAAACATTTTACAACCCCCACCCCCAGCGCCCTAGGTGAATGTGAAATAGCCTGCGGGATGTCCACACAATTATCACTGGGTACCTGCGAAATCAAGATGTGTGCCATATATTCACACACATACAGCAGTGGCCGAAAAAAAAGACCTCATACACAAAACAAAGATAGACAATGTGTCATAATGAAGAGTCCGCAACCAAGTAATAGTTCTTCAAGTTTTATTCAAGGGAAAGACCCCAACACAGGTCCGTCCGCTGGGCGTAATGGCAAAACGGATGCCCGACTGACAAATCACACTGCGCGCAACAAATGCCATTGCGCGCACTAGCAGAGACTTGGGTGACGAGCCTTAGATATAACATGTGCTTCCTCTTATTTTACACGGATACATACTTATGGACTGAAAAGAAAATGAACACTATATACATGAACAAGCAGATCATACTATAAAGGATGTACAGTTGACATTATATAATCATTGAATTTAAGGGTAATTTTCCTGTTCAACCAAATGTGGAGCTCGAGCTCCTTCCCACCTCCCTTGCATCCCTCCCTAGGAGCACATCACTACCACTCACAGCCTCATCCTGATATCCACTCAATCCCACAACATAGGATGATGAATGAATTCTTGCAACATTGGAACTATTTCCATCACCATCACAGGAGTCTTGGTACCAATCGACCACCCATCCTCCTCAACATGCCCACGCCCAGGCTCGGACTGGCCCTTTCGGTCTTTCGGCCCGTGGCCGAAAGACTTTGGGATCCCCTGGGGCTGGTTTTCCAGCAGCCACCTCTGGGCCGATTTCTTTTGGCAGGCCCGGCGGCCCCGGGCCGTACTAGTGTGTGTGTGTGTGTGTGCCGAGCACCACAGAGCAGCAGCTCGCGAATGGCTCCAGGGGCTCAGAGTCAGAGCAGGAGGCCGCCTGCGGCCGGGAAGTCAGATGGGGGGGGGCTTGGGCCGCCTGGGCTGGGCTGTGCTGTGCAGCAGGGCAGGGAGCCAGGAGGGGGGGGCGCCGGCGCCGCGCGGTGGCGGCACTGTCTGCCATCTGCAGAATCATCATAGCAAGGTAACACACTAGATGTTACCTTGCTTTGATGATTGCATCTGCATCATGCATGCATCATAATGTATGATGCATGCAGATGCAGATGCATGCATAATTCATTCACAGCGTCGTAGGCCACGGGTGGCTGCAGGGGGCCGGTGCCGTGTGTGCTCTCCGGCTTGCGCTCCGCTCGGGCCTGCAATGGCCAGGCCAGAACGTTTCTTTGATCTGTGGGAGGGAGGCAGGCTGAAGCAATTGCAAACACACAATAAAGCAATTGTAACACCTGCCTCCCTCCGAGTCCTGACCCTGGGGGGGCAGCCTACCTGCCTGCAGGGCTGAGGGCTGAGCTGGGAGCCTGCCTGGGGCCGGCACTGCCAGAACAGTGACACATTTCATTTCACAGACAATTGCTTCAACTTTGCAGGAAGTACGTAACACTTCTTTGCAAAGTTGAAAGCAACTATCTTCAACTTGTGCCTGGGGGCTGGGCTGGGGCCCGGGGCCGCCGGCGCCGCAGAAAAGCCAATGAATGAAAATTCGGCTGGGAAGGCTGCCCTGCAGTGCCCACCCATTTGCTGCTATTTCTAATTGCCTTTGGCCTCGCTTGCCTCTCTGGCCCACCCTGGGCTGGCCCTGATTTATTTGGGCACGCCGCAGTCACACCGACACAGCGCAGCAGGCAGCGCTCTGGCAGAGAGACAGAGAGAGCCACCACCACCAGGCACCACTGAGCTGGACCTCACCAGACAAATTGGAGGCCGACAGTCCAGTGCCCAGTACCCACACACAGGAGGACCACCAGGCAGCAGGTGAGGCGGCCAGCAGACAGTGCCCAGTGCCACTGCCACAGGCCACAGTCCACAGACAGCAGGGCAGCCCAACAGCCAGCCAGCCACTGAGGTAAGGACTAGTACTAGTACTATTCTCGTAAGGCCCATCATATCATCCCCTGTAGTGACTCAGGGCCACATCTTCGCATGGCTATGTTGTGAAGAATACAGCGAGACAATGCTAGTTTGCAAACAAACTATGGATCATATTGAAGGGCACCCCATGAATGATGGAGGCACCTAAATTGAGGCTTTTGAATCCCAAATCTCTGTTCAATGTCATTCCGACTTTTACCATGTGCAGCATTGTACTTGCTCTCCCCTCTATTTGTGGGTTGGAGTTAGGGTGAACAGGTAAGGCCTTAACCCATAGCCGCTGTCACCTTGAAAAGGGGAAACAGGTGACTACAATTGCATGCTGATTCTCCGAAAATAAACCAACACTATGTCACTTGCAAATGAGGCTCTACCGGCAACGCGCATTTGATCTGAATTCTAACCACACATGGGCCTAATTCACAGAGCGTAATTCCTATGGGATTGTTCCATTATAAAATGCTTCTGTGAATCAGGTCCATAATGTTACTTAAGCTTAACTAGCAGCCAGCCATCACCGAACACCGGTGTCTCGAGTTGCCTCTTTATTTGACTATGATTAAAAATGTAGCTGTCATATGTGGAGCTTGGCATCTTGAAAAGAGCATTGGTAACTAATATATGTTTCGCATAAAAAATCATCTGCGCATTTATGGAGTGATAATTCTTTCGATTCACATAAATGTGCTCATTGTTCACAGTGGTCTTAATTGGGATATGTGTGCAATCTATCACAACTATTACATTTGGGAACTGGTTTAATTCATAGAAATGTTCTTTGGTGCGCTGAAAGCTTTCGCGCTGATTTGATTAAACTCTGACATGACACATCAAGTAGTAACACCTACTTCCATCATTCACCTGCATGCATGTTCCACCGAAAGCATCCCGCGGCCTGGTAATCCCCCCGTCCCCCAGGACCTTCAGGGGCCATGGTGCGCGTGCTTTAGCATTCCATGCGCCCCGGGCAGGGCACCAGTGCGAGCCGAGCAGGATAGCACAGCTCGGTAGGAGAAAGCTGCACAATGATGTTCATGAACACATTCAGTGTCTAGAGAATGTTAAATATTAGGAGCCCCAATTGTATTGGCAAGGCATGTACATATGTTTTGCCTTTCTTAGAAGGGGGCTGACTGTGCGTGGGTCCTCTGGTTTGCGATTCTTGTCCACACTGCTGTAATTTTGGTCATAGAACAACATGGCTCACCCTTCGTTGGGATAATTCTACGAATGTGTGTTCTTTTCCATTTAATTTTGCCTCTAAACACTGGTGGCGTTGGCACAACATGGAACCCTGGTGTCAGTCTCAGCAGAGAGGCCAAGCAAAGTTTGGATGGCCATGGAGTCTGAAATCCACCCCCGAATCACTGGGCCAGTTTGAGGTACACACAGTGCCTCGGTGTAGTGTGGATGGCTGCTTGTTCCTATTATATATCCACAATTCCTGCCCTCCATCTTGAGTCTATATGAAAAAGTTACACCTGTCGCAACATGGAGACAGAAGTCGGATTAGCAACTGCTCAAGCATGGCTACATGATTAAACTCTGACATGACACATTTTCTAAAAAGCAGCTGAAATTGAAAATGGCTACTGGTGTAAACAAAATTACTTGCTACCTGCTGCTTCGAGTTACGTTTTTCAGCTGACTTAATAAGCAATGCTTGGAATGTGCACTGCATAGAACCTACACATAGTTCTATGGGAAGAAAATAATAAAAGTGATTTCCTTATTAAAGGCTCAATCTATCTCTCGTGGATACTGCAATAGCGCGGTTACCTTAATTAAAAAAACAACAAGATAGTGGTGTGCTGCTATGGTACTTACCAGTGCCTTTAAAACCCTAACGTCTTTGCCCATCTTTTGCACCTAGCCAAGGAATTTGCAATATTAAGAGCTAGAAAGACAGTGCAGTGGTTTGGCAAATACAGGATGAGGCAGGGGCAGCGAGCACACCACCAGCTAGCTCAGTACGTTTTCACGGACGCAGCGGGGTTAGTTCTAATGGTGGTCCCTTACATTTCTGGATGGGGAGAGACACAAGAATGTTATGAGCAGAAGTTGCACATATGCTGATGCCTGGTGGCTCGTGCTTGACTATTCTGATGTCAGGGGATCACCTATGAGCTTTATTTTTCCACCATAGGCTTCCATGACTTTACTGTGGGGAGGGGTTGCAACTGGGGGAAAAGATGAGCGGGAACAGCAGAGAGTGAAAGCAAGAGGCACAAAAGAAGGATGCAAGTTAAAGTAGGCATGGAAGTACAACTGAGCGGCTGGATGCGAATGATCGCTGGGCTGCATAGAAAGTAATATATGTATTTTGTTCAAATGAAATTTGGATTCAGACACGGAAAGAAAGCTGCACAGATTGGAAAGCAAACTTTCATTTAGGCAGTTATCACGGATGGTAAAAGATGGCTGGGATGGAACATGACATAACATAATAACAACCATACATGGACAAGTTGTACATCTCACCATTTGCCTCAAATGGTAAAATATTTGGCATACTGGTGGAATGAGAGGTAACTCTCGGGTCTGGTAAAGACTGCGTGCGATGGACGTTGAGGAGAGTCTTGTGGGGTGGGTGTGTGGGGGAGGTGGGGTTCAAGGGGGGATTAGGAAGCAGGTGTTTGTGCCATAAAATGAGGAAGCCTCCGACGCATTAAAATGAAAGACGGACATCATAATTGCTTTAACCTGGCTGGAGGCCAAGAGAAAGTCATTGATCGCCACCAAATCCCAGGCCACCAGCCTTTATAATGAAGGAATGTCTGTGCAACATGGTGGCTGAAATCGACCATGTAGTACGTCAACCTGCCGTTTTCTAAGTACCTCTGCTTTTATAGATTTCATTCAGAGCAAGGTACGAGAGGAGTGTGTACGATTTTTTGTAGTCGAGGTGCACAGTGTAGGGTGGCAAGATTTTCATGATGAAAATCCGGGATGACCCGACTACCCCTAATAGCCGCCCGTTCCCCAACCCTGCACCCCCCAAAACCCATCCATCCCATGAAATACTGCCTTCTGCTGAATCGCATTAACGGCATTGTACCTTTTCTCTAAGTGGGGCATGCGGCGAACCTGTGGCACTTAAGAGCAAGCACATTAGCATAGGCCGGTAAACATCTTACATAACAGACACATGAACCCTCAATATGTAGCATTTTCTGTAAAAGTCATGAATTGACGCGAATCACGGATGATGGTTTGAGGGCCACTTTTTTGAAGGTGAGGGGTGAGCCACTTTTTTGAGGCAAGGGATGGGCCACTTTTTTGAGGCGAGGGGTGGGCCACTTTTTTGTTGTTGTCCGGGCCTATTTCTTGTCACAGTCCGACCCTGCCCACGCCCCTTACGTTCTTCAGTGACTACGGCGTCTCTACCCCGAAAAATGACTACTCGTTCCATACTCCAACGTCTAGCGTCACCACATGTTTTTTCCCACCCTCTCAATTTTGATGGGCTCGAAATATCACGAGCATCCTTTACCCTCACACAACACATAAGGGTTGAAAACTTACTTTCATCAGAAAACCTTTCAAAACCAGATGCAACAAAGTAAAATGAAATAGCTCTTTACAGTCCTCCCATGGAATGTCAGCTTCCCCAGGATTTGCCAAAAATGTGGGGAATGGATCCAAATTATGCATGTTGGTGGAGCTGAAAGCACACCCAATCAGAGACCTTAAATATAATGAATATACATTAATCACCTCAAACTGACCACAACCAACTGATGTCCATGCAGGTGCGACCTCCCACTGCCAACAAAATTGAAAGAGAAAAATAGAAATAACCTCTCAAAGTTCCCAGTTACTGTGCCACCTGACAAGGAATATCTTTTTTTACATCATTGCATTTGTGCCATCATTTATGATGATCCACTTGAACATGCCAATGTGTTATGCCACTTTTAGCCTGAAGATGGGGCTAGTTCCCCACACATGTAAAATATTTAGGATCTTTCAATACGAGGGCCACAGAGAGAGCACCGCCTCTCAATCTGCATACTTCCCCCAGGATAATAACTTCCGCTGGGTTCTCATCTGGATGCTCCGCTCACTCCTATGCAGACCGCAATCTCCTGGAAAATATGCTTACTGTGGTCGCTGGAAATATCACAAACTGCTCAACAGTGGCACCTGGGGATCTTGCAAACCCAAAAGCGTGCCCCGTCACTGGCTCCCTGAAGCAAAATCACCCCTCTGCGGTACACCCAGTGGCGCAGCGGCGACCCGCCCACCCACCTCACAAGCCCCGACAAGAGCCCGTTGAGTGATGGGCGGGTTAATATAGGCAGAGGGTGAGCATGCAGAGGGAGAGGGGCACTACTAATGCAACAAGCTGGTTTAACATACTGTAGGGTTAAAAATGGTAATGAATGTCATGCACTCAAAAGCGTTTCAGCAATTTCAGGTGCCTCAGTGTATAGTCTCCAGGCCTAAACAACCCAGCCTTTTGTCGCCAACAGGTAACCCCTTTGCACTCCAGGTGGACCAACGTCCTACACTTAAATTCACAAAATAATAATATTGTTCTCTTAATTAATAAACATACAAAAGAGTAAATCAATGAGCATTGTTGTATTCGGACTTTGGTACAACTTAAATGTTGCCTAGTTTACATGCACCATCGAAAAACATAACATGATCAAAATAAAATTTGAAACAGAATTTGAAACAGAAATACATACATGGTCACACATTGATTTGTGCAAATCCAGAGGAGATAACAACAGACTCTCCTCCCTCTAAAACATATTTAGTGTAGTAATGATAAACAAACAACAATACTCAGGTTGTGTCAACCAAAAAGCTCCAAATTAGATCAAAAGTTAGCCAACGCATTTCGGATTATAAATCCATTATCAGGGCTTGAAGCTTAATGTTCATATCCATTCTTCATAGCATAAACTACAATGTTATCTGTGCAACTGTATTGTATCAGGTAAACTGTCTTAGTTTGAGTTTTCTTACTAACTTAAGTTTTAAATGATATTATGAAATGAAGCACTAACCTCAAGTCTCCCGTGAACTTGTTCAATGAGGTGTGCACCCTACATAATAGAATGACTTGTGTTAATGGAGTGTATATGATATGATATGATGTGATATGATATTTTATTTATATCGTGCTTGTACACAAGTGTTTCATAGTACGACCAGGCAAAAAGGGTGAGGAGTGGGGAACAAGGGAGAAAAAAACAAAAATGAAAACAGTGATCTTACTAGGCCGAGTGACATTTAAGAAAGCGGCAAGTGCATGGAAAAGGGAAAAGGGGGAATTGTATGGAATGGGGGGAGTGGAAAGTGTGGAACAGAGGAGAGAAACAGAATAAATATTAAATAAAATAAATAAAAAAGGGCGATAAACCATGGTAGTGCAGCCAGCAAGTGGCAGGTGAAAGTTAGTCAGATAAGGTATATCTGATAAGTGCAGAAGAAAGTGGGAGTGTGACTGTTTGGGTACAGATACAGAACCCTAGTGCAGGGGGTGGCCTGGAGGCAGAGCAGGAGGGTGGCAGGGTGAGCAGGTACCTGGGCCCGAATGACAGAGCGTGGCTAGGAGCACAATGCCAAGAGAAGAAACAGATTAACAGGTGAGAAGGGGGGCAAAGGCAGAGGCAAAGAGGAAGGTCTTGAGCTGCTTCCGGAACCAGAGATTGTTTTCCTCAAGTTTCAAGGTGGCTGTGAGGCTGTTCCAAAGGGAGGCACCAGCCGAAGACAGAGATCTACCCCCATCTTGTTTCTTTGCAAAACGACTGACCCTCAGGGAGTTAGAAGTAGAGGAGCAAAGGGCTCGAGAGGGGAGATATTTACAGAGGGATAGTTAAAGGTATTTTTGATCCAGGCCCCAGAAAGCCTGTGGACAATGCAGAGGGTTTAAAATGTAATCCTTGCATCCACTGGGAGCCAATGAAGGGATTTCAGGGCTGGAGAGATACGATCCAAGGGCTTAGGGCCAAGGACAAGTCTTGCAGTCCTGTTCTGGATTAGTTTTAAAGGGTCAAGAGTGGAGGAAGGCAGATTTAGAAAGAGGCTGTTACAGTAATCTAGTCTGGAGAGAACCAGAGCTTGGTAGACACTGAGCTTTTGAGGGAAGGAGAGGAAAGGCACAGTACCTATAAGGAGGTGCAATACAAAGTTAGACTTTTTGGAGATGTCAGATAAGTGTGCAGAGAAGGAAAGTGTAGAGTCAAAGATAACCTTGAGGTTTTTAGCCACAGAGGTGGGGGTAGGAGGAGGGCCAACGGAGGCCAGCCGGAGAGTGAGACGGAAGGATGGAGATGGTGTACCAATAAGGAGGATCTTGGTCTTCTTGGCATTTAGACATAGATCGTTGGTGGCACACCAATTTTGAATGGCGATTAGACAATCAGAGATGAGAGAAGGAGAGGAGGAGGCTGAAGGAAGCCTGAAAATGAGCTGTGTGTCATCAGCATAGCACTGGAAAGTTGTGCAGAAAATCGAGATGCAGTAGGCGAGAGTTGCCAGGTATTGGTTGAAACGCCAGGACGAGAGGTTAGATATCTGGGGAACTCCAAATGTGGAGAGGGAGATAGAAGATAGGAAGGACCCAAGTTGTACCTGGGAGGGTTGATCAGAAAAAAAAGAGGTCAGCAAGGCTAGAGCCTGATCAGTGATACCCAGGTTGTCACAGACACGATTGAGCAGGGTGGTATGGTTGACCGTCCCGAATGCAGGGGAGGGATCAAGTAGGATGAGGGCAAATTAGAATTGAGGTTGGAGAGCAGGTCTTCAAGGATGTTCAGGAGAGCAGTTTCCGTGCTTCTGGCAGCTCTGAAGCCAGATTGGTGGTCATGGAGGGAGCCAACAGAGTCAGAATGAAGATTAAGCTGAGAGATGGCCAGCTTTTCCAGGAGCTTACCCAAAAAGGGAGTCATGGAAATTGGGCAGTAGTTTGCCGGGCATGATGGATCAGCAGTGGATTCCTTGAGGAGAGCATGCAAAAGGGAGTGCTTGGTGGTGAAAGAGCCAGAGGCAAAGGAGAGGTTGCAGAAATCGGCAAGGGCTGGAGCAAGGATGTCAATGTGGTCCTTAATGTTTTTAGAGGAACTGTTTTGATGAGGTTTTCATAGATCGGACTTGTCTAGCTACCTCATCAGGGGAGAAAAGAGGAAAGGAAGAGAAAGGGAGACGGGGGTACACAAACATATCAAACTGAAAAGCTGAACAGTGCCACCAATGAATAATAGACCCTACTTACCCGGCTTCTAAAGTTGCATGATCTATCACAGAGGGCAAGCGTGCCCTTCATGCAAAACTGTGGGTAAAGGAAAAATGAGAGCTGACTGAGACTCATGCGTGCCTCTAAGTCTGCACACTTCCCCTAGATAATAACTTCAGCTGGGTTCTCATCTGGATGCCCTGCTCACTCCTACGCAGACCACAATCTCCTGGAAAATGTGCTGGTTGTGGTTGTGGGAAATACCACAAGCTGCGCAACAGTTGCACATGAGGATGTTATTCAGCCCTCAAGCGTGCCCCGACAAGAGCCCTGGTGAGTGATGGGAGGGTTTATATAGGTGTAGGGTGGGGGCGAGGATGCGCCACACTCAAAAGACCTCCCAGGCCCCGATCTGTACCCTTAGGGAGAGATCACGGGTTGTATGAGTGGCGCCAGATGATCTTGCCAGCCTGCAAGCATGCCCGGTGACTGGCACCATGAGGCGAAATCACCCCTGTATCCACCACCCGGCGGCAACCTGCCCGCCCGCCTCACAAGCCCTGACAAGAGCCCCAGTGAGTGATGTGCTGATTAATATAGGTGGAGGGTGAAGTTGAGGATTCACCACACTTAAAGGACCTCCCGGGCCCTGACCTGGACCCCGTGGGAGAGATCACAGGTTGTAGCACACATGTGTGCATCGCTTGCGAGCCCCGACCCAGGCCCAACAGAGAAGAATACGTTGGTACAACCCGTCTGGCCCTCATCGACTCACATTAGTCCCGATTGGACTGATGCAATGTACCAAGCTGTGCTGTGAATCGGGTATAAGAAAGCGCCATCCATCGCTCCCATCATACACCACCTCATGCTCCTTAGGCACCTCTGACCAGACGTTCACCTCCCTACCCTTCCAACATCCCCCCAAAAAATTGAATTATATGTCCTCATCCCCAGAAATATGTCTTAAAAAAGAAAAGTCTAAAATCAAGTAATAGTTCTTCAAGTTCATTCAAAGGAAAGACCCCAACACAGGTCCGTCCGCTGGGAGCAAAGGCAAACGGATTCCCAACTGACAAATTATACTGCACGCAATGTCATTCCCAATTGGAACCTTTGGATGCCAGTGCGCGCACAAGTAGAGACATGGCTGACGAGCCCTAGATATAACAAAAAATTGTTTCAGGCACAAAGAAGATATGCAAAAATGGCCACAGAGACAAACATAGAAGGTGGGAAATGACAACAGAGACACAACATGAGGATAGAAAAATGCCATGCAGACACAAAACGTAATGACGACAAAATGACCCAGCAAGAAAATAATGAAGAAGAAAGACAATGGAGACATGGAAAACAATGGCACAGAGACAAAGCATGGACAGGGATGAAAAAAAGTGATGGCAGGAACAGGGCACAATCTGAAAGTGAGGACAGAAAAGATCCATCAAATGTTATCCTAGGAGGAAAAAACAACAATGCAATGGCAGAAAATACTCCAATACATTGCAGCAGAAAAGAACAGCAAAGGCAGCAAGGACGTTAGTAAAAAGCTACATCAAAGGTGATGTCAGAAAAGGCAAGAAATACATAGACACGACAAAAAAGATCACAATACATTGCAATCGATGACTGAAAAGTCAACATAGACTGAAAAGGGTATTAAAAACGAAAAACATAGAAAGAAATGGCAAGAAAAGACAAAAGGGACATAGAAGCAACAGCCACATAGGAACCAACAGAGAACAGTGGCAGGGCGCCATTCAGTATATTGCTAGCACACTCTACAACCTGCCATTAGAGTAGATTGATTACAGTCCCGTTCTTCTAAGCCCCCGGCAGAGGATTAAAGTGAAATAGAACAGCATCTGAGAAGATAGGAAAGCATATGCGCCGAACTCAAAGGCCTGAGGAGGAAAACATGGAAAGCAACATTTGTGGCAGGCATCCACCCCCAGCCATAAATGCCCAATATTCCGTTTGTGGAGGAAGTAAGCCACTCTCTTTGAGACAGCCAGCATATTGGCAGTGAGGCAGTGCAAAGAAAGATGCAACACACACAATACCGATCTCTGCTATTGCAGCCTGACTCATAAGGAAGCACTACCCCATGAGATAGTGGTCTGCCCCCGCACCATGGGATTGGACAAGGAGTGTAAAATCCATGATGACAAAGGCCGGAATAAGGTCTGCCAGGGAAATGGCGATCTACCTACTAAGTGACATTCATCAGGACACAACTCTCAAAGTCACTTGGAAGAGGAGGAAGAAGACCACACATGTAATTAAATAATGTGAACGTAAATTGAAAAACAATCAAATAATAAACCATACTGCATACGTAGGATTATTTTTAGATGATAGAAGGGGACGCGATTAATGTTTAATACATTCTCTTATTATTTTGTTGTTATAAAATGGTTTTCTTTTTATGTTTTATATGGCTTTTCAAAATATTAATAATCCCAGTGTATTTTTCTGACATTTTAATCTTTATACTTATCGAATGGAAGGCCAACACTGAAAATGGATAACACATACATTTGAAAAAACAAGTGGACTCAGTACCCGAGATTGGGAATGAAACCCAGTGTCAAACCGGGAGAGTACCCAGGACAGTATCTCAGGACAATGCATAGTTTACCCCTATTTTTGTTCACAATATTTGGCAAATGCCCACTTCCCTGGTTAGTCAAACATGGGCCAGTTGATAAGTACCTTTAACTTCCTTTTTAGGAATTTTTTGCTATCAAGACTGCATTTCAAATCAATGGCAAATGTTTTTCTTGTTTACTAAATGGCCTTTTTGGGCCGGGTGCCATGTGCATGGAGGGTGAGCGGAGCATCCTGCAGAATCAATGTAGTTAGAGGAGAGATGTTCCCATAGTACTGTCTGATTATCAGTATATGCCTTGTATCTTCATCCGCATCCGCTCTCCATTTTCTTTGCTTGTTATAGAACACTTTACGCTCTTCGAGTTTATTAATCACAACTCTTGCAATTGATAGGAAAGATAACCAAGCCAATGATCTACTTATCTGCTCGTCTTTTGACTGATGATTGGTCTGCTTTTACTCTGCAAAAATAGTTTTTATTTATGACTTTTGATGTATTCCCTTTATTAGGTCGTAAATTAATGTCCAAGACGGTTTCTGTTTGTGTGTTATATATCACAGGCCCTGTAGTTATGGTTAAGTTGCTCAACCCATAGGAAGAGCACCTTTTAGGCAGTTTATAACTTTGCCGCCCCCGGGACGAATGCTCATGAAACATTGCAAAAAAGGTATATGGCCCTGTCCGATTGATTCTGCTAAGTTTGGTGCGGTGTTGTTAAGGTGGGGCAAAGTTACAGGGGGGTCCCAAAATGTGTGGTTTTTCCATAGATGCGATGGAAAAGAAATTTTGCTCATGCCTACCGCCCAATCTGCTGGACAGATTTTCAGAAAATTTGCGGCAGGATCGGCAGCTTGGTCCAGAAAATGTGCTTTTGTAAGTTCGGTCCACGGACTGGTATCCGATTGGTCCAGATTGTGGTGAGATGTCTGTGGACATCGGACATGCCCGCCTATTGGATGGTGAAAAGCGTGAGATGCATCATATTTTTTGAAACGCCCACTATGTTGGATCCATGGACAGTCACGACTGACTGCGGACATTGCAGTGAGATAAAGGTCTGGAAAACACATTTTGGATTATTTGGTGGTGGAAAGAGAGGCTGGGAAGGGTGGGGAGTGGAAAAAAGATGATATGGGACTATTTTTGTAGGTGGAAAAAGGTTGGGCAGGTGTCGTGGCTGTCCGCGGACACCGCAGTAGTTTGCGAACAACGCCATGAACGGACAGGTAGGAAAAGACATTTACGGGATATATGGCTTAAAGAAAGCATAGAAATGGAAGAGAAGTGGAATCAAGGTAATGTGGAGCAGTTGATATAGGTGAAATAAGGGTTCATAAATGCTGCTGACTCAGTGGTCTATTTCAGTGTCTGCGGACATCATTTCGATTTCAGGGGGGTCAGGGTGAGTTTTATTAGTTGACAGCGTATGGTACATATTTTTTATATAGTTAATTATATTGTGGTGGATGTGGCCACTGGACACGGCCACCACAGCAGTCATGTGTTTATAGTAATTATAGGTAATGTAGGAGGAGTATGGCCAGAATCACCACAGTAGTAATGTGTGTATAATAATTATAGGTAATTTAGTGGGAGTACAAAGTGTTTGTAATAGGGAGGAATGATGTTATTGAACAGTATATGGTATGCTACTTATGATTGTAGAACAATTGAAGATAGTGCTCATAGAATATGTATTTGATTAGACTTGCTATGGTTAGTTAGTTTCATAGCATTATGAATCTGGCATCTCTGGTTTATGTTCCGTGGAAATAAAACAGTACAATTTGTTAAGCAGGATAGTTTAAAACTTTAGTTGTATACAAATGTACATGTATATTTTTTAGACCCTCATAAACAGTACATTCTAAGTACTATGCTTGTTACAACGTTAGTGTATGACACACTGCTGTTGTTTTGACATTAAATAATCATTGGGTCATTGGAAAAAAAAATCCATACAGGAGTAAAAAATCTGATTACAATTATGAGTGTAAGGATGATAGTATGTTTGTTTGAGGTTTGTTGTGATTAAGGGAATGCTTGAAATAGTTAGATACCTGTTGGTGTATTCTAACTACATGTGAGTGTAAGGGTGATGGTATGTTTGTTTGTAGTATGTTGTGATTAAGGGAATACTTGGAGTAGTTATATACCTGTTGGCATATTATAACTACATTAGAGGTTAGAAGATGTTTTGTCCTATGAGAATTGAGATGGCGTATTTGAAGTGTTTTGGAATCAAGGGTATTTTTCAAGTAGTTAGATACCTGTTGGTGTATTCTATCTAGATTGACTTTTAAAAGTACTATTGTAGTATTATGGATGTAGTTAGATACCTGTTGGCATATTCTAAATGTGAATTGTGCTAACGTTTAGTGGCTAAATTTAGGTTGAAGGAAAATTAAGTAGGCATTTGTTAAATTTGCTGGTAACCTATGTTTTGGAGTAATGAAGGTATTGTTACATTCAAACCAACCACTTCATTTGTTGACATATGCAGTGTAGTGCCATGAAGTGGTTGTGGCACCAGTGTGCTATACTATGCCTACTGTTGTGAAGGTTTCCTTTCCAAGAGATACTTTGCCTTGTGTGAAGCCTGTAAACTTACAGTTACTTTTGGTACCATCTGCATTGTACCTTAGAAGCATTAGTATGACATATTGGCTATGTGAGTTTATTTGTATGGTGGAACGATTGTCTGAATTGCAAAAAGGGCATAACATGCCATGATCTGCATTCTGAAGAAGCTGGTGAAATGGAATGGATTCAGAATTTGGTATGGATACATATACAAATCGTTCATTAGGAGTGTGGTCTTGTGAAACATGGTTGCAGAGAGTGCATGTATGTTTCCACGTGTATTATAATAATAATAATAATAATAATAATAATAATAATAATAATAATAATTTGCCATTTATACAGTGCTACGAACCCTCAGGTATCTGAGTGCTGCTTATTATCACCCCCGGTGTGTGGTGCTCATTTATCTACTCAGAAGGATGAAAGGCTGAGTTTGGCCTTGCCGGGATTCGAACCTGCGTTAGCAAGCTCTGCATGAATGTCAAAGAGAGCGCTCTACTCGCTGTGCCCCTTTTAACCTAAAATCTGGAAGATTTTATTGATAGGGATGTTTTTGGTATCCAGTAGTAAGTACATTAGGAATTCTTGTGGATCTTCCTGTGTGTTTATGGGACATGTTACCATCCCTAACAGTAGTCCAATGCTTGCCTTATACCTGACACACTGTAAGTGTTGTCAGAATTATTTGTGGTATTTCTATAAAGGACGAGCATTTGCAAACACAACTGGTCAAAGCCGTTTAAGCACATGTTGTGAACAATTGGTGGCAAATTAAAGAGAATATTCATTTTTACATTAACTCTAGTTGTGTTGCTGAATTTAAATGGACCAGAGAGTTATGGTTGTGGGTCGTGTGATTGATTTGCCTGCAGATATTTCTGGAGAAGAGACAGTTGTGTTTTTCTTTTCTGATGGACGTGCAGTTGACTTTGTACCAGACAGTTTTGTGGTTGTATTGTTTGATGCAAAAGTAGTTGGTCATTGTTTCTTTAGCGGTATTGTTCGGAGATCTGTTATGGATTCTGTTTATATTACTTGTCTTTTTTAAAGGTTTCTTTATGTGAGGTGCAGGGTATATATCTAGATGGGGGTGTATAGTGCCCATACTCTGTTGTTTTCCAAGATGCAAGGAATGTCAGCGTTGACTTTGTTTGCATCAAAGCTAACTAAGAATAGACCATTGAGTATACACAGACGAGAAAGTGCTATGTAAATCATACCTTCTTTAAAGACTGTGCTGCCAATGTCAATTCATGCTTGATCTAGGGCTAGACCATGTAATTTGGGAATAGTGACAGCATATTCAAGAGAGAGAAAATTGCTCTCTGCGTAAGTACATGCCTTTGAAAAGAAGGAAACATACTATTGTCCGGCCAATTTCTTTAACTTCTGCAAGTTTGTCAAAGTGGATATTGACAAACTGAATGTTGTCATGTGGATATGTTTGGGGGTCAACAACTGTACCATTTGTTCCATTGACTAAACCTTGTTCTATGTCAAGTTTATGTTTTAGAATTACTGCAGTTTAGTCTCAAAGTCAATATTTTCTCCAATCCAGCTGTGTTGCAGATACATTTTTCTAAGCTATTTAATCATGCTGTTGCTTGTTGACACATAGGACTTGTCATTCCATGCACTTCTAATTTCTCTGTGCAGCTGATATGCAGAATGTGTTGCATTTCTTTTTTCAACATTGTCTCATTGAATTCAATACAGCTTTCAAGGGTTGGCATTAAGAATAAGGACATGAATTTTAGATTTTGTCGAGTTAATTGTCAATGACATCAGGGGCAGATATGTTTCTCATCCATGTAGCTCATGGATTAGTCTACTATTTAAGATGGATTTGCATCTTTAGTAAGCAGACCAGTTCTAATGCTTTTTAAAATCTTAGAATAGGTGGGGTCTGCAGACTGACGCATGTTTTGAGTTAGTTCTCTGTAGTGAAAATGTTGCTAGAGATTTACATTTCCAATGCTGCCGAGGGTATTGTGACATTGTTTGTGTCCTAATGTTTTGAAAATAGTTTGACCTTTCACTGGTGTTAACTGTAGGTCTCCGAAAACAATAACATATTTTCCTGAAAAAAATTCTTCAGAGTTTGTTTTTAAGACTTCTTGAATTCTGAGATGAATTAAAGCCAACATGAGGTTGGAAAACATGCTTACTTCATCTATCGGGAGCACTTTCATTGTCTTAGAATTCTGCGTACTTCAGTAGCATCTTCTGCTGATAATTTGTATTATTCTAATTTGTCTTGGTGTTCTACGGGAAGGAGCAGTAGTCGTTGTAAAGTTATACCTCCTATGTTGTAGGCAGATAAACCTGTGGAGGCTGTTACTACAGCCAAAAGGTTGTTATTTGTTAAGTTGTGTAGAAATGTGCTGATTGTTCCAATTAAGTATGTTTTACCAGAACCAGGTTCACCACTTACATACAGGAGGAGAGGTTTATAATGTTTACAGCTACATATTTTAGTTTCATGTTTAAAACCATGTTCAGCTTCTTGAGCGACTTCTAGATAAATGGTCATCATTTAGCTTTGATTTGAGCACTGACAAGTCTTCAGATTGTCTATATTGATGCATGATATTTTCTAACTCAGTCATGGCTATTCCTGCTTCATTTATAATGAGTGGTTCTCCAAGTGATTCTTGGACTCTTGTAAGGGAAGGTTGACTGCCCTCAGGAATGTCTTTTTTCTAGTTGAGTTTCAATTTCTTCCTCTTATTGGCGTTCATTGTGCGACATTTTATTGTATTGTTTGCAATTGTCATTATGTATAATGCTTTTATTTGCTTCAATGCAGCTTCAAATGAGTCATAGGGCCTCATTACACGGAAGGCGGTAATGGTTAACGGCCACCGTTAATGGTAACGGTGACCGTTAACCAGTACCGCCTTACTACGAGGTCCCTTAGCGGGTTGGTGCTTTAACGCCTGCTTTTTGCAGGCGTTAAAAACCAACCCGCTAAGGGACCTCAGAGCTAATTACGGCACCGCAAAATTGCGGTGCCGTAATTAGTGCCTTCCCCATTCCCATAGAGCCCTATGGGGCAGAAATGGGAATGGGGAAGGGCAATGGCGGAAGGGGGATTTACCGCCCCACCAACCTTGGAATGGGGCGGTAAATACCCTTTCCGCCAAGGCGGTGCCGGTATTTTACCGGCATGAGCCATGGCGCTAATAGCGCCATGGCTCACCACCTTCCGTGTAATGAGGACCATAGTCACCTAATAATTATTTTACTTTTCTCCAAGGTTTAATAAGTTGGAGTAGGGCCATGTAACACAGTTCTCTATGTTGTGGAGATTTAAATGATAACTGTACATGATTAATTAGACAGGCCTTGGTGAGCTTCACTAGGCCTCCTTCACAAGTTGAGACTGAATATTTGCCGGTTGTCTCATTCGGTGTTACTTTGCTTTTGTAGGTGTAGTTTTGGGCAATGTCATACAGACCAATGTTTTCCAAAGCAGTACTTCTGTTTAGGTAGTAAGTGTTAATAAAATAGTTTTTTAAAATGACCTCGCTCTTGGGATCATTTGTGGCTATGTTGTCTATCTCTTGGTAGGATTTAAGTACTCTTTTTCAGGATGAATCTGGTGCAAGGTTCAACCAGACCATGTATTCAGATTTGCCATATAAGGCTGTACCTGTTAAATGGTCTGCAGCTATGTAGCACCCGCATTCTCTATGGTAGAGCATTTTTATGCCAAGATGTACAATTTTTGTGATATTGTTTTGTCTGATGATATGTCACCCCAGAGGTCTTTTAGCTCTGTTTTCTCACCTTTAGTGAGATAGGCTGTGACATATCTTGCAACCGCAGTGGAATTGTCTGCAATATATTGTATGCATGTGTTTGGGCAAAGGTGCTTCGCCCCTTTTAATGGTATATGTGTTTTTAGTGGATGTGCCTTGTACGCTGTCTCTAACAGACAACATCTAGCTATTTACTTGTCCTTTTTTGCAAACTGGTCTAGGGAAGCCAAAGCAACAGTTGGTATACAATTTGCCTTTGGTTTTATATCTACATCTGCAGTATTTGCCACACTTATGTTTAAGGAAGCGTGAGATTTGTGTATGTAGGTAACAATCTGTGGTTTCTGAAGGGATCTTGCAGGTAATGTATTTTTCAATAAATTGTAAAACAGTGGTCTAACTATCATGGGCATATTTAGGAGCATATTTTATCCACAAAATCATGGGGATGTGTGGTGCTCCTCTGGATTGATATTATTTTCTCAAAAAGAAGTGTTTCACTATTTTCTGATGGAGGGGTAGTTTAATTGCAGATAATGTGCAGCATGACAATTAAGTGATGGTGAAAGTACCATGATACATTGACAGGGTCAAGGGAACAGAGTTCTCATGGTGTTTTTATATCTATTCCGTCTTGTAATGTGTTAGAGGTCATGCAAGTCATCCCAAGTATACTCTGCACAACTTAAAGTAAGAAACCATGTGGGTGGGCCTAGGTTCCTTAGCATACAATGTATATCAGCGTGACATCTGAAACAGTATTCTTTTGTACCATGCATGTTTACCAAGAGATTTGTGATACTTGACTGCAAAACTTCATCCTTGTCTTTTATTTTTTGAAGCAGTTGGGTAGCGGCTAGGGATAAAAAGTTAGAGCCTGTTTAAATATGTGTGCAACTCCATAACATAGGGTTGCTAGTTTACGTTTGAAGAGGAGGTGGAAAATGTATTCAACATTTTGTCTGAATCTGGGGTTATCAGAACATATTCTTAAACAGTGATATTCTGATGCACTAATTTGCGTGGACCTTTCATCATATCTTCCTCCTTTTCCAGTAGGAAAAAGTAGAGGAAAAGAATGTACTTCTACACTATTTTCCCATGTTTTCATTGGGGATCCTTTGACTTGATGCATTTGATATGTTTCTAATGCATTGTTAATCGTGTATTTGGATGTAATGGTGAATTGCATAATGGTCTAAAATGTTGGCTGCAGTAACACGATCCACACGTTCAAATTGGACAGTTGCAGGTGAGTCTTGAATTATTTCAGTGGTGTCTGTTAAGTTTTCCTCTATGTTTATATTCTTGTAATATTCATAGTTTTCATTTCGATATTATAAGGCTTGTCTAACTTTATTTAAGTCGACTAGTTGTTTACAAAATCTTTAGTCTATTTTTGGATGTGCTCTTTTTCTTGAACCAGTTCTTTGGCTGTTTCTTGTAGGAGAATGTTATTTACATGTTGCAGCTGTGGAGCAGGACTTGTTGCATAGTATAGTCGCTGAACAAGGTTCCATACAGTAGAATGGTGTGTTGCTAATATTTTGATGTGGTTGAAAGTGCTTTTGCAAGCAGTTCCTAAAATGAAGGCTAATGAATGTCCTCTCAGACCAGTGTATCTGCGCACTTCCCTCCTCCCTCTTGTTAAATATCGGCACTACCTCAATTATCGTCAGGCATAGTAATTAAAGCCACGTGTCTTTCTCATCCTCCTGCCTCTCCTCCCCACCCCTCACCTCCTCATGTTAAATTCTGGCACTATCTTAATTTCCGTAAGTCATAGTAATTGTAGTTGCATGTCTTTCTCATCCACCTGCCCACTCCTCCTCCCCACACCTCCGTTCCCCTCCTCATAGTCAATTCTGGCACTACCTCAATTGCCATCAGGCATAGTAGTTGTAGCTGCCTGTCTTTCACATCCCCTTCCATCTCCTCCTCCCCTCCCTATTATTGTCCATTAGCACTTACTCTATCATTTGTCTCATGACCTCTGTCATAGCAGTTTGTTTGTCTCTCCCCTCTTCCGTCCTTCTTTTCTACTCCCACTTCCCCCTCCAACACTATTCTGAATCGTTGTCAGACCTAGTATGTTAGTTGCTTGTTTTGATCCTCTCTTTCTCCCTCACTCCTTATCCCCCAACCCCCTCTTGTTAATTTTCCAGCACTACATAAATTGGCGTCAGGCATAGTAATGTAACCACTTGTTTTGTCTCATTTCCCTCCCCTGCCCCTCCCCCTTTATTGTTACTTGCACTTGCAGTATCTGAAATGTCGCCTGGCAGATTAAGATAGTTATTTTTCACATTCTGAATTGTTTCAATGACTTGTAAGAATGTAACTGTATTTTCCATGTTCCCTCCCTCCTTGAAGCGCTTTGAAACACATTGTGTATAGGCGCTATACAAATAAACAATCAATAAATTAATCAATCACTGAACAGGAGTCTATGGTTTGTAAAGTTTTCCTTCTACGTCTGTCTTTTAGTTTCACATAGTGATTTAGGAATTGTTGGAAAGATTAAAAGGATCGTTGGCATACATTGCACATTGAGCTGCATGTCCATTTGTACACTGAACTGACTGTTTGTTTGGGTCAAAGGAGCATTTGGTTCAAAGCTTGTGGGGACTCTTTTCTATAAGGGTTTATTTTGCCATATTGGTGTATTCCACCATTTCATACCCTCGAACATTATTGTCCATGGCAATTGTTTTTGTTGTTCTTGTTTATAAACTACTGTATTAAAATATGGTTCTGTGCTGCTTGTGTGAATCCATTCACCATCACAGAAGTATGAAAAGGTCTGTATATTGACACCGCACATGTTTAGAAGTACTTTTTGCAATTTATTGATTCATTTAGTTAGTGGTTTCATTCTGTTTAAAATCAATATAAACAATGTTCTCTTTAGTAGAAAAGAGCTGCCAATTAGAGCTTGCAGGATTAGTCTCCGACACAGTTCATAAGGGTAGATCGTGACTGTTCAGATGTTTTTATAACATTGTGAAGAACTCTACGGTGGAACATTTTCTGTAACATACATTTTTTGGATTGCTTTACCGTGATTACGTTAACATTGGTAGATACAGTGTTAGGTTCGTAAGTAGGTCTTCTTTTCTTTTTACATATTTTTTTACTTAGTTTTTGGAAAGAGCTTTAATATTGTCTATACATTGTTTTAGAGGTGGATTACTATATGGTGTAGCTTTATTCTTATCTGCACTATTTCTTCTTTCTTTTCTACCGAGTTGCTTTTTAGTAGGCATTTTGTTGTGTATGTTGGGAAAAGAGAAAGTTTGGGTTGGAAAGTTGTTCAATGTATATGCATGTTTGATGCATTCGTTTGTGGGTGTGATTGCAGAGATTAATAGAGTGCTGTTTAATTGTGAGGTAGTATATTAGGTGTGGTTGGGAAGGTTGTGAGAGTAAGAGTGTGCAGAGGTGTGATGGTGTTGCGTTAGTGAGTAAGGGAGTGTGGTGTGATTTAATCTGTAGGGACAATGGGCCTCATTACGACCCAGGCGTTAAGGGTTAACGCCGTCGTTAACCCTTAATGCCTATTCTGATTTTAACGGCTGCTTTTAGCAGCCGTTAAAATCCATGGCGCTAACCTGCCATGATGCTAATTACGCCACCGTAATTTACGGTGGCGTAATTAGCGCCTTTCCCACTCCCATTATGCCCTATGGGGCAAAAATGGGAATGGGGAAGGGAAAATGGGAAATGGGGATTTACCGCCCCACTCACCTTGGAATGGGGCGGTAAATCCGCCATCCACCATGGTGTAAACATAGTTTACACCATGGTGGTAAAGTTGGCGCAATTAGCGCCTGGGTTGTAATGACCCCCATTGTGCTGTTTTGAGGAACAGAGGGGATGTTGCAATGGTGGTGTTTATATGGGAATAGGAAGAGTGTGAATGGTGGAATATAGTGGTTTAGAGTGAAAGAAATGTTGGTTTAGAATACAGTAGTCTGTGTTCATATATAGTGGAACTGTGCTGCTCTAATTACATACATATACATGGTACATTAATATACTTACTTTGTTGGATGTGAATTGGTATTCCTTTTTCAGCTCTTGTCTTCCGTTAGGTGCTTCTTTCCTCTAATTGGAAAAGAAAGTTAGTGGGGATATGCTGTAACAGTGAAATACTTTTAGTAAGCAAGGTTGTTATTCATGAAGGAAGGAGGAGTGGTGGGGACAAACAGTTAATACAATTGGTAGAGAGTTAAAAACGGTTGCTTTTAGGAGCATTTTCTTGAAAGTTAAGAAATGTATATGTGTGTTTATAGAAGCTCTGTAATGTTTGTAAAAGAGAAGAAAGGTTGATGGGAAAGATGTGTAGTACACTTTTAAATGGCAGTTGGTGTGTGAAAGTTTAATATGTTAGGAGTATATGCATACTTGCCAACATGAAAAAATGAGGACTGCATAAGCAGTTGAAGATTGGAATGTTATGTTAGGAAGTTTACATGTACTTTCAATATATTAAACTGGCACACACTGAGTGCCAATTACAAATGGTGTACACATCTATTTTTTATTCTTTTGCTTTCTTTTATGAAAAAGTGACACAGTGCTGGTATAAAGAAATGCATGTTTACTTTTCTTCATTTGAAATGCACAGCATTTTATATGTGTATTTGACATACATGTCATAGTTTTGAATCTTGAAATTCAGTCGTGTTTTTATTTTGCATTCTGGGACTTGCAGTTTGAGTTTTATAATGGGCGAAATTGAATTGGAAGTGACAGAATGCAATGGAAAAAAAAATAAAGACTTAATAAGCACCTATAGATTGGAATGGGTGATGTTGGGATGTATGCATGGTGTGCCAACATATTTAAGTGGCAGACCCTAAGTGCCACTTAAAAATGGTCTACCGATCTATTTTATCTGCTTTCCCTTGCTTTTATGAAAAAGTGACACAGTGCTGCTGTACTTGTAGAAATGTATTTTTTAACTTTCATCACAATTATTGTAAAAGGAGACATTTTGAAATGCAGAGCATTTTAATTGATTGCTGCTTCGTATGAGCTGGTGACGAATGCTGCAATGCATGACATTTGCTACAGTGGTTAAAAAAGAGAATATATACATTTTAAATATAAGCATACATGTGCTATGTATTGTTAGATGGAGATCATGTTGAATCTGGAAATAGACATCTTGGACAGTTGCACAGTAGGTTTTGATGCAGATGTCTTTCATTAACAGGAGATATGCACTCTGAGAGTTCAAGTGTACCTCTGAAGTGTTGAAGTGAGATGACAGGGTTAGGTGTAGAGGTTTTAGATGTGATTGGTGGATGGATGTGTGACTCTTTGAAAGGAGCCAATGACGTAGTGTTCATAACCTGAAAGTGGAAAGGGTAGAAGGCTACCCCTGTGTTATAGGGTCCTTGGACACTGCAGTAGTCTGCAGATGGTATATGCCACATCCAGGTCTTTTGTGGATGCCTGGCATGGAAAGGATTAGCCAATCAGGTTTGCTGGGTGTGGTGTATAGAAAGCAAGTGTAGCAGGAGTTTTGTTTGCAAGAGTTGTGAGAGCACTGAAAATGGCTATGGCTATGTGTTTGAGAAGGCAGACTGTGTGGATTCTGGGGGACTCTTCAAATCAGTCATTGAAGGTTTAGGCTGAAAATCATGGCATCTTTAGGACTATTGGATTGGCAGAAGTGAAAGTTGTGTGGCATGCCGTTTGCGGCTTAAACTGGGCAAGCTTGTTTGCATTCTGTGAGAGTATGGCTCACTTTAAATGTCCAGACATTGTAATTGTGCATTGTGCAGGGGGCGATTTGGGGTTTGTGATTCCAGTGTATTTGCAGGTTTCCCTGAAGGATTTCTTTAAAAGCCTAATGGAACTGTTTCTGGCTGCCAAGATGATTTTTTCTTAAATAAATCAGAGGCAGATATGAAGATGTCCATGAAACCTTGTTAAGTTCACAAATAGAAGAATCAAGGTAGCTTGTCAATAAAGTGGTATCTGCTTTTTTATATGCTGCATGAATGTCATCTTTTGAGAATTACAATATAAGTTCTGATGGTGTGAATTTTTTTGTCAAGATGGAGTTCATTTCACAGATGTCGGAAATTCAATTTTCCTTTGCAATGTTAGGAATGCATTGAAAGGGTTTCTGTAAAGGTTTTGTTAATAACCCCTCCCAAAAAATGTTCTTTTCAGAGCAACCACTAAATATTAAATAACATAAATTGTGTTTAATTCCCCCCTCGCCCCTTTCAGTGGCTGCAGCATTCTCGGACACCGTGTTAGTCTGCAGACGGCACATGCCACATCTGGGTGTTTTAAGGCTGCTGGGCATGGAAACGGGACTGTGGAGACTGCGGACAGTAGTGGTGGCGCGGACATCGGGGATTAGCCAATCAGGTTTCCTGGGTCTTGTGTACAGGAAGAGAGCTTAGCAGGAGTTTTACTGTAGGAGTTGGGAGCGGATTGCAAATGGCCATGGCAATGTCTTTCAAAGGGCATAGCATTTAGATTTTGGGGGACTCTTGGGTTTACTGGTTGAAGGTGTATGCTGAGCTTTGTGGGATAGGCAAACATCTTGTATTCCCAGAATTGTAAGTGTTCTGGTATGGAGGTGAGGCATGGCATGGATGCACTGTCTCCTAATTTGTGCAAATAGCGTTGAATTGAAACATCCAGACATTATTATTGTTCATTGTGGAGGGAACAGTTTTGGGAAGGTGACTGGAATTTCATTGTAGTTTGCAATAAACAGACATTGGGAAAGTTAAAGGAAATGTTCCCTAACTCGTAAATTATTTGTTCACACGAGGTGCAACGTCAATAAAGCTGTGTGTGCTTTTGTACGAGATATTGGCATGACATTGTTTGATAATGAGAACATTCAATTTTATAGTGTCAACATTTTCGGAGAGATGGAGTCCATCTAACTGATGTGCGTAATCAGATGTTTGTGGAAAACATTTAAAATGCTTTGAAGCAGTTTTTGTGAAAGTGAGAAAAAATTATTTAATTCAGTAAAATGTTTTATTAGTTCAGCTTGTAAAACCCAAAATATTTTAAAAAATATGAAAGCCAAAAACACAAAAAGGTTCTTTTAAGAGCCACCATTTTTTAACACAAAGAAATTAAAATTATTTTAATTCTCCCACACTAACGCACTGCCTGCAGACTCTGCAGGATGCACAGTGGCCTGTGACTTTTATCCTCACTTCTATTTTTGAACTGTGAAAGTTGGCTCCACAAGGAACCTTTGTTTAGTGTTATTTTGGTTTAGTAATTTTGTTGGCTTTTTTTCAGGTGTGGCAAGGGAGGGAAGGGTCACCAACCACAGGGACGATGGGGTAGGTGGAGAGAGGAAGATGTTGGGCTTGCCTTAATCAGATAGGTGGCAGAGTTTCTCATGCTCCCTGACCGCAGCCTCAAAAGCACTCCAAAACTGCTCCCCATGCAAGCTGGTTGGCATCACCGGGTGAGACTCCTCATTTGGGGAGAAGTCCTCCCGTTCCTGGGAAAAACATCACAACCATACCTATTTGGAAATACCCTGTGAAAACGTGTATGAAGAAAAAACAAGTATATCTAAGTGTTGAAAGGAAACTGTAAATGTTTCTTTGAATGAAAAAGGAGGGTGAGGAACAGAGGAGAAGAGAATCCGCTGAAGACAGAGAGAGCGAGACTTGAACATGCGCTAGGGAAGTCCCACGGCTTCGTCATATATGAGAGGGGAGAAGATTGGCAGAGAGACTAAACCCTGAAGTTACAAAATGGCTTGTAAAACGATGCAGAGGTGAAGCTGGATGGAGAGCGCCCTGTAACTGAGGAGGAATGAGAAGTAGCACTGCGTCTTGAAATTGAAAAAAAAAAAAAGCAATGTCAGACATGTGGCATCCAGGAACACAGAGAGAGAGAGAGAGCGAGAGGAATGGAAAATGGTGGCATGGCCACGAAAAGCTCAGAGACCAGGGGTCCCAGAAATAATGCCAATAACAGTCCGTGACTGGAGATGCGGCACCTAACAGTATCAGAAAAAACATACGACCATCTGAGACGACGGCATGAAGGAAGAAGCATTAAAAGAGCAAGAAAAACTAGGCTGCCGGAAGAAAGACGTGACCCCGAATGAGTAGATGCCCCAGTGACATTATCCTTAAGAAAAACAGGTAACAGGGAAAATGAAAGACCCAGTAGGGGGACAGAAAATCATTATGGTACCAATCATACTTGTCCCAGTCAAGATAAAGAGATTATAATATTGAAACCCAGAGGAGTGAAAGAGAATAATTATGGACCAATCATACTCATCCTAGTAAAGTTAAAGAGACTATAACATTGAATCCAGAGAAATAAAGGAGAATCATTATTGGAGTGTTCATACTTGTAACAGTCAAGGCACAGAAAGTATAATCCAAGAAAAGAATAAAATAATAAAAGAAACGCCTGGAACCGAATATATGTCAAAAGACAGATATCAGAAAGATATCACAACTTGAGAACGGTACAAAAGAGACAAGATCTAAAGGGGAGATTAAGCAATATTGCATAACTTTCCCCCGGATAGAGAGAAGAAGAACTCTCTGTAGAGAGAGAACTAAGCAGAGGACAATAAGCAAACAATGAACACTAACTCAAGTAAAAAGAAACAAAAGACCAATAAAGTATTGAGAGAACTGTATAAACTGATTAAGGTATTGAATTGAAGTTATGAAGAAGAAAAAACTCTGTGGGAGTCATTGCACTATTTTTAGTTGGTAGGGGCACTGTAGCTATTTTTATTAAGTAGGGACACCTTATAGTATTGGGAAATGTAGGCATTATAACATGTGAATGGCTTATCAAAGTCTGCTTCCCTCTTCTGGGATTGGTACCAACTGAGAAAAGTTGTGGATCAGTGTGATTTACCAAGTTAAGTCCCAAGTCCAAAGCCCTATGAATCCATCGACTTTCACATACAAAGCACTACTGATATTGTAATACCACCCAGTGAAAGACACCAAATCACCACTGGTCTAACCCAGTTATTTAAATTGTGCCCCTCTCCTAAATGAACATATATAAGACTAGCCTCAAAATCCAGGATAGATTGGTAATATGGGTTAGATGTGATGAAAGGGATCATCAACCCTAATTATAGGGGTGATGTTAAAGTCCTCCTACACATTCACGTGAATAATCCCATACCATAAAGGAAGGGGTAAAAGATAGCCCCAGGGTTACTGGAAAAGCTTTGTTCTCAATACCGCAACAGGCAATAATCCTAGTTGAAATAGATAGAGGATCGCAGGAGTTTGTAGAAGCAGGTTTTCCCCAGACATAGAAATCTCTCCAAGAGGTGTAAAGTTTAGCCTCCTTCCTGATGTAGTATTCACCCAAAGGAACAGCTCAATCCTTACAGAAGCTTTTGCAAAAGTAGTTACAGAAGAAGAAGGATGAAACCAGGTGTGTCCTTTTTTGTTCTTAAAAAAGGGTCTATTATATCGTGGTGATACGACCTCAGTAGGAGTGTCTCTGGCCGAACTAGTAGTTCCCCGAAGTCATAGGAAATGTGTATTAGAAGTAGCCCATTCCATTTAACTGCTACCCATCACAGGCGGGGTATTTGCAAATGTGAAGAACTTTGTTCTGACATGTCAGATCTGTCAGAAGACAGCCACCACCCCAGTTCCCACCGCTCACCCACAATCGCTACCCATAATTGACATCCCGTTTTCAAGGCCATGGACATAGTGGGACCACTAAGAACATCCAAACTGGGAAATTGTTTCATCTTAGTAATAGTGGATCACGCCACCCCTTGTTCAGAAGCCTTTCTATTGTGAAAAAATACAACATAACAAATATTAAAGCATGTACTACCTTTCCTCTCGAGAGTAGGATTTCCAAAAGAGATCCATATGGATCAGTGTACCACCTTCATGTCCTGCTTAATGCGTTAGGTGAAAGAGATGCTTAAAATCAAAACACTGAGAACATCGGTAAATCACCCACAAACCGATGGTTTAGCTGAGTATTTCAACCAGACAGAAGGATCCTACATAAATTAGTAGAGGCTGATGGAAAAAAACTGGGATTTGATGATCCCATGAGCATTATTTGCAGCAAAGAAAACCCCTCAAGCTTCTCTGAGATATTCCCTTTTTGAACTTCTATTTGGGTGGGAAATTAGATATGTTGCAGGAAACATGGAAAAAAGAGAAGAGGCCAACTACCAATTTCTCAAACTGCCCAAAAACTATGAATCCACATGGCGAAGGTGAGAGAAATTGTACGGAAATATTTAGGAACCACCCAAGAACATCAACAGGCTAATTACGACAATAATGCCATTCCTCGCACATTCTCGATGGGACAATCAGTCCTTGTTCTATTACCCATTTCAAAGAATAAGATTGTGTCCAAATGGCCTGTACCCTATAAAATACTAGAAAGGAAAGGCCCTTGAACTATCTTATATTAAGGAGTGGAAAGTAGATCAGAGCGAACACACCATGTTGCTATGGCTGCTCTCCTTATAGACTCCGATAAAGAGAATACCCTCATTTACCCAGACCTGTCCCCTTCCCAACAGACAGGCATCAGGGATTTCTTGATTCAATTTTCCAAGTTATTCCTAGAACAACTAGGCTGGGTGCACATTATTTTCATTCCATTCGTACCCCATCAGGGAAAACTATTCATTTGAAACCTTATCGAATCCCAGAAGCTAGAAAGAAGATAATTGAAAAAGGGGTTTGAGGAGAAGCTTAAAGACAATTGTATTGAGGCATGCTTTGAATAGAACCACTGTTGTGGTGTGCTGTTGACTATTGGTAGTTCTTCTGAACTACAGCTCCCAACAGGAAGGAGTACTTAACTGCATCATCGGCACATTAGTGCTGGCGCGTTTGCATGCTGGTGTACACTGGTCTGTGTTTGGCACAGCGACATGGGTGCAGGGGGGTTAGCTAACAATTATAGTTCAGCTCTAAGAAAGAAGGTACTATTTACTACTTTGTCTAATTTGTTTTGCTCTATCTGTATTTAAATTGTGCCTTACCATAGGCTTTCACCTTGACCTCAGCCTGCTACAAGCAGCCAAAAAGCAGTGTGTGAGGCAATAGTTAGTAAGTATGTGAACTGAAAGTATCAAGACCCCATGCATACCCTGGTTGATATGCCTTGTACAGGTAATGGCACACAGGACGGCTCCAGGATCTCGGAACAGGGAGCTCAAGCTGTATGTAGTGGTCAATTATTAGTGACTCCTATTAGTCCTACTTGCTCTATCAACCTCTCTCTGGAAATATCTCCACCTCCCTGCTTGGTAAAATGTCATATAATTTACCAGGAGGAAACAGGAGACTTACCACAACCAAACATAATGAGGAATTCAGTTCTAAAGGATTCCCCTAATGCTAGATCTGTGGGAATCGGGTTCAACTGTTAAAATGGCCTGGAAATTCACAAATTACACAAACGTTCCGGTATCCAGTTCCAACAGGACTCAATAACGGAAACAGACAAAATGCAAGGCAAAACCCAGCTTTATTATTGTCAAAATAAAGCAGGGACAGCATAGAATTGTTGGTGCTATCAATGGTTACATAAAAAAACAATGGTCTATGTAGTCAATATTTGTCATAACTAACATCACAGCCTAATCTTGGTTACCAAAACCTAAAGGGACAGGGATTGACCACATGTACATTCTATAGGGGTTAGATTTCTAATTGGGTAACACTTGTCTGATGGCTCCTCCCAAGACTACCACTAAATTGATAAAGGTAAAAAGACATAGGGCCTCATTACAAGTTTGCCGGTCCGGAAACAAGGGTGCTGGTAAGCTCACCGGCACCCTTTTTTCCAGACTGCCAAAATACGTTACGTGTTTGCCTGCCATGGCCGCTGCGCCCGACAAGTCTGACCCTGCCAGGCACAGTGGCCATGGTAGGCAGACCCTTCATGGAAGTGGGAGTGCCACAATGGTCCCGAGTCCCAACTCTCATAGAACATTTTTAATAGTATTGATATCACAGTGCATAATAATGAGCCGACCCATGTAAAAAGGAATATTCTGGATTGAGAGGCATCTCAGAATATTGTGGTTTGTGAGGGATCTCAGAGTATCAAGGTAGATGCAATAACTACTAAACCATGCATCTGGTCAGACCATTTCTTTGTCGTATTTGAGATCCGGCTTCCTGAGAGGCTGCCTCGCAGACTCAATAAACCTAAAAATGTTATCAGCTGGGATTTCAATAAAGCACACCCTAAGGATCTAACTGATTGTTTAAATATTCTTATGAATTCCACCACTAATTTGGATGACCTAAACACTCTGGCTGCCTATTATAGAATGTATCTTTCGAAGACACTAGATCAGGTAGCTCCCATGAAACTAAAAACTGTGAGAGACCGGCGGAACCACAATAGCTTGTTCACACCAGCACTAGAAAGTCTAAAAAAAAAAAAGTAGAAAAAGCCAAGCTGAGTGTATATGGCTTTAGTCCAAAACTGAGCTAAATGAAATATGTTTTCAATGACCAAATTGAATACATAGGAAACAACAGTAGAACACTCTTAGAAGTATTAAAAAAAAGATATATTCCAAGTATGCAAACTAATACCTCATCCCCACCAATGAAGATGGTACTAGAGTTCACCAGGCCTTCTCAGAGAAGGTTAGCTTGGCCCAGAAGAAAAGACCAAGTAGTTTAGGTTTTGGTATACAATCTAACCTCGAAATTAAGGAAAATGTGTACCGAGTCAAAGTTTTAATTTAAACCAGTTACTGTGACTGAGACAGAGAGGGTACTTGAGAATATGTGTCCTACTACATGCTATGGTGATATTATTACATGTGTATAATATTGTTCCAGACATTATTAAAGAGGTTCTGGTAATCGCTCTATTAAAAAAGAAGGTTTTAATCCCAAACATGCTGCAAATTTGAGACCTCTTACAAACATCCATTTCTTTTAAAACATTTGCACAGATTCAGGAACATCTAGAATGTATAATGCTGTTCTATCCTGCATCCATGGCAATCTGGCTTCAGGCCTAGCCATGGCCAGAAAGCACTATGGAGCGAGTTTTTATAGTGCCTCCGTAATTGCGCTCGACGCACGCGACTAATTTGCCACAATTTGACATTTTGCTTACATTCAGCCATGTGTAAAAATATTTGTCCTTGCTTTCCTTTCCTGAAATTTGTTGCAACCTGACAATCATTCATAGAGCAGTGCTAAAGTGATGCTAAACTAATACAAAGTATGTATCACCTACCCTGAATCTCCTATAGGGAATTAAAAGCAATTTTAGCACATTTTCCACTTCATTGTCATCACATTCAAAGCATTTTGGGCCTGTGTTTAAAACTTCTACCTGTTTTCCTCCAAGCTTGCTAGGGGGGAACTGAATTATATTCGATTGCATTCCTGAGAACTGTGTGCTTTCCTTCCATCTCTTTACCTTGCATAAAGGGGGGGGGGTGAATTGTCAAAGAAAAGTGATTACATTGTCTTTTGTTGAAGTCATATCAAGTTTATTTTCTGTACTGCATTTTCATTCATCATTGCATTGTCCTTGAAGCCATAAAAGCATTCTCAGCTACTTTATCCTCTCTATATCACTTCTAAGCCATCAAAAAGAGTGTACCACTGTAACATTATCCATTGTTGATCACTATCATCTTCACAAGTGTGCTATCAAATATTAATTTACTATAAAAGTGTGATATGATATATATATATATTGTTTAATGTTCAAATAAACCTTTTAATTTACAAAACAAACCCACTTCTTGGCTCAGTGGGGTCAGGGGGATTCTAAGAGAGGGGTGTTATATAAGGGTTGTCATCCAGAGTAAACGAACTGGACATAAAAATATATCAATAAGGGTTTCCCTCAGCATCCCAGACTAGGCATTGGCTTAGCTGTAGTGTTGAATTGAATCCGCTTACAATATCTCACAATATGGGCCTAGTAAGAGTCTTATGAGTACAGCATTACAGTAGCAGGTGCATCAATGTTAGGCAGCAGATCCTTATAACTTGAATGGCTCCTAAATCTATGGGAACCTTTTCTCCTTAACTGTTTGTATACAGTACAAAGCGCCCCCGGCGCTTGTTAGCAGGATTTTGAGCTCCACTCACGTTTGCAGCAATAAACGGCAATGACGTCATCACATTTCAGATGCAGGACGTCTGATGACTATAAATAGTCACTTTTAAAATAGCGGTCCTCCAAAGAAACCCGCGGAGCACTGACATCCTCAGGACAGACTGCTACTACCTAACATGGTAAGACTAATTTAGATAGGCGTCTCAACGTGTTCATAAAACCAGGCTTTCTCTTTACTTCGCCATTCACTTTGTTCCTTTCCTGTCACATTAGGTTTATAAATTAAGATAGCCTGAGAACAAGGACGCTTTTAACAACAGAAGCAACACGTTGCTTCCTTGAAAGGCAAACAGGAACACAACTTTAAACTTCTCTTGCATCATTATGCTTGTCACTATACAGTAAAAATCTTTCTCCATTTCACTAAACTTATGCATTTGGCACGTTTACTATACATTTCATCATGCAGACAATTCTGGAAAGTAACTGATAGAAATACCTTACCATGGTATTATATTGATTTTAGAGCCAACCGATAAGAAATACATGGGTAAATATCAGTCTTAATGGTTTTACATCATGTTTATATTCACTTCTACTAACCACTTGTCACTTGCTCACTAAGATTACCTAAATCATGACTACTTAGATCCCATTATTTAATCTGGACCCACATTATATAACCACAACTAGGTCAGAAATGATCGACACTACAGCCTTCGCAATTGCAAATGAGCCTAAATGATGAACTGCTATATACTGACATGCAAATCCAGTCTATTATCAGCAGGTCCCTGCTTGATTCAACGCCACCCGGCTTAACTAAGCTACATGTTCAAAACTTTATTTTAAACCTTGTATGCCCCCTAATTCTTCTCTTTCGCTTACTTCCCCTCTTCACGTCCCTCTTTCTTCCTTATATTTACAGATGCAATTGTAGTTTGGTCAACTGCCTAATTTGCTAAATCAATTTATGACTGCATAAATCCAGTGCATAAACATGTTCATAAATAACGATTTGCAACAAACCGTACAATTTCTTTCTGAATTGGTTGTAATAACACAATAATTGAAAACTAAGTAGACCATAAAATGGTAAATGATATATAAATTGTGAAGCAACATTTGACAAAGAATAGTTTGAGGTTGGATCAACTGTGACTGATACAACAGGCTCTTCCTGTTTATAACAGTGTTTTGATCGTGTAATACCTTGAAGAAGCCTGGTTAAGGGAGACACATTAGCATGTGCCATCATCAGGTAAATGTTTGCTCACAAAAAAAGTTTCTAATAAAGGATTGAGGTACAGTACCTAATGACTCCAGATGGACATTTAATAAATCCAATTTTGTTTTGTATATAAACGATCCTGTTTTGACTTCTTATAAATCCTGGCACAGTACTTTACCTATCTCTGTACTGTTCTTTATCCTGACTGACTAAAGTGAATATCAGTCTAAGTTAGGCCACTGCAGCAAGGATACAGACACTACTTTCAGACCAATCGAACTCATTACAGAGTGGCTCACAGGCACACTATTCACTTTACCTTCTGAACAAGGTTTGAACCAGTTCTGGAAATGCATTTTCCAAATGGAATGGGGCATATTGGCATGTAAGTGTAATTATTAAAAAGAAATCATCTTTGAGAGATAACTCCAGCCTCCATGCTCTCTCGGGACGGAGACATAGCACACCCACTACTCAACATAACCTACCACCCTCAAATCACCCCACCACCCATTGCCACCACCCAACCTAAACCCAGTATATAGAACCCCCCCTTTTATGGTGACATCTACCTTGGACAACTTTTCACTCTCCCAGCACTCCACATGCCTTCCACAAACTTCAATAGACTCATCCACCCAGGGCATTCTTTACCAATAGTAAAATGCATTCACGTCCATTGACTTTAATGGAATCACCCATCCCACATTCAGAAATCTTGTAGAGTCAATAGCACCTCACTCCATCTCCCCAACACCCAATCTTACCCCAACATTACCAGAACCCATTCACACTGAAACACTTGTGTATAGGCGCGTTATAAATATCACATCATATCTTATCATAGCATGCCCAGCACCAAACCTCTTGCAGCACATGCTCCTTACAACCTCACAGCGCCCATCCACAAGACAGCTCGATCTAGGTCGCTAGCAGGTAATTGACCACCCATACCTACCTTTGTATTGGCTAAAAGGCACACATGCATTCTATTCTCCTCTGACTAATCTCCCACTGCACGGACTATAGTCCTCCAAGGGCATTCACCTACAGCACTTTGAGACCATTCCAATGGTAATAGGTGCTATACAAATGCCATCTTACATAAAGCAATCATTATACATATTATTACATGTCTAGACTGGTCTACAATGGAGGCAGTTTTGACATTTTTTTTTTTTTTTTTTTTTTTACTGTGGCATTGCATTTTTAATGGCCAAACTAACAGGAGTATATTCTTACGTGGGAGTACTGTCATATATTGGCAGAGCCAGCTTGGACATGTTTTCTTATAGTATCCTTACTGGCATACACAAAACAAACATGAGTATGTTCTTACATGGGAATACTGGCATATATTGTTGCAGCCAGAATGGAAATGCATGGGTTATGTGTTATACTGGCATATGGTGTGGGGAAAGGCATTTAAATGTGCTGAGAAGCGCTCATATATGCTCTTGATAACTTACATGTATTGGATTGTTTCAAACCGATTGCAAACTCACCTTTTTTTACCCAATTTTTTACATCTTGTAAGTTGTATAATTTACACAATTTAAATGACTATTCAAAACATTTTCTGGAGAAAACCCATGAATCTCCTTTGGTAAGTTTGGGCTCCATCGTTATGATCAGTTGGTCTTGCATATTAGTGGCAAATATCTACGGCGCTCCAGTTGAAAAATTCACAAGGCCCCACTTGTAACTGATACATTTGGCACCAGCCCCTTGTTTGTATGCATAGTGAAAGACTTGAGCTACAATTAAAAAAAAAAATTACATATTTTACCTAGTGCAGTGCAGGGTTTTGTACATGGGTGGTGGTTCAGGCTGGCCTAGGGTGTGAATCAGCCCCTGGTGTGTTGCAGAGCTTGCAGAGAGGGGGGCCGTGAGCATGGCTCGCAGAGGGGCCCACATTTCTTGTTATGCAACTGACCCAAAATCACCACAGCACTCCTTCACCATCAGAAATCACACTAGCCCCAAACCTTTTCACTTAAACTCACCCCCAAATCCTGACTCCAGAACCCCCCCAACACTCAAGCCCATCACCTTATCACACAACCTCATGACCAAACCCAACCCCAGTACCCTGACCACCCAACCACAAACCAGCACCTCACCACAGGGCCTCACGACCCAATCATCCTACCTCCCATGCTGCTTCCACCATAGAAATCATATTTCCCATGCCCTAAGCAAAGGTATGTTACAGCATAGAGTGGTCAAGTCCCAGGCACTGCAGATATAATGTGCTTAGGTCAGAGTTCGAATGCTGCAGCATACATCATACAAGAACAGCATGATTGAAAGCTCTGCTTGTGGCATAAAATATATGTTTTAACATTTTCACAAAGCACTTAGCTGCTGCAAAAAGTTATTTCAGTCCCATGACAATGGAAAAAGGGGTGGCAGTATGATGCTGCAAAGTGCATAAGAAGGAGGAGCCGTGCATTGGTAGGTCTGCAGACGCGCTCCAGGTTCAATCGGGAATCATCTCTTGCTGTTCCCCAGCTCTTTCCCATGTCCTCCGGACAACCTATGAAGAAATGGTGATGGGACACAGGAGTAGGAAGGTCTCTTGAATAAAGCATCTTTCACCTTGTAGGCCACCTGCACAGTTGGTAATGAATGTCCCTTTATTCATTGTGTTCATTTCACCACCTTCTCTTAAAATGTTTGACGCAGCCTTTTCCAAGGTAGTCCTTGTAAAATACTAAAAACATAAAAAATAAAAATATGTATCACCATCAATTATCTAAAGCACTTGCCAGTCCTTGTGATGTTGTATGTCCTGTTCAATGAATGAGCATACTTTTCAAAGATGGCCTCCATGGTTATAGAAGGCAGGGCTCTGTACACAGCACCTATTCTATGTCCATGGCAGCAGGAAATGCGACATGAAGTGAAGATGGTGCAGTGGTGGCGGGCAGCGCTGCTGCAACAATCAGGTAAATTGGGCTGGGGAAGGAGGTTGAGAAAATAAAGGGAAAGCAGATGCGGGGCAAGGTGGTGGTCCGGCCGGAGGAAGGCAGCCTGTGGGTTCCGTGGAACGCTTGCTGAGGTCAGAGGTTTGAGCTCGCAATCCACAAAACGTGACTGGCTGAACCCCCTCCCCGGGTGCCTAATAAGTTTGTAATATGAAGGACCTACATAATGATAACTGATGTTAAGATCCTTAGAAAAGGGGTTAGAAAATGTGATGTAGCTATCACAAGGCACCTGTTTTCTGTAATGATCAGTTCATTAAAACAAAAAATGCAAAATAGATATTGAGATCCATGCTTCTCTGTATGATTTATGAACAGATTAGTATACAATACATGTTATGGTCAGATTATTATGGTTTAGGTCATGGCCAGCTGTTTTATCAGGCTACAGTAACAAATGCCTTAAGTAGTTATTTTGACATTGCAAATTAACTTATATTAAGTTTGACTTTGGAGTTAAATGCATCAGTCACTTATTACTCAAATAAAATAATTTCTATTATATATATGCTTTTTAAGTGCAATCCCCACTGTAGGGATTAACAGTGTTACATATGTCTGTTTCATTGAACAGTATGTAAACATCTTATGTTATTTGCATACACTTACAAAAAATCCAAACCTAAATGTGGTTCATCAACAAATTGTTCTAACATCATCCAACACAATTGTAAATTTGCAAAAGCTGAACAAAAATATGAGAAATGTGCTTGTGTCGTAATTCGAAAATGGTCCTTAAATGACCCAAACTTTATCAGAAAATTATGCTATTGTAGTAATCAGAAGGTTATTCTAAAATCCACAGGAACAAAGTTTTCTCACATGATGCTTTTCAAGTATTTAGAAAGTCATGCCAAACCATCAAGAACTACAGTTTTTGGTGAGGCTCGGAAAGAAATCGTCAGCCCATCCTAAAGTCATCCCCAAATCATCAGGAACTACAGTTTATGGTGAGGCTCTTAAAGTAATTGACAGGCCATCCGACAGATTGCAGCAATGCTCTTGAAGTAATCAGCAGGTCATCGTAAAGTCATCCCCAATTAATCAGGAGAAATTCTGAAACATTTGCTGATGACTTGAACACTGTGATGACATCAATTGATGTGAGAATGACCTTTAATGTAGTTCGATAATCATTGTATGATTCCAGTATGATCTCTCGTGTCTTCCTTTTGGACCAGGGAAAGCCCCCTTATGTTTTTACTTATGATGCATACCAGCATGACATGCTAAAATAACGTTTGCCTTAGGTCAATAGTCACATGTTCTTAACATCATGCATAACACATAGATAACTGAGCTTATTACACAATTTCTTTCAGTGTGTGTCTGAAAGTTTTGACAGTACAGTTGTGTTAATAGGAGATGTTGCAGGATTGCATTTCTTTGCAATCTGGGACTTATAGTTTTCTTCCTTTCAGTATGTGACAAATAAAGCTACAGTGATATTCTTTTACTTAACATGTTTCTATAATAATGTACATGTCAGGTTGCTGCAATTTGTATATTGTGTAGGTAAACTATGTAGGACAGTATTATTGTAGGTGCTGACCAGTTTGAGGGACTGTTGCTGAGATCACATGTGTTCAGCAATGACTCAATCCTACGGCTTTTTGCAATTTCCTCTGTAAAATGCACTATTATTTAAAAAAAAATAAACTTGGGGTTATCCCCCCAAGACAGTTGGGGAAAGGTTGCTTAACCACACCTCTGTCACTAGTACCTCCACCACTTAGTCTCACCCTAACATCCCCTTCATCCAACCTCACCACAGCACCGAACACCCAACCTGCACCAGTGTTACTTGTAGTCTTTCATCCAACATCAGGAAAAATAACAATAAAATCAATCTTTTTTCTTATCGTATTTCTGTCTTTTTTTTAAATATACATTATGAGTATTCCTGAAAGATAAACAAATGTCTACCAACTACAGATGGAAAGATATGTGGTCAAGTTCCTAAGTTGCAGTCTAACTTCAAATCCCAGCTTCACTTCTTAACTAATGTGTGCGATCGTGGGTTGTCTCAGAGCTTTATCTGCCAAAATGATAAGTCCCTAGAAGTGATTGAGCTTACGCTGTTTACTAGTCAAAAAAACTATACTCGTAGCACTGTCCCTGTATAGCAATAAGTGCCCACCCCAACGTTGGCAATATTTACATTTTCTTTAGCCATGCCATAAAGCCTTTTTAAGTTGTGTTCTGAATGTGAAGATATTTTACTGTGGCTGTAATGGTGATTTGGTTTTGATGTGGATGGGATGTGGCTGTGGGTCTGATTTGGTTATGGGAGTGCTTTTGATATGTTTGTGATTTGGATGCCATGTGTATCATGTCCTGTGTTGTGACATGACTCCGGTGTGGCTGTGATTTGGTTGTGGGAAAAGTATAAATGTGCTCGGATAGAGTAATAAGTTGTTAAAAGTCTTAAACAAAAAATATTTTGTGGATTGCTACAGATGCATTAGTCAAGTATGCCAGTCATAAGTAAGGGTGTCCTCCAACAGTTGGCCTAGCAAAATGATGTATATTGCTAATGAATGCTCCCTATTGTGACTGTTTGCCCCCAGTCTCTCAGCTGCATGAATTGCTCACATTTAGGTTTAGAGGTGCAGCAAGGCGCAGGTGCAGAAACCGAGAAAGTAAAATCAGTGCCAAAATCGCAATGAAAAAGGAAAGAACTGCAGAGTTCCTCTCACCATGACCTGGGTTGAACAAATGTGTCCTTTCTTTGCCCCTGGCTCCTATGATGCACCCCTGGAACCTATTGTCTGGGTGCCATTTCGCCAATAATGGGGCAGCCCAGCAGAGGATCAGCCTGAGTATTTTGGCACCCACAACAGCATCATTTGCTCCCAACGGGGACGGCAAAGCTGTGTGCAGGCAGGCACATTCCGGCAGAGCATCACCCTGCGATGCTCGGGCCATGACAGCCACAACGGGCACAGACAGTGTGCCAGGTGGACCCATGGCCAGACACGTCAGAGCCAGATGGGGCACCAAGCCGCTGGTGGCAATTTGCAGCAACGTACGAGAGAGGAGGAAGACTGAGAACATAGGGTGAGGTGAGGGGGGAGTAAGAGTGCAGAAGAAGTGAAGGGAAGGAAGGTGAATTTGGCAGGATATATTGCAAAGCGGGCATGCTCCAGGATGGCTGTAACTGATGGTAGGGCCCATCCACGTCCCTCAGTCCACAACAGGAGCATCCATTTGACCCTTAAATGTTGCCCTTAGAGGGGGCCGGCTTCCCCTGCTGGCTCCATCAGCTGGAATGAGATGTTTGACTCCCATGCCAATTTGCAACAGCGGAGGCAGACACTTCCTACTTGCAGGCCTTGGTGGCCTCACGGTCGCTGCAGTGGCCATGATGGTCTGGAGTAGCACACATGGAGATGGAGAAAAGTAGCCCAGCAAGGGCCAGAGTCAAGGGAGCTCTGTGGCCAAAATGTTGAAACTATGAAACTATAGGTTAACATTGTTTCCCCAATATTTAAATACAAATAAATCCAGTAAAAATGTGTCGCTGGCAATTAGTGTTACTGGACTGTTTCTACTGAGAAACAAGGCGGTAAAAATCCAAAACAAGTCTCCCAATGTAAGACAAAACAATCCTTGCTTGTAATAAAATCTAAAATATATCCAGTAAGAATCTGTGGTTAGTAACTAGTGTTATTTGGTTGTTTTTACTAAGAAACAAGTTATTAACAATCCACAATGAATCTTCCAATTTAAGTCAAAACAATCCCTGCTTGTACAAAATCCCAAATAAATTCTGAATAAAGCCCAAAAATATATATACGACACTTTACAACAAAACAGAAGACAACCAAAAACAATCCAAAAAGTGGATTTCTTTTTGCTATGCAGACATGTGTGTCACTCACATACAAAAACAGAAAGTGGTGGGATCTCTCCAGATGCAGGTGGGCTGAACTAACAGCAGCGCCACAATATCTACAGTAAGTCACAAGGGGCTGTGCCCAGGCAAGAGAGAAAAGCTCAATTCAATCACAATACAGAAGGATACTGTGACTGTGGAGACCTTTCCCGAAATTGGAAGGACCCACAATGTAAAAGTAAGATGTTAGATCTGGATATAGTAGTCTAGCCTTCCATTTTGATGAGGAGACCACAAACCTCCCTTTCAAGTTGGTTATGTCTTTCTGGGTAGTTGTGTGTAGTGACCAAGTGATCATTTTTTGAGATTCCCACCAACATTTATTTATTTATTTGTATTTAATTATTTAAGAAAAATACAGGGAGACTTATTTCCTTTTTTATTTCTCCAAAAATGCTGCTTACAGAGATTATGGGCCTCATTACGTCCCAGGTGGTAAGTTACCGCCTGGGCCGTGACTTTACCACCATGGCGTAAACTACGTTTACGCCATGGTGGTTGGCGGACTTACCGCCCCATTCCGACCTTGGCGGGGTGGTAAGTCCCCAATCCCCATTTACCCTTCCCCATTCCCATTTTTGCCCCATAGGGCATAATGGGAGTGGGGAAGGCGTTAATTACGCCACCGTAAATTACGGTGGCGTAATTAACGACAAGGTCCCTTAGCGCCATGGATCTTAACGGCTGCAAAAAGCAGCCGTTAAGATCTCCATGGCGCTAAGGGACCTCGGAATCCGGCGTTAAGGGTCGGCGCCGTTTACGGCGCCGTAAAGCCCTTAACGCCGGGGTTGTAATGAGGCCCTATGTATGCATAAGTACAGAGCAGAGGAGAGCAGTCCTTAGCAATGGGGAGAGAGAGTATAAGTGGAGAACATGTTGATGTCAATGGGGGTGGTATCAGTAACTGAGACAAGGACAAATCGAAGACTGTACTGTGATGAATCCTTGGATGTCGTCCTTTCTCCCCTGGTGGGAGCCCCTTCCCATGACGCCAGAGAGGTGAGGCTGTTACGCGATAATCCCCATCTGGGTGGTGTACTCAGCAGGAGGATCTCATGCGGAGGGACCCCCCCACTATGAGACTAGAGATGACTATCCAGGGATAACATGGTATGTACAATCACTACAACACTCTCTCTCACCCTCCTCTGACATTCTTGCCACTTCAGTACCTCACACTTCCATGTGTGTGTATAAGATAGGAAACTGGAACTCCTTCTTGAGAAGTACTGAGACAAGGAATAGTGAGGACTACACATTTGACACAAACTCAATTACTAGGATGGAGAAGAATCCATATGACCCAGTGAAGAACCATAATGGTAATGCTGGGAGAGGTGCAGAGCCATGAAGAGCAACATGGGAAAGGACTACAGCAGCAGTCCAGTCACACAAACAACTCCAGCACAAACTACAACTTTGGTGCCAATCTGGTGATGGAGGAGCTTCAAAAAGTGGAGCGGACCAGCGCTGATGGAAGATGTTGTAGACCAGGATGCGTGCAGCAGACACTCAGCATCCAAGATAGATGGAAGAAAGAAGGGCTTACCAGAAAGCTGGAGAACCAGATGTTTGTTCCAGAGGAGCAGAGAACCCAGCGTCTGCAAGAGACCCAATGTCTGGGAAAAGACCAGTGTGGAGAAGCCCCCGAAGCATGAGAACTGATTGCAAGAGCAAATGGGAAGTTCAGGCGACCCGCAGACGCCAGAAGATATGAGAGAATGAACGATCCTTGGTGAGAGATCATCGCCATTAAAAACTATCAAGAGAAATCTACCATATTTGGCAGGAGGGTAAACCTTGTTGGTGTAGCTTGGGAGAATAAGAATACCCCAAGACCTTGAGATATAAGGAACAGCTACAGGAAGAGAGAAATTCCTTACGGCCCTATAAATAGCAAAGTATACTGAGAAGCCTGAAAATGGCCAGGGGAAGGGAGTCATTCCCCCTGGAATTATAAACTGCCTTGAGAAGCCTGACAAGGGCCAAGGGAGGGGAGACATTCCCCCTGGCACTGTGAATTGTGAAAGTGAGCCCAATAAAGACCAGGGCAGGGGAGTCCTTCCCCCTTGTGTGGATAGTACATGCTACTGGAATACCAGGAGAAGGGAGACATTCTCCTGGATTACCTAGGCCAGGGTGAAGGGAAACATTCCCATTGGTGGTAATAAATTAGGAGGCAAGATTCCTGGAGAGAGGAGTTGTTTCTCAGGAACTCAATAGTGAGGAACCTATGGCCATAAACAATAGTGATGTTTTGAACTGGAACTGTACCTATTGAGAACTTTACTACATTTAAGCAATATGCCCCGAGCGGCGGTGGCATTACCATCTTAGGTAATGCCCCGGCGCCCATAGTTATAGGCCCCGAGCAAAGCGAGGGCCTTAATGAAGTCCCCGGGGCATTACCAGCGTCGGTAATGGCCCCACTGTGAGGGGCATATAGCTATTTGTACCCCGGCCCGCAAAAACTGCGTGACCGGGGCACTAAGAGCTTTATTTTTTTCCCAAAACGCTGCGGCGAATCAGGAAAAAAAAAGACGTCAAAGAAAATGGCTGCCATGGAAAGGGAAAACAGAGTCCGTTTTCCCTTTCCATGGCGGCCATCGAGAGCGGACGCGCTGGAAAGAGAAGCATTTCCAGCGCGTCCGCTCCCGAATAAAAAGAAGGAACGTGTGGTTGGGAGGGTGAAAGGGAAAGGGGAAAATAAAAAAAATAAAAATAAAACATACCTTCACACGGCTGGAGGCTTTCATCGTCCCCCGCCGGGGACCAAGGCATGGAAGGTAAATGGGGTGGGGAGGGCAGGGAGGTGGGTGGAGGGAGGGAAAGAAAAAAAATAAAAGCCTTACCTCTGTCCCCGGCAGGGGGCAAAGGTAGCCTCTTAGCCTAAAATAAAAATAAAAATAAAACATACCTTCACACGGCTGGAGGCTTTCATCGTCCCCCGCCGGGGACCAAGGCATGGAAGGTAAATGGGGTGGGGAGGGCAGGGAGGTGGGTGGAGGGAGGGAAAGAAAAAAAATAAAAGCCTTACCTCTGTCCCCGGCAGGGGGCAAAGGTAGCCTCTTAGCCTTGGGGAGGCTCGGAGCGGGGATGGCCCTGCTTCGAGCCTCCTCATTGGCTGAGGGGCTGTCACGGCCCCCGCCGGGGGCAAAGGCCGTGGAATCCCAACGGAGGGATTCACGGCCTGGTAACGACTCGGCGAGGGCCAATGAGAATATCTCTTTCATTCTGATTGCGCCTTCGCCGGGTACTAATGGAGCTTCCAAACTGGAACTTTGTTTTGTGCTTTTGAAAAGGGTTTGCAAGCTGGGGGAGGGAGTCATTCCCTCAGGAACATTCCTGCCTAACCATTGGAACTAGATTGCACTGTACAGAAGAAGGGAGTCCTTCTTCTGGACCAAGGAGAACTACCACTTCTTTAGTTTAGTTATAAGTGAAAGGGAAGGAAACAGGTTTTTTACACAGGACGAGTTTATTATATTGGGTATTTATAATGCGCCTATACACAAAGTGTTTCAGGGCGTGGCAAGAGGTTGGGGGAAACAGGGAGGACAAAAACAAAAACAATCCTACTAGGCCTTGTGACATTCAGATTGTGCAAGTGCAGTAAGGAGAAGTGCAGGGATGAGGGGAGGGGGGAAGTTCCAGTCAGGGCGGCAGGGCCTGTGAGAAAAGCGAGTGCCAGGGGTGGCCAGGTGGACAGAGCCAGGGGAAAGCAGAGCATGCAGCAGAAGGAAGGTCCACAAGCTAAGTGCGAGGTAAGGGGCTGGAAGGGCTACACGGGTACAGGCCCAGCCAGGCTGGTGTGGGGGGAGGGGCCCAGAAGGGCAAGTGCAAGGGGGGATCAGGTGAGACCGAGTGCAGGGGTAAACTGGATTAGGGGGGGCTAATGCCCTGTAAAACTCAGGTGGAACCAGGTAGCCAGTCAAGAAGAAGACATGAACATTAGCACGGGATAGGGAAGGAAGAAGAGTAATGGAAGATCTTGAGAAGCTTCCGGAACTTAAGGAGATCCAGTTCAAGTCTGAGAGGGGCAGCTAGGAAATTCCAGAGGGATGCACCTGCAGAGGAGAGAGATCTAGCCCCCACTCTCTGCTTCAAATAGTGTCTAATCTGCAGAGAGTTAGAGCTAGAGGACTGAAAGGTTCCAGCAGGGAGGCATTTAGAGAGAGAGAGTTGGATGAAGAAGGGTCCCAGGCCCCAGAATACATTGTGGATGATGCAGAGGGTCTTGAACCTGATCCTCAAAGCAACCAGGAGCCAGTGGAGAGATTTTATGTTTGGCGAGATGTGGTCCTTTGGCTTGAGGCCAAGGATAAGTCTTGCCATCCTATTCTGGATGAGTTATAGCAGCTGAACAGAGGAGATAGGCATATTATGGAAGAGGATGTTGCAGTAGTCCAACCTGAAGAGGAACAGAGGTCTTGAGACATTGAGTTTCCGGGGGAAGGTGAGGAAAGTGAGAGTGCAGCTTAAATTGGGCCTTCTTGGAAAGGTCCATGATGTGAGGAGCGAAGGAGAGAGTGGAGTTGAAGATGACACAATGGTTTTTTGCCTCACAGGAGGGTGAGGGGAGGGGGCCCATGGAGCACAGCCAGAGTGTTGGAGGGAAAGAGAGAGCAGGAGTGCCAATTAGAAGGATCTCTGTCTTACTGGCATTAAGGCAGTGATCATTAGCAGTGGACCAGAAAGGCAGTCAGGAATGAGTGAGGAAGAGGAGGAGGCAGAGGAGGGAGGCTTGCAGCAGAGCTGCTGGTCAGCCACATAACACTGGGAATTAAGAGAGCAGGTGGAGATCAGATGGGTGAGTGGGGCCAGGTAGATGTTGAAAAGCCAAGGTGAGAGGATAGAGCCCTGGGGGACTCCGCAGGTGGAGAATGAGATGGTAGAGAGAAATGGGCCCAGTTGAACCTGGGTAGTTCTGTCCGAGAAGAAGGTCAACCAGTTCGGAGCCAGGTCTGTGATGCTAAGGGTATCATGGAGCTGATTTATTAGGGTGGCCAGCTTCTTCAAGAGTAGGCCTAGGAAGGGGGTAATGGAGATAGGGTGGTAGTTTACCAGACAGGAAGGGTCAGCAGAAGGTTTTTTGAGGAGAGGATGCACAAGGGAGTGCTTGAGGAGTGAGGGGTCCAGTGGTAAATGAATAATTGTAGAAATTGGCCAAGGCTAGAGCAAGGGAGACCATTTTGTCCTTAATAGTTCTGGACTTGTCTAGAAACCTCATCAGGTTATGGTAGAAAAAGGGGAGCATAGGAGAGGAGCGGAGAAGGGGGCCAAGTGAGGCCTAAGCTTAGGTGAGGTCGAAGAGTAAGGAGTGAGGACAAGATGTCCTGAGTTTTAGAAATGAAGTGAGGGGCCAGAGAAGCACAGAGGGTCAGGGAAGGCAGTGAAGAAGTGGAGACTACAGTAGGGTTGGAGAGTTCTTTGCAGATTTTGAAAAGTTCAGCTTTGTTGTTAGTGGCCACAGAGATGTAAGCTTTGGATAGAGGCCCTCTTCTTTGAGCAGATAGAGATTCTGTATTGCCTTTGGAGCAGGCCTAGAGGATGTGCTCGAAGCCTGCCCCTTCTGCACAGCAGCTCTGCACTTGTGTTTTAGAGCAGCCAAATCGGAGTCATACCAGGAGCTGTACTTGGTAGCAGGTTTCATGTGGATCCTCATGACAGGAGCAAGGAAGTCCAAAGTTTAGGAGATGGAGAGTTGAAGGTTAATAAGGGTCGTGTCAGAGTTAGAGTCTGTGGCAGGAGTAGGAGAGGGAGTGAAGGTGGTGGCAAATGCAGCAACTGACTCTCGCTTCATAGGTCAAATGACAGAGAAGGACGCTGGTAGTGCAGGTGGGGGCTTATCCAGGGGTGCCCATGAGGTCCAGATGAGACAAAAGGAGAACATGATCAGACCAGGAGAGAGGAGAAATGAGAGGGTTGGAGATGGGGATGTCTGAAGAGATGAGAGTGTTGACCCGGAAAAAAGAATGGGCAGGGAAAGAGAGTCACAGAGGTTGCAGAAGAGCCCAGAGGACGCATCAGAGGAATTGAGGTGAACAGAGGAAGGGGCCCTGTAGATGGTGGCCAGAGTCAGAGAGAGGCCAGGAGACACACCAAGCCTGCAGACAAGGCATTTGAAAGAGGAGTAGGCCTCGGTGGGTATGATAGCAGCAGGGACACACACAGGGAAGATCCGGGCAACTCTGCCCCCAACCCCGTTAGGCCTGGACTTAGACAGGATTTTGTACTACTCAGGAACGAGAGTGTCAAAACTCATGACAGGTCTAGCAGTGAACCATGTCTCGGTGAGAGCAAGGATGTCTAGGAGGTGGCAGGTGGCAGAGGAGTGTTTGATGGCAGAGCAAGAGTTGAGCGTAGCTAAGGGGAGAATGTTTCCACTTTTGAAGGTCTTCGGGGAGGGGTACAAGAGTGTGGTACACCCATCAGAGGTGGCATAGGGGCCAGAGGGGTTGCATAAGGAGGAGTGGCAGGAGAGGGGAGGAAGTTGATGAGAAAGGGAACACGCCTATCAAGAAGGAGGAGGTTGGAGACCTGGTCCATGACAGTGCCATTTAGGTAGACATTAATGATGACCCTAGACGGCAGGAAGGATGTAGAGAGTACCTCCCAATGGGTGCCACCATTAATGGGAGAGGCAGAGAAACGGGAGAGCACAGAGATCATAAAGGGAATCCAAAGGTCCGGTGAAGGGATAATAAAGAGGATGTCAGTGATGGTCTGCCTGGAAGAAGCGTTGACATAGGTGTCAGCGATGGAGAGGCCTGGATTGGAGACCAGCAGATCCTTCTTAAACGTTTTCCTTCCAGACTTCATCATAGGGATAGGATAGGAAATACAAATGCAATTAGAGAAGATAGGGGAGATTGAGAGCACCATTGAGGGAGAGTGCAGAGAGAAGGAAGGGGAGAGAGAGGGAAGTACTGAAGAACATGACACCAGCTACAACCAACAGCACTAACACCATCTAGAGTCAAGTTTCCAGGAGGGGAAAAAAGGCCTACACAACATATAGCAGAAAGCACAACACCTAGAAGCGGGTTATCAGGGCAGAGGGAAAGAACATAGATAGAATGAAAGGGGGGAAAGCCTACTTATAGAAACAGCATCAAATGCAAGAACATACAGAGTCGACTTTCCTGGAAGGGGTGAAAAGCCTAATGATAAGCACAGCAGCAAATGCAAGAACACATAGATTCGGCTTTCCTAGATCAACTTTCCTGGAAAAGCCTCATTTTTAAACAAAGCAGCAAATGCAAGAACATACAGATTTGACTTTCCTAGAAGGGGTGAAAAGCCCCCCAGGCTAATTAAGACACATCACTGATTCCAGATAAGGATATCATACAACTGCCAACTGCAGCAGACTGCCGTATTAGATAATAGAAGTAATAAGAGAGGAGGGACAGTTAAATAGGGAGCAGTAATGGCTGTTTGCCCTGCCATCACCTTTCTTACCTTGTTGCTGCTGGTTGACAGCAGTGTTGCATGCTCCCATGGCGAACACTGGCAAATACCCTCTGGATTTGCAACAGTGGGAGCTGCCTTTGTCTCTGGGCCCTTAGCCGCAGGGGGGCTGCCATAGGGTCTTGGCTTAAGTGGCAAGTCAACCAATCAGGGTCAGAGAGGGCAGAGAGGAGGGAACCCACGGAAAAGGAATCAGGCAGGGAGGCAGGACAAGCCAAGAAGGCTACTAATGGATTTCATGGACATCCTGACAGAACCCTTAGTGTTTAGTTGAGGGTGGGAAACCCCTCTTAGAAGTCAGGAACACAAAGGGTTTTCTCTTTATTTTTGGAATTAATAAATGTCTATAGCCAATACCATGCCACCTGTGTGTCAGTCTCCTCCTTATGCACCCATATAATACATATAATTCAGGTAAGAGAGAGTGGACAAAACCCAAAGTTATGAGAAGCAGGAGACAGGGGAAAATACTGTGGGCATTGCAAAGAAACGTCAGCAGAGAGGCAGAATAGGTGAAGAGGTGTTAGAACAATTCCTCTTCTGACAGTAGGAGGCTTTTGAGGTTGGATTTAAATAGTGCTAGAGAAGGAATTGAGTGGAGCGGCAGAAGAAGCCCATTCCTGAGTAGGGGAGGGAGAAGAGATAGAGATAGATCGTAAATGAGAAGGCGCACAGGGGGAGAAGGCGTGGTGGCCAGGAGGTGTGCAGAGGATGATCCTAAAGTGTGTGGGGGAGAGTAGGGCATGAGATGGGCAGTTAGGTAAGGAGGGGCATGGGAATGTATCATTTTGAAGATGATGCATTGCGCCCAGCAGGGTCAGACCTTCTGGGCACAATGGCCCCTGCAGGCAGACTTTTCATGGAAACACTGGCAATTTTAGAAACGGTGCTGGTGCTTCCCTCTCGCCACTCCCATGGAGTCTTATGGGACTCCACAGGAATGGGGAGTTACCAAATCTATGTCCTGACTTCCCTCGCCACTGGGACTTGTAATGTGGCACTGGATTTCCAGGTCGGCGGCAACCCACCGGTGGCACTGGCGGGTTTCTGTCGACCTCGGAATGAGGCCCACTGTCTCTTATTTTGTCAGATAGGGAGAGAAAAGCTAAGAATATCTTGGTGTCATCAGCGAAAGGCTGATATTTGAAGATGTAGGAGGAGTTGAGGGCACTGAGAACAGAGGTATAGAGAGTAAATAGAAGAGGACCCTTGGGAAACCCCAACAGTGAAAGGGGTGGGTGTGGAGGAAAGGTTATTCCAGGATACTTGGAAGTGCCTAGGGGCAAGCTAGAATAATATCCAATCAAGGGTATTATCTGTGATGCCAAGGAGAGAAAGTTTGACTAGGGGGTCAGAGTGGTTGTGTCGGACCTGGACATCCACACTCTCAAAACAACCACGAAAGCCGCATGCACACGACTCTCCCACCTTGGTGGACAAGAGATGCTTACTTTGAATATGCACGCCACCTCCAGCCAACCAATGGGGAAAGAGGGTAAGATAAAGGTTATGGATAGGTATGGCGGATTTAGGGTAACTGGAAAGAGGGTTAGTAGCAGTACATGCATAGGTGTGGGGAAAGTAGGGCAAATACATAGAACACAAACATGAAATGACACTGAAAACCTCTTGCTTCACTTATTTCCAACCTTGCTGACACCTAGCCACCCTATGCATGACCTTGCATTCTACAGTGATTCATTTGACATTCACCAAAATGCTCTGCTTTTAGCCAAATTCACATAGACCTCCCAACCAGAGTGCATATGACTACCCTTTTTCACTCCTGTTCCATCAATGTCCTGCTCATTTCCCAAACACTTGGACCCCACATTGCCCTCTATTGCCAATTTCATCCAATATGCCCCCACCCTTCTAGAACTGTAATTTCCACACCGCTCGTATGTTCCACATTTCCTAACAGTCTAAACAAAAAGCATTTGCTGCAAAACAAAATCTGAACAATGTGGTCATAATTTGCTCCCTGTTACATTCTGAAATTATAATTTGCTCTGGGTGTGAAATGCCCCCTAACTGAGGCCCCTCAACCCACAGGCAAATTCAGGGGCATGGATGAACCGGCGTTGAACGGATCTATGTGATCACTGTGACCCCCATAATGCTGAAGGCCAAAAATGCAGACTTTTATCCCCCTTTACACCACATACATATGCTGGGGAGACCCCCCACAACCCCTCTGTATTACTATAATATCATATACCCCCCACATATATATGTGGCGTAAGGAGGGTGTTAAAAAAAGGCAGAATTTCGACCGTCGGAATTATGAGGGCAACATTTTGGGCCATTACTGCGATGAACTGCTGGAGGCCGTGCCACCAACTCCTGCTGTTACCAAACACAAGTTTCGTGCTCTGAAGTCACTGCTGCGTCTCGGGAACTAAAGGATTGTTACCCGCTGTTTAATCAAGTGAGAGCATAGAATCAACACATCAGCCTGGGATCCTCGATGTTCACTGCCATGGCCCAGGTCCTCTGCTGTGGTCAGGATAAAGAATGCCAGCCCAGCGTTCTAAGGTTGCACAATTCTTTTGGTGTCTGATAGCATGGCGTGTGTGCTTCCAGGTGCAATCACAAGCACACGTTGAAGCACCCCACCTCCTTATCAACGTTAAGCCCCATGTGACCTTAGCCCTCATACGGCAAAATTAAGTAGTCCCTCGCCGGAGCATCTGTTTCCCTAAACCCCAAACTACTGTGGTGTGTGCTACAAATCCTGCTTTCCCTTTCTTACCAGGTTGATAGTATCGAAGGCTGCGAAGAGGTCAAGAAGAATGAGGATAGAAAACCAGTTGCCATGACAAGAGGAGGAAATTCATTTGTTTACATTGAAAAGGGCTGTTTTGGTAGTGTGGAGGGGTCTGATGCCAGATTGTAGTGGGTCCCGAAAGCTTTGTGTATCCAGAAATTTGGAAAATCAGTTAAGGATTTTGGAGTAATGAGTTAGAAGGATTTATATTTCTTCAGTCTCTGTGGGGTCAAAGGTGGACGTGGTGGTGCGAGTGGAGGGTAGGAGTGGTGGAGTGTAGTGGGCATGAGGGGAGATACAAGGTACATTTTGAGGATATTTCTAATGGTAGATATGTTAGAAGCAAAGTAGAAAGCGGGACCGTTAACAGAGGGAGTAGAAGAGATGGAGGAGGATTTCAGGAGAGAGAGAATACAGTTTAGAGATTTTTGGAGGTGTCTAGGTTGGGAGGATTGAGAGGAATTAAGAGAGCAGTCACATTCATATTTGGCAGCTTCAAGAGTTTAGGAGTATTTTTGAAAGAGCAGAGAGGTAGATTTGGAGATCAGGGGTGAATCTAGACATTTGCCAGATGCAAAGTTTTTTTGCATGGCTGTTTTCAGGGTGCTGGTGAGAGGTGTGATTCATGGCCGTGGCAAGGAGGGTCTATAACTGAAAGTGAATAGAGTGAAATGAGTGCAGAGGGGGGCCGAAGGAGCAGTGTTAAAATTGCGAAGGCTTCATTGGGGGTTGGGAAGGTGAGTTCAGCACATGAGGAAAGCAAATATTGTGGATCAGAGAGGTAGATGGGGCGTTCAGAGGTGGGCAACCTGCTCTTAATAACAGGCATAGGGAATGGCAAGAGGGATCAGGAGGGTGTAGTACAGAGGCAAAGACTACTTACTGGTCAGATGGAGAGGGGGCAGTAGATATTTTGGTGGCTGAGAGTAGAGATGAGAAAAAGGTTGAGGGAATTTCCAGTTAGCGTGGGTGGGTGAGTGGGCATGGAGTGCATGGAAGAGAAAGACTGATAATGGAGAAGGGAGGTACCGTTGGTGGTTGTGGCTGTGGAATCAGAGGAAAGGGTAAAGTCGTCTAAGACAATGAAGTGGTAATCGGGAGAGAGGAAGTCGATTAATTGGGAGAGGTGGTCAAAGAATTGGCCTACCGTACCAGGAGGCCGGTCTGGAGAGATGATGTAAATATTGTAAGATGCAGGCAGTGATAATAGAGGTAGTGTATTTGAATGAGGGACATTTAGTAGGGTATTGAGGTGAAGTAAACACAGGGAGTTTGGAAGATGAAAATAGAGCCACCCCACCACCCCTGCCATGGGGAGAATGGCAGAAAGTATAGAGGGGGTCATGGGTGGCAGCAAGTGTAGCAGAATCAGAAGCACATTTCCAGGTTTCAGTGTGGGCAATGTAGTTGAGACAGGGGGACTGGGAGTCATTCTCCCCAAGAGGGGAGTCTCTCCCTGTGAGGTCTCACTACCACCATCCCTAGCGGGAAGACTGTATAGCGGGTTCACCTCCTTAGCCTCACAGAGAAGGGCTCACCTCTAAGGAGTAGTGACAACATCCTTTGAATCGTCACATCTGATAGCACCTGAGAATGCTGCAACCCCTAAACACATAACCTTTGTATTCAATACTTTTTCCCCATATCAATAGAGTTCCTTCTATGTTTTTAAGGCTTATGACTACTGCGAAGTACATGGATGAGAAGTCTGTCACCAGGCACTTCATCATATTGTTAGCATGTGAATGATGTCACTCTTTGACAGATGATTTAAGTGAAAACCAAAAAAGGACATTGGGCCTCATTACGAGTCCAACGGTAACCCTGCCGGTGCTATCAGCGGGTTGCTGCCAGACTCGTAATATTTTATTGCCGCCTGACTTCTCAGTGCCACCAGGCTATTACAAGTCTGGCAGCCAGGGAAGTCAGGCGCCAGTAAAATGTAAGTCCCCATTCCCATAGAGTCCCATAGTACTCTATGGGAGTAGGGACTTGGAAGCACATGCACTGTTGCTAACGGTGCCAGTGCTTCAATGAACGGTCTGCCTACCGTGGCCGCAGCGCCTGGCAGGGTCAGACCTGTTGGGCACAACAGCCACAGCAGGCAGACACGTAGGTTGACAGTCCGGAAACAAGTGTGCCGGTGAGCTTACCGGCACCCTTGTTTCCAGATAGGCAAACTTATAATGAGACTGTTCCAATAAAACCTACAGTTTGACACTGTCAGATTTGTAAACCATTGAATACCATCAGCTTTTCAACTGTTGCTAAAACTCAGTAAAGGAAAAGACTGTAGGCACTTTGCACATGTGGCAATCTTTTAGGTAGTAACAGTGATTTATAGGCCAGTTAATGCTGGATTAATCAAGATATTCAATTTTTGTTGTACTGCAGAAGGGCTATTGTAGCCTGTATGTCTGTATGCAACTATTGAAAGATTTGCAGAATTTTTTAACAGCCAAGGCGTGTTTTTCGACCAAAGGAATGGTCTTTGGCAAGGCAATTGGCGTGGCCTGTATGGTCCACACAGAGACTCAGTCTTTCCTTGAGAAGCCTGGTTACTGACTTAGATAGAAGACCATGGATGGTCAGTTTGGATGATTGAATATTGATGGAAAGTGACTCTTGGATCTCTTGTTCATACTGCATGTGATGGGGTCCATTATAAGGCAGCATGTTGGTGTTGGAGAAACCTGTGAAATTAGGCTACCGTAGAATCTGTGCATGGCTGTGTAAAGCAGATATGCAGCGGGCAATGCAGCATTCAGCAGTTATTAGTTCTCTCACAGAAGGACTGCATCTCAGGGTGGACCATAGAGGCAACCCCAATATGTTGATAACGCCAATACATCACTGCTACTACGTATCAAGATTGCCTCATACGCGAATTTGACTTAGGTCTTTTCCATTACCAAGTTTAACATTTTGGGATCTTTTTGGGGGGGACTCCCACCTAGACACATGTAGCAGGCAACACCATTCAAATACTATCTTCTCAACACAGGTCCAGTACAGCTGATTACTTGGTTCATCACCCTTTCTGTTTACAATGCTCCTTTAAACAATTCACAAACGTAATGTGTACGTACGTTTACATGATATTTAAATGAGTGTACCCCTTGTTTGCCAATGTTTTACAAAAATGTAAACTACATGCAATACCTTGCATTTAGAATGTTTGCTTTTTTACAAACCTTACCAACCGTATGGTTCGAAAGGTTTACACATTTTCATGAACCATTAAAACGAAAGGTATGCAACATGGTTGTAAACTGTTGTAAATCTTTTGTTGATGGTTTACACAACATTTGCAAATCTTTCAAACCATAGGTTGGGTATGGTTTACAAACAAGCAAACAATTTTAAACACAACATTTTGCATGTCATTTACATTGTTGTAAATTGTTTGCACACAAAGTATACACTAATTCAAATGTTTTGTAAATGCCAAGTAGACATAATGTTTGCAAAATATTTACAACGTCTGTTTGAAAGGGGTTCAGCAAATGCTGGCAGGTGGGAGGGAGTCCTTGGGTGTGGGTCAATTAGATACATCCGTTTTACTTTGCCTCTAATGTTTTTCCTTAGTTTGCCATTAGAATCTTGTTCTGCTTCCTTGTCCTGACAACATGAGGCATCCAACATCTGGATAACCATTTTTTTCATGAAAACTGCCAATGTAACTTTTTAAATGTTCCTACTTGTGTCCCTTCCGCCAAGCTTTGCCCCTCCTGTGTTGTCTGTCTCTGATTTCCACTGATAAAATTTCCATGAGACCTTCTGCATAGGGCCATCTGCAAACGCGTGGTGAGTGGTGCCATGGTCAGATACCCCTCAAATGCGGGCACATGTTTGTATTCTGTATCCACCCCTGCTGGTGGAGTTTTGCACAGCTTTTGTTGGAGACGTCATCAGGTGTCCTGCAGAAAAATGCTGCTGCAACATGAGCTCCACATATCTTGATTTGCGTAATGCAGAAGTTGCAACACAACGGTGCTGGGGGGGGGCGTCAAAAAGATACAGGTCAGTGTTTAATTTCCATTCATTTCCATGATGTTGGTAACCAATGTTAGTGTGCTTTTATGCTCTGGGTTTTCATCAAGTCATGGGAAGCACCATGTAGAGACTTCTCCATCCCCTGACAGATGCCAGCATAACCATCACCATGGGAGGGCCAAAAGAAATAGATCTCAGTTTCTACATCCCTTTGCCTGGTTTGGCCCCAATTCAGGATTCTCATGCAGGTCCACTTGGGGGTCCAAGTTTGGTAGCACTTCCTGGTACCAGAATGGGAGCTTCAAGGCCCTACTTTGGCCAAGCATTCAAAATTCGCTAGGAAGATTCATGCTCCTGTGTTTGCTTTTCCTCCAATCTAACCTGTGGACTACCCCTCACAATGGCTCTGATTCCTGCTGTGGAGCCATCTGTGAATCTGCTGTGTTTGACTATACTTCAACACATTGAGTAACTCACTGAAATATCTGTTGAGTGATCCATAGCAGCTGGTTTATCTCTTGATGATGGGCCTCCATCAAAGCATCCTAGGCTGCCTTCTGATACATTGCTGGGTATGATCCAGAGCAAGGTGAGTCTTCTGATTCATTTTGGATGAGGAATTTCCATTTACTTCGTACAATGCTAAACTGAGGCAGGTTCAGACCTCCCCCTCAAATCTCTGCTGGCCTCAATTGTTAATATTATAAGTTAGTTTAAGCACATGGAGTAGTGACCTCAACAATGTTCCATGGTTTATGACCTACATGTGTCCCATCCAGGGTCCTCAGAGGACTGCTCATTAACTCAAAGATGGATTCCTTTCTCCTGTGTATTTTGGCAAACAGTGCTTCGGAATCTTAGAGTGCTAACACTTTGGCCTTCATTACATGTCTGCCGGTAAGCCGGTGGTGCTACCAGCAGGTTACCGGCAGACTCGCCTTACCGTTTCCGCTGTCCGATATCCCAGTGTTACCAGGATATTACAGGCGGCCGCGGAGCAGTAAATTCCCATTCCTGTGGAGTCCTATAGGACTCCATGGGAATGGGAACCCTGAAGTACTGGCACCATTAGCAACGGTGACAGTGCTTCAGTGAAAAATCTGCTGGTAGGGGCCAGAACTACCGGCAGGTTAGGCAGGCCGATAATTCAAAGACCCTACTGGCAGACGTGTCATTTAGCGGTCGTGAGAAAAAAGGTGCCGTAACGACTATTAGCTGCACTTTTTTCCAGAACTCCGAACATATAATGAGGGACTTGTTTCCTAGAATTCATGTGTTTAGGGAAAAAAACCTAACTGGGTAAAAGGGTTAAACAAGTAGCATAATATAGTTAGCTTTGTCTGTAGTTCCGACCATGATATTGCCCTTATGTTAATACTGCATTCAATTTTATCATGCCAGTCTTCTCTCGCTCCCTGCTGTGGAAAGGGTAAAGGATAGGATGGGTGGTTCCTTTAATCCCTGTTCGCACTGTACCTTATACTATGCGTTAACAGTGCCAACATTAATCTTGTAACAAAGCCCCTCTGGAGCCTGCATTATTCTAATCAGACGATCCAGTGGGATGCATTGGTTCCTTAAAATATTTGCCCAGGGCTAAAGCATCATATTCTTAGGGAATACCTCTATGTCAGGATGTATCTCTACCCCTAAATCAATGGATTCAATGAAGGATTTTTTATGTGGCGTTATATTTTGGGCCTTTACCTGACACTGACGGTGTGGCAACATCCGTCATGTTATGCCACCATATTTATCTCGTGCCCCTATCCTACATAACCGTAGAGCCTCATGTCGCCCCTTGTTCACCCCTGCCACACACAGGACGCATGGCTTCTCGGGCTGCATATGTGCCATTGGCACCATTATTACAGACATCAATTATATCCTGTCCCGCGTCTGGGGTACCCCTTCCTGTCACCATTATCCACACAACTAGTGGGTATACCCCCCTGGACAGCGCTCTATCAGCACCTTTCTACACTTTGATCCATTCGATATTTTGGAGTTTTTACAGGATGTCGTGAAGTTTGGGCATGGTGGGTTCTCTTGGACATGATCATCTTTCAGCGATTAGAGAATTCAAGGAGCCTAGTGGAGGCATTGAGAGGTTTGAGTGCTACACTGCACGTGGCTTACTGAGCTCCCATGTGTCCCACTCTCTGGTTTGCCATCTTATTTGCCCTGGGACTTTCTCCTAGTGTTGTCCGCTTTGCAGAACCACTCCTTTGAGCTTTTGGTGGGAGGGAAGGAAGCTCAAATATCTGTCCTCCAAAAACGTACGTTTGGTCATGAGTACATATGTCCGTTGATTGGGAGAGTCAGAGAGCAATATTTTCTTCTGCATCATGTGTTAGGTTTCTGCCTGGGTGTGTGTTTCTCTGAAGTGATTCTCCCTAATTAAAATCCTTTTGCCATCCAGATCGCTTGCTGCATGTGCATCAGGCTATCTGACTATATTTAGACATCACTGTCTGGTTTTGTTCTTCTGAACACCTGTTTCTGGCATTGGTCCTGGACCCACAGGCAAGAAACCATCTACCTCTGCGTTGAGTGACAGTGTAGTGCAGACCATTATGACTATGTATGAGCAACAGCAGGTTTACTTGACTAAAGGGATACAAGGTCAGTCAACAAGAGGTGTGCTGCCTCTTGGACTGAGGTGAGGTTTCAGCCCATGTTGGGCTGCCACGAGGGCTTTCCTGGAATATATTCTGCCACCTGATACATTGTGGTCTGTAGTTATTAAATGTAAGTGTTTTAGCTTGCATTTTTTCTCTGTTTTTGATTACTATGAAAGGTTTGATGCTTCGTGCATATTCGTGTTCACACGACTACTGTGAGGAAAGGAAATGACCTAATTACTTACCATGAAGCCTTATTATTCAGAGTCCACCTCTTCATCGTCCTGCCCACACCACTGCCAGGCTTTGCTTACTATCCTGCTTTTAAGGTTCCAAAGGATACAAGCTGGAGGTGGTACTATACGTACCACCCAGGGGGCATAGGCTGCAAAGGGAGCCCAATTAAAATATATATTGGGAGCGTTGCTTAATAAAATAGAATAGTTATTTGGTCTGAAGGAACGCTGTGCTTTCATTTCTGTTTACTTGCCGGCAGCCACTTATCTCCCAACAGCACTGCGAGCAGTTTGGAGCTCTTGCTGATTCGGGAGATCGGATCCGCTTCCTGGAGGAGGCGGGGACTAGCTCTGTCACATGCATGATCACGTGACCATCAGCGAGGCATAAAGCGACGGCACAACCACCCTGGCGGCGTTAAGCCCTGGAGGCAGGTAAGGGCTGGAGCCGCTGTTGTGCTGTTTTGCTGTGACCTGTGCATGTGCAGTGACCCCGTGAGTTATTCAGATGAAGATTTCAAGTTGCTACTTCTTTTAACTTAATATTACCAGTCTTCAGGCTAAGGGGGGGAGAGTCGGACTCTGGCAGCTCCTTAAGCTGTCGGGCGTTCCCTACCCTGAGACTGAGTCTCTCCTCTGGTCTACGCCGCTCTCTTGGAAATATTATTAATTTTATGATTTCATTTTTTGGAGCAAAGAACATATTTTTGTGCAATACATGTACTTATATTACTCTGATTGTTGGATAGAGATCCATATCTATTTAAGGGTGCTATTGGGCAGTGTCTGATGTGTTTTAAGCTGCTCCCTGTGTTCAGTGTATTTTAAATATTCGTGTTTGTTGTATTATAGATTGCATCATATTATATTTTTTCTGTAATTTTTACATATTAAAACTCAGTCTATGAGTTTGTCTGCACTCTCTTTATCCTAAATCTAAGGTTGTTGTTACTCTTTTGGTTCTTCTACTCTCTTTCTTACGGGCTCTTGTCACATTTCAATGACACGAAAGGGACTTCGGAGCCAGGCAGCTATGGAGGTTTCCCTTGATTCATTCTAGTGATAGGTCCGAGATATTTAACATCATGAGTATTAATCTACGTACACCAGTTAATAATAGCTGCATCTTTCATGGAAAACAAGATATTTCCATAGATGCACAAGGGCAGGGGTATATCTGGATCACACTAATATCAGTATGGTGAACTCTATTCACCCGACCCCTGCCCAATCACATTCTAAGCCGCCCCTACCTGCCTTAATGATGGATGATTCTATAGTTATTGCTTATGAATCTCCACTTACCCTAAAAGAGGCTACTGGTCACCATCTTTCCCCCCTAGAGGGTAATGTGAAGTATGGTACTCCCCTATTAAATCTCCGCCAGAGGTTTTTTCTTCTGATAGGTGGGCAAACCATACTTTCTCTATTCATGTCAATCTCTCCCTTAACCTTCCTGGTATTCCCAATACTTCCATAGGGAAATCTATAGTGTTTAAAACTCCTCTTAATAAACCTTTAAATCCAACTCCAAAAACAAAATCCAATATGTGTAATCAAGGTAAACCAATTCAAGGGAAAAAAATCAAATTTTTTTGGAAAGGGGACTGCCACTAGTACCCTTGTTAAATCTTCACAATCACTCCCTACTGTGGCCACTTTGGATCATACCCATCTGGTCCACGTAGTAAAGAAATTAGAGATTGAAGACCGCCCAGATAATGATATTGATGATATTAGTATCATAGAATGCGCAGATAAGGCAATAGCTGACAGCAACTTAGATCTCAACTCCATCAATGCAAACAATGTTACTCAACAAATTTGCGATGATTCTTATATAGGTTCTCCTTCTGAACTCACAAATCTTATCGATGAGTATACAGAAAAACAAAATTGGTTGAGAGAAAGGGGTTTACTCCCAGATTTAAAAAAAGGATCATGCTAATGAGTCTATTCTGCATCATACTTTTAAAGAGGCGGATGTCAGAATAAAACTTACTCAACCGACACTTTCTGCATTGAATATGGTTTTGAGTTCTTTTGTGAGCCTGTATGATAATATATGGTCAGAAGTTAGATCACACACTCTTCTTCTCTCTGAAATCTACTCTAGGTTAGAGGGACTAGATAGATTTGAATAGCTAGTTAAAATTATTAAGGAAGAAAATCACTTAATGGCAACACAGTGCTCTGATCCTATTTTCTCTAAACCACCGTATGTGGAAACCAATTTGGCTAAAAAGGTCCCTAAGGTGGAAATACCTACTCTACAAGGGGAAGTATTAGATGTGGGCTTAGGTTTCATTGTGCCCTGTTGTTCGTATAAGGTTATTGGTGATCACCCATCCATGACTCCTTCTTTGACCTCTGAGGGTCCTCAAGAGGTCTTTGTCATGGAGGTAAAACTCCCTATTTCTAATCTAAATGGTATTACTGAATCATCAGAGAAGAAAGTCCAAGAGGGGTTTACTGGTCATCCTCTCAATCCTATTCCTCAGGGGCTATCCTCTGCAGCAATTACTTCGGAAATAGCTGAGTCACTCAAGGGAGATTGTGTGTCCTTGTCTGTGGATTCTAAATCTGATTCTTGTTCGGAGAAATTACCTGATTCTATCGACCTTACTAAAGAAATGACACACCAAAAAGGTTTTGCTTGCATAGGAAAAAAAAAACTTAACCAGCAAATAAAGAAAACTAAAAATCAGAAGAATATGAAAAACATTTCTTCTTTCACTAACCAATTCTTTAAAAATGTATTTTCAGCAAATGCTTTGGCCTCTGTAACTCCTTCTTTTGTTTCTAAGGGGACTGCAAACCCTATGGAATCAGCGGCCCCTGTGATCCCTGTTTCTAATACAGTGGCTATTCCGGGCGTACTTATTGTACAACCTGCTATCTCAGCTGTACCCGATCCACCTGATATTCCGGTAGACGGTACTATGATCAATAATACGGTTCCTCCTTCAGCAGTGGGCAATATTGTGGGGGCTGAGGATACTCTTGCCTCATGCCCTTCGGAAATAGTTTCAACTCCATCAGAGCTGATCAATATCAACGCTTTAACTGAATCGAATATTGATACTGTTACTAAGCCGTCGGAATCTTCTTTGGCCGTAGAATCCTTAATTATACCTAGTAATTCTATATCTGGGGTAGATCTTTCCCATCTAGAGATTACTACCACTCCGTTTTCGGCCAATTTGGTCAATATCGATATGGTAAAACATCTCTTCCAGGAGTTTCTCGGTCCTAAATCTGCTAATGAAGTGGTGCCAAATTCGAACAAAAGTCCATTGCAGGACAGGGCTCCCATTATTACTTCTTCTTCTATGGTTTCCCATCCTGCTTCCCTTCCTGGTGGTCATTACACCAATATTGATCTTACAATGGGGGAGTGTGGAACGGGATTTAGACCAGTGGGTGGTCTCTATGCCCCTAATTCCCTTAATCTAGTTCATCCAACTATGTCAAATACTGGCCCTTTCACTACCATGAAGATGCTCCTCCTGGACCTGAATCTGCCCAAAATAGAAACTCTTCGACATTGTGAGAAAGATACTCTGTGGGACCAAAGTAAATCCAAAATAGGACTATACTTAGGGGCGCAAGGGGTAGTGACTTGGAGGCTGACTCCTTAAGTCAGTTTACTAAAAAAATCACTGATTCACTACCTCACTAAGTGGAGGCTAAAGATTTTCCTGACACTTTGCAGATTACTAGCCGCTGGGGTCAAGATATGCCAATCTGTCTCAATCGTGGTAATATTTTAAACATGTTCCACCAACTTCCCTCGCTTTCTCTTATTTCTAGTTATGATATGGAAAGTGTTCGTTTCCCCATCCAGGGTCGGGTAGATGTGAGTAATTTTTCTCTCAAATCAAGAGTGGTATTAGAATTGATAATGGGGCAAAGGGAAGGTATTAAGCAGCTTGGCTTTCAAGTAAACCTATTCAAATCTAATCAGTTCCTTGATAATAATGGAAGGTGTGAAGAATATAGGGGAAACCTTACTATGGTCTACCATCCAGAAAGAGCTCCACAGTACCAACGGAGGCAATTCACGGCCAGATTCAATGGAAATACAAGAAACTGGGCCCAGGTTACATCAGGCCTGTGGAAATGAGTTCTCTTCTAAGTACTCTGAAGTGTCCTCTAAGGTTCTCCCAGCAAATAGTTTCACCTTCCTCTCCTGGAACTCCAGGGGAAATTCTCATCTTTTTACGCACTTGGATACTGTAAGCATGATTAGGGCTTCACACTGTTTTTTTCTACAGGAAACCTGGATGCTCTCAATCCCCGTCCTAGATGGTTTTGATATCTATTCTCAAAATGCTAAATCTAGTCTAGGAGGGAGGGCCCCTGGCGGTCTTCTTATAGGAATTAGAACCTCTTTTGGTTTTAGGAATAAGGTTCTCCCTGATACGCCCTTTGGTATCTTGGCTTTGGAGGCTATCTCTCTTGATCATTTGGTTAATCTCCTTTTGATTAATATATACTGGCACAAAGGTATCGCTGCACTTGAGCCGTTTTTGGAAAGGCTAACGGGTATGTTACTCTCCTGGAGATCTTTACATCCTAAGGGGAAAGTGGTTCTGGTGGGTGATATTAACTCTGATTGCTCAATTTCTTCTGAAACCAATTATGACGAGTTGGGTTTGGCTATGGAGGATGACATCCGTCAAGGTCAGAAGTTTGCTTGGAGTAGACTTTGGAATCTTGGTCTGGATTCGGTTGGTCTAATATGTGTTAATGGTTATTATGATGCTACTTTCTCACCTTCTCCTACATGGCGTAGAAATGTGTCAACATCTATTATTGACTATGTCTACGTAGATCATTCTCTGTTTTCTCTCTCATCTGAAGTTGAGGTTTTCTTTAATCCATGGAGTGACCATGGAATACTGTTGGTTTCAATTCTCTGCCCTTTTCCCATGAAGTTTCTCCCCGCTGGGGGGCCTTGCCACCTTAAAACCGTGGGACAAGGGACAGGGGTACGTTGGTCACCTACAAACATCAACCTACTTAACTGTAAATTGATCTCCTCTTTTAATCATACCTCTTTTTCCTGGAAATTAGCAGTTTTTAATACTGTCCATTTTGACAGTTTTCTTAATGCTCTCCATGGCAGTATCTCTGGTTTACTTAGGAAGGGTATCAAAAAAAATCTCATCCACATAGGTTTGATTTAGAATTGGCTAAAGAAAAGGCCCACATCCAGAAACATATTAGAGAGGCACACGCTCTAGACACTGAGTGGGATAATAAAAAAGTAATAATTAAAGCTATCGCCAAAAATACAAAAATGACTGTGAATCAAGAAAATCTATTATGCTACAAAATGATGCGGAGCACATGCTTGAATTTTTAATGAAAAGAGATTTGAGGGCATTCTGGGTTATTCTCTCTAGTCAAGATGCTGTCCCGGATGCTGATCAGTTGAATGCTATCCCAGAGGTTCAATGGGTAGAGCACTACACTGATCAGTTCGATACAGGGGGAGAGGGACTAGAATTATGTAACTCTGGGAAGAATGTAGTAAATGACTCCTGGAAGCCTGTAATTGATTATGAGACAATATTTGGTCTTATTTCTAAAATTAAAAAATCGAGGTCCCCGGGGCCTAATGGCTTAACTAACAACACATTAAAAGCTGAATCAGAACTCTGGGCCAAGCTCCTTTCCCTTTTATTTCAAGATGTTTTTAACTCTGGCAACGTACCAACCAGCTGGCAGACCGCACATATTGTTCCTATTTATAAGAGAGGGTTACGAACTTTGGTCAAAAACTATAGACCGATCTCTCTCATTGATGCGGACTGCAAGCTTTTTGCATCTATGCTTCTTTCCCATCTCAACGTCTGGATTAAGGAAAATCATATTCTCCCGAAGCAACAAACTGGTTTTTAGGGCTGGCCACTCAACTAATCTTAATGGCATCATTCTAACTGCCTTGCAAAGCACTGCTTGGGGTAAATATGATGGTTCTCTTTATGTTGCCTCTATCGATTTGTCAAATGCCTTCGATTTGGTAATCAGGTCAAGACTCTGGGAAAAGCTAAATAAATGGGGGATCCCAGCTGGTCTTCTCTCTCTCATCATGGCAATGTACGAGAATTCGGGGGTCCATATTAGGATTGATTTGGCAGGAAGACTGTCTAGAAGGATAAGGACTCGTATTGGAGTCAGACAGGGTTGCTCTTTAGCTCCCTGCCTCTTCATCCTCTATATGGCAGATGTAGGTGAATTTCTGGGAAATACAGGCATGGTGAGGGCAAAACTGGGGGATCTCAGGCTCTCATGGTTGGCATATGCTGATGACTTTCTTGTTTTTGATCATACCAAAGTCGGTTTACAGAGGCTCATCTGTGAATTTGAAGAATACGCCATTCTCAATGGGTTGAAGATCAACCCGAGTAAAACCCGTACAATGGTCTTTTCTAGGGGAAGAAAAGGGAATAGCAAGGTGTGGAAAATAGGTGGTGAAAATATCATCAGAGCACACAAAACTCTCTATTTGGGTTTTCTTATTCTGGCCCAACCATCGGCGATTGAACTAAGACGATTTCTCAGACAGAAATTGCTTCCGCTCATTTCCCAATCGATAAGGTTAGACAATAAATATTGCATGTTTTCCCTCAAACCTGTAGTACATTTCTTCAAGGGAAAGGTTACCCCAAAGTTACTCTGTGGAATGGAACTCCATTATTTGGAACTTTTGACATTCTGGGACTCTCTTGAGGGTATCTATTGGAGGAAAATTCTGAAACTGCCGAACTGTGTTCCACTAGTGGCCATAAGATACGAACTCTGGTTGGTTTCACTGCGGGCTAGGATTCTCTGGAGAGTTCTTACACTTTTCTCAGCCCTGCTCTCTCCCAAATCTGATACCCTCTATGTTGATGTGGGAAAGGTGATCTTCTCACAGGGACCTATGGATCGAAATCTATAGCTTACTAGATTCAGTGATCTCTGTGATAAGACTTTGTCTGATCTTTCTACTGATAGGGATACTCTGCTAACCAATCCCAATAGGGTTAAGGAATGTCTATTCAGTCATGACTAGAGCAATACCCTCGAGAAACTCCATACCTATCCTTCTCTCAGTGACTTACAATTCGATCATAAGAAGAGAAGTTCACTTTCTTTTATCCTGACTCAATTCCCAAATCGTTATTACTGTGTACTACTCCTCAAACTTAGATGGAATATCCTTCCCACTAGGGAAGTTCTACATAGAAGGAAGGAGTTTAATGATTTGGACCCGACATGTCATTTCTGCAACACTCCTGGGGTGATTGAGTCGACTAGACATCTCTTCTTCGAATGTGCTGCCCTAAAAGGTCTAAGGGACAAATACTTACCTAGATTTAACACGTTGGGCCAATTGGGGGCAGATAATTTTATCTGGTCACAGTGTGTTTCTATAACTAATATTAAGGATGGGCTTGCTGTGGCAGGTTTTATTAAAGCTCTAGATTTGTACGCCCCTCCCCTTTGATTAATTTGCATGATGAATTTTATCTAATGCTATTTTTTCCTTGTATTAATATAAAATTAGAATTTTCTGTTATTACTGCTAATATTAGCCAGTAAGTAATTTGAAGATGGTTTCTTAATTTTAAATTACCTTGCTGAATTTTAAACTGCACTGAATCTTTTAAAATGTGTTCTTTTTGTGCTATGACTCTTAATTTCGAAACTGGGATCTCTTTTTTTTCTTTTTTCAATTGTACTGTTTTAAATATGTTTATATAAATGACATTTAGCTATAATGTATGTCTTTTTTGTAAACGTTTCTTTTGTAAACCATATACAATAAAATAAAAAAATAAATAAAATAAAACGGAGTGGTTTGGTTAAAGGCAGGAGGCTGCAGTATGTCAGGGCTGGGATGAGGAAGAGAAGGACACACTCATTCATAGCATTCTGCCTGCAGTTTAGTGGACATCTGGCCTGGATAGGAGAGTAAGGCGCCGATTGATGAAGTGGGATGGGGCCTCATTTTATTTTAGAGCATTGGGAAGACCATAGTCCTTGGTCCCATGCCTGTTCTATGAAATGTCTTTCTGACTTTCAACAAACCTAAACATCTTTCAAACCAGACATCTTTCTCCCGGTATCCAGTCATTGCATCGAATACAAGGCATTGAAAGCCAAAGCATCGAAAAAATGCATTGAAAAAAAGCATCAGATGCATTTTTTTCAAAGGTTAAGGTTTTATTTTAATTATAATGGCTTTTAAGGGGTAAAAAAACAGGGGTTGAGAGGGGTGACCCCCTATAAAAAATAAATAAAAAAGAATGCATTTGATGCTTTTTTTTCGTTGCTTTTTTTCGATGCTTTGGCATTCGGTGCAAACACTATAAACCCTTTCTCCCTAGTGGTGGGGTGAAATGCAGATCTTCTACCATCCCTCGTCAAACAATGTGCACAACCTCATACAAAGAGGGGTGCACACTGTCCTAATGAGTTTCATTGGACTAGGACAAGTGCAATGTAATTCGAAATTCATACAGCAAAGTGAGCTATTTATTCCCCTGCGCGATGTAAGTGAACCCTTTTGGCCCCTGTTAAGGGCATTTAACAACTGGTAGGGAGGCTGGAAAGGGATGGTCGATATGCAGATTATTCACAGTGCCTAACATTGGATTAGGAGTGGTGCAGGCCACGCTAAACCGATGGCTCAGCAATGCTTGACGACAGATCTCAGGCCTGAGTACTTGGAGAGGTCACATACCCACTGACACCCACTCTTACCCGAGAATGTCCTCAGGCTTGCCCAGCTATGCCACCTACAGAACAGGGGGCACATGGGTGCATAGGTCATTAGGCCGCAAAGCAGTCGCTGATGGTTCAGTTCACAAAGATGTACACTGGAGCAAATCGGGATATGCTCATGAGTTCCCGGGATTAGCTCCAACTGCCTCATACCCAATTCACAAATCCCAAAAATTGAGAACATATGGCGGTTACAGGAGCATCTCTGAGACGTCCTCAGATAATCATTTTTAATCGCATTTCCACACGCGCATCTCAAAACTCCCAAAAGCAGCTTCCGATATGCTTCAGGCGTAGGCATCTTTTTTTAAAAAATAAATAAGATGTAAGGTAACTGGAGCAAATCCGAGATGCTCAGCGCGTCTCATGTTATTCCGCAGTGCATTTTTTGTCAATTAGGACCTGATGCTCATCCTGTGTGTTGTGCCTTAAATTACCTGACGTTCCTAATCTCCCATCAAATCAGTGATTCATCGCGGATTCGAGCCGTAAAACGAGAACAGGACATCAACAGTATAAAAGCGTCGATTTTGTGAACTGCCCTTAGATGGCAGTGTTGCTTCATAGAACAGTAAAAAACATTTCAATGTCAGCAAAAGATAAACTAAACAGGATTGCAAAAGCTATGTATATTGACATGTATCCCATCGTGTGATGTTACTCCTGGCCCCTCAAAACTAATTCACAAACCACAGTGGATGATGATAGATTGGGGGACATTTTAATGCTATTCTTCTAAGTAATTTGCACAGTTTAAAATGTATCCATTGTTGGTTAATGAATATAATAAACAAGCGTGTGCATTATTACGATTAAAAGACAATGCGAAAAACATCAAAACAAGAAAAAATGTTCGTACTTCACTCAGAGCCCAACAGCTAATCGGTTCAAATGTATAAACTAAAGACATAGCATAAAGACCACATATGGCTACTGCAAAAATAAATCTGAGGGAGTGTGCGAAGGCGAAAGTGAGATGCAACTGTCCCAGGTCTACAAAAGCAGCAGAGGGGCGTGGTGTTGCCCCTTTAAGGGCACATTCACGCGGCGGAGTGACGTTGCACTCCGCCACGTGCTGTATAAATAAAGGGGGCATTCCCAGCCGTCTCAGAGCGACCGGGGAGCCCGAACCAACTGCAAGTGTGTGTGCGTGGCCTTTGTAGGAGGGAGGGGGTTCACAGACACTCCGGGTGCGGCGCATGCAACCGGCAACACATCACAGTGGCGACGAAGCGAGATCTCATGAACCCGGGCACAGCGGTGAAAAGCAGTGATTTTTTTGGACAATCTCACTGTTCCTGGATTCCGCGGAGAGGGTGAGGTTTACACGGTTTGGCCGCCATTTTGAAGACATGCTTGGGAGGGTTGCGGCTCTATTGTAGAGTGCCTGAGCGCCAACCGAGCAGCATTTTTGGATTGCCTAGCAGGGGGAACAGCTGATGCTGTGCAGTCTGTGCTTTTTGAAGTGTTTCTTAAGCATGAGGTGAAGAGCTGGGGGAGGCGTACAATTCCTTTGTTTGTTCCCCTGGGCCCACCATTCTTAATTCTTGGTGCCACTGGAGTGGCTAGGAAGTCCCTTATCTGCAAAAGCCACCAGATATGTGCACTGCTGGTCTGGGGTGTACTGGGTGTGCACCTGGTGCCCCAATTTGTCACCTTTTGGATATTTTTCAAGAGGTGCTTGGGAGGAAATTCTAGGCTGTTTGCATGGTGGAGGAGTCAACAGAAGATTTAAGGAGCAGTGCCTGACCAACATCGCATGAAGCACAGGTGGGTTATAAATGCCATATCATATCATATCATATTGTCACACGCATCCTCTGAGTGCAGCCTTAACAGTGCCTGACCAACATTGCCACACTCATCATCTGTGTGCATGTCAGTGAGTTTTGGCCCCATTTGATTTGGGTGGGGTGGCTTTGTGCTCAATGCCATGCAGGATGCTGGCTAGGGTGCGGGAGCACCTCCTGTTTCCCAAGCACCGCTCGTGTTAAGACAGCAGGGCACACTTACGCCAATGCCTGAATTTGACATCTCGGGTGCTCCGTCCAGTCTGGTGCTGAGGTGGAAGATTTGGACAGACAGGCTGGACATGTACTTCAGAGCAACGGGTGAAACCAACAACGACAGCAAGGTGGCAATGCTTCTGTATTGCGCAGGGCCTGCAGTCCATGATGTGTTCCAGTCCCTGCAGCCTCCAAATGCCACATATGATGCAGCCAAGACCGCTTTAAGGGAGTACTTCATGCCACTTGCAAATGCTGGCTATGAATGTTTCATGATGTGCTCTGCCCGCCAGAAGGATGGCGAAACATTGGACAACTTTTACAGCAGGCTGTGCCCATTGTCTCTGCCGTGCGCTTGGGACAATACAGACACGATAATCCGCAACCAGTTGATTCAAGGGTGCTCATCAGGCAAGCTGCACAGACAGGTGCTGCGTGAACCAGGAATCACGCTGCCTCGCATCTTGGAACTTGGGTGCTGACAGGAGGTGTCAGAGGTGAGAGCATCTAGAATGGAGGTGGTGGAGTGCCCGGGAAGTTGGAAGATGTGTGTGCAGAGGGCCGTGGCCAAGGGGGCGGAGGCACGAGATGTCCAGTTGGCAACCAGCGTGATCGCGGCAAAAGAACGATGGACTCCTGCATGAAGTGTGGATATGACCTCCCTCGACCCGCAGGGTGCCCATCGCAAGGGAAATAATGTGGCCGCTGCGCGGAATCAGATCACTATGCCCTGATGTGCAGAGCTCCAATGCTGGTCGTGGTCCTGAGGGGACACATTAGAGCAAGGTCCTTCTCGCAACAGCGCCCGCCTAACGTCGCCCAGATCGATCAAGGGGAAGAAGGTGCCCCTCAGGAGGACGATGATGAGGAGGAGGAGAATGTCTTCTTGGTGTCGAGTTCTGGTGCACTGCTGTCCAAGAACAGGAGACAGCCATGGTGAACAAGTCCACGGTCCCAGTGCTGGTTGATACAGGGGCATCTGTGAATGTCATGGTGCGGGAACACTATGAAGTCATGGAACGTCTGCCAAAGCTACAAACCCCTAAAAGATGTATCGTTACGTTTGGAGGTGAACAACCCATCCTGCTAGATGGGGCATTTGTGGCCGAAGTAGTAAATGGAGGGTCATCCATCAGGGCCCGCTTCTATGTCACGGCGGTCAGCAGTAACACCTTGCTGAGCTGTGAGGCTGCGGAGGCACTCGGCATAGTGAGTTTTTCCTTCTCTGTCTACGTGGAGGATGTGCAGGCGCTCCTTGCTAAGTACAGTTGGCTGTTTGAGGGAATCGGCCGCATGGCAGGTGATCCGGTGAGACTCCACATTGATGAGTCCATCCAAACGATCGCTTTGAAGCGTCGCCGGGTCCCGTTCCATCTGTAGGACTTGGTTGATAAAGAACTGGACAGCTTAATTGAGTTGGACATCATTGAAAAAGTGGAAGGCCCGACACCCTGGGTTTCTCCTATTGTCATCGCCAGGAAACCCAAGCAGCCGGACTTGGTGCGCATTTGTGGGGACATGCGTCTCCCAAACAACGCCACCAAAAGGGATCGCCATATTACCCCCACCATAGAATACATAATCGTAGAGCTACAAGGAGCCCGGTTCTTCTCTAAGCTGGACTTCAGGGCCGGATATCATCAGGTGGTGGTGCACCCCAAGTCAGGGTACATCACGACATTCACCGCGCACCGTAGTCTTTACAGCTACAAACGCCTGAACTTTGAAGTGTTGTCTGCGGCTGAGGTTTTCCAGAGCATTATCTGCGGTGCTCTTGTGACTTAGAGGTAGTGTTAAACATAAGTGATGATATCTTGGTGTTTGAGCAGTTGGAGGCTGAGCACCTGCGCAGAGTGGCAAGGACACTCAAGCAACTTCAATCCCTGGGTCTGACACTGCATAGGGACAAGTGTGAATTTCTGAAAACTAAGATTGAATTCATTGGCTTTGTGTTCAAAGAAGGGTGTGTGTCAGCTGGAAGGGATTTCAATCAGGCACACACCCAAGTCTGCCTAGCATGTAGTGCGCAAAGGAAACCCTTATTTTATTTTTGTCTATAAATTCAATATTCTGAATAATATACCACATATAACACCCTTCTCAAAATACCCCCCAGGTCCCATTGAACCAGGAATCAGGCTAGTTTGTAAAGGTAAACCTTTATTTATTTATTTTAATATTCCAATCACACATATGTTGGCTATAGATATATATATATGGGGCAACAATCACCCAAAGGTGACAATACAATTCAGAAATGAGCAAAGCAATTGAATTCACTTATAAGGAGGCAAAATAGAAAACACAGGGAAAAAGAACAGTTTTTTGTTGTGCACAGATAGCGTTAGGTTAAGATTCCCCCTGCAAAGTTTTGTTTAAATACAAATGCGCAATCCTACACCAATGTGAGTAATCCGCAGGTATTCAGGAGTTAAAAACAATGGGGCTGATTCATGGAATTATTTGCGCATTATTTGTGCCAAAAAACAAGGATTTGCGCCATTCTGCCCACAAATCCCTGTTTAACAAATCGGGATTTGCGGGCAGAATCGCACACAAATCCCTGTTTTTCGGCGCAAATAATTCCATGAATCAGCTCCAATGTCTAGAATTATAGGCAATCTTCCTTCCCAGACAAGAGAGAAAACCTTATTTTGGAAAATGACACTTTGAAAATGACAGGTGAAAATGGCTTTGTGAAAGACTGCAAAAGGGTGCAAAAGTGCTTAATGGATAGAAATTCTAAAGAAAGCAACACTAATCAGGTCCTAACATACATGAGCTATAATATAAACAATAATACACACTTTAGATCAGATGGGATGGAAAAAACACTTTGAAATGGGGAAATGACACGTGTAAACTTGAGAATTTTGCAAATTCGCAGCAAACTTTTACTATGCGATGTTGAAGAGAAACGGGTCAAATACACGATGCGGTTATTACTTGATGTAGCTAAGGATATTAGGTATCAGTGAGAGTTGAAAATTCTTTAAAACTGAAGGAGTTATAGAGGTTTTAGTGAGAGGTGTTTTTGAAAAATAGGCGCAAAATTAAAACAGAAATGGGCTTTTGAAATGACAGATGGGTTTCATTACACTATATCATGACTATGAAAAAGAGAATACAACATATGGATCTTACTGTCACGTGATCAGCATAACCCGTCCCGTTGTGGATACTCTAATTGTTCCTTGGATTTACTTGAGTTTTTCAAAATCACTAGGGAGTTATGGTTTTGGAACACAGGTGAGACAATCAGCGCAAGAAGGATTCTACCAATACAGAGTTCTGAATTAAAGATGGGATGGGTTGAGATAGGGATAATGCAATGTGGATATATAATGGGTCACTGTTCTACCTATTAATACTTTCAGAAGAAGTTATTAAATTGGAACGTCCGCTCTGGTCAATGAATTTGATCCGCTCAACTGGCAGCAGAGCACCTCCAGCGGGATTGGATCAGCAAGGCGGTTCTGGTCAATTTGGACTGCACCTCAGACTGGATTTGGAAGGGCCCCTTCTGGTTACTGAACACGGTAGATAGCAGGATGCAAGTTTTCAGCGGGCAAGCCTCAATGGTAGCAAGCCAAGCTGAATCAGAATTAAATCCCTTCAAGTTTGGGATGTTTGCAATTGGGTCAGGCTAGCAAGAATTTTGCAATGCTAGAGTCTGGATTCTGCAAAGAAATCTGGATCTTTCAAAGAATTCTGGAGCCAGCTACAAGTTGAAGAGTTCTGGAATAAGGTGCTGTGCGGACATCTGGATGGGTTCTGGAAGCAGTGTGTTCTGGAAGCAGTGTGTTTTCTGGCATCAGTCTCTATGTGTAGTGAAACCCCTATATTTATCCATTACAAAGTCTTATGGCATGGGCAGAACTTCAAAACACACCCCATGTCTGTGAGTGGCTACAGGCATGCACTTTGTTTTGGTTGGCAGCCTAAACAGAGCTGTCTTTTTATGACAGGATTTAGGAACTCCCACCTGGATTTTTACCCAAAACATACTTTTGGACAAATGTATATTTCTATCATTATGTACCCTTATAAAATTGGACACATATACCTTATATTCGATTGTCTAAAATTACATTCACTTCCCATCTTTGTGAGAGCTGTATTAGTCATTCTATGGATTTTTATAAATTTTACCCATAACACTTTGGATTAATCATTTCTAATTTGACACATCTCTGGGCGCTTATCATCTACATACAATTGTAAGTTTGCAACATTAATAGTTTTGCCACAATCAGGCATTTTTCATAACTTTGGTTCCTTAAATGGTACAGGTTTCCTCCATGTCTTCAAATCACAAGGCTGAAATTAGTTTAATTTCTACCAAGTTTCAGATGTATACCTCTTTCGGTTTTTCAGTTAAAGAGTTTTATATTTTTAATCAAAATAAAGATTTCACAGCAAAGTCCGCCTGTGTAACCTTCCTTTTCAGGCAGCAGCTGTCCAGTCCTTTGAAGTTCACTGAGACACCTCCGCCACATCCTGCCCCTCCTGGCAGAGGTCAATGCTCAGCCAGTCCTTTGTTCTTTGGTCAGCCAGCAGACGAATATTTAATGCGGCCCCATTGTGTGGCTTGTTGGCTTTATGCGGGAACCATTAACAGCCATTAGCCTTCCTGTTCTCAAGGGAGTGTCAAGCAGAGATGTCAGTTTTCCCAGGCCAGGCTGTCAGATGAGAATTACATAGTGGATTGGCCCCAGACTGGGCTCTTTGACATTAAGGTCTTTTCATTTCAAATATAAAATGTAAGCACAGTTTATAAAGGATTTAAACATTTTAAAAGAATTAGCCCTTCACAAACATGCTTGAAACAGTGGATTTTGCAATTTCTTCCAGAAAAAGAAACACCTTTAAATGGTTTTGACAGCTAGTTTCCTTAAGCAGCTGTAGGCAAGGAGACCTGGATTCCTCTGACTGCCTTGAGAATCCATGGTTTCAGCACACTTTCCTTTATATAATTCTCTGGGAAAATGACTGGATTTTTAAGGGCATTTTGGATTAGGCCCTCCTGTGGCCTAATTTCATGTGACAGATGACAGATGCCAGCAGTGATTCCTGCTTTTACACCACTTTGCCTTTACGTGTGTGTGGCAAGGAGTGTAGCTCTTTTGGTGGTTTATGAACTCTGCACAATTTTACAGATTTAGTGCGCACAAGGTTTATTGCCACCATTCTTGGCAATTTCCTTTCCCCATTGGCAAAGGGGTGCAGTGTTGTGTGAGTCGTGGATATAAATAGTCCACATACCCCCCCGACTCCCTTGTGACATCCAATCATGGGGGAGTTGGGCAAGTAGTATTATTTTTCTTCCGGTCCATGTGAAAAATCTGGTTGCTTCTCCCATCAGCGATAGATGCGACGCGCTTTCCTTGCTGGTTCTGGTTGTGAGTGTGGAGCGACACTCCTGGCTCTTGGTTATTTTTTCTGGTCCCCGAAGAGTCCTCCTTGGTGATTAGGTGGTTTTTAATTCCAATACTAGAAAACAGAACTTAGCATGGTTATGGAAATGCATTGAATACAACTTACAATATTCCCCGCCTATATTTACTAATGGTCTTAACGGTGGATTCGGTAAGTGAGACCTGGTATGGTCACCTCTCCTCCATTTCTGAAATTCCATTTCCTACAGTAGCACTAGTGCTGACCGGAAGGCTTTCTTTAGGTTTGCAAGGACCCTGAGATTTACTCTCCAGTTGGGACTGGACTTGGCAATAACTGGGGTCCAAATTAATCTCCAGTTGGTTGAGGAGGTCACTGCTCATATAAAAGGCGGAAGGAACACCTTGTACAACCCAACAAGTATGTACTATGCTTTTGTCATCCCTAGAAACTTTGATCATGCAACTGCTAAGCAGAGGATATTTGGAGCTGGGCGTTTCCAGGCCCGTACCCATTGCTGCACTGACTCTACGGTGAGTAGGGTCTGGTCTTTTGGGAGTTTTTTGAATAATACTTGAAGCTTTCTTTGCTATTCAAGTCAACTCGGGCGAGGACAGACTCCTTCCCGTCATTTAACTGAATCGGGAGAAAGAGCTGTTCACTCTTTTTCAGAATGCCAGCTAAGTTTTTTGCTGGTTTCATATCAATTTTGGCTATGGACTTGGGACTTTCTGATTGTACATTAGTATAACATTTCAATGCATCCCCTTCCAGGGTGGAATGCCACATGAGACTGGAAGGGATGATGATTTGCAAAAATGGGGAGGAGTTCTCATCACCAGTTGCTTGTCCCACAGCTATGACAGTGACGTTGGGTATGTCATTGTTTTGAAAGTAGAACCTGATTTGGTCTGGTTTTTGTTCAACCATGTGGCATGTGCCATTTAGGCTAACATGGTTGACGCTTTGTTTTAGTTTAATTGGCCTGTGAGTCTGTTTCCAGAGTACCTTATTCAGACAATCTATTAGGGGAGACAGCCTGTGGAGGATGTCATTCCCTAATAGACAGAGGGTTTCCTCAGGCACCACAACTAGGACCGGGTGCTTCATTTTGTATCACCCAATTTTAATTTCCAGCTCTGCAGACCCTTCAAAAGGAATTTCCTTCCCATCAAAATTCTGGAGCTGTCCAGGAAGAGGGGTAAGAGGAATTTGGTATCTTTCCCCGCTTCCTAAATTTAGTTGCTCAAAGATCCTCTTTGACACCAAAGTTGCTTGGGATCCAGTGTCCACTTGTGCTGGAATTGAACATTGCCCTTGCACTTGGATGGAGGTGTAGAATCTAACCCCCTTCTCTGGGCAAAGATAATGGGTGTTCTTCGTGAGCTGGATGGCTATTTCTGACTCTGACACCAGGATAGTTGGGTCAGGAGACGGGGTTGGAGTTGGGGAATCTGGCACAGAATTTTGACACACCGCTATTTGGTGAGTTTCGAACTCCCTTTGTTCCAGTTCTGGGTTGCCCTCACCCCCCTTTCTGGATGCTGGTTAAGCCCCCCCCCTTCTAGGAGGCGTTCCCCAGAATGAAGTTGGGTGGTTTGGGAATCTGAGCAAGCAATTTCAACCTCAGTGATTCGAGGAGTCTCGGGCTCCTCCCTTTCTGATTCGGGGCTGTCCCCCCCTTTTTGGAGAAAGCCCTCGGAATGGTTTTGGGGAGATAGGGACTATTCTTTCTCTAGTTCTGGGCTGCCCCCCCCATTTTTGGAGGCAGTCCCCAGAATAGGTTTGGGCATAATCCTGTGTGGAAGTTTTGGAGATCTGTAAAAAAAATAGGGTAGTTGGATATTGGAGGAGTTTTGGGCTCCCCTGATTCTGTTCTGCCCCCACCCCTTTTTTGGAGGCAGTCACCAGAATTGGTTTGGCCAAGGTGATTTTCTGGTTTGTCATTTTGGGGTTCAATGATGGACAGTTTTAACTCAGTCCCCACATTTACCCAGTCTTGTTTAGGATCTATTGTGACCCACTTTTCTTTGGGAGGAGTTCCCCCATCCCCGAAGAAGAAGATCTTGTCCCCAGAATCCTCTGAGGACCCCTGTCCTTCAAATTGGAAGACTTTAACCTCCTCCACAAAATGGGTCTTTTTAGGCCCTTTATTTCTCCTGCCCGTCCTCTGTTCGTTAGGTTGCAGACTTTCGGGGGCAGGAGATTTTGGTTCCAGTTCCTGGTTTTCCAGGGGCTTTTCACAGTGGGGAAGGAAGCTTCCTCTAAGGCTTTACACTTCCCTTTCCCCTGTGCCTCCTCCTTTGGAACCGGTGGGTTGTTGGGCTTCTCTCCCCATCATTGCTCTGGAGTACCACACCCTTGATTTGAGGGGTTCTGAGTCGCCATGCTCATCTGAGGGTTCTGCTGAGCCCTCAACATGCGACCCAGATCCTGTGACAAGTTCTAGACCTGGCGCTGCAGTTGGGACACCTGCTCTGGCTGATTAGGGGCTCTCTGGTCCATCCTAGGTTGATCACGGGAAGGGTTAGTGTCCCTTCTCCCATAATACCCTTGGTTGGGATAGTTCTGATACCCCTCCATCCTTGGCCTCCCCTCTCCCGGATTGGGCTGTCTGGGCTCAGGAAAGTGGGGAAAGAAAGAAGGGTTGTTTTGGGGGTTGCTGTTTGGCAGGTACTGGGGAAAGAAGCTCAACCTGGCATTTGGGGAATTACTGCCCTCCTGGGGAAAGTTAGGAGGGAAGAGTTTCCTGGGTTGGCAGCTACCTGGTTGCACACCCCCCTTGGGCTGGGGGAGTCCACCCCTAGCCCAGGATGGGTCTGTTGCCCTTGTAACAGGGGCTGATATAGTTAGGGGAGTTAGGGGTCCCATTTGTGGGATTACCTTCCTGACTACCTGTTTGGGATTGGCCTGAGGGCCTTCTGGGTGTTTGGGTACGAGCATTTTGCACAGGAACATTTTTAGCCCCCCCTATCTCCAGATCTAAAATGGGGACAACCTTCACCTCTACCACCTTAGCAGCAGCAGGGGTGTTGGCTGGTTTGGGGTTTTTATTTGTACCTTTACTCTCTACCGGTTTCTGCACTTCATAAATGCGAGTTGCCTGTTCAATGACCCAGTCTAGTGATTTCTTCTCATGAAAGTCCCTCACCAGCTGGGACATGATGTATTTAGGAAGGGCATGAAAGAAGGTTTTAATGAACTCCCTACTGTCTGTGCGCACCCTCCTGGTGGTCTGCGCAAAGGCACATTTTAATTCTTGTACAAATTCTTGTGGGGCCTGGTCTTCCCCACATTGCAGATTGTAGGCCGCCTTGCGGGCCTCTTGAGGGTTCCTATATATGAAAAAATGCTTTAAGATGGCCGCCCTATAGGTGGACCATCTTAAGTGGTTCTGATTAGTATTCAGGGGAAAATGTCCACTTGACATATTGAATGCAACTCTGGCTATCTTTCAAATGGAAAGTATCCATCATTTGCTCATATAACTCGAGGTGCTCCCAAACTGAATACTTGGCATTTTTATGATAGGGAGTTATGACACTCCCAATGGCCTTGATTTGTTTCAAGTGATCTTTCAATAGGACCCTCTTAATTTTGTTGGCCTTTTTAGTCTTGGTCACCCTTGTCCACTCATCCTCTGACTCAGCGGCACGACTACAGGAGGTGGCTAACTGATCCTCTAGGCTCCTCCTGATTCTGCGAGCTTGGGAATGGCTTGCAGAATATGGGGGCCTAGTCTCTTGAGACCTGTTGCACTCAGAAGATTCTTCTGACTCTCCCTTGCTCCCAGGATTGGCTGAGTACCCCCAACCCCCTCACTGCTGTAGTTGGGAAGAGGTCTTTAAGATACTCTTTGTGGGTCTAGTTTCATGGAGTTTGACAGACTGATCCTTTGGTAGGCAGTATTTTTAAGGAAGCATTTCCCTGATTCACCCCTCACTGGAATCTTCCTGATCAGAAGACTAGCCCTAACATTTGGGAATCTGTACAGAGATGCCCGCCCATCCATTTCTGGGAGGTGCTTATCTGTCAGTCCCATGTTTCCCATTCTACTGAAGTCTACCGTCTCCGTGGCCCTTGGTTCATATGAGCCAGTGGACATAAAGGCGGCAGAGTCCATGGAACTGAAGGGATTAAAGTCCCTGATGACAGGGGTCCTAGGGATATACTCAGGGGTTTCTCTGTCCCTTCCTGCCTCATCTCCTTCAGCCTCTATTCCCTGTTGACATGCCAAAATCTGATTATTTTGCTCCTCTATTAAGGCCTTACTTGGCTCAATGATTTTCTCTTGCATGGGTATCTGTGTGTAGAGCCTATCATTCTTTTCACAGAGAGTCTCCTTGTCTCTCTGTGCTTCCTGTCTGGATTGGAAATACTGGGTCAATTTTTGCTGCAGGAGACTCACTTCCTAAGTTTGGTCTTTATTGGTCTGAGTGTTCTTTGCCAGAGCATCTGTTACGCTCACCTGGTATCCACGGGTGCACCACACGATACTGGATGGAGGTCTAAGCACTATCCTGGACCCTTCACTGCTTGGTATTGTGCCAGACATTGGGTAGTACCTATAACAGGAGAATGGAGGGTTAAGATACTGGTTCTGTGATGGGTGGACTCCCACCTCCCTCTGGTCCAAATCCCCTCCCTTGACGTTATTGCTCACCTTAGGTTTTTGTGCGTTGAACTCTCCGTCCTGCGTCTCTGTGCAGGGGCACGTTGTTGGTGCTGGCGTTCCATGGAGCTAGTTGCTTCACTGGTCCGTGTGCCCATATGTCGGGTCCAGACCGGCTGTGACTCCAACTCTGCTGTCTTCCAGGTGAGTTATAATGTCTTTTCTGTCTTTATTCTGTCTCTTTCTTCCCCTCCATTTTCTCTGTCTTTTCGGCGTCTTGCTCCAATACGCTGTTCCCTAACAATTTCGTTTTTTGTTTTCACAGGGATGGTTGCGATCTCGGAGTTGCCGCACCGATGGCGAAGACCACGGTAAGTTAGTGATGCGCGGAGCGCCGCACTATTTATTGGTGTTAATTGCTAACCTGTGTTCTTTTCTCTTCTTTGTACAGGTTGCAGTGATGTGCCGGTGTGATGAGCGATCGAAGCGCTACTTACCAAGGTAAGTGCTTTATTAATGCTGACCTTGTTCCTTCTCCCTTGCAGGTTGCGGTTAAACCCAGAGATGGGCAAGGTAAGAGAAGTGCAGGGTGCTGCCAGGACTCACGGCTTGACCAGGTAAGAATTGTTAATAATGCTGTCCTTGTTTCTTCACCTTTGCAGGTTGCAGCGAACTCCGGAGATGGGCGAGGTAAGCGAAGCGCAGGATGGATTCAAGACCAGTTACTTCACAGGTAAGTGTTCTTGCTTGCTAATGATGTTCTTGTTCTTCCAGGTTATTAATGGAATCTGGATCTAGAGCTTCAGGATTGGGACGCCGGAGTAGCAGATGAGCAGGAGATGGACACGGTGAGCGTTACGCTGCAGGAGTGCAGAATAACGCAAAGCGTGTTCTGCTGTTTGGGTGTGGTTTAAATAGCCCAGGTAAAGTAGTTCCAGGCCAGTAGTTCCAGGCCCAGCCACACCCAAAACATGGGACCGCATGGCTTGGTTCCAAAGAACTGAGCTGTGTAATAGACCTCCATTTTGGATTAAAGTCTAAAACTGATATTGCTTTATTCCTGATAATGAGCCTGGCGCAAAGGCAGCAGGACTGATTCCATCTATGTTTTTGATGGAGGTTTAAGGCCCTTGTGGCCAGTGTGAAGGGCTTTAGCCCCACATCTGCCAGGGGGCTGTTATACCTGAGGGGGTCAGGGGCATGGATCGTGACAGCATCCTCCACCCACCTGGTGTGCTCTAGTAGCTTTTCATATTCAGTTTTAATTTTACTAAACTCCTCAAGGGCCAGCTTTCTTTCCACTAACTTACAGGCTAATTCATGGAATAATTAGCGTGGCGCAAGTGGGCCAAAACGTGCGAATCGCAGTGGAATAGCGAAAATCGCAGTGCAAGTGCGAAATTTGCACGAAAAGCAGCGCACATCGATTCATGGAAGTCCGTGCGTGAGAAAACCAGCGGATGTGCGATAAAAAAGTGCGCGGCGCACGTTGGCGCACAGGCCATCTAACAGCGTGCGCCAGGTCACAGCGAAAATCGCACAGGCCACAGCGAAATTCGCACATAGCGCGGCGCACGCAACAAAAGTAGGCGGAACACGGGCGTAACACTCGGAATGGGGAACAACTTGCCAAAACGTGGGCGTCACGGGGGAAGTACAGGGCACAAGTGCGCGGAACGCCCACACGCTCGCCTACAACACGTATTCATGGAATAGAATAGGGGAAAAAAGCGCACGCTCAAACCAGCGCACAGGCACAAACACGACCGCCACAAGAAAGCAGGAGGTAGCGTCTCTGCGGCTGTAAGAAATGTGCGCCAAAAGGTGCGCCAACAAATAGCACCTATATACTGCCATGATGAATGTCCTATACTGTGGCCCTCCAGGACAAATGACGTGCAAAGGGGTACCCACAAACACGGACACCCGCTGACAAAAAATACGTGTGCGTGTATACCGGGGTGCGTGGGAAGTCTCACACGCGATTTCAGCAGGGTACGTGTATTTCAGGGGTGCGCGGGAAGTTCCACACGCGATTTCATCAGGGTACGTGTATTTCAGGGGTTCGCGTGAAGTTTCTCACGCGATCGGGCCTGGGGGAGCGTGCTACGTGTATTTCAGGGGTTCGCGTGAAGTTTCTCACGCGATCGGGCCTGGGGGAGCGTGCTACGTGTATTACAGGGGTTCGCGTGAAGTTTCTCACGCGATCGGGCTTGGGGGAGCGTGCTACGTGTATTTCAGGGGTTCGCGTGAAGTTTTTCACGCGATCGGGCCTGGGGGAGCGTGCTACGTGTATTTCAGGGGTTCGCGTGAAGTTTCTCACGCGATCGGGCCTGGGGGAGCGTGCTACGTGTATTACAGGGGTTCGCGTGAAGTTTCTCACGCGATCGGGCCTGGGGGAGCGTGCTATGTGTATTTCAGGGGTTCGCGTGAAGTTTCTCACGCGATCGGGCCTGGGGGAGCGTGCTACGTGTATTTCAGGGGTTCGCGTGAAGTTTCTCACGCGATCGGGCCTGGGGGAGCGTGCTACGTGTATTTCAGGGGTTCGCGTGAAGTTTCTCACGCGATCGGGCTTGGGGGAGCGTGCTACGTGTATTTCAGGGGTTCGCGTGAAGTTTTTCACGCGATCGGGCCTGGGGGAGCGTGCTACGTGTATTACAGGGGTTCGCGTGAAGTTTCTCACGCGATCGGGCCTGGGGGAGCGTGCTACGTGTATTTCAGGGGTTCGCGTGAAGTTTCTCACGCGATCGGGCCTGGGGGAGCGTGCTACGTGTATTACAGGGGTTCGCGTGAAGTTTCTCACGCGATCGGGCCTGGGGGAGCGTGCTACGTGTATTTCAGGGGTTCGCGTGAAGTTTCTCACGCGATCGGGCCTGGGGGAGCGTGCTACGTGTATTTCAGGGGTTCGCGTGAAGTTTCTCACGCGATCGGGCCTGGGGGAGCGTGCTACGTGTATTACAGGGGTTCGCGTGAAGTTTCTCACGCGATCGGGCCTGGGGGAGCGTGCTACGTGTATTTCAGGGGTTCGCGTGAAGTTTCTCACGCGATCGGGCCTGGGGGAGCGGGCTACGTGTATTTCAGGGGTTCGCGTGAAGTTTCTCACGCGATCGGGCCTGGGGGAGCGTGCTACGTGTATTACAGGGGTTCGCGTGAAGCGTGAAGTTTCTCACGCGATCGGGCCTGGGGGAGCGTGCTACGTGTATTTCAGGGGTTCGCGTGAAGTAGTTTTTCACGCGATCGGGCCTGGTTCACGCGATCGGGCCTGGGGGAGCGGGGTACCACTCACCGTCTGCCTTGCGTGTAGAAGAACGCGTAGCCAACACCCGCTGTGAAGTAATAGCGTGTGAACCCCAACGGATGGAAAACACACGCACCGCACGAAAAGCACGTACAGAACATAAAGGCACGCGGGATCACCAAGCCCTGCCAGGGCAACGCCCGTGCGCAAAACGTCACAGACGCGCTTACGCTGTAAGGGCCTTTGGTCCAATGAAATCGCGTACGCGTGCTGACGCGCTTACGCGCTAAGGGCCTTTCCTCGATTTTCACGCTGACGTGCAGGATTTTCACGTGCCAAATCACTCCGTATCAAGCTGGCCACGCGAAAACACACGGAAGACCACGCTCCTGCCCAGAAGGCCGAATTACTGCCCCCCAGTGCCCCGAGCAGCCTCCCACGTGCCATCTGCTGCTGCCTGCCTGCCTGCCTGCCTGCTGCCACAGTGCCCTGCCATTTGGTGCCTGCACATCAGCCATCTGCAGGTGTCCAGTTGCTGTGTCCACCCCTGCTGGAACAGAAGACTCCCGACTCGGATAACATCGCTCCACAGCCCAGCCCCAGGACCCAGTTGCCCACCCACTCCTGCCCCTGGGGTTGCCATGTCGGGCACATCAACATCTGGCACCAGTGGCAACCCCCAGCCAGAGGGGCAGAGGGGCACCAGCTTCACTGCCACCGAAGATGGTGTCCTGGTGGAGCAAGTCCTGGGGCAGTATGATGCCCTCTTCGGATCGTCCCGCGCCAACAAGGAAGGACGGGACAGGATCTGGGCCGACTGTGTGGTTGCCATCAACCCGGAGGGGGTGGCAACCCGCACCATCCAGAAGGTCAAGATGCGCTGGGAAGACTTGAGGTCCAGGACCCTCATGAAGGCCCGGCGCCTCGTGGAGGGGGGCCGGGGCCGCATGAGTTCCATCCAGTTGAGGGTCCTGGAACGCACACACCCAGCGCTCCACGCCCAGGTCCTTGAGAGGGAGACCCGTCTGGAGTTGAGCGGTAAGTGGCCAAGCATTGCTGTGTGAGACAGGGCATGTTGCAGTGTGCTGGTTGTCTGATACTTGCCTGCATGTGTGACATAGGCCATGTACGCATGTATGTGTGCAGGGACATCATGGGAATGCATGTGCGACCTGTAATGTGTGAACCGCACGGTTGTTGCATGTGTTTGAATGCGACATGGGGAGCCCTGTGCAGATTGCACACATGAGAGCATGGCAGTCTCTGTTCCTGGACATGGGTGGGGGCGAGGGATGGGTGCTGATGCCAGATACATATGTGGTATCCATGTCTGTGTGCCTGACCTGCGTGTCTGTGACTTGTGAGTGCCATGGATGCATGACACATGTCTGTGACAATGTACAGATTCACTGATGCAGCCTAGTCATCCTTGTATGCACTGTGATTGGGGTGTACGGGGCCAGATGGATGTGACTGAGGTGAAGTGTGTGCATGTGATAGGCATGACCCATGATGCATGGGAGTCCCATTACATTGTATGATTCGAGAGTCCATTGGACATGCATTGAAATGTCCATGGCACGCACCATGACTGTCACTGTGTGTGTTTTGCCTGGACTGACACATGTGTTGTGGTGTGACATGATGGAAGTGTACTTTGACAGTGGCACTCATCTGCTATTGCTTCCTGTCTAGGGGACCATTGTACAGTACCCTGATGCTTGTGTTCTATGTCTTCCTCTACGCAGCGGCTAGTGAAGGAGAGGGCGGAGATGGCGCTGTGGAGCAAGGCGGCGGGGATGCCCCCACGGCTGCAGCGGAAGGGGTGGGTGAGCCCCCACAGGGGCCTGCTATGGCGGTAGACGGCAAGGAGCCATCCAGGTTGGTGGTTTCCACAGAGGAGAAGGAGGCCGCCACTGAGGCGCACATGGGGCCTGGTGGGGGCATCCCTGCTGGTGCAAGTGGTGCAGTCCAGGGGCAGGGGCAGGAGGCAGCACAGGTCACCGTGGAGGGGCCTGTGCATGTCGCTGTCCCTGAACCTGTGGGTGCACCACCTTGCACCAGCAGGGATGCCCCGTCCCAGGCCCGTCCGCAGGTAGAGGGGATGTCCATGTCATCTGACTCCCCTCCACCTGCGGACGAGGGGACCCCTGGCCGTGTGGAGAAGGTCCTGATTGGGGTCGCGATGCGCACGGCTGTGATTCGTGATGCCGTGCGTGCTTCCCAGGAGGAGCACGCACGTCATCACGAAGAGCACCGTGCCGACGTGGCCCAATTGGGATCGGCCATGTTCGGGGGTTTCCTGCATGTGTCGGCCAATCTGGCGGCCCTCTCCTCCTCTGTGGAGACTATACGCCAGTCGTTCTCCTTGCCGTCTTCCGGCCCAGATGCCACCAGGGCCCCCTGTGGACCTGCCCTGACCAATGCAGCCAGCTCGGTGGGGATCCCATCCCTGCCACAGTCGGGAGTCAGAGGTCCAGCAGGGGTGGACAAGGTTTATAGTCATAATGTCGAAAAAAAAATGTCGACAGACAAAAATGTCGAAAAAAAAATGTCGAAAATAATAATGTCGACATCCTATACTTATAATGTAAAAAGTCATTTTTTCGAAAAAAAAATGTCGACATTTTTTTTTTGACATTATGACTATAAACCCTTAAAACTATCAACACCTCACCCAACACCCCCCTGCCACCCCCCCCCCACACCCCCCAACCACCCTTTCACCCCTCATACTCAACACATACCAATTATTTATTTATTTATTTATTTATTTATTTATTCAATAAATAAATAACCTAAAAAAGGATCATTTACTATGGGGGGGGTCCCCCCAACCCCCCCTCACCCAACACCCCCCTGCCACCCCCCCACACCCCCTCAACCACCCTTTCACCCCTCATACTCAACACATACCAATTATTTATTTATTTATTTATTTATTCAATAATTAAATAAATAAAAATTGTATTTACTATGGGGGGGTCCCCCCCCCAACCCCCCTCACCCAACACCCCCCTGCCACCCCCCCCCACACACCCCCAACCACCCCTCATACTCAACACATCATATATATATTTATTTAATTATTTATACATACACTAAATTCAATTTCGAAAAAATATCGAAAAATGTCGACATTTTTGTTTGTCGACATTATTGTTTTTCGACATTAATTTGTCGACATTTTGACTGTCGACATTATTGCTGTCGACATTATGACTGCACACCGTGGACAACACAGCAACTGGACCCCAGCAGATGGAGGATGTGACGGCATCATCGGGCAGGGCACGTGCTCGACGGCGTCGGTGGTTTCCATCATCCTGGATGCCGTCGTGCTGGCAGAGGCAGTGGCGTCGGAGGCAGCAGCAGGCTCGACGTGGGAGGCATCATGGCTCGGGGCCATCAAGATCAGAGGGGCAGGCATCGGCCGGAGGGCAGGAGAACCCTGGGATGGTAGTGTCTTCCGTGTGGGAGCAGTTGGTCCAGCGGATAGGTGCGGAGCGGCAGCGGGCGGAAGAGGAGCGGCTCACCATGGTCAGGGCGGAGTTCTCCATGCGTCGGGCGTTGAGGCGGGCTGAGTGCCTCGAGGAAGCTCGCAGGGAGTTTGAGGTGAACATGGGGTTATCCCTGCGAGACCTCGGGGCCAGGACAGAGTCCCGCCTCCAGGACATCGACATGGAGTTCGATGATGCCCTGGCCGGCAACATCACAGAGTGAGCCGCAGGACTTGCCCGCTGCCATTGTATATAGTTCTTTAGTTAGTTAGTGTTAGGTTTCCTTTATTTTATGAGATTTTTTTGGACCGCTCGGACAATGGCCACTTTTCTGTATATAGTTTTTTTATTAGGTAGTAGTAGGTTTCATTTATAGTGTTGGGCTCATGGACCCTGGAATATTCTTATGTATAGTTGGATTTTTTAAAATACATTTTTTTGATTTACATTTGTGTTCACCATGAGGCAATGGTTTTTCCTTATTTTTTTTCACCATGATTTTGCTTTGGACAACATTAGTTTTTGGATTCCTTTGTTTTTTTGATTTTTACATTACTTATCGTACAAGGTCAATTTATTTTGTTATCCCCATTGTTGTATGTTTGATTATTTTACTTAATTTTCTTCGTTAATACATGTTTTTATAACTTTCTTTTGTGGTATTTTCTCATTGGTTTCATGCATGTCATGATATGGGTTTTGACATTCACTTGCACCCATTGTGTATGTGTGTGTGACGGACATGTGTTCATTTACATACTTGCCATTGGGGTTGTATCATGTAATTGCATTTGCTATGTGGGTGGATGCATTCCTTGGCTGGGTGTTTGTGCTGGGTATGCTGCCCATTACTGCCATGATTGTGTATCGTCAGGACCTGGGGGCAGGGGGATATGGTTGGGGGCCTGCTGGCAGGTGCCCCACAGTGCTGGGGGGTGGGGGTGGTGGGGAACATGAGTTGGACATGGGTGGGGGCCTGCTGGTAGGTGCCCCACAGTGCTGGGGGTTGGGGGTGGTGGGGAACATGAGTTGGACATGGGTGGGGCCTGCTGGCAGGTGCCCCACAGTGCTGGGGGGTGGGGGTGGTGGGAGACATGAGTGGGGGCCTGGTGGAGGGTGCCCATGCACTGCTGGGTGGTGGGGGTGGTGGGAGACATAAGTGGGGGCCTGGTGGAGGGTGCCCCTGCACTGCTTGGGGGTGGGGTGGTGGGAGACATGAGTGGGGGCCTGGTGGAGGGTTCCCCTGCACTGCTTGGGGGTGGGGTGGTGGGAGACATGAGTGGGGGCCTGGTGGAGGGTGCCCCTCAGTGCTGGGGGGTGGGGGTGGTGGGGAACATGAGTTGGACATGGGTGGGGGCCTGCTGGCAGGTGCCCCACAGTGCTGGGGGTTGGGGGTGGTGGGGAACATGAGTTGGACATGGGTGGGGCCTGCTGGCAGGTGCCCCACAGTGCTGGGGGGTGGGGGTGGTGGGAGACATGAGTGGGGGCCTGGTGGAGGGTGCCCATGCACTGCTGGGTGGTGGGAGACATAAGTGGGGGCCTGGTGGAGGGTGCCCCTGCACTGCTTGGGGGTGGGGTGGTGGGAGACATGAGTGGGGGCCTGGTGGAGGGTTCCCCTGCACTGCTTGGGGGTGGGGTGGTGGGAGACATGAGTGGGGGCCTGGTGGAGGGTGCCCCTCAGTGCTGGGGGGTGGGGGTGGTGGGGAACATGAGTTGGACATGGGTGGGGGCCTGCTGGCAGGTGCCCCACAGTGCTGGGGGCTGGGGGTGGTGGGGAACATGAGTTGGACATGGGTGGGGGCCTGCTGGCAGGTGCCCCACAGTGCTGGGTGGTGGGGGTGGTGGGAGACATGAGTGGGGGCCTGGTGGAGGGTGCCCCTGCACTGCTTGGGGGTGGGGTGGTGGGAGACATGAGTGGGGGCCTGGTGGAGGGTGCCCCTGCACTGCTTGGGGGTGGGGTGGTGGGCGGCATGAGTGGAGGCCTGGTGGAGGGTGCCCATGCACTGCTGGGTGGTGGGAGACATGAGTGGGGGCCTGGTGGAGGCACCCGCCCCTGCACTGCTGGGTGGTGGGGGTGGTGGGAGACATGAGTGGGGGCCTGGTGGAGGGTGCCCCTGCACTGCTGGGTGGTGGGGGTGGTGGGAGACATGAGTGGGGGCCTGGTGGAGGGTGCCCCTGCACTGCTTGGGGGTGGGGTGGTGGGAGACATGAGTGGGGGCCTGGTGGAGGGTGCCCCTGCACTGCTTGGGGGTGGGGTAGTGGGAGACATGAGTGGGGGCCTGGTGGAGGGTGCCCCACAGTGCTGGTGGGTGGGGATGGTGGGGAACATGAGTTGGACATGGGTGGGGGCCTGCTGGCAGGTGCCCCACAGTGCTAGGGGGTGGGGGTGGTGGGGAACATGAGTGGGGGCCTGGTGAAGGGTGCCCATGCACTGCTGGGGGTGGGGGTGCAGGGGGACATGAGTGGGGGCCTGGTGGGGGCTGCCCATGGTGGCTGGGGGGTGGAGGTGGGTGGGAGACATGAGTGGGGGCCTGGTGGAGGGTGCCCCTGCACTGCTTGGGGGTGGGGTGGTGGGAGACATGAGTGGGGGCCTGGTGGAGGGTGCCCCACAGTGCTGGGGGGTGGGGGTGCAGGGGGACATGAGTGGGGGCCTGGTGGAGGGTGCCCATGCACTGCTGGGGGTGGGGTGGTGGGAGACATGAGTGGGGGCCTGGTGGAGGGTGCCCATGCACTGCTGGGGGGTGGGGGCGGTGGGAGACATGGGTGGGGGCCTGGTGGAGGGTGCCCATGCACTGCTGGGGGGTGGGGGTGCAGGGCGACATGAGTGGGGGCCTGGTGGGGGCTGCCCATGGTGGATGGGCTGCCTGCGGGACATGAGCAGGGGTGCAGGATAGTCCCCCGTGGTGTGGGCTGCCTGCAGGGGCCGTGGAGGTTGTGGAGCGTACACCTGGGAGGACCCACACGGCCAATTCATGTGTAGTACTCCCCAGAACCCCTGATATACACGTACCCTGCTGAAATCGCGTGTGGAACTTCCCCGCACCCCTGAAATACACGTACCCTGCTGGAATCGCGTGTGGAACTTCCCGCGCACCCCTGAAATACACGTACCCTGCTGGAATCGCGTGTGGAACTTCCCGCGCACCCCTGAAATACACGTACCCTGCTGGAATCGCGTGTGGAACTTCCCGCGCACCCCTGAAATACACGTACCCTGCTGGAATCGCGTGTGGAACTTCACGCGCACCCCTGACATACACGTACCCTGCTGGAATCGCGTGTGGAACTTCCCGCGCACCCCTGAAATACACGTACCCTGCTGGAATCGCATGTGGAACTTCCCGCGCACCCCTGAAATACACGTACCCTGCTGAAATCGCGTGTGCAACTTCCCGCGCACCCCTGAAATTCACGTACCCTGCTCGCACTGGGACTATCGCGTGTGGAACTCCCCGCGCACCCCTGAAATACACGTACCCTGCTGAAATCGCGTGTGCAACTTCCCGCGCACCCCTGAAATTCATGTACCCTGCTCGCACTGGGACTATCGCGTGTGGAACTTCCCGCGCACCCCTGAAATACACGTACCCTGCTCGCACTGGGCCAATCGCGTGTGTAACTTCCCGCGCACCCCTGAAATACACGTACCCTGCAGTAATCGCGTGTGGAACTTCCCGCACACCCCTGAAATACACGTACCCTGCTCGCACTGGGCCAATCGCGTGTGTAACTTCTCGCTCACCCCTGAAATACACGTACCCTGCAGTAATCGCGTGTGGAACTTCCCGCGCACCCCTGAAATTCACGTACCCTGCTTGCACGAGGCCAGTCGCGTGTGGAACTTCCCGCGCACCCCTGCAATACACGTTCCCTGCTTGCCGTTTGCTGTTTGCCAGCCCGGTGAACTGGTCCAGGGTTAGCGCAGCCCTTTGCGATGATTTAGCGATTTGGATGGCTTTTCCTTGCGCGAGGGCATTCTTGGGGGCGTTACTGGCGCTGCTGCAGGGTCGCTGCGATTCTCTGCGCCACGGCTGGTTTGGAAGCCTGAAATCCATGAATACGCTGTGCGCGGAAATCGGTTTTAGCGCACGTGCCTGGCGCAGTCAATCGCACGCGGACACTCTGCGCCAGCCGCTTGCGACACTTTTCTGCGAAATTCTATGAATTACCCTGTTAGTTTTTAATTGGCTGACTTCCTGGCCTAAGGAGTTAGAGTTCCCTTCTGTTCAGCCAGGACATCCCTCTGTTTTTTAAATGCACTAGATTTCTGGCGCTCCTCATCAAATTCCTCTTGGAAGTGGATGTCTTTTATAATTAATTTATTATTTTCCTCTTTCAAGGATTCTAGGCGGTTTTGTACAGTGACTACCTGCTCTGCGTAGGCTCTGTTAAAAGTTAATTGCTGCTCCAGTTTCTTTTGGCTCTGTTGTAAAGAGTCAACCCTTTCCTGACATTCTTTTTGCAGTGTCTGTACCTGGGTATCTTGCTCTGCATTCTTTTGCTGTAATAGAGCCAGATCTTCCTTCAGTTTGGTAATATACTGCCTAGCCTCTGTTTCTGATTCTTGGCTTTCCTGGAGCCTTTGTTCTGCAGAGTCCAGATTAGTCTGGACTTTCTGCAGTGTTTCCCCTTGCTTCTTTGTCAGATCTATGTTGTCTGCATGCTTTTCCTGTATGATTCCTATGTGGAGGTAAAGGTAGGCTGCTATTTTGGCAATTTTACACTGTTCCTCTTTTATTTTTGGGGCCATGTACAGTTCGCTAAGCGCTTGATGTAATGGACCCTTGTCGTGCATATTCAGGTCTATTGCAATGACTTGTTCTTTTATTTCCTGCAGCCATACCTGTTCATCCTGTTCTGGCACTCACCCCTGACAAACAGTTTGTGCAGGAGGTTTTCATAGCTATATTAATTTCCACTGGGGTCGCCATCTCAGAAATATCAATTTTCTTATAGCTTATTTCAGGGTTAATTTATATATATATAAATAAAATATATCTATTTTAGCCAAGGCATCTGTTTCCTGGGCCAAAATAGGTCAATATATGAAAAGTACCTATATCCATCGACTTATTCCCTGGGCACATATTGTAATGCCAGTGGTGTGTGTGTGTGTGTATGTAAGCACACTATTGACCTACTGTAATTACCAAGCACTTTCTATTTTGTCAGGCAGCAAGGCCTGAGCTAATGAGTGACTAATGCTGGTGTTGCACTAGCCTTGTGTATTTTTCAATCCTTCCCTGTGTAAAGCAATGTATTAGATAGGTCTGCTTTACTTATGTATTTATATTAGTATGCATATAAACCCATTTATATACACAAAAGATACCTGCCCTCAGGGCTGAACAACTTCTTTTGTGTATGTTGTTTTATTCAGAGCATTTAGAACATATCATTTGTCCTGCGTTTCATTCACAGGTGAAAAAAAGGGGATCTGGGGGTAGCCCTACTAGTCGCCCCAGGGGAGGCCCTTATATTCACTCACACAAGCCTAAGGTCGGTGTTTCTTTCTGATTCTACCCCAGAATCTCCATGTGCAGATTTGTGGTAAGGTGTATGCCCATTCTTCCATGTTATCCACAGGTTGCTCATTACTCATCCTTAATCATTAACTGTTATACCAGGGCACAACATTACAAGTGATTCTAGCCCCTGGCTTTCCCTTATCTGCCATATCTGCCTTACTTGGGGACACCCATCGTGTACGCCGCTGCAAGCTACAGCCCATAGGCAGTTGGCTGTGTGGTGGACTTCACCGCCATCTCACTACCTTTCCGCCCTCTTTGGCGGTTTCACCTTTTTCTCTTCATAGAGCTTACATAGGCCTACAATATTGTGCCTATTCATCAATTTGGCGCTTTTATATGTCAACAAAAAACTTGAAAACATGTTCTCTATTGTATCATTATTGAACATTCTTTCTCCTGGCCATTCTCAAATACACTGCCCAGCGATGTCCTGAACTCACTAAAAGGGCATTTTAAAATGTTATCTCGATACCGGGGCAATTTTTTGAATCAGTGGTCCAGGGCCGTGTCCATAATCCCACTAAACATCATCCTCTACCCTCTAGTTCAATCTGACTCACTTACCACATTCGAGAGTTCATCCCTCCTTACCCGTATACAATTTAGCTTCCTTCCAAATGTGCATGTATCTATATATATTCAAAGAAACAAACTTTGGTTGCAAGGACGTTAAGGTGAGAACTTAATGCAACAAAACCCTGGAAATTCAGCCAAAGCCACCTTAACTTTGCACCCCCTGTCACTGATGACATCACTAATTAAATGTTGTATGGGAATATTGATGACATTACAAATCACATCACTGATGCCATCACTGGTGACAACACTAATTGCATTGTATATCATTTATTACATCAATCATGGAATTAGACATAACATAATTTATAAGTTAAAAACTTTGATTACCTTAATAACAATTTAGGCCGTGGACTTGTCCATGACAAAGGCTGTGGTCACCTGCCAGCACCAAAGACCATGGCTAGTGGTCAGTTAGTGTTCAAAAACACCAATGTGCATGGTAAAAGCCATGCCTAGTAGCCCGTCACTGTTTTAAAATGTATAGTCAGCAACGTTGAAATCTGTAATCAGTGGCTCTGGCTAAAGACCATAGCTAGTCTCCATTAATATGTCTGAATATTCAGTCGGCAGAGCCAAAGGTCGTGGCCACTGGCTAGTATTGTGTTGCAGACCATGGCTAGTGGATGTTTAGTGAATATAATATACAGTGGGCACAGTCGAATGCCATCAGTTATTGCATTTTTTAATTTTTTATTTACAGTGCACATGGCCAAAAGATGTACAAACTGATCAAGGTCAAAGGCCATGGCTATTGGCCAATTTATATGGTAGAATATATGGTGGGAGATCCCTGTTAGGGTAGACGTACACTGTCTGTTGTCTTGGAATAATGGCCAAACTCTTTATGAACATAATGCCAAAGTAGGCCATCCTAAAAACAAGATAACTAGTTTGGCTTCTAATTGATTAAATTCAAATTCAGACACTTAGATATGTTTAGGCGATCAGAAAATGTCAACATAAATAATTCAAATGACCATTTCGTAATTCACATAATACAAATATTAATAGTACAAATAGCCCAATGCGTTTCGAGTTTGACACTTCATCAAGTCAGAAAATGAAATGGATCAGTCTCATGTTAACAATAATCAAAAGGCAAAGCATTATGAATACATTTCTAATTAGTACCGACAATTCTTTCTGATGAAAATAATGACAAAGCTTGATAACAAAAAAAGTCCTTCTTATTCATGGTACACATAAGTGTGTGTAAAACAGAGTTCTCTCTAAACAATTGTTGATTTGGTTATTAGCCTGTTTCCTGTTAGTCCAATGCCTATACTTAATAGCAAGAGGGTCCTCAGAGTACATGGTCAGGGTTCTGCAAAAAGGACATTAGGCTGACTTATGGGTAGAAGGGTGTAGCTATAGAGAAACAGAACTGTTTCTGTTGTTAGTTGTGAACATCTAATTTTCATTGGTTACAGTTTAGACTAAGTATCTAGTGTAATGGGTTAATTCTTGACATTATGTTTATAAGGAACCAGGGGAACTGGCAAAACATTATTAGGGAGAACAAGTGCTGACCTTCAAGTGATTCTGTGAAAACATGTCGTTTGAGTGTAGGAATAGATTTTTCTTTTATAAAGTAGGAATACCGTCCTTGTTTCAGGGATGGCGTTTTATCTACAAAACATAAGTATGCAATGAATTTGAGGAACATAGTATCTATGTAACAATAATCAACGGATCTGATTTGATCTTACCAAACAAGATCTTTAAATAGATCAATGAAGATCCAAGCTGGGGGGTCTGATGCAGTGAGATAAGGTAGCGTCAAATCGCTGTGGAGGTGTCCCTGGAAAACGGCATAACAGAAAGAGTGAGTTTTGTGGAGGTAAGGGAGAGGGCAGGGGAGGTGAGGAGGCCATCTGGGAGTGGGGGGAGCTGGCACAGATGAGGGGGGCACTTGAAAAGGGCTTACGGGGCAGGAAAGAATTTAGTTTTGTCATTTTGCTGATATTCGTGGCTTTAAAGGACTAGGGTAAGTGTAGTTCAGTACCTGCAGTTACTCTTTTTTACAGCTATAGTGACGTCAGGGTGGGGGGGAATCACTGGCCATGGCCAGTGACACGATTACCATCCAAGTCTCCCATCAGTACAGTAATCAGGACAGACCCAACTTAGCTTCAAAGTAAGGCCATGTCGCCTGATAAATGAGCCAAAGTTACAAAACCACTTAGAGAAACAGGTCGGCCCATTTCTTGCTTTGAAGCTAAGCAGGGTCACTCCCACTTTGAAGCTAAGCAGGGTCAGTTCTGGTTACTGCATGGATGGGCATCTGTATTTTTTCATTTTTTTTTTAACCGTACTACTGTCAGTCCTTGAAAGACTTGCACTCAGAGAATTTTTTTGCCTTTTGCAGAAATGCATTCTGGTAGTTGTATTCTCCTAATCAATAATACAAAATAAAAAAAGATATTTTTACAGCAAAATTGGGTTTCCCATCCCAGCTTTAACTGAGACGCACCCTGCTTAGCCTCAAAGCGAGTCCCTTTCTCTTTAGTTGTTTTTCATTATGATATTGTTCAAATGTATATGAGTAATATGTTGTCATATTTTATGTTTTTGAAATATCTTTGTTGCAGAACACACTTGAGACACATGCTCTAATGATGTCTGCTTGTTTATAAATGTACCAGGATGCTCTATCTTGACCGTTTGCTTATCCGGTACTAAAAGCTGTCTGTAAGACTATGGGCCTCATTACACGGATGGCGGTAAGGATTTACCGGTACCAGTATTTTACCGGTACCGGTAAATCCTTACCGCCTTACTACGAGGTCCCTTTGCGGGTTGGGGAATTTAACGCAATTTGCGGTACCGTAATTAGCACCTTCTCCATTCCCATTATGACCTATGGGGCAAAAATGGGAATGGGGAAGGGCAATGGTGTAAGGGGGAATTACCGCCCCGCCAACTTTGGAATGGGGTGGTAATTCCCCTTTCCGCCAAGGCGGTGCCGGTATTTTACCGGCATGAACCATGGCGCTAATAGCGCCATGGTTCTCCGCCATCCGTGTAATGAGGCCCTAAGTATACATGTACAAATTAATGTGCCTGTAGTCCTCACACATTAGGGATACTTATATTATACCACAAGGATGGACCACCAGTGGTTCTTTGAACACCACAAGTATTTTCTTCTAAATAGCAGCATACAGAATTAGTAGTATGCTCTAACTTTGTTTGGCGGCTACTCTTTTTTGTGATATAGCTTCAAAGCGAGAAAGGGGTCAGCCCCCTAAAGCCATGTTGCCTAATAAATGAGATCACCTAACAAGACCACTTAGAAAAACATGGCCTAAGAGGGATGAATCTTTCCTCGCTTTCAAACTAAACAGGGTTGGTCCTGCTTATCACACGTATGGAAGACAGTCCACATTCTCGAATGCCATGTGTTTTCTTAGTTTTAAATATCTCATAACAAACGGCATCTGCATAATTTCTTTTAAACTATGCTACCGTCATACCATCAAACTTTTGCCCTTTGCTGAATTGCATTCTGGCAGTTGTAGTCTCACAGTCAAGATGGGGGGAATAATATCACAATTGTATGCTTTTTGCCTAACATACTTCTATAAGGATTTATACATTTGAGTGGCACTATGGTATGTGTACTTTTCAAGTTACCTCTATTTTATTTGTTTTTGTTTTACTTGTATATGGTTCTAAAAGAACCTTTACAAAATTTTAAATCAATATTTATTATTTAAAATTACAAGTTTCGAAATATGAATACAAACTACTAAATATATGTGCAAATAAGTATGCAAATCCGGTATGGTACCTGCTGCCCTAAAGGAGGCCTGGGTAACTCCATTATTGAAAAAGGCTTCTCTTGACTCTTGTATGTTTAAAAACTACAGACCTGTCAGCAACATGCCCTATCTTTTAAAAATCCTAGATAGAGTGGTGTATCTTCAGTTGCAGACATTTATAGAGAGCCATAACATTCTTAAATCTAATCAATCAGGTTTCAGAGCACAACATCGCACTGAAACCACTCTTTTGGATCACAAATCAAACAAACATCACTTGAGAAAAAACATCTTGCACTGTTAATGTTGTTAGACCTCTCAGCGGCATTTGACATCATAGATCACCGTCTCCTCAGCCAGAGACTAATATCCATAGCCAACTGCTCTGATAACACAGCAAAGTGGATCATGTCCTTTTTGCAGTGGTCGAAGTGAGCGGGAGCTGTCGGGAGTGGTGCTCCTCTACTTTTTTAAATTACCTTTTACAGCTCCTATACTTTTATTTTAAAAAGAAACCGTTCCGGAATGGTTTCATTTTAAAATAAATGTGTAGGAAGAAGTTGAAAATTGCACTTTCAGCGCACTGCACTGAACGTTCCCTTAAACAGCAGGTGCAAGTGTTTGGGGGTGTATATTGTGTGTGGGAGGGGACGTGGTGATGGGGTTTGCGGGGAGTGGGTGCAAGCCCGGGAACATAGTTCCACTACTTCTTTTCGTACACTTCGACCACTGCCTTTTTGGGTCCGAGATCCTCAAGAGTTGCAGTCAAGAATTTCCAAGCCAACCCCTTACTTAACATATGTGGCGTACCTCAGGGCTCTTGTTTATCTCCCTTGCTTTTTAATATCTACATTAGACCTTTTTTGGACCCGCTGGATTGGTTGGGCGTTAAATTTGCTAATTATGCAGACGATACGCAGATCCTCTTTGAACTCTCAGGTAACTACCCGGTGGATATGGATGCAGTGAATCATATTTTCGCCATAATACAAACATGGATGGCAACTAACTCCATGGTGTTGAATGATTCTGAAACAGAGATTCTCATTTTGGCATTGGGGCCTAAATTGATGAATCTATGCCAGCAGTATGAATCCATTGCTAAAGCGGGTAATCTCCTCCCGTCAACAAATAAGTAAAAGCTTTGGGTGTAATGCTGGATGCTAATTTTTTTTCATGACAAATCAGGTTTCTCACATCCGCCCAGCTTGCAGATATTTTAGCAAGCTTCTACACCAAATTAGACCTTACCTAGGCATCACTAATCGATCCCTGTTGACCACCTCACTGATCAATTCAAGCTTAGATTATTGCAACAGCATGCTGATGGGAACCTCACAAATGAATTTGAAGCAGTTACAAACTGTTCAAAATGGTGCTGTTAAGGCAGTTTTTGGTCTGACTAGATGGGACCATGTCACCGCAGATAGGAGGAAGCTACATTGGCTGCCGGTGAAGCAGAGAATCGAACACAAGACCCTGTCTCTTGCTTATGAATGCCAAAATGGCAACGCCCCATCATATCTTATTAACAGAGTCACAAGGAAAATATCTAGCAGATCTTTGCGCTCTTCTGACACCTTTCTGCTTAATCAACCAAGATCTCACAAGAAAAACTTTAACGATTTCAGTTTTGATTTTAACGCACCCTGTGTTTGGAATGCCTTGCGTCTAGACATTAGCGCCCTATGAAACATTGAAATAAATAAATAAATGCAAACTCACAAATACAAAGGCAAACTCAAAAATTCACAAGTACGAAATACAAGACTACAAAATGAAACACAAAACTGGACAATTACTAGTATTCAACCAAGAAGTTAAATTATCCAAACATAAGAACTTATCTTCACATTTAGTAATGCTTATCTTCCCATATCACATAAAAACTATTTATATCACATTTCATATTAAAACCCAAAACCAAATTACCCTATCCATGCCATTTTTCATAGTGTGGAATCTTTATCAAGCCCCATCTAACCCAAGTTCTGCTGTCCAGGGGTTCTATCTTATAACCTCTTGATCCTGCACAAGTAATTGTATAATATGACACCACAGCCAGATAAGGTCAATATGTACACCCTCGACTCTGTATTCAGGCAGTAGCTCCAAAAAGACTCTGTACCAATTGAGTGATAGTTGGTAGTTATGGTTAAACATCACCAGGTCATTAGCGTATAGCATACAAGATATGGTTAAGGTTTTTGGGCAGCACCCACTGATACCGATCAAACACAGGGGTAAGGTGGCCATAAATATTTTATACAACAGCGGGGCCAAAGTACAGCCCTGTTTCACTCCTCTCTTTATCTGAATCAGTGCAGACGTATTGCCAGAATTGTCGACCCACACTGGCCCCACCGTATTAAAGTGGAAATCCTTTAAGATACACAATAGCCACCTAGGATATCCCAGATCCTTCCCTTTACTCCACAGCTTCTCATGATTCACACCATTGAACGCCGCCTTAAAGTCAATGAACACAATATATAGGGCTGGCCCTCTCTTAGTAGCCACTGGTTAGCTTTATAAAGCAGATCATTTTTGAAAGCTAGACATGGGGATGAGGAGTGGAAATTATGAGAGGGAAAGTAAGTCATGAGTATTTGCCTACAATGTGGCAAGATATTTTGCAGTCCTGGACACTGGTGCAGTTATTTTCACCTGATTGTGGCTGCTTTTCATGGCACCATTAAAGGACACATGTGGATGGACAGCGTAACTTTATTTCAGAGAGTGGAAACAACCACTTGGGTTTTTTTGAGGTTGGCAAGCTTGCTCAAGTATTTGGCTACCAGGAATTTACTCAGGTTGTCATTTTCCCAGTGCAGATGCTTACTCACAAGACCACAAGCACTTGTTTTGTATAGGGATTGAGTTTTCCATGGAATATTTCACAAAAGATTGCTGGGTTTAAAAGGTGAGCACCTTGTATACTTTGCCAGCATATTTATTGGGACGTTTGCTCTCTCAGGTTATTTTTCCGGTGTTCATTACATTTTTGTAAAGTCCAATGCTATTTTGTCTAGGAGTAGGTCTATTGAACTACATTTGTATATTTCACTTTAAGATATATGTTCACTTACTGCGCATATATTCATGGGTGCCAGCCTTTGATTTTCCCTATGGGGCAAAAGTACCAGGGCATATGTTAATTTTGCAACTGGTCATTTTTTTTTACTTTTACATGCTGCTTAAATGTGGTTAGTTGAGGTTGTGCCATGTGTGACAACAGTCACCAAGCGGCCAGTTACAAAACAAGGGGCTTGCAGCATGCTGCTTGACCAAAGTTGTGATATTCGGCAAATAATTTAATTGCACAGGGCATTAACTAAAAATATTGGGAGGTCTGAACACCTGCAATCTTTTATACATAATTAAAAAATTATCTTTTTACAGCTACAGTGACATCGAGGCTGAGAAATCACTGGTGAGCCAGGTCTCCCATTCATGCAATAAGCAGGACCGACACTGCTTATCTTCAAACTGAGGAAAAGGCCAGCCATCTCAGGCCATGGTGCCTAATAATTTAGGCAAATTTCCAAGACCACTTAGAGCAACATGGCTTGATGGGGCCGGCCCCTGACTCACTCTGAAACTAAGCAGTACTGTGCGTATATTCATGGGTGCCAGCTTTTGATTTTTGCTATGGGTGCAGAAAGTACCTGGGAATATGTTATTCTTGCAGCCGGTCATTTTTTTACCTATTTCTGTGCTGCTTAATTGTGATTAGTTGGGATCATGTGATATATATATGTAAATTACAGGGCCTGCGGTTGCGTCAATGTAGTTACAGTGAAGTTGCTCAACCCATAGGAAGAGCACTTTTTGGGTAGCTTATAACTTTTCTCCCCCTTGATGAATCCTCACAAAACCTTGCAGAAGAAGTGTATGCTCCGGTGAAAGTGATCTGTGAAGTTTGGTGAGGTTTCGTAGAGGGTGGGCAAAGTTATAGGGGGGTCCCAAAATGGATGTTTTTTCCCATAAATGCAATGGAAAAAATAATTCGCTCACGCTTAGAGGCCAACACCGCTGGATGAATTTTCACCAAATTTGTGGCAGGAGTGGCAGCTTAGTCCCGAAAGCATGCTTTTGTAAATTTGCTGAAAATACATCCATTATTTCTTTTTAAAACAAACAAAAAGTAGGTAAACAAATGTAGTGATATTTGGGTTTGGTCCACGGACTCACTTCCCTGTTCGGTCCGCAGATGGCCCTCCGATTGGCCTAGAGGGTGGCATGATTTCCACGGACATTGGACATGCCCGCTGATTGGAACGTGAGGGGTGTCAGATTTTTGGAAATGCCCACCATGTTGGATCTGCATACACCGGCGCCTGTCCATGAAGAGCACGGTGAAGGAAAAGTCTGGAAAATACATTTGGGTTATTTGCTGGTGGAAAGAGAGTCTAGGAAGGCTGGGGAGTGGAAAAAAGATGATATGGGGCTATTATTGTATGTTGAAAAATGTCAGGCAGTTGTCAGTAGAAACTGCAGTGGTTCATGGACAGCGCCATGAATGGACAGCTTGGGAAAGACATTTGGGGTTATTTGATGTCTGAAAGATGGTGTACAAATGGTAGGGAATGTGGAATGAAGGTAATGCGGAGCTGTTTTATATAGGTGAAAAAGGGGTTTGGACATGCTGTGGAGACTGCAGTCGATTTCGGTGTCCGCAAACATCATTTCGATTACAGGGGGTCATGGTGAGTTTTATCAGTTGACGGTGTATGGTACGTACTTGTTATATAGTTAATTGTAGTGTGGTGGTTGAGGCCAGTGGTTAGATTCTGAGGGAATGACTACAGACCATGGCCCCAAAAATATGTCCACTGGCCACGACCACCACAGTAGTAATATCTGTATAGTAATTATAGGTAATGTAGTAGGAGTATGGCCAGAATCACCATAGTAGTAATATGTCTATAGTAATTATAGGTAATGTAGTGGGATTACAAAGTGTTTGTAATATGGAGGAATGATATAATTGGACTGTGTATAGCACTTTTGTTTGTAGTACAATTGAGGATAGAAAATAGTGTAAAAGCTGTAGTTGTATACAGTTTTACATATACATTTTTGTAGACCATCATAAACAGTACCTTCTAAGTGCTATGTTTGGTACAACATTAGTGTATGACACACTGCTGTTGTCTTGATATTAAACAATCATGTGGTCATTGGGAAAAAAATCCATACTGGATTTAAAAAAAACTGATTACAGTTAGGTGAGTGTAAGGGTGATAGTATATTTATTTGAAGTATGTTGTGATTAAGTGAATGATTGAAGTAGTTAGATACCGGTTGGTGTATCCTAACTACATAAAAGGTTAGAAGATATTTTGTCGTATAAGAATTGAGATTGCATATTTGAAGTGTTTAGAAATGAAGGGTATTTTTCAAGTAGTTCGATACATGTTGGTGTATTCTAACTACATTGACAGTGAAAAGTACTATTGTAGTATTATGGATGTAGTTAGGTACCTGTTGGCATATTATAACTGTTGATTGGGCTATAGTTTAGTGACTAATTTTGGGTTCAAGGAATATTAAGTAGGCATTTGTTAAAAGTGCTGGTGACCTATGTTTTGGAGTAACAGAGGTATTGTTACATACAAATGCAGTGCAATGCCCTAAAGTGGCTGTGGCACTAGTGTGTTATACTATACATACTGTTGAGTAGGTTTGCTTTCCAAGATATTATTTGCAGTGTGGGATGCCTGTAAGTTTACAGTTATTTTGGCACCATCTGCATTGTACCCTAGAAGCATTATTATGAGATATTGGCTATGTGAGTTTATTTGTATGGACAAAAGATTGTCTGAATTGCAAAAAAGGCATAATATGTAATGATTTGCATTTTGCAGAAGCTGGTGAAATGGAATTCATTCAGAATTTGGTATGGATACACATACAAATAGTTCATTAGGGATGTGGTCTTGTGAAACATGGTTGCAAAGAGTGCATGTATGTTTCCACTTGTATGAAATCTGAAATATTTCATTCATAGGGATATTTTTGGTTTCCAGTAGACCTACTTGTACATTATGAATTCTTGTGGATCTTCCTCTGTGTTTATAGTAAATTTTACCATTCCTGCCGAATAGTCCAATTCTTGCCTTATACCTGGGTCACTGTAATTGTTGTCAGGAATAATTGTGGCATTTCTATGAAGGACAAGCATTTGCAAACACAACTGGTCTGAACCATTTAAGTAAATGTTGTGAACAATTGGTGGCAATTGAAAGAGAAGGTTCATTGTCACATTAGCATAACAATTAACTCCAGTTGTGTTGCTAAATTTAAATGGACCAGAGAGTTCTGTTTGTGGATAGTTTGATGGGCCTGAATATCTTTCTTTTCTGATGGCCGGGCAGTTGACTTTGTAATAGACAGTTTTATGTTTGTATTGTTTGATACAGAAGGAGTTTCTGTTGATTTTTTAGCAGTTTTTTTGGGAGATCTGCTATAACTACTGTTTGTATTACTTGTCTTTTGAAAGGTTTCTTTTTTTAGATACAGGGTACATATCTAGATGGGGGTGTATAGTCCCATATCCTGCTGTATTCCAGGATGCGAGGAATGTCTGTGTTGACTTTGTTTGCATCAAAGTTAACTAGGAATAAACCATTGAGTGTACGCAGACGTGTAAGTGCTACGTAACTCATAGCTTTTTTAAAGACTGTGCTTCCAATGTCAATGCTTGCTTGATCTAGGGTTAGACCTTGTGATTTGGGACTAGTGACACCATATGCAAGAGATAGAGAGAATTGTTCTCTGCGTATGTACATGTCTTTGAAGACAATGAAATGTGCTATTATGCAGCCTATTTTATTTAACTTCTGCAAGTTTTTTCAAAGTGGATGTTGAGAAACTGAATGTTGTTGTCATGTGGATACGTCTGGAAGCCAACCACTGTACCAATTGCTCCATTGACTAAAGCCTGTTCTACAGCAAGGTTACCATTTAGAATTACCCTGCAGTTTAGACAGTCAATATTTTCTCCAATCCAGCTGTGTTGGAGATACATTTTTCTAAGCTATTTAGTCGTGCTGTTGCTTGTTGACACATAGAAAATGCCATGCCGTGTGATTCTAGTTTGTCTATGAAGCTGATATGCAGTATGGATTGCATTTCTTTGTTCACCATTGTCTTATTGAATTGACTACAGCTTGCAAGGGTTGGTATTAAGGGTGTGCATTTTAGATTGTGTTGAGTTAATTGTTCCATTACATCAGGAGCAGATGATTTTCTTCCATATAGCTCAGGGATTAGTCTACTATTTAAGATGGATTTTGCATCTTTATTAACCAGACCAGTCCTACTGATTTTGAAAATGCTGGCATAGATGAGATCCGCAGACTGATGTATGTTTTGAGTTAGTTCCCTGTAGTGAAATGCCAGAAATTTACATTTCTAATGCTGCATAGTGTATTGTGGCATTGTTTGTGCCCTAATGTTTTGAAAATAGGTTGACCTTTCACTGGTGATAACTGTAGGAGGTCTCCGAAAACAATAATATGTTTTCCTCCAAACAGATCTCGTAGTTGTTTTTTAGAACTTCTTGCATTCTGAGATGAATAAAAGCCAACATGAGGTTGGAAACCATGCTTATTTCATCTATCAGGAGCACTTTAATTTATTTTAGAATTCTGTATACTTCAGTAGCAAATTCTGCTGATATTGTGTAGTATTATACAGCTACAGGCTTTACTCTCGTGTTTAAAACCATGTTCAATTTCCTGAGTGTTTTCTAGATAAATTGTGAGTTGTTCATGATTTAGCTCTGATTGAAGCACTGACAAGTCTTCCTCAGTTGTTTATATTGATGCATGGTATTTTCTGCCTCAGTCATGGCTATTTCTGATTAATTTAGAATCAGTGGTTCTCCATGTCGTTCTTGGCTTCCTGTAACAGTAGGTTTGCAGTCCTCAGGCATATCTTTTTCCAGTTGATCTTCAATTTCCTCCTCTTGCTGGCATTCACTGTCCAACATTTGTTTGTATTGTTTGAAATTGTCATTTGTTATACTGCTTTCAGTTGCTTTGAATGCAGCTTCGAATGAGTCATAGGGCCTTATTACGACCCGGGCGGTAAGGGATTACTGGTACCAGTAAGGGCATCCCTTACCACCCAATTACGAGGTCCCTTTGAGGGTCCCTACCATAACGGCTGGTTTTACCAGCCGTTAAGGAAGGGACCCGCAAAGGGACCTTGGAGGTAATTACAATACCGCAATTTGCGGTGCCGTAATTACCGCCTTCGCCATTCCCATTGAGCCCTATGGGGGCAAGAATGGGAATGGGAAAGAGCCAATGGTGAATGGGGAATTATCGCCCCGCCAACCTTGGAATGGGGCGGTAATTCCGCCATTCACCATGGCGGAATCCGGCATCAAGCATGGCACTAATAGCGCCATGGTTAACGCCTGGGTCATAATGAGGCCCATAGTCACCTAATAATTCTTTTTCTTTTCTCCAAGGTTTAAAAAGTTGGAGTAGGGCCCTGTAATACACTAGTCTTCCTTCACAAGTTGAGACTGAATATTTGCCATTTGGTGTGTGTTTTTGTAGGTGTAGTTTTGGGCAAAGTCACACAGACACATGTTTTCCAAAGCAGTAGTATGTTTGGGTAGTATGTGCCAATTCAATTGTTTTATTAAATTTCCTGGCTGTTGGGATCATTTATGGCTATGTTTTCTATCTCTTGTTACGATTTTAGTACTCTTTTTCGGGATGAAGCTGGTCCAAGGTTTAGCCAGACAATGTGTTCAGATTTGCCATATATGGATGTACCTGTTAAATGGTCTGCAGCTTGGTAGCACCTGCATTCTCTAAGGGAGAGCATTTGTATACCGAAGTAGTACAACTTTTTCTGATAGTGTTTTGTCAGATGATATGTCATCCCAGATGTCTGTTAGCTCTGTTTTCTCAGCTTTGGTTGTGACATATTTTGTAACTGCAGTGAAAATGTCTGCAATATATTGTTTGTCTATTCCACAAGACAGCAATGATTGCATTGACATCATTGATGTACTTGAATGCTTCGTCCCTTTTAATGTTGTATGTATTTTTAGGGGATTTACTTTTTACACTGTGTCTAATAGAAGACATCAAACTAATTACTTGTCATTTTTGCAAACTAGTCCAGGAAAGCCAAAGCGACATTTGCTTTAGTATTTGCCTTTGTTTTCATATCTATGTCGGCAGTATTTGCCATACTTATGTTTTCAGAAGCATAACACTTGTGTATGCAGGTCACTATCACTGGGTTCAGAAGGGATGTTGCAGGTAACATATTTTCCAATAAACTGTAAAACAGTGGTGCCACTATCATGGCCAAATTTATGAGCATCTTTTTATCCATATAAAGCATGTGTATGTGTGGTGCTACTCTAGATTTGTATTCTTTTCTCCAAAAGAAGTGTTGCACTTCTCCAAGCGGAGGGGTTGTTTTATTGCAGATAAAGTGCAGCATGGCAATATAGCAATGGTTAAAGTACCTTGATACATTTACAGGATCAAGAGAACATTGTTTTATATCTATTCCATCTTAAGTTTGGTTTGCAGTGCACAAGAAGCTGTGCAAGTCTTCCCATGCCTACTCTGCATAACTTAAAATAACAAACCATGTTGGTGGACCTGTAGGGCAAGTGTCCCAATGCAACATTGCCAGCACACGGACCCCTCCCACCATCAGTGTGTGTTACACAGCCAAAGGGTGCATGGTACCACCTACAGCAGGAAGTGCATGAACATAGACAGTCAATTCATAAAAAATTGATTTATTTTTATTTATAGAATATCATAAGCAACATGATGAAATGCACAGTCAACAGAATACTCACCAAAGTGAAGTGCAGACATGCATTGGAGAAGCCATCCGAAATGCCCTCTAGGGGTGTACACACAAGTAGGACTGCAGGCTGGCAACAGATATGAGGGAAGCCCAATGCCCGTGTGTGAGATGTTGTCACACCAAGCCATCCTTGTGAGCCCATGGAAAGGGGAAGCAGGAGTAGCATATGTGTCAGGACCCCAAGCAAAACACATACACAAGACAAGCCTGAATGGGCCCAGCTGGAACACTCAGTGGATGCCTTCAAATGACACAAAGCACCACACTGTCACATGAATGCACAATAGAAAAATGCAATTAATAATAAATCATCAGAAATAAAAAATTCATAAAGTAATTATTTGCAGGAAAAAAACATCAGTAAATAAAAAAAGTATTTGCTGTAAAAAAATAAAAAAATATTTTAAACAAAATTATTTAAACAAAAAAATTCCAGAAAAAAATAAAAGATTTTTTTTTAAATTGGCATAAAAAAGATTAAATTCACAAAATATTTTCAGAAAAAAATCTTAAAAATAAATGTAGAAAGAAAAAAATATTTGCAGAAAAAAAAATTGCAGGAAAAAGAAAATAATCAAAAATGGCAATATATGACCCGGGAGGTGGAGGGGGCAACCAGGAGGGGGGAGGTACAGGGGGTACCTCAACACCCACATGTGTAGATGTTGAGATAAAAAAAAACTCACTAGGCTCAGCGCCTGCACGGCCCGACCTATGTGGGAGATAGGTTGTCGTCGTCACCCTCAGGATGGAAATCGAAAGGTGGACATGGCTCAGTTGCCTCACCACGCCTAGCCGCACCTTGCCCCTCAACGGCAGCAAGCATGCGGGTCTGGCGAGCCAGGTCCTGCATGGCAATGACACGTAGGTCAGCATGCATCACCTCACGAGTCACACATGCTTCCACCTGCAAGGACTGATGTGTAAGACGGAGTTCTGCCTGCATGGCCTTACATGACAAACCGTGCAACTCCCGGAGTTGAGCTGAGTTGGTTCTTTCAAGCGACACCATCCAGTCTTCTGCCCGCCTACTCTTGTTCATCCAGAGCACACCCAGAGTAGATTGGAGGGATTGGTGTTCCACCCTCAGGGCCTCAGGGTGTGCCCCTGCTTAAGCATCAAGTGCTTGATGCAGAGCCACCATTTCAGCCTGGCCCACCCTGACAGATGCCGCCATGCCCAGCCTGAGTGAGCTGCACCTGGACCATGTAGCCCACTGCTGGATCTCCACTTGCATTACAGAGGTGAGGATGGAATGGGCCACACTTTCCATACCTTGAGCAATCATCTCAACTGTTCTCCCCTGTTGCTGTGCTATGGCAATCATGGCATGCTCCCACTCAGTTGACCCCGGTGGCACACAGCCACCACGTTACTGGACACCACACATGCTGGGCCCAATGGGCCGTGGTGCTTGCTGGGTTGGTGCCACCCCTGGCTGCAGGACTGCATTCCTCCATTGGCCTGATGCCCAAGGAACATGGCCAACTGGTGTTGAGTGTGACCGTGCACCCGTAGCCACCAAAGGCAGACATTCCAACCCTACCTGGCCCCCTACTGCAGGTGTCGCGGACAGAATATCATCCAACACAGGATCACTTACCGGCGACGACACGTCATGATGCAGATCCGGCTCAAAATAGTGGTCAGAGGATACAACAGAGCCTGACTCAGAGTCAGCTCTGGACATGATGGCCTGGATCACCAGTGGGTTCTCGTGGGCTACCACCCCACGACCTCCACTGGTGCCTGGTTGTTGATGTGAACTGACCACCGTGTCTGGGATGACATCTTCATCCTCTGCCGCCATTGCATCATCACCTGCAACATAAACAAAAGAAACATGAACACACATATCAGTAACACATACCACACACATACAGATCACAACATTGACAGCCAACTAATGAAGCAGCCATGTCACAGGCAACTCAAACCCCAACATGCATCCAGTGGCATTGCAATGTAAGGGTATCACAAAAACATAAGGATTTGTGCAAAATGTGAAGGAAACACATGTATTGCATGTTGCACATCACCTGCATCACACACAACCTCTAGCAGGCACATATCCAAATCAGAAATGAGAGATGGCAACTAAGAGATGGCACCTAGCATAAGCATGGGGGAACACACAAATAGCCACAGCTGGCAATCAAACCATGACACATGTAACATGCATGTTCGCATGCAGCACTCTACCATCAACTTTGCAGAGTGCATGTGTCACAGGAGGCACCTACGCTGCTGCGTTTCCATACAGTGAAAGGATGGACATGGGTACATACATGGTAGGTCACCATCACACAGCAGCATTGTGTTGGCAAGTTGAAGGGCTGAACTTGGCACATGAGTGGGTGTGGGAGGTGCAGTGCATGTGTAGCCCCTCAACTTCCAACATCAACATGTACGTAGTGATGTCAATCTCCAAACATGACGGCAGTGTAAGGGCAATTGTAGCCATCATGTGCAAATGGCATGCACCATGTAGCATGGATACCATCAACCACCCACCCTCTGGGCAATAGCAGGGAGGCACTGCATGGCAATGAAAGGTTCCCCACAGAACTGTGCATTGGCAGACAGTGTTGGCATGCGTCTATTGCATGTCATCAGTCAAATGTTACTACAGCCAATGAGAAGTGGATATGACGCAGGACAGATGAGGAACCATCAATAGGCCACCCATGCATTCAGAAGACACAACACCAGTTGAAAAGAGTCAGTGGGACTGTAACAGGGGAAGTCATGTGCATGACATAGATATGGACACCCTAAAGTCATGCGTGATGACACACAGACCCACAATGAGCACGAAATAGCTGTCCAAATAAAATGACACTTGGATCATCCTGTAGACATACTACAACGAGCAGGCGGTCATGGACACCTATGGGCATACATGGAATGCACATGGAACATGAATGTGCACACATGTGCATGGCGAGCCACTGCCATCAGCACAGTCAGAGTGAGACACACTGCACCAAGGACAAAGGATGTATATGACATGATATGACATCTCATCAACATTGCACTTGTACACAAGTGGCTCAGAGTGCAAACAAACAAAGGGAGGGGAACAAGGGAGAAAAGGAAATGAAAACAACAATCATACTGGGCACAATGACATTGAGAACACACAAGTGCATGGAGAAGGGATAAAGGATTGAAGACCCTGGAAGGTGGAGAAGTGGAAGGTGCCAAACAGAGGAGACCAAAAAAGGAAAATGAAGTCCAATGATAGAATAGGCATTCAAAAGGAGGTAGTGCAGTCAGCAATTGGCAAGTGCAAGATCATTTGGATAGGGCAAATCTGATGAGTGAAGAAGAAGAGTGGGGGACTGTATGGGTACGCATACAGCACCCACTGCATTGGGAGGCCTGAAGGCAGTGCAGCAGGGAGGCCGGGTGAGCAGGTACCTGGGCCCGAAGGACAGAGGGTGTGCAGGTGCACAGTGCCAATAGAGGAAACTGATGAGCTGGGGAGTAGAGGGGCTAATACAGGAGCACAGAAGGTCTTGAGGTGCTTCCGGAAGCAGAAATGTTTCTCCTCAAGGTTCAACGTGGCCGGTAGGCTGTTCCAAAGGGAGATCCCAGCCATAAACACAGAATTAACGACTGACCCGGAGGGAGTGTGAGGTAGAGGAGCAAAGGACTCGAGAGGGGTGGTATTGGCAGAGGGATAGTTGAGGGTATTTTGGGCCCAGGCCCCAAAAATCCTTCTGCACAATGCAGGGGGTCTGAAGTATCATCCTTGCATCAACTGGTAGCCAATGAAGGGATTACAGAGCTGGATAGATCGGATCCCAGGGCTTGAGACCAGGGACAAGTCTTGCAGTCCTGTACTGGATTAGTGGTAGAGGGCAGAGTGTGGAGACAGGTGAATATTGAAAGAGCCAGTCACAGTAGTCCAACCTTGAGACAACCATAGCTTGAGAGACTTTAAGCATGTATGTGAACGATAGGAAAGGCACAGTACCCATGAGGAGGTTAAGCAAGAAGTTTATATATCTCATGAAATGTCAGAAATGTGTGTGGAAAAGGAATGTGTGCAGTCAAAGGTGACCCCGAGGTTGTTGGCCTTGCAGGTGGAGGTAGGAGGAGGGCCAAGGGGGGCTGGCCAGATTGTGAGGGGAAATAGATGGCGAAGGTGTACCGATGAGGAGGATATCAGTCTTTCTGGCATTTAGACAGAGATCATTGGCAGAACACCAATTTCAAATGTCAGAAATGAGGGAGGGAGAAGAGGTGGCCAAGGGCAGCCTGGAAATTAGTTGAGTGTCATCAGCATAGCACTGGAAGTCGTAGCAGAAAATGCAGTAGGCGAGAGCTGCCACGTGCTGTTTGGAAAGCCAGGCTGAGAGGTCAGACCCCTGTTGAACACCACAGGTAGAGAGGGAGACTGAAGAAAGGAAGGAGCCAAGTTGTAGCTGGGAGGGTCACACATGCCAAACACACATGTCATTGAGTAACACTCATCAATACACACCGGACAATGCATCATAATCCATCCTCTCTTCCACTCCACAGATTTTATCTTCCGGGATGAAATCTACAGTGATCTCCTCATGCTGAGTGAGTTCATCCTCCTCTGGTGGTGGCCCACCACTAATCACCAGAGACATGGAATATTTGGAGGCACGCTTTTGTTTTGCACTGTGTCGGAGGTCATTCCAACGCTTGTAGCAGTCCTGAGCCATGCGCACCTGGAATCCCATGGCTGTCACACCATCTGCAACATGCTGCCAGTGGACCCAACGGTGGGCAGGCGTTGTATGGCATTGTGGGCCCACAAGCATATCGCATTGGTGTGCCAACACGTAGTCCACAAGGAAGTCCAGTTCCTGCTTGACGAAAGGCTTCTCCCTCGATGTGCCAGAGACCGGAGCCGTGTCTGGGGTCCCAGCCTCCTGCGCACGCTTCCTCCTTTTGGCTGGTGGTACTGACCCTGAGTGGCCAATGTGGCCCTGATCAGTGGGGGAAGTTGCGCAGGTGGACTGCACCAAAGCAGTAGGTGTTGGTATGAGGACAGAAGGTCTGGCTTGGGTCTGACTCACTGCCGGGGTGGTGTTGGCTGCATCTGCCCATGAAGTTACCACCACCCGGTTGCTTGGGGCAGCAGATGTCATAACTGCCCCAGATACGTGTGCCCCAGTCACAGCTACACTGGGCCCACCTGACCCGCACCTCCGAACAAGATGGAAATCATCCTGGGAGTCCGTGGCAACAGCTGCATCACCAGGAGTCACAGGTGGTGGTGGCATGTCTGCACCAGCATGTGGATGGGCATCCCACCCCAGTGGGGCACCCCTGCCTCTTCCCCCTCTGTAGCCTTCCTGGCCATCCTGGGCTCACTGTCCCCCCTGGTCTCTGTGCCCACGTGCCCGACCACACACACCCCTGGGAGGACACCCAGCTTTTCCCCCCTTACCCCTTGGTGGCCTCCCAACCATGGGACAGATGGTAAATAACCGATGGGAGGTGCACTTAACAATTGTCCAGGGCAATTGGGTAGAAGGGGGCAGGGTACTGGATGGAATATGTACCCCTGTGCTCCTGCAAGGCTGTCTGTGACCCCTGGGGAAAAATTACGGTCACACATTGCTTAGGACCCCCCAAAAAAAAAAAAAAAAAAAAAAACAATTGACAAAAAATTACAACCAAAAATTGTATAATTACAAAAAAAAAATGTGCGCGCGACCCCGGTAGCCCACATGCGAGGATTTAACCTCCAGCAGTACGGTGTGGCACCCAGGGACAGCCCATCACCCCAGACCATGCCCCACAGACAGCCCATCAACCCTAGGCATGCCCCGCAGGCCCAGACCATGCCCCTCAGGCAGCCCATCACCCCTGGACATGCCCCACAGGCAGCCCATCAACCCTGGGCATGCCCCACAGTCGTCCCATCAACCCTGGGCATGCCCCGCAGGCAGCCCATCACCCCAGACCATGCCCTGCAGGCAGCCCATCACCCCAGCACATGCCCCGCAGGAAGACTATCATCCCTGGGCATGCCCCACAGGCAGCCCATCACCCCAGACCATGCCCCACAGCCAGCCCATCACCCCAGGCCATGCCCTGCAGGCAGCCCATCACCCCAGACCATTCCCCACAGGCAACCCATCAACCCCAGGCATGACCCTCAGGCAGCCCATCACCCCAGACCATGCCCCGCAGGCAGTCCATCGCCCCAGACCATGCCCCGCAGGAAGACTATCATCCCTGGGCATGCCCCACAGGCAGCCCATCACCCCAGACCATGCCCCATAGCCAGCCCATCACTCCAGGCCATGCCCTGCAGGCTGCCCATCACCCCAGACCATTCCCCACAGGCAGCCCATCAACCCCAGGCATGACCCGCAGGCAGCCCATCACCCCAGACCATGCCCCGCAGGCAGTCCATCACCCCAGACCATGCCCCACAGGAATGCCATCACCCCTAGGCATGCCCCACAGACAGCCAATCACCCCAGACCATGCCCCGCAGGCAGCCCATCACCCCTGGGCTTGCCCCGCAGGCAGCCCATCACCCCTGGGCATGCCCCACAGGCAGCCCATCCACCCTCCCCATGCCCGCAGGCAGCCCTTTCCACCCTCCCCATGCCCCACAGTCAGCCCACACCACAGGGGGGACTTTTTCCAAACAATTTACATGGCACAAGCAGGGTACGCGTATTCCGAGGGCTGCACAGGGTGTTTTACACGCGATTTGGCTGGCGCGAGTGTGGTACGTGTATTCTGAGGGGTGCGCAGGGAGTTTTACACGTGATTTCGCTGGCACTAGCGGGGTACGATTATTCCGAGGGGTGCATGGGGAGTTTTACATGCAATTTCACTGGCGCGAGCGGGGTACGCGTATTCCGAGAGCAGGGTGTTTTACATGCGATTTCGCTTGTGCGAGCGGGTTATGCATATTCCGAGGGGTGCGCTGGGAGTTTAAAAAAAAAAAAAAAAACAGTTGACAAAAAATTACAACCAAAAATTGTATAATTACAAAAGAAAAATGTGCGCGCGACCCCGGTAGCCCACATGCGAGGATTTAACCTCCAGCAGTACGGTGTGGCACCCAGGGACAGCCCATCACCCCAGACCATGCCCCCAGACAGCCCATCAACCCTAGGCATGCCCCGCAGGCCCAGACCATGTCCCTCAGGCAGCCCATCACCCCTGGACATGCCCCACAGGCAGCCCATCAACCCTGGGCATGCCCCACAGTCGTCCCATCAACCCTGGGCATGCCCTGCAGGCAGCCCATCACCCCAGACCATGCCCTGCAGGCAGCCCATCACCCCAGCACATGCCCCGCAGGAAGACTATCATCCCTGGGCATGCCCCACAGGCAGCCCATCACCCCAGACCATGCCCCACAGCCAGCCCATCACCCCAGGCCATGCCCTGCAGGCAGCCCATCACCCCAGACCATTCCCCACAGGCAACCCATCAACCCCAGGCATGACCCTCAGGCAGCCCATCACCCCAGACCATGCCCCGCAGGCAGTCCATCGCCCCAGACCATGCCCCGCAGGAAGACTATCATCCCTGGGCATGCCCCACAGGCAGCCCATCACCCCAGACCATGCCTCACAGCCAGCCCATCACCCCAGGCCATGCCCTGCAGGCAGCCCATCACCCCAGACCATTCCCCACAGGCAGCCCATCAACCCCAGGCATGACCCGCAGGCAGCCCATCACCCCAGACCATGCCCCGCAGGCAGTCCATCACCCCAGACCATGCCCCGCAGGAATGCCATCACCCCTAGGCATGCCCCACAGGCAGCCAATCACCCCAGACCATGCCCCGCAGGCAGCCCATCACCCCTGGGCTTGCCCCGCAGGCAGCCCATCACCCCTGGGCATACCCCTGAGCCCATCCACCCTCCCCATGCCCGCAGGCAGCCCTTTCCACCCTCCCCATGCCCCACAGTCAGCCCACACCACAGGGGGGACTTTTTCCACACAATTTACATGGCACAAGCAGGGTACGCGTATTCCGAGGGCTGCACAGGGTGTTTTACACGCGATTTGGCTGGCGCGAGTGTGGTACGTGTATTCTGAGGGGTGCGCAGGGAGTTTTACACGTGATTTTGCTGGCACTAGCGGGGTACGATTATTCCGACGGGTGCATGGGGAGTTTTATATGCAATTTCACTGGCGCGAGCGGGGTACGCGTATTCCGAGAGGTGTGCAGGGTGTTTTACATGTGATTTCGCTTGTGCGAGCGGGTTACGCATATTCCGAGGGGTGCGCTGGGAGCTTTACACGCGATTTCGCTGGCGCGAGCAGGGTACGTGTATTCTGAGGGGTGCGAAGGGAGTTTTACACGTGATTTCGCTTGAGCGAGTGGGGTACGCGTATTCTGAGGGGTGTGTGGGGAGTTTTACACACGATTTTGCTGGCGCGAGCGGGGTACGCGTATTCCGAGGGGTGCGCGGGGAGTTTTACACGTGATTTTCTTGGCGCATGAAGGCTGTGTGGCGTTTTAGCGCATTTTCGTATTTGGGGGGCTCTATGCTGGTCTGCGCAATGTAGGGGATTTGTGCAATGTTTTTGGTGCATGGGGCGGGTTGGGGGCGTAACTGGCGCTGCTGCAGGGTCGCTGCTCCACTCTGCGCCATGGCTGTTTATGGATGTAAGAATCCATGAATACGCTGTGCATGAAAATGGGTTTTGGCGCACGCAGCTAGCACACACTGGGACACGCTCCCTCTCTGCTCTGCCCACGTGCACTACTTCTTCGCAAAAAACTATGAATTAACCCCTTTATGTTTGCATTTTGGGACTTGTAGTTCCACTTTTACCATTACAAAAGTTGGAGTAAAAGTTCCAGATAGCAGAGAAAAAAATAGTATACATGCCCTGTTAATATATTAAACGGGCATACACTGAGTGCCAATTATGAAAGGTGTCAAAATCTATTTATCTGCTTTTACCTTTTTTTTTGAAAAAGTGCCACAGTTCTGCTATAAATGTAGATATGTATTTTTGTACTTTCTTCAAAAGGCTTCCAAAAAAACTATTTTGAAAAGCAAAGCATTTTATATGTTTATTTTATATAGATGTCATAGTTTTGAATCTTGAAATTCAGTCGTGTTTTTTTGTTGTTGCATTCTGGCTGTTTGAGTTTTGTTATAGCGAAGTGGGATTGGAAGCGAGAGAATGCAAAGGAAAAAATAAAGACTTAATAAGCACCTATAGTATGGAATGGGTAATGTTGGGTGTAGATCTTAGAACAATTGAATCCAACCAAGATGCACAATATGACTCACTCAATGCCACTTGAGAAATATCCATGTACTCACAAATCACGATATCAAGTAGCTCATCTTCTCCGAACACTGCATACAATCAGAGAAATTACACCTACTCTCCTGTTATCAGGGAAGAGAGACAAGAGCTCCTAGATCATCCGACAGGCCGCCATTCGATCATGAGAGTAATGAACGACTTCTCTAGACACTCTGATACAAACTATTATAACCAGCACTAGCAATCAGGTGGTGATGCCTTCCCTTTACTAACTGTTTGTTCATGGAACAGGAGAGGCCATCGTCATCTCTTCGGCCAAAATAGAACAGAATTCATAACAGCAGATGTGATATGTCTCCAAGAGACATGGCTTCTCCAAAAACCATTGTGCGACGGATTCAATACATATATGAACCCAGCAATTTACAATCAAAAAGGACATCCCTCTGCAGGTCTATTGACCTTAATTAGGATGGACTCGCAGTTAAAAAAAGTCAAACATGAAATTATCAACCCTTGGATCCAGATAATAATTCTGCTACAGGAGCCATATTCGAAGATCACCGACTCCATCGAACACTCATCCAACCAGAACCAATACTTAGGTGTACTTAACACATACTGGAACCCCCAAAGTATTGCAGATGAAATCTTTATAGATAACTTTCTTACTACAATGGATGAAGCATCGCTTAACTTCCTGGTATTGACTTCATAATTTGTGGGGATCTGAACATACTTTGGTTCTCTAAATCAGGCCCAGAGCTTGACGAATACAACCTAGAACACTGTGCATGAAGATGGTCTAAAGAGATGCTCCACCAAAACATGATCCGCCTTGATGTGATTGATCAAAAAAACAATCTCGCAACCATAACATGGTCACAAGATCAGAGCAGTGGGATTATCGATTACATATACCGATCAAGTTCTATACAGTCGCCCATACAATGTGCGAAAAACATATACATCGAAGACAGCGACCATTACATCCTAGTAAGAGCCTAGCCGACAACAAGACACAGCTCGACCCATCTAGACCTTCCAGAGCTAGAAACAAACAATGCAAATACCTGATTGAAGTTAACAAAAATGCAAATTAAACATCTGCCTGAAATCTTTCACTCCACACAAATGGAAGACGAAAAGAAATTAAATTATGAATGGATATTACATAATTTACAACAGAAAACCAACAACAAGAAAACAATGCCGGCAAAGGAACATAAGCATGCCTACCACCCCATAATAGCTGCAAAGAAGAAAGAGTTAAAGCAATTGATAAAACAAATACAAAATGGCCCCTATATAACTCAGAATGCTCAAATCAAAAAAGCCAAACAAAAATTAAAAAATTGGTTAAAAAATAGCAAGATGATCTTGGAACAACATGACGCAAAGACCATGCTGCGAGCACATGGACCATGCAATACCCGAGACTTATGTAAGCTTTTAAACTATCCAAAACAGCAAGAGGGTAATCTGATTTCTGAAGTTTCCGAAGAGGATTGGAAACTACAGTTTCAGCACCTATACCACAACGCCCTAATGGAAATGGAAGAGATCTAGTTTCCTATGATGCCAAATGGTCACTTGACTGGACCTTTGTCGACATTACCGAAGCAATCAGCAAGCTAAATATATCAAGAGCCCTTGGGCAGGACAGCCTCACCAATTGTATCATCAAAAAAGATCCATAGATTTGGGCCACACTATTTTCACAAATCCTGCATCTAATAAACAAAACAAAAAGCATACCACGCTCCTGGCAAAGAGCTGATCTGATACCAATTTACAAACAAGGTCCGTCTGAAGAGCCCTCAAATTATCGACCTATTGCCCTTTTGTATCCGCTGGGCAAACATTTTACAAATCTATTACTAATGCGGCTCAAGAAATGGGCAGCCGGAGCACAAAGACCTGCGACAAGACAGACAGGCTTTATGAAGTACCTTGGCACGACGACCAACCTGTTTATCCTGAATCTGATAAAACATGAATCATTCAGATCTAAAACCCAGACGTATGCTGCATTCATTGACCTTCATTTTTCTCTTTTGACAAAATCAACAGAAAAATGCTATGGGCCAAATTAATGAAATCAGGATGCCCAAATAACATCATTTAACCAATAAAACTTCTGTATCCGAAAAATGAAATCCGGATCAGGTTATCTAAAGCCGGACTTGTATCTCAACCAATTAAAACATGGCATGGGCTAAAACAAGGCTGTCCTTTAGCAGCTACACTTTACAATCTTTTTACCTAAGATTTCGAAGATTCAGTAGCTTCTCCCCTAACAAATCCTCCAAAATTGAACTCCACAGTGATTTCTACAATGTTATATGAGGATGACAATTTACTATTTTCAAAGACTCCTAGAGGATTACAACTTGCGTTGAACAACATTGACAGCTATATTATTACTAACAAATTAGAAATAAACATCCAAAAAACTAAAGTGATGGCCCTCACCACTGAAACAAGTTCTTCAGCCAAACTGCCCACCTTCCATCTGAGCAGAGATAAAATCACCCAAGTTAAATCTTTTAAGTACTTGGGGGATGTGGATCAACCAGTCCAAAACTGAAGAACCGTGGGCACTTCACCTAAGTACCAAAGCAATAACATTAGCATGTAAAGGCTTAATTATACATAAAAAATTTGGAAAGTACTCAATAAAACCCATTATTCTGCTCTCACAAAAAAATGCACCGCAATTGCACAACTAGATTTAACTTCCACAAGACTCTTGGACCCAGATGAGCGATGGTCAATCATACTATCTAGCAACAACAGAAGAATGATCACAGCTGTGATTCGTTTTTTTGTATTGACACTACATCCCAACTTTAGTTTGATTTTGCCCCCCTGTTTGACGGATGTAAATACTACGAATTTGTTTTGTTTTACTTCTTATCTTATTTGTATTCTTCAGGTGAAATATAAATGTAAGGTTTAATTATATAAACCAATGACATTTTAATTTTCCTTTTTTTTTTTAAAATGTTGGGATGTATGCATGTGCTGCCAACATATTAAAGTGGCAGACACTAAATTCCATTTAGAAATGGCTACAGATCAATTTGTTCTGCTTTTCCTATCTTTTATGAAAAAAGTGACAGTGCTGCTATACATGTACATATGTATTTTTTAACTTTCATCACAATGCTTGTAAAAAAAAACTTTTTGAAATGCAGAACATTCTAATTGTTTGCTGTTTCATGTGAGCAGGTGATGAATGCTGCAATGCATGCCATTTTCTAGAGCTTTTAAACAGAGAATATGCTTATTGAGAAGCTTATTATAGGGTTAGTTGCAGGGACCCTCTATATATATATTTCTGAAAGAGTTAGCAAATTTTCTTTTAAATATAAGCATACTTGTACTATGTATTGTTAGATTGAGATCATGTTGAATTTGGAAATAGAAATATTGTTTTTGATGCAGATGCCTTTCATTAACAAGAGATATGCACTGTGAGAGTTGAAGTGTACCTCTGTAGTTTTGAAGTGAGATGACAGGGTTAGGTGTAGAGGTTTTTGATTTGATTGGTTAATGGGTGTGCATCCAATGAGGGAGTGTTGAGAACATGATAGTGGAAAGGGTAGAAGGGCTGCATCTCTGTTACGAGGTCTGCGGACACGGCAGTAGTCAGTGGACAGTATGTGCCACATCTGGGTCTTTTGTGGATGCCTGGCCTGGAAAGGGGACTGTTGGGATTAGCCAATCATGTTTGCTGGGTATGTTGTACAGGAATAGCGGGTATAAGGAGTTTTGTTTGCAGGAGTTGCACTGCAAATGGCTATGGCTATGTGTTTGAGAAGGCAGTCTGTGTGGATTCTGGGGGACTCTTTCAATTAAGTCATTGAAGGTGTATGCTGAAAATCATGGCATCCTTAGAAATATTCGATTGGCAGAAGTGGACGTTTTGTGGCATGCAGTTTGTGACTTAAACTGGGTAAGCTTGTTTTAATTCTTTGAGAGTATATCTCACTTTAAATGTCCAGACATTGTAATTGTGCATTGTGCAGGAGACAGTTTTGGGTTTGTGACTCCAGTTTATATGCAGGCTGCCCCAAAGGAACCTAATGGAACTGATTCCTGCTGCCAAGATACATTTTCTGAATTAAATCAGAGGGAAACATTGAGATGTCCAACAAACCTTTTCAGTCCACAAATTGAAGAATCAAGACAACTTGTCAATAAAGCTGTATTTGCTTTTGTCATATGCTGCAGGAATGCCATCTTTTTAGAGTGACAATATAAGTTCTGATGGTGTGAATTCTTTTTGTCAAGATGGAGTTCATTTCACAGATGTTGGAAATGCAATGTTAGGAATGCATTGAAAAATTTCCTGTAAGAAAATTGTAAAGGAAGATGTAGAGTGTACAGTACAACTGTAAACAAAAGCAAAAAAAAGAAAAGAAAATGGTGTTCATTGACAAACCTCCCCAAAAAACAGAGCCACCACCAAAGAATAAATTACTTACATTGAGTTTAATTCCCCCGCCACTACTTTGAGTGTCCGTGACATCCGCAGAAGGCACGTGCCACATCTGCGTCTTTTGAGGATGCCTGGCATGAAAGGGGACTGCGTAGACCGCGGACAGTCGTGGGTGTTCGAGGACATTGGAGGATCAGCCAATCAGGTCTCCTGGGTGTGTACAGGAAGAAAGGGTAGGAGGAGTTGTGTTAGTAAAAGTTGTGAGAGGATTGAAAATGACCATGGGAATGTATTTCAGCAGGCAGAATGCTTGGATTTTGGGGGACTATTGGGTCCATTTATTGAAAGTGTATTCTGAGCATTGTGGAATGGCCAAAAATCTTGGATTCCCTGAATTGGAAGTGTTTTAGTATGGAGTGCGAGACATGGAGTATGTGGTCTTGCTCCATTTTGTGCAAATATGGTTGAATTGAAACATTCAGGCATTACTATTGTTCATTGTGGAGGGAACAGTTTGGGGAACGTGACTGGAATTTCATTGCAGTTTGCAATGAGGGAGACATATTAAAGTTGAAGGAAATGTTCCCTAATTCGAAAAGTATTTTTTCACGCTTTATCCAGAGACAGATGTGGATGCGCTCAAGTTCATTTGGTCCACAAATGGAAAAAGCAAGGCACAACGTCAGTAAAGCTGTGTGAGCTTTTGTACGAGATGTTGGCATGACATTGTTTGGTAATGAGAACAATACATTTTATAGTGCCAACATTTTTCGGAGAGATGGAGTCCATCTAACTGATGTGGGTAGTTAGAATTTTGTGGAAAACATTCCATGAAGCAGTTTTTGTGAGAAGAAATAATTAAATTCAGTTAAATGATTTTTTAGTTCCGTTTGGAAAACCAAAAATGTTAAAAAAATATAAAATACAAAATACAAAAAAAGGTTCTTTTAAGAACCACCCTTTTTGAACGCAAAGCAATTAAAATGATTTCAATTATCTCACCCCTGGAATCCGCGGACTACCGTGCTGACCATGGACTATACAGGCTGCACAGGTGCCTGTTACTTTTTTTCTCACTTCTATTTTTTAACTGTGAAAGGTGGACCTTTTTTTAGTGTTTTTATGGTTTTGTAATTTTTTGGGCTTTTTCTTCAAGAGAGGCAAGGTAGGGGAGGGAAGGGGCACCAACCACAAGGATGAAGGGGCAGGTGGAGAGAGGAAGATGTTTGGCAGACCTTAATCAGGTAAGTGGCAGTGTTTCTCATGCTACCTGACCACAGCTTTGAAACTGCTACCCTTACAGATTGGTGCTTCAAGTACATACATAGTACTGTGAGCCTTGAAAGGTAAGCGTCAACAGCATTCTGTATGGCCTGTGAAGCTGCTGCTTGGATCCTCTGCCCCAAAGGAGTATCCTTTGTTGCCCCAAAGGAGTATCCTTTGTGGTAACAGGAGCAGATGAAGATGATGGGGTGGAGGAAGTCATCCTACTCTTATCTGAGAAAGTTATCGCCTTTCTCAGACCATTCGGGTGGGTCGATTTGGGGTGGCGCCTCATGGAAGTAGTCCCATAGGAACACAAGCTAGTTTTCCCACAACTTTACACTCAGTGCATCAAACCTTGCTTACACAAGCCTTTGGGACATTTTCAACAGTCGTGAAAAATTGCCACACCCAGGACTAACTCGAAGTACTGTTGACAGGGACTTCCTCCACCTCATCCTCTTCTTCCTCTTGATCCTCCTCTTCTGTATCACTGCGCCTGTTCCCCTCTCCAGGCCCTCCAGATGATGATGGTGGTGGTGGTGGGGTGGGCTGTTGGGGAGCAGAAATGGCCAGAGCAGATCCCATGATGCTGTCCACAAAGAAAGTTTTATATAGTTCTGCAAAGAAGGTGCTCCAAGAGGCTGTCCCCTGGATAGCCAGCTTGAGAATGAGGAAAGGTAATGGGTTGGTCCCTTTAGAGGAACCATCCGCGGAAAGTCGTACTGTCTGCGCAAACCGAGTGGAAAAAAGACCTTCAAAAGTTGTTAAAAGTTGCCAGATCCACCATGAATGGGTCTGGTAGCTGTGGAAGTGTAACTGTTACGCTCACCTGGTCTCTGCGGGGACGTTGAGGAATGGTTGGAACCCTCCCTGGACTTGGCTCCCTTGGATCAGGCTTCTTCCGCAGCTCCTGTAGTGTGGGCTATGCTGGTTGCTGGCACTGCCCCTGAGAGAATACGAGAGGCCGTGAGAATGTTGTGATCGGACTGTGATTTCCCTCGAACCCTTCTTCCCAGAATGAGGCGTTTACCCATATAGTCTCACCTGTTTATTTATGAGGATGTGCTCTACGTCCTGCTTCTCATCTGTAGGGGTGCCATTAATGGACCTAGTTCCTTCACTGGTCCACGTGCGTGGTAGCGGAGACCGGTTTTGGCTCATCCACTTCTAAGGTAAGTGTTTCGCAACAGTGATTATTGTCCATATCCTTTTGCAATGTCCTTTTTCCTTGATTTTTGTCCGTAACCCTGGTAATGTCATTCCTTCTCTCAAATAGGTGGTGAAGGGCCCAGCAGAGTCACAGTATTGGAAGCGAGTCCAAATGGGGGCCAGAGGTGTTTACGATGTCTCAATTAGAAGGTAAATTTGGTTCTAAGGTCAAGCACAAGAAATGTGCTGCGTGCGACCTTAGCGTAAAGTCTTTATGTTGTTTCTATCCTTGTTTGAACATTTCTCCTGCAGGGATGGCCCAGCGATCTGAAAGCCTGCCGGCGGTTGCTGGACGGGTGGATTCGCGAGGATGCTCGACGAGACGAGGTACCGCGTAGCTTAGATGCCCGTAACAGGTGAGGATGCGCTCTGACTGCGATGACTGTTGGAATCAGGTAAGATGCGCTGCAGGCGATGGGATTGTGGGAGTCAGGTAAGATACGCTTAAGCAATGGTATTGCTGCAATCAGGTAAGATGCCCTCAGGCGATGGTATTGCTGGAATCAGGTAAGATGCGCGCTGGAGATGATGTTGCTGGAGTCAGGTAAGCTGCGCTTCATGTGATTGTATTGCTGAAATCAGGTAAGAGCGCGTCAGGCGGCGGTGAGCGTTACGCTGCCATAAGCAGACCAAAGCAAAGAGCTTGCATGCGGGCGCGGCAGGCTTAAATAGCCTGGCCCAGCCATGACCCCTTGGCTCCACCTTGTGGCCCCACCTTGCCACTCCCAGAGGATGCTGCACGTGCAGCCCAATGTTTTCCTATTGCCACGCCCGACCTGGATGCACGTGGGGGCCCTGCAGAAGAGGAAATAACATGTGCACCAGAAATATAGTCTGCAGAGCACACTTTCTCATGAGCCTGGTGCCCAAGGCACCAGGACAGGGTCCACCTGGACCTTTTATACGATAGAACTAGTGGTCCTTGCCCAGTGGCAATGACAGTAATGTTTCTGCTTGAAACACTCTAGATTGCCTGGAAAATGAGTTTACTGTCTGCGGTCATGAACACTGTTTGCAGACAACCATGTTACGCTGCATGGGGCCGGTCACATGATGATGTCCACGACTGGCCTTGGCCCTGATGGCCATCCGCAGACATACATCGGGTGGGAATAGCAGGACATATGCGCTGGGTGTCTGTAGAATAGGCACAGTGTCTGTGGACTAATTAAATGTGCATCATGCAAACCGGACATGTCTGGATATCGCGCCTGTCCGGTGGCACTTCCATTTTGAGTGCAGACACCCCAGACAGTCGTAGTGTCCACAGACTTATAATTGGTCTTTTAAAATAAAATATATATATCACACAACAATTTCCAAAACATTTATAGTATACAATATATATATATATATATATATATATATATACATATATATATATATATATATTCAAGAAAGGGATGGTGTGTCGGAATGGGAAACATAAACGGGAGAATTAGCAATGTTTGTACAATGATCATGAGGGGAGGAAGGGAGTGAGGTTTAATCAAAGCATCTACAGAATTTGATGGGGATGATTGCTGGGGACAAGGGGGACAGAGGCAAGAAGGACAGTGATAGGGAACATTTTTAATGAGATGATTTTTGACATACTCTAAAAGTTCCTTAAAATCATTACTTAGTTCATCCAATTGTTTAGACAAGTTCATGATTTGATTATGAACAGTTGGGGATCAGACTTCTCTTTGTGATTCTTGGGATTGTGTATAATTAAACTGGGGCGTGGTTTCTTCATGGAAACTATGTACTGTAAGTCACTCTGGTCATTCTGTAGAAAGCTCAAAACAGTGCTCTTCAACCAAGACATCAAAAATAACCCCTAGTCCTCTCCTGAATACCATATATTCCCCCATCCCCTTTAGAGTAGGCATTTCTAAGGGTTCTAGGAAATTTATGCTGTATTATGTTTAACCTGTTAGGACATGGACTAATCTTGAAACGTAACTATAGCACAATGTAACTGCAACTGTACTTGCATCTTGTATTTGGACAAAGCATGAAAAGGAACAGGAAGTAACCACTATGTTGTCGCACTCTAAGACTAACATGTATCTGGTTGTAACCATATTCTTAAGCATATGCGCCCAGATGCCCAAGGGTTAGGTGCACTATATAAATGTAATACATAAATAAATACGAAAAATAGAGATTATTATTCTAGTAAGGTGTGTACAGAATACATTATTTGTTTACATTAAAATATATTTTCTATACCATTGGAGATGCTATTGTCACTCATTTCTTCTTTTGGGAAGTTCTCCTCTAACCACTCAAGTGTGCTTGCCATTTATGTGAGAAACAAATGCTTCCATCTTATAACACATGTCTATATAATTAAAGCTAATAATTGAGAAATAAATACAATAAACATACTTTTTATTGAGAATTTGTTGTTCAATAAACACCTGGGCCCTCATTACGACCCTGGCGATAAGGGGTTTGCGCCAGCGTTAGCTGCGCCGACCCCTTACCGCCAACTACGAGTTCCCATAGCGCCATGGTCATTTTTCCGCCCGCTTTTTGCGGGCGTAAAAATCCATGGCGCTATGGGACCTCGGTGTTAATTACGCCACCGTAGTGTACGGTGGCGTAATTAACACCTTCCCCACTCCCATTGAGCCCTATGGGGCCGAAATGGGAATGGGGAAGGGTAAATGGGTCAATGGGGACTTACCGCCCCGCCGACCTCGGAATGGGGCGGTAAGTCCGCCATCCGCCATGGCGTAAAGGGACTTTGCGCCATGGCGGAAAAGTCCGCCGATGGCGGAAAAAATCCGCCAGGGTCGTAATGAGGGCCCTGGTGTTTCTCAATCTGTATGCTGAGTTGGAGTGAGGAGATTATATGAAGTGTACAGTCATGGTTTGTGATTGTTGCATTCCATGGTAATGTGTGATAAATAAAAAGAAATTGTATTTTAAGTGTTTGCATGCAAAGGTATATTTGCATGTTGTAAACATTAGTTGTAATTATATGTACATCTGTTTGCTGCTTGATGGGTACATCTTTTTTGGGTCTCCCCTATGATTCTGAGCCTTGTAAATGCCATCAGACGTCCACGGACTACTGCACTGTCCGTGGACACCATATATGCCATATTGGGGTTAGGGGGGTTGTATAATATAAGGAACTTGTAGCAGATTACATGTGCACTTGTAAAAACCAATGATATTCACTGAAAAAAGGTTGTAAAAAGGGACGTCATGGTCAACTTGCATTAACAAAAAGCCATGAAATTCAGTAAGAAAACATTAAAGGGATGTTATAGTTACAAGTAAAGCCATAAAGCCCTTGATATTAGACATCATGGTACGCTAAGCAACCATAACTCGCACTACCTCCATACACTGCTAAGACTGACACCCAGGACATCAAAGATGACATCACGAATGGTGGTGGTGATGGCTCTTGGGGAGGAGGGATGGCAATAGCTGATGTCATTTTTAAAATAAATAGCAGTTTTGATAATATTGTTCCAATTATGTGTTCTGTACTAGATTGTTAATGGATGATGAGTAAGAATGGGTGTAGGAGCTGTGCAGGGGTAAATATTGAGCTTCAAAGTTCCTAGATTAGTAGAAAGTGCAGTTCCGAACTGTCCACAAAACATTTGTGGTCTCTCACAATCCTTGACTGCGTGGTTCCTCGCAAATCCCTTACCGCGTGTCTCGCAACTTCTTTGTGATTCCCTGACTGCGTGCTCTGCACTCTGCCTCATGCCCCCTTCCTCCCCTCCTGCTCCCACATGTCCACTGCTCTGCTTGGTCTGCCCTGATCACTGTTTGCCCCACTCTCCTGTTTCTGCCGTATCTTTGCCTACTTGGGTCATCACTCTTCATTGCTGTTGTTTTTTCCTCACTGACTGCCCTGTTTTGCTTACACTGCCTGTATTTTCTCCTTTTTATTCCTTCCTCATCTAGGTCCGCTTTCACTAATTCTCCTGTTTTGTTTTTTTGTGGTTTTGTATTCACCTCACTGACTGCCCTGACCTTTATTGCATTACTGTCCCATTGCACTCTTCCTTCCTCCAGGTTCTCATTTGCTTACTACTTTGTCCTTGTAGTTTTTGGTTTTTGTCCCCCTAGCAAATCGTTCACTTAGCAACTGTTCTATTATTGTTTGAGCTCTTGTCGTACTGGTCAATTGTCTACTATTGTCTCATCCCTCTTTGTCTCGTCTGCTTGCACCCCTCCCTGCATCCTTCCCTAGTGTCTCAGCCTTCCCCCCTCGAAGCTCCCCTCTTCATCTCTTCTCTCCCTACCTACTCTATGGTGCTCTCTGTTTCTCCTATCTTTTCTAACTGCTTCTCTATCGACTATCCTGCTCTCCTCACTAAATCTGGTAGGAAGAAGTTTAAAAAGGGCATCCTGGTCTCCGACCCAGGCCTCCCTATCGCCGACACCTATACAAGTGCTTCCTCTAGACAAACCCTCACCGACAACATTTTTATTGTTCCCTTGCCAGACCTATGGACTCTTCATATGGTCTCTGTGCTTTCTCCACTCTCTTCTTCTCCCATTAATGGTGGCACCCGGTGGGAGGCCCTCCTGGCCCTCTTCCACTCCTCTAAGGTCATAAGTAATGTTTACCTGGATGGCACCGTCTTGGTCCAAGGCCCTCAGGCAAACCTTCTCCTCTTTGATAGACGCTTCCCATGCCTCATCAATTTCCTGCCTTCTCCTGCTGCCACCTCTCTTCCCTTCATGGCTTCCTTGCCTCACCCCATTGTCTCCTCCTTGGCTACCTTGCCCTCTCCTCCTTCCTCTTCTGCCCCCTTCAGGCTTCTTCTACACCTCTGCAGGGTATACCTCTGATTTGTAACCCTCCCGGAAGTCTTTCAAGAATGGCAGCCTTCTCCATATTGAGGAATGATACAAGAGTGGAACATTTATGCAAGGACAATCCGATTTTTGCGTACAAGAGGAGCAAAAATTTAAGAGATAGACTAGTGAAAACAAGATCACCACCCCAACCTCCTGTAAATGAAAGGACGGGTACTTACCCATGTCTACACTGTAGCAACTGCAGCTTCATCATCAAGGAAGATACAATCAATCATGCATGAACAGGAGAAAAGATTCGATTAAGGAGCTATGCAATGTGTGATACAATCAATTTAATATATGCCATCAAATGCCCCTGGAGCATTTACTACGTTGGACAATCAACAAGATCAGGAGTGGATCCGTTAGAACGAACATAGATCATGTATGCGCACAAACAACAAGAACTCTGCTGTAGCGTGACATTGGGAAATGAAGAAACACAACATTAACCAAATCAGGATTCGGGTCCTAGAAGTAGTAAAGCCGAGAGATAAGCATGAGGACATGACCAGAAGACTTAATCAATGAGAAACCTACTGGATTGACAGATTGGACTCGTTAAAACCAGCCGGGATTAACGAAGAGATGAACTATGTATGCTTTCTGTGAAGGGAGCACACGTGGAGATGAAAAATGCCCGATATCTATGGATACCACTTTATTCATTCATTTTTTCATATTCTTTTCATTATTTTTGCCTAATTTCTATACAATTTTTGAACATACTGTGGGTTTTTTTTCCCCGAGAGGCAATTCAGTCCAAGCGGGACCCAAGGCAGAAGCTAATGCTCCTGCCATAACTCACCCCGCAGTTAAGTAGTCTTTTTAGACATGAATAGGAATTTAACATTTAAATGTTAATACATTTTGACAAAAGCAATGTGATGTTGTGAAATATATAGCATGTTATAGCGACTGTCTAAATACTATGTGGAAGATGCATTCTATTTTTGCACTCAAGATGTGATTATGATTGATGTATTCAGCTTTAATATACAGTGATTTGCCCAAACACATAATGAACATATTTTATTTTATTATTACTGTATTTAAACACACAAGTTTAATAGTGAACAATGCTCAGGATATCTACACACACGTGATCAATGGGGAGCAGCGCATAGAAATACCCAGCAATATATGTGGAAGTAGTACACACCCCTGCAGTTTCATAAGTATAACAGCGTTTCATTACTGTTCATTACAGCGTCTTAACTTGGCAGTCGTAAGCGAGTAGAAAGCGAAAGTAACTTTCCACGAACAACCACGCATGTGCAGGTTGCTAGGTTACAACAGACAACAAACTAGAAAACCAGCGTCCGCCACAGACGCTGGTTTTTCTGACAAGGGGACAGCTAAGGGAATGAAGTTGACCAGCAATCATGCGGGACTATGCGACCAGCAAAATTAAACACATTTGGGTCACTCTGATTTAACTAACAGGTTGCCACAGAGATTAGAGTGAACGGAGGCTTAGCGTTGTGACAACCCGTAGGACACAGACAGTGCCCTTTTGGAAGACAGGTACATGGAACATGCATTATGAGCATTATAAATAGACACCCTTTTGTTATGTAACTGAGCTCATTACTATTCATCTTCATATGTTTATGTTTGTTGGTCTATTTCCTTGAATTTGAACAATCTGGATACCGACCGCAAACGGTATGTTATTACATTCATTGAATGATTTTTTGCATATTGATTTTGGCCAAATGCAATTATCATGCACAAATATGGGGGAATTATATTACTTTGCGACTTTCCTTTGGTATAAAATATGTGAATTGCTTGATTAATGATGTTAAATATCTATTTCTGTTTGATGGATATAATGTGATAAATATAGTGCCTAAGAGCCCTGAAGACATACACATGTCCGAAAGGCATTGGAAAACAAATCTGTTGGCGCTATGAGATTAAGGAACGCATACGCCTCACAAATAAAGACAAAAATCTTCACAATTTTACATAAACTAGGAATCTAGTGCCTATTTTGATGTGAACATTATTGAAGATATGTACCACTCAAGCAACTCCAATTAGGAGAGCTGGGAGCAAGCACACCTAGGATCAGATTCAGTTCTAATTCTTCTTCTTGTTTGTACCTTCTCCATATTGCCACTCTCAACTCTTGCGCACAGCTGTCAAACACTACATCTGCCACCTCCTAGAAGAACTTGATCCCGATGACCTTGGTCTCACCGAGACATGGTTCGGGGCCAGCTATGTCACAAGCTTTGACCCTCTCCTCCCTGATGGATACAAGATCCTCTCCGCGCCCAAGTCAAACTGTACCAGAGTGGATTCCTGCCTCTGTCATTCCTACACAGGCCTACTCCTCTTTTGAAAGCCTCGTCTGCAGGCTCTCTCTCTCTCATGGCCATTCCCTTACTGTGGCTACCATCTATCAGCCACCTGGTCAGATCTCCTCCTTCCTCTCTGATTGGGCGGTCCTCTCCTCCTTCCTCCTGGCCTCGACCACTCAACTCCTCCTTCTTGGAGACTTTAACATCCACCTGGATGCTTCCTGTCCTTCCTCAGGACTCTTTTGCGACCTCTGCAACTCTCTCACACTCTCTATCCTCCCCTCTGGCCTGACTCACTCTGCAGGGTACACTCTGGATGATCTGATCTCTTCAGACCTTCCCCTTTCTATCCCTCTCACCACTTCTCTCTCTTGGAGTGATCACTTTCTCCTTTCCTCCCATCTCAACCTCTCTACACCTCAGGCCAAGCCAAATCCAGCACTGCCGCCTACCTTCTCGGTTATCCGACCTATGAAGGATTTGTAAGTTGAGGCTTTCTCTGCCACTTTCTCCACTCCTTTTCCCCCATTAGCTGACTCACACCCTGACACAGCCCTTTCCATGCTCCACTCTGCTATATCTGATACGCTTGTTGTTCTTGCCCCTGTCATGAGGATGGGCTTGAAGCCCAAAGCCAAGTACAACTCCTGGTACGACACAGACCTATAAAACAACCCATAAACGCAAGTGCAGGGCAGCTGAGAGGAAATGGCGTGCTTTTGGTACATCCTCTGAAAACTGGCCTGCCTCCTGCTCCAAAGGTAATACCGGCTCTCTGTCCACACCAAGAAGAGAGCCCACATCTAAGCCTGCATCTCTGTGGCATCCAACAACTCGGCCGAACTTTTTAAAATATGCAAGGAGCTGTCCAATCTGGCTGCAGTCTCTACCTCTCCTGTCCCCTCCCAGGTCCTCTGCATGGCCCTGACTTCTCCTTTCATCTCTAAAACTCAGGACATCCTGTCCTCACTCTCTTCCTCTCCTCCTCCTCCCTCTACTCTCTGCTCTTCTCCTGGCCCCTCTTTGGCCACCCCTCCTCCCTCCTTCTCTGCCTTTACCCTGTTCTCCCCAGATGAGGTTTCTAGACAAGTCCGATCGATGAAAGTCTCATCAAAACAGGTTCACCCCTGTTCCTCCAAAACCCTCAAGGACCACATTGACACCCTGGCTCCTGCTCTGGCTGACTTATGCAACCACTCCCTCGCCACTGGAGTCTTCCCTTCCCACCTGACACACTCTCTTGTGCACCCTCTTCTTAAGAAACCCTCAGCCAACTCCTCCCGCCTGGCTAACTATCGCCCAATCTCCATCGCTCCTTTCCTGGGCAAACTCTTGGAAAATCTGGCATTCTCTCAGCTTAACCTCCAGTCTGTCTTCAGAGCCACCAGAAGCATGGAAACTGCTCTCCTGAACATCCATGAAGACCTGATGTCCAACCTCAATTCTAATGCCCTTTGTCTCCACATCTTACCTGATCTCTCTCCTGCCTTTGACACGGTCAATCATGCCATCCTGCTCAACCCTCTCCATGATAATGTGGGCATCACCGATCAGGCCCTGGCTTGGCTGACCTCTTTCCTCTCTGATCGACCCTCTCAGGTCCAACTTGGGTCCTTTCTTTCCTCTATCTCTATCTCTACCTGTGGTGTTCCCCAGGGGTCTAACCTCTCTCCCTGGATGTTCAACCAATACCTGGCATTTCTTGCCCACCGCATTGCCACTCTCTGCCCCAACTTTCAGTGCTATGTGGATGACACTCAGCTCATTTTCATGCTCCCCTATGCCACCTCTTCTCCATGTTTAATTTCTGACTGTCTGTCTGCTATCCAGGAGTGTTGTGCCACCAACGATCTCTGCCTTAATGCCAGTAAGACTGAGATTCTCCTCACTGGCACACCTGCTCGCTCCTTTCCTGTCACTCTCTGGCTTGCCTCTCTCTGCCCTCTTCCTGCTCCCACCTTGGAGGCAAAAAACCTCAGGGTCATCTTTGACTCCACACTCCCCTTCTCTCCTCACATCTCCAATGTTTTTAAGAAGTTACACTACCAACTGCACCTCCTCAGATGTATTCTTCCTTTCCTCTCTTTCCCCCAGAAGCTCACTGTCTCCAGAGCTCTGGTTCTCTCTAGCCTGGACTACTGCAACAGCCTCTTTCTGAACCTGCCTGCTTCTACTCTCCGCCCTCTGTAACTCATCCAAAACAGGAACAAGTCTTGTCCTTGGCCTCAAGCCCAGGGATTGTATCTCTCCAGGACTGAAATCTCTTCCCTGGCTCCTAGTGGCTGCAAATATTATGTTAAAAACCCTCTGCATTGGCCACACAAGGCCTTCTGGGGGCTTGGGCCTCAATACCTTCAACTCTCTCTTCGTAAATATCTTCCTTCTCGAGCCCTTCACTCCTCCGCCTCCAACTTCCTCAGGGTCAGCCGCTTCTCCAAGCAAAGAGTTGGTGGTAGATCTCTACAGTTCCAGAAGCACCTCAAGTCCTTCGTCTTTGCTTCTGCTTTCTCTCTTGCTCTCCCCTGCTGAACTCCTAGTTGAAATTGAAACTGCACTGGTCACCTGGGTACCTTCTGATCTCGGGCCCAGGTCCCTCCCTGCCAGTTGCACTCCTACACCGGATGCCCCCCTGGCAACCCTTGCACTCAGGGGCCCTCATCAGGGAGGTTGGAGGTAACCATGCCGCTTTTAGCCTCCTTACCGCATTCCCGGCCCGGGTTCCTCAAATGAGGACTTACCGGGCCATCGCAACCTTGGCAGACCCAGTAATTCCCCGTCCGAGAAACCCGGACCCGGTCCATCCCCATTCCCATTCGAGCCCCCATAGTGCTCAATGGGAATTGCGATGGAGCTAACAACGGGCCCGTTAATGATGGGCCCGTTGTTAGCTCCCTGGTGTCCTCGCGGGAGCCGGAAGGACGTCTGGTTTTTCCAGGCGCCCATTGCGGATCCCGCGAAGTGACCTCGTGGTAGGGTGGAATAGGTTTACCGGCACCTTTACCGGTGCCGGTAAACCCATTCTGCCAACCTTGTGATGAGGACCAGGGTCTGTTTCTGTATCCCTACAATCCCCTACCAGCACTTGACACTTGATGTCTACACTTACCATTGCACTTGCGACAAGCTGGCATTCCTCTTTATTTATTTGTATTTATTTGTTTTACTGTATGATCCCATTTACTGCACTGGCCCCTCCCATTTCCCCTTGCACTTTTCCCCTACCCCTTCCTGCACTTGTGCAACCTCAATGTCACTGGCTTAGTAAGATCGGTGTCTGTCTTCCCTTTGTTCCCCCTACCTTGCCTCGTCGCGCCTTGAAACACTTGTGCATGGGAGCGTGTTATAAATGCCATATCATATCATATCACAGACCCGATTGCGAAAACATGTGATACTGTCCTGAAATGCTGCATTGACATCAGACGTTCGCAGACATCGTCGGAAGTTGACGGACAAAAAAACCGTGGAAAAAGTTGTAAAAAGTGTATAGAAGTGTTAAAAATTATGCTAGAAAAGGTGGGAAATGGCACTGTTTTAAGGTGAAAGGGATATGTATGATATTAGTAAGTTGTAGGAAATTAGCATGCACTGGTAAAAACACTTTGTTAAAGGGATGGTATGGTTAAGTTGCACTAATAAAAACCTATGAATTCAATGAGAAAATGACTTTATAGGGACGTAATGGTTACAAGTAAAACCAAAAAACCTCAGAAATTCACCAGTTCTGTTAAGCTTCCCAGGACATCAAAGATAATAGCACAAATTTCAGTGATGACATCACTGATGACATCACATATCTGAGTCACTTATTTTTGTCTACTTACATATCTAGTCCAGGTGGTTTTGTTCACTGACAGAATATTAACATTCAAAAGGTGCTATATATCTAGATGTTACCCTTGTCATATGTTCTTAAAGCACTTTCTTTAAGGTTTGAAATCAGCTCATGGTGCACATACATGGGGCAATAAGCAGGCCTCAAACACACAATTAATTTGTATACATGAAGATAAACTTTAATGTTATTCATATTTTCTGGTGATGCTGTTTCTTTCTTCCTTAATTTATTTCCCCTCTATGTACATCTGATGCGTATGCATTCTGGGTCTAAATTTGTAGTGTTTGTACTTGCACAAGTGTGTAGTAAGTCTTGAATTGTTAGCTATTCATTACATGTTTACCGTCACTCAAAACTCTGATAAGGTAGCATTAATTATTTTACTATCCAAAATGACAAGATTGAAAATATTGCACTCCTATGGTTATGCTGCAGCCATTGCCTATGCTTATGTATGATTTGCTTTCTGTATTAACAATAGCACTCCAATATAATGTTTTGTTTAGATGAGTACATTCTTTAATAGATTAAGTAGTTCATGATAGATCTCCCGATCACCCCTGATGTCTTGTTACCAATGTCATAAACACAACCCCTTTTAGGGACTTTCATCAAAATGAATTTCATATGATGTCCTGGGTGTTAGTTTTAGCAGTGCACAGTGGTAGCGTGAGTTCTGTTTGTTTAGCTTACCATAACTGGCGAATTTCTGAGGTTTTTTGGTTTTACTTTTAAACATAACGTCCCTTTAACAACATTTTTCAAAAAAAAAAAAAAAAAAGCGCGTCCATGTAGTTATGGTTAAGTTGGTGTTTTCATAGGAAGAACATTTTTTGGGCGGCTTATAACTTTGCTCCCTCTGGACGAATCCTCACCAAACTTTGCAAAATAGGTATATGGCCCACTCCGAATTTGTTTGCAAAGTTTGGAGAGGTTTGGTCCAGGTGGGCAAAGTTATAGGGAGAGTCCCAAAACTTTTGTTTTTTCCCATAGACATAATGGGAAAAAACTTTGCGCACGCCTGCAGCCCAAACCGCTGGACGGATTTACACCAAATTTGCGGCAGGAGCGGGGGCTTGGTCCTGAAAGCATGCTTTTTGCAAATTTGGTGTAAATCTGTCTAGTAGATTTTTTTATAATGACCAAAATGCAAGGCAAAAAAATTAGTGATATCTCCGTTCGCTCCGCGGACGGACTTCCCGGTTCGCTGATTGCCCGAGCGGCTTGCGTGATGTCCGCGGACATGCAACGTGTTTGCTGATTGCACTAATTAGCTCATGATATTTATTCAAATGATCCTTGACACTTTTTGGTGAACATTATAAGAATCCCTCCTACAGAGTTTTCATGAAAAGTAAATGCACATGTGATGTCATCAGTGATGTCATCAATGACATTTGTGATGTCATCTTTGATGTCCTGGGTGTTAGTGTTAGCAGTGCACGGTTGCGCGAGTTATGGTTGCTTATCTTACCATAACTGCCGAATTTCAGGGGTTTTTCGGTTTTACTTTGAACCATAACGTCCCTTTAACAATGTTTTTGGTTAAGTTGCCCTATTAAAAACTTATGCCATTCTGTACAAAAACTTTGTAAAAAGGCCGTTATGATTACAAGTAAAATCTAAAAACCCCTGAAATTCGGGAGTTATGGTAGGCTAATCACCCATTTTTCCCATCAGCACTCTCCACTGCTACCACTACCACCCCAACCATAACAGATGCCACCACTCATGTCATTGATGCCATCACTGACACCATCACTTCTTTAGCCCCTTTCTTTTATGTCAGCTAAGCAACCATAACTCGCGCCACCACCGTGCACTACTAAGACTAACACCCAGGATATCAAATATGACATGACAAAGCCTTTTCCAAGATGGCCACCATGGAAAGGGAAGGCGGCCGTTGCATAGAAAGTCTTTTGCCGCTTTCCATTACAGCTGCCAGAAAGTAAAAAGGAAAACGTGTGACCGTACTGGGCGAAGAAGATTTGCATTTGTTCTAAAATGTGTGGTTATCAGCAACACCTTTAATAGAAAGCCAGTGCCGGGTGCACATGGCGACTACAATGCTATGTTTTCTCCCAACCAGTAAATGGCAGTATGTATCTCCCCAACATTGTGGCCAGCAAGCATACCTACAGCGTACCCTTCAGAGACGAAAGGTGTACCGTTGATTTCTTATGTACATGACAACACATGTGAAGTATGAAAACACTACCACATGTAAAACACAAATGTGTTTGTTTGTGCGCAATGACCTTTCCGTAAATGTGTGGAAAGTACGGAGAATATGTTTGGCAAAAATGTGCATACAGAAGGCAAAGAAGTTTGCACCACAATAGAAGGAAGAGGGCATACCGAGTGTGACGTCCCAGCCAGTTGTAGCGCATGCGCGAGCCTCGTTTGGGACCCGCGCATGCGCAGGTTAATAAACCGCGCTTGTGCGGGCAGTTGCCGCCGGCACACGTAGCAGGCAGCATTGCGTCCCGTGTCTCTCTGAGTGTGTGCGTGTGTGCATGTATGCATGTGAGCCACCCGAGGCACGGGTGGCTATACAACAACTGGCGACGAGGCGGGATACCATGCCAAACGTTTGCTTGATGAACACGGCGTGTTTTACATCAGTGACGCTACGCGGTGGTGAGTCACAGACCCGGCAGGAACAAATCCATGGTGCCCTAGCATCTGGTATGCAGCAGTAGCGGCCTGAAAAGGTGCTCGTGCGCTGCTCATACCACATTCACAGAATTTTTGGAACTCTGGCAGTCCTCTACAACCCAGACGACAGCCAAAATCGCAGAGCTACCAAACAAAAGGTGGCTGGACAGCACAGCTGGCAACAAGGAAGACACACAAAGCTGGAAGGGAGCAATGGCAAGCTGAATTCCACTGTACAGTGACGGGAGGTACGTGCGCTGCCCACCCAAGTCAGGTTTGCGGCCTCTGAGCCATAAGGAGGTGCCTGTGCGACCTGTAGACATGGCGGAAAGTGATGGAGAGGCGGAAGCGGCGACTGTGATGGTGAAAGCACAACAGGGGTCGTTGTTACCCATGCAGGAGTTTGACGTGTCCGGTCCCCCTTCGAAGTTGGGCCCAAGATGATTGCTATGGATAAAAAAACTTGATATGTACTTTACAGTGACTGGGATAACCATTGACGACGCGAAGAGGGCCACCATTTTGTACTCGGCAGGCCTGGATGTCATACGCATTTATGAATCCCTGAACCTACAGGTAGTGACCTATGATGCCGTCAAAACTGCTCTGGAAAATCACTTTATACCACTCTCTAACGTCGACTACGAGAGGTTTCTCTTCTGTGGCGAAAAACAGCGGGAGGAGGAGTCACTGGATCAGTTTTACGCTCGACTGTGGCTCATGGCCACCACGTGCCGATGGGACAATGAGGAGTCGATGATTAGGAAACAAGTACTTCAAGGGTGTAGCTCGGGAAAACTACGAAGGCAAGTGTTGAGGGAACCGGGTTGGACTCTGCGACAAATCCTAGACAGTGGCAGAACCTATGAATTGGCGGAGTCGAGAGGTGCCAAGATGGACGCAGCAGTCGCCCTCGGAAGTCGGAAGAGGCATTTGCTATCAGTAAACAGACTGCGTCGAAAGACAAGTGGGGTCAGAAACGACAGGAAACTCGTTCCCCGACAGGGTCTGGATCTATCTGCCAGTATTGCGGATATGATTTGGCCCACTCTGAGGAGTGTCCGGCCAAGTCGAGGTCATGTGGCCGGTTCAACGGACCAGGACACTACGCCTGTATGTGTCAAGTCCCAGCTCCCGTGTCAATACAGAGGGGCCCGGCCAGGGTACGAGGAGGTGGTTCGAGAAGGCAGAGAAGCATTGCGGCTTTGGAGCAAGAAATGCAGAGACTTCAGCTAGCTGAGGAGGATGAGGAGGAGGAAGATGAAGTATTTTTCATCTCGAGCATCGCTACTGGGGCAAAGAGTAAAAGACAGCCCAAATATGTCGTCAACATTCAAGGGGTGCCGACACAAGTGCTAATTGACACAGGGGCCTCAGTATGCGTGCTGGCCTTGGAACATTACCAGAAGATTCCTGGCCCTCCCGCGCTGGACAGTTCGACGGCAAGGATTTTCCCGTTTGGGGGAGACACTCCGCTCCCTATCAAGGGTGTGTTCGTAGCGCCTGCATCCAGGGGCGGAAAGACCATAAAGGCCCGATTCTTTGTTACAGATGTGAGTCCAAACTCTCTACTCAGCTGTGCGGCGTCCGAAGCCCTGTATCTGGTTCACTTTGCACTAGAGGTCTATCAGGTGGATATCGAGACACTGCTGGACAGGTTTGCGGGCATTTTCGAAGGAGTTGGGAAGTTGAAGGCGCCCCCGGTCCGTCTGCACATTGACGACATGATCAGACAAACAGCTCTCAAGCACAGGCGTATTCCGTTTCATCTTCGAGAGAAAGTGGAAGAAGAGCTCCGGTCGCTTGTCAGTATGGACATTATCGAGAGGGTGGAAGGACCGACGCCCTGGGTCTCACCCATTGTGGTGGCGCCCAAACCGAAACAGCCTGGGGCAGTGAGAATTTGTGTAGATATGCGTCTCCCCAACGCCGCAATTAAGAGAGAGAGACACTTAACGCCGACCCTCGATGATATCATTGACGAGTTGCAGGGGGCAAAAGTTTTTTCGAAATTGGATCTACGGGCGGGCTATCACCAGCTTGAGCTCCACCCAGACTCTAGATTCATCACGACCTTCACCACACACGAAGGCCTTTATCAATTCAAGCTCCTGAGCTTTGGCATTTCATTGGCCGCCGAAGTCTTCCAGAACACTATTAGGGGGGCGCTGGCAGGCCTCAAAGGTGTCTTTAACAACATTTTGGTGTTTGCCGATTCGGAAGCCGAACACATGAAGAGGCTCAACAGCACGCTGAAAAGGTTGAGGGATCTGGGACTTACCTTACACCGTCAAAAGTGTGAATTCTTTAAAGACCGGATAGGGTTTTTTGGATTTATTTTTCACGATCAGAGACATTCGAGAAGCCGCGGCACCATCATCCCCCACGGAGTTAAGGAGCTTCTTGTGGATGGTGAATTACTGTGGGCGCTTCATCAAGGGTTTGGCTTCCTTGTCTGAACCCCTCAGGGTGCTGACCAGGAACGATGCCGTGTGGAGGTGGGAAAGCAAGGAACAGGAGGCATTTCAGGCCCTCAAAAATGCTCTGTCCGATGGGGACACCATGGCGTACTTTAACCCTTCAGTGGAATCGGAAATTGTTGTGAATGCCAGTCCCGTGGGTGTTGGGGCAGTACTATTGCAGCCTGATGAAAGGGGGGACATGCGTCCCCTCGCGTACGCGAGTAAGGCTCTCTCCAACACCGAAATGCGATATTCGCAAATTGAAAGGGAGGCGCTAGAAATTCTGTGGGGCTGTCACCATTTTCGACTGTACATCCTGGGTAAGCCTGTCGAAGTGGTGACGGACCACAAGCCGCTGCTGCCCATATTGGCGGGGGTGTCTTCGAAGCCGCCGCCCAGGATCGAGAGGTGGATGTTAGCCCTAATGGAGTATGGGGTTTGACTAATATACAGACCGGGAACCAACAACCTGGCGGACTATCTCTCACGACACCCCAACACAGAGAATTCGGACAAGGACAGTGGCGTGTCCAACTGCCAAGGTTTGCTCTGTCACATGGTGGATGGAGCGCTACCGGTGGCACTGTCGAGGTTGGCTATAGCGATGGAGTCATCCAAGGATGAGGTGTTCGGCATCATCAAGGCGGCCGTAAGAAGTGGCGACTGGAGAGAGGTGCTGCGTAACAATTCAAGACGACAGTCCGATGCCCAAAAGGACCTGCAGGCACTCTGGAAGGTGCGGGACGAGCTGTCGGTCTCAGATGATTGTTTGATCCTAAGAGGGAGGCAGATCATGGTCCCGCAGGCGCTAAGGGGGCACGTGTTAGAGCTGGTGCATATTGGGCATCAAGGGGTCGTCAAGACCAAGGCGAGACTCCGGCCCAAGGTCTGGTTCCCTGATTTGGAGGGGATTGTGGAGAGCTTCATGAGAAAGTGCTTGTCGTGACAGGCAGCCAACCCAGGAGACAAGGCCCCACCTATCAGTTCTATGGAACGGAGTGAGAAGCCGTGGGGGACCGTCCACGTGGACTTTGGCTCGACTGGTCGCGGCATGTATCTTCTGGTGGCGGTGGATCAGTGGTCGAGGTATCCGGAGGTGGAGGTAGTGGAGTCCACAGTGACAGAGTTTACCACGAAGGCCCTAGACAAAATGTTTGCGACGCACGGGTTCCCAGAGATACTTTGCTCGGACAATGGACCGCCATTTACCGGCAGCCAGTTTGCCCAATATCTCCAACAGAGGGGGATCCATCACCGCAGGGTATCCCCGCTGTGCCCTCGAGCGAACGGAGAGGCTGAAAGGATGATGCGCACCTTGAATAAGGTACTGAGGATTTCCGCCAGTGGGGGTGAAGACCTTCTGAAAAAGCTAGTGGATTTTCTGCGAGAATATCGCACCACGCCTCACCAATCGACAGAGGTTGCCCCTGCGGAGGCGCTGTTCGGGCGTTGCCCTCTGGGAATGATACCAGAAGTGGAGGGCAGGAGACCAGGTGTCATAGACAATGACAAAGTTCGAGAGGAGCGCACCGTGCACAATCAGAAGGAGAGCGAGAGACGGGGACTGCACGACACCAAGGTGTGTGTCGGTGACTCTGTGTTGGTTCGGAACCGACACCCCGAGGGCAAACTGTCTCTACCATACGAGCCTCGCCCGTGGAAGGTCACCCACGTGAAAGGAACTATGGTGACAGCGGCCTGTGACCGCGGGACTGTCACCCGCAATAGGTCTTTCTTCAAAAAAGTGGACAGCTCACCGGGGGCCACATGTCTGGAGGAAAGGCCACACCAGGACCCTATCCCCGAGGCCCCAGTCGAGGATCCCACCAGGGACATCGCCCCCGCGGACGTCAGTAACAGTGGGACTTTGCCAGGTACCTCGAGGTACCCAGTGCGGAGAGACCAGAGGCTGCCGGCTCACCTTAAGGATTATGTCCTGGACTCAGGGGACTGAGCACGTGTCTCCAAGGGTGGTCCCCAGTGATGGAAGTATTCAGTTTGTATTTTACCTGTTTTGCGTTGTTAGAGCATCATGTTGTTGAACTGTTTTGTTGATGGAAAAAATAAGGGATATGACGTCCCAGCCAGTTTGGGACCCGTGCATACGCAGGTTAATAAACTGCGCTCGTACGGGCAGTTACCGCCGGGATGCGTAGCAGGCAGCATTGCGTCCCGTGTCTCTCTGAGTGTATGCTTGTGCGCATGTATGCATGTGAGCCACTCGAAGCACGGGTGGCTATACAACACTGGGGTCTTTCAATCAGCAAACTCCATTCTACCCTAAAAGAATGGGCGCTGAATTCCATTAGCTCTACAGATTTTACACCACTAACCCATTGCACCAAAAGAAAGAATTTTTCATCTTCAACCGGAACACCTCCGGCGTTCCCGTTTGAAGACAACAAATCCTTTTCCAAGATGGCCACCATGGAAAGGGAAGGCGGCCGTTGCATAGAAAGTCTTTTTCCGCTTTCCATTACAGCTGCCAGAAAGTAAAAAAGTAAAACGTGTAATCGTAGTGGGCGAAGAAGATTTGTATTCATTTTAAAATGTGTTGTTATCAGCAACACCTTTAACAGAAAGCCAGTGCCTGGTGCACATGGCGAGTGCAATGTAATGTTTTGTCCCAACCAGTAAATGGCAGTATGTACCATCCCGACATTGTGGTCAGTAAGCATGCCTACAGCGTACCCTTCAGAGACGAAAGGCGTACCATTGTTGTGTTATGTACATGACGACACTTGTGAAGTGTGAAAACACTACCACATGTAAAACACAAAGGCGTTTGTTCGTGCGCAATGACCTTTCAGTAAATGTGTGGAACACACAGGGAATATGTTTGGCAAAAATGCGCGTACAGAAGGCAAAGAATTAGTGTTTTAATGTGAGGACAAAATCACAACAAACCCTGTGAAGCGAAGTGCACTAATGGTAGAAATATTGCAAGCAACACCATTACTACTGACCTGTGCACACATTTTTGTGTAAGTGTCGCAAGGTGAGATGGGTGAAGAAAGGTGTACTGAGAAGGTATAAGGAAGCATTGCTTTTGAAACGTTTCTGTACAGCAAACACTTTCACTGCACCTGATCTCATTTTTCCACTTATGGAAAGATACCAAATCTGAAAACATAGCGTCTTCATGCAGAATAGATCTCGGTAATTGGGGCATCTGGGTTTCAGAAAGTACCCTTACGGCACAAAAGCATAATAGATGGCCCTGAGCCTAACGTTGCCAAAGCAAGTGGTGTCCAATAGCGCTCTGGATAACGTACCTTGGCAGCGTAAAGAAATGATTTCATAAAGGCTTACGCAGCGTGATACGCCACCTAGGAAAGAACATACTACAACCCGCACCGTAGCATGGCAGATTATGAAGGGAAATGTGAAATGGTTAAAAAACACACTAACATGTGAGCAGTAGTAAGGGACTTTTATTTCACAATGCACAGTGTTAAATCATCGCCCTGTTCTCATTTGCAAAGAATTTGGAAATTTGTGTCTGTACTGCACAATTGAAATGTTAGTTTTGACGGTCACGTAGATGTTTTCCCACACAGTCACTATGCGTTGGCGCCACAGTGTTTAACCCATACACAGTATGCAGTGGCGACACAGTAGTCGGTTTCCTCTCACATTCATTTTGAAGACGGCGTCAATTGCTGTGATGTAGTCCATCAGAAAGTATAGTATGTTACTTATAATGTTACTGGCAATGGTGACATTGTTGTTTAACCACACTGAAATTATGCGTTGTTGACACAGAAGGCGTATTCTTGTCACAGTGATTTACAAGGTGACGTGAATGGCTGCGAACTATGACACCAGAAAGGATGGTATGTTGCTTCTTACTGCTACAACCGCGTATGGACATAGAGGTCTGATGCGGTCATCCCATTCAATGATGACGCACATATGAGATGAACTCACCTTCACTCTGAACGCAAATACATTCTCTTTTTGCTACTACATATCAGCAGTCACTCATGAGAACCGTTACTCCCGACCACGTGCAGACGAGCTCTGTTTACGAAACCGTGCAGGTGGCTGCCTCACATTCCAAAATATAGGACGCCAGTCTAACCGCAGCAATGTTGGTGTTGGCTTCTTACAAAGACACAGTAAAGAATTGTAGTACATTGTCTACCAAGATGCTGTGCACGGTACCATTGTGGTAACAAGAACAAAGTACTGTTTCACTTTCTACTGCCACTTATAAGTAATGCTTACCTTTCGACACAAGGTTCCATAAGGGTTTGTTTGCGGTGATTTCGGTGTATAACTCAACTTGGCGGGAATATCAAAAGAATGCTATGCACTTGACGCGGCGGCAGACCCAATTGGTGAAAGTGCAACATCTTGACGTACAGCATGACATGGATTAGCCAATAGAAATATTCTCCACTGAGCGAACAGGGAAGTGGGACCGCGGAGCGGACATAGATATCACTAAATCTTAGAGAGCTATTTTGTGATCATTTTAAAGGAAACTATAATAAGATTTTGCACAAAATTTACAAAAGCACGCTTTGGGGAACAAACCCCTGCCCTTGCCGCAGAATTGATGACAATTCATCCAGTGGTTTGGCTTGTAGCCATGCGCAAAGTTTTTGCCCCCTTCACTCTATGGGGAAAAAAGACGTTTTGGGACCCCCCTATAACTTTGGCCCCCCTTGATGAATTCTTAACAAACTTTGGAAAAATATTCAGAGTGGCTCATATCCCTTTTTTGCAAACTTTGGTAAGGATTCGTCCAGGGGGATCCGAGTTATAAGCCGCCCAAAAAGTGCTCTTCCTATGGAAACATGTAACGTTCACCTGGTATCCACGGAGAGGTCACTCAGCCTGTTCTGATCTCTTACGACCTCAAACCCTTCCCTGGAGTCTACTCGACTGAATACTGGGCGTGAAATACAGGATTGGTAGCGTTTAACTCCCTATTGTCTCTGTGTGCTTGAACCCCTTCTTCCCCGGGGTCCAACCCTTCCCTTTGATCCACAGCTCACCTTGTTTTCTTGGAAAGTGTGCTCTCCGTCCTGCTTTCAGCGCAGGGGCGTGTTGATTGATGCGGGCTCGTTGCTGCCTAGTTACTTCACTGGCAAGAGTCCGACAGGTAAGCATAATGAGTCTTTTAAACAGTTCTCTAAATTAGTTCCTTCCCTTCCTTAGATGATGGCTGGCGTCCGGGGATGACGACGTGCTGCTGAGATGAGTAGTGCATGAAGGTGAGGGAGAGCGCGATGCGTGATGCAACCCTTTCGTATTTGTATTGAACTGAGTTATTTTTCTGTGTCTTTTGGTGCCACAACGTTTTCAGCGTGGATGCCGGTTTTGAAGCGTGGATGCCGGTTTTGAAGAAGAAATGCGGTGAGTAAGCGCGGTATGCGGTGCCTCTAGATGTTTCCACGCTAATCTGGAGTGTCTTTTCCCTCTTGCAGATGGATAAGAGACAGAGTTCCCCCAGAGCGGCTGTGATTCAGGTAAGCGTTTGAAGCTCGTACAGTCTTTAAAAATAAGCGAAGATTTGCCGAATGCTTACTAATGCCTTTTTTCTGTTCTTTTCGCTTTTCCTTAGAAATCAGCGTGCCGGGATGGGAATGACACCGCCGAAGATGCCTGCAGAACAGAAGGAGCGATGAATGATGGGCAGGAGCGCCGCAAGGTAAGGCTATTCCTAATGGTGGTCTTGTTCTTGCAGGAGCTGAGTGCAGAAGAAAGATGCAGGCCTACTGGAGACCGAGCCGAACACGGTGAATGTCACGCTGCAGGTGCAGAAAACACAAAGCATGTTTCTCAGCCTGGGCGTGGCTTAAATAGTCTCTGGGTATCCCAGGTGTCTCTGGGTTGAACCACACCCAAAAGACTAGACTGCACATGCAGTTCTGGGAACCGAAATATGTGGGAGCATCCATCTTGTCCCCATCAATGCACTACAAGTCCATTCCCCAATGTTACCCTATGGGAGTGAGTGAGTCTGGTGCCACAAGCGTCAAGTCTGACTCCAAGTGGGTCTTTGGAGGGATGGAGGCCCTTGAGGGCCATGTAGGTGATCGTGGCCTGGCTCCAGCCTGACATCTTGGAGGGCTGGGGACATGAGGGGCAGGCATCATGACAAAACAGCAATTTAACCATAACTACATGGCCACTACCATGGCCATGTAATATATATATATATATATATATATAAATATATATATATATATATATATATATATATATATTGATATATATATCTCACAGGGCCTGCAGTAGCCCTGTAGTTATAGTTAAGTTGCTCAACTCATAGAAAGAGTACTTTTTGGGTGGCTCATATCCTCACCAAACTGCAAATAAATTATATGACCCCCCTTGGAAATGAAGGAAAACCCAGCAATCTGAGTGCCATCTTGAAAGAAACTAGACAAATAACATGCACAGTGTCAAGGAAACGTGATGGACCTATTGTGAGTCCTTCATCCAGCTGTGCTACAGTAACCACTGCATCACTGTGACAGTATGACCCCTCCTCCTTTTTCGGGTCTAGGTTCCTAGGGTTGACCCCAGGAATCTTTTCACCAAAAGACTGATTTAGAAAGACCGCTTTCTGATTGCACAGAGCGTTTTTTTCTAAATCAAACTGTCACACCTCTGCCACACAAAAGTGTGCGCAGGGGCTGGTAGGCTCTGTGGGACCCAGAAGTGGAGGGTGAGGAGAAAGGGTAAGTGTGTGGGTGTGAGTGTGTTGTTGTGTATGTTGTGTTCATGTATGTGTTTTGATTTGGTTGGGGTGGGGGTTTTAGGGTGGGGGAGGGGCCTGGGACTGAAATCCCATGAGAAGGGTGGGTGTGTGGTGATTCAGGAACAACGGTGGTCTCGGCGGGTGGAACCCCTTAATATTTATTTTTTAATCACATTTTAAAGGACTCAAGAGAAAAAGACCTTTAAAGTGCTGTTTTTACGATCAAAATAAAATCGGGCATTGTAAATAGGTATTTTTCTCTAGAGACCTTTAAAATTAGATCTTTTCACATAGAACCTACTCTGGCCCCTGGCTACAACGACCACGATATAATTACAAAATATAACAAGTACGTACAATACACCTTCAACTAACAAGACCGACCCTGCAATCCAAATGATGTCTGTGGACAGCAAAATTGACCACGGGCTAGGAGGCACCTTTACACCCTTTTTTTAACCTATAAAAAACAGCTCCACTACAACTTTATTGCACTGCCCAACCCTTTCCAGGATATCTTTCAGCATAACCCCAAATGTGTTTTCCAGACCTTTTTTATCACTGCGCTGTCTGCGGTGAGCAGCGATGTTCTCACAGAGCTCACCTGACTGCTCATAGGCTGTTCCTCCTGGCATATCCCAGCGAGATGCGGGGCTGGTCTTTTCTCTTTTCTTATCACGTAACTGATGAGTAAAGAGAAATGGACAGTCCTGTCCTGCCGTCACAGTGTTCCACATTTAAACACAAAGATTACACTCAGGCAGACACTATGGACTAAGTCCCAACAAATCGGGGAAAAGCCAGTTAGGCCAAAAAAAAAAAAAAGAAATACAATGCCAAATAGAGGCAGAGGTTGCATAGAAAATTTGGCCTGAATCGTCAAACAAAAGCCGGTAAGCCAATGATGACCAAGAACATAAAAACAAAAGCACAGGGGACTGAAGAAGGGAGGCGAGAGATAACAAAAATGAGAAAGCCGGGGGCAAGGAAAAAAAGACTCAAAAGAGACAGAGAGGAGACAAGACAAGCGAGAGGAAAACTAGCGTCTTAACCAAAGCAGAAAATACTAAGAGTTGCAAGGCGGCGAGTTGCCGCTCGTGTTGTGAAGAAAAACCCAGCAAGCCAGGCTCCATCTTGGAAGAAACTAAACCAATAACATGCACAGCATTGAGGTAACATGATGGAACTATCGTGAGCCCTTCTTTCATCTGTGCCACAGTGAACACTGATTTAGCTAACCTATGTTTTGGAGCAACGGAGGTGTCATTACATTCAATCCAACCACTTGACATATGCAGTATAGTGGCCTGAAGTGGTTGTAGCACCAATGTGTAGATTATGCCCACTGCTGAGAAGGCTTTCTTGCCAAGAGATACTTGGCTGTGTGTGAAGCTATTAAACTTGCAGTTGTTTTTAGTACCACCTGCATTGTACCTTAGAAGCATTAATATCACATATTGGCCATGTGAATTTATTTGTAGGTTGGAAGAATTGTCTGAATTACAAAAAGGGCATAGTATGGTATGATTTGCATTCTGCTGAAGCTAGTGAAATGGAATGGACTCATAATTTGGTATGGATACATATACAAATCGTTCATTAGGGATGTGAGCTTGAGAAACATTGTTCCAATGATGGAATGTATGTTTTCGCGTGTATAAAATCTGGAAGATTTCATTTATAGGGATGCTTTTGGTTTCCAGTACTTGCAGTAAGTACATTACGAATTTGTGTGGATCTTCCTGTGCGCTTATAGTGAATGTTAACATTCCTGTACAGTAGTCCAATTCTTGCCCTATACCCGAAACACTGTAAGTGTTGTCAAGATTATTTGTGGCATTTCTATGAAGGACGAGCATTTGCAAACTCAACTGGTCCGAGCCGTTTAAGTAAGTTTGGGGACAACTGGTTGCAATTGAAAGAGAAGATACGATTGATTGATACATTTGCATAGCAATTTACTACGGTTGTGTTTCTGAATTTAAATGGACCAGAGAGTTGTGCCTCTGTATGCTTTGATGGGCCTGCAGTTGCTTTTTGACAAGAGATGTTTGCCTTTTTGTCTTCTGATGGAGTGCAGTTGATTTTGGAGTAGTCAGTTTTGTGGTTGTATTATTTGGGGGAGCAGCAGTTGTTCTTTGCTGCTTTAGCTGTATTGTTGGGAGATCTGCTATAGGTTCTGTTTGCATTAGTTTTCTTTTTGAAGTGTATGTAGCCTGTTGTATTCTAGGATGTAAGGAATGTCAGCATTGACTTTCTTTACATACAAGTTAACTTAGAATGGACCACCGAGTGTACGCAGATGCGAAAGTGCTACATTACGCATACCTTTTTTAAAGACTGTGCTGCCAATGTCAATCAATGTGTAATCTAGGGATATATCTTGCGATTTATGAATAGTGGGAGCATATTCCACACCACCTAAGGCCCACCCAAGGCCCACAACGGGGCCCTGCCTCCATCCTGCTTCCTTCCACCTTCACCTCCCTCCATGTTGGAGTGCTCTCCCCTGCCCCTCAGCATTTTCCATCTGCACTGGGCTACCAACTAGATGCGCACTGCTGGGGGTAAGGACTTTTGACATTTTATGGACTTGTTTACGGCGGCAAGCGACGACTGCAATTTTGGTGCAATTTTGTATGATCCGATTGTGCTTTTGTTATCTGTGCTGCTCATTTCCCTGAAGCTGCACTCTGTGCCTTGTGTGCTGGCTGCATGATTTGAATTATGTATTGCTCTGCCTAGAATCACATTGCTGTTAGGCCTTCCAAGACGGCCGTTATCATCGTTTTGCAGGCAATGTTCATGAAGTGTCTCCATGGTTTCTGGGCCAGCTCCCGCCCCCATCTACCATTGGTTGCCTTTGGGCCTTAAGCCAATGGCAGCGACCAGAAGGCAGGAGCCAGCCACACCACCTAAGGCCCACAACGAAGGCCCTGTCTACCCCAGTCCACCACGGTATGCCGTGTGGCCGCCTGTGAGTGCGAGTGCTCCCCCAGCCCCCTTTGGTCACCTGTGAGTGTGAGTGCTCCCACGACCCCCCCTTGGTCACCTGTGAATGCGAGTGCTCCCCCACACCCCCGTGGTCACCTGAGAGTGCGAGTGCTAAATGCCACCCACCCTGGTCGCCTGTGAGTGCGAGTGCACCCTCCACCCTCTCCTTGGTCGCCTATGAGTGCAAGTGCTCCCCTATACACAATAAAACCCAAAAAAACCCTAGACGTCCGATGCTGCCGCCCTTATGTCGGTGCTATGCATCACGTCTGTGCCACTCATTCTCACCCTCTGCATTGTATGCTGCTGCCACCCTTTAAGATAGGACTGTACATCATGTTGGTGCCACTTATTTTGACCCTTGCATTGTATGCTGTTGCCGCCCTTTAAGATAGGACTGTACATCATGTCTGTGCCACTCATTTTGACCCTTGCATTGTATGCTGTTGCCGCCCTTTAAGATAGGACTGTACATCATGTCTGTGCCACTCATTTTGACCCTCTGCATTGTATGCTGTTGCCACCCTTCAAGATAGGACTGTACATATAATGCCTGTGCCACTCATTTTGACCCTCACATTGTATGCTGCTGCAGCCTTTTAAGATAGGACTGTACATCATGTCTGTGCCAATTATTTTGACCCTCCACATTATATGCTGATGCCGTGACCCGAAACAGGGGTTTAGGCATACTGTATTTGTTTGCTAGCGCTTCTGTAACTATGATTTCTCACACAGCACTTCTGTAACAAAGTAGGCCTTCTTAACAGCGCCACGATGCCTGAGGGCAGCTGTGCACTTTACAAATGCAAATAAAAATATGCAAGAGCTAGAGAGAATTGTTCTCTGCGTACGTAAATGTCTTTGAAAAGAAGGAAATGTGGCATTTATGTAGTCTATTTTTTTTAGCTTCTGCAAGTTTGTCATAATGGATGTTGACAAACTGAATGTTGTCATGTGGATATGTTTAGAAGCCAACAACTGTACCAATTGCTCCATTGACTAAACCTTGTTCTACATGAAGGTTACATTTTAGAATTACTCTGTAGTTTAGACACAGAGTAAATACTTGTTCTGATCCAGCTGTGCAAATTATCTAAGCTATTTAGTCGTGCTGTTGCTTGTTGACACATGGGGAGTGTTATGCTGTGCACATCTAGTTTGCCTGCGGAGTTGATATGCAGTATGGGTTGCAGTTCTTTTTTTAACATTGTATTGTTGAATGGACTACAGGTTGTAAGGGTCAGCATTAGGGACATGCATTTAATGTTTTGTTGCGTTAATTGTTCAATGACATCGGATCAAATGTGTTTTACCCATGTAGCGCATGACTTAGCCTAGTATTGAATATGGATTTTGCATCTTTAGTAAGCAGACCAGTTTTAATGCTTTTTGAAATGTTAGCACAGGTGAGATATGCAGACTGATGCATGTTTTGAATTAGTTCTCTGTCGCAAATATGTTGCCAGAGATTTACATTTCCAATTCTGCTGAGTGTGCTATGGCATTGTTCGTGTCCTAATGTTTTGAAAATATACTGGCATTAACTGTAGGAGTTCTGCAAAAACAATAATGTGTTTTCCTCAAAACAGTTTTTCGTAGTCAGTCTTGCATTCTGAGATGAATTAAAGCCAACATGAGGTTGGAAACCATGCTTCATCTATCAGGAACACTATCATTTGTTTCAGAATTCTGCGTACTCCAGTAGCAGCTTCTACTGATAATTTGTCGTATTCTTATTTGTTGTGGTACTCTACTGGGGGGAGCATTAGTCAGTGTAAAGTTGTATGCAGCTAAACTTATGTGGGCTATTACAACAGATGAAATGTTGTTGTTTGTTAGGTTTTGTAGACATGTGCTGATTATTTTATTTAAGAATCTTTTACAAGAACCAGCTTTACCACTTACATACAGGAGCAGAGGTTTTTGATTTTGACAGATAACATTTTAGTTTCATGTTTAAACCCATATTCAATTTCTTCGAAGACTTCAAGATAAATGGTGAGTTGTTCATGATTTATCTGCGATTTGAGCACTGACAAGTCTTCTTCAGATTGTTTAGATTTATACAAGGTATTTTCTAACTCAGTCATGGCTTTTCCTGCTTCATTTGGAATGGGTGGCTCTCCAAGTGTTCTTTGGCTTCCCGTAAGGGAAGGTTGACTGCCCTCAGGATTGTCCTTATCTAGTAAAGCTTGAATTTCTTCTTCTTGTTGGCGTTCATTGTCCAACATTTGTTTGTATTGTATGAAATTGACATTTTTTATACAGCTTTCATTTGTTTTGAATGTAGCTTCAAATGAGTCATGGTCACCTAACAAGACTTCTTCTTTTCTCTAAGGTTTAAAAAGTTGCAGTATGTCCATGTAATAAAGTTTTCTATGTTGCAGAGATTTAAATGATAACTTTATATGATTAATTAGGCTTGGTTACGTAAGTTATACTAGGCTTCCTTCACAAGTTGAGACTGAATATTTGCCAGTTGTCTCATCTGATGAGAAATTGTTTTTGTAAGAGTAGATTTGGGCTATGTCGTACAGGAACATGTTTTCCAAAGCAGTAGTTTTGTTTGGGTAGTATGTGTCAATTAAACTGTGTTTTTAAAATGTCCTGGCTGTTGGGATCATTTGTGGCTATTGTTTCTATCTCTTGGTAGGATTTACAAACTCTTTTCCAGGATTAAGCTGGACCAAGGTTTAGCCAGGCGATGTGTTCAGATTTGCCATTTAAGGCTGTACCTATTAAACAGTCTGCAGCTTTGTAGCACCTTCATTCTTTATGGGAGAGCATCTTTATACTGTAGCTGCATCATTTTTGGGACAGAGGTCTTTTAGATCTGTTTTCTCAGCTTTTGTGACATAGGCTGTGACATATCTTGCAACTACAGTGGAATTGTCTGCAATGTATTGTATACCTAAATTTGCATTCCACAGGAGGGCAATGATTGCACTGTAATCATTGATGTTCTTGTATGCTTTGTCCCTTTTAATGTTGTATGTGTTTTAGGAGATTTGCCTTTTACACTGTGTCTAACAGAAGACATCAAGCTATTTACTGTCCTTTTGGACAAACTGGTCATGGGAAACCAAAGTGACATTTGATATAGTATTTGCCTTTGTTTGTATATCTACATCAGCAGTATTTGCCACACTTATTGTGTACATAGGTCACTATGTGTGGATTCTGAAGGGATATTGCAGGTAATGTATTTTTTTTTAAAAACTGTTAAACAGTGGCATCACTGTCATGGCCAAGTTTTGCAGCATCTTATACCCACAAAAACATGTTTATGTATGTTGCTCCTCTGGATTTATATACTTTTCTCCAAAAGAAGTGTTCCACTTGTCTGAGTGGAGGGGTAGTTTTATTGCAGATGAAGTGCAGCATGGCACTGAAGCGATGGGGAAAGTGCCTTGACACATTGACAGGGTCAAGAGACCAGAGTTCTCTTGGTATTTTTAGATCTATTCCCTCTTTATTTTGGTTTGAAGTGCGTTAGAAATCGTGCAAGTCTCCCCATGCATATTCTGCAAAACTTAAAGTAACTAACCATGTGGGTGGGCCCAGGTTCCTTAGCATACAATGTACATTAGTGGGACCAGTATTCTTTTGTACCACACATGTTTGCCAAGAGATTTCCAAGATATTTGTGATACTTAACTGCAAAACATAACCTTTGTTTTCTATCTTTTGAAGCAGTTGCGTAGCAGACATGTTTAAGAAAATTAGAGCATGTTTTAATGTGTGTGCAACTCCATAACATAGAGTTGTTAGTTCACTTTCGAACAGGATGTGGAAAATGTATTATTTTATTTGATTGTAATTGTACATAGTTCTTAACAGAAATTTTACAATCACAAATACAAAACCAATTGTTACAAATACTTATTTGGTTCACATAACAATAAGGATAAAGTACAATACAATACAATAAAAATACATACAATACAATGTCCTATTTACAATAAAATACCACATTCATTCATACAATCACTTAGTAACTGAGGGGACTATTATGATTTGCAGACCGCATGCCTCACTTGCTCAAAGGCGGTAGAACCCTTTCCCAAACACTAAATACAGCCAAGAGAACTTGCATAGATTCTGTGTTCAGGCAAAACACACATAAATTGGTAGACTTTATAGAGTTATAGTTGTACACAAAGGGGCCAAGCAGCACCATGTAGAGTCTTCCCATTTCTGGGCACTCTGTCAACACATGCCTATCTGATGCATCATTGGATTGAACTCTACATATTCTGCAGAATCTGGCTTCTGGTTGTATGTTCTGTTTCGAGCCACACACCACCAAAACTGTTAGCTGATTTATTCAGAATTCTACTCAAAAGCAGCGAACATCTGGATCAGGACAGAGCAATAGATATCTTTCGGGTTTCAAGAAGCGGTGAACCACAGACGCCAAACTAACATAACCATTAAGTGTGGCAAGGTGATCATAATTGTGCAGCCAATCCCATTTTGCCAGCATTCAGTTAAATGCCCCTTTTAACTTTGGAAAGACTGAACATCAGCCAAAGTCTGGGAACCAGTCAATTGTAGATCAGAGCTTGCCAAAATGCTTCACAGAGAGGTGGCTTTCCCAGACTGGCCAAGATTGTAGCTCATTGTAGCTCATACCCAATTTGTCCAGAAGTGGGCAAATAGAAATAGAAGCTACCTTTGCCTCTAGCATAAGGGATCCCCTGCAAGACAAAATATGTGCTCTTAGTGACAAGAGACCTAGCTCGAGTCTCACATACTCAATCGGGGTAGATCTTGCTAGTTCAAAAATGGGATTCCACCCCCTCTAACCACCACAGATCTCTCATCGCTGGGGCCCCAGCCCATACAGGATTGATGGGCATAACCATTGTTTGTAGAGAACAATAACATCTTTTAAAGAAAAGCCTCCATGGTCTGCGAGGAATTTTCTATACATAATTGTGATTTGTCTCGCTTTTCTTACCTTAATCTCTATTATGTCAGCATATCCTGATGTCGCTGACATCTCCAGCCCCAAGTATTTATAGGCATCAGCATACTCTACAGTGCCCACAGTGGTCATTATCTTAGTTCAGTTGATTTTGTTTGGCACAACCAACATTAACTCGGTTTTAGATAGAGTTATGGCAAGATGGTTTTCATTTGCATACACCCCTAACTCGTCCAGCATAGGCTTTAATCCTGTTAATAGATGGTCAAATATAGCTAGGTCATCTGCATCCTACATATTGTCTGAAACTGGGGTCTTCAGAATACATTTGCAAAGCGCAATGTTCTGATGCATTCATTTCTGTTGATATTTATTTTCCTGTTGGAAAGAGTTAAGGAAAAGAACATGCTTCTACACTTTTCTCCCATATGTTCATTGGAGATCATTTGGTTTGACGCATTTGAAATGTTTCTAATGTATCTTCTATGGTATCTTTGGTGTCTAGTGGGTGAATTGTAAAGTGGTCTAAAATGATGGCTGCAGTATCAGGATCTACATGTTGAAATTGGCCAGTTGGTGGTGAATCTTGATTTATTTGGGTGATTTCTCTCATGTTTTTCTCTATTTTTATATATTTGTAGTATTCATTGTTTTCTTTGAAATATTGTAGGGCTTGTATAACTTTATTTAAGTCAACATGTTTTGTCTTTTGTTGGTACACCATTAACTAGTACAATCAAAGATTGATCTATTGGCCGTTGTACTCCTAGAGTTTGTACATTTTCTTTAAGATGTAATATCAAATATGATACTTTGCCCCAAAAGCCTTTTAGTAACTTATGGCGGCAATTTGGCTGTTTTTGGTTGAACCTGTATTATAGCTTGAAATTGGTGTACTGTTTGGATTATAATGCTCTCATACAAGTTAAGTTGTTGGAGAGCCTTTGGAAGTGGGAATATTTATTAGTGATAGAACATTCTGGCATTCGGTTATTGTTAAGCTTTGTATTGCAGTATGTGCAAACTATTGAGGGGGTCAGTTAGTTTGTATTTATTTTCTGTTAGATATAAAGCTAATTGTAACCATTTGGTGTCTTCATTGTCCTCTATTTTGTAGACAATATCTACCATTTTTGTGCTCTTTTTATAAAAATGTTCTGTCACAAGAGACACACACTTGGTCTGGTATTTCAGCAGATGTGTTTTGAAATGTAGCTATTTCTTTTTTGTATGTGGTTGCTAGGGGGATGGTGTTTGTGAGGCTGTTGCTAATGTTTTTTGAAGTTACTAAATGTTGTAAGTCAACTTAATTACCAAAATATTTACTTTGGGCGTGCTCTATTTCTCAAAGGAGTTATTTGGCTGTTCCATGTAGGAGAATGTTATTTACATTTTGGAGTTGTAGTGCAGGACTTTTTGCATAGTACAGTCTACGCACAAGATTTTGTATAGTGGAATGGTGTATTGCTAACAATTTGATGTGGTGGGAGGTGCTTTTGCAAGCAGTTCCTGAAAGACATGCTAATGAATCTCCTTGCAGTTCAGTGTGGCTACACACTGGGCAGGAGTCTATGGTTTGTAAAGTTTTCATTCTAATTTTGTCTTTTAGTTTCACATAGTGATGGAGGAATCATCATAAACATTTGAATGATTGTTGGTGTAGGTTGCATTTTGAGCAACATGTCCATTTGTACACTGGACGGTTTGCTTGGGCGACAGGAACATTTGCTTGAAAGTTTGTTGGGGACGTTTTTTCTATAAGGGTTTCTTTTGCCATAATGGTGTCTCCTACCATTTCATACTCTCGTCCATTACTGTCTATGGCAATTGGGATGTTTTGTTCTTATTTATAAGCCTATTCATTGAAATATGCTTATGTTGTGCTTGTGTGAATCCATTCAACTTCACAGAAGTTTGAAAAGGTATCTATATTGACATTACGAACGTTTAGAGGTACTTTTTGTAATTTATTAATTAATTTAGTTAGTGGTTTTATTCTGTTTAACATCAATATAAACACCTTTGTCTTTAGTAGAAATGAGCTGTCAATTACATCTTCAAGGATTAGTCTTCTGCAGTAGTTTTTAAGGGTAGTTTTTGAATTTTTAGCTGTCTTTATAAGATTGCAAAGAACTCTACGGTTAAACATGTTTTTGTACAATTAATGTTTGGGAATGCTTTACTATGGCCATGTTAACATTGCTAGATGTAGTGTTGGGTTCATTAGTAGGTCTGATTGTGTTTGTACAACTTGTTTTACTTTTATTTTTTGCAAGAGTGGCCTTACTTTTTTAGTGGTGGCTGGTTTACTTTTGTTGAGTGAGGTTACTAGATGTTTTGCTTTAATGTTTTCTATACATTATTTTAGAGGTGGATGACTATATGGTTTGCTTTTATTCCCATCTACTCAATTTTTTCACTGTTTTCTGTGGAGTTGGTTTTTAGTGGGTATTCTGTTTTGTCTGTTGGAAAAAAGAAAGTTGGGCTTGAAAGTTGTGGAATGTATCTGCATGCATTATGCATGGGTGTGTGGGTGTGATTGTAGATATTAATAGAGTGCTGTTTGATTGTGTAGTGGGATGATAGGTGTGGTTGGGAAGGTTGTTAGAATAAGAGTAGAGTGTATACAGGTGTGATGGTCTTGGGTTAGAGAGTAAGGGAGTGGTGGTGTGATTGAATAAGTAAGGACATTGAGATGTTTTGAGGACAACAGTGGTTGTTATAATGGTGTGATTTAGTGCATAGGTATGAGGGTTGTGTGGATATATTGGCAAATGGGCGAGGAAGTGTGTGTATGTGTGGTTGTGTGTGATAGTGATTTGGAATGCAATGAGTGTGAAAATTGTGTGGTTGGAATTAGGACGTCATGTGGGTAGGGGTATGGAATAGTAAGGAAGTGCAATTGTGGTATAGAAGTGGATGAGAGATGGATGTATTGTTAGCTAGAAAGGACTGGGTGGTGTATTGATTAAATACCAATGTTTAGATGGGAATAGAAAGTGTGTGAATGTTGCAATATAATGAGTAAGAGTGAAATAAATGCCGTTGACTCGGAAATAATACTCTAGGCTAATTTGTAGTGAAAGTACATTGAAACAATTAGAGAGATATACATGCTATATTAATGTACTTACTTTGTAGGGCGTGAAGTGTTCTTTTTTTCAGTAGCGGTCTTGGAAAATCTTCTATTTTCCAGTATTTGTAAAAGAAAGTTAGTTGGTACATATGCTAATGGTGAAGTGCTTTTAGTAAGATAGGTTTTTATTTATGATGGTAGACGAAGTTGTTGGGAAAAAGAGTTAATAAAGTTGTGTTATGGGTTGTGTATCAAAGTATGTTAACTATGTTGTTAGAACAATTGGAGAATGAGTAGTGCAGTTTGGGACATTACAAGTAACAGGTTATTTTTGTGCTGATGATTTTTATAAAAGAAGTGCTCTGTCAATGCTGCAATGCACATGTAATGTGTTGGAGTGTTTTTATAAAATAGAGAAACTGTGGCCTTGTGGTTATGTAATGGCAGATTGTTTTTTGCAGCAGTGTTTGATGTTTTATAGAAGGGGGTGGGAAAGAACAATACTTTATATGTAAGGTGAACTGTTGTTTATAGATAGTTTGGCAGTATCCACATATGTGAGAGCAGGTGGACCATGGTGGTACTGTAAGGGATGTAATGAGAGAGGTTGGAAAGTTTGACATTTACATAGACTTAAAAATGGTTAATGCTGAGAGTTTATAACATTTCCTTTTTTGGGGCATTTTCATGAAAGTAAAAACATGCATATGTGCATTTATAGCAGCATTGTGTGTAACATTTTTCTAAAAGAAAGAAAACACAGTTGGAAAAGATTTGTAGAACATTCTTAAGTGACATTTGGTGTGTGGAAGTTTAATATGTTGGCAGTATATACATACTTGCCAACATAATCAATTCCAATCTGTAGGTGATTATTAAGTCTGCTTTTTTCTTTGCTTTCTGGGACTTGTAGTTCCACTTTTTCCATTAGAAAACTTGGACTACAAGTCTCGGAATGGAGAGAAAAAACTAGGACTTCCTCAAAGCAATCAATAGGTGTCAGCCAATAAGGGATCGTGGGATCAGCCAATCAGGTTTCCTGGGTGTGGTGTGTGGCTGGATGAATGGGTAGCAAGAGTTATCTCTGGTGTCTGCAGTGAAGATGGCTATGGCTATTGCTTTGAGGAAGCAGAGTGTCTAGATCATGGGCGATTCTTGGTTCCATTGGCTAAAGGTGTATTCTGAGAGGTATGGATTGTCTTAGAATCTTGTATTAGTAGAATTTCAAGTTTCAGGTATGGAGTTTGAGAAATTAAGTGGGCGGAGATCCTCCCATTTTGTGAGAATGTGGTTAATTTGAAGCATCTGGACATAATTGTAGTTTACTGTGCAGGCAACAGTTTGGGCTATGTTACCAGAATTTCATTACAGTTTGCCAAGAAGGATTCAGTTTGAAAGTTCCACAGACATAAATAGCACAGAGACAAATGTGGATGCATTGACATTTATTTTGCCCTCAAATTGAGAAAGCAGGGGATGTTTGTGGGATGTTGGCATGACATCTCATGATAGCGAAAATATAAATATTTATATTGTCAACATTTTTTACGAAGAGATGAAGTGCATCTGAATGAGGTTGGCAATCAGTTTTTTTCTTGAAAATGTTCAAAATGCATTGAAGCAGTTTCTGTGAACACATAAAATATGGATTCAAGTATTCTTTAGTAGTTGAAGTAAACATAAAGGAAAAACAGAAAAAAAATTAAAAGCACTTTTTGTGAAGTTTAAAAAACATAATTAAGTTCAGTGGAACATTAGCCAAATATAAAACCCTCATAAATTAAAAAAGGTACTTTCAGTAGCCACAATTTTCTAAAGAAAAACAAGTTAATTGATTTGTATCCTCCCACCCCACGCATGGAATTTTCCAGATGTCCGCGGACATTTGTACTGTTGGCGGACTATGCAGACTACAAAAGGTCCTGTGATTTTAATTCTTAGTTGTATTTTTTAACTGTGAAATGTGGCCCCTATAGCAACCTTTTTTGTGTTTTTTGATTTTGTATTTTTGGTACTTTTTTGTTTTTTACAGGAGAGGCAAGGTAAGGTGGGTGATGGAAGGGAGGGAAAGGGCACCAACCACAGACATGGAGGGGCAGGTGGACAGGGGAAGATGTTGGGCGGGCCTTAAACTCATGGGTGTAATTTTAGGGGGGGACAGGGGTGTTTGTCCCCCCCAACTTTCATGGCACACGATTTTGTCCCCATTCATTTGAATGGGGCATTTGTTTTTCAAGTGACATGTCCACCCCCAACATTTTCAGCAACATTACTCCACTGCTTAAACTTAAGGTAAGTGGCAGTGTTGCTTGTGCTCCTTGACTGCAGCCTCGAAAGCACTATGAAACTGCTCACCCCTGCAGATCGGTGTGTCACAGTACAAACATAGTACTGTGACCCTTAAAAGTTAAGGGCCAACAGCATTCTGAATGGTCTGTGAAGTGGCCGACAGGCTCCTCTGTCCTACAGCAGTAGTCTGTGTGGTGGCAGAAGTGCTTGTGGTAGATGGGGTAGAGTTCGTGAACTTGCTTCTCTCTGAGAAAGAAACAGGCTTTCTCAGAGCACCTGGTTGGTTGGCTCTTGCATGGCGGTGCATGTAGGTGGTCCCGTAGGAGTACAGTGCAAGTTTTCCGTGACTGAGTATGACCCTGCACTCAGTGCATCTCACCTTGGCTGCCTAGCCCTCGGTACACCCCCAATGTGGTAAAAAAACACCACACCCTTGATTCACTCTGGGCGCTGGAGGTAGGCACTTCCTCTTCCTCATTTTGCTTTTTCTCTTCATCCTCTTCTATATCCCTATGCCTTTTACCCTCTCAAGGCCTTCCACGATGTTGTGGTGATGGTTGCTGGGGGGGGGGGGGGGGGGAATAGCCATGAGTGATGCCATTTTACAGGCTAAGCAGGACCTCGGGAACTGAAAACAGGTACTCTCTCCTGGATAGCCAGATTGAGAAATACTGAAAATAATGGGTGGGTCCCTTCAGAGGATCCATTGGCGGACCATGCGACTGTCCGCGGACAACCAAGTCAAAAATAGCCCTTAGAAAGTTGTAAAAAGTTGACAGATACACTGAGAATAGGTCTAGGAAATCTGGAAGGGTAAGCTTTGAACTTGAGGCACTATATATTGGCCGAAAAATGCAGTTCCAAACTGTCCATGGTGGCGGACACCGTCTGCAGACAGGCCATCATGCTGTACTGGTACGGTCACATGATGATGCCCTAGGACATCCGCTGCGACCTTGGGTGTCTGTGGACACCGCCCGGGCGGGAGATGGCAGGCGCATGGGTATCCGCAAATGGGCCTGCTGTCCACGGACTAATTAAAAGTGTGTCATGTAAGAACGGACATGTCTGGACACGGTGCGCTGTCTGAGGACACCTCTTTTTTGAAAAAGGACACCACAAACAGTCTTGTATTAGGCAAACTATGAATTGCGCTTTTTAAAAGAAATAATATCACAAATTAATATACAAGACATTTATAGTAGAAAATAATATTCATGGAAGGCATGGGGTATCTGAATTCAAAACATAAATGGGAGACTTTTAAATTTCTATGAAGTCATGATCGGGGAGGGAGGGAGAGAAGTTTCATCAAACCATCTTTCCTGGACATTTTGTGAATCTGATTGGGGTGATTGCTGGGGGAAATGTGGTCAGGTGCATGTGGGACAGTAATAATGTACATTTCCAATAACATTATTTCTTACATAATTTAAAAGTTCTTTGAAGTAATTACTAAGTGTATCCAATTTTTCAGACAAGATCATTATTTCATTATGTACATTTGGGGATTGGGATAGGCTTTGGGATTGTTGTGATTCTTCATAATTCATTGGTGTTATGCTTTCTTCGAGTAAAGTATGTACTATAAGCAAGGAAAGAAATTATTACTTCAATGAGCTGTATATAAATTACATTATTTTTTTATAATGAAATATGTATTGTTTACCATTAGAGATTTCATCATCACTCATTTCTTCTTTTGGAAAGTTTTCCTCGAGCCACTCAAGTGTGTTTGCCATTTCTGTCAAAATAAAAAATGTTAATATTTGCTTATGACAAATGTTTATACATTATAATAGCAAAATAAATGCACTGTACATACTATTTGGTGAGTATTTGTTTTGGAATAAGTTGCTGGTGTATCAGTCTGTATGAAGAGTTGTATTAAACTGGTCATTTGAGGTGTACAGTTATGGTTTGTGCATGGTGCATTCCATAATATTGTCTGCTAAATGAAAACGTTTTCACATTTTGAAATATTGAATTGCACAAAAAAGTATATCTGGGTGTAATAAATATAATTAGTAACCTGGCTTCGCTCGGGTCCTTACCTATGGGCCCCGGGGCATAACCTGAGACGGTAATGCCCCCGGCGCTCGGGTTCTATTGCTTAAGTAATGTTGTTGGGTACAACATTTTCTGTTGTCCCCTGTGCTTCTGGGTTTTGTTGGTGCTACCTGATGTCTGCCAACTCTCGAGCAGCTATATTGTGGAAGAGTGTGATTTTTTGGTGTACTCATTAAAAATCGGTATAAGGAATCTGTAGAAAATTAATCGCACTGGTAAAAACCTATGAAATTCAGTGAAAAAACATTGCTAAAGGGACGTTATGGTTACAAATAAAACCCTTGAAATTCACCAGTTATGGTAAGCTAAGCAACCATAACATGTGCCAACACCGTGCACTACTAAGAACAACACACAGGACATCAAAGATTACATCACAAATGTCATTGACAACATCCCTGATGATATCACATATATAATTGATTTTGATGAAAAGTTCTTACAGGGGTTTGTGTTTAAAATGTTGGTAACAAGAAGGCAGTGGTGATCAGGAGACCTATCATGAAGCACGTAATGTATTAAAGAATGTACTTATCTAAACAAAATATTAAAATAGAGGGTTGGTGTTAATACAAGAACCTAATCATACATACACATACACAATGGCTGCAACATGCATCATAGAAATAGAATATTTTTAATTTGGTAATTCTGGCTAGTAAAATAATGAATGCTACCTCATCATCGTTTTGAGTAATGTTAAACATGGAATAAATAGCTAATAATTGAAGAATTACTACTTACTTGTGTTAGTTCAAACAATACATATGAAGACCCGCAATGCATACAAATGAGAAGCACATACAGGGAAACTAAAGTAATGAAAAAAGAAACAACATTACCAGAAAATTCATCACCATGTATACAAAGGAATTGTGTGTTTGAGACCTGCCTATTGCCTCATATATGTGCACCATGAGCTGAGAGCAAACCCTAAAGAAAGTACTTAAAGAACATAGAAGAAGGTTAACGTCTAGATATATAGCACTTTTTCAATGTTCATGTGTTGACTGTTGTTAGGAAGGATTTCTTAATTGTAGGTAATTTTTCTTCCATGTGGCAACCCCTAAACTTTTTGCTGTTGTTTTACACCCTGATCTAGACTTTGCCAGAGAAGTGCAGCCTTCCGCAAAACTCCTCTGGGCTTTCACTCCATTCTTAGGGGGAAATCTGACATGCCCTTAAGACAGTCAGTACCGGGAAACGTTGTTTTCCGTAGTTCTTTTCTCATGTTGCAGCTTTCGCGCAACATGGCACAAGAGTGCACCGTAACTTACATTACCGCGCTCTTGGGTCTCTAGTCATTCTACAGGCCCTAGTAACTCTCGATGGATTTATAACGAACTGTGCAAGTATGTCACGGACGGGAATGGTGGCAGCGATCGTTTCTTTGTGTTTTGAACTCCCTTTTGCCCTGTTAACCGCGCTTCTCGCGTTTTGCCAAAATGGGTGGCCTGGCTTCCAAAATGGCCATGCCATGAGGTTCTTTGTCCTGTCCGTTGACCGTCTTGCCCCTTCACCTTCCCCAGGTCGAGCCGACCCAGGGCCATCCTTATTTGGGCATGTACTTTCCCGCGAAACACAGATGCTTTCGCGGGCTTCTGAATGCTTGTGTGTGCCTCCAGGATGTGGGCTGGGATGTCTGGTCCCAATACACATCCCAATACACATCCTGGGTGCCAGAGAGTCTAGTGTGTCTTGAATGCCTGGGACCACCATGGTCTGTGATAGGTCCACGTATGGTGTGAGTGTTTTGTGAGCAGATCTCCCATTGGGTCCTCTCCGTTTTGGCGCGAAGGGAACTCTGGATAAGAGGAGGCTGGAAACACCACTACCATGTCGATCTCCTGAGTTCTCACGAACGACGGATACAGGAGCCAAGTATCCTGTAACTAAGAGGATGAACCGAGGAATCGCTGGTGACCCGCTGAAGGACTGCTCCTCTGCACTGCTGTCGCCCTGTGAGACCATTCTGCCTCTGATCGAACGAGAAGGCCTGTACTGGTACTTCGACCCTTTGGAATAGGGGGAACAACTATTCTCGGCATCTTCATCATCTCCTGCATGTAAGCCTTCGGAAGCGTCCCTGGGCCATCCAGTGGACTGACCAGCCTACCCAGGAGTCTTGCTCTGTCACCGCCATCTTGTTGCTGCTGTATTCCGAGTCTGTAGCACTCTCACACGATTCGTACACTTGGCATTCCCAGGTCTGAAGTGAGAAGTGTGCATTGGGCTGAAATACACACAGCCACTTCGTTGCCCTGCTGTGGTAACAATCTGTGCGGGTTCACTGCATTTGGGACATCCTCAACTCTAACTTCTGCTGCCGCGGAATCTACACGACGCCGAGATGTCCCCTGCTCGTATCTGAACCTGCCAGCACTGAAACTGACGCGGAGAAGCCTAGGTCTGCCTGCATCGGGGACCGGTGAGTAGCAACGCTAGGAACCGTCGCCCTACTGCAGTAGCCTGTAGCTTTTCCTCACTGTGTTAAACAGCACGCCTTTTTCGCACTCGCGCTCTGCTTCTGCCCGCAAGTGGAGGCCGCGCTTGAGTAGCGGAGATCTGTTCGCCCTCCATTGTTCACCGCTCTGAACTGCCTGATTTCCTTGAAGAGACTCCCCTTGGCCCATTGGCATCAGCGTGTGCAGGTAATTTTGAGCACAAGGCTCCACTCTTCGTAGGGCTCGGACTTCCTTCTAGTTAGGTGGCCTTTGAAGTCGAACTGGGTCTAACGAATACTTGCACTGCCTGTTTTCTTCCCCATCTAGGTGGTCTGCATATTTTGTGCTTCTAGCTCTTTCGGTAATTGTATATATATTGTATTTGATTGTGATGTGTTGGTTTACTTGAGTTTTACCGTGATTCTTTACTATGGTCAATGTTACAAAGGCCTTGTAATAAATGTGTCTATATTTTTAATATAACACCTGATTGGAGTAATTTGTAAGCGTCCTTGCTTTGTGTGCTCATTGCGGGCTTTCAGTCACCCTCAGCCCTCTTGAGACCTAGTCTTGACTTCCGCCATCGCTACCCTGATTGGTCTGGCGTGTCCAGAGGTTACACTGTTCCAAGAAACTACGCTGGCCTTCTGAACCTCTGCCCCTCCAGGACAGAGTTCAGAAATCCATCTTAACAAATTGGTGTACAGCGGTGGGATACGACTGAAGGTATTCAGTGTTGCGCACGAGCGAAGGCATTTCAAGTTATTCCTACCAGGACACATAGTGAATGGTCGTAGTATAACTTTTAAAAAGCCATAGTCCTATCTAACAGTATGGAAACAAATACCTTGTTAACTTTAAATGCTTCTAAATCCGAAACATTGAAAAAGATGTGTGCGGAGAGAGGTGTCTCCTCTCAAGGCACCAAATTGGATATGATCCAAAGAATCGTGGCATGGCAAGAAGCTCAGCTGGACGCTATAACTTCCGAGGACAGTGCAGAAGGAGGTGGGGCTGCTCTCACTGGTAGAAAAAACAGCTCTGCCGCTGCACTGGTCCACCGCGACCATGAGGACAGGGAGGATGAAATGTCCAATGTTCCCTCTGCCAGAGTTGATGCGGGGGCCATGCTTGAATTCAAGAAGCCAGAACTGCTGTTTAGGCAGAAGGAGCTTGATTTCAATATGGCCAAACTAGAAATCCAACAGGCAGAAAAACAGAAAGACAGGGATCACCAGTTGGAACTGGCCAAGCTTCAGGTTGCAAATGGATCCAAGGGTCCTGGACATGGATCTGGGGCCTCCTCTCATCCAAGGTTTCCAAAAGATCTGCTCAGTGTGTATGAGGAAAAGAATGACATTATGGACTGGCTGAATAAGTTTGAGTATGCATGTGAAGTTCAACAAGTTAACAATGCTGATCGAATTGCTTGGTTACTTAGCAGACTGTGCCATTCTGGCTGCAGTGCCATTATGGAAATGTCGAAGGCTGAGGGAGCAGATTTTGCAATGTTGAAGCAAACTCTCATTTTAAAGTTTGGAAAGACTCCTGCCCAATATTTAAAACGATTCCGAGAGTATAAGAAAAAAGAAGGTGGTACTTGGGTATCTTACGTAACCGAATCCTTAAAAAACTTGACTGGCTGGGTCGAAGGTTATAAGGTTTCTACCTTTGAAGGTATGATAAGTCTTGTCATGCTGGAACATATTTTTGCATCTTCTTCCCCTGAGCTTAAGCAGCATTTGGCAGATTCAAAGGAGATAGATCCTAAGAAGCTTGCCATTGCAGCAGATGTATGGGTGTCACATTGAGTGTCCCATAAGGACGAAACTCATCCTGGTAAGCAGGAGGAAGGGAAAAAGTCCATAGATAAGGAAGGTGGAGAATCTGATAAATCTTCTTCTCAAAAGGGCCTCAAAAAGAAAAATAAGGGTAAGACACAAGAGAACTCACTGCATAGTGGAGGTCAGCCTCCGAAACAGAAATCTGGTTATAGTAAGCCTCCCTATGTAAACAGACCCAATGGATCTTGTTTTGCTTGTGGAGCAACTGACCAAGCGAAGGGGGATCCCCGGTGTAAGGTTAAACCTTTGGGGGTCCACTCCGCTAATCTGGCCTTCTCCTCCTACGAGGAAGAAGAGATTACAGGAGCATCCTTATCCTCAGACTCCTTCCCCAGCGGGATAGAAGCTGAGGTAGTTTTAGTTTCCCTGTTTTCCTGGGAGCCTAAAGTCGCAGAGGCTTATGCTAGGATTCCAGATAATACCAAGCACTACTTTAAAGACAGTGTGCTGATCAATGGAGTAGACACTCCAGCTCTTAGGGATAGTGGGTGCAGTCAAACTGTAGTGGATTCTACCTTGGTAGACTCAGAGGAAGTTGCCAGAGCTACTCTGATGCCCACTAAGTTGGCTGACGGCCCACCTCGCCTGTTTCCAGTAATACCTGTAAATATTACTTTAAATGGTACAGCAGTCAGGATTCCAGTGAGCATTCAGAGAAACGTCCCAGGAAAGGTCTTGTTGGGCAACGATCTCAGAGCTTTAGGGCTTGTAGGAGACACTGCTGACAGACCCTGCACACGGTCTCAAACACGGGCAGCATTGGGCAAGAGCAATGTGCTGCCCCAGCCAAAGGGGAAACCCAAGGCTAAAGGAGTAAAGAAACCAAAACGAGGGAAAGAAAATATTCCCCCGAACACACCTACCACTGCGGTGGGGGAAGTTGGTCAATCGCTCGACCTGACGAGGAGGCGGCGATACCTGAAGTATTTGACCCCAATGACCATCCTAATCTAAAAGACTTGTTAGTAGAAGGTGGTCCTGACAGGGAAGAATTCAGTAAAGGCCAACGTGAGTGCCCATCTCTGGAAGGCCTAAGGAGACAGGCCTGCTCCCAGCTTGAGGGTGAACCTCCTGGGAAGCATCGGATTTATTGGGAAGGTGGACTCCTGTATAGTGAGCCCACAGAGTCTACAGAAGGAGACCATAGGAGGTTGGTGGTTCCCCTTGCTGTAAGACCCTTCCTCCTGCAGCTGGCGCATGAAGTGCCTGTTACGCTCACCTGGCTCCCACAGGGGCGTCGGTCGGACCCGGACAGCTGCGGTCTCCACCCACGTGATGCGTAGTGCAGCGATGACTGACTGGATCTGCCCTCCTAATATTGTCTGCTTAACCCGTAGAAATATTGTCCTGCAAGTGGAGAGATGGATTTAGCCACTTGTGGATTCAAGTGATGGCACCCCCACAGTCCTCCCCAACTAATCACCTCCGAAATGCCCTGACAGCAATCTCACCTTATATTCTTGAAAGATGAGCTCTCCATCCTGTGTGGATTTGCAGGGGCGCATCAATTCCAGTTACTTCACTGGTTTGAAGGCTCGGGAGAGTTCCAGAGAGTATTGACTCTGAGGTTCCTGGTGAGGACCAGTAAGTATTAAGTTCATAGAGTTCAATATGTCCGATGTTCACTCTTGTTCCCCCCTTCCTTTCTTGTCTTGCAGCTGGCTCATGAAACGATGCTCTTGTGGCAGCTGGTGGCGCTCAGGTAAGAGTCTGTATTACCCGGCGCTGTCCGGTAAATGTTGCACGTGGAAAACGTGTTGTTTTGTCTCTCTTTACAGATGCGGCACGTGAAAATATGGAGAGTCACAAAAGGATGCCTCCGGTGGTAAATCAGGTAAGTCTATGGTGGTAATTATATTATAAAAATATTAATTATATTTTTTGGTTCCCTCAGCTCACCTTATGGTTTTCTTTTGTCTCCTAGGTGCCGAAGTTCGGCTGGAGGTGTGGCGCGTGCAGAAATGATGTTCTTTACAGGTCTGGAGATGTGATGGATCCAGAATCAGGTGTGGAATAGAAATAAGTTAGTTTTCTAACCTTGTCCCTTTCTTTCCTCTTTGTTTTAGGAGCTCCGGATTCGAGGCGGGCGTGGCAGAAGACTGGATGCAGGCTGCAGGCACGGTGAGCGTTACGCTGCTGGATGCAGAATAACACGAAGCGTGTGTTGCTGGTCGGGCGTGGTTTAAATAGCCTCAAAAGTAGTCCCAGGTAAGAAGTCCCTAGAACCACACCCGAATAAAAAATAGTCCCTGTAGAAAAATAGTCCCTTTCAGGCTTCATGTTGGATTGGAGTCATTTGCAGCATGGTCTGCTTGAGGTAAGTAATGACTATGAGCCTGGCGCCTTAGGAGCCAGGACTGATTTCTACTATGAGCCTGGCGCCTAAGGTGCCAGGAATGAACCCAGATAGCCCCTAGCCGGGGCTGCTGAGGTTTTACTAAATGTCTAGATGCCTGCTCCCGGGGCAGATAGGCTTGGTCCAGATGCCTGGGGGTAGGCATCATGACAGTGCCCCTTGCTGGTCACCTTGGTATTAAGAGGACCAAGCAAAGGTTATCCATGCACTTCTACTGGCCCAAGATAGGGGTGCAAGTAGAAAGTCACTGCAGGAGTTGTGCCTCCTGCCAGTTATCTGGTAAGAGTGGCTCAACAATCCAAGCTCCATTGGTACCACTCCCAGTTGTGGGAATACCATTCGAAAGGGTAGGGATCGACATCGTTGGTCCCCTTGACCCGCAAACATCCTCAGGCAATAGGTTTATCCTGGTGCTAGTCGACTATGCTACCAGATATCCTGAGGCCATCCCATCGAAAACTGTAACTGCCAAGTCAGTTGCAAAAGCGTTACTTGGCATCTTTAATAGGGTTGGCTTCCCTAAAGAAGTTGTGTCTGACAGAGGCAGCAACTTTATGTCAAAGTATATGCAGGCTATGTGGAAAGAATGTGGGCTCAACTACAAGTTCTCTTCCGCATACCACCCCCAGACCAATGGTCTGGTGGAACGGTTCAACAGAACGTTAAAGAGTATGATTGGGGGATTGGCCACCAGGGGGCGCTTGGAGAATGCTGTGCCCCGTTTGAGCTCGCCCCTCTATGGTCCTTAATACGGTCTGAGCCCCCACTTTGAGGACCCCCCATGGCTGAGAATCGATACGGAGCTTGGTGAAGGTCCCCCCCCCTGTAGCAAAAATTCGGAGAAAAACGGAAGGGTCTTCGCCCACAACCGACCACCTGAAGCCAGCCTCCCTCCCTTCGAGGAAATCGAAAGTAGCAAGCCTGACGCGGGCCCGCCTGACTGAGGCCCCAGAAGTTCCTGGGGCCGCGACAGGCGCGGCCTCGCGCACCGAAGTACTGCAGGAGCGCAGAGTGAGTATTGTGTCTCCCGTGCCCTCCGACTGGATCTACATCGCTGCCAAACGAGAGACACCCTCGAGCGCTGCCGGAGCCTGGAGGACTGCCTGCGGCCTGCGGTAGGACCTGCCCTGCGTGAGCACGGCCCGTGAGGAGAGGAGAGATCCGGGTCCCACGAAAGGACATCACCCGTCCCCGAACACCATTCCGCACAGGGACTCACGGGCGGAGCCCTGGGAGAAGCTGCCGGGCCGAGCCTCACTGTGTGCGTCCCGTGATCCACCACCACTACGCGCGTGGGCGCAGGATCCTGCAGGGCCCCATTCCTTAACACGGAAAGTCTGGAGAGATGCCCGTCACCTTCCATGACTGACACAGCAGGAACTAACACCAAACTGACCTCCAGCCCTACGAACTGCTGTGGGCTCAGCTGTCGCCTGCCCCTCGAGACCTGCGTACAGGTCACAAAATACAGGAACACTACCTGGTACCCCTGGGGCCCTTCGACCTCCACTGTTTCCTCACCCAATGCAGTGGTCTCAGCCTAACGACTGCGCTGCTCATTGCACAGCCTGAGGGGTGGGCCCCCAACTCCTGGGGCGTGTGCCCTCCTCAGCCGCACTACATATTCTGGACCTCCCAACACCAGCAGGGGAAATACAGACCTCCCAGTCAGACTCTTCTCAATTAACAGCACAGGGCACGAGTGCTGACTCCTCAACACATAGGAAATTTGGCATCTCGAAGATTGGACTTCCACGCCCTGGAGCACATGCCCCCCATGGTCAGAACAGGCACCTCACCTTGACTGCCAGCTTCACCTGGAACCCCCCCTGCAACGGTGTAGTGTACCCCTCACACAACCCCTGAGGTCACTCCACTACCGGGACAACTCTGCCCAACCTGAATGGGTCACCCCACTCATGGTATATGCATGATATAAGGTATAAATCCACGTCTGCTGCGCTTGAGGAGTCCCCACTGTGATAAGGTATCTCCTTCACCCTCCCTCTTTCACATCCCCTATCTATCCCGGGACCCTTGGGGCCACTCACAACGGACCCCCAGCACAAGTTGGCTTCACGCCCCACACATAAGGTACAGAAACAAAGTCGCTGACGCATTGTATCCCCAGGGCTCACATTGTGGCGGGGAATCTCACCCGTCCCTCTTCCGGTCTGCACAGGCAGGCCTGGTGCTAGCTGAGTCCCGCTTCGTGGTCTGTTGGCGCACTTCGATTCTATGGACATAAAACTGAAACTGGCCAAATTCAAATTCACTCAGCCTTCTGGTGCACCCCACCTCCTTGATCCCTCCGTCATGGTGTCCAAGAACGCAGAAGAAGCTTTGACAAAGGGCGATATCGCTGACCTCCTCTCAGAAATTAAAGGGATGAGGGCGGACATTGGGAATAAAATTGATAAGATCACAAACAGAATCGATAAAATGGAGGAGAGACTCCAGGAGGTCGAACACAACCAATCCTCTTTAAGCACGCTTGAAATGCAATTCGACCACTGCCTTGTGGAAATTGAGAGCAAGGAACAAGAACTCCGGTTAAAAGTTGATGACTTGGAAAATAGAGAACGCCGGAACAATATACGTGTTTTCGGCATTCCTGAACTGGAGGACGAAACAGGAACGCATCTAAAAAAATCATTGCATGGCATCCTGAAACTACTATTTGGAGACGAGGGAATAGATGAACCGAAAATCGATCGAATTCATAGAGATGGGTGCAAACCAGGTGGCCCGAGATCGGTCTTGGCCCGGTTCCACAATTACGCAGACAGGGCTCGGATCCTAGAGAAGGCCAGACTTGCACCACAGATCTCCCTGGGAGGGTCACCCATTGTCATCTTTCAAGACCTGTCTTCACTTACACTGGCATTGCGAAGAAAGTGCCTACCGATTACGAAACTTCTCAAGGACAAAATTATCAGATATCGATGGGGTTATCCACTCTCCCTCTCTTTCGACTGGGAGGGTACAGGAATGAAGCTGACCTCAGAAAAATACATTGCCAATACCATTACAGATCTACTAGGCCCCCAGACGAATGGACCCCACGCATCAACACAGAAAAACGCTGAGGGCTCATGGCAAATTAAAGGCCCTCGAAGAAGACGGATGCAGGGCTCCAGGAAATTCCAGAGAATGAACGCTTCTTCAGATATGGAACATTAACTCTTCTACCGTCACGACTGCCCACCCTATTGTGACATTTCATCGGAGAAGAAACAGCGGGTGAAGAGTAAACTGCAACAAACCCCAAGCCGAATTCATGCATGAACCACGTGAAATAAGGTACAGGCCGGGTTCGAGGGGGGGAAATGTTTTTGAATTCGATCACACCTGGACGGAGAGCTACCGCTGAATCAGTCTTGACTGATACTATGGAAAGCCTCATGCTTCTGGGTCTCGTGTGACACGAATTGGGGGCTCAACAGTTAAAGTTAAGTGACGTTTTATTGACTAGTGGACCGAATGTTGTGCGGTTCACACTGGTGGTTCGACTTCGGTCTGCTGATATTAACCCGACTGAATCGGACGCCGCAGGTGAAGATGGGTGCGGGTGGCCCCACATTGGGCTGCCCTGTCCCTGGAGGGTGGGGGGAGGGATGGGAGGGAAATGTTGCAATTTTGCAGAATATTTGTTTACAACACAGGGCTGAACTGCAAAATGTGATGGAGCTAATCCAACTTTTCTTTAATGGCAAAGGACAAACACTGAACTTATGGACAAAAGAACTGGAAGCGGCAGCACGACAGGCACAGAGACCAACAATATTAACGCTAAACATCCTCAATGACAAACACACTTAACACTGATTGTTTACGCATATGCACACTTAACGTTAAAGGCCTAAACTCCCCCACAAAGCGCTCCCTTGTGGCCAGAGAATTTAGGCACTCTAAAATTGATGTTCTTTTCATCCAAGAGACACACTATCTCAAAAAAAGGCAGGGGTGGGGATACTGATACGGAAAGGCCTCCGTATGTCGACTCTCAGCACGTGGGTTGACGTGGAAGGGAGGATAGCAGTTATAACAGGGACCATACAGGACACCCCCGTCACCCTGGCCACGGTCTACGCCCCGAACCAGGGACAGAAAAGATTCCTCCACAAAGCGGTTAAAAAAGTGTTCCAGATGGCACGGGGACACACACGGTCCTGGGAGGTGATTTCAATTTGTGGATGGACAGCTCGCTAGACAGGCAAAGTAAGACCAACACATCCAAGCCATCCCACATGAACGACGCAGCAGAAGTAAAGGGAGCCCTCTCAATGTTTGGTCTAACAGATAGCTGGTGTCACCTCCATCCCACGGATCTTGGCTTCACCTTTCGTTCTGCTCCGCATGAAACTCTCACACAAATCGATTATTTATTCTTGTCTGAAGGCCTTCTGCGGGAAACCACTGTTGCAAACATACATCCGATCTCATGGTCGGACCATGATATGGTGACGGCAGAAATATGTTGGGCGAGCCACACTAAACTAACCACAAAGTGGAGGTGCAACGATTCCTTGTGGAAGGACACGGTGTTTAGAGATGACTTTGAAAACGAAATCAAACAATATTTTATGTTAAATGACACAGGAGAGATCTCAAAGACCAGAGTGTGGGAAGCAGCCAAAGCCACCTGGAGGGGCATCCTCATCAGAGAAGGCACCGGCAAAAAGAGAGAACGATCCTTAATTGAGAAGAATATTAGAGAGAAACTATATCTGGCTGAGAAGCAAGCCCAATCAAAGCCGCTTGAACGAACAAAATACATCAACGAAGCCAGGGAACTTAGAGAAGAACTCAAAGTTTTGGAAATTGGCAAAATATCACAAACCCTACAACACCTAAAGCAAAAATTCTACGAAAAAGGCGATAAGGCGGATGCCCTCCTCGCGGCAAGGCTGCGCGCACAGAGAGCCGAGAGATGAGTGGATACCATAGAAAGGACGGATGGTACACTCCTGTATATTACAGAAACATCTCCCCAGGGGATTCAAGAAGCCTTTGCCTTCTTCTATGAAGATATATACATGAGTGACCCGCCCTCCCCACCAAATGCCATAGAGACATATCTCAAAAATGTAAAACTACCTTCACTAACAACCGCAGAATCCGAGGCGCTCGATGTCCCCGTCAGTGAGGAAGAAGTTGCTGATGCGATTAAGCGGCTCAAAACAGGCAAGTCCCCCGGAGATGACGGATTCACCCCGGGTTTCTATAAATCGTTTTCCACATATATTGTCCCATTCCTAACAACTCTTTTCAACAATATCTTTGCTACAGGCAAAGCACCTCCCTCCTTTGAACAAGCCCTCCTCACTGTCATTCCGAAAGAAGGCAAAGACCCAAAACTATGTGGATCGTACCGCCCCATATCGCTTCTTAACATTGACGCCAAAATGTACGCAAGAGTAATAGCAGCCCGTATAGAAGTCCACTTACCGCGACTGGTGAACCCGGACCAGGTTGGTTTCATATTAGGAAGACAAGGTGCTGACACAATGAGGAAAACGCTCCACTTGATTCACGAAGCTCAAAATATGCCAGCAGACCCGACCCTTCTCTCCTTGGACGCTGAGAAAGCTTTTGACAGGGTGGATTGGGACTTCCTGGAAAGGGTTCTCGTTGAGGTCGGCTTTGGCCCCAAGCTACGCCTAGCCATAAAGGCACTCTACACATCCCCGAGAACATCAGTCTCAGTCAACGGTGGCTATTCTAGATGGTTCCCCCTGGAAAGAGGAACAAAACAGGGATGCCCGCTATCTGCCATCTTGTTTGTCCTGTCGCTTGTGCCTCTTGCGCAGCGACTGAGAGCAGACCCCAGGGTCTGAGGGATCAGGGTCGGGGACAAGGAATACAAACTTGGCCTCTACGCCGATGACATATTGCTACATCTTACTCACCCACTTGAATCGATTCCAACGGCCCTGAACATCATTGAGGAATATGGGCAGATGGCGGGCCTGAAGATCAACACTAGCAAATCCATCATCCTTCTGCTCGACAAGAATAAAGACTCCGAAGTGGAGAGATTCGCCCCTTTGGGAATGAGAGTCAGCCTGACCACCCTGCGATATTTGGGCATCAACGTTACACGTGACTTGAACACCTTATACAATGCCAACTTCCCTCCTATGCTATTGACACTCCGAAGCGACATGGCAAAATGGACCAAACTTACAATCTCATGGATGGGGCGCCTAAATGCCATCAAAATGGTGATCCTACCCAAAATTCTGTACCTGTTCCAGATGCTCCCCATAAAAATACCCAAGGAATTATTTTCTGAATTGACGAAGTCCATGATGACTTTCCTATGGCAAGGCAAAAAACCAAGAGTCTCGAAATCCCTTCTGTACCTCAAGAAGGACGATGCGGGAGTGGGTCTCCCCAATCTCGAAGCATACTACAAAGCGGCCCAGTTGCGAATATTGATCCCACATCTGAGACAACAAGCAAACTTACATTGGATAGACTTGGACAACTTCCACCTCCGCCCGTACACTGTTGGTCAATGGCTATATGTCCCTGGACCCCGGCTGCGACACAGCATCCGGAACCATCCCATACTCAGAACCATTTGGGCAATTTGGAAACCGGAACAGCTCCATGAAGAGAATCACAACCTGACCTTCCCCTCTGGGACACATATGGGTCCCAGGGATTCGTGACGATATATCTGAACCACTGAGCTACCAGTCCTGGTACGAAGCTGGTCTGGAACGAGCGGGGCAACTGTGGAGAAACAAGTCCTTCATATCCATAGAGGAGCTCCAAGACGCACTCAACATAGGCCCCTTGTCTGTCTTCCAATACCTAAAGCTGAAAGGGGTGATGTCTCGAGAAAAATGGAAAGATCAACTACAGAGGGACCTTACACCTTTTGAAAAAATACTGGACATCTTCGTAGGCACCAGAGGCTTGATAAGCTCTATGTATACCGCTCTGATATCAACGGATCTAACTCCCTCTACCAAGCTGTGGAAAAAATGGGAAACCAACTTATGTGGCCCTCTCCAGGATGAGATGTGGCTACGCATATGCAGACAAACGGCCAAAGTGTCAATATCATGCCAATACAAGCTCCACGCAATCAAACTCCTGTACAGGTGGCAGTACGACCTGCTTCGCCTGGCGAAAATGTACCAAGGAACAAATTCAAATTGCTGGAGGGGTTGTGGACAAGAAGCGAACTACTGGCATATGTGGTGGGGCTGCAATAAAGTTCAGACCTTTTGGGACGAGGTTCTCAGTTGGATCAAGGATCTTGATCAAGAGGAAAGGGAGAAAGGTCCCCTATTGATCCTCTTCGGCCTTTCCCAAGAAGTGGACACGATCCTAAAAGCTCCCAAGATGGTCATAGGCCTCCTGATGGCCGCAAGAGCCTGCCTCACAATGACCTGGAAGAGACCATCCCTCCCCTCTAAGGAGGAATGGGTGACCGTTGCGCGAACCATCTTCAGAATGGAGGTCCTGACCGCTGCTCTACATGGAAAAGGTGCTTCGGCCGAAACGGAATGGGCAGAGTTCCATGCAAAATACGCTTCATGAGAAAATTTGTGCATAGTGCTGTATTACCATCACAACAATCCACTCTCTGCTTGTGTCACTGTCAAAAGGTCTCAAAGTTCTCTGTCTGTCGTGCATAATCCTGCCATATAAATGCTTGAAAGAAAAGTCACAATGAATCTAGAATACTGCCTCTGCTCTCATGATGGGCACGAACCAAATGGGAAGGGGGTACAGGAGATACTTAAAATGTTTTTCTAAAATCAACATGATGTATGTTGCACTCGTATGTTGCTCTATCAATGTTACAAGTTATTATCTTTCGCTTCTGCTCACATGTAGAATTGTAAAACTTTTTGTTGCAAAATCAATAAAAATTGAAATTTCAAAAAAGAGTATGATTGGGGCTCTGGAAGAACCTCAGAGAAGAAAATGGGATCTTCTTTTACCATGCTTACTGTTTGCCTACCGAGAGGTACCACAGGAGAGTGTTGGCTTCAGCCCCTTTGAACTTCTGTTTCGTCACCCTGTGAGGGGACCCCTAGCCATAGTCAAGGAGGGATGGGAGATGCCCACTCCCCCTTTTACTGCCAACGTAGTCGACTATGTGTTAGGGCTCAGAAAACGGATGGTACTTCTGATGGGTCTGGCTAGTGACAAGTTGAAGGCAGGACAAGCGCTGGTGAAACATTGGTACGACCAGAAAGCTTCCCTCATCAACTTTACACCTGGTCAGCAAGTCCTGATCATGAATCCCATAAGGCCTAGAGCTTTACAGGACAAATGGTCAGGCCCTTACACAGTGGTGCAGCCCCTGGGTGAGGTCAACTATTTAGTGGACCTTGGAAGGCCTGGACAGGCTCCAAAAGTGTTCCACGTAAATAGGCTGAAGGCTTTCGTCCCAAGAGTTGAAATCGCAGCACTGCTACTGGCTTCAGATGTTGAGGAAGAGGAGTCTGAACCCCTCCCCAACCTGTTCCAAAGGAGTCCTTCAGATAGCTCCATTGAGGGTGTCCGAGTGTCCCCTCACCTGATTTCTGATCAGCAGGCTGAGGTGAAAAGTTTGCTTAGGCAATTTTCCCCCCTGTTTTCGCAGTCCCCTGGTTTGACACCTTGGTGCAAACATAACATAGACACAGGAGACAGCCTTCCTACCAAAAGTAGAGGATCCAGGATGTCAGACAAAGTACGGTCTTACATTAAGCCAGAGGTCAACAAAATGTTAGATCTTGGGGTGATTGAACCCTTTAGTAGTCCTTGGTCCAGCTCTGTGGTTTTGGTTCCAAAAGCAGGCACTTCTGAATTGAGGTTCTGCGTGGATTACAGGGTTCTCAATGCTGTCACCAAGACAGATGCATACCAATTGCCTCGAACAGATGAGCTGGTGAATACCTTGGGTACCTCCAAGTACCTCAGCACGTTTTACCTCACTGCGGACTATTGGCAAATAGCCTTAGCAGAACATGCCAAGGAGAAGACAGCATTTTCCACTCCAGACAGTCTTTACCAATTCAGGGTAATGCCGTTCGGGTTGAAGAATGCATCTGCCACTTTCCAAAGGCTTGTGAATCATGTGTTGAATGGGTTGGATGAATTCCGTCTTGCATATCTGGGTGATATAGCAGATTTCAGCGCCACTTGGGAAGACCATGTGAAACACCTCGGGATTGTGCTACAGGCTCTTCAGAAAGCACACTTGACCATAAAGGCTAGTAAATGCCAGATTGGACAAGGCTCAGTGGTTTACCTTGGACATGAAGTAGGTGGAGGGAGGGTACAGCCTCTTCCCAGTAAAGCACAAGCAGTACAAGACTGGCCTACCCCACTACACAGAACCAAGTGAGAGCCTTCCTAGGACTCACCGGGTATTACCGCAACTTCATGGCAGACTATGGCACCATAGCTGCCCCTCTGACTGCCCTCACCACTCCAAAGAAACCCAAGAAGGTAACTTGGACCGACGAGTGTGAGAAGGCCTTCAATGGCTTAAAAGACTCCTTGTGCCAGGCCCCTGTCCTCAGGGCCCCTGATTACCAAAGACCTTTTATTGTGCAGACAGATGCCTCTGGCACTGGGATAGGAGCTGTACTATCGCAAGTAGATGAGAAGGGTAAGGAACACCCTATTGGTTTCATTAGTCGCCAGCTTAAGGACAGAGAGCTCAGATGGTCCACAGTAGAGAAAGAATGCTTCTCTGTTGTTTGAGCCCTACGGAAGCTGAGGCCCTACCTCTATAGGACCCACTTCACTGTGCAAACTGACCATAATCCAAAGTTGCTTAGGTGGTCCATAAGTCTACAAGGCTTTGACTTCACTATTGAGCATAAGCCAGGTGTCCAACATAGCAATGCTGATGGGTTGTCCAGAATGTTTAACCGACCTGAACAAGAGACTCATCCAGGGGTGGATTAGTTCCCCCTGTCCATAGTCTGGGAAGGGCGAGTGTTAGGAAAGATTTCATAATTGTAAGTAATTTTCCTTCCATTGTGTTGTTTTACACCCTGATCTAGACTTTGCCAGAGAAGCGCAGCCTTCCACCGCACTCCTCTGGGATTTCGCTCCATTCTTACGGGGAAACTGACATACCCTTAAGACAGTCAGTACCGGGAAACGCTGTTTTCCGTAGTTCTTTTCTCATGTTGCAGCTTTCGCGCAACATGGCACAAGAGTGAACCGTAACTTACATTACCGTGCTCTTGGGTCTCTAGTCATTCTACAGGTCCTAGTAACTCTCGATGGATTTATAACGAACTGTGCAAGTATGTTATGGACAGGACTGGTGGCAGCGATTGTTTCTTTGTGTTTTGAACTCCCTTTTGCCCTGTTAACCGCGCTTCTCGCGTTTGGCCAAAATGGGTGGCCTGGCTTCCAAAATTGCCATGCCACAAGGTTCTTTGTCCTGTCCGTTGACCGTCTTGCCCCTTCACCTTCCCCAGGTCGCGCCGACCCAGGGCCATCCTGATTTGGGCATGTACTTTCCCATAAAACACAGATGCTTTAGCGGGCTTCTGCATGCCTTGTGTGTGCCTCCAGGATGTGGTCTGGGATGTCTGGTCCCAATACACATCCTGGGTGCCAGAGAGTCTAGTGTGTCTTGAATGCCTGGGACCACTGTGGTCCGTGATAGGTCCACATATGGTGTGAGTGTTTTGTGAGCAGATCTCCCATTGGGTCCTTTCTGTTTTGGCGCGAAGGGAACTCTGGATAAGAGGAGGCTGGAAACACCACTACCATGGCGATCTCCTGAGTTCTCACGAACGACGGATACAGGAGCCAAGTATCCTGCAACTAAGAGGCTGAACCGAGGAATTGCTGGTGACCCACTGAAGGACTGCTCCTCTGTACTGCTTTCGCCCTGTGAGACCATTCTGCCTCTGATCGAACGAGAAGGCCTGTACTGGTACTTCGACCCTTTGGAATAGTGGAAACAACTATTCTCGGCATCTTCATCATCTCCTGCACGTAAGCCTTCGGAAGCGTCCCTGGGCCATCCAGTGGACTGACCAGCCTACCCAGGAGTCTTGCTCTGTCATCGCCGTCAGGTTGCTGCTGTATTCCGAGTCCGTAGCACTCTCACACGATTCATACACTTGGCATTCCCAGTCTGAAGTGAGAAGTGTGCATTGGGCTGAAATACACACAGCTGCTTCGTTGCCCTGCTGTGGTAACAATCTGTGCGGGTTCACTGCGTTTGGGACATCCTCAACTCTAACTTCTGCTGCCGCGGAATCTGCACGACGCCGAGACGTCTCCTGCTCGTATATGAACCTGCCAGCACTGAAACTGATGCGGAGAAGCCTGGGTCTGCCTGCATCGGGGACCGGTGGGTAGCAACGCTAGGAACCGGTTGCCCTCCTGCTGTAGCCTGTAGCTTTTCCTCGCTGTGTTAAACAGCACGCCTTTTTCGCACTCGCACTCTGCTTCTGCCCGCAAGTGGAGGCTGCGCTTCAGTAGCGGAGATCTGTTCGCCCTCCTTTGTTCACCGCTCTGAACTGCCTGATTTCCTTGAAGAGACTCCCCTTGGCCCGTTGGCACCAGCGTGTGCAGGTACTTTTGAGCACAAGACTCCACTCTTCGTAGGGCTCGGACTTCCTTCTAGTTACGTGGCATTTGAAGGCGAACTGGGTCTAACGATTACTTGCACTGCCTGTTTTCCTCCCCATCTAGGTAGTCTGCATATTTCGTGCTTCTAACTCGTTAGACCCTTCGGTAATTGTATATATATTGTATTTGATTGTGATGTGTTGGTTTACTTGAGTTTTACCGTGATTCTTTAGTATGGTCAATGTTACAAAGGCCTTGTAATAAATGTGTCTATATTTTTAATATAACACCTGCTTGGAGTAATTTGTAAGCGTCCTTGCTTTGTGTGCTCATTGCGTGCTTTCAGTCACCCTCACCCCTCTTGAGACCTAGTCTTGACCCCCGCCATCGCTACCCTGATTGGTCTGGCTTGTCCAGAGGTTACCCTGTTCCATTACACTAGGCTGGCCTTCTGAACCTCTGCCCCTCCAGGACAGAGTTCAGAAATCCATCTTAACAACTGTCAGTAAATAAAACCACCTGGCCTAGATATGTCTGTGAACAAAAATAAGTGGGCCATATATGTGATGCCATCGAGGACATTTCTGATGTCATCTTTTATGTCCTGGGTGTTAGTCTGAGCAGTGCATGGTGATGATGTGAGTTAGGGTTGCTTAAAATTAGCATGCACTGGTAAAAACCCATGAAATTCACTGAAAACTGTTTGTTAAAGGGATGTTATGGTTAAGTTGCAGTAATAAAAACCTATGAAATTCACTGAAAAACTTTGTTAAAGAGAAGTTATGGTAAGGTTGCACTAATAAAAACCTACTAAATACAATGAAAAATGTTGTTAAAAGGGATGTAATGGTTACAAGTAAAATAAAAAACTCAGATATTCACCAGATCTGGTAAACTACCCAGGACATCAAAAATGACATCACAAATGTCATTGATGACAGCACTGATGACATTTCATATATGGGCCACTTCTTTTTGTTCACTGACCTATCTAGGCCATGTGGCTTTGTTCACTGATAGAGAACATTTCAAAATTCAAAAGGTACATATGTAGACATTAACCTTGGTTTATGTTCTAAGGCACTTTCCTTATGATTTTGCCTCAGCTCAAGGCGCACATACATGGGGAAATAGCCAAGCCTCAAACACACAATTCATTTCTGTAGATGATGATGAAGTCTAATGTTGTCGTCATTTTTTGGTGGTGGTGTTGTTTCTTTCCCTTCATGTGCCTTTGAGTTGCATGCATTGTGGGTCTTCATATGTATTGTTTGCACTAACACAAGTATGTAGTAAGTCTTCAATTGTAAGCTATTTATTCCATAATTAATACATTCTGATGGGATTGAAGTTATTATTTTACTGTCCAATATTACCAGATAAAAAATTCTGTATTTCTGTGGTGAATGGTGGAGCCATTGCCCATGTATATGTATGATTATGTCCCTGTATTAACAACAACACTCCAAAATAATGTCTTGTTACAATAAGTACATGTTTTAATACATTAAATAGTTCATGATCTCCCCATCAGCCCTGACATATCGTTAACAACACAACCCCTTGTAAGGACTTTACATCTAAATTAATTTCATATGTGATGTGATCACTGATGTCATCAATGACATTTGTGATGACATTTGTGATGTCATCTTGGAAGTCCAACTTGTTAGTCTTAGCAGTGCACAGCGGTGACGTGAGTTATGGTTGCTTAGCTTACCATAACTGACAAATTTCTGGGGGTTTTCGTTTTTACTTGTAACCGTAATGTCCCTTTTACAATGTTTTTTCAATGAATTTCATGTTTTTATTAGTGCAATGTAACCATAACTTCCCTTCAACAAAGTTTTTTCAGTGAATTTCATAGTTTTTTATTAGTGCAACTTAACCATAACATCCCTCTGACAAAGTTCTTTCACTGATTTTCATGGGTTTTTACCAGTTCACCCCAATATGCTGCAACTATCTAATATCATACTTACCCCAATATATAAGCATTTTCAGCCAATTTAAATTGTTTCCAGTAAAGACTGTACCATTCCCCACATCCAAGCAACATTGTTAACACTCAAATTAAGTTTCTTCAACTTTTCTGCACCGTTTCCTGTTCGCCAATGTTTGTGGACGTATGACGTCACAGCAGACATTTCGTAAAGTGTCCCATGACCATGCGCATGCAGTGTGATGATGTATTTGCGAATGGGTCTGGGCTTTCAAAACAGTTTGAAACTGAATTTTCTGTTAATCTAGCAAGTTTCAAGTTGGAAATGTACCCTTGCACAGCTCCTAGACCTATTCTTATTGATTTTCCATCTGCAACCCAGGAGAAAGCACATGCTTGGAACAATATTAGCACAACTGATATTTAACTTAAAAAATGGCATCCGTCACGGTCATCCTTCCTCCCCAGGTGTTAACACCACCACCACCATCTGGAGGGCCTACACAATGGAAAAAGCGCAATCATGCACAAAATAATCAAGACCACCAGGAAGATGAGATAGAGGAAATGCCTACTTCCAGCACCAAGAGAGAATCATGGGTGTGGTAGATTTTTACCACTGTTGGGAATTTACCGAAGGCTAAGTCTACGAAGGTTAAATACACTGAGTGCAACTCAGCCGCGGACAACCTGGGCAGTACTCCTGGGGGACCACATCCATGCGCCGCCACACCAAATCCAACCACTGAGATGCTCTGACAAAGGGTGTTGCTTTTTCAGGAAGCAGTAGGCTCTTTCTCTACCTCATCTTCCTCAACCAACACTGCCACCAGACAGGCTACTCCTGTGGGGCAGAAGATCCAACCAGCTACCTTATAAGCCATAAAAGAGGCTATTGATCCATATCTTTCCAGGACAACAGTACTCTGTATATACTGCAACACATCACGCTGCAGTAGGGCAGCAGTTTTGAAGTGCTTTTGAGGCTGCAATCAATGTGCATGAGAAAAACTGCCTCTTACCTTAAATTTAAGGCACACACAACATATTTGCCTGTCCAACACCCCCTGCACCTTTCACCGGTGCACCTTCCCTCATTTCCCTCCCCCACCTCACTTCCTGGCTAATATACTAATATAGTTCTTGTATATATGTTGAAAGAGGAATTATTAATATCTTATATACAGTGACTTATAAAACCTATTAAACTGACAGAAAAACGTTAATGGGACGTTATGGTTAAGTACAATGTTGTGTTTTAAAATGTTTTTACCACAATGTGGTGTCGGGGGGAAATTCTGCCGGGGTCGGCTGGGCCGTCCGCAGACCTCCGGGCAGGGAGGCCCCAACTCCTCCCGTATATCCCAAAGGAGATAGAGTATGAGACACACACAAGAAGCAATGTGACTCTGCTGTTTATTAAACACAAACGGCAGGGATGGGTCAAGGATCATACGCGTCTGACCTGACACACACACAATCGTGGGGCTCGCAGGCCCTTTTTACTGTAGTATGACGCCCTACCTGCGTCACTCTAGAAAATTAACAAAAAACCTATCGCCACTCTTAATTGGTTGCTCGAGTGGTAGGGTTAGTATAGCATACATATAGAGAATAATATGAGTGGCCGAGGGTTAGTCAGGTGATATATCTGGGTTGTCCCTACAATTAGATACATGAGAATTGTTACATGAGGACTCCTAATGATTGGTTAATATTACTGTCGTCAGTGATAAGAGCCCCATGTTCTGATTGGTGCGCCTGTGAGCTTCCCAGCCTGGGACCATCGCTGTTCCCAGCTCTCGGTGTACCTGCAATTTGCAACAATGTTTCACTATTGGTACATGCAGACAATGTGAAGACTTATTCATGAGCTGGACGGCCGACTACTCCCACTGTCGCAGATGTCCATTGATCCTTTCAAGTGTATCTGCCTGTGTCTTGTAACGAGGGATCCAGACGCCTCTTTCCTCCTGGGCTTGGCATCTCGTCAGGTTCGGCTTGGTCACGTGAGATGGGACCGTGCTTGAGGCAGAATTCTGCACAATTAATATTGTTTTTCCACTGTGTGCCTGGTTTAATTAGCAGGTGCAACTTTGATGTTGGTGCACGGCGTGCGAGGTTGCAACATCGTGCCCTTGATGGTCTTCTTTTGGAATGTGGGTTTGCAACATTATGACCTTGGCTGTCTGCTTTCGCCGGGCTCATTCTGCAGGATCAGCAACCTGGCTCTTGTTCTGTTAACCTCCACGGGAGCTCTTGCTTGCGGCCTACTTAGGCCTAGTGTATAGGTGGAACCGTTTTGGTGCACAGGCGCTTTAGGTTATAGACTCGTATTGTCTTACGACCAGTATTGTGTCTTCGTTATAATCCTCATTATGGCACCTAGGTGTAGGAGACGCGTAAGCAAGCTCTTTAGATGAGTTCATGGTGCGTCTTGCGTTTCTGCATTTTGAAAGCCTATGTGGAAAATAATAAAGATGCACGTCCGTGAGTATGTCTGTCACCTACGTCATAGCACTGAGTATATTCTTCATGTAAATTGGTGCGGGAGTGTCCAGTGTGTATGTTGGCACAGGTGTGCTATCCGTTGGCTAGGTTGTCATGGCATCTCTAACGACGTATAGTTTTAGTCCAGTTGATCCATGCCGCAGGCATCGGCATGGGCAGGGCGGGCTGCTGGGCAGGCAGATGGACACATCCTTATGTTCCTGTACCAGGGTATCTGGTCGTCTGGTAGATGGGCAAACTCTTCTCGTGGCGGGTGCTTGGGCCGTGAACCTTTAGGCCAGGCGCGAGAGGGGAAAGAGGGGAGTCTGTTTTTCCATTTTCCCACTTCAGTCCCCCCTCTGGTCGACTTGTCGACCACAAACATATCCTTTTCGTTATCTCCTCTTACTCTCCACACTTTAGTTATTCCTCCTAAATGTCCATAATGGTTAACATGATCTTCAAATGACCAATACATATATTCACAGGTTCCTCCAGGAGTACAGTATACCCATTTCCCTAGGTAACTCCTGGGGTTTCTTGGGTTCTCGACCTTCACCGATGGTGGGTCCAGGTGGTTGGTGATGATCCGGTTGCGCAATTTCTCTCTCTCTTGTATTATTACGCCTGTGTGTTGGCCGTCATCTGCTGGCATCAGTGGGTGCATACCGACCATTTCAAGCAACTCGTCAGTGGTGCGTGCCATCCGGGTTTTCCAAAATCTTATTATGATCAATGTAGCTCCAGCCAAAATAATACAACCAACTATAATTTTCAGTCCATCTGACAGCCAAGATGGCATCCATGACCATAATAGCAAAAACCAGCTCTCATCCTGTTTTACACCTTTACTTTCATCCACCATTTTGGAGTGCAACTGGGCCAGTTGTGAAACTGCTTCTGTCAGTGTACCGTTGTCAGCATCATTGGCAGGAATGAATGTGCAGCATGATTGTCCTATCTTTGCGCAAACTCCTCCTTCCATGGCAGTGAGGAGGTCCAATACATATCTGTTCTGCAGTGCTACCATCCTTATTGCTCGCAGCTCCTCTTTTATCGCGTTGAATCCGTTTACTGTATGAGTTCCCATCTAGTTATCTGGAGCCATTTTGCGTTTGCGAAAGCCTGCAGTCCTGGATGTATTATTGAGGAGAAGAACATTGCTGCTCTGCTGAATAGTCTGTGTTCTGGCGGAATCGAAGTGAGTGCCGTTTCCGACCTTCCCCATAGGTAATTTCCTGTCAGAGGTTCCCCTTGTCTTTTCCGTCTGTTTAGGACAGTATCATTGCCGTTGGTCCTGTTCCCTGGCTCCTCCTGAGGCGGTGCAGATCTCTTATTTCTCTTGTCCCCTTCATCCATTTTGGGAAAGTTCGCCACATTCACATGCTTCTGGGGTACCACTAGCGATGGTACATTGACGTGCACCATCGTGCATACACCATTCCACAGAGGGGGCAGTGTGTGATATGCCTTTTCTCCACAGGCCCAGTAATGGTCCATTATCACTGCTGTTCCTGCTCCCCCCTCAGGTAACTCCATCACACTTCCACAATTGGTGTTATATCCTACGTCCACCTCTCCTTTATGTTGGTAGCATACTTTAGGCGCAGTCAGCGGCAGTATTGTTATCGGGTCTTCATCCGTTTCTATCCATGTGAGCATAGGCACGTATTTGATCCAAGTTGTCCAACATCTGTGATTGTGCGCATCGATAGTTGAAATAGTTTCTTTTGTTACCATGTTGCTGCCAACCACTCCTATCTCCCATTTGTTGTCCAAGTATAGTTTCCCCGTTATCGTCACCAGTGGCCTCTCCCAGCATCCTAATTTACCAGGAACTTCAGTGGCGTACCAATCACATGATAAATACTGCAGTGTTACTTTCTTTGTTTCTCCTTTCGCAGGACCACTTGTTATGTATGTAAATGCTTCAGCATGTAAACTGCTCTTGTGGTAACTCAAATAAGTCTTGAGGAAGTTGTTTTCGTATGGGTATGAGTCTCGTGTTTTCCACGTCATATGCACCACTGTCCCTTGAAATCTTCCTTTAGTTTGGAACAGTGCCAAGTATATTATGCATCGTGCTGTTTTTTCGTCTATTTCTGTGGCAACAAATGTTCGAGAAGCGCTTATGGCGTATGGTATTAATGAGCAAACGTAGCAGCTGTCTTCTGTTGTCTGCTTACCAATGCGGGTCATGTGTTGATACCATATGTTGTTTGAGACGTGTGCTGAATCTTGTATATAATTGTCAATACCTTTATTATCTGAGTATGTGCTGCGTTGTACTCTATTTTGCTTGTGCACAATTTTACTAATATCACCTGACGTAACACCTGTTGCAGCTGGGGATGGGGGCGTGTTAGGTTTGGGTACAGCAACAATATTGATAGCACAGCTGTACTGCCATACAGAGGCAGCTACGAACCCGGTGATTACCAAAATACCTATTACTTTTATTACATATGCTAATTTCACCGGCATTTTGCTCTTAGCTTGCTGCAGTCTGGCAGCGTATTCTTGCGACGTTATAGTTGCCCGCCTGAAAATTCTCAATATGCTGGTTATTAAATGTTAGTTGTTTTTTCTTTAAGCCCTCCCTATCAAATAGTCATTCAGTGCTCAGGCGAAGAGCTGTTCCCACGCTACTCTAAGCGATCTATCTCTTAGGGCAGGTAAGTATGGGTGGAGGTGGGGCATCGAATATTCTATGGCCAAAAGGAACGCTGTGTAGTAGACGCGTACCCTTTTCCTTTTCAGGTACGTTGGCCTTTTTATTTCATATACAAATTGGTGTGACAATTCTTCTGGGTAATTATCGTCTGAGGGTACCATCTACTCCTGGGCAGCGAATTTGTTAGTTATCTACTTTCATAGCAATACAATAATACGCGGTTCCTGCATGTGCGAGAGAAAAGAAAAGAGAGCATTCACGTGTTTACATGTGTATTTGTGCGAGGCAATGTCCTTTAGTTCAGTTACTACTATAATGGGTACAGGGGTCAGTGGATGGTGGGCAGGGGGTGTTTGGGTTCAACCGGTGGGCGTTGCTTTTACTCTTTGAGCGTGTGATCATGGGGTGGGCTGTATGGGGATCACCCCTTTCTTCTTCAGTTATTGTCTCTGGGGAGTCTGGGGAGTGACAAGGTATGGGAATACTTGGGCCGCTGGCTGTGGTAGATCTTCCTTCTTCCGTTGTCGATGTTGTTGCTGTTCTATCAATGGGCCTGTCGGTGGCGCTGGGGCGGGTCTGTTGTTTGTAGATCTTTACATCGTGTAGGTGGTTCCAGGCACGCTTGTCCTGTAGCTTTACTGCTCTTGTTGATACCTCCTCCACCAGATGGGGACCAGTAAAGCGTGGATCGTTCCACTTCCTGTTGAAATTGCGAAGTAGTACGTGGTCACCTTTAGCAACTTTACACAGTCCTTCCTTTTCCAACTCTTTATCCGCGTCTTCTTGTTGATTGCTGTTAGACCCGCCCCGTGTGCGCTCGAGCTGTTGAGACACAAACACTACACTAGTAATCAAAGAAGACACATATTGGTACATTTCATCACCAAAAACACTTGCAGTGCTTTCGTGGTCGGAAAATGCTCTTGACGTTGGCGTTAGGGGAAGGCGCATTTGACGTCCGGTAACCACCTCATGGGGAGTGAGGTGGTGATCGGACCCTGGCCTATTCCTTAGCTCAAATAATGCTAATGCAAGACAATATAACCAACTCTTCTTTGTTGTTTGCTGAATCTTTGCAATTGCCTCCTTCAATAGGCCATTCAGGCGTTCACATACACCGTTGGCCTGTGGGTGGTATGCACATGCAAATTTATGTTGAATGTTCAGCAGCGATGTAATGTGGTGAAACATCTCGTTTGCGAAATGTGGGCCATTGTCTGACCTTAACACCTCGCACACTCCCCACCTGGGGAAGACCTCCCTCACTAGGAACTTGGCTGCTCTAAATGCATCTGGGTGTGAACAGGGCCCTGCCTCAATCCACCTAGAGAATGGGCATACTACTACAATCATATACCTATTTCCTTGACATATATTGATCATATCAACATAGTCAATGTGGAGATGCCGGAAAGGTCCCTCTGGCCGGGGTATAGTACCTCTTATCACCTTTAGAGTGTGGCCGGCCGTAAACTGTTGACAGGTGATACAGTTACTGATAAAATTCGACACATGCGAATTTAACTCGGGGCAGAACCAGTCTTCCCTAATTCGTGCTGCAATTACTTCCTTGCCTGTGTGGGCTGGATGATGTAGTTGGCTCAGGGCAGTGTTCAAAAGTGCCAATGGTATTACAACCTTTCCAGTGCCCCCCTGGCGCCATAGTGCGTCAGTTGGGGACATTGTACATCCTCTTTTTACCCATATTTCCTATTCGGCCATTGGTGCAGCCGCTTGTAGTTCCATAATCTGTGTGGCTGGGAGATGGGTGTACCCTTCTCTTAACAACATCTCTTTTGCTATTCCCCTCCCTCTCCCTCTCTGTGACTCTGGGGGGTTCCATATCTCACCAAAGTATGCAGCATACTTCGCATGTGCGTCTGCTGCTGCATTCCCTTTTGAGACGTGGTCTTCACCATTGGTGTGTGCGGTGCATTTTACTAAAGCTAGTTCTTGGGGGTCATTTATTACTTCAATCAGTTCAGCCAATAAGAGAGCATGTTGCACTGGGGTGCCATCAGCTCTCCTAAACCCTCTTCTTCTCCATTTCGACAACCCTGAGTGGACAGTTGATGTAACATATGCGCTGTCGGAATATATAGTCACTCGTTTGTCAAAGCTTTCCTTCAACGCCAAGATCAGTGCGACCAGTTCAGCTGCTTGAGCGGAGTAATGCTGTGGTAATTGTACACATTTCACTGCCACACACACCGGTACCTCCATCATTTTCACCACTGCCGCCCCAGTCCTCCTCACACCATCCCCCTGATCGATAGTTGATGACCCATCAATAAACAACAGCTCACCCCCCTCTAGTGCGTTTTCCTCAACTTTTCTAGTACATGAGTACATTTCAGTTGTTTCAGTACAGTCATGGGCATAGTCTCCCTCCTCAATTACTTCTGCTAGGAACCTTGCAGGGTTGACCGTGCTACATCTAACAATTGATAGTTCAGCTCTGGATAGAATGATCTCATAACCTGATGCTCTTTGCGTGGTTAGGGTGGATTTAGGTTTATTTAATATTGCAAAAAGTGCATGTTCCACAAATAGTGTAGTCGGGCACCCCATGGTTATTGTTGATGCTTTTTCCACCGCAAAAGCGGCTGCGGCGAGACCTTGTTCGCAGGGGAAGTGGCCTAACATTACAGGATCTAAGTGGCCACTGTAAAATGCTACGGGTTTGTAGCCCATGCTTGTTTTTTGAGCCAACACTGCTTTCATTACTGCTGAGTCGCAATGTGAAAATATAAAAAATCGCCGCTCATAGTCTGGGGATGCCAGCACCGGAGCAGTTGATATCGCATCTTTTAATTCATCAAAAGCTTCTTTCATTTCCCTCGTCCACCCCAGTTTGTTCTCCCCTTTATTAGCTTCCCGTAACGCCTCAAGCAGGGGTCCTATGTATGAACTGTAATCAAATACCCAAGCTTTACAGTAGTTGCAGAGCCCCAGGAACTGCTGCAGTTCCCTTACAGTTTGTGGCATTGGAGTGGTCGAAATAGCTTGTGCTCTTTGTGGTGCGATCTTTCTTCCATGTTGGGATATAAGCTGACCAATGTAAAGTACCTGTTCTTGGCAGTACTGTATCTTTTCCATGTCTACCTTGTAACCTTTGTCAGCCAATATTGTCAACATCTTTAATGAGTCCTCTCTGCATGTTTTTTCGTTTTTACTTCAAATTATTATGTCATCCACATACTGCAACACCGTGCTTTCTACTTCAATGTTACCCAAATCCATCTGTATCACTCTGTTGAAAATCGAAGGTGATTCCACTTAGCGTTTCTGTAAGTGAAGCTCGTCAGATCTTGTGAGTCTGGGTGTAATGGTATTGAGAAAAAAGCATTTTTAAGGTCGATCACTGTAAATCGTGATGCTTCTGCTGGAATGCCACACAATATTGTGGCCGGGTTTGCAGCTACGGGATATTCCGCTTCTACTATGTTGTTCAAGGGCCTGAGGTCCTGTATAAAGCGACAAGACCCTCCTTTAGCCTTGCGCACTGGGTACACAGCCGTATTACATGGTGATTCTGAGGGGACCAATATACCATTATTTATAAGGGCCGTTATGGTTTCATATATGCCCTCATCTGCCTCTTTTGATAGTGGGTACTGTTTTACTCTGGGGAGTATTGCACCTTTTTTCAATTTTATTTTTACTCCCCCTATACTTTTTATGCAGCCCACGTCATAGGGGCCAGTAGTCCACAATGATTTGGGTACCTTTGACATGTCGTCCTTAAAGAAAGGGACCGGGGTGCATGCGGGTGCCTCAAGTGCCATTGCAATTTTCTGTGCTACTTGTTTGTAGGCCACTCTTAGCCATATTTCCACACTCATCATAAACACCATTTCACCTTCCTCCCTTTCATCTGAAAACAGTTCTTCATCTGACACCTGGGTGAGCCTACATCCTTCTGCTAATGCTATCACTGCCCTCCATGCTCTTCCTTCTCTGTCTTGGGCATGTACAGCAATATAATCAGCTGTTGCAATAATGCTCTCAATATCCATTGAAACCACCTCCCCTTCTGGTTCATTAACAGGTGTTTCTGGTCTGAACAGATAGGCTGCTGGCCTTCTCCATATTTTCCCTTCTATCCCTGGCATCCATGCAATTGCCATGTCCGTTCCATACTGGAAGAGTTCACCATCTACTGGCTCCGCCCTAATCGCTGTCTGTCCACAGTATGCCTGCATAATTTGCTGTGCTGTGAGCATGTTAATCCCTGGAGTAGAGCAAATTATGCCGTCCTCAGTAAAGGAGATCGTCATATTCAACCTGTTCATTATATCTCTCCCCAGTATATTTACTGGTGAAGCACTATAATATAAAAGTGGAACTGACAGATCGTAATCTCCAATAGATAAGGGAATGTTATCAGTAAAGGGAACCAACCCTCTAGCCCCAGAGAATCCTTGGGTGTTCATGGTCTCACCTGACATCTTAAATTTACCTTCCCTTATGCAAGACCGGGTCGCCCCGGTGTCAACAAGGAATGATAATTTTTTGTCACCTATCGTTACCTCTATGCGTGGTTCCTCCGCACTATTAGGTGTTACTGACAGGATGGGACACACCAAGGCCGTCTGTGGGCTGTCCTATTGGGGGTACAACGACTGGCCATTCCCGGTATAAGGGTTGTGTCCCAAAACCGTCACCCTACCCAGTTGTGTTTGTGGTATTTGTGGTTGTTGTGTGATCGCTACCTGTTGTTGTGGCAATGTTTGGGGCTGTTGTTGTGTTAATTGTTGTTGTTGTTCATTTCTTTGTGGCAACATTTGCTGTTGTGGTATGCCCTGCCGTACTTGTGCGGCCCGTGGTTGTTCCTGATTACTCCATGATGGTGTTCCTGGTCTAACTCTACACGTGCATGATATGTGCCCCAATAGTCCACAGCTCCAACACACCGGTGGTTCCCTATTCTGCCATGGAAAGCTCCCTGTGTTGCCCTGGTATACTGGTTGCCCTGTGGGGTAGGAATTTCTAAATCCTCCCACCTGCGGTTGGGTACCATACCCGTACCCTCTCCCTCTCATAAGTCCTCCTCTCCCCCTGTTATAATTGTAATATCCAGCTCCTTGCATTGGGTATCCTCCTCCCATGTTGGGCGTGTATGGTTGGAATGGCGGCACCTGTTGTGTTGTAATATGTGAAGGTGGTATTTGTGAGGAATCTTGTGTAGCCACTACTTGTGTGGGGCTTTGGGTCATTGTTGTAGGTGTAGTTATTAGTGCCCCTTCCATTGTGTACTTAGTAAGCTTTTTCTGTACTAATTTAGCCTCTTCCGTCTTCCTGTCCTCTTCCTTTTGTTTCATTTTTCCTTGCCATGTCCTACAATGATGCACTATAGTCAGTTGTATTTCGGGCCATGGTTTTGCTTCCATTCCCACTACTTTCTTTAGTTGTTTCTGAACTCCTTCCGGGAGCCCTTGTACCAGTATATGGTAAAATATTGCTGGTGTTTTATCCCATTGTTCTCTAGTTTCCATGCGCCACTTCTCTTGGATTTCCTGAATATAATCAACAGGATCTTCGTTCTCATGCATCTTACGGGATGTAATTGCTCCTATATCTGATGTGTCTGGGTACTGTACCCTCAATGCCTGCCATAGTGCATGTCTGCAGTTTGCGAACGGTGCCCCATCGTGCGATGTATTTGTTATTGTTACCCCATGAAATCCCGCTCTTTTCCATATGTCATCCGCTCTATCCCCTAGTATTGATATTAAAAGGCCCTTTACATCTCCTACTGCTAGCTTCTGTCCTGCGGTGTGTTTTTCCATTTCATATATCCATTAACCCGCACTCCACTTAACGATGGGAGCCTACATTTTATATTTTCTTTATCAGTATGCTTCCAAGGAACATACTGTGGTCTAACCCCACCTCTCTCCAAAAGTGGCATTAAATTATGTCTTGTTTCACTCTTTGTGTTCCATAATATTGAATCCTCACACCCTTCCTCCTCTTCCCTTTCTTCCACATTTTCACTTTCGTTTTTATTTCCCCTGCTGATACCTCCTTCTTCTCCACCCTTGTCTGTATTTAATGTGGGCATGTGTATACCTCCTACCTGCCTGCGACTAGGGAGGTCTCTAAGCCGCCATGTATAGGGTGTCCGTTCGTCGGTGAAGGGCGCTAGTTTTATTCTGCGTAACAAACGTGAGGTGGTTGAGCATGTAGGGTGCGATAGGGGAGGGCGTGATGGGGATGATGGGGATGGGGATGTTGCGTCCTCATTTGCCCTTCTTTCCTCTATTCATGTCTTTCCCTCGTCGCTTCTCTCCATCTCATCCTTTCTCCTACTGATCCATGGTGAGTCCATGTTGGTCCGGGTGATGTATAGTTTATCTAAGCTTTCCCTTTCACTCTTTCTCCCTTCACTTTCCACTCTCTCTTCCTCACTACAAAAGCTATTTATAAACGGCACCCCCCACTCGGTCTTTTTCCCCTTGATCGTTACTGTTTGTAAATCTATTAGGTCCAGTTCTCCTCTTTCTCCTTTGCCAACCGCTCCCCTTTGTGCTGATGTTGTTGCTACTTCTGTGTCATCATATATATTCCCCCATCTTCCACTCTCTCTTCCCCTATCTCCTTTTTCTCCTTCATACCTTTCCTCCATCTCCTTATTATTTTCCTCCCTCTTCCTTTTCAATTCCTCCATCACTTCACTTCTCATCTGTTCTAATATTCTCTCATCCTCTTTCTCCCTTTCCCATTTCGCCCTTTCTTTTTCTACTATACTCTCCATCACCCTCTCTTCTTCGTATTTCTTAGTTGATTCTGATAGTAACCTCCTCCTCCATATTGCCATTTCTTTTTCTTTTTCTTCTTCTTCCCTTTTCTTTTCCCGCAGTACTACTCTTGATACCCTTTCTGCTGCTGCTTTTACCCTGTCAGCTTCTCTCCTTTGCTCCTCAGTTCGTTCCCTTATTATTTCCAACTCGTTCTTACCTTCTTTCCTTCTCCTCGCTCTCTCTCTCTCTTCCCTTTCAAGCTGCTTGGTCAATTCATTCTGTTCATCCCTTAGTTTTGCTAATCGTTCCTCCAAAATGTCTTCCTTTTGTCTTAACAGCTCTTCCCCCCTCAATTCACTCTCCCTGGTATTATCCTCATCTGTTTTCTTCACTACCTCCCTCTCTTCTCCTGTTAATGAACCTCGTAATTTTAATAATATCTGTGCAGCTACCCATTCATCATTTCCTATCTCCACAGTCTGGTCTTCTCCAGTCCTCCCCACCCCTGCTGGCATTTTCCTATGAGCCACATATGGTGGAGGACTGTATGCCGGGTTCGAGTATCCCTCAGCCGCCCTTAACTGTCCTCTTTCTATTTCTCCCAATTCTCTTAAAGGGTACAACCCCCCTCCCTCTGTTTTTACTCCCGTTACTATGGGTATATCATTGCTCGGTTCCTTTTTTATTTCATCTGCTTTATTATTCTTTTCTCCTCCCTCACCTCTGTTCCCCGTGTTCTTTGGGTCTTCATACCCCTGTTTCCCATCCTCTCCTTCCTCCTTAATCTCTGTTTCTTCTGGTATTTCCCCCATAGTGAATATCCCATTTGGTCCTGGTCGGGACCCCTGGAACATCCTCCATAAGTTAAACACCTCCATGTGGCTTGCCAACTTCTTCCCTTTATATGTATTGTGCAGATGATTTAATAGTGAATGTTGGGCATATGGATCGAAGCTACCGTTAGGCGGCCACGGTGTTAGCATTTTGTTATCCGTCCCCTGGGTCCATTCTATGCTATACTTAATCAGTTTCTCCCTATGGGGTGGCAGCGTTGTGCATATGTATTGTAGTGGCGTGGTGAGGGTGTTCCCCCACCCTCCCGATCCTGTTCCGTATGACATAGTAGCGCTCCACTCGCTACCCTCCCTTAATCTGGTATCAGTTTATCCCACTAGTAGTTTACAATATACAGCCTTATATCGTTACCTGGCCCCGTAAGTTTGGGGACTTACAATAGTCAGCTTAAGGAAAATTATAAAAATATAGTATGTTACATTTGTAGATTTTCCTCTGCCTTTCTTTCCTTTATACAACACCCTTACGGCCCCCTGCGGCCGAGGCGTACGTAGCCCCCTGCGGCTGCGTACCCCTTATTACGTTCTTATACAGTCGTCCTGTTTTCACGTGCTCCTCCCCCTTCTACACTTGCCGTGGCCGGCGTTCTCCGTGCGCAGCCACGTTCCCCGTTTCGCCTTTTCTCGATCAACTCGTTTTACCGTTTATCTCCGTTTCCACTCCCTTACCACCGTTCTCTTCCTCAACACTCTCAAAACGAGGATGCCTCGTGTTTGCGATATCCTATGAAAACCCTATTGGTGACGTCACCGATCATGTAGAGCTACTGGTAAGTTCTTCATATACTCTTTAAATCCAAAATACACTTGCAATCTACCCCCGTTAACCCCACAGCTGTCTTCCTGTCACTCCTGGAACAAGGTAATCAAATCAACAATATAATCGGACTGCGCACGCTGCGTCGCCTCGCGTGTGATACGCCCCTCGACAGGAGGGCTTAACCAGTCAATTATCTTCCGTATTTAGGCAACTAACTAGCTACCGCCTACAGGGAAACGTCATCTACCTATCGAGTGTCTTGCTCGAACAATAGGGATCCTCATCTACTCATTGATCAATAAATGCCAAATCGTAGGAAACCACACACACACACACCCTTACACGTAGTCGCGGCCTAGGCCAATCAGTGTTTACGAGCGGCCGCACGTGATGTTTTCGCGCTCCGCCCCCTTCTCTCGCGTTACGTTGCCAACTGCTCTCGCGCTTGTTCAACTATCATTCATTCTATTTCTAACACTAAACTATCAAACCTTTGCCGTTCACCTGTGCAACACCTCCCGCCTCCCGTATTTAATTCCTCCCCCCTCCCTCACAATTTCACATTGTTTGTTGTGCATGGCATGCTCACCAAGTTCTCCTGATGCGGGGCCGCTCGACTGCGTGCACCCCTCCAAGCGGCTCGCCACCTCCCCTCGTCTGGACCACGTCTGGACACTCGCCAACCGCGGGCGGGATACTTCTCAACCGGCTCCCGAGGGCCAATATTCGGATTGCGCTGTCCGGTCTTCTCGCAGTTCCGCGACGGTCCTGTAGTCCTCAGAAGGGGGCGACGGCAGAGGGGGCCGCGCCGTTGGGCCTATTCGCAACTGGAGTGCCTGGAAAAAGTAAAAATAAAAATGCCGATCTTAAACAGATCTCAGCAGTGCCTCCAACTTGTCGGGGGGAAATTCTGCCGGGGTCGGCCGGGCCGTCCGCAGACCTCCGGGCAGGGAGGCCCCAACTCCTCCCGTATATCCCAAAGGAGATAGAGTATGAGACACACACAAGAAGCAATGTGACTCTGCTGTTTATTAAACACAAACGGCAGGGATGGGTCAAGGATCATATGCGTCTGACCTGACACTCACACAATCGTGGGGCTCGCAGGCCCTTTTTACTGTAGTATGACGCGCTACCTGCGTCACTCTAGAAAATTAACAAAAAACCTATCGCCACTCTTAATTGGTTGCTCGAGTGGTAGGGTTAGTATAGCATACATATAGAGAATAATATGAGTGGCCGAGGGTTAGTCAGGTGATATATCTGGGTTGTCCCTACAATTAGATACATGAGAATTGTTACATGAGGACTCCTAATGATTGGTTAATATTACTGTCGTTAGTGATAAGAGCCCCATGTTCTGATTGGTGCGCCCGTGAGCTTCCCAGCCTGGGACCATCGCTGTTCCCAGCTCTCGGTGTACCTGTAATTTGCAACAATGTTTCACTATTGGTACATGCAGACAATGTGAAGACTTATTCATGAGCTGGACGGCCGACTACTCCCACTGTCGCAGATGTCCATTGATCCTTTCAAGTGTATCTGCCTGTGTCTTGTAACGAGGGATCCAGACGCCTCTTTCCTCCTGGGCTTGGCATCTCGTCAGGTTCGGCTTGGTCACGTGAGATGGGACCGTGCTTGAGGCAGAATTCTGCACAATTAATATTGTTTTTCCACTGTGTGCCTGGTTTAATTAGCAGGTGCAACTTTGATGTTGGTGCACGGCGTGCGAGGTTGCAACATCGTGCCCTTGATGGTCTTCTTTTGGAATGTGGGTTTGCAACATTATGACCTTGGCTGTCTGCTTTCGCCGGGCTCATTCTGCAGGATCAGCAACCTGGCTATTGTTCTGTTAACGTCCACGGGAGCTCTTGCTTGCGGCCTACTTAGGCCTAGTGTATAGGTGGAACCATTTTGGTGCACAGGCGCTTTAGGTTATAGACTTGTATTGTCTTACGACCAGTATTGTGTCTTCGTTATAATCCTCATTATGGCACCTAGGTGTAGGAGACGCGTAAGCAAGCTCTTTAGATGAGTTCATGGTGCGTCTTGCGTTTCTGCATTTTGAAAGCCTATGTGGAAAATAATAAAGATGCACGTCCGTGAGTATGTCTGTCACCTACGTCATAGCACTGAGTATATTCTTCATGTAAATTGGTGCGGGAGTGTCCAGTGTGTATGTTGGCACAGGTGTGCTATCCGTTGGCTAGGTTGTCATGGCATCTCTAACGACGTATAGTTTTAGTCCAGTTGATCCATGCCGCAGGCATCGGCATGGGCAGGGCGGGCTGCTGGGCAGGCAGATGGACACATCCTTATGTTCCTGTACCAGGGTATCTGGTCGTCTGGTAGATGGGCAAACTCTTCTCGTGGCGGGTGCTTGGGCCGTGAACCTTTAGGCCAGGTGCGAGAGGGGAAAGAGGGGAGTCTGTTTTTCCATTTTCCCACTTCAGTGGACAACAACGGCAGTTGACGGTTCCAAAATGGTGTCCATTTCAAAATATCTGACGCACCACACGTTTTTCAACATCTAATCAGCAGATGTGTCCACTGTCTGCAGACATCATGCTGGCCCCGGATTGGCCCAAAGAGGTTTCCGCAAACCAAATAGGGAAATTAGTTCATGGACCGGTCCCAGATATCACTATTCTTTTTACCTACTTTTTGGCCCTTTAAAAAAAAAAACTACTAGACAGATTTACACCAAATTTACAAAAGCACGCTTTTGGTGAAAATCCCTCCAGAGGTTTGGGCTGTAGCTGTGAGCAATATTTTTTTTTATTGCGTCTATGAGGAAAACCACATATTTTGGGACCCCCCTATAACTTTGGCCCACCTGTAGGAAAACTCACCAACCCTCGAAGAATTAATCTGAGGGAGGCATGTACTTTTTCTGCAAAGTTTGTTGAGGATTCGTCTGGGGGGTGGGGGCACATTTAGAGGGGGGTCTCAACATTATTAGATGGCTTATAACTTTGTTGCCATTTCACGAATCTGCAGAAAAGTTATTAGAAAGATTATAGACCCAACCTTTAATGTTCATCGAAAGGCTGAATGGATTTTGTGTAGATATGGCTAAATTGTATGACTATTCTTTTGTATGTACATTTTGACACTTTAAAAATAAAAAATCATGGACGGATTTGCAGCAAACCTGTGCAAGGAGCATTGGCAAGGATCCGAAAGCCTGGTTTCGTAAATATGTCTGTGTTTTTTTTTGTGGAAAAGTTTTATGATGTAGTTAGAAAAATAATTATATACCTTTGGTGACTGAGGTATAGCCTGTGGCTATGGGCAGTGGCCTGATTGTCCGGGTCATGGCCAAAGGCCATGACCCGGACAATGTTGCTTGTGGCCATGACGACGAGGGACTGGCTATGGGGTAAAGTCTTTTTAAATCGGGATAGGTTTGAATGGGAAAAAATGTTTGCTTGTGGCTACAGTCTGAATTTCTGGACGGGACTGTATCAAATATGCACGATGAGCATTAGCAAGAACTTCAAAGCATGGTTTTGTAAAATGTGAAAATGTAAGTACACGACACAGTGATATAACTTTGGTGCCTGGGGAATGCACCTGTCCCTCAGCATGGAATTGGCAAATGAATCATGCTAAAAGATATATCATCTGTGGTAGAGTTATCTTTTTTAATAAGGTCATTCTTCCTATCAATGAGACCTGTAAGGTACTCCAAACGTAAATGTCCCTTTCAATGAACCACACACATTTTCTTTCACCATGCTCAAAAATGACCATTGCAGATTAGCACCGTAGGTGTGTGTGGGAGCCATTCTGGTTGCTCAAAACCCAAACTGTATCTGCTGATGCAAGCCCGGGTGAGGAGCAACCCAAGGGCTCTCTGCACTTGCCCTCCCACAGCACATCCATTTTCCCTCCTCCCCTACCTCCCTCATCTCAATCCATCCCCTCCACACTCCTCCTATCCCCCAACACAACACTCCGTACCACGGGGGCTCCACTGTCCAGGCCGCACAGCTTCCTACTTCAGTGCCATGGAAATGCCAGAGGGGTTCAGAGTGGAATCCTGCTTCCATTTCCATGGCAACCCTGCCTGACTCTACCGGGCTGCTGCTGCGAACGTAGCACAACAGCCATGTTTAAAATGTTTTATTGATATTATCAGCTCAAGGGTTTGACTGGGGGTGCTAACAGCAATAATAAGCGTTCTGCTGCATTACATCCCCTGCTCTGCTCGGGCCTGTGTGTCCCGCAGAACACAGGATTATTGCTAAATTAAATCCCAAAAAGGTAAAGGTTTGAGAAAGCTTCATTTAAGGTAGGCCGATTATCTCACTTTCCGAGTTGTTGCCTTTGAGTGGTGGGTTTGAGTGGTGGGAACTCAGCCTTCCTCCCAAGAGCTGTGATGTGATGCCTAATATGTGATTCAATGCCTTGTCTGGTTAGGAAGATTGAAAAGGATGTCATCCAGGTATTTTAATGATTTAGTAAGGGCATCATCACGATTTGGGTGGTGCAGTAACAATGTGACGTAAATACTGTTACCGCTGCAATACAGCTCCACCCAACTATGAGTTGAGCAGAAAATTGTAGGATCCATCTCCAGCTACGAGCTGGAGGTAAATCTGCACACTTTCTGCCCATTTTCGGTGCAATTAACACAGCAGAATTACCAGCACAGTAATTCTGCAGAAATTCTGCCGAACATGCCTTTTTGAGTCCTACGGGACTTACACCGCCACCACCACCTGTAATCTGGCAGTAATGCCCCCGGACCAGGTGGCGGTAATGGTAACTGCGACGGGGGGTATTTTGGCAGATTTACTATCAGAATACTGTCCAACTCATGATGAAGCCTAGTCCTCAACTGCAGTGTTGGCAGGTGGATTTATTTTAAGTGGGGGCCTTAATATGTCCGGGAAATGCATATGAGCGACCAAGTGAAGCAAGAGAACCTAAAACAAAAGGATTTGAGTGGGGATGGAGTGCTCTCCAATGAAGAATGTTTTTGAAATAATTGGTTAACATGGTGCATTTTCAACACAATTGAAGTGAAATATAATTAGTTAGGTTGGGTAGAGAAAATCCAACAGGTGTTAGCTCATCATGAATCCACAGAAGCATTTTTTAAAACATTTTCATAATGGCAATGATCACAATAAACGCTGGCATTTGAAAAACACTGTCTTAGCCTAATCACCTCAATAAGCAAAACACCTCATCCTCCTCCCCTCACCCCACTCCCCTCCATATTCAGTTGTCAGCACCTTACGCTCCCTGGCTTCCACCACATACACATCCTTGTCCTTCTCTGACCTGCCGCCAGTGGTCGAAGTGGGCGGGAGCGGTCGGGAGCTGTGCTCCTCTCATTCTTTTAATTAAGTTTTACTGCTCCTATACTTTTATTTTAAAAGCAGACCGTTCCGGAATGGTTTCGTTTCAAAATAAAAGTGTAGGAAGAAGTTGCAACTTGCACTTACAGTGACTGTACTGAACGTTCCCCTAAACAGCAGATGCATGTGTTTTGGAGTTTGTATTGTGCGTGCCATGGGAGGTGGCTATGGGGTTTGTGGGGAGCAGGGGAAGGCCAGCAGGGAACATAGTTCCACTACTTTTCTTCATACACTTCGACCACTGCCCGCCGCCAGTTTCCAGTAGATTAATTACGTACTATGCTTGCACCTACAGCCCACCAAATCCATGGTGGAGAATTCAGGTCTGCCTTATTTAATGGGAATTGTACATCCACAGATGCAGACAAGCATACTCACACTGGCGCAAACATAGACACACACACCTACAGACATGAAGGCCTACTCAGTCACACAAGTAAACTCAGTCACTCACAACCACACAGGCACCTTTTCAAATGCATAATCTCGGTCCTTTGAATAATACTCGTACTGTAGCTGTAAGAATATACCTAAAAATGATTTGTCTGATACTTGCAAAGCCTGGCAGTAAACTCCACTTTAAGAACACACTTGTCTTGGTTTTGCCCAATATTACAATTACTGTAGCTGTTAATAATCCCAGTCTGGCTTTCCTGAATAAGCACAACGCCAGCATTGCAAGTGTGAGAATACACCCATGACTGTTTCCCCAATAACGTCAAGGCCAGGATGTCCTGCCTGGCAGTTTCAGCCACTGTAATAACAAACTTGGCTTGGATTTCCCCCCGAATAATGTCAATACTGTAACTGTAAGAACACACCCATGGCAGTTTTGTGCAATAATGCCAAAGCCAGTACTGCGTGCCTGGCCGTACAAGCCAGTGAAGGAACAGACAAATCAAGTACTGCCAGTTGCAGTCACTGTAAGAACACACTTGTCTTGGTTTTGCCCCATCATACTGGTACTTCGAGTGTAAGAACGCACCCATGACTGTATTGCAAAATATTGTCAAGGCCAGTGGCACCTGCCTGGCAGTAACAGCCGCTGTAAGAACACACTTCACTTGGCTTTGTCTAATAATGTCACTACTGTAAAAGCTATGCATTTTTGACCAATAATGTCAATGCTGGTATTGCTTGTCTGACATTGCACGCCACTGTAAGAACACGATATCCTTGGATGTGTCAAATACTTTCAGTGCTGTAGGTGTAAAACCGCACCTATCACAGGTTTGCCCAATCAAGTTATGGCTACTAATGTTTAAAAACAAATTGGGGTTGTCGTTGCACACTAATCATTTAAGGTCAATTTACTATCTTTGGTTTTAAGGTTTCAAGAATTTTCAGGTGCGGGGGAGAAAAAATGGTCTTGGCACAAGACCAATATTGCAAAAAGTAGGAAGAGAAAGAGGATCCAGATTGGGAGCCCTCCTGTCCCCTGCACACTATGTAACATTGTCAAAAAGACATTCAATTGTTCAAAGTCAAATTTCATACACAAAACTCATTCAATTGTAATCAATAGAGATCTTAATTTGGAAAAAGTAGAACTATTTAATTAAAGAAAACAAAAGATACATGTTTTTCTTAATATGATTAACTGTGAGTCTAACGGCATTAAATGCAAAAAAAGGGGGAAGGGGAAAGGGGAAAAGGGAAAAGGAAAGTATCCGTAATTTCAATCTGCTTGGCTGATGCGTTTCGAGGCAATTTCCTCTTCCTCTTGAGCCTAATAGCACTAGGACACATACCGGACAAGTGTAGAAAAAAGGTCACGTATGGGGAAAAGATAAGAAGGTAAATCCCATAAGTACGCTTTACAGTTTATAAGTGACAAACATTATTAAACACATGATGGCAGACTACTCCTACTGGTGATAAATAAGTACCAAAAAGTGCAGAAAACTTTGGTGATTGTTATGTAGTATATTATACATTCAATAGACAGTCCTAATGGTGTCTGGATACATATTATTGTTAAACACTCAAGTGTTTTACATATTACACCTTGTTGAGGATTGCTATAAGGGGACCCGGTGGGCGCCAATTTAATCGAGCAATAGTTAACTCAGTTCTCTAAAGAGCACTGTAATAGTGCAATCCATATAGTGAGCAATAGTAAATATGGCATTGAAGATGTAATATGGAGAGTCCGTGACTCATCAGGGTACTGACAGCGTTGTAAAAAAGTAATTGTTCTTACTCACATATTGTAAGGGGGTAGGCAAAGGTGTCTAATTTGTAGCTAGGAATGAATGAATCCTTGCAATTGTGGAGAGAGCAGTAAAAATGTATCCCACTTGATACTAGCTTAATCTGTAGGTTAAAAGACAAAGGAAAGGAACCGTGTCACGAGGTCCATTCAAACAAACTGGTAAGTATGTTATGTTAGAAGGTAATGCCATAACAAGGCTAATAAAGTAAAACTCACTCTTGTGGCTGTCAAGCGGTCACATCAGTGTGGCGAAGACTACAGGCCGGTGACTCCGTAAATAGCGTTACTTGAAGACATCTATAAATGCAAGTAAAATCGTGGTTGCAAGCAAATTCTAAAAAGAGAAGTAAGCAGGAATATGCTATTTAATGTTAAATAGGCGTAAAATGGCTGGGGGATAGTTCTATTAAATGTCAAACAGACATGAAATTGCAGAAGGATAGTGAATTCTACATCCCTGTAAAGTACCTGGTGCCAGCTAAATTCCACTTGTCTCGTGCAACGGCGCCGAGCGTCTAGGAAGCTGCGTTGCTGACAATGGGAGATGTCAATCTTTAGTAAAAAATGGAGTTCGCTGTGATGCGGGTAGGTCTAACGCTGTAATACAGCAGATCTAGAGCCGTGTCTGTAATGTTGAAGAGAGAAAAAAATGAACATTTGTAAGGTTTGCTAATGGAATGTCTCCGAATGATCTGTATAGGTCACGCGAGTACCTGTCTGGGAGCAGCATACGCTGTGTCTGGTCAAGCTGTACTCTGGAGAGCGTGGCAGTTGCCACGGTGATGAGAGTCAAAGAATCTCGTATTGGTCACCATATTGGAATGGTGATTTAGCTGACTGGGGGGGGGGTCATGGAAACTAAAGATGGACTAAATACTGTGTGCGTCTACAGTGATTTTCATATTGGAGTGGACACTGAGGGATAAATATCAATGATAAGCCTTATAGATACAAACTAGTGCTCTCAATTGATGCGAAGCGGGTGCCCTTTTACATGTTGATAATGTTGTCATGTCATATATTTTGTATTTATATGCAATTACGTCGAGATAATCTAACAGTGGGAGTACTAGCTCATTACCTTTGGAGTCAACATCAGTTCAAGATAATAATTCACCCCTTATCATGGTAGTTAATCTTATAACGTACAGCATGTTCAACTATACAGGTTATCAAAAGAACCTTTATTGTCCCTCATTATTGGTCATTTCTGAAAAAAGGGGGAAATGTATTCATAAGAGTTTAAATATCCATCTGCTCAACATGAAGCATCCTTGGGGAGTTCAGTGAAGTAACCATTGGGCTCAGATGAAACATCTGAGGGAAGATTCTTCATTCAGGCCCCTTGGGTTTAAGGTGTCCAAGCAGTGGATCCAGTATTTCTCATGTCTTGATAAAATTGACTAGTAATCGCCTCCTCTGTGGCTACTAATGTTTGCCTGGAAGTAAGAGCCACTGTACAACACACTTTTATTGACATTTCCTAATATGGTTAGCCCTGTAACTAAGAATACAACCAAGATGGCTTAGCCCAATAAGTACAACACCTCATCCTTCTAAGCTCAAACCTCTACCCTCCATACCAGTAATCAGCCCTTCTTCTCCCCGACTTTCACCACACACAACTTCATGTCCTTATTTATTTATTGATCATTTGGTAGGTTCCTATACAACAGAAAAATGTTAATTTTGTGAGGCGTATTCAATGTCCACTTACTTAATTGAGTGATATGCCAGCACCTAAAGTCACAACTTCCATCATGCAAGCCAGGAAGCTCTCCCCTGTCAAACAAATGGTGGAGTAGGCAGGCAATGCACGCACATAAACCAAAACTCACATGGGCACACACAAAGACACACACACATACAGATACACACACAAACACACGCCTACTTACTTATGCAGATAGACTCTGTCACTCACACACTTGCATGCTTTTCACACAAATAATGCCAGTACTTTAACAACACACCCATTACTGTTTTGGCCCATAATGGCAAAGCCATACCGCCTTGCTGCCAGTACCAGTCACAGTAAACAAACTCTTGCCTTAACTTTGCCCAATAATGCCAGTGCTATAACTATAACAACACACTCATGACTGATTGTTTTCATAATTCCAAACCTAGTACTACTGCCTGCAGTACAAGCCACTGTAATTGTCTTGACTTTGCCCAATAAAACAAGCACTGTAATAGAATACTCCCATGATGACTTTGCCCAATAAACTCAAGGCCAGTACTCCCTGCCTGGCAGTACCAGCCAATTTAAGAAAACATTTGTCTTGGCTTTGCCAAATTAATTACCATACGTTAGTGTAGCTATAAGAACACGCCCACAATGGCTTTGTTTAATAATTCAGTACTGCCAACCAGGGTAAGAATCTTGGCCTTTCCTAATAATGCTAGGACTGGAACTGTACAAAATAAACATCCATGGCTGTTTTGCTGCATAATGTCAATGGAAGTATTTCCTGCCTGGCTGTAGAAGCCACAGTAAGCACACATCTGCCCTAGCTATGCCTAATAATGCTAGTACTGTAACTGTCCTAGTACTAGACACTGTAAGAACACGCCTTTCCTGGTTTGTCTAATAATACTAGGACAATTCCCATGGTGGCTTTTCCCAATAAGCACAAGGGCAGTACTCAATTTCTGGCAGTACAAGGCACTCCAAAAGCAAATGTGTCTTTTCTTTGCCTGTGCTGGAACTATAAGAACAAACTGATGATGGCTGTGTTCAATAATGCAGTACTGCCATCCACTGTATAAACACACCTACGTGAAAACGAGTACCCTGGGTGATTTTGAGGAAACAATGATGATACTCTCAAGTTCAGAGAAAACACGGTTTTTAAATGCAAATGCAAAACAATACGTCTGGGGAGGATAGTCAGTCTCAAGGGACTGAAAAGCTGAGAACTCACCATTCCCACATCAGACAATAATATTTATATACTACATTCTAAGCATCCTATTGGCTCCCACTTATATAAAGCCTCAGTTAAATGTGCCCTCCCAGCAATAAACCAAATGCAAGACATGGTCTGTGGGGCCAGACTACTTAGAATCCTGTGTTACTCCCTGTAATCTTCAGCTCTCCCATGTTAAAGCCTGCTCTTGTTACTATCCCTTGTTACTATTGCATACTTGTCTCGCTATGCCATGGTCGAAAATCATGAGTTAATTGTGTGCTCAACTTCCTTGGGAAAGTTTTCATGAGAACATGTAACAGAGGCCTAACGCTTGAAATAACAGCTAAAAGTTGTGCTGGCAGGTCAGCCAGCCACATACTCGAAAGCCCGAAGGCTCTATTGGATGTGACAGAAATGGAATCTAATTACAAATGGCAGAAACTCTAAAATAACATGGCGTAACACTCAGAGGCCTACCTTTTGATACAATGATTGATGTCTGTGCTGCTAGTTTACTCTGCAGCTGTACTTGGCAGTCCAGGGACTCTCTAGAGTGCTGCAGAAACGAGGCCTGATTCAATAACAATGGCAACTCAAATTGTGTTAGTAACAGCCCCTGAGCTTGCATTTTCTCTTATGTTGAGGACATTGCACTCCCATATCAACATATGTTGTCTTTACCAAATTGTTGGTACTGTGACTGTAAGAGCACATCCATGGCTATTTTGTCCAGTAATTCGAAGACCAGGACTGCCTGTCTGACAGTGACAGTCTCTCTAAGAGCACACTTGTTTTGGCTGTGCCTATTAATGCCAGTACTGTAAGTGTAAAAACACACCCATGAACATTTTGCCCAATAATACAAACGCGAGGACCTTTCTGGCAGTACAAGAGACTGCAGGAACACACCTGGCACGATAATGCCAGACTAAATACTGCATGTCTGTCATTATGAGCCTAGGTCAGAACACACTTGTTTTGCCTTTTCCAACTAATGCCCACTGTGTAGGTGTAAAAACACACCTGTGACGGTTTGCCCAATAATGTCAAGGTCAAAATGTCTTGCCTGGAAGTACTAGCCACTGTAGGAACACACTTGTTTTGGCTTTTCACAGTTATGCCAGTACTGCAACTATAAAAACACACCCATGACTATATTGCCAAATAATGCCAAGGACACTACAGCCTGCCTGTCTGTACAAGGCAGTGTAGAAACACTGCTTTGCCTTGCTCGGTAATGCCAATAGTGTGGGCGCAAGAACAAAACAATGGCTGTTTTGTCCATTAATGTCAGGATCAGTATTGTGTGTCTGGCAGTAAGAGCACACTTTTCTTTGGATTGACCAATACTGCCAATGACAGTACTGCTTGAATGTCAGCCAATGGAATAAAATATAATTGTCTTGGATTTTCCCTGTAATGTCAGTGCTGTAACACCCATTGATGCTTTGCCCAATAATGCCAAGGCCGGTAAGGCCTGCCTGGCGGTACCAGCAGCTGAAAGAACAGACTATTCCTGGCTTTGCCCAATAATGCTACGACTTTAATTGTAAGAACACATGATGATGGGTTTGCCCAATAATTGCAAGACCAGTGATGCTTGCCTGGCAGTGTCTGGCACTGTATAACACACTTATCTTTGCTTTGCCCAATAATGCTAGTGCTGTAACTTAGGACATACCTATGATGGCTTTGACCAATGAGCACAAGATCTCATTCTTCTCTTAACCCTGCCCCCTTCATGTCCAGTCATCAACGTTTCCTCTTCCTGACTTCCACAACACAAACCATCCTGCCCTACTCTGCCCCTGCAATTTCCACTAGATTAATTGACATGCCAGCAACTACAACGATAATTTCCATAGTATAAGACAGGACACCCACCCGAAATAAATATGCTGTAAATGGTGGGCCTGCCTCATTCTATGAAAACTACACACACACACACACCTACTAACTCATGCAGATACACTCTGCCACTCTCACGCTAGCTACGTTTTGAAATACATTCTTTCTCACACAATCACACACACACGCACTAGTCATGCATGCACAACTTTTCCCATTTTTATTTTAAAACACATTTTAGCTGCAGTAAGGGATCATCTTCTCCTCTCCAGGGCGGACTTTCTAAAAGTGCCATCACATCTAATGAAACATGTAATGGATCAGGGATCTCCATTCACCCTTCCTTCTTCCAGTTGTAGGCAAGGACCAGCATTCGTTCGCCGCCCAAGGTATGTCATCATGTAAAGTCTCTCTAATTCTTTCGCAGTGCTGTACATGAGTGAAGGGGTGACGTGCTCACTGGCCCTTACCCATGTAAAGTGCTGTGCATGGCATTAGAGACACCAGCAAACTTCGAATTTGCAAGACATCTAAAAGCTTTTATATTGTCTGTAAATGCAAACACTACATTATGGAGTGAAGTCAAATCACTTGCGCCATAATCCGAATGCATGTTTGTGACTGTGTTACTTTACGGGAGCCAGCTGATCCTGAATATTGTGTGGGCAGCACAGTTGTACGCCATATGAGTGAGGCACCTCTACTCAATTTTCCAATAAATAAGCCTGAGATCAGTGGGTCTTCCTGGATCTGACAAGCAAAGATCTCCCAAAGAGTGATAAAAAGCAGCGGAGATGGGGGAAGCCATGTCTCATTTCACTCTCCAGGAAAAAAGCACAACAATGGATTGGCCAGGGAATACTTGTGCTACTGATGCATGTAATAGTACTCACTTACAAAAAAAATAAATGCCCCATTCAGTCCAAACTCTGACAGGGTGCATTGCTGGCAAAGATATTTCACCAATCAAGATCTTTTTAGAGTATATTTGGAGCACAGGATTCCCTCCAGATTTGTATGTGTTGTCAATGATATGCGCCAGTTTTCTCACGTGATCTGTTGATGTGTTAGTTCAGCAGCACGACCAACCTAGCAGGGCCAACAAGCAACAATAAACATTGCCTTCCTGCTCACAGAAGAAACAGGTCATTGGTTGTAATGTGAGATGCAGTGACACATTGGATTCTGATCCCCAGGAGTACACGGATGAGTAGAGATAAAATGGCCCACTAAGCCCGAACACTTCTACAAACCATAACACACCTCGATCTTAAGAGGGGTGTGAAAGTGTACCAGTAGTGACCCAAACAACACAGTATCCCAGTCAAAAATAAAGGGAATGTCAAATCAAGGTTTCTATACGTATATATATACTTTAATCAAACACACCATCGGCACGTACAACTAATAGAGATACTGTATAAAAAACAACCCCTAAGGAAGAACAGAGAGATGTGAGAGCCTGGAGAAAGTAGCACTCTGAGCATTGTTCCGTGGGAGGTAGGTAAAGTACTAACCACGAAAAGGATTTCTTGAAAACCGGAGAAATCTTGACCTAACCAGTCTCTAGGGTACATATGGACTGAGGGGCAGTTTAGAGTCAAGAGTACTTGGATTCAGTTCTTGGTGGGCTGGCGCAGTCAGACGCGGTTTCAAATGAAGATTCAACTGGATCAGACTCAGTTCGGACACGTAGGATCGAGGAGGCCCCAGCGGTTTGGGATTAGACGGGTGCTGTGTGTGGTAGAGGGTCAGATCTCAAGGATGCAGGTCGGGGCAATCTGAGGAATGCTTTGTATTGGCCAGGCCTAGTGAGGCTTTTGGCTGCTGGGAGGGGTCTATGAGTGATGCTTCAGCAGTTTGAGTTGACAGCTGACAGTCATCAAAGTGGTGATCTTAGGGGCATTGATGTATGATCAATGAGGCGAAAGTTCAAGAGCTAGCTGGGTCGTGCCATGGCTGAAACCCCACGTTAGGAGTCGGCGTGTGACTTTCCAGTGATTCTGTTCAAGTCCCAGTGTTGAGGAGTTGTGTCGTGCCTAGCAGGTCATGAGCTTAGCCAGGACACAATGTAGCTTCACACTGGTAGAAAATACAAGCATCGTTCAATGTGGAGGAGCGCAGCAACCAGCACCAGCAACTTCCCTCTTGTTCCAGGTGCGTTTAACAGGGAGCGACCGGTTAGGCATGTTAAAACAGGATGTTTCAGCTAGTCTGGTCCTCCGGTTGCTGTGAGGATCTTTGAGGGGGACTCGAGGATAGGATGGTTCTATTCAGGGTCTGCTACCCCAGCTCAGTAGATTCTGGGACAGAGTGGTAGGTCCTGATCGAGAGCCGAGGTTACTCCCGATGTTCCCTCGGAGTGTTAGGGGACAGATCTTCCACCTGTTTGGGATGATTCCTTCTTAAAATCAGACTGAGGGCTTTGGAGAGTGCAACTATCCCAAAGGAAGTTCTGTGAAATCATCAGACCAAATCTGTGACCTCAAAGGATCCAAGAGGAACTGAGCATATCTGCAGAAAAGGTGGAAGACCCCATCTTTAAAAGCCACATGTCCTCAGGTGATTGGACTAAAGCTAGCCTGCCTAAATTGTCCAATCCTGCTCTTAAATGGAGTGGCCTTTGCCTTTCAGATGTCACACCTAAAGTGCTTAGCTCCAGAGGAAGTGGAGCGGACAGGAAAGCGAGAGAGGGCCATTGAGATTCAAGATGGCGGAAGCCTCCTTCCATTGACCAGAGATCCCCTGCCTATCATAATCCTGCCTCTCCCTTCTCACTGAGAGCAAAGGTCTTTAGAGATGTAGTATCCTGATGTGAGTCTACTCCTTTTGAATGTGTGTGTTCCTTTGAAGCCCGGGCCAAGGCCAGCTGCCTGCTGTGTGGCTGTATCAGGCATAGGGTGTTACCTGACCTCACAAAGAGATCAAAGCGGCAGCCTGGCCCTTCAACTTCCTGCTCTACCATTTGTCAGGCTACACCCGGCTGACCAGAGTACTCATCACCTTCCACAGCAGAGCTTATTCAGAGGAGCTGCCACACATGTGATATCAATTGGAATGTGGTGTCCGTGATCATAAGTATTACCATGTAATAGGCCGAAACTCAGGCATGACTTTTATTAAGAATTTACCCTGCTGCCAACATGGGTTACTTATTATTATCATAGTTTTGGGTACAGGGAGGCACATATTAAATGCCACCCCTGCTCTGCAGGGACTTGGCTCTCTCTTCAGCTGTCAAGTAGACATCGTGTTGAGACTTCTGTCATCCAGCTAAGCTTTTTTATATTAAAAGTGTAACTACTACAGATTTAGAACTTGAGGAAGACAGATCTATTGCAGGGAGGATTTATTTTTACCTTTTGCTTGAGATACACCATAACTTTGTTTTAGTAGGCTCTGTTAATATGGTGGTGGGTTTTAAAGACAATGCAATCATTGACAGGGAGCCAGGGCAGGGAAAGTAGAGCCATAATGATGTGGACCCTGGGTTTATGGCCCGTTCTGCTTTATTCCGATTCACTTGCAGTTAATGAGTGAGGTTAATCTGAAATCACCAAACAAAGATTGCTGCAATACTCGATGGCTAAGAATACCACAGCAGAAGTGGCCTTTGAGACATGCTGAACAGCAGGAGGATGTGTTTCAGGACATGCAGTTGGAGATGGGATTATTTAGTGAGTACATGAATCTCTGAAGCAAACAAGATTAGGGTATCAAAAATGCACAATTTTTGGGTTAAGCAAATAGGGTACAGACTCTCTGTCCTATCCAAGAAGAGAGCCCACACCAAAGACCAGGTGTAAGCAGCCTCTAACAACACGGCAAAACTCTTCAAAATCTGCAAGGAGCTGGCCAATCTTACTGCAGTCTCCACCTCTCCTGTTCCCGCCCAGGCCCTCTGCATGGCTCTGGCTTCACACTTCACCACTAAAACTCAGGACATCCTGTCCTCTCTCTCCTCTTCCTCTCCCTCTACCTCTCTTGGCCCTCCTGTGGCTTCCTGCCCCTCTATTCCCCTTTCTCCTCTTTCTCTGTGATCACTCCTGATGATGTTTCTAGACAAGTCCGATCTATGGATGTGTCATCCAATCAGGTGCTCCCCTGCTCCTCCAGAACCATCAAAGACCACTTCAACACCCTTGCTCCAGCCTTAGCCAATTTCTGCAATCACTCTTTTGCCACTGGAACTTTCCCATCTCCCTTAAGCACTCCCTTGTGCGCCCCATCCTGAAGAAGCCTTCCGCAGTTCCTTCATGTCTGGCAAACTTCAGCCGATCTGTATCACTCCTTTCCTGGGAAAACTCCTGGAAAGTCTGGCCATCTCCCATCTTACCCTCCACACTAAATCTATTGGTTGTGTCCATGACCATCAGTCTGGCTTCAGAGAAGCCAGAGGCATGGAAAGTGCTCTCCTGAACAGGAGTGGTGCGCCTCCAACGATCTTTGCCTTAATGCCAGTAAGACTGAGATCCTTCTCATCGGAACCCCAGGTCCCACTTACCCACTTTCTCTCTGGCTGACCCCCCTTGAACCCTCTGGCTGCGCCGGTGAGGCAAAAAACCTAGGTATCATTGTCGACTACCCTCTCTCCTTCTCTCCTCACATCACGTACCTCGCTAAGAAGGCCCACTACCAGCTGCACCTCCTCAGAGGTATTCTTCCTTTTTTTCTCACTTCCCCCAGAAGCTCACTGTCTCCAAAGCCCTGGTTCTCTCTATGCTGGACTACTGCAACAGCCTCTTTCTCAATCCGCCTTCCTATACTCTCCGACCTCTGCAACTAATCCAGAACAGGATTGCGAGACTTGTCCTTGGCCTCAAGCCCAGGGATCGCTTCTCTCCCATCCTGAGATCTCTCCACTGGCTCCCGGTGGCTGCAAGGATCAAGGTCAAAATCCTCTGCATCATCCACAAGACTTTCTCGGGCCTGTGTCCGTACTACTAACTCTCTTGTCCTAAACACCTTCCTTCTCAAGCCCTGCTCAGCCACCTCCAACTCTCTGAGGTCAGATGCTTTTCCAGGCAGAGAGTGGGGATAGTTCTCGATCCTCTGCAGGTGCCTCCCTCTGGAAAGGCCTCCCTGCCCCTCTCAATCTTGAGCAGGTCCACCTGAGGTTCTGGAAGCAGCTCAAGCCCTTCCTTTTTGCTTATACCTTCTCTCTCTCTCTGTCTCCCCTGCTGACCTACGAGTCTGCTGCATGACTGGTTGCCTGTCTACCCTCAGAACCTCCATGGGCACCAGGCTCCTCCACAACCAGTAACCACTACCCGGCCTTCGGGCCTAGCACGCACTTAGGGGCTTTAACTGTAACCCTACAGATTCCCTGCCTCCTTTGCACTTACCCTTAGCTGGCTGCCCCGTCTGCAATTAGTTAGAGCAATGCTGCCCTTACTGCACTTTCACATACACCGCCCTCCCACCCCAGCACTTCTCCTCTCCCTGACCCACCTGCACTTGCACGATCTGAATGACACAAGGCCTAGTAGGAGTCTTTGTTTTGTCATCCCTCTGTCTTCCCTACCTTGTCTTGTCGCACCTAGAAACACTTGTGTACAGAAGCGTTATAAATGACTCATCATGTCATATCATACCATAAGGCTGGAAACCAAATGAAGGGGACCAAGTAAAAGGTAGAGGGAATGGTGTTGTCAACACAGATATATTTATTCAACTTTATAGAGATCAGGCAGCAGTTTCTGTCTATCATCCACTCATGAATCTAGAGCAGTCAGTGCAAGATGCAGTGCAGTATTTGGTCCTAGGTATTTTCATGAAGACTGAAAGCAACCTGGGTGTCCTCAGTGCAAGTTTGGAAGATGAGCATAAATTTAGCAGGAAGGTCAGCCGGCCGTTTAAGGTAGGTGTTGAAGAGCCACAGGTACAACATGGAGCATTGAGGGGCTAACAAGTGTTGGATAATAGGCTTCAAAAGAAATGGACCTGGCCTGACCTGCATTTACATTTCTGACAGAAAGGTTGAGATCAGATAAAGTGTAAAACCAGAAATGCCAAGAAAATTATATATGATGACATTATGTATGGGGACGAGTTGCAGGGATGTCCCCTGCTCCCATTAAAAAAAAAAAAAAAGATCAGGCGTTGCGGGCTGTCCACCGCATGTTCAATGTAATAATGTTTCTCCAAAAAACATCAACTTTTTTGTCAGGGGAAATTTTTGCGGGTACAATATTACATGGAGCCCTGTTGGAGGGATAAAATGAGATGGGAAATTTGTGTCCGTTGATGTTAGGAATTTATTGCGTATGAACGGGGGCCATCTGTGCTTTTGTGATAATGCAGTAGTTTGCGAGACTCAGAGAAGCACCTCATTTGACACGTTTGATACATGTTTAATGATTTTACTAATAAAATATGTTTGGCAATTGTTCAGTAATTTGACAGAATTCTGGGATCAGCATTGGCTTTCTTAAGGAGGGGTAATATACAGGTGTTCTTCAAGATACAAAAGGAAAAGGCCAGCTTCAAGAGCGATGTTCACCCAGGTGGCAAGGGATGGAGGAGGGGTGAGAATATTGTCCATGCTGGTTTTGGAAGAGGCTGGAGAATTAGTCAGAAGCTCAGATTGAGAAATCTAAGAAAAGGAAGAGAAGTGAGCCTATGTCACCAAACCAGGGACAGAAGGAGATGAACATCTAGATAAACTAAAAATTGTCAGATTGATGGTATTGATTTTTTCTTGCGGGGCTACTAACGGGTAAGAACACTCTGAACTAGATCTGACACAATTATAAATTCAGAACAGCTCTACTAACGGGTTGTGAGCTGATGAACAAAACAATTTTTTTCTCTCATGGAGGCACTACTAGTGATGCAGGCATGCCCTAATAAATAATTAACAAACATTTTTAAAAGTGAGTAAATGTGGAACATAAATCACAAGAGGAAAGGAAAAAAGAAAATAGGAGGAAGTCATTAAGAGTGATGGGTATGAGTAATAAGTGTGGTGTGACATAATACCAGTGTTCAGTTCTAGGTGATAGAATTCAAATAGTTGCATACAATATACAATCTAATTTGGCAAAGAGAACAGGTTCCTAACAATAATGTTCCCTGATCTGAGTCACTTACATTTGGTATGCAATCTTACTGTGCCATACTCACTCTGGGGTGTTCATGTATTCACACCCGGGACAGGGCAGTGAAACAATCAAGTGAATGAGAACACAGCCGGAGCTGCCAGTGAGCACTCGTGCTCTCCCTGCCACCTATCGCCTTCCCGGGTGCAACCAGGGCTGGACTGTGAACGATAAGTGGCCCTGGAATTTTTTTCAAAGTGGCCCCATATTCCGCTGAACGAGGGAGTACAGCGTGTGAGCCCAACCCTTCTATGAGGGTATTGGGAGTATCCTCCAAGAAAATTTGGAATACAATTAGTCAAAATAAGTGCATTTAAAGCATGTTTTAAGTTATATGGATTAAAAAGTCTGTTTTAAATAAGTTCATGATCTCTCAACGTAGATCTTCAATGATAGAGGGACCTGGGACACACATTTTGCAGATTAGAAAATCGAATTCTTCTGGTATTAAAGGTGCCCAGCCAACATGCATCCATAACCCATTTCACCTCATTCCTGGGCTGGGAATTGCACACAGATAAAAGACATTCTTAAACGAGCATTGGCAATTCCATCAGTTTTGGCTTTTGTGTAGGCATGGGAAAGGCATTTGCCAGGCACTTCCGTAGTGGTACTAACTGTCCATTGATAGTAGCAGCTGCAAATTGATGAGAGTACCTTGGCATATAATAGCACAGCCTGGTGAATGCCTAATATTGATACAAAAGCTCAAACTGTTGGCTTTACCAATGCTTGTTTTTCACAGGACTTCAGAGAAGGACAGGCATAGTACTTTTTATTTCACCAGTAGCGTTTTTACAGTTCCAATAAAGTCATTAACTCTCAGAAGATTGCTTTGAGAAAACACTGGCAGGCACGTTAGGCACACAGTTTGATGTTAAGGCTTCATAAAGCTAGCTCAAATACATCCTAGGAGGACGTTTTTTGGGTGGAGAGGGGCAGAAAGCAGGTAGACATGGCCATAGGGATTACCACAGCCATGTGCAGTCAATGGGTGGGTAAATAACCAAACAACATGTACAAGCTTTGTGTCCCGCCTCACATGCTATTTCTCCCTAGCTGTACTCTAATGCAATAGTTTCAGCTTATAGGTGGCAAAAAAGGTTGACTTGGTATGAGATCAGTGAGTCATGCCAATGTAGTGCCCACAATGTTCCGACAAAGAGTGGTTCGGCACCTGTGCCTTCAACCATAGTGGTTCGCTTTTTGGTGGATCCACTTCGCGAATGACACCGTGTTTGTATGTTGCACCTTTGGTTAAGGTAAAAGCCATATTGAGAGTTTGGGGCCTCATTTAGCACCATGCATGCAGCAAAAGGGGTGTATTTCTAATATGTGCCCGTTGCACCGTTTTGATTGGGATCACTTTTGTTTTGTAGAAGTGAGAGGACTGAGTAGACGGGCTATACGCTACTCATCCTTGTACTTCTGCATGGCAGTAGTCAATTTGTCACTAGCGGGAAAAGTCCAAAGCTGCTTCGACGTCCGGTGGAACGAGTGGTGTAGAAAGGTTAGATGCACAAAGCAAGGTGATGAGTCAAAAGGACCAATACGAGGTCGCTCTCGACTCCCAGCAGGTGGACGGCACAAAATGTGAGAGCATGCTGACCACAAACCCCACATTTGAACAATAGCTACATTTTTCATTACAAGAAATTAATGTTTTGGCAGACTGTCACACAGGAGATCCTGGTTTGTGGTCGTAGCTTCAAGTCCACTCTATTCTGCCTTTTTCTATATTTAGCCTGCTCCCACCTGTGAGGCCAAAAACCTCAGGGTCATCTTCGACTCCACACTCTCCTTCTCTCCTCACATATCTGATGTCTCTAAGAGTCTCACTACCAGCTTCACCTCCTCAGACGCATTCTTCCTTGCCTCTCCTCCCCCCAGAAACTCACTGTCTCCGGAGCTCTGTTTCTCTCAAGGCTGGACTATTGCAACAGCCTCTTTCTAAATCTGCCTGCTTCTACTCTCTGCCCTCTGCAACTCATCCATAACAGGACTGCGAGACTTGTCCTTGGCTTCAAGCCCAGGGATCGTATCTCTCCAGGACTGAAATCTCTGCATTGGCTCCCAGTGGCTGTGAGGATTAAGTGAGGATTAATTTCAAAACCCTCTGCATTGTCCATAAGGTCTTCTAGAGCCTCAATATCTTGAACTCTATCTTCCTTCTTAAGCTCTTCCCTCATCCGCCTCCAATTCCCTCAGGATCAGACGCTTTTCCAAGCAACAAGTTGGTGGTAGAGCTCTTTCTTCGGCTGGGGCCTCCCTCTGGAACAGCCTCCCTGAAACTTGAGTAGAATCATCTCCGGTTCCAGAAGCACCTCAAACCTCTTTGCTTCTGCTTGTTCTCCTCCTCTCCCCTGCTGACTTCCTGGCTGATACTGAAACTGCACTGGTCACCTGCCCACCCTCTGATCTTGGGCCCAGGCCCCCTCCCCCACCAGTCGCACTCCTGCACTGCCTTCCTGTCAACCCCACACTTGGGGGCTGTTTTTCTGTATCCCTACAGTCCCACTACCAGCACTTGACACCCGATGTCTGCACTTACCCTTGCACTTGCCACCTGCTGGCCACACTTTTACTTTGTTTATTTATCTTATTATCCCATGTACTGCACTGTCCCCTCCCACCTCCCCCTCTGCGCTTTCCTCCTTCCCCTTCACATGCACTTGCGCAATCTGAATGACACCTGGCCTAGTAGGATCGTTGTCTGTCTTCCCTCTGTTCCCCCTCCCTGGCCTCGTCGAGCCTTGAAACACTGTGTATAGGCGCGTTATAAATGCTATATCATATCATATCATATCATTTCACCAACAACAAAAGCAGCAAGCGAGGACAGTGTTGTCAAGTAGCTGCAAGAGTACTTTAATAAAGTTAGGCCTAGCACAAACCTAACTATTTACTAAGTCAGACAACTCTGCATACAAAAGATGAGCACAGATTCTAGGTCCACTCTAGTGGGTAATTACATTACTCACTCCATCAGTCTCCACAGCCCAGTGACTCATGCCGGCATGGTACACAGCAGACAAATCAGTGCATTGCATGCCACACACTCCCGAATTGTAATTCCCCGCACAGAACACAATGCTCCCTGTGAAGACTCTTGCCTGTACACAGTAAATCATCCATGCAAGAATATTGTGCAGTGGCACCAGGCCAATAACTGCCAACATGGGGCCCCTTCCACTTGACTACAGTTGAAAGTACCTAGGCCTTCTCGAACAATCACTTTGCTTTCCATCCCAATGGTTTCCAATTGCCTTTTGTTCTCTGCCTCCCGCTGCCAATTGAAACGTGTGGCCCAATTCCTTGCCCCTGTAGAATATGTCAAAAAGTTGCTGTTTATCGCCCTTAGCGCCAGCCCTTTAAACCCCAAGTCTTGCTCCTTGCCAAGGTCAAAACACGTGTTATCTGGCTGTACAAACAAAGCGTACAACACCACAAATTCTGTCTGAACCTAGAATACTAACTATTGTTATTATATAGTGCATCAAGTTTTAATGTAGTGGCGCAGGTGACCGGTTAGTCCACTAGATTAAATAATTGCAAACAAACCTGGTATGTCAAACAATAGAGCTCTGAAAAAAGCAAGATTCCCAGTGTGAACGAAAGGCACAAACACATTAAAAAACAAACTGTTACACTGTAAATGCAAAAGGGTGCCCAGGAAAACCACTGTATTGGAGATCTGCACACCGTAATGATGAAAACAGAATTTAAATCCTTTGTCACCTTTAAGAAGCAAGCTGATGGTCAGCCTATAGGAGGGGTTGCCTTTGATCCTTTCGTGACAATGCAAGGTTTTGCAATGGCAATCATGTATATTTCAAAATGACTGTGTCACTTCGCTGGGGCGCTACATGTGTTGAGGCTATGAAAATCCATCTACTGGGGAGAACTCACGTTGGAAGAGTCCAAAGGCGAGCAAACCACACACACTCTCACACAGGGCCAAGGTATCACTTCTCTGTGGAGCCCCTGTCCGGGGCTGCAGCTCTTACCTGTAAACGAAGTACAATTATTGACTTCCCAATCTACGTCGCACACAAACTTTTACGATGTGATAGCTAGATAAGCTCAGAGGCGGGATATCACTGTATCCATACTGCAGCCTTGTCCTCAGCCTAGCATGGATCTCGCTCTGCATCCACCAGCCAGGCCTCCACAATGAAATCACCATCAAGGACTGAAATCTGTTTCCTGGCTTGGCAGTGCACACAGAGGCCGTACACGGCACACCTTCAATACAAAGGCAAAACTCCACTCACAGACCATGTAGAAAGCCCAGGAAGGGCTTAAAATGCTCCTGAACAGGGGAACGAACAGATTAACCAGCCATGTTACTTGCTGCGCCTCCTGATGGTCTCATCTGACGCTGCCTTTTAATTTCGTAGCACTTACAAAGTCTTTCCCTGCTAAGAGGACTGGGCATAAAGCGCGAGTCACAAGTCCCAAAGTTAGTCCTTTCAGGGCACGTGTGGTTTGCTTCTTGCCTGGCCCCAGGCAACAACCCAAATGCGCAGACGTGAGCCACACAGCCGGCATATCCCGGGGAGAAATGAAGCAGCCTGCTGAAGTCAAACCACCCAGGCTGGGCCAGATCATGGATGATGTTCCCATTATGTATCCTTCCACCAAGCAGAAAAAGAGGCCCTATACCTCGAGGCCCACCAGGGAAAGTCCCGGTGTCCCCGTGGGCCAGTCCAGCACTGGGTGCAACCATTTTATTTTCTTGATGTCCAGCCCCCTTTGCCCTTTAGCCATGTAAACTGCTCGAGGCTGCTTAGGCATACAGCAACATGCACGCCAAACCAAACTCACCTGCAGGCATCAGGATTTCTTCCTTCGTGCTGACGCACTCTCTCGCCATCCACTCCACCACCAACTGAAAAATGGAAGAGGTCCACTTCATTTGTCATTTTTTGATGGCAGAATGGGAATGAACAATGAACCCAGAGGCCATCTCCCATCCCAAAAAAAACAACATGCGAATAGCAATCACCCCTATTTTCAGTGGCGTGCAAGGCCGCTAAAGAGACCCTCACCGTGGACCTCGCTTCATTTTACTTCATCCGGATGGAGTGCCATTCCTGGGCCTGTATGCCACTGAATAGAGCTGTGATAGCTGTAGTGTTTGCAGAAAATGATGTATAGAATGTGGTGCAGTTGAAGTAGGAAATGTGATGTGCAAGGTCTATCTCTGCTCTCTCAATACACCTCACCTTCTTTATACAATACTGACTTGGCTGCCATATCTGTGGAAGCAGCTTTGCATATGATGATACAAGGACAGAAAGTGCTATAACTGAGAACCTCATCAATTAACTGTGTATAATTATGAAGCAGTTGATTGTAAGGTAGATCAATGATTTAACATTTGCATCCATTCTCGGGAGGATAGCTCAAGGGTAACGCGCTCTCCTTGGAAGCAAGAGGACACAGGGCAACACAGGGCAACACTTGTTTGATCCATGTGTCCATGCTTAGAAACCTCTGGGCATTAAGTGCGGTATAAATAACCAATTACACTGCATGTTTGAGTGCACTTATGTTGCTTAATTAATTAATTCCTGACAGTGTGGCAGTCTGTTGCTAACCGTTGCATTTTATCTACCCTTCTGGCGCATCTTCATCCATGTGTGACAAACAAGCAAATACCTGGTTGACGTTCTGCCAGTAGAAAAGACACTGCCAGTGACAGTGGGAGTGCCACAAGGATTTCTTGTGCTCCATGAACCGGTTGGCTACCTTTCACTGATGTGGTCCACAAACCTTCCCATGTACTAAAGAGGATTTTGCTTTTCCACTATCTACATAGTGGACAAGCTATTTGGTCTGTCCCAGACGGCTGCTTTTGATGTTGCCATAATCCAACATCAAAAGTAGGCTGCAGGAGCACGTGGAATCCCTTCAGGACATCCACAGGCAAGGGTAATCTCTTCACAAATCCCCAGGCCCCAGGTGCACAAGGACACTCTGCCCGTGGGCATAAACCCATTAAGCCAGTATTTCAACATTTTGTTAGGGATAAACTTATGACAGTGGGCCTGATTACACGGATGGCGGTAGGGATTTACCGGTACCGGTAAAATACCGGTACCGGTAAATCCCTACCGCCTTACTACGAGGTCCCTTTGCGGGTTGGGGGATTTAACGCCTGCTTTTTGCAGGCGTTAAAATCCAACCCGCTAAGGGACCTCAGAGCTAATTACAGCACCGCAAAATTGCGGTGCCGTAATTAGCGCCTTCCCCATGCCCATAGAGTCCTATGGGGCAGAAATGGGAATGGGGAAGGGCAATGGCGAAAGGGGGATTTACCGCCCCTCCAACCTTGGAATGGGGTGGTAAATCCCCTTTCCGCCAAGGCGGTGCCGGTATTTTACCGGCATGAGCCATGGCGCTAATAGCGCCATGGCTCACCGCCTACCGGGTAATGAGGCCCATTGTCTTTTTTTTTTTTTTAATTGCTTCAGCAATGTTGAGTATGAACTTCTTTTCCTTGGTGCATTCAAATCTCTATCAGCGGGTGCTTTTGCAGGTCGGAAAAAAACTCACAATTCTCGCAAACTAGACTGTATCTCAGTGAAGTGCACTTTATATGTCAAAAACACATTCCCAATATACAGCTTGAAGCAAAAGCACTCAATCCCAGAATAGTGCTAAAATAGTGTAAAATTTAACACAATCAAAAATAAAACACAAGACAGATTTGTAAAAGCATGCTTTCAGGTTCTTGCTGATGCTCCTCGTGCAGGTGTGTTGTAATCCAGTGCAGCACTTCAGGCTGTGGCTGCAATCAGAATATGTTTTCCATTCAAACCCAGGGCTCCGGCCATGCTGCATGCCCCAATAAGCACATCAGAGTATACATGTGTCCTTGCTCAGTGCCAGGCCCATTGCTCAGGCACCAAAGTTATTTCACAATTTGTTGTATTAACATTTTGACACTAGAAAAAATACAACACAGGACAGATTTGCAAAACTGTGCTTTGAGGTCCTTGCTGATGCTCCTCGCAAATGTTTGCTGCAAACTTATCCAGCACTTTGGGCGGTAGTCACAAGCGGATTTTTTGCCCCATTCAAACGTATCCCTATTTCAAAAAACCTTACCAGATAGCCGGTCCGTGGTGGCCATGCCCACTTTAACCCCATTGCCAGTCCCTCGTGGTCATGGTCAGTAACCAGATTGTCCGAGACATGGCCACTGCCCATTGCCACAGGCTTTACCTCAGCCACCTCACTATTGTTTGTACCCACATTATGAAACAAAAAATACAACACGGACACATTTGCAAAACCATGCTTTCAGGTCCTTGTCAATGCTCCTTGCATGGGTTTGCTGCAAATCCGTTTTATTTTTTGAAAAGTGACAAAATTCAAAAAATCAAAAAATAGTATATAATAGATAATAGTATATAATCTTAGCCCCCACTTGACAAAATCCATTAAGACTTTGCACAAACATTCAAAGTCGGGTCTATAATCTCTCTGAAAACCTTTGCGCAGATTTGTCAAATGACAACATAGTTATTAGTGATTTGAACATGTTGGGACCCCCTTTAGTTTTGCCCCCTCTTGCCAAAATCCCACCAAACATTCAAATCTGGATCTAAAATATTTTTGCAACTTTTGTGCAGATTTGTCAAATGGCACCAAATTCATAAGCCTTTCAAATATTTTGGAACCCCACCTCTAATTCTTTCCCCTCTTGGTGAAAAAGCACCAAATATTGCAGAACCATTGAGCTATTTATGGCCAAATCCCATCCTCATCACCCCTCACCCCTTCCATTGGTTTGACCAGTGTAATGTTGTGTTTTTTAATTTGTTTTTACTGCAATGTCCGTGGACTACAGGCGCAGTTTGTAAATTGAACATGGCATCCGTTTAAAAAGTTTTGACGCACCTCACGTTTTTAATTGACCAATCAGCGAGGGCATATGATGTTTGTGAATATCACTCTGCTCTCTAATTGGTCCAGAGGCATCCACGAACTCCAAATCAGGAAACTAGTCCATGGATCAGACCCAGATATCACAAATTCTTTTTTACCTACTTTTTGGCCATTTGAAAATACTACTGGATGGATTTGCACCAAATTTGTAAAAACATGTTTTCGGAAACCAAGCCGCCGCTCCTTGCGCAAGTTTGGTGCAAATCATCCAGATGTAGGTGCAAGTAAAACAAAACAATCCATTGTATCTATGAGGATTTCAAAAATGTTGGGACCCCCCTATAACTTTGTCCCTCCCCTGGACAAAACCACACCAAACTTCGCAAAATCTTTCATGTACGTTTATTGCAAATTTGGATTGCAAAGTTTGGTGAGGATTCGTCAAACAGCCGCAAAGTTATAAGCCGCCCAAAAACTTCGCTTCCTATGAGATGAGCAACTTAACCATAACTGCAGGGCTGCTAATGCATGTCCTCTAATTATGGTTATGGTTAAGTTGCTAAACCCATCGGAAGAGCACTTTTTGGGCGGCTTATAACTTCGCTCCCCCTGGACGAATCCACACCAAACCTTGCATAAAATGTATATGGGCAACTCTGAATTGTTTTGCAAAGTTTGATGAGGTTTGGTCCAGGTGGGGGAAAGTTATAGGGGGGTCCCAAAATTTCTTTTTTTCCTATAGACTGAATGGTGAAAAAACTTTGCTCACACCTAGAGCCCAAAGCGCTGGATGGATTTTCACCATATTTGTGGCAGGAACAGCGGCTTGGTCCCGAATGCGTGCTTTTGTAAATTTGGTGATAATCCGTCCAGTAGTTTTTTTTAAAACAACTAAAAAGTAGGTCACAAAAAATGATTGATATCTATGTCCGCTCCGCGGACACACTTCCCTGTTCGCTCCGCGTACATGACACTGATTGGCTAATCGGGTTGCGTCATGTCCGCAGACATGCAACGTGTCCACAGATTGGCTGGGATGAAGCGCGAGGTGCGTCGGATTGTTTCGATGCGCCCGCCATCTTGGATCCGTGTTTGGTGTCCGCAGACATTGCGGTAAAAACAAAAATATAACATTGCACTTGTCAAACTTATCAAATAATCTCTGGGAAGGTGAGGGGTGATGAGGATGGGATGGGATATTTCTGACCTGATTCCGAATGAGTTTACAAAATTTGGTGGGAGTCTGTCATGAGGTGGGAAAATTAGAAGGGGGGTCCTAAAATAAAGTATTGGCTTATAAATGAGGTGCCATTTGACAAATCTATACTTAATTTGGCAAACTGATAATAGATCTAGATATAAATGTTTTTGCAAAGTTTGGGTGGATTTTGTCCAAAGGGGGCAAAATTAGAAGTGGGGGTGTCAAAATAATGGAAAGGCTTATAAATGAGGTGTCATTTGATGAATCTACACTTCTTTTGGCAAGCTGATAATAGATCTAGATATAAATGTTTTTGCGAAGTTTGGTGGGATTTTATCAAGAGGGGGCAAAATTAGAGGGGGGGGTGCCAAAATAATGTAAAGACTTATAAATGTGGTGCCATTTGAGAAATCTACACAAAGATTTGCAAAAACATTATAGATCTAGATATAAACTCCTTTCAGCTTCTATCCCCTCTACATTGGAACTCCCTACCTCTCTCTATCCGCTCCATCCCCACCTTTTCCTCCTTCCGTGCTTCCTTAAAATCTCTTCTTCTCCATTCCCCACCCTGAAACCGCTCTCTCTCCCCCACAAGTCTCTCCCCTGCTTACCTCTCCCTACCTACTTCCTCTCCTATTACACTCTTCTGTCATTTTCCTTACAGGTTAATTGCTCTAGTCACTGTTTTGTTGGTTTGACTCATGTTTTATAATTGCTTCTACTGTTATAATCTACTGTGTATCTTGTTGTTATAATGTGAAGCGCTTTGGAGTAAAACACTATATAAATACAATAAATACAAATACAAATACAAATGTTTTCGTAAAGTCTGAATGGAATTTGTCAAGTGGGGCTAGGTTATATGACGATTGTATGTGCATTCATTTGACACTTTTGAAAAAATGAAACGTGGGTGGATTTCCAGCAAACTTGCGTAAGGCGCATTGACAGGGACCTGCAAGCATGGTTTTGCAAATGTGCCAGTGTTTTATTATTTGACAAGTGTTATAATGTAGTTACAAAAAATAGCGGTATACCTTTAGTGACTGAGGGGTAGCCTGTTGCCATGGGCAGTGGCCAGATTGTCTGGTTCATGGAATAAGGTAATGATCTGGACAATCTGGCTACTGGCCATGACCACAAGGGACAAAACATAGGATTAAAGTGGCCATGTCCACCTGGGACTGGCTTTGTGGTGAAGTTATTCGAAATTAGGATAGATCTGAAAGGGAAGAAAAATGTCCTTGTGGTAATATGGTCATAGGGTTCTCTTTTTGCCTTCTTCAGGCTGCCATGGAAAGCGAAGAGGGCCCTGACTGTTACTGGACTAGATATATCAGTAAAGGAAAAAAGAGTGAGCCAGACATGTGATGTCATCAGTGATGTCATCAATGACATTTGTGAGGTCATCTTTGATGTCCTGGATGTTAGTCCTAGCAGTGCACCGTGGTGATGCGAGTTATGGTTGCTTAGCTTACCATAACTGGCGAATTTCAGGGGTTTTTCGGTTTTACTTGGACCCATAACGTCCCTTTAACAAAGTTTTTTCACTGAATTTCATAGGTTTTTAGTAGCACAACTTAACCATAACGTCCCCTTAACAAAGTTTTTTCACTGAATATATATATATATTTCCTATGGAGTTTCAGAAAATTACTTTCTTCAATAGCTTTTGACCGCTTGTATGAATAATTCCAACAATATTCCAGAGTCATATTTCAAGGCTTCATAGTTTAAAAAAATATTTACTTTGATCACATTTTGAATAGCATATAACATGGGAATTTTTTTTCACCCGAAATATCTCAAAATTAGCTGCTTCGATTTTTCTAATACACAAGTGTGTCGATTCTATCTGGAATTGGTTCACTGAAGAAATAACAATTGAGAATTGACTCAGACAATTTTGAGATATTAACAATGGACATGTATCTATGTATGACATGTGCAATGACAACCAAATTTGTCACCAAAAAAATGCAAAATAAGTTAAAAATGTACGCCAACCATGTGGTCAGCAACCACGTCACCCAAATGCACAGCAGCCATAACCACACCCAGCATACATGCCCACTCCAACTGCGTATACACTACAAACACGCAAGTAGGTATGAAGCATTATTCGAATTTTGAATACCAAACTTTGGTACATTTTGGTTGTGGTAGACCTCGACACCCGATACCCAGAAGCATTACACTTAAGAAGCATCAAAGCCTCAGTGGTGGTAAAGGCTTTGGTAGGGATACTCTCTCCTCTGGGATGCCCTAAATAAGTTATTACTGGCAGGGGATCCAATTTCACATCCATACATATATGAAGGCCATTTGGGATGAATGTGGTGTAACTTATACATTCTCCATAGACTTTCACCCACAAACCATTTGGCTTATTGAGTGGTTCAACAAGACCGAGAAAGGCATGATAGCTGGCTTAGAAGAGCACACGTGGAGAAAGTGTGATATTCTCCTGCCATAAAGTGGTGTAGGGTTCAGTCCGTTGAGTTACTGTTGGTCATCCTGTTAGGGGTCCCTTAAATCTTGTGTGGGAGGGTTGGAGGGGAACCACAATCGCCTTCCCACAAAATAGTAGATTATGTGCTTGATGTCAGATCCAAGATGGCGAAGTACAGGGCACCCAGAATATGAAGGTCAGCCAGGAGCACATGCAGCACTGACATGGCCAGAAGGCCATAGCGACAGAATGTACTGCAGGACCGATAGTCTGGATGATTGAACCTGTCAAGCCCGGGCCCATTAATGAAACATTGACTGGGCCTTATGTCTTTCATGCAAACTGACTAATGCCTCACTTCAGCAGGGATTACTTGGTGTTGGCTCTCATGAATGATAATGAGATTGAGGAGAGAGATCCCCTCACAGACTTGTTAGATGCAGAATCCACAGTTGGGTATATGGAGGGAGTTGAGATCTCCATAGACGTAAGTGAAAAGCAATTGCAGGACTTCCAGAGGCTGCTGGGACAGTATGCAAGCCTGTTCTCACTGACTCCAGGGAAAAATGATTGGTGCATTGTTGTTATTGCCACTGGGGAATGTAAGCAACTGGAAGAGAAGAATTCACTGGATATCTGACAAGGTGAAGGGCACCATCAAGGAGGAGGTCTCTAAGAAGTTGGATTTAGGGGTGAGTGAGCCTTCCCACAGGCCATGGGCAGGTCCTGTGGTACTATTAGCTAAAGATTCCAGGAGTGGTAAAACTGAAGTCCTCTTTTGAGTTGACAACACGGGGCACAGTTCTGTTACCAAGACAAATATACACAGCATACTAATGCAAGTTCATGAGTGCATTTTACCTCAAGGCAGGTTGCTGGCAGGTTGGCCAAACTGACAAAACAAAGTAGAGGTCACAGTTTTTCACTCAGAGAGACACTACCAGATCATTGTTATGCCCTGTAGGTTATATAATGCCCTTGACAAATATCAGAGGAGGTAAAATCGTGTTAGGGGAATTCAGAGGTTTGCCTTTCTAGATGACATTGCTGTATTGAGCCATACCAGACAACACCATCTGCCCCACCAGTAACAGGTGCTTCGAGAAGACTGGCTTGACTATCAAGGCATCCAAGTGCCGGAAATTACATATACCATACTTATGCAGGACACCAAGTGGGTGGCAGCAAGAAACAGCCTTTCCAGACTAAAGTTCAAGCAACGGTGGATTGGGACGTCCACAGCACCCAGGCTCAAGTGAGAGTCTTCTTGGGCCTAACAGCTCAATGACTTTCGTCCTTGATCTTCCTGTTAATGATATAACATTTAAGACATTTTCAAAGAAGGTCCCCTGCACCCCTGCCTGTCAGACATATTTCCTAAAGATCCTGGATTATGGACAGGATTTTATCATTCAGATAGAATGTTGTGAATTTAGAATTGTTTCAGTGTTAGCTCAGCAAAACTGCAAAGAGGTAGAGAAGCCTTGTGTGTATCTTAGTAGGCACTTGACCAAGGGAGAGCAAACATGAGCCACAATTGAAAAATAGGCTTTTATGGGGGTTTGTGAACTGTGCAAGCTGAAACCCTACACTCTAGGTCCTCACTTCACAGTCCAAACTGACAATAGACAACCTAGATGGCTAATGGCCATGCAGGGTGAGAATCCCAAGTTGATGTGTTAGACCATATCCCTACAGGGATTACACATGGACATCCCGCACAAACCTGGGTCACAACACTCCACTAAAGTTGGCCTCAGTAGATACTTTAACCTTGAGGATAAGACAGACCCCTAGGATGGTGAAACTCAACCTTTTTGGCTGGTGCATGTATATGGTTGCTATCTGGCATGGGGAGGGTATGGAAAAAGATTTAATTGTATTATTGATATTAAAATGATGCTGGTAATCCATCTGAGATCTCCATCATCAGGTTTGATGCCATAGTTACACCCGTGCCCTGCTGTATCAGTATTCTGATCTGCAGTGCCTGCTCTCCAGTGACATACAACAGGTTCAGAGGTTGAAGGTCCTTTTTGACAGCTCCTGTGGCAAAGCCACTGAAGTGCAGAGACTGCATTTAAATCTGCACCTCTTTTCCAAAACCACATAATTATGAGAAACAAGCAACCTAGTGGCAGGATAACCTGGGCTTTGGTATGCTGGCTGATTGTTTGCATAATTATTAAAAGACACATAAGATGTGCAACATATCAGTGTTAACCATTTGAGCTCAGACTAGCCATGAGAGGCAATGTGGATTCCTGTTGCCTGTCTGTCTGCATTCAAGTGAATTGGCCAAAAGATGGGAGGATTGCCTCTGCTGACTCTCTGGGAGGATACATTGTTCCACCCTTGCCAGGACTGGTATTAACCAGCTAGATATGCCCACAAACACTTACTTCAAGGAGTCAATTCCATAAAAGAGGCCTGACGCGCAATAGGAAGCTGCACAACAAAGTGCTGTTGAAGTGCACGGTTAGAGAAGCAGAAGTGTTTAGACAGATAGCCAGTGCAGAGAACAATGGAGAAAGTATTCTTCCATTTTGATTTTCTGTTGGATTCTCTTTCCTTCCTGTATTCCACACTTCCTGTGTATCAAATCACTTAGAATATGATGCAAAAAAAGCACAATTAACTTCTCATCTTCATAAAGATTTGACCCTTAAAGCAGGCATGTGTTTAACCAGTTCCCTGTGGTTTATTCCCTTTATAAGGAAGGGGGCCCCATCGTATTCTTTGATTCATTTTTGACTTGAAGAAGATTTAATTTAGACCTCTTCTGGGAGAGTTGATCTTTTTCTAGAGCCTTCAGCCAGTGAGGTACCCCTTTCCAGGTCACATTTTGGGTGAACTGCTGTTGGAGCAAGACCTGCCTCTCTACCTGCTACAATGGGACCCAGGAGATGTCTAAAGGTGACAGACCCCTGAGGGTGTTACCCATCTTCCCCTGGGTTTGCAGAATGAAAACAAAGACTCATCTTGTCCCTGAGCCCCTGGATTGCATCTCACAGCAACTGGTTTCTTGCATTTAAACAGGTCAAACCACTGCCAAATACAATTGAGTGCATTCGGGACAACAGAACCCGTGGTGCTGCCTTTGGCACTTCTTTGAACCTCCTCGAACCACTGTTGCTGCTCTTTGAACCAGTTTGACACTGCACCGTGCTGCATCGATTGCCCCAGCTCAAACAACAAGCTTGCCACTGCAGAAGCCTTTGAAACGAACCACCAGCATCTTGTCACTGAACCCTGCTCATACACCGAGCTGATGTTGGTGGCCCCATCGACTTGCATCTTTCAAATGCCATCTTGAACTGCAGTGAGCTTCATCCCAAACTCAACTTCACTCCTTGCCTTCTCCCTGTATGGATCACTGAGGCTCACCAAAGCTGAATCTGGTTTGACCCACATGCACAACAATAGGAAGCCTGGTTTGATACCGTTGAGCTGCCAATAGTTGATTAAGGCCCAAGCTTTCATGCCCATTTAGTTGAACTCTAGAGACTGGTATAGCCCTTTTTCGCACCTTTTTTCTAAAGACATATCCTTATTCAACAACATTGAAGTAATTTATTTCCAAATCATCCCTGCTACGTATCCAGAGGGGTGAAATTTGTTAGTACTATTTTTATTACATATCTGTGTATATGTGTGTTAATCAAAGTATATAGCAGCCGTGTAGTCATTGTTAAGTTGCTCAACTCATTGGAAGGTCAATTTTTGGGGCGCTTAGAACTTCGCTCGCCCTGGATGAATCCTTACCAAACTTTGTTAAAGACAGTATATGTCCCACTCTGCATTTTATTGGTAAGTTTGGTGAGGTTTTGTCAAGTGTGGGCAAAGGTTCAGGGGGGTCCCACATTTCTTTTCCATTTACATAATGAAAAAACATTTTGCTCACGCCTACAGCCCAAACCGCTGGATGGATTTTCACCAGATTTGCGCCAGGAGCAGCAGCTTGGTCCCGAAAGCGTGCGTTCAGGTTTTATTTAATTAATACAACCAAAAAGTAGGTCCAAATTAATGAGTGATCTCTGGCTCCACTTCGTGGACCAATTTCCCTGTTTGGTCCACAGACAGGCATCTGATTGGCCCAGAGGCACTGATTGGATGGTGAAAAGTGTGAAGTGTGTTAGATTTTTGGAAACGCCGGCCATGTTGGATTCGCGGACATCCGCCGGTGTCCACGGACACCTCGGTAGAAACATAAAAAACAGAACAGTGCACTTGTCAAACAAATCAAACAATCTCTGGGGATGTGAGGGGTGATGAGGATGGGATGGGATATGAGTGTAAGAAGCGAAAAAACTGGTGTTTTGCACCCCAGGAGTCCCCAAACAGTCTGGATGCTCGGGGGCGGTAGTGTGATGTTCGCGAACACTTCACATGTTCAGGGACATCTATGCCTATTTCTGCATTACAGAGTTGGTGAAATGCACTTCTTGGATGGCTTATAACTTTGGCGCCACTCAATGAAACTGCATGAAATATTGACATTTTTGTTTTAGGCCTGATTCTGAATGGTTTTGGAAAGTGTGGAGCTGTTTTGTCGAGAGGGAACAAATTTAGAGGGGGGTCCCAAAATATTTTAAAGGCTTATAAACGTGGTGCCATTTGATGAATCTGCACAAACGTTTGCAAAACAATTTTAAATCTAGATATACATGTTTTTGTAAGGTTTAGTGGGATTTTCTCAAGAGAGCGCTAAATTAGAGGGGGTCTCAACATTTTCAGATGGCTTATAACTTTGTTGCCATTTGACGAATGTGGACAAAAGTTTTCAGAAAGATTCTAGACCCAACCTTCTATGTTTGTGTAAAGACTGAATGGATTTTGTCAAGTTTTATGAATATTGTATGTACATACATTTTGGAAAAAATAAAGCATGGGCGGATTTCAATCAAACTCACTTAAGGAGCATTGGCAAGGACATTAAAGCATGGTTTTGCAAATGTGCCTGTGTCTTATTTTTTGGCAAGTGTCATAATGTAGGTACAAAAAATAGTGATACACCTTTGGTGACTGAGGTATATCTTGTGGTCATGGGCTGTGGCCAGACTGTCCGGGTCATATTATAAGGTCATGACCCGGACAATCTGGATACTGGCCATGAGCGCGAGAGACGGAAAATGGTGTTAAAGTGGCCATGTCCACCTGGGACCAGCTATGTGGTAAAGTTATTCGAAAGTAGGATAGGTTTAAAAGGGAAAAAAAGTGCTTGCAGTAATATGGTCATAGGGTTCTGACTTCGCCTTATGCAGGCTGCCATGGAAAAGGAAGAGGGGCTCTGCATGGAGCCCCGCCTTTTTTTTCCATGGTGGCCATCTTGGAAAAGGATTTTCCTTCCTACAGCGGGACGACCGAGGTGTCCCACTGTGGGAGGAAAATCTATTTTTTAACACGCAGGTTCCGACTTTGGGAACCATGGGTGCTAAAGGCCTTTATCCCCCATTGCATATTTATTTATTTATTTATAACACGCCGAAGCCCGCACTTACAATATGAAAATAAAGACTATTTGATTTTTAAGCAGTAAGGTCTTGTCTGCTTGGGTAACTTTTTACACAAGTATTCTAAGGTTTTTTATAGTGCTACAACTGAAGAATAGTGTATGTGTTTTTACATTTTGAGGAAACAAGCCGGTTTTCACACCTTGAGGCACCAGCTACGAGTAGGCTGAGCACTTAATGGCTAATTACGTTGGTTTCATATATTACATGGCCACGGTAGTTATGGTTAAGTTGCTGTTTCCATAGGAAGAGCACTTTTTGGGCAGCTTATAACTTCGATCTCCCTGGACAAATCCACACCAAACTTTGCAAAAAAAGTATATGGCTCACTCTGAATTTTTTTGCAAAGGTTGGTGAGGATTCGTCCGGGGGGGGCAAAGTTATAAGGGGGGTCCCAAAACTTTTTTTTTTCCAATAGACTGAAATGGGAAAAAACTTTGCTCGCACCTACAGCCCAAGCCGCTGGACGGATTTTAACCAAATTTGGACCATGAGTAGCGGCTTGGTCCCGAAAGAGTGCTTTTGCAGATTTGGTGAAAATCCGTCCAGTAGTTATTTTTAAAATGACCAAAAAGTAGGTCATAAAAAATTAGTGATATCTGTGTTCGGTCCGCGGACACACTTCCCTGTTCGCTCCGCGGACAGTGTTCTTATTGGCCAATCGGCTTGCGTCATGTCTGCGGACATGCAACGTGTTCGCTGATTGGACGGCGTAGAGCGTGAAGCACGTCAGATTTTCAGTACGCCTGCAATCTTGGATTTGCGGACGTCCGCGGACAGCGCGGTGAAACTTATTTTAAAAATTGTATTTAATAGATTGTGTTGGTGTGTAAGAGTGTTTGGGGAGGATGGGAGAGTATGCGATAAGTTAAATGTTGTATTTTTTTATGTGGTAGAACCTTTTGTTGTGTTCGATTTGTCTGCGGACAACACGGCTGTTCTGAAATGTTCTAAATAAACTAAATGGGGGGGTGTTCTGAGGACGCAATATGTGTCTGTGTTGTTCGCAAGCAAGCTGAAACTGTTCTAAGAACACTAGCGGTGTCCTGAAATGTTCATAAATAAACAAAATGGGGGTGTCATGAGGACGCTGTGTGTATTGTTCGCTGGCAAGTTGAAAGTGTTCTAAGAACACTCGCAGTGTCCTGAAATGTTCGTAAATAAACAAAATGGGGGTGTCCTGAGGACACTGTCCGTATTGTTCGCTGGCAAGTTGAATGTGTTCTGAGAACATTCGCGGTGTCCTGAAATGTTCCAAAATGGGGGTGTCCTGAGGAAGCTGTCCGTATTGTTCGCTGGCAAGTTGAAAGTGTTCTATGAACACTCACGGTGTCCTGAAATGTTTGTAAATAAACAAAATGGGGGTGTCCTGAAGACGGTGTCCGTATTGTTCGTTGGCAAGTTGAATGTGTTCTAAGAACATTCGCGGTATCCTGAAATGTTCGCAAATAAACAAAATGGGGGTGTTCTGAGGACGCTGTACTGTCATGATGCCCGCTCCCGGGGAGCCAGTTCAAGCCCTGCGTCCCCGAAAGCGGACATCCAGTCCCCGAGGAAGGACCCAGCAACCCCATATAGGGGCCCTTTGGACAGTGTCCTGGCGCCTATGGCACCAGGCTCATAAAAGACATCAGTCCTGGCGCCATAGGCGCCAGGCTCATTATGGGAGTGCTTGGGTGCACTTACCTGATGCAGACCATGCTGCAGGATCCGGGCCTCCTTGAGGCCTGAAAGGAACTACTTTACCTGTGGGACTAATTTACCATCCAGGCGAGGTCGGGGAAGGATACATACCTGATTGGAGGAAGGACAAATACCTGGAACTTCTTCCAAGGCTATTTAAATCCCACCAGAACAGCCACACGTGCTTCGTGTTGTTCTGAATCTAGCAGCTGGACGCTCACCGTGTCTGCTCCTGCATCCTGACTTCTGCCACGTCAGCCAGCATCCTGGATCACCTGCAAAGGAAGAGAAGAAGAGAACAGATGAAGGAAAAGTCCTTACCTGCTAAATCCGCATCCCGGAGACATCTCGCCGCCAATCCTGAAAAGGAAGACTTTTATTTAAAAGCTCATCGCGTTGATCGCTGCAGCGCCGCATTCCACTCACCTTTACAGGGCGCCTCCATGTTCAGCAGCGATCATCCGGATTCGCAGTCACGCCTCAGCGCCTAGGGAGAAAAAAGACAAGAACAAAAGGTGAGAGAGAGAAGGGAATAAGGAAAGCTGAATCTCCATGTAAAGACTTACCTGTTGATTCATTCCCTCTTGATTTCGGGTCCGCGCCGCATCCTGGCATTTCCGGACCCCGCCCCTAAGGGGAAAAAGAGACATTAGCGTTAATGAGCGAATGAAAAGACATTACCAAAAAACGCTCATTAAACACTTACCTGATTTCTACAAGGATTTCACCTCTCATCTCGGGTCGGTACCTGTTCCCCGGCATTCTGTACCCCGGCCCCTATGGGGAAAAAGACACTGGGCCTCATTATGACCCAGGCGTTAAGGGTTAACGCCGTCGTTAACCCTTAACGCCTATTCTGATTTTAAGCAGCCGTTAAAATCCATGGCGCTAACCCGCCATGATGCTAATTACGCCACCGTAATTTACGGTGGCGTAATTAGCGCCTTCCTCATTCCCATTATGCCCTATGGGGCAAAAATGGGAAGGGGGAAGGGAAAATGGGAAATGGGGATTTACCGCCCCACTCACCTTGGAGTGGGGCGGTAAATCCGCCATCCACCATGGTGTAAACATAGTTTACACAATGGTGGTAAAGTTGGCGTACTTAGCGCCTGGGTCGTAATGACCCCCACTAGCATTAGTACATTAATGCATGGGCACAAGGGGAACCTCTTATCAAAAAACTTACCTGGAAGCCAAGCAAGTTTGGTTCTCACCAATCCGAAAATCCAGTGAAGTAACTGGATAACAACGCGCCCCTGCATCAGAAGCAGGATGGAGAGCTCGTCCTTCCAAACCCTAAGGTGAGATGCTACGGGGAATCACAGAAAGGTTTCGAGGAGGGTGAGAGGGGAAAGTGGGAGGCCGATTGCATTACCCCGCAGACAGTTAATCCCCTATTTTCGCCTACAGAAGGATACTTCTGCGAGCCAGACAAGCCAGATTTGGGGGCCCGGTCCAGTCCATCTTCCGAACCCTGTGCATCACCTTAGAAGAGGTCACAGCAGCGCGAACCAGGCCAGCGCCTCCGTGGGAGTCAGGTGAGCGTTACATGTACGTATTGTTCGCTGGCAAGTTGAATGTGTTCTAAGAACACTTGCAGTGTCCTGAAATGTTCGTAAATAAACAAAATGGGGGTGTCCTGAGGACGCTGTCCATATTGTTTGCAGGCAAGTTTAGTGTGTTCTAAGAACAGTCGCGGTGTCCTGAAATGTTCGCAAATAAACAAAATGGGGGTGTCCTGAGGACGCTGTCAGTATTGTTCGCTGGCAAGTTGAAAGTGTTCTAAGAACACTCACGGTGTCCTGAAATGTTCGAAAATAAACAAAATGGGGTTGTCCTGAGGACACTGTCCATATTGTTCGCTGGCAAGCTGAAAGTGTTCTAAGAACACTCGCTGTGTCTTGAAATGTTTGTAAATAAACAAAATGGGGGTGTCCTGAGGACGCTGTCCGTATTGTTCGCTGGCAAGTTGAAAGTGTTCTAAGAACACTCGCCGTGGCCTGAATTGTTCGTAAATTAACTAAATGGGGGTGTCCTGATGACGCTGTCCTTATTGTTATCTGGCAAGTTGAAAGTGTTCTAAGAACACTCGCTGTGTCCTGAAATGTTCGTAAATAAACAAAATGGGGGTGTCCTGAGGACGCTGTCAGTATTGTTCGCTGGCAAGTTGAAAGTGTTCTAAGAACACTCACGGTGTCCTGAAATGTTCGAAAATAAACAAAATGGGGTGTCCTGAGCATGCTGTCCGTATTGTTCGCTGGCAAGTTGAATGTGTTCTAAGAACACTCGCGGTGTCCTGAAATGTTCGTAAATAAACAAAATGGGGGTGTCCTGAGGACGCTGTCCGTATTGTTCGCTAGCAAGTTGAATGTGTTCTAAGAACACTCGCCGTGTCCTGGAATGTTCATAAATTAACAAAATTGGGGTGTCCTGAGGACACTGTCCGTATTTTTCGCTGGCAAGTTGAAAGTTTTCTAAGAACACTTGCAGTGTCCTGAAATGTTCGTAAATAAACAAAATGAGGGTGTCCTGAGGACGCTGTTCGTATTGTTCGCTGGCAAGTTGAAAGTGGTCTAAGAACACTCGCGGTGTCCTGAAATGTTCGTAAATAAACAAAATGGGCGTGTCCTGAGGACGCTGTCCTTATTGTTCGCTGGCAAGTTGAATGTGTTCTAAGACCACTTGCGGTGTCTTGAAATGTTCGTAAATAAACAAAATGGGGGTGTCCTGAGGACGGTGTCCGTATTGTTTGCTGGCAAGTTGAAAGTGTTCCAAGAACACTCGCGGTGTCCTGAAATGTTCATAAATAAACAAAATGGGGGTGTCCTGAGGACACTGTCCGTATTGTTCGCTGGAAAGTTGAAAGTGTTCTAAGAACACTTGCGGTGTTCTGAAATGTTCGTAAATAAACAAAATGGTGGTGTCCTGAGGGCACTGTCCGTATTGTTCTATGACAAGTTGAATGTGTTCTAAGAACACTCGCGGTGTCCTGTAATGTTCGCAAATAAACAAAATGGGGTTGTCCTGAGGACGCTGTCCGTATTGTTTGCTGGCAAGTTGAATGTGTTCTAAGAACACTCGCTGTGTCCTGAAATGTTCATAAATTAACAAAATGGGGGTGTCCTGAGGACGCTGTCCGTATTATTCGCTGGCAAGTTGAAAGTGTTCTAAGAACACTTGCGGTGTCTTGAAATGTTCGTAAATAAACAAAATGGCGGTGTCCTGAGGATGCTGTCCGTATTGTTCGCTGGCAAGTTGAAAGTGTTCTAAGAACACTTGCGGTGTTCTGAAATCTTCATAAATAAAATAAATGGGGGTATCCTGAGGACGCTGTCCGTATTGTTCCCTGGCAAGTTGAATGTGTTCTAAGAACACTCGCGGTGTCCTGAAATGTTGGTAAATAAACAAAATGGGTTTGTCCTGAGGACGGTGTCCGTATTGTTCGCTGGCAAGTTGAAAGTGTTCTAAGAACACTCGCAGTGTCCTGAAATGTTCGTAAATAAAAAAAAATTGGGATGTCCTGAGGACACTGTCTGTATTGTTCGCTGGAAAGTTGAAAGTGTTCTAAGAACACTCACGGTGTCCTGAAATGTTCGTAAATAAACAAAATGGTGGTGTCCTGAGGACGCTGTCCGCATTGTTCGCTGGAAAGTTGAAAGTGTTCTGAGAACACTCATTATGTCCGCGGACATTAAAAGTTCCCATAAGCCATAGTTAAAATGTTTGACTCTATGGGTGTGATATTCTGTGGTAGTTGTGGCCAGGGCATAGAGTCTTGGGTGCATGGCCATGCACCCAAGACTCTATGCCCTGAGACTCTATGCCCTGGCCACAACTACAACAGCATATCACACTAATAGTGGCTTATAACTTTGGGATCCAAACATTTTTATATAAGGAACAAAGTTATAAGCCTCTATGGGTGTGATATGCTGCGATGGTTGTACTTATTATAATATACTTACTGTTTGGTTTAGTAACTGGAGTACATGTATTTCTTGTTCATTTCTGTGACAAAAGAAAAGATCATGTTAGTATTGGTATTTTGTAACGACTTATTACATTGAATAATCAACCTTTTTTGTTACCCTCATATTTAGTAGATTACAAACCAGAGTACTGTGCAATTTGCTCAGTTTCTGTGTTTGTTGCTAAAATCATTGGGTCTGTGGGAGAAAAAAACCCTTTTTCTGTTATGCTACAGTTTATTTGTTTGTTTTCAGTGTTCACTTGTTGTTTCTGGCTAATGCTGTATATATTGGCTTGTTGCAGTTTTTTGCAGCAGTAACATATCATTTATTTGTTTGGATATTGTAAAATTTTGGAGCAGTTAGATACCAGTAGGCGTATTACCTCTAGGGAAACCAAATCGGCATTTGGTGTAGTAGTTCCCTTTGTTTTTGTATTTGCGACGACAATATTTGCCACATTTGTGTCTTTGAAGTTGTAAAATTTGTGCATGAAGATCACTATTTGTGGATTCTGTTGGAATTTCACAAGTGACATATTTTTCAATATACTGTAAAACAGTGGCATCACTGTCTTGACCAAATTTAGGAGCATCTTTAATCCATAACAGCATGTGGATATGTGGTGCTCCTCTGGCCTGGTATTCTTTTCTCCAAAAGAAGTGTTGCACTTCTCCAAGGGGAGGAACAGTTTTATTACAAATAAAATGTAGCATAGAAATGAAGCGATGGTGAAAATATCTTGAAACATTAACAGGATCCAGAGAAAAAAGTTCTCCAGGTGTTAGTATACCTATATTTGTTTTGTTTTTGTTTGCTATGCGTAGGAAATCATGTAGATCTTCCCATGCATATTCTTCACAACTTAATGTAACAAACCAAGTGGGTGGGCCAAGGTTTCTGATCATACAACGTACATCTCCATGACGTCGAAACCAGTACTCTTTAGTACCATGCATATTTGCTAATAGATTTGTAATATTTGATTGTAAAACCTCATCTTTTTGTTGCACTTTTTGTAATAATTGTGTAGCTGTCATATTTTGAAAGTGGGATCCTTATTTTAATGTGTGTGCAACTCCGTAACATAAAGTTGCTAGTTCACTTTAAAAGAGTAGGTGGAATATGTATTCCACATTTTGTCTAAATCTGGGATCTTCAGAATACAACCGTACTGAGCGGTATTCTGATGCTGATATTTGAATAGGTCTATCATCGTACCTTCCTCCTTTGTCAGTAGGAAAGAGTAGAGGAAAAGCACGTGCTTCTATACTTTTTTCCCATATGCTGATTGGTGATCCTTTTGTTTGATGCATTTGGTACGTTTCCACTGCATCTTCTATGTTGTCATTAGAGTGCAATTGATAAATTGAATAATGGTCTAAAGTATTTGGTATTGTAGCAGGATCTAGGAGCTCAAATTGACCAGCATCGTGTGTCTCTTGAATTATTTCAGTTGTATCCTTCAAGTTTTCTTCAATATTAATTTCTTTGTAATATTCATTATTCTCTTTAAGATATTGTAAGGCTTGTCTAAATGTATGTAAATCTTCCAGCTGTTGCCAAATTTTGTTGTCTTTTGTAGGTACTCCATTTACTAAGATAATTAAAGATTGCTGCATTGGACGTTGCACTCCTAGAGTGTGTACATTTTCTTTTAGATCTAATGGTAAATACACTATTATTCCACGAATACCTTTCACTAATTCAGAGGGAGGTAATTTTGGTGTTTTTGGTTGAAGGTGTATTATTGCTTGAAATGGGTGCACTGTTTGAATTATGATGCTCTCATATAAATTAAGTTGTTGTAGGGGTTTTGGTAGTGGATATAATTCCAAATTATTTGTGATAGCACGTGAAGGAGTTTGGTTGTTGTCAAGTTTTGTAGTGCAGTAACTGCAAAGTATTAAGGGGTCAGTTATTTCGTATTTGTTTTCTGCTATAAGGTAGAGAGCTAATTCAAACCATTTACAATCTTCATTGTCTTCTATTTTTTATGATAGGTCTACAGTTTTTGTGTTACTTTTATAAAAAGTTCTGCGGCAACATACACACACATGGTTTGGTACTTCAGCTGATGTACTTTTAAATTTCAGTATTCCTTTTTTGTATGTGTGTAGTAAAAGGTTGCCATGTGTAGAATTGTTGCTAATTTGGTTTACAGCTATTTGATTCTGTAAGTGGCTTTCACTTCCAAAATATTTTTTCTGGATTTAGTCAATTCCTTCAAGTAGGTCTTTTGCTGTACCATGTAGAAGAAGAGGACTTTTAGCATAGTACAGTTTATAAACTAGATTTCTTATAGTTGGATCATGTGTTGATATCCTTTTGATATCATGGAAGGTGGTTTTGCAAGTAGGTCCTGTAATGCAGGCCAGTGAATGTCCTTGTAGTCCTGTGTACTTGCGCACTGGACAGGTATCCATATTTTGCAGTAGTTTAATTTTGATTTTGTCTTTGCCTTTCACATATTGATTGAGGAATTGGCGTAAAGACTTGAAAACATTTTTAGGAATCTTACACATTGACGTGCATGGCCATTTTTACACTAGACGTTCTGATTCAGTTGAATGGAGGGGTAATTCTAAGTTTTCAGAGCATATTTTTGTAAGGAGTACTTCTTGTTCCATTATGGTATTATTAACTTTTTCATAACCTCGACCACTGCTATGTATGGCAATTCTATTTGTTTGCTTTTGTTTGTATGCTTCTTCATTAAAGTATGGTTCTGTGCTTGTAGTGTGACTCCATTCACCTCTGCAGATACTTAAGAAGTTCTTTCTGTTGACATTTCGTTTATTGAGAAGTCTTTTTTGTAATTTAGTCATTAGTTTTGTTAGTGGTTTCATTTTGTTTAACACTAAAATAAATAACTTTCTTTTGAGAAGAATTGCGCTGTCTATTAAAGCTTCTAAGATTAATTTCCTACGATAGATTTTAAGGGTTTAACCTGGTTTCTCTCCTGTTTTTATAAGATTTTGAAGGACTCTGTGACGGAACATTATGGCTAAAATACTTTTCTTGGTGTGCTTACTTTGCACTATATCAAGATTTATAGAAGCAGTTTTATCTGTAGTGATAGCTGATTTTTTGTTTATTGTTTTCTGGTTTGTTTTACATTTTGTTAGAGGAGGCAAAGTTTTTGTACTTGAAACTTCTTTTGTTTCACTAAATGACTGTATTAGCTGTTTTGTTTCAACTTTTTTTTACAAATTGTGCTAGAGATGGATGCTTATGTTGGACACTTTTATTTTCATTTGCTCTCCTTCTGCGTTGCTTTCTGTGGACTTGATTTTTGGTAGGCATTCTTTAGGGTCTGTTGAAAAAAATAAACAAGGTATGTGTTGGGGTGTTCTGCAATGTATGTGTGCTGTGTGCATGAGTGTTTGAGTAAGATGATAATGATGTATGTAATTGTGTGTGATTGTGCATTGGGCAACTACAACTAGTAGGGATGGGTATTCTTGAATTAATGTGCTACTAAACTGGGGTTCAGATGACAGAAAAAAGTAAGCTAGTGGTGTGGAGAAGTACAAATAGTAAATCTAATGCTATACAATTAAAACAGTTGTTTTTTCTATAATATCAAAATTCTAGCAGCTGAGTTGGGTCATTTGTGTGTCGAAAAATAGGAATTTGTGGGCCATTCTGGCTGCAAATTGCTGTTTAAGAAATGAGGATTTTTGGAGAGAATGATGCACAATCTCTATTTTTAGGCACAGAAATAGCATGAATTAGCTTTACAGTTTGTTTGAGTAATAATACAAATATTATGGTGGTATTCAACTTACTTTTTTTCTAAAATGAGCAGGTTACTTCTTAGTTGTTCTTTGTACTTCAAAATCGGCTGCTTCTTTTCAGGAGAATGGTCTTCACTGCAATAGTAAAAGAAACAAATTAGTAATTTTGTTTGTATATAGCACTGTTTTTAATTTAGACATTGATTTTTTTAATTAACATCCTCAGCGCCTTCCTCAAAACCATTAAAACTATCTTTTTCACATAAGATACGTCGCACCAGTTGAATACATATCATGTGTTCTTAATGACTAAACTGTATTGCAATGACTAACTGTAGCAAAAAAAATATCTTTACTATGCCTTGTGAATTTCATAATGTACCACTGAATACCACTATTCCTGTAACTAAGCTCTTGCAAGCAATAGTGCTTCAATGTCATGGGCTGCTTGCGCTATATAAATATAAGTAAGTAAAAAAATAAATAAATACATAAATAAATAAATGTTTATGTTATTATACAAGTATTGTTGTTTGAGATTTGAACATAGTGTGTGCTTGAAATTTTGTTAGACTATATGCACTCTATATATTTTATTTAAAAAATGTTAGTTCAACATGATTTGAATATGTGTATGTAAAAAGAAATTAAATAGTATAAAGTTTTGTAAGTGACAGTTGATTTTAGGAGATGGAAAAAAAGACAGTAAATTCATTTTACAGATTATACAAGGTAAAAGTCAGTTAATCTGTTTATATGAAACTAGAAGAATTGTACATGTACATGTACTTTACAGAAAATATGCATACCTGTAGATTGTGTTCATGCATATGGATATGCATGGAGCTGCAAGTAGAAATCTTGGAGACTTGTGTAGTATTTCTTGTAGAAGGTGCTTTCCAATGAAATGACACTTGTACTCAGAGAGATTAACAGCACATTTGCAGTGCTGATCTATGATGATGCAGTTAGATGTAGAGGTGTTCTCTGTGATTGGTGGATGTTCATGTGACTTCTTAGCTACATCCAATGCGGGAATGGCACAGAGAGTGAAGTGGAAATGGTAGAAGGGCCATCCATGTGACGATATGTCCGCGGTCATGGCGGTAGTTCGCGGACATCAGGTGTTACATCCGGGGATTTTTGGGTTGGGAAGCCATGCAAATGAGAATGAGCATACAAAGAGATTGGTCAGGAAAGTTTAGTGGGTTTGTGCCAGTAGAGAGTTTCTCAGATACTCTTTTTGCTAAGAGAAGAACAGATAGCTATGGCTGTGTGTTTCAGAAAACAAATTGTTTGGATTTTGGGAGACTCGTGGAACATTGGTTGAAGGTGCATGCAGAAAGCTCTGTAGTAGCTCTAGATCTTGGATTTCCACATGTGGAAGTACACTGGCATGGAGTATGTGGAATGAAGTGGTTGGACTTGCTATCTCTTTGTGCTACTTTGGAGACAGAGCAACATCCAGATATAATTATAATTCATTGTGGAGGGAACAGTTTAGGACATGTGTCTGGAATTTCTTTGTAATTTGCAATGAAAGAAACACTTGTGAAGGTCATGTACATGTTTCCAAATTCTCAAGTAATTTTTTCACGGATTGTGCAGAGACAAATGTGGCTTCATTCTTCTTCATTTGGTCCACAAATGAAGAAAGTAAGGCGCAATGTCCTCTTTTCACAATGAAAACATTATTTTTCGTAGTACATACATTTTTCGCAGAGATGGAGTCCATCTTACTTATGCTGGCAATCAGATTTTTCTGAGAAATTTACAAAATGCATTGCGACCTTTTATAGAATTACAGCATCCATTTTGTAGTAGGTGTTGATTATTTCTAATTTTTCAAACACAACCACCACCAAAAGGCACTTTTCAGAGCCACCACTTCCTCCCAGATAAAATTGCAATGGTTGTGATAGGGCAGCACTCCAAAATTTTAGATGTCCGCGGACTGCCTGCGGACTTCTAAAAAATACACAGGGCCCTGCTTCATTTATGTTCACTTCTATTTTTTAACTGTGAAAGGCGGCTCTGAAAAGAGCCTTATTTTTTTTATTTTTGTTGTTTTATATTTTTTGGGTTTTTTATACAAGACACACTAGGAGAGGAGGGGAAAGGAGGGTAAAGGGGGGGACACCAACCACAGGGATAAGAAAGGGCGAGCTGAGAGAGGAAGATGTAGAGTGGGTTTTATATGGGTAATGAGAAGATCTTCTCGTGCTCTGAGATGATAGTCTCAAAAGCACTTTGAAGTTGCTCCCCCCTGCAGAGTACTGCGTCGCAGTACATACACACAACTGTGACCCTCAAAAGGTAAGGGTCATCAGCATTGTGTATGGCCTGTGAGGCAGCTTGAGGAATACCCTGTCCCACAAGAGTGTTCCCATTGTGTATGGCCTGTGAGGCAGCTTGAGGAATACGCTGTCCCACAGGAGTGTTCGTTGTGGTGACAGGATCAGAAACGGAGGATGAAGTAGAGGAAGGCAACCTGCTACGCTCCTCACAAGGTACAACCTTGAGAACTGCCCCAGTGTGGAATGACTTCAGGTGTTGCTTCATGGTAGTGGTCCCAAAACTGCACGAACCAGGCCTCCCGCAACTGAGTACCATTTTGCACTTGTTGCAGGTGACTTGGTTGGCACGAGCCTTAGGACCATTCCAAAGAATGGTAAATAACCGCCACACCCAAGACTCACGCCGAGTGCGGGTAGTAGGGAGTTCAACTACCTCATTCTTGTCATCCTCTTCTTCCTCCTCTGCATCCTCACTCCTGTTCCCCTCTTCAGGCCCTTGGGGAGGTGGTGGTGGTGGAGGGGGTGGGGGTGGTGCTGAAGCACCAGGTGGCAGCAGTGCAGCCACGGATGCCATCAGGTTCTTGATGGAAATCTGCAGTTGGCAAAAAGAATCGCTGTGCTCTGTAGTATAGCCAGAAACACAATGAGAATAAGCTCTAGGGCTTGGTCTTTTATAGGGGTGCTTGTACGTGGTTCGCGGACATGCACGCTGTCCGCAGACAGATCGAACACAAAAAAGGGTTCAAAAAGTTTCAAAAAGTACGTAGAAACTCAGGATTACTATGTGGGACTTGTGTCATGGTGAGTTTTTCTGGAAAAATATTATGGATTAATTGAAATGTACTTTTAAATTGTTCGGGGGCACGAACAGTGTCCGCATTCAGAACACACGATGGTGCATGGTGGTGGCACGAGTTATGGTTGCTTAGCTTAGAATAACTGTCGAATTTCAGGGGTTTTTCGGTTTTACTTGGAACCATAACGTCCCTTTAACAAAGTTTTTTCACTGAATTTCACAGGTTTTTACTAGCGCAACTTAACCATAACGTCCCTTTAACAAAGTTTTTTCACTGAATTTCATAGGTTTATAGTAGCGCAACTTAACCATAATGTCCCTTTAACTAAGTTTTTTCACTGAATATTTATATATATTTATATATATTTATTTCTATATAACCTTGATCAAACATGCCTTTTATTTTGGACCATTGTTCTGCTAATGTTTGGGTTGCTGCTGTCTCATATTTAAAAAAACACACACACACGCACAAATACGTCCACCACACGAAAGCAGGCGGAAGCGCCCCAGCGCAGTACAAATTGTGTGCAAACAACAGACAAGCATATACAGCTATGATGAATGTCCCATTCCTTGCAGCAGTGATCGTGGGACACCGCAGGAGGAGGAGAATAGCCAGGCCCCACATTTCCTTGCCCAGGACCAGCCTTTTTGGGATGCCTGATGACCAGGTCTGTGGCAGGTATAGGTTTCCACCTCATATCATCCTAAAGCTGGTCAGGGAGTGGGAGGATGAACTCACATCACCCACCCTGTGCTCCCAAGCATAGAGCCCCTTGGAGAAGGTGCTCAATGTATTGCATTTTTTGGCCACTGGGTCATTTCAGCAGACAACTGCCATAGAGGGGGCGTCTCACAGGCCACCCAGTCACGTTGCCTACACCAGGTGTTGGCAATCATCACTGCGTGCCCCTCAGTCCACAGGCACATATACATGCCCAGAACACCCGCAGAAAGGCAGGCCGTGGTCCTGGACTTCTACAGGGTGGCACACTTCGCCAAAGTGCTTGGTGCCATAGAGTGCACCCATGTGGCCCTACGTCCACCTAGGGCCACTGAAAACATCTACTGCAACCGCAAGCACTGGTATTCCATCAACGTGCAGGTTGTATGCAATGCCAAGGGAATCATCACCTCTGTCTATGCAAACTATCCTGTGTCCACCCATGACCGTTTCATATTCAGATTGTCCACCCTGAGCCGTGCGCTGGAAGCTGGGAAGCATGGCGACACATGGCTCACAGGTGAGTACAAATGTCTGTGGACATGCAAGCATGTTACACACAGACAAATACACACGCCCAACTAATGACAACAAATATGACCTTACCAGGGGACAGTGCCTACCCTCTGAGCACCTACATGATGACGCCAATTCGGAACCCTACCTCACCAGCCCAGGTAAGATACAACGCAGCCCATATTGCAACCAGGGCCATAGTGGAGCGCACATTCGGAGGGCTCAAGTCACGCTTCCGCTCCCTTGACCGCTCTGGCGGACAGCTACAATATGCACCCCCAGTAGTGTGCAGGATCATTGTGGCAGCATGTGTCCTGCACAACGTTGCAACACGGCATGGCGTACCGGTGGACATGGTGTTGCCCCCACATCCCCAACCACACGCATGGCCGCAGCACATGGGAGGGGAAAGGGCATGTGGCGAGGCAGCCCGTACCTAGCTTGTGGCCACATTTTTCACCTAAACTCCAACCCTTGCGGAGTGCACACAGGCCTGGCACATACCAGGTGACAATCGATGATGCGAAAGGGACAGTTAACTGTCACAACCTTACCACCCTGATAATGTGTCCATGGAAGTGCCACAGTGTGTGCATCCCTAGCTACTTAAAGACAACCAATCCCATGTGACCAAAGGGAACATATGCAAGGTGCATATCCCCCTCACTGCAAAACAGGGCATGAAAGTACTGGTATGCCACCCAAACCCTCCCAACCCCAATAACCCCCGTCTGCCACACCATACCATGGTATGCAATGGTAAAACATCAAACCATATGCACAACACATGACACAATAGTCATGAAGTGCCACGTGAGAAATGTAAATAGGCACCAGACAATTACACCTGACATGGAATCTGAAGAAATGTCTGAACAAAACCTCACACCCTGAAAAGGGTAGCACAAATGCATGCCACCAGTGGTGCAAGCAACAAAGGTCAGAATACCTGTTGGCATGCACATTGGACAATAGGAAATTGGCATTTCAAACACTGTGTGCTGCTTGTGTGTCCCCTGCAACACACCACTCACCGGTCAGCACAGTGAGTGTGCATTGCGTTGGGGAAACCCCTTGAGCATCATGACTAAAAAGTGCAATCAACCAAATAATACCCTGTCATGCAGGTACACGATCAATGATTCAGAAGTGAACATGGATTGTCAGGAAACAGCATGCCTGAGAAGGCAATCTGGGTGCACGTGTGTGCATGATGTTGATGTAGTTGGTGTGGGGGCGCGTTGCCTAAGTGTTTTTGTCAGTAGGGACATGCATCGAATACATGCATGTGAAATGAAGTAAGCCTCAGTGTCCTGTACACAGCACATGTGAACATTGCACTCAAGGACCCCCTGTGTGTTAAACCTCACCCATCCCCTGACACCTCAAAATAAAACCCAACATAGGATCAGCCATTGACCAGCAGAACATATCATGTACAGAGTACCCCACATCGACAATGGCAGACAGTGAGCAATGACTGATTAATTGAAAATCCTTATAGGGCCTACACACAAAGTCCATCAAAGCGCCTCAAGGAGGGAGGGAACAAGGGAGAATAACAGTACATTCCAACAAGTCCTTCAAACAGTCCAGAATGTGAAAATGAACTATCAAATCAAAGTACATATTACAAGTGCCTGGAACAATAAGTGAGAGTCTAGGGAGGGAATGTGGGAAAACAAAACTAGCATCAACATTGCTATGCCTGACGGCAATAGTTGCAGTGCAGGAGTCACATAAGGAGGGGGGTGAGGGAAGAGGAGGGAAGAGGTGAGGAGAGTAACAAAACTAGTAACAAAAACTGTGGAAGGTCGACAAAGAATCAAGATAATGCTGGGGAGGGGGAGAAGAAACACTTAAGGGAAAGGGGGAACAGACAACCTTAATCAGTGGTGGAGAGACCGATGATAAAAGTGCCAAAATAAAACTCAAAAAGGTGAAGGTGGGGGGCGGGTGGATGGATGCAGAGGGGGAATGTCTGCAAAGAACAAGCGGCTACGTATCACCATGCCTGATGGCAATTGGGGTAGTGTCGGAAAAAGACAGACAGAGGACAAGGATGAGGGGAAAGGGTGGTGGAGAGGGAGAGGGAGGAGAGAAGGGAGGAGGGGGCCATGGTCTAAATGCATGAAGGGGAAGAGGGAGACAGAAAGCACACACAGAGGACAGAGGGAAAGAAGATGGTGCAGAAGGGGAGGGGTGTGATGGTGAAGGCGGGAGACAGAGGGAGACTGGCGGGGGCAGTGGAGACAGGGTGACAATCAAGGGACCCAGAAGGGTGGTGGACAGGGCTAGACAGTGCCTCCATTGTGGGCCTTTGGAAGTCGTGGCAGGCTCCAGCCTCCTGGTTGGCCGGATTGTCACAAGGGCCAAGTGCAACCAGTGGGAGGGGGGAGGAGGTCCAGGCCACTAACATGACAGTCAAGTCAAAAGTAATGCAGCCATTCTTCAAATGGCAGAACAAAACACCAGGCATGGCTGCAAGATGGCCAAAGCAGGGCAAGCAAGGAATGGGGGGTCATTGAAATGCGTGGTGGCATGGAAAAGTCAGCCCGCAGCCTTCATGTGGCATATCAAAATCACTGTAGGGCAAGTGTCCCAATGCAACATTGTCAGCACACGGACCCCTCCCGCCATCAGTGTGTGTTACACAGCAAAAGGGGGCATGGTACCACCTACAGCAGGAAGTGCATGAACATAGACAGTCAATTCATAAAAAATATCATAAGCAACATGATAAAATGCACAGACAACAGAATACTCACCAAAGTGAAGTGCAGACATGCATTGGAGAAGCCATCCGGAATACCCACTAGGGGTGTACACACAAGTAGGACTGCAGACTGGCCACAGATATGACGGAAGCCCAATGCCCCTGTGTGAGATGCTGTCACACCAAGCCATCCTTGCAAGCCCATGGAAAGGGGAAGCAGGAGTAGAATATGTGTCAGGACCCCAAGCAAAACACATACACAAGACAAGCCTGAATGGGTCCAGCTGGAACACACAGTGGATGCCTTCAAATGCCACAAAGCACCACACTGTCACATGAATGCACAATAATAAATCAGCAGAAATAAAAAATTCATAAAGTAATTATTTGCAGAAAAAATATATAAAAAATATCAGTAAATAAAACAAAATAAAAAAGTATTTGCTGTAAAAAATATATATTTTAAAATAAATAATATTAAAAAAATTCCAGAAAAAAGTAATAAAAAAAATATAAAATTGGCATAAAAAATGCACAAAATGTTTGCAGAAAAAAATCTTACAAATATATGTAGAAAGAAAAAAATATTTGCAAGAAAAAACTAAAATAAATGTGCAGGAAAAAAACAAAAAAAACAAAAAATTGCCATATATGGCCCAAGGGGTGGTGGGGCACCCAGGAGGGGGTAGGTACAGGGTGCACCTCAACACCCAAATGTGTAGATATTGTGATAAAAAATAAAATACTCACTGGACTCAGCGCCTGCATGGCCCGACCTATGTGGGAGATAGGTTGTCGTCGTCAGCCTCTGGACGGAAATTAGAAGGTGGACGTGGCTCAGTTGCCTCACTACGCCTATACTCGCCTTGCCCCTCAATGGCAGCAAGCATGCGGGTCTGGTAAGCCAGGTCCTGCATGGCAATTACACGTAGGTCAGCATGCATTACCTCACGTGTCACACGTGCTTCTGATACGCTCACATGGCTCCCACAGAGGCGTTGATCGGAACTGGACAGCTGCGGTCTCTACCAATGTGACGCGTAGGGCCGAGATGATGGACTGGACTGGCCCACCTAGCTTCGTTTGCTTGGCCCGTAGGAATATTCTTCTGCAAATGGAGAAAGGGAATTAACCACCCGTGGAGTTGAGCGTAAATCCCCCCACCCCTGCTGTTCTCCCCACAGATCACCTTTGATGTCCCCTCTTATAGTCTCACCTGATGGTTTGAAAAGATGAGCTCTCCATCCTGCATTGAGCGCAGGGGTGCATTGATAACCAGTTGCTTCACTGGCTCGAAGGAATTGCTGAGTTCCAGAACAATATTGACTCCGAGATTCCCGGCAAGACGCCGTAAGTATAAAGTTCATAAAAGTTCAAATGCCTGACTTTCACTCTTGTCCGATTTTTTGCAGGTTGCAGCTTGATCCTAATGAAGAGTTCCTCGTGGCAACCGGTAGTATTCTGGTAAGGATTTGTATTTTCCAACACAGTTCGATAAAATAATGCCAATATGTAACCTGTTGCTTTCTCCATTATTCAGGCACTGAGAGAAAGCATGAAGTCTTGGGGAATAATACGTCTGGCGGTAAAATCAGGTAAGTCTATTGTGGTGAGGAGGGTTCCCTTTGTTAGTCCCTTTGTTTCACCTTGCTGTCCTTTTGTTTCCCCTAAGGGGCCGGGGTTCGGCGAAGATGCAGTGGAAGCTGCGCCGACCCGTGAAGAGGAATAGTACCCCCAGTGGTAAAATCATGGAGGGTAGCTAATATTCCTCTGTGTATTCACTTGGCTCACCTTGCTGTTCTTGTCTTCTCCTTAGGTGCCGGAGTGCGGCGGGAACATACAGGAGGATGCGGTGGAATGTGAAGATGCTGCGAAGGCCGGTGAGTTAAGCGCGGCGCTGCAGCAGGCGAGGCGACGCACATAAAATAACTTCTTTCTTCCAGCTCGAAGGCGCGATGGATCGGGAATTCAGGTAACGATTAAAGGTATTGCTCTTATTCTAACCTTTTCTCCTTCTTTCTCCCTTTTTCTAGGAGCTCCAAACTCGAGGCGGGCATGGCAGAAGGCTGGATGCAGACTTGCAGGCACGATGAGCGTTACGCTGCTGGATGCAGAAAAACGCGAAGCATGTGCTGCTCCTTGGGCGCGGTTTAAATAGCCTCCAAAGTAGTCCCAGGTAAGTATTCCTCCCCAGCCCCACCCGAGTAAAAAATAGTCTCCTAGTAAAGTAGTCCCTTCCAAGCCTCTTTTGTCTTGGAGCTCTTTCAGCATGGTCTGCATCAGGTAAGTTTGCAGCATGGTCTGCATCAGGTGAGTTTTAATCTATGAGCCTGGTGCCTATGGTACCAGGACTGACTCTCCATATGAGCCTGGCGCCATAGGCGCCAGGACTGGACCCAAATAGCCCCTAGCAGGGGTTGTTGGGCTTGCTTAGGATAACTTGATGCCTGCTTCCGAGGTTGCTGGACGTGGTCTGGGTCCCCGGGGGTAGGCATCATGACAGCTTCCTCCTGCAAGGACTGACGTGTAAGACAGAGTTCTGGCTGCATGGCCTCACATGACAAACGGTGCAACTCCCGGCTTGCATGGAGTTGAGCTGAGATGGTTCTTTCAAGCTGCACCATCCTCTCTTCTGCCCGCCTACTCTCGTTCATCCAGAGCGCACCCAGATTAGATCGGAGGGATTGGTGTTCTACTCTCAGGGCCTCACGGTGTGCCTCTGCTCGAGCATCAAGTGCTTGATGCACAGCCACCATTTCAGCCCAGCGCGCCCTGTCAGACGCCGCCATGCCCAGCTTGAGTGAGTGGCACGTTGACCGCGTAGCCCGCTGCTGGAGCTCCACTTGCCTTACAGAGGGAAGGATGGAATGGGCCACACTTTCTATACCTTGAGCAATCATCTCAACTGCTCCCTCTTGTTGCTGTGCTATGGCAATCATGGTACGCTCCCACTCAGTTGACCCCGGTGGAACACGGCCACTGCGTTGCCAGACACCTGCTGGGCCCAAGGAGCTGTGGTCCTTGCTGGGTTGGTGCCGCCCGCGGCTACAGGACTGCATCCCTCCATCGACCTGATGCCCCAGGAACATGGCCAACTGGTGTTGAGTGTGACCGTGCACCCATAACCACCACAGGTGGACATTCCAACCCTGCCTGGCCCCTTACTGCGGGTATCATGGACAGAAGATCATCCAACACAGGATCACTAACCGGCGATGACACATCATGAAGTAGATCCGGCTCAACATAGTGGTTAGAGGATACATCAGAGCTTGACTCAGAGTCAGCTCTGGACACGATGGCCTGGAGCACCAGTGGGTTCTCGTGGGCTGCCACCCCACGACCCCCACTGGTGTCTGGTTGTTGATGTGAACTGACCACCGTGTCTGGGATGACATCTTCATCCTCTGCCGCCAGTGCGTCATCACCTGCAACATAAACAAAAACAAAAGAAACATGAACATGCATGTCAGTAGCACATACCACACACATACAGATCACAACATTGACAGCCAACTAATGAAGCAGCCATGTCACAGGCAACTCAAACCCCAACATGCATCCAGTGACATTGCAATGCAAGGGTATCCCAAAAGCATTAAAGGATGTGTGAAAAATGTGAAGGCAACACATGTATTGCATGTTGCACATCACCTGCATCACACACAACCTCTAGCAGGCACATATCCAAAGCAGAAATGAGAAATGGCAACAAAGAGGTGGCACCTAGCATAAGCATGGGGGAACACACCAATGGCCACAGCTGGCAATCAAACCATGACACATGTAACATGCATGTTCACGTGCAGAACTCTTCCATCAACTATGCAGAGTACATGTGTCGCAGGAGGTACCTACGCTCCTGCGTTTCCATACAGTGAAGGGAGGAACATAGGTACATACATGGCAGGTCACCATCACACAGCAGCATTGTGTTGGCATGTTAAAGGGTTGAACTTGGCACAGGAGTAGGTGTGTGAGGTGCACTGCATGTGTAGCCCCTCAACTTCCATCATCAACATGTACGTAGTGATGTCAATCTGCAAACATGATGGCAGTGTAAGGGCAATTGCCGCCATCATGTGCAAATGGCATGCACCATGTAGCATGGATACCGTGAAACACACACCCTCTGGGCAATAGCAGGGAGGCAATGCATGGCAACGAAAGGTTCCCCACAGAACTGTGCATTGGCAGACAGTGTTGACATGCGTCTGTTGCATGTTGTCAGTCAAATGTCACTACAGCCGATGAGAAGTGGACTTGATGCAGGACAGATGAGGAACCATCAATAGTACACCCATGCATGCAGAAGACACAACACCAGTTGAATAAAGGCAGTGGGCCTGTAACAGGGGGAGCCATGTTCATGAAACAGATATGGACACCTTAAAGTCGTGCGTGATGACACACAGACCCAAAGTCAGCATGAAATGGCTGTCCAAATAGCATGACACTTGGATGATCCTGGAGACAAACTACAATGAGCAGGCGGTCAAGGACACCTAGCGGCATACATGGAATGCACATGGAACATGAATGTGCACACATGTGCATGGGGAGCCACTGCCATCAGCACAGTCAGAGGTAGACACACAGCACCAAGGAGAAAGGATGTATATGACATGATATGACATCTCATCAAGATTGCACTCGTACACAAGTGGCTGAGAGTGCAAACAAGCAAAGGGAGGGGAACAAGGGCGAAAAGGAGATTAAAGCAATGATCATACTGGGCATAGTGACATTGAGAACACGCAAGTGCATGGAGAAGGGATAAAGGGTTGAAGACCCTGGAAGGTGGAGAAGTGGAATGTGCCAAACAGAGGAGACCAAAGAAGGAAACTTAAGTCCAATGATAGAATAGGCATTCAAAAGGTGGTAGTGCAGCCATCAAGTGGCAAGTGCAAGATCATTTGGATAAGGCAAATCTGATGAGTGCAGAAGAAGACTGGGCGGCTGTATGGGTACACGTACAGGACTCATTGCAATGGGAAGCCTGGAGGCAGTGCAGCAGGGAGGCAGGGTGAGCAGGTAACTGGGCCCGAAGGACAGAGGGTGTGCAGGTGCACAATGCCAACAGAGGAAACTGTTGAGCTGGGGAGTAAAGGGGCTAATGCAGGACCAAATAGGAAGGTATTGAGGTGCTTCCGGAATTAGAGATGTTTCTCCTCAAGTTTCAACGTGGCCGGTAGGCTGCTCCCAGTCGTAGACACAGATCTGCCACCAGCTTATTTCTTCAATTAATGACTGACCTGGAGGTAGAGGAGCAAAGGACTCGAGAGGGAAGGTATTGGCAGAGGGGTAGTTGAAGGTAGTTTGGACCCAGGCCCCAAAAATCCTTCTGCTCCATGCAGGGGATCTGAAGTATCATCCTTGCATCCACTGGTAGCCAATGAAAGGATTACAGAGCTGGGAAGATAGGATCGCAGGGCTCGAGGCCAAGGACAAGTCTCGCAGTCATGTACTGGATTAGTGGTGGAGGGTGGAGTGTGGAGGCAGGTAGAATATTGAAAGAGCCCGTCACAGTAGTCCACCCTTGAGACAACCACAGCTTGAGAGACTGTGAGCATGTAGGTGAACGATAGGAAAGGCACAGTACCGCTGAGGAGGTTAAGCAAGAAGTAATATATCTCAAGTAATGTTGGAAATGTGTGTGGAAAAGGAATGTGTGCAGTCAAAGGTGACCCCAGGGTTGTTGTTCTTGCAGGTGGAGGTAGGAGGAGGGCCAAGGGGGGCTGGGAAGAGAGTGAGGGGAAAGGATGATGAAGGTGTACCGATGAGGAGGATGTCAGTCTTACTGGCATTTAGACAGAGATCATTGGCAGTACACCAATTTCAAATGTCAATGAGGCTATCAGAAATGAGGGAGGGAGAAGAGGTGGCCAAGGGCAGCCTGGAAATTAGTTGAGTATCTTCAGCATAGCACCGGAAGTCGTAGCAGAAAATGAAAATGCAGTAGGCGAGAGCTGCCAGGTGCTGTTTGTAAAGTCAGGCCGAGAGGTCAGACCCCTAGTGAACACCACAGGTAGAGAGGGAGATTGAAGAAAGGAAGGAGCCAAGTTGTAGCTGGGAGGGTCACACACGCCAAACACTCATGTCATTGAGTAACACGCATCAATACTCACCGGACGAAGCATTATAATCCATCCTCTCTCACACTCCACAGATTTGTTCTTCCGGGATGAACTCTGCAGCAATCTCCTCATGCTGAGTGAGTTCATCCTCCTCTGGTGGTGGCCCACCACCAGTCACCAGAGACATGGAATAATTCGAGGCACGCTTTTGTTTTGCACTGCGTCAGAGGTCATTCCAACGCTTGTAGCAGTCCTGAGCCGTGCGCACCTGGAATCCCATGGCTGTCACGCCATCTGCAACATGCTGCCAGTGGACCCAACGCTGGGCAGGTGTTGCATGGCACTGTGGTCCCACAAGCATATCGCGTTGGTGTGCTGACACGTAGTCCACAAGGAAGTCCAGTTCCTGTTTGCAGAAAGCCTTCTTCCTCAACGTGCCGGAGGTTGGAGCCGTGTCTGGGGTCCCACCCTCTTGCGCAGGAGCATGCTTCATCTTTTTGGGTGGTGGTACTGACCCTGAGTGGCCAATGTGGCCCTGATCAGTGGGGGCAGTGGTGCAGGTGGACTGGACCAAGGCAGTGGGTATTGGTATGAGGACAGAAGGTCTGGCTTGGGTCTGACTCACTGCCGGGGTGGTGTTGGCTGCATCTGCCCATGCAGTTACCACCACCCAGCTGCTTGGGGCAGCAAATGTCACAATTGCCCCAGATACGTGTGCTCCAGTCACAGCTACACTGAACCCACGTGACCCACACCTCCGGACAAGATGGAAATCTTCCTGGGAGTCCTCGTCACGCAACGCAACATGCGCTGCCCGACCTCGAACCCGGTTGGTGGTGCCCACAGTGCACCTGCAGCTACGACCACCGGTGGGCACGTGACAGCAGATGTAAGTTGCTGTTGGTTCATATGTGCGCCAGGTTGTGATGCAACAGCTGCATCACCAGGAGCCACAAGGGGTGGTGGCATGTCTGCACCAGCACGTGGCTGGGCATCCCGCCCCAGCGGGGCACCCCTGCCTATTCCCCCTCTGTAGCCACCCTGGTCACCTTGGACTCCCTGTCCCCCCTGGTCTCTGCGCCTACGTGCCTGACCACGCACACCCCTGGGAGGACCCCCAGCTTTGCCCCCTTACCCTTTAGTGGCCTCCCAACCATGGCACAGATGGTAAATAGCCGATAGGAGGTGCACTCAACAATTGTCCTGGGCAATTAGGTAGAAGGGGCAGGGTACTGGATGGAAAAGGTACCTGTGTGCTCAGGTAAGGCTGTCTGTGACCGCTGGGGAATAATGACGGGTCACACAATGCCAAGACACCCCCAAAAATAAAATATAAATGTTAAAATGAAAAAATAAAAAATACAATTTACAAAAAATGACAACCAAAAATGTTACAATTACAAAAGAAAAATGTGCACACGACCCTGGTAGTCCATGTGTGTGGATTTAACCTCCAGCAGTACGGTGTGGCACCCAGGGACACAAAAAACACATATGCGTGGAATACGCAGGCTACTATGACCTCGAAAACGGTACGCGATGCACAGGGGGAACCACAGTGGGAAAAATAGCGGGCACGACTCACCGCCTACCTTGCGTGGAAAAGAAAAAGAAAAATACACGCGCTTGTGCGAATAGGCAACACCCCGCCAACAGAAGAGGTACGAACTTCAAACGCTGTGAAGTAATCGTGTTTGATTCCAGAAGAGTAAACACATGTGTCGGTCTCCACTAACAGCACGTACAGTGGACTGCTGGCGCGTGCTCACCTTTAACCCGTGCTGAAGGCTACACCCGCGTGCAAGGCAACGCCCACGTCATTGGCTTGCATACGCGCTAAGGCCTTTTCCTCGAATTACACACATTCACACGCGGACGTGCTGTTATTGCACGTGCGGATGCACCCATGCCGAGGGAAACGGCTGCTCGTAACATCACTTACGCGCTAAGGCCCTTTCCACGAATTACATGCTGACGTGCTGTTTTCTCACGTGCCAGTTCACTCTGCATTATGCTGGCCACGCGACAATACACGGAAGACCACGCTCCTTCCCAGAAGGCCATTTTCCTGCCCCCCATAGCCCTGGGTGCCTCCTACAAGTGATCTGCTGCTGCCTGCCTGCCTGCTGCCAACAGTGCCTGCCATTTTGTGCCTGCACATCAGCCATCTGCAGGGGTCCAGTTGCTGTGACCACCCCTGCTGGAACAGAACACTCCCGACTGTTGTTCCATCGCTCCACAGACCAGCCCCAGGACCCAGTTGCCCACCCACACCTGCCTCGGGGGTTGCCATGTCCGAACCAACACCATCCGGCACCAGTGGCAACCCCCATGCAGAGAGACAGAGGGCTGCCAGCTTCACTGCCAATGAAGTTGGCATCCTGGTGGAGCAAGTCCTGGGGCATTATGATTCCCTCTTCTCACCATTGAACGCTGACAAGGAAGGACGGAGGAGGATCTGGACGGACATAGTGGGTGCCATCAACACGGAGGGGGTGGCACCTTGCGACATCAAACACGTCCAGAAGCGCTGGGAGGACTGCAACTCCAGGACCCTCAAGAAGGCCCGGTGCCTCTTAGACGCAGCGGATGCAGTGGGGTGCCGGGACCAGCTTACCACCCAGCAGATGAGGGTCCTGGAGCGCATTCGCCCAGTGCTTCACCACCAGATCCTCAGGATGCAGGCCCGTCTGGAGTCGAGCGGTAAGTGCCCATGCATTGCCGTGTAAAACAGTGCATTTTGCAGTGTGGTGGTAATTAGCTACATGGCTGTATGTGTGACATGGGTCATGTATGGATGTGTGTATGCAGGGACATGATGGTGCTGCATGTGAGTGTATTCAGGCGTGACCTACATGGATGGTGTAAGTTACAATGCATCATGGAGCAGCATGTGGAATGCACACATGTATTCATGCCTGTGTCTGTACTTGGACATGTTTGGGGTGTGAGAGATGGGTGCCGCTGTCATGGACATGCATTGTGTACATGTCTGTGTGTCTGAGTAGTGTGTGAGTGACTAGTAAATGCCATAGATGCATGACACATGTCCGTGACGATGTGCTGATTCACTGATACAGCCTAATCATCCTTGTATCCACTGTGTCTGGGGGTATATGGGTCCAGATGCATGACCCTCTGGTGATGTGTGTGCATGTGATCAGCATGTCACATGATGCATGTGAGTTTCAACCCACCATTGGATGTTTCTACAGTGCCTTGGACATGGATGCAAATGTTTGTTGCATGTGCCATGCCTGTTTCTGCATGTGTGTTGCCTGCACTGACCTATGTGTTATGGAGGGACATGATGGAAGTGACGTTTGACAGTGCCACTCATGTGCTATTGCTTTGTGTTTAGGGCACTATTGTACAGTACCCTGATGCTTGTGTTCTATGTCTCCCTTTACACAGTGGCGAGTGAAGAAGAGGGCGGAGACGGCGCTGTGGAGGAAAGCGGCAGGGATGCCTTCACCGGCCGGCGACGCAAGGCCCAGTCACCCACCCAGGTAATTCCATCATCCAGGAGCGAGGGAACTGGTGCTGTGTCTGCCACTAGGGCTGCAGTGGAAGGTGCAGGTGATCCCCACAGGGGCTTGCCATAGCGGAGGATGGTGCGGAGCCATCCAGGTTGGTGGTGTGTAAGGAGGAGGCCGCATCCAAGCTGCACATGGGGCCTTGTGGGGTTGGTACCACTGGTGCAAGTGGTGCAGTCCAGGGGCAGGGGCAGGAGGCAGCACAGGTCACCGCGGAGGGGCCTGTGCATGTCACTGTTCCTGACACTGTGACTGCATCACCATGCACGAGTAGGGATGCCCTGTCCCAGGCCGTCCGCAGGTAGGGGGGAGATCCACGTCATCTGGCACTCCTCTACCTGTGGACGTAGGGACCCGTGACAGGATTGAGTCCGTCCTCATTGGTGTCGCGTTGCGCACACGTGTAATTCATGATGACGTGCATGCTTCCTGGGCGGACCACGCACGTCATCACGAAGAGATGTGTGCCAACGTAGCTCATTTGAGAGGGCTCGTGGTCGTGGGTTTCCTCCATGTGTTGCTCTGTCTTGTGGCCTTCTCCTCCTCTGTGCACACTATACGCCAGTCATTCTCCAAGCCGTCTTCCAGGCCAGATGCCACCAGGGGCCCCTGTTGACCTACCCCAACCAACGCAGCCAGGCTGGTGGAGATCCCATTCCTGCCACTGTTGGTAGTCGGAGCTCCAGCACAGGTGGTTACCCCAGCAACTGGACCCCCGGCAACGGACGATGTGCAGGCACATTCAAGCAGAGCACCTGCACAACGGCCCCAGGTGTTGACATCTACCCGGAGGCAGTCGTGGTGGCGGCGGCAAGCAGCAGAAAGGCGGCGGCAGGCTCGACGTAGGAGGCATGTGTTCTCGGGGCCATCAACATCATCGGGGCAGGCATCGGCCGAGGGGCAGGAGGACCCCGGACTGGGAGTGTCTTCCGTGTGCCAGCGGTTGGGCCAGAAAATAGATGCAGAGAGGCGGCGGGCGGAGAGGGCACGGGTCAGGATGGTCAGAGCAGAGAACTCCATGCACCGGCTTTGAGGTGGGCAGAGGGCCTCAAGGAAATTCGCAGTGAGTTGAGGGATTCCATGGCTGCATCCCAGCAAGACCTCGAGGCCAGGGAACAGGCCCGCCTCCCGAACATTGACATGGAGTTCGATGATGGCCTGGCCCAGAACATCGCAAAATGAGCGTGGGACTGGCCCGCCGCCATTTTAAATAGTTATGTAGGTGTAGGTTTCCTTTCTTTTTTATTTTTCTTTGGGGCGCATGGACTATGCCCAGCTTTTTTGTTAATTATGTATTAGGTAGGTTTTTGGTTAGGTTTCCTTTGGAGTGTTGGGCTCATGGACCCTGGGATATTCATTTGTATATAGTTATGGACCTGGATTTAATTTATTTTTTGACCCATGGAGGAATGCTTTGCTTTTTTTGGAACTTTGGATTTTGTTTTATGGACTGACGCAATGGAGCCATTTTACTTTGGATTTTATTGTTTGCAGCCTTCTTTTTTGTTGCTTAATTTTGGACATCCGGACTTGGATTTATTTTTTGTTTTCTTGTGTGCTTTCATTTTATTCATTCAGTTTGGTATTTAATAAATTTTTATTTTCTACTTTATTTGTGTGGTCTTCTCTCATTGGTTTCGTGCATGTCACAATGTGAGTTTTCTCAGTCATGTGTCGCGATTGTGTGGGTCTGAGGGACATGTATTCATGGGCATGCTGTTTATTTGGTATCTATTCTGACATGGGGAATTCAATGTAGAGTGGATGGAATGGTTGGTTGGGTGTTTGGACTGGGGTGGCGTGGGGTGGGATTTGGGTGGCCATGGGTTTGTATTTGTTTATTATTTGTATTTGTTTATTATTTGCATCGCGCACCTAACCCTGGGGTAGCTGGGCACTTTAAACTTGCTGATACATGCATGCGGTGTTATACAGATTTCAGACAACAAGACAATAACATACTGGTTACATATGGATCAAGCAATATGGATCCTTGGTTACATATGGATCAAGCATGGGGTGCACAGTGGCACACAAATGGGCAACAGTAGGAATAGAACGGCCGGAGGAGGACCCTGGTTACGCAGGGGTCAAGAGCAGGGTTAGCAAGGAGTGTCTAACTTTGGTGAGCTGAGACATTAATTCTTACGATGAGGGATTGTTGTTTAGCCAGTTTTTTATACCGGCTTTGAAGGTGAGAAAGGAAGGTTCCTGTCTGAGGGGGATAGGGAAGGAGGTCCAGCGCTTGGCTGCTTGGACTGGGGAGCTGGCTCCTCCTGCTGTTTTGAGCTTGTATCTTGGTACCACTAGGTTGTGTGAAGTTGCGGATCTAGTGATGCGAGTGGGCTGTTGTACACAGAATTTGTCCGCAAGGTATTTTGGGGCTGATTTGGCCAAACATTTGTGGGTGATGGCGAGGGTGCGTAGTGTGATCCTATCACCTATAGGTAGCCAGTTGGCGTTCTGTCTATGTGAGGAGATGTGACATGTTTTTGAGAGAGTTGTTCTGTAGCAATTGGGGTTTGTTTAAGTTGTGTTATGAGGAGCCAAGGAATAGAGTGTTGCAATAATCAATTTTCGACAGAGCTAGAGCTCTAGCTAGTATTAGGAGGCTACTTGGTGATGGGAAGGACTTGCAGCTATAGATCAATTTGTTTGTGTAAGCTGTTGAGGAAGCAACGCTATTAACTTGTTTTTTTAGAGAGAGTTGAGTCAAGGTAGACCCTTAATGTTTTCATCTCTTTAGAAACCTTGATTATGTTGCTATCAATAACGAAGGAAGAGTATCTGGTGTTGAGTTTGTTCAGGCATGCCTGGGTACCCACAATCATTAACTCTGTTTTATCGTCGTTGAGACACAAGCCGTTGGTTGCCATCCAGGCTTGGATTTCTGAATAGATGTTGTTGAGCAGTTTGGAATCGTGTTCATAGCAGCCAGTGAGGTGAATGAGGACTTGAGTATCATCTGCATAGTTGATGTAGACGACACCCAAGTTATCCAGACGGTCAAATAGAAGCTTTGTGAAGATGTTATATAGTGTGGGTGAGACCAGGAGCCTTGAGGGACATGGTGGTCGACGAGGTCGAAGGCTGCGCATAAGTCCAGCAGCAGTAGGATTGCCAGTTTACCTTTGTCTTTCGCCTCGTCCATTTGTATCTTAAGGTCTAAAAGGGCTGTCTCTGTTCCATGTCTAGATCTGAAGCCAGATTGTCTGAGTCCTAGGAGGTTGTTCTCTTTTAGGTGTTTCTGGATTTGTAGATAGGCTGCGCGTTCCAGAATTTTTAGAAGGAACGGGACGGTTGTGATGGGTCAATGATTAGTAGGAATATTGGGGTCGAGGTTGTTTTTTTTTAATAGTGGCATGGCACAGGCTTCCTTGAGGTTGTTGGGAACTTGGTTGGAAGCGAATGAGGAGTTGATCAGTTTGCTCATAAATGGGGCTCATTTTTTGGCTCCATCCTTGATGATGGTGGCCGGACACACGTCTCATTAGCAATGGGATGGTTTTCGGCCTTTTATGATAACTTCTACTTCCTTGGGAGTAACTTGCGTGAAGGAGAAGGGTGTACAGGGGTGGGGGGTTCTGACAGGGTTATGGTGAGGGCTCTGAGGAGCATTGGTAAGGCTTGCCTTTTTTGCTTTGATTTTATTTTGGAGTAGGGTTTTTTTTCAGCCAAGGCTTGTTGGATTTTTGTGCACCATTCAGTGTTTTTGATGCAGTCTTGAGGGGCAGGCAGGTGATTCTAGTGCTTTTAGTATGCTGAAGAGTTCCTTGGATTTGTAGTTGGCGTTTTGGATTCTGGAGTTGTAGTTGTCTTTTTTGGCGGAGATGATGGCTTTTTTGTAGGCTGTGGAGGCTGCTGTGAAGGCATTTTTATGAGGTAAGGAAGGGGTTTTCTGCCAGGTGGCTTCTGCTGATCTTTTTATATTGCGAAGACTCTTTAATTCGGGGGTGAACCACTTGTTAAGGTGAGCCAGGGTTTTGGCTTTCCCAAGCTTGAGAGGGGATACTGTGTCTAGGGCTGATTTGAGTGTATTGTTATAGAGGTCTACCAGGTTGGGAGGGTCAAGATTACAGAATGCGGTTTCATTAAGGAGGTTGCCATTGAAGGGTTGGAGGGTATCTAGGGTGATGTCTCGACAATTCCTAGAGAGCGTAGCTGGTCCTGTGGTGGTTTTGGCGGACGGCGGGCCCGGGATGGAGAAGAGAATAAGGTGATGGTCTGACCATGCAACGAGTTTGTTTGGGGTGATGGTGTTGTGATCAGAGACCCATTCCAGAGATCTTCCTTTGGAATGGGTGGACGTAGTAATTCTATGCATAAAGCCTAGGTTGAAAATGGTGTTGTCAACGGCTAAGGCGGCGGTGTCGTTTAGGTCATGGGGTCTCAAATTGAGGTCTCCTAGGAGGATGGTTTTGGATTTTAGTTTGGTATGGGTGGAGAGGAGGTCTGGAATATCCTCCTCAAAGGTGAGTACAGGACCAGGGGGTCGGTAGATGAGGTGCATGAGTATAGTGTGAGAGGGTGATACCATTAGTTTGACCGAAAGGAGCTCCGCTGATGGAAAGCTAGCCTGGGGCAAGGCTCTGATGGCAAGGTGAGATTTGGCAATAAAGGCCACTCCTCCGCCTTTGCCTACAGATCTGTCAGCTCTGAGGATGGTGAATCCTTCTGGAATGGCTAAAGCAAGTGCTAGACCTGCAGCCTGGTGAAGCCAGCTTTCTGTAACGGCAAGGAAGTCTAAACCATTTAGAGTAATGAGATCAGCGATTTCTGTGGCATGGGCCACGAGGGAGCGAGCGTTGATAAGGGCTCCTTTGATGTTGGCGACTGGTGGCAAGGAGATGGGGTCTTTAGGTGTATCATTAGGATGAGGAAGAGGTTGAGCTGTGGCACGGCTGGTATTGCGAGGGGAGTTTTTGGTTTTACTGGTGGTTTCATGGTTCAGGAAGCGATTGCCTAATCTTTGATTCCTTAAGTGGAGTGCGAGTGGGATGAGCGGTGTGGGACGTGAGGCGAAGCGGTGTATCCATTCAAGTGGGCTGAGAGTGTCAGTGCTGGTAGTAGATAGGGGAACTACCCTTGGGTGATTGAGATTATTAGGTGAAGTTGTGGTCGGGAGAGCTGGTGTGAAGGCAGTGGCGGGGTGAACTAATGGAAGAATGGATGCTAGGGCTAGTGTAGCTCTATGGAAGGTAGCCATGGTATAGAGCGGTATTGTTGTCAGAAACTGTAATCCCTGATGAGGCACCAAGGTGAGATAGCTGGCTCGATTGTACTGGTACTGGTACTGGTACAGAGTGGCAGGCAGGTCGCCCACGTGGGGAGGGATGAATTAACCTAACGATTAATACTGTAAATAGTAAAAATACGGAGGTAGATGACGCAGAGCGTTCGTGATGACAAAGCTGGTAGAGCAGTCCGTTTAGGCGCTAAAGATGTGACATGAGCAGGGTGGCCAGAACGATGCAGGCTACAGTAAGTTATGTATGATACAGTATAGAGATAGCATATTCAGGAAGTCATACATGGCACAGCATTGAGGTAACCTGTTCAGGTGGGTGATATGCGGCACAGCATTTATAAAACGTAATCCGTAAATCATATAAGGTACAAAAATGACGTAACTCATTCAGGGTAGTTATGAATAGCACAAATTGAAGTGCTATAAACAACCCGAGGGGGGCAGTGAGCTAAGCATGCAAGGCGTTTGCGCAGGGGACATGAGCATAAAGACAAAACTTTAGAAATACATATAAGGATCGAAGCGGTGGTACAACCCCGTTGTGACGGGTGGCACGTGCAGGAGGATACAATTAAGCATAATCTGGCACGAAGGCAGAGAATGCTGGTCGTGCGTGCCCGAATAGGACAACACGTGGGGGCGGAAATGAAGGTAACGCCAGGTGAATCAATAAAGCTAAGAGATGCACTAGGTTGCACGGTAAGCGAGGTGGTTGCTCTGATTAGTGGGAGGCCAAATATGCATGAGAGATGGTGGAGATAGATGAGAGGGTTAGCAGTAGGCACGAAACAATGTATGCATTTTTTGCAAAGGAGTTGCAGTGTCTCACTGGGTATGTCTAGACAGACAATGGTTCTGGATGGCGACAGAGAAAGAGTTTATGGGCACGGGGCACGCTCGGTCAGCTCAGTCAGCTGTGCCTTATTTCTGTGCCTTCGTTCTAGGCCAGCGTTCGCCTGCCGGCAAAATCCTATTGGGCAAAAGAATTTCAGCAGCCAATCCAGGAGCTGCTCCAGCCAAAGTGAGAAGAGTTGAGTGGGTCACAGAAGCGGGTCGGCCATCTTGCGAAGGATGGACCCTCGTAGCATATTGTGACAATTTTCAATTAAAAAGCAAATGAGGTGGAAAGTTGCTGCACTCACGCCAACAGGATACACGGCAATTCTTAACGTCGGGTTGGCTATGATTTTAGGCAATTTAAGAGAAGCAAAGCGACGTAGTGGTGGAGCTTTGCAGGCTGCTAATAGACAAGCCCAAAGCTCACCTATATGTCCACGCATGGTGGAGATGAATGTAGCTGCTCCTGCAGCATGAAGATCACAGTCAGAGCTCCTGCTCTCAAAGGATGGTGGTCGAATTGGGTTGGCATTGTGATGAAGTGTTGGGTGGGGGGCCTGAGTTGGCGCCTGCTGGCAGGAACCCATCACTGTGGGTGGGGGGACATGAGTCGGGGCCTGCTGGCAGATGCCCATCACTGGGAGTGGGATGGGGGACATGAGTCGGGCCTGCTGGCAGGTTACCATCAATGGGGGTGGAGTGGGGGACATAAGTCAGGGCCTTCTGGCAGGTGCCCATCACTGGGGGTGGGGTGGAGGACATGAGTCGGGGCATGCAGGGAGGTTGCTGTCAATGGGGGTGGGGGACATGAGTCGGGGTCTGCTGGCAGGTTGCTGTCAATAGGGGGGGTAGGGGACAAGAGTCAGGGCCTGCTGGCAGGTTGCCGTCAATGGGGGTGGGGTGGAGGACATGAGGTGGGGCCTGTTGGCAGGTGCCCATCACTGGGGGTGGGGTGGGAGACATGTGTCAGGGCTCTCAAGTGCATGGTGACATGTGGCCTGCCTGCGGGGCATGGGGAGGGTGGATCCCACAGATCCCCACAGATCCTGTGGGGCATGGTCTGCAGTGATGGGCTGCCTGCAGGGCATGCCCAGGGGTGATGGGCTGCCTGTGGGGCATGGGGAGAGTGGATGGGCTGCCTGCGGGGCATGGGGAGGGTGAATGGCCTGCCTGCGGGGCATGGACAGGGTGGATGGGCTGCCTGTGGGGCATGCCCAGGGGTGATGGGCTGCCTGTGGGGCATTTCCAGGGGTGATGGGCTGCCTGCGGGGCATGCCCAGGGGTGATGGGCTGCCTGTGGGGCATGGGGAGGGGGAAGGGCCACACCCGGTAGGGCCCACACTGCCAAATCGTGTGTAAAACTCCCTGCGCACCCCTTGGAATACGTGTGCCTTGCTCACGCCAGCGAAATCGTGTGTAAAACTCCCCACGCACCCCTTGGAATACGCGTATCCCGCTCGCGCCAGGTCGATCGCGTGTGACCATCCATGCCCCGCAGGCAGCCCATCACCTCTCCCCATGCCCCGCAGGCAGCCCATCACCCCAGACCATGCCCCACAGGCAGCCCATCAACCCTGGGCATGTTGATTTGTGCAATGTTTTTTGCCACACGGGCGGGGTTGGGGGCATAACTGGCGGTGCTGCAGGGTCGCTGCACCACTCTGGGCCACGGCTGGTTATGGATGTAAGAATCCATGAATACGCTGGGCATCAAAATGGATTTTGGCGCACGCAGCTAGCGCACACTGGCGCATGCTCCCTCTCTGTGCTGCCCATGCGCTGCTTTTGCGCTTAAATCTATGAATTACCCCCTTTATTTATTGTTATCCGGTTAGTACAAAAAAGAAATAACCTTTAACATTTAAATGCCATTCATAGTTAAAATATGTTTATATAAACAAACAGGAGAACAAAACAAAACAATACAACCATTTCAAAATCCTCAATAAAATAAATCCAATAAAATACAAATGTAAAATATGTTTTGTTTTCCTAAGAACAGATTAAACATTCCAAATACAGCTTATTGAATACCAAATAAAATAAGATAGCAATACCCCGTCATGAGATTTCACCACTAAGTAGAGGAAGGGATAACCATATTGTAACTAGATGTAATGTAGCTTGGCATTTCCAACTTCGAGTTTTAAGAAACCAATTTCTGCAATTACGGTGGATGTAATGTGACCTGGCAAGCAACACTTCCAAACCAATTCCTCTTCCCCCATAGCAAGTAACTCAATTTGTTCTTGTTTTGTAACATGTTCCATCTAAAACCCTGTATTGCACATGAGACCAAAAGATGTTTAAGGGTTTCACATTGATTAATCTCATTACAGAATCTACATGTAGCCTGTGCTGGCATTAACATACTATACCTGACCAAAATCTGTTTGATCAAAACAAGGTTTGAACAAAAACAAAAGTACAGACGTTGAGCATGCTTATCTGGGTAGATTGCTAAATAGGGAGCTAGGATCCCCAGTGTTTTGCGATCCTCATGCATATGACTCAAGGATGAGTACATATGCATACTCTCAGTGGTAATAATCCAATCTTGATTAAATAGAGATTGTTTAGCTCTAGTCGAGTTTCAATAAGTTCTTTCAAGGAGCTACCAGATTAAACGAGGAGATCGCAGCATAGGTAATGGATATCATGTAGTTTAACACAGCCGTTATCCTCCAAAATCAATTTTAAATCTACGAACAAAGACCGTTCTTTGGGACACAGGTTCTTCCTTAGGAGAGAAAGACATTTCCAGTGGACGCTTGCCCTCACAGATATGATACCCAACTCATATCTTATGCCATGAATGGGGACAGAGCCTGGGAGATGCAAAGTTCTCCTCCACATCAGGGCCTCAAGAGTAGGCAAGTATTCTAGGATGGATAGAGTATACACATCCATCCCTAGAGTACCTTCGGGCTAATTTTCCCTTCATAGTACTGAACGTTTGGCTGCAGGGGAAATGTCCTACAGTGAGCATTAACCCAACTTAGTTGGTTTGCTAGGACAGAAGCATGGCTCTTGTGCCACCTGTGTAGCTTGAGTTTACAGGGTTTGGAGTAAATTAAGAACACTAGGTAAACAAACGAATCAACCTTCTCCACAGTCTCAAAACCAATTCGCCAACAAAAGGTGGTATCATTTAGAACACTGAATGATTTTTGTTTTAACTGGATTAATCTTCAAAGAGTGTGTATCCAAAAAGACTGAGAAACCATCAATCAAATGTTGGAGTCCCACAGGAGTAAAATCAAAGAGTAAGACATCATCGGTGTAAGCCATCCGGAGCGATCTCATGTTGTGAAGTTTGGGCAATATAAAGGCTACTGATTTCATATGCTCGTCTATGTCTGCCATATATAAATGAAACAGGCAGGGAGCTAAAACACATCCCTGCCTGAACCCCTGAAAAGTCAGAATTTGGCAAGACAATAGACCAGTGTGGTTTAATTCGGACTTGGATATTAGAATTTGCATATAGGCCGATTAGCAACCTAAACAGGCCTGCTGGAATTTCCCATGTTCTACGTTTAGACCACAAAAGATTGTGATCCACTGCAGCGAAGGCGGCCATAAAGTCAAAAGGTACAATAAACACAGAGTCATATTTCCCTACACAGGCAAGATGTGATATGCACTTCAATATGAGACTGTTCAATGATGCACTCATATGTCCCCTAATCCCAATCTGCCATGAATCTATTCTCCCAGTTTCTGATTCCCACAGCTCAAGGTGTGATAGTAAGATGGGTAGCAAAAACCTTGCTGTCAGCATCTAAAAAGGCATTCGATCTATAGTTGGTGGGGTTAGTCCTAGCTCCCTTTTGATATATGGGCATGATGTGCACCGATGACCAGGAGGCAGGGAAGGATTCGGGATCTTCCCACATTTTTAAACAGAACGAACAATGCTGCTGCCGGTTTGCACTTAAACAAAAGGTGTGACAGCTTTTTGGGGCAGGGAGTATGAGAGGTACTGAGCTTATTAACTACTTCAAGTACATTTTCATGTTCAAAGTTTAACAAACTATTAATAGTTTTTCCTCGTGGATCATTACAGAAACTACAAACCTTCCCTATAGGTTGGGAATACAAGAAGCTGAAGTGAGTCACAAAACCACTCTCGGACACTGCATTAATTTGCTTGGCAGGCTGTGTTATAGCTAGTTCGTTATTAAGCCTCGAAAAAACATGTACATTTTTACTGTGCCGGTTCAACAACATAGACTCAGCGTCCTCCTGACTCTTTCTAGCTTGACTATTTCGGAGCCAATTCCTATTGGTCTGCCAAATCCCCCTAATCATGGCGTCCTTAAACATAGATGGTAAACCAACATTATTCCTAATCTGTCTAAGTGCCCTTCTCATGTCCCATTTCCTAAGGGCTACCTCCTCACTGTAAGCACAAACGTGTTTCTTAGTTATAACTCCCCAACATCTTCATTCCACAAACCGACCTCAAATTGTGCCTCAAACATTGAAAGCTCACTAAGGGCTGTTTCAACAATTTTCAATAGAAGACATCTCAGACATCCACCTTCCCACAAAGATATAATCAATAGTCGAGTGCATGACACCGTTTGACCAGGTTGGTTGATTAGGAATATCATCAAGCATGGTGCCATTCAATGGGGAGAGACCAAGACCTCCTAAGCCCTCAATCCACGTTCTACCATTATATTGCTTGTTATATCGATGGGCTCTAGGCAAGTTACACTCATCCCAGAGAGTTGCGTTAATAGTGTACATTGCCCACTAGGATAATGTGCTAATATACTTTTAGCCCTCAGGAGGGGTTATTATCGCATGGGATAAAGGCCCATCCTGCTACTTATGTTGCAGGTCATTATCCCAAGATAAAGACCTCTCTCTCGGTCTATAAGGCTATTTTAAAACACTGCACACAGCATGCTCATCTATGTAGTGGAAACATGAAAATTATAGAAATGTAATGTCAACAATATTAGTCCAACTGGCACCCAGACCACGTCCCCTTTGCACCTCTATTTATTTATTTTTTATTTTTTATTATTTGTTTGTTTGTTATGTGTCATTATGCCCGCAGGCATCAGGGCGCAGAGAGACAAATTAGAGTTAGGCAGAACAGTAGGTGGAAACTAGGAGTGGCACGTTATTTGAAAAGATGAGTCTTCAAATTTTTCCTAAAGATTGACAGATTTGGCTCTGCTCTCAGGGTACCTGGGAGGTTGTTCCACTGCTTAGCTGCTCGAACCGGAAAAGATTTCCCAGCACCCGTAATTCGGGATGCCTGAGGTATTTGTAGCTTGCCAGATGTTTGAGATCTTAGGGCCCTCTTAGGGATGTAATGTGTGAATTTGGCTCTAAGGTAAGATGGGGCCACTCCGTACAGACATCTGTGCACTAGAGTCATAGACTTAAAGAGGATTCTCTCCTCAACTCCAAGCCAGTGGAGGGATCTTCTAGCCTCCGTCACATGGCTTCTTCTATCAATCCCTTTTACAATCCGGACTGCATTGTTCTCCATTATCTGGCATTTACTGATGCATTTTTTGGAAGTTCCCAGCAGCAGTGAATTACCGTAGTCTAAACGTGCCAGTATAATGGCCCTGGCTATTGTGGCTGGGTTATTTTCTGTCAGAAAAGGGTGAATAGCTCTCAGTAGCCTGATATAATATGCATTATTTTTATGGAGGTAGTTTGCCTGGTATTCCGATCCCAAGGATGCCTCCAGCATCATCCCAAGTGTCTTAACGTAGGAGACCACCTTAATGCATGAATCTTTGATGGTAAACTCTTTGAATTCTGTGCCGAGCTTACCCCTTGCTTGACCGGAGCAGAAAATCATGAGCTCCGTTTATTTACTGTTCAAGCACATCTATCTTCCATCCATTTGTCAATCAGATTGTAGATGGTAGTAATCTTTTCCTTATCTAGTTGATATTCTCCCTCAAGCTTGAACACTAGCTGTGTATCATCGGCGTAGTTAGTGAAATGAACGCCCATGGATTCTCGAAGTACACATAGATATTTCACAAAAAGGTTGAAGAGTAGATGGGAAATACTAGCGCCCTGTGGTACACCTGCACTTACAGGGGTAGATGTAGAAAACTTCTCTTCCCAGTGTATTCTGGCTACACGGTCTGTGAAGAAGGATGCTAACCATGCCAAGGCTGCCTTGGAACATCCCGCTGTTTTCTCCAGAACTTGTTGTAACAAAGTGTGATCAACAAGGTCAAAGGCAGCGCTTAGATTCAAAAGCATTAGGATCCCTGTTTTGCCCTTGTCTACTATAGAAAGCATGCGTGTTTGGAGATCCAACATTGCCGTTTCCGTGCTGTGGGCAGCGCAGAAACCTGACTGTTGCTCATGCAGGATATTGTTGGCTTCCAAATGTGCCTGCAGTTGTCCTGTGGCGATTTTGGCCATGATTTTTAGGACAAAGTTGGTATTAGTAATTGGGTGCATATTAGTAGGGTCTTTGGGATCCAGGCCTGTTTTTTTTAACAGTGGTGTAATGGTCACCTTTTTTTATGGCTGTAGGTATCTTACCATCATGGAAGGATGCATTGATTATCTTGGATAACACTAGGGAAAACAGTTCTTTGTTTTCCACAATGATTTTGGGAGGGATTAGGTTTTCAGCGCAAGAGGATGGTTTCATCTTGCCTAGCACCTTCACCATCTCAGCCTCGGAGAGTGGCTGAAAATGTTCTCCAATTCGTAGGGCTGTAAGTTGGCCTCATTAGGAAGATGAAAATACTTAACGGTTTTTCTGGCAAAAATAATGGCTTCTCTGGCTTTTTGAGTTTTGTTTTCAAAGGCTTTTTTAAAGATTTCACAGTCCTCCTCCGTTGGAATAAATGGGGGGGAACAGGGATTTCGGTTTCTCGTAAGATTTAAGAATATCAAAAAGCTTACTGGCAGCATTAGGTGCGGCCTCAATCTGCTTGTTGTAGTATTCAGCTTTGACATTTTTAATGCAGTTCCTATATTTGACATTTACCTGATTCCATTGCTCCTTGGATTCAGGTGAAAGTTTTTTTTGCCAGATTCTTTCTAGTCGTCGTTTCTCTATCTTGAGGTCCTGGGGTGTGCTGTTAAACCAGCTTTGATGGTTGCTGGTTTTTCTGACTGTTTTGGATTTAAAAGGGGCATATTGATTTACCAGCTCTGATATATGATTTGTGTAATGTTGTAGCAGTTGCTCGCAGGAGTCCCCGGTTTGAAAGTATTCGCCTATTTGGCAAAGGCAGGGTTCTAGCTGTTCTGTACCTATACCTTTAAAATTTCTACTCTTGGTTCTAATATGAGGGCTATGTTTATGACTGGGTGCTTCTGGTTTGACGTCCAACCATCTATATCTGAACACAATAGGTTAACAAAGAAACAATTTGATTTAAGCTTGTTGTTTTCTTCTTGTTAAGCAGTATGTGGCAGTGAAGAATGCATGCAATTTCAGGGGACAAGTAAGAACCTTTGCTCCAATCAGGACCACACATCTGGCCAGCTCACAGCCCACCAGCAAACCGACCACAGCTCGAGATTCTGGAGGAGTTGGACGTCAAACGCTTATGTTAAACTAAACTTGAGCTAGACTGAATTTGTCCTCATTGGTCCCCCGCCAAATAACAACTTGTGCAACAATGACTGACTGACAAATGCATGGAAGGATTCACCCCTCAGCTGTCAAACTCATCCAAATCCATGGTCTTCATTGTTGACAGCAGCCTATCCTTCCAAAAGCACACAGATATAAAGGCACAAGCTACATGGCTACAGATCCACACACTTTGCAAAATTCTCTACGGCAGTCCAAACCCTTGTGATCTCACACATTGATGGGAAAATGCCCTCTATAGTAGGCTATCAGCCAAACACTAGGCCCCCCTCAAAGCAGCACACCATACTAAATCCTGCCTCCTTATAGTTGCCAGCGCAATCGACTATATCTCTCCACACTGTGCATGCTTCACTTGCTTCCCCTCCCGGCCAGGACCATATTAAATATTAAAAACTGCATGTACCTCATACAAAGCAGTCTCAAACTGTCAGGGGTTTTGACCCATGTTTGAGTTATTATGCTGCAACATTTGGGGTTGTGGGCTCAGAAAATCCAAGATGGCCGAAAAAGCCCACATTTGCGCCAGAATCCAGGAAAACCGCGCAGTTTTGCGCACACCAAAATGGTCACCGAACCTGCCACCCACCAGTGCAAGCGTGATGGGCCAGGAGTGCCATGAGTGGAATGTGTGCCAAAGGAAAAACAGCAGTGCCTGTTAGCTCAAAAACACTTTGAAATCACCTTTGTTTCTCTGAATGCAAGCTCAAAATGCCTATTTTAAACATTGCAAGATATTAAAAAATCTCAATGAACACCAGCAGACATTTGGCAGAATGTAGTCTTGTGTGCATACAAAATCTGGAAAGAGAAAGAGCCTAAAATAATGTTCATAATGAAACTGGCTGAGCTGTGGATGTCAGCAGCTTAAGTTAAATTGGACTGAAAGCCACTAAAATCTAAATGTTTTGAACTTAGAATCAGCATTCTAGCTGCATGTGTAAAAATTGTAAGTTTGATTTGGATGTAGAAAACTGGAACAAAAGTGACATTTAGCTGAAGCCTGACTTGAAGAGATTGAATTCTGCCTGACAACTACCCCCGACGGAGTTGAAACTTGCTCAACAAATGTTCCCAGGCCTAGCCTGCATTCTCCTGCCCTCACCAAAGGGAGATGACACCTCTCTGATTGGATTAGGGGAGGAGCAGCTAGGACTGGAGGGAAACAGAACAATGAGCCTTCCTTGGATCAGGTAAATGTTAAATTAGGGGGTGTCATAAATGGCTTCCTCTTGAGAGAAACGGGAGGGGCAGTGCCTCTGATAGCAAATTGAGTTGGAGGAAGTGGACAAACCAGAAATTCCACCATGTGCTTTGGGAAACCACACCCCTCTGGGCCAGAGCATAATTTTAAAAAGATGGATAATTCATAGTACGCACTTGTCAAAATTATATATTTAATGTCATTATTCTTGTGATTTTTCTGTGCACATTTTGAGAGGTGTTAGGACTCTGTACCATGTTCTGAGGCAAAACCTCATGAATTATGGAGATTGCAGACACGGGGTTCACGCTAGAAAAATGAAAATTTACTGGAATATGTGTAGAAAGGCGGTGTACATCTGTGTAATTTTTGGTAAAAATCCAATATTGGTAAACCAACTAAAAATGAAAATAAGTTGCCATTTTTGAACCCTGGCTCTTAGAAACATCAGAGTTGGAACAGAGACCTACCCGAAGTAATATATGATATGTACATGTAATGTCAACCACTTGTGTATTTGGGAAATATGTTTAGTTATGAAAATGATTTTCTAAGGTAAAAGCAAAGGGGAGTGTTCTTTCTTTGGAGCCATAAATATGACACCTGATGACATAGGATGACTCACTGATCCATTCTCAAATCAGGTCAAAGAGAAATCCTTGACCTATCAAATCATGAGTGGGATGGGCATAGAAAGTTAGCATCCACACCCATTTCTAAAAGACATAAAAAGAGCCACTGGAAGTCCTGTGTGTCCAGAACAGAACCAGTACCCAGAAAGCAGTGCGGTATCCAGAATCCACTTGATCCAGACCAGCAGAAGACCAGACCAGACCGCTGTGAAGTGCCGACAGCAGAACCACAGACCAGACCAGAAACCGAGATCCAGAACCAGAGAACCAGTGCCAGAAACCACCCGGAGTCCAGTCCCAACCTGACCAGACCCTGACAGCCTATTTCAAATTTATAATGTGAGTACCCAGCCAGAACTGTGCAAAACCAATCTCTTAGTTTAAAATAATCAAATTCAAACTATTTTAACCTATTAGAACTGCATCATAAGGAATCGTGTGTCTATTCTGTGAGTTCACAGCTGCCAAACTGTCATCTGTCATTCCGAAACTGTAATTTAATTTCTGAAAAACTACCTTTACAAAATCGTCTATATCTTTGGAACGAAATTTAACTTTTATTGTAAAGCTAAGATTCCCAGCTTTCCAACAAGCTCTAAACCAACTTGCTATTCCTTATAGGGTCTCCGTAATTGCGCTCGACGCACTCGAAAAAAGTGCAGCGATTTGACATTTTGCTTCATTTCAACCACGTGTAGAAAGATCTGTCCTTTGCTTCCATTACTGAAATCCATTTCCAACCTGATAATCCCTCATTAATCATTGTTAGTGTGGTCCTGAACTGATTTAAAGTATCTCTCATTCACCCTGAACCTCTAGAGGGAATTAAAATCAATTTTAGCATATTTCACTCCCTTGCAAACCACATTTAAAGTATTTTGCCTGTGTTTTAAAATCATCCTGTGCTATAAGCTTGCTAGGGGGGAACTGAATTTGTATTGTACTGTGATGTTATTCATGAGAACTGTGTGCTCTCCTTTCCATCTTTTTATATTGCATAAGGAGGGGTTGAATTGCCAAAAGGGGAAAAGTGATTACATTGTCTTTTGTTGAAATCAAATCAAGGTTATTTCTGTGTTGCATTCTTTTCCATCATTGTTTTTCCTTGAAACCATAAAAGCAATCTCAGTTCCCTTATTCTTTCCATCGCAACTCCTAAGTAATAAAATAAGTGAGCTAGTGTAAGATTATCCATTGTTGATCAACATCATATTCTTAAGTGTGATATCAAATATTAATTTATCATAAAAGTGTGATATATTTCTATTGTTTAATTTTTCAAATAAACCTTTTTAATTTGCAAAACAAACCTACTTCTTGGCTCAGTGGGTTTAGGGGGATTCTCAAAAAATATATAAATAAGGGCTTCCCTTGAGCAATCCCAGGCAAGGCACTGACTTAGTGGGAATGCTTGATTGGAGTCATTAACAAAATGGAACATCAACATACTTGGCGGCTAAACTCCACACCTCTGGAGGATCTCGTACCCCACATAGAAAAAGTATAAAAAGGTTGGAGTCAACACTAGCCCGCAAACAGAAGACTTGCAAGCAATCCTTCTCCTGCCACGCGCAGCCCATCTAGAACTCAATCCGGGTAGAGGCTTGAAATGCCTAGAGCTTGGAGAGCCTGGCAGGGCCGGCCCGAGCCCCACCAACAGCTACGGCTCTGACTCTCAGGCCAGTGGATGCACAAAGCACAGGCCGGTCACGAGCCCAACCGGGTGCTCACAAAATCTTCTATTTATTAAAAAATAAATAAAATGTGCTCACATCTGCCTGACCAAAATGTACCCTTTCTGGGAGAGCATGTGCTTCTCCACCACTCTCCTTGCTTTCTGCATCCAACAACTGTTCATCTCTTCTTCCACGGCATCTCTCAGCGCAGCTATTTTAGCATGGCTGCACTGTGCTGCTGTGATGCCAAGGACCACATTTTCTCCTTTTTCATAAGTTATTCATGATGTTGAAAACCTTTAATTAGTGACTTACAGCAACTTTATTGTTTTGCATGTCAAGATAGTACAAGCAACATGGATATAAATAGATCTTAAATGGGCGCTTTGTGTTGCTCACTTTAACTAGCAGAGATCTGCAAGGTAACTGGTGCTTTGCAAGCTATTTGAGTTGGAAATGTTCCATCAGGCATATGAAAGGCTATGACTGCCACTTATAAAAGAAATGTGTGTGCAACCTGAGCACCTTAAGGACTCTGTGTGTGTCAGTGGGAGTCTTTCTAGCTGAGACCTGGGAAACTAGCAGTGCTTGAATGTCCGGCCTGAACCGATTCTATAACTGGCTCTGGAGAAAGTAAAAGGGTCACGGAGGCATTTCTTGAGTCTTTGAACTAAATGTATACTCTGTAAAAATTAAAAGAACCAATGATATGGCGTACCAATTATTTATACTACACTTCCATCTCTTAATGTGGGTGAATTGCTGCCCCCTCTCCCATTTTCTGCAGGTACTAAGGCTTTATTAAGACTGTCCATGAAAATGCAGTGGAAGGCAAAAACTACATGTCCTGCAAACAAACTTAACATTTAAGGTCACCATCACTTTATTTATTAACTCCATACTATGGAATAACCTAATTCTATAGCACAGCTGGTAAGATAGCTCAGCTAGCCTAAAGTGCAGCCAATGATATGCAGGCTCTGCGACTTTATCTAAAGTGCCGCCAATGATATGCAGGCTCTGCGACTTTGCATAAAGTGCCTCCAATGATATGCATCCTCTGTGACTTACCTAAAGTGCAGCCAATGATATGCAGGCTCTGCGACTTTATCTAAAGTGCCGCCAATGATATGCAGGCTCTGCGACTTTACATAAAGTGCCCCCAATGATATGCATCCTCTGTGACTTTACATAAAGTGGCGCCAATGATATTCAGGCTCTGCGACTTCTGTAAATTAGAACTGCAGGGCAAAGAAACTTGAGCCGAAGCTGACCAATGCTGAATGCTTGCAGACTTTGCTCTGACACTTTTGCACTTTTTTCAGGTATCGAGAGGCACAATATTTCCACGCCAGTGTTCGGAAGTTGCGGGATCGGTTGGGCGTGCTGCTTCTCTACTTTATCTTTTTAAGTTTTACAGTTCCTACACTTTTATTTTGAAGAGAAACCGTTCCAGAAAAGTTTACTTTAAAAATCAAAGTGTAGAAAGAAGTTGAAACGTGCGGTTCCGTGCACTGCATTGAACATTCCCTTGAACAGCAGGGGCCAGATTACAGAAACGTTGCACCGGTGCAAGTGCAAGGTTTTCACAGTATTACCACTAGGGCAAAGTTTTCCCTATTTTTAAAAACACTGGGACCCATTAAAAAACCATTGCAGTTCGACAAGTGTAGTTTGGCATATTAAAAGCACCAGGTCCAAAATTGCTAAAAAGATACATTTTCACTACGTTTATGCACTAGGGCAAAGTTTGCCCTAGTGCTAATACGGAATGGTATTAGCACTGGGGCAAACTTTGCCCTGATGTACAAAACCATCAAAAATGTATATTTTTAGCACAAGGGCAATTTTTGCTCTGGTGCGTTTAATAGGCCAAACTGAACTTGTCGAGGTGCAATGGTTTTTTAATGTATCCCAGTGTTTTTAAAGATAGGGCAAACTTTGCCCTAGTGCTAATACTGTGCAAACTTTGCACTTGCACCGGTGCAAAATTTTTGTAATCTGGCCCCAGGTGTGTTGGTTTGGGGGTTTGGAGTGGGCGTGGCAATAGGGTTTGTGGGGAGCGGAGGCAGGCCAGCAGGGAACACCATTCCACTACTTATTTTCGTACACTTTGGCCACTGTTCCACGCCAATATTGATCACAGAATGGCGAGCCTGATATTGAACTAAAATCGGACCTTTAGTTATATTTAAACGCTACTAATGCAAACTTCTGCCCTGGGGGGGGATGAGGGGGGGTTAGATAGAGGGAGAGAGCGGGAGAGAGACAGAGAGAGAGAGAGAGAGAGAGAGAGAGAGATAGAGAGAATAATTGGGAGTGTGCATCAGATATACTCCCAACATAGATACGTTAGTCTCTTTACATGCATGACACCAAAATGCAAAATGTTATCAATTTCACTTTTCATGATAAAATACTTTTAATACGTTGTTTAAATCGTGCATGCATTAATGACTTTCTTTATATGTTAGATTTAAGTCAAGTCAGAGTGAAGGCTGTGCTTTATAAAACAAACCTCCGAAAATATGGGAAAAACAATGTAGGTCATGTGAGAAAAATATAATAGTTGGCACGTTTGAAACAGAAGCTTGAAAAGAAACCCCACATAAATCAAGCGTGAAATCAAAGCAAGCCCGCGTATTCTCCTCTTCTCTGGTGGGGGTAGGAATCTTCCCAGGTCCCCTGGCAGACGAAACGCTGTTTTTAATATATCTTGATAGATTTATGTTTGACAAAACTGCCCCCTGAAGTTGAGCAAGGAGCATGACATGCTAAAACTACCCACCCAGAAATGTTCTGGCATCAACTAGTTTAACAGACCGATAATTCAAAAGAATGTTTGAAAAAAGAAATGGCAAAGGGCAGCTTCACAAGAAGCAAAGGATGCGGAGGCATTCCTCCACCTGCTATAAATTATACCACTTTAATCACACTAAAGTCACGAGGCCTAGCATGCATGTCCCCCACTCAGCCTCTCAGGGCAGCTTCTTTCATATGCTTAGTAACGGGCTCACTGGGACTGCTTTTTATAGAAAGTGATGTAAAAATGAAAACAGTATTTCCAGTATTTCTTGTATATATTACTACAAATAACATATTAGTTTTAGCTTGAATAGTTAGCGACTTTTGTTACTGTATACATAGTTTATGAGTAGCAGACAGAGACGTGTCAGTGGCTGTTCCCGCCCAATTGTTGGAGTAATATTGCGGATTGGGCTGATCAGAGTTTACATTCTAAATGCCCTGTTTTGCCCTGTCATGCCACACGGTATGATCACCGGGAGGCCCTTGCCTGATTGAAAAGCCACTCTGATGCCTCCTGAGGTCAGATCAGTGTCATCCACATGAACGCTTCTCTACTTGCTGACGGAGTCGGGTGTCTCGTTTATCTTCGTACTACAAGGCAACGGTCATTCCGAAGTAACCCTATTATTCCTAAACATAATTTCATGTGTACTATTTGGCAGGTCGGTATCGGTCGATGGAGGTTATCCAATTTGCAGTGCAACTAATAAAAATAGTGTAACGTAACGGATAACCAGAGAGTGTTTTCTAATGCCGTACTTCACAGGGTTAATCCACGTTCAGAAAAAGTTCAACCGTTGTCGCCATTCACATTCATTCTAGCACCACAAAGTGCTAGAGACTTGTGTTCCTTGTCCTTTGGACTGCGCTGCCAGTGTTATGGTTGTGACATACACTTATTTCCTACATTAACAGTTAACAGGCTGAACCTGCAGAGCATACGTTGATCCAGCACCTTTCCTTGTATTTCCTCTTTCTCTCTGAGCTCTCTCTCTCTCCCTGTCGCTCTCTCTCTTTCTTTCGGGGAGAGTCACATTGCAAGGTGTTTATCACGCACCCAGCCATTGCTGTCAACAGTGCCAGCAGAGAGGGGTGCTGTGATTTCTGAGACCGTCTTGGTATTTTGAGACTTACAATGTCATCCTGCCTGCCCTTCGGGAATGTCACTATTCCACTGAATGTGCAGTGTCATTATGATGGGCGCTAAAGGGGTATGATATGATATGATAGGTTATTTATTACGTGCTTAATACCCTGCGGTTTCTAAGCGCGGACCCGGGGGTCGAAACCTGTGTTGCTCCATGGCCACTTGCTTCCAAGGTGAGCACGTTGTCGCTGAGCTACCCTCCCGAGACTGAATAAGTTACGCAGGGAGTATAGGCGGGGGTGTAATGAAACAGAGGGCTGTCCTATTGGCCTTACTGCAAGGAGTCCATTTGCATCTCATGTTGCCCTGGGATACTTGGGCAGCGGGTGTTGCAAAATGGATCGCTCATTGATCTCTGCTGTCTCCCCTTCACACCTCCGGTCCTTTGCCTGCTGCTGTAGGGGACACCCCAGAACTCCTGCCTCCTCCTCCACCCTCACTACACCGCTGACACTCTTTACGTCTAATTCAGGGGCATCCCAGAAACCCCAATTCCCCCTCCCCCTATATACTCCAGACTCTGCTTGAATCCACCCCTTCCAATTTCCCCACAGGTTCCTCCTCTTCCTGGTTCTGCTGACTCAGCCCATCCCCAACACACACGCTATGTGCAAAGGACCTTTTGCACTGCATTACGTTCACTATTTTATTTCTATAATGCAGGGACGTCTTTTATTAAGTAATGAGTCCCCATGGCCACCTCTGCAGCCTTCTCACACACCTTCCCCCCAAACATTAAAATAAAAGAGAGTTAGAATAACACAACTAATACAACCATCTATACATGGAGTAACACTGCCAGTAAAATTGTCTATACATTTAAATGGTGAACTATATGCTATGAAACTTGAGTACCATGGTAGAGAATACTAACACTTGCAAATATTTGTGAGAATTTTACAGGAACAAACAATGGATAAAACATAATGTATAAATATCACATCTCACTTCCGTGAAAAAGTTCTTCAACCAAACCGGGCTTTCCTCACCCACCTATGTTTACCCCCTACCACCCCTTCCATCTCATTGACACCACAACCGTCAATCCTGATTACCACATGTTCTTCCAAACCTCCATTCCTCTCGCCACCAGCCTCCAGATGTACACCTTCCCAACCACCATATATATCAACAACTGACTGCTCCCCCATACTATCAGTGCACACTCTCCATCGTCCCTCCATCAAATCTACAGCCACTACTTTATCCAAATTACATATCCGTCTTCCAGTCTAACTGTGTCGGGCATTGTCTCTATCACTCTTTTCGGATCTGAATATTTAGACCTCCCCTTCGCCACATGTGTGCCCCTCTTGACTCTGACCCATGAAATAGACATAAGCTGGAACACCTTGTTCTCCATAACCTCTTGTTATAGTCTTTCTTATACTTCTGTTATGCCTCCAATAAGATCATCTTAACCTGCTCCTTGCAACCCACTCCTCCTCACACTCCTTCCTTATTCTCAAGTCCTTTTTTTCGCCCAACTGGGATTGAGCCCTGTATTGACTCCTCTTCCCCTCATCAACTTGAAAGGCGAAACATCTGTAAAACAACTAGGAGCCACTCTGGTGTTCCACAACAACTTCTTCAAAGTTGTTTTCACATCCATACCATTCCTAACTGCCTGCTCCACAGCACCAGCAATTACCCTATTCTAACGCTCCACCAACCCATTTGATTGTAGACGATACAATGACATAAGTGTCCACCTCATGTCCTTCCCTTTTGAATACTCAGCCACTTCAGAAATCTTAAATTGCATTCCATTATCACTTATAATGTCAGACAGGTTCCCCTCCTGCCTGAAAACCTGTTCCATAAAGTTTATGATCCCACTACAAGACACCTGCATAACCAATTTAACCTCTTGCCACTTTGAGAAGCAATCCACCATCACTATCATGAACCTGGTCTCTCTGCCAAGAGTATCTTACAGTCCCAAAATACTTATTCCAACACATGTCTATGTGCCTCCTCCAGGCACGATAGGCAACAATTCTTGCTGCTGGAGTCTCATAGTTTTGTCAGAATTCTGGCACAGCCAGCACTCCCGGACCTTCCTTCCCACCATCATGTCTATTCCAGGTCACCAATATCTTTATTTCAACTTTTGTTTAGTACCCATTATCCCTGGAGGGCCTTCATGGGTTGTCTCCAACAACCTTTCCCTAACACAGTCAGGCATCACTAACACAAGTCCCCTAAGAAGTAACTCATCCTCCACGGATAACACTGCTCTCACCTCCCAAAATGCTCTGTCTGCCTCCTTAGCATCCTTTTTAGGCAGCCATCCCTCTTGTGTTAACTCGATAACTTCTTTTAACACACTAATTGACAACAAACCCCTTTTCCACTCTTCCTTGCCAACAACCCCATGTTGGTCCACAAACCCCTCCTCCAAACATGCAGCTACCTAATCTTCGTCCCCATCCTTACTAATATCTGCTCTCTCCAATGGCAACCTTGACAGATAGTCTGCAATTGTGTTCTGTACTCATGGAACATATTCCACTTTGAAGTTATATTCCTGCACATGCAACACAACCTAGCGATTCTGCGTGTCACCCTCAGCATATCTTTTACCATCAACACCTCTACCAATGGCCTATGATCCTGACGCACTCCGAATCGCTGCCATTAAACATATTTCCTGAAATACTCAACGCCCCACACACAGGCCAACAACTCTCTTTCTATAACTGAGTATCTGCCCTCACATTCCGTAACCTCACTACATGCATAACATATTATCCGTTCAGCTTCCTTGCCCTAAACCTCTTACACTTGAATCAAGAGTCATCACAGATTATTCTTCTATCTTAAATCCTCTCAAATTCTTTGCCTCTCATATTCTATGTTTAGTCTCAATCTTCACTTCCTAGCACTCTGCATCCCACTCAAACTCATTGTCATTCTTCAACAACCTCCTGATTGGCTGACTTTTTCCTGCAAAAATATTTATGAATTTGTTGTAAAATTCTGCCATCCCCAAAAACACTTGTACTTCATCCTTATTCTTTGCAGTGGTCACATCCTTGATGGCTCTCATTGCATCTACTTTAGGTCTATAACCCTTTCCAGTAACCACATGCCCAAGATACTCCAACTCACTCACCCTGAACTTGGAGTTACTGGCATCAATAGTAAAATCGTTATCTCTCAACCTGCATAACACTTCATGCAACTGCTTATCATGCTCCACTGCATCACTCCTGTATACCAAGATATTGTGTTGACATACTAGCGTCCCCGGAACCCTTTTGAGGATTGGACTCATCACTCTTTAGAAGAGTGCACCTGTTGATGCTAACCCAAACAGCATTCTGCAGTAATGATAAACACTGAAAGGAGTGATGAACAATATCAGTGCTCGACTGTCCTCTGTCAAAGGTATCTGATGATACGCAGAAGACAGGTACAATAATGTAAACAAAGCAGCATCTCCAACACAATTCAGCATCTCTGAAAGTATTGGCATTGTACATTTGTTTCTGACTATGGGCCTCATCACATCTTCGGCAGAGTGGTAAAAATGCAGCGATAACGCTGTTTGTGCTGCATTACCGCTCCACCCAACTATCAGCTGGAGGTAAATCTGGCAAGTTACTGCCCATTTGCCGTGCTGTTATTGTGTGTAAGAGGATTCAATTCAACACTACAGCTAAGTCAACGCCTAGTCTATAATACTGAATGAAAACCCTTATTGATATATCTTTATGTCCAGTTCATGCGTTCTGGATGACTACCCCTATATAACACCCCTCTCTTGGAATCCCCCTGACCCCACTGAGCCAAGAAGTAGTTCTGTTTTGCAAGTTTAAAAGGTTTATTTGATAATTTAAAATATATATATATCACACTTTATAATAAATTAATAATTGAATAGCACCCTTAATCTGATATGATCAAGATCAACAACGGAGAATCTGGCACTAGCACACTTCTTATAATCACTAATGAGTTGACATGAAATGGATAAGGTAGCACACTGGTAAATAGGAACAAAAGTATAATGTGGTAGAGGATGCTTTATGTAAGCTCAGGTGGATGCAATATTCAATGAATGCAGTACAGAAAATACTCAATATGATTTCAACCAAACAATGTAATCACTTTTCTCTGGCAATCCCCTCCCCCCCTTGATGCAAGGCAAGGAAATGGAAGGAAAACACACAGTTCTCAGAAATGCAATCAATGTAAATCAGTTCACCCCAGCAAGCTTAGACTACAGAAGTTTGAAAACACAGGCCCAAATTGCTTTGATATGTGCTGGCAATGAATGAGAACTATGCTAAAAATGCTTTTAATTCCCTTTCAGAGGTTCAGGGTGAATGGTATCTAGTTAATATTAGCTCAGGCTCACTCTTGCAATGATTCAGGAATGATTAGCAGGTTAAACGAATTTCTGGCAAATGGAAGGCAAGCAGCAGCAGTTTTTAAACATGAAGAAATTTGCAAATCGCGGCAAAATTCGCGGATGCGCCGAGCGCTATTACAGAGGAACCACAAGGACTATCTCTATCGTCTTGGGGTCCTAGGAAAGCCTAGGATCTCATCTTCCAAATGAAAGTTACTGCAAGTCTCTAGCACAAACGGTTGCGGAGATATGAGCGATTAAATAAAGGTCGTTTTTCAGATTTGAAATTTTAAAGTTCAAAAAGACACGTGCAGCTTGCAACTAGGAAATGACAAGTGACAGCTTTGCAAATGACAGGTGACAGTTAGGAGACAGTTCTACTTAGATTAAAATAGGATTGAATTATATTATTTTAACTAGGAGATTGGTTCTGCACAGTTTTCTAGGTACTCACACTATATTCTTGAGTGAAATGGGCCTCGCCATGGATCTGGTCAGGTTTTAAACTCGCCTCTGGTCTCTGCACTTCACAGTGATCTGGGTCAGCTCTCTCTGGTTCTCTGGTCTGGGTCTCTAGTTCTGGATAGATTGAAGTCTCTAGTTTGGCTCTCTGGAGGTTTGATGGAGGTAAGTATGGATTTTTCCGGCAGAGCGTCCCGCTGCAGATGGAATTGAAGGTCCCTATCTGTCCTGTCTGTCTGCTTTTATGTGTTTAGAATGTGGGTGTGTTCTAGCATCACTGACCCTACCTCTCTCTCAGCTTCTAATTGGTCAAACTTCCATTTATCATTTGATTGGGGAATGAACTGTGAGTCAGAGGGATGTCATTTTATGGCTTGCAGATAGGACACTCCTCTGTCAGATTGCACACATTCTATATTTGATAATAAAAGACATATTTCACAGTTACACAGTTGCTTGAAATTACATATACATGGTGTGGCTGAATTTAGCCATGTCTCTGTCCAAATCTGCTGTTTCTAAGAGCTTGCATTCAGAAATGGCACATAATTGACTTTTTAACTGATTTTTCAATTTCTGACATTGACCCAACTTTACATACATGTGCGCAGGGAGTATGGACATTAACTGATGAAGTTTCAGACTTTTAACATGCATACATTTAGAGTAATATCCACTTTTCCGCTAACACCCCCCTGAACATACCACCGGTTCTAAAAACCTCTTAAACTGTGGGCAGAAAAATCCCAAGAATTATGGTATCATTTATAAAATTTTCACATGTCCGCTCTATGAGTTATTCATCTTTTTAGAGTTATGTTCTGGCTCCAAAGGGGTGTGGTTTCCTCTCAGCACAAGGTAGAAATACTGGTTTTTCCAGTTCTGCCAAGCCAGCTTGCTCTCACAGGCAGTGCCCCTCCCCTTTCCTCAGGAGGAAGCCACTTTTTACGACCATTTACGACTCCTGCCAATAAAACCTTTGCCTGAGCCAGGACAGGGCTTTGTTCACTTTCCTGCAGAGCACAGGTAATTCAATTATCAGATAGATGGCATATCCTTAGTGTGAGCAGCAAAAGGGCAGCTAGGCCTGGGAACACAGCTGTGACTCAAGTTTCACTCCTGATGGGGGTAGTTGCCAGGCAGAATTCAGTTCCTTAAGCCAGGTTTCAGATAAAATGTCACTTTTTGTTCCCCAGTTCCTGCATTCAAATAAAACTAAACATTTTTACATATGCAGCTAGAATGCTGATTCTAAGTGCAAAACTATGGCATTTCAACAGTTACAAAGGCATGTGACACCAAACATAGGTCACTCATTTCATCTAAACATTTTCGATTTTAGTGTCTTTAAATCCAGTGCAACTTAAACTGCTGACTCCATAGCAGTTTTGTTATAAGCACTGTTGTGGGCTCTTCATTTCCCAGATTTTGTAAGCACACAAAACCTCATTCTGCCAAATGTCTGCTGGTGTTCAGTGAATATTTTGCACATGTTGCAATGTTTAAAATAGACACTTTGGCTTGCCTTCAGAGAAACACAGGGTGGTTTTAAAACGCCGGCTTTTGGATAGTGGTGAGTACTGGTACTGCACCCATTTTTGGGATTGAAGAATGAATTCCCCACAATTCTAGGTTGCATTTGGCAATCAGCATTGCCATTCCCAATGGTTTCAGACTACTGTGCGGGTAGTCCAATGGTGGTTTTAGGCAGTGTCCTTCTGTGCCCATAACATCGGCAAAAATGGGTGGCAGCCTATTCTTCCTGCATTTCCCTGTGCATTTTCTGGGAAGCTCTGGCCATCATGATGTTTCCATGTCAGTACTGCACAGTTTTGAGGTAGGGCTCGGATGCATGGGTAAATACATCCCACAAGCCCCCCTCTTGCGATGGCCATTCGGTTTCACTGATGGGACTCGCAAGATCTGGGATGTTTCCTCATGTTCTTCCAATAGATGGCACAGTTCAGCATCTTTTCCTCCCTCCGGTCGGATCGATCGGTTCTCCTCGCCGGTCCTGATGGGAATATGGGGCGGTACCCCGAGCCCGTTGCGTCTCAGCTCCCGGTCTCCGGATCGTCCTCCTTGGCCCGTCTCAAGGTTTTCTTTCTCCTAGGACGACAAAGGAAGAGCGGCAATACCTATTCATAGACGTTTTTCCACCACCGTTGAGATAGTGGGGCAGCATATGCATTTCATCATCACGAAACATTACATTCTTATTTTAATAAAAACAACAGTATAACTAAGAGACAGTTTCATGCAAATCACAATATTTTAGAGACTAGATGTGGTATGTTTTATGATTGGAACAGAATTAGTCTGATACAGTACCCGCTAGGATTCCAGAGGATTCCTCCAGTTGTTGCAGAGTGTGCCTGGGATGGCAACATTTCAACTGGTTTATGTGGACCCACTTGTCTTCCCCCGCTGCCAAAGGACCTTTGGGGATGTGGATTTTGTAGGCCACAGGGGAGATCTTGTCGATGATCTCAAATGGTCCCTTCCATGTAGGCAAAAATTTGCCCTGCTTGGCCTGGTTCCTTTGGAAGTTGTATAGATAGACCCGGTCCCCCACCTGATATTCCTTCCTGGAAGTTTTCAGGTCATAGTGGGTCTTCATGCTATCAGCTGATCTTTCTAGATTCCGCTGAGCATAAGCAAAAGCATGTTGGAGGTGTTTCCTTAAATTCTCTACATACTCTTGAGTAGTGGAGGCATTTATCAGTGTCTGCTCTTGGGTCCTGTAGAGCAAATGCTGGGGAAGCACCATCTTGCGCCCAGTCATCAACTCAAATGGTGACATTTTGGTTGCAGATGAAGGGGTAGATCTGATGGCCATTAGGACCAGAGGTAATCGGATATCCCAACTTGGCCCAGAATCTGCCACAAACTTCTTTAATATGCTCACAATTGTCCGGTTATATCTCTCTACTGCCCCAGAAGAAGCTGGTCTATAAGCAATATGCAGCTTTCTCTTGACCCCCAGTATCTCCCACATCTTTGTCATTACTTCACTGGTGAAGTGGCTACCTCTGTCTGACTCAATCCTTTGAGGTAGACCAAAACGGGAAAAGATGTGGTTAATCATCAAGGCAGCTGCAGTTTCTGCCTTGCAATTTGGGGCTGGGAGACATTCCACCCACTTGGTAAACAAGCATGTCACAGTCAACATGTACTTATTCCCCCTAGCCGAGCGAATCACAGGGCCTACAAAGTCAATTTGTAAATCTGACCATGGGAGTGTCATTCCCCTCTTTTGTAAAGGTGCCCGGTGCGTGAGGGATGATGGCTGAAATTGTGCACACACAAGACACCCCTTCAAGTATTGGTCGAGGTCCTGCCCCATGTGTGGCCAGTATGCAACCTCTCTTAAGATTTCCAATGTTGTGTGAAACCCCCTGTGACCGGCAGTGGCCGCATCATGGGCGTGACTTAACATCAGGCTTCGGAATGAGGTAGGAACCACCCACTGATCGTGGCCAGCTTTGGATTTCCTTACCAGCAAACCGTCTTGGATTCGGAACATTTTTGGACATTTCATCAACACTCTTAGGTCCTCTTTCCCAATGTAATCGGTATCCGTCAGGGGAAAGTTCTCAGGGTCCTCAAGGTGCTGGTAAAATTTACCAATAATTGGATCCCCCTTCTGAGCGGTAATCAAATCAGCATCAGGGGTCTCCTTACTCCATTGTGCAATTGAAAGGTCGTTGTGAGCATTTGTCTGGGACCTAGTGATAGCAGTGACCTGGATTTCCCCCAACAGGGACTCAATCTCAATTAGATCCCCTTGGATGGCCCCGGTCTTGGCCAACTGATCAGCTAAGTCATTTCCAGTTTTGTCTGGTCCCTCTACTTTGGAATGACCCTTGATCTTCTTCCAATAGATGGTCATCTCATTCGAGGTGACCAGATCATCAATGTTTTGGATCAACTTCCCATGTTTCAAGGGTTTGTTGTTAGCACATAACATGCCTCTGGTTTTCCAATTAACCAGGTGCTCCACGAACCCGTTCCGTACATAATCCGAATCTGTGATTATGACCAGTTCGTGGAGTTGATGCTGGACAGCAGTGAGGATGGCCTGATGCACAGCCATCAATTCTGCCACCTGACTACTTCGGGGACCAATTTTGTATCCAGCGGAGGGTTCTGGGGACTCATTCACCCATGCATTCCCTACGCCGGCCACCAGTTCTTTCCCCCCGTTGTTGTCAACATGGTAAGAGCATCCATCCACATACACAGTGGGCATTCCCTCACACTTGTCTTCTTCAAAGACTTTGTGTGGGGAATTAAGGTATGCCTCCATGTTGTCCTTGATTTTCAGACTTTCGTCCTCGAGACAGTTTTCTCTGGCACAATCATGCAAGTCAGCCAGACCTTGCGCGAGGGGACTCTTCTTGTTTTGGCCATATCTGACCTCCACAGGAAAGCCTTGCATTGACAGAATCCAGGAAGTAATTCGGGAATTACTCACATTTCCGGCCCGGATTCTGTCACTTTGGAGATATTGCAGAGGCTGGTGTGGAGTCTCCACTATGATGTGTTCCCCCTGGATAAACGGGCGGTAATTCTTCAATGCCCACACCGTTGCCAGGAGTGCCTTCTCACAATCGTTGAATTTTTCCTCCACAGAGGATAAAGTTTTGCTCGCATAGGAGATTACTTTATTGACCTTGTCATGCTTTTGGTATAATACTGCCGTCAAGCACGTATCAGAGAACCCCGTCTCCAGGAAGAACTCCTTGTTTCTGACAGGGTAAGCTAGGCAAGGCGCTTGTGAGAGGCTTCTTTTGAGTTGTTTTACCGCCTCGGCTTGTTCTGGACCCCATTCCCACTTGACCCCCCCCTTCAGGAGATGAATCAGGGGTCTGGTGATCTCTGCGTAGCCCTCAATGAACTTTCTGCTGTAATTAGTCAGTCCAAGGAGGCTCCTTAGTTCCCGCAGAGTTGTGGGGTTTTTCAGTTTCTGAAGTGCTTCCACTTTCTTTTCCTGGGGACAGAGACCCTGAGGAGTAATCTCATGCCCCAAGAAATTAACACGGGTTCTACACCACTGTGCTTTCTGAAAGGAAAGTTTTGCTCCGGCGGCTCTCAACTGGGTCAGAACATAACGGATCTCCGCTATGTGTTCCTCCACAGATGAACTTTTGATGAGGACATCATCTACATAAGCCAGGTTACCCCTTGCACCCAAGTCAGGCATGGCCTTGTGTAGAAAAATGTTGAATTCATTGCCGGAGTTGAGGTATCCGAAGGGAGTCCGGGTCCAGGTGTACTGCTGGCCCCCAAAGGTAAAAGCCAGCTTGTATTGGTCCTCCCTACTGACAGGCACGGTCCAGTATCCATTGGTCAGGTCTATTGCAGTGAATACCTGTGACCCCTGAATCTGGGCCAGACCTTGGTCAATGTAGGGCAGAGGCCATCGGGAAGTATGGACCCGTTTGTTGAGCTCCCTAAGGTCGGCGCAGAGTCTCCACTGGCCGTTTGGCTTCAATATTCCCAGCACCGGATTATTGAAGGTGCTGTGGACTGGACGGATTATTCCCCGGGACTCAAGGTTCTTAATTATTTCAGTAAGGGACTCCATTGATGCGAGAGGCAAGCGATATTGCTTCACAAACACAGGAGTCATGCCAGGGTCCGTGGGGATTGTTGTTGTGTGGATGTCGGTACGACCACAGTCATATGAGTCTACCGCAAAGAGATCTTGGAAATCCAAGAAAACTTGTTTCAACTTTTGCTTTTGTTCCAGAGTCACACAGGCATCAGCTAGGTTGACTCTCTCTTCCACCATCTGCCTGAAGCCTGGAAAGACTTCTGGTCTGGCTATCTCCGCGGCCTCCTCCAGCTGGGTGGAGAAGTCCCTGGTCAGAGTGCTGATTTGGACCGGAGGCTTCAGGTGGGAAAGGCAGCCTTCATGAACCTGGAAAATCACCTCATCCCTCCTGAAGTCACAAGTCACATCTTCCTTACCATAGGGGCAAGAAGTGTACACCAGGAAGTTCCCCCCATGCCGGGTAAAGATCCTGTCTGGTGTTGTATTGTCATCACTGTCACTGTCAAAGCAGTCCTTGGGGATTGGTCCTAACAGTTCATTTACTAAGTCGATGGAAAAATGTCGGTCATCAACCGCCATTCCAATAATGGTGCCTGCGGCTAGAGTAACACTCTTTAAGTCGCTGTTATCCACCTCTATTGGAATAGTGTCATGTTCTATGTTGACTAATGGTGTTGGGTTTACCCCTAACCCTTGCTGTTGGAGAGAAGCATTTAGATGTATGTAAGCATCAGGGTTTTTCAAATGTTGTCCTCTTTTAACTTTCACTTCCAGGGAGAATTGTCGGGTCCTTTCTGGGATGGTGACTTCCTCTTTAATCTGAATTTCAACTGCATAAGGTAGCAATTGAGCTGACCTAAATGCTTTTTCTGGATCATCAAAGCCCATGGGATTATCCGCTAATCGGGACCAAGCTTTGAAGTTTATTAGGTCCAAACTAATGGCAAAGCGATTGAGAATGTCACTGCCTAAGTAAAAGGCGGCCGGGACGTCTCGCACGACCCAACAATTGTGGACTATGCTCTTATTGCCAATGGAGATTTTGAGCATACACCTGCTTGGAATTAGGTGCTTCCAGGTCCATTTCCCATTTGTCTATCAGTTTGAAGGTGGGAATGGCTGGATCTTTTGGGAGTTGGCGAAACATGGCTTCGCTGATGAAGCTCTTACCGTTGTTCACACACACTCGAGCGAGAACAGAGTCCTTCCCATCATTTAACTGAACAGGGATGAACAACTGCTCTCCAATTTGCTGAATATCAGCCAGGCTCTGAGCTGATTTCACATCTTTCTGGACTATAGGAGTGGGAGTTTCTGATTGTGGATTAGTATAGAATTTCAGAGTGTTTCCTTCCAGCGTGGAATACCACTTTAGACTGGAAGGAAGGTTGATTTTCAGAAATAGAGAGGACCCCCCATCACCAGTCTGTTGTCCTACTGCTATTACTGTCACGTCTGGAATCTGGTTGTTCTGGAAGTGGAATTCTACTTGGTCAGATTTTTGTTCAACCATGTGGCAGGTGCCGTTTAAACTAACATGGTTGACACTCTGTTTTAATTTTATTGGTCGGCTAGTCTGGGTCCAGAGGACCTTGTTTACACAATCTATTAGGGGTGACAACCTTCTCAGGAGGTCATTCCCTAGTAAACAAGGGGTGCCCTCTGGGGTCACAACTATGACCGGGTGTTTCAACTTATGTCGCCCAATTTTAATGTCCAAGTCTGCAGTCCCCTCAACGGGAATTTCCTTCCCGTCAAAGTTCTGTAGTTGTCCCGGAAGAGAGGTGAGAGGAATTTGGTAATTCTCTCCCCTTCCTGCATTCAGTTCGTCAAAGGCCCTTCTGGACAGAAGGGTAGCTTGAGATCCAGTGTCCACCAGTGCCGAGATTGTACCCTGCCCCTGTACTTGTACCGGGGCATAATATCTTCCCTCCTTCTCCTCAAGGGGGCACAGGTAATGTACATTTTTGGACAACTGGTGGGCTAACTTTCTGGTTTTGGACATTGCTAGCGAAGAGATTTGGGCAGAATTCTGTGGAGAGCCTTGGGAATCTGAAAGAAAAATTTGGCAACTGGAGATCAGAGCCATTGTGGGTTCCCCTGGCTCCGGTTCTGGGCCGCCCCCCCCTTTTTGGAGGCAGTCACCAGGATGGGTTTGAACCAGGGGATTTTCTTGCTGTTGGTTCTGGGATGAGATGGTGGGCGGCGGTAGCTCAGTCTCCACATCTCCCCAGTCTGGATTTGCATCCCTAGGGACCCATTTTTCTTTGGGAGGAGTTCCCCCCTCTCTGAAGGAGAAGATCCTTTTCCCAGGATCCTCTGAGGATCCCTCTCCCTCAAATTGGAAGATCTGTACCTCCTCCTCAAACTGAGTCTGTTTGGGTCTTTTGTTTCTCCTACCCCCCCTCTGCTCCTTAGGAGGCAGACTTTCAGGGGCAAGAGATTTCGTTTCCGGTTCCTGGGTTTCCAGGGGCTGTTTACAAGTGAGGAAGGAAGCTTCCTCCAAGGCTTTACACCCCCCTTCCCTTTGTGCCTCCTCCCTGGGAACCGGTGAGTTATCGGGGTGCTGCCCCCGTCATTGTTCTGGAGCACCAGGTCCAGAGTTGGGTGCGTTCTGCGCCGGCATGCTGATCTGAGGGTTCTGCTGCGCCCTCAGTATATGACCCATATCCCGCGCCATGTTTTGAACCTGGCGCTCTAACTGGGAAACCCGCTCAGGCTGATACGGGGCCCTGTTTTCTCCCCTGGGCTGATCCCGGGAAAGGTAGCTATCCCTCCTCTGGTAATACCCCGGGTTGGGAAGATTTGGGTACCCCTCCACCCTTGGCCTCCCCTCTCCCGGATTCAGTGGTCTGGGCTCAGGGATGGGGAAAGAAGGATGGATGGTTTTGGGGCTGAAAGTTGGGTGGATACCTGGGGAAAAAGTTCTGCCCAGGATTTGGAGAGTTTCTGCCCTCCGGTGGGAAGTTAGGAGGGAAGTTCCCTGGGTTAGGTGCTTGGCTGGATCCCCCCCCTTGGGCTGGAGGAGTCCACACATAACCCAGGATGGGTCTGTTTCCCTTGTAACGGGGATTTACATAATCAGGAGAGCGAGGGACCCCATTTGTGGGGCTGCCTCCCTGGCTCCCTGTCTGTGACTGGCCCGAGGACCTCCTGGGCCTAGCATTCTTAGGTGCAGGTAGGTTTTTAGGCCCCCCCATCTCCAAATCCAAAACGGGGGTGACCTTTACCTCTGCCACCTTGGCAGCAGCAGGGGTGCTGTTGGCTTTGGGGTTTTTCTGGGCATTACTTTTGCTATCTATCGGTTTCTGCACCTCATAGATCCGGGTAGCCTGTTCAATGACCCAATCTAAGGATCTTTTCTCGTGAAAATCCCTCACGAGCTGGGTCATGATGTATTTGGGCAAGGCATGGAAAAACGTATTTATGAACTCTCTACTATCTGTGCGCACCCTTCTTGTGGTCTGTGCAAAAGCACGCTTTAACTCCTGCACAAATTCTTGTGGGGCCTGATCCTCCCCACTTTGCAAATTGTAGGCTGCCTTGCGAGCCTCTTGAGGATTTCTGTGAACAGAAAAATGTTTCAGGATGGCCGCCTTATATGTGGACCATCTTAAATGATTTTGATCCTCCAGCCCCGCAAAGAAACTGGAGTATTCCGGGGAGAATGTCCACTTTACATATTGAATACAGCTTTGGCTGTCCTTCAAATGGAAAGTCTCCATCATTTGTTCAAACAACTCTAAGTGCTCCCAAACAGAATACTTAGCGTTCTTATGGTAAGGCGTGATGACGCTCCTGATCGCCTTAATCTGCTTTAAGGGGTCCTTAAGCAAGGCCCTTTTTGCCTTATTGGCCTTTTTGGTTCGGGTAACCCTTGTCCATTCATCCTCGGACTCAGAGGCACTGCTCCCAGAGGTTCCCGTCTGATCTTCCAGGTTTTCCCGGATTCTGCGAGCCTGGGAATGGCTGGCAGAATGTGGGGACCTGGTCTCCTGTGTCCTGCGCAGTTCAGAGGAGTCTTCAGATTCCTCCTTGCTGCCAGGATTTGATGGGTACCCCCTCCACTGACCTAACTGGGCAGAGGTTTTCAGGATGCCCTTAATGGGCCTACTCTCCCGGGGTTCCCCATTGAACTGTACTGTACTTGGGTGCCCATACCCGGATGCCCACCCCTCCATTCCTGAGTGGTACTGGCCTATGAGCCCCATACTCTTAGCTGGATAGTAATCTGCCATCCCTGTGGCCCTGTGCTCATGTGCGCCAGGGGACATGGGGGTGGCAGAGTCCAGGGACTGAGAGGTATGAGGGCCTCTGGTACTAGGGCTCCTGAGGTTATGCTCCGGAGTTTCCATTTCCCAGCGAACCTCATCTCTATCCGCCCCTGCTCCCTGTTGCAATGCAAGAGCCTGCATTTGTGCCTTCAGTTCCTCTGTTAAGGCCTTACTCGACTCTATCAGTTTCTCCTGCATCGCTACCTGTTGCTGGAGCCTATCATTGTGTTGACAGAGGGCCTCATTCTCCCTCTGTGCTTCCTGGTTGGTCCTGGAGAACTGGGCCAGTCTTTGCTGCAGGAGGTTTACCTCCTGGGCAATGTCCCTATTGGCCTGCTCCTTTCTTGCTAGAGCATCTTCCACCCTTCTGGTGTGCTCTACCAAGTTCTGGTTTTCTTTTTGGAGATCACCCAGCCCCTGGAGGGCCAGGTGATTTTCTTCAATTTCCTTTTTTAAGTGGCAGACTTCCTGGCCTATGGCGTCTCTTTCCTGACTAAGAGCCTGCATTTGTGCCGCCAGGTCGTCCCTTTGCCGTTGAAGGGCACCAGCTTTTTGGTGCTCCTCATCAAACTCTGCCTGGGTATCCAGGTCTTTCAAGATCAGCTTGTTGCTCTCTACCTTCACTCTATCTAGATGACTTTGCAGGGTGGCTACCTGCTCCGTGCATGCCCTGTTAAAGTCTAATTGTTGCTCCAGCTTTTTCTGGCTCTGCAGTAAGGAGTCCAAACTGTCTTGGTGCTCCTTCTGCAGGGCCAGAAATCTAGTATCCTGTTCTACCTTTTCCTGTTGCAGCACATCCATATCCTCCTTCATTTTAGTGATGTACAGTCTGCTGTCATTTTCTGACTCCTGGCTCCTCTGCAGCCTCTGCTCAGAAGAGACCAGGTCAGATTGGACCTTCTCTAACACCATCTGTTGCCTATTTGCCAGATTTTGGCTTTCAGCACATCTATCCTGCATGTCTCCCATATATAGGTACAGGTATGCTGCTATCCTGGCAATCTTATTGTGTTCCTCTTTGGCTTTAGGAGCCATATATAGTTCACTCAGGGCCACATGTAGGGGACCCTGATCTCTATATATATCTGACCCTGTTTCAGTGACCTGTTGCGTGATGGCCTGCAACCAGACTGTTTGGTCCTGGTGAGTCCACTCACCTCTCACAAATAACTTATGTAAGAAGTGCTCTCTGGCTATTTTCATATCTACCAAGGTCGTCATTCTAGAGATTGGTCTCTGTCCTGACTTACAGAAGTTAGTATTTTATTTTTGCAGAACAGAACTTTTCTTGGAGTGTCCCTTTTGAGGAATGCTTCACAGCGTAATGCAGCGTGGTGATCCGACCGGATGTATGTATCCCGTCAGTTAGCACACTGTATTAAGCTGCACAAGTGGTATTCTAACCCAAACGTCCGGCTCGAGCCCCCAATTTGTAAGAGGATTCAATTCAACACTACAGCTAAGTCAACGCCTAGTCTATAATACTGAATGAAAACCCTTATTGATATATCTTTATGTCCAGTTCATGCGTTCTGGATGACTACCCCTATATAACACCCCTCTCTTGGAATCCCCCTGACCCCACTGAGCCAAGAAGTAGTTCTGTTTTGCAAGTTTATAAGGTTTATTTGATAATTTAAAATATATATATATCACACTTTATAATAAATTAATAATTGAATAGCACCCTTAATCTGATATGATCAAGATCAACAACAGAGAATCTGGCACTAGCACACTTCTTATAATCACTAATGAGTTGACATGAAATGGATAAGGTAGCACACTGGTAAATAGGAACAAAAGTATAATGTGGTAGAGGATGCTTTATGTAAGCTCAGGTGGATGCAATATTCAATGAATGCAGTACAGAAAATACTCAATATGATTTCAACCAAACAATGTAATCACTTTTCTCTGGCAATCCCCTCCCCCCCTTGATGCAAGGCAAGGAAATGGAAGGAAAACACACAGTTCTCAGAAATGCAATCAATGTAAATCAGTTCACCCCAGCAAGCTTAGACTACAGAAGTTTGAAAACACAGGCCCAAATTGCTTTGATATGTGCTGGCAATGAATGAGAACTATGCTAAAAATGCTTTTAATTCCCTTTCAGAGGTTCAGGGTGAATGGTATCTAGTTAATATTAGCTCAGGCTCACTCTTGCAATGATTCAGGAATGATTAGCAGGTTAAACGAATTTCTGGCAAATGGAAGGCAAGCAGCAGCAGTTTTTAAACATGAAGAAATTTGCAAATCGCGGCAAAATTCGCGGATGCGCCGAGCGCTATTACAGAGGAACCACAAGGACTATCTCTATCGTTTTGGGGTCCTAGGAAAGCCTAGGATCTCATCTTCCAAATGGAAGTTACTGCAAGTCTCTAGCACAAACGGTTGCGGAGATATGAGCGATTAAATAAAGGTCGTTTTTCAGATTTGAAATTTTAAAGTTCAAAAAGACACGTGCAGCTTGCAACTAGGAAATGACAAGTGACAGCTTTGCAAATGACAGGTGACAGTTAGGAGACAGTTCTACTTAGATTAAAATAGGATTGAATTATATTATTTTAACTAGGAGATTGGTTCTGCACAGTTTTCTAGGTACTCACACTATATTCTTGAGTGAAATGGGCCTCGCCATGGATCTGGTCAGGTTTTAAACTCGCCTCTGGTCTCTGCACTTCACAGTGATCTGGGTCAGCTCTCTCTGGTTCTCTGGTCTCGGTCTCTAGTTCTGGATAGATTGAAGTCTCTAGTTTGGCTCTCTGGAGGTTTGATGGAGGTAAGTATGGATTTTTCCGGCAGAGCGTCCCGCTGCAGATGGAATTGAAGGTCCCTATCTGTCCTGTCTGTCTGCTTTTATGTGTTTAGAATGTGGGTGTGTTCTAGCATCACTGACCCTACCTCTCTCTCAGCTTCTAATTGGTCAAACTTCCATTTATCATTTGATTGGGGAATGAACTGTGAGTCAGAGGGATGTCATTTTATGGCTTGCAGATAGGACACTCCTCTGTCAGATTGCACACATTCTATATTTGATAATAAAAGACATATTTCACAGTTACACAGTTGCTTGAAATTACATATACATGGTGTGGCTGAATTTAGCCATGTCTCTGTCCAAATCTGCTGTTTCTAAGAGCTTGCATTCAGAAATGGCACATAATTGACTTTTTAACTGATTTTTCAATTTCTGACATTGACCCAACTTTACATACATGTGCGCAGGGAGTATGGACATTAACTGATGAAGTTTCAGACTTTTAACATGCATACATTTAGAGTAATATCCACTTTTCCGCTAACACCCCCCTGAACATACCACCGGTTCTAAAAACCTCTTAAACTGTGGGCAGAAAAATCCCAAGAATTATGGTATCATTTATAAAATTTTCACATGTCCGCTCTATGAGTTATTCATCTTTTTAGAGTTATGTTCTGGCTCCAAAGGGGTGTGGTTTCCTCTCAGCACAAGGTAGAAATACTGGTTTTTCCAGTTCTGCCAAGCCAGCTTGCTCTCACAGGCAGTGCCCCTCCCCTTTCCTCAGGAGGAAGCCACTTTTTACGACCATTTACGACTCTTGCCAATAAAACCTTTGCCTGAGCCAGGACAGGGCTTTGTTCACTTTCCTGCAGAGCACAGGTAATTCAATTATCAGATAGATGGCATATCCTTAGTGTGAGCAGCAAAAGGGCAGCTAGGCCTGGGAACACAGCTGTGACTCAAGTTTCACTCCTGATGGGGGTAGTTGCCAGGCAGAATTCAGTTCCTTAAGCCAGGTTTCAGATAAAATGTCACTTTTTGTTCCCCAGTTCCTGCATTCAAATAAAACTAAACATTTTTACATATGCAGCTAGAATGCTGATTCTAAGTGCAAAACTATGGCATTTCAACAGTTACAAAGGCATGTGACACCAAACATAGGTCACTCATTTCATCTAAACATTTTCGATTTTAGTGTCTTTAAATCCAGTGCAACTTAAACTGCTGACTCCATAGCAGTTTTGTTATAAGCACTGTTTTGGGCTCTTCATTTCCCAGATTTTGTAAGCACACAAAACCTCATTCTGCCAAATGTCTGCTGGTGTTCAGTGAATATTTTGCACATGTTGCAATGTTTAAAATAGACACTTTGGCTTGCCTTCAGAGAAACACAGGGTGGTTTTAAAACGCCGGCTTTTGGATAGTGGTGAGTACTGGTACTGCACCCATTTTTGGGATTGAAGAATGAATTCCCCACAATTCTAGGTTGCATTTGGCAATCAGCATTGCCATTCCCAATGGTTTCAGACTACTGTGCGGGTAGTCCAATGGTGGTTTTAGGCAGTGTCCTTCTGTGCCCATAACATCAGCAAAAATGGGTGGCAGCCTATTCTTCCTGCATTTCCCTGTGCATTTTCTGGGAAGCTCTGGCCATCATGATGTTTCCATGTCAGTACTGCACAGTTTTGAGGTAGGGCTCGGATGCATGGGTAAATACATCCCACATGTGGCACAAATTGTGCCACAGTAATTGCACCCAGTATCTGTGAATGGGGACTTCCTGCCCCCCCGCAACACGTGATCTGGCACTGGACCAAGTTGCGGTAACGCTAATAGCGTTGGGCGGTATCCCGGCGCATTTACTGCTGGGATATTGCCGAACTCATGATGAGGCTCTATGTTCTTGTTCACGTCCCTTAGGCCCACGCATACTCTGATTTTACCATTTTTCTTCTTCGCCAATACAATTGGACTAGCCCATTCAGCTGTCTCAATGTGCTCAGTAACCTCTTCCTTCACCTGCCTTTCCAGAAATCTAATGTCAGGAATCCAGTGCCTTTGCACTGGATGTGGTACGCTCGCTGGAAGTGTTTTGGCCCATTGAAACATGGCTGCGGCATTCACTGTTTCAGGAAACATGCTGTATGCACGATGACCTCACCGTCTACCATGATGATCTGGAACTACAAATACACATGGATCCTGGTTGCATCACGTCGCAACGCTCTGTTTCCTTAAGTGGATGCTCTGCTGAAAGTGCAGCCTCCTCTGTTCCTTGCTCCATCATGTTCAGTCTTCCTCGTTTAGCACTTTCTGACTCCTCCATGTTCCTTTCTTCCTGGTTCCTTGCTGCCTGGTCCTTGATCCTATTATTTGTGGGATTGGTGCTCTCTTCCGGCACTCTGTCACTTCAGTTGCTGGGACGTCTTCCACCTATTCAGATCATTCTGTGGAGGTTTTTCCTGACCAGTATTTCCTCCACTTGTTTCCTGGCTATCCGGGAAGCTATCTTGGCAGGAGTGTGTTTCTATTTCACCTTCCATCGGGATGGCTTCCGGGACTGACAGGCCCTTCCTCTATCATCCATCCTGAAGTAAGAATCATGAGATAAGACCAGTTGATGACATCAGAATCTGTCATAATTTGTGACTTCTAGGAACTGCTTCGTCCTTCAATATGATCTTGTTTGATTAGCCTTTCAAACAACCAATCTTGTTGGTGAACCCTTCTGGAAACAGCTGATCTTCTATTCTGCTTCCCTTTACAAACATGACTGGGTATTCCTTTCTTGGGTCTAACCAAATCCCAAGGCCAGCTTGGTCCCACTGGTAGGGAGAATTCTCATTTCAGTGCTAATTCCCTTCAACCCCCAGCTCTTTTACTGGATTTAGGACTTTTGAATTTTAACCCTGGAGTCTGTGATACCTTTTTCGCAAACCTTGGAGTGAGTGAGACCTTTTTCGCACTCTCTCATGTGTTTTTGACCTGATTTGGATTATGCGTTTTCACTGTTTTTGGAGTCTGACAAACTCCATAGGCATCTACTTTTTGTATGGTGACACAGAGCACCTTCAGTGCAGTGTTAAAGAGAAACCCTTTTAGATTTCTCACAAGGTTTAAATTAATTTTCTTGGGTCAATTACAGTTCCCAAGAATAGTAAAGTAAAATTGACTTTACTTACCTTTTTCTTCTTTGTAGGTCCAACACACACCATCTTATATGGAGTGCTCGGGAGGGGGGAGTTACCTATTAACCCCTTATCCTACATTCTCAAGTAACATTTTTATGTTACCCTCACCACATTAAATGCCTAGTGGCAGTGGTTTAATTGTTCCTACCATTGTGCTTTTCTACCGCAGGCTGAACCCTCAGCTGCAGTACAACAACCATAGGTGACCATTTTGTCAACATGGCCCCTGATTTCTTTTTTCACCATTTTTTGTTTGTGAGCTCTTTCTTGGGTATTACTCTGTGCTTTGAGCCAGGTGTGAGCCCCTTGTTTGTCTTGCCTTTGGCAGGCTTCAGCCCTGAAGCCCATCTCTGGCTCCAGTGTGTCTGGAAGGACAGGATGTGAGGGAGGGTTCCTAAACTCCCCTGTCCTTTGTCTCTAGGTATGCCTTAATGCAACCAGTCATGATTGGCGGGCTGGCTGTCCTTTCAGGATGGCAACCCTGCTATGTAATTGACCGCCTAGGCTGGGTATGAATGGGAGAAACCTGCTTAAAAGGTGAGGGTTTTGGGACTAGAGGCAGAGTCGACCACTGGGAGAAACACCCGATGAAGAAACTATGAACAAAGCTTGCTGCATGATCCTGGACCTTTGAATTGCCCGGTGAAGCCCTGTTGCTGTGCTGAAACTCCTTTATCATTTGGACAGAGAAGCTCCGGAAGGGACGACTTCTCTCCTTGGGTTAGTGGGACCAACTAACTCCAAGACGAAATCCACTGGACCACCTTCCCCGACTGGCTGTACTTCTTTGTTACTGTAAGAAATGAGTGCCAGGGGTCGAGTAATCTATAGTCGAGTGAACCGTCTGATGTGGTTAACTAATCTGGCTAAAAGCTCCAGAAGTCTCCTAATGACCCTCCAGAAGCAGGAAAACCAGAGCTCAAGTTCCCTCACTAGAGTGCAGGACCCAAGGAGTCAAGGGAGCACAACAGGTATCCGACATCCGCAACATTGCTGCTTGCTAAGCGCTGAAACCGCAAAGTGCCGCTGAGTGCAAAAGAGCCCATAGCTGCCGCCGACCTCCCGAGGAGCCTCCCAGATGTCCTCCCTCTTGTCCCCACGACTGAGGCTCAGGAACACTGTTGTAGTAAAAACAGAATCAAGCTGGACCACTCTTCTTCAAACCAGAGATACTGTTTAGGTTTGGGGTAATTACCTCATTGCCTTTTTAGCCATGCTTTTCTCAGTTGCGAATTGCATTGGCTTAATTTTAGAGTTGAGTCCAACTCTTTTTCTTACAGGCTTATCAGCTTGTGACCCTAGTAGTGATTTTCTACAAACTCTCTAACTTTGTGCAAGACTGTTTCTGATCTAAGAAGAGCCTCAGCTCCCTAGACTGTGTTCCAATTGACTTTGGCTGTCCTGACACCCTGAAGACTCTTCTAGCCCATTGACTTTGTTATTGTTTGTCCATCATAGGTGGTAACGTGTTTTAGACTGTTACTGCTCGGAAAGGATTGTCTAGATTTAGTTTGAAGATTTAGTTGTCCATCCTCACAATTACTGGGAACCTGTTTAACCTTTTCCTTCCGTAAACCTTTCCTTTCTGCAAACTTGGAATCTGCAAAGTATAACTAGTGCGATATATAAATGTCATTACTGTCCTTGTGATTGAAGTCACTGCATGGTGTAGAAATTGTGTAAGAAGCATATCCAAAGATTATCCACTAACTGGTTCTAATTCAGAAAAGTAATTTTAAAGCATATTCACAGTGCTACACAAATTGCCTTTTTAAAGAATGCTTATTTAAAAATTGATGTTAATTAAATAAATAACTATTTATAACAGAAACCTTGAGTGTAAGTGTTACTTGGATACTTGGATTTATGGATTTCATGTGTACAGCTCTACAGCTCAAATGTACCCCTCGTGAGATGGCTGCTCAGTCACTACTAACTTGTGTAGTACAGACCAATACCAAAAGGTGGGTTACCTAATACCAAGCAGATAAGTGTTGTGTAGTTTCACACAGTGTGACTCCATCAATTCTTACCTAACACCCATCACTCCAGAGCATCAACTCCCAACTCTGATATGCTTATCACGGCCCTCCTGCCTTTTTACTCCACTACGGGCTTGAACATTCAAACAATGCCGATCCTTGACCCTTCAAAACCGCCGGTTTCTAATTTTTTACTTCTGTAAACTTCGCCTTTTAACCAGCCTCTTGTAATTTTCTCCATATACTTTCCGTTATTATCGAGTATGGCAAACCGCTATCCACCATTACCTTGACAAAAACGCCATCTGTTCTTATACGACAGCTAGGACACTTTGTTGTAGAGAAATCCTCTGAAGGCTTGCATACTATCACAACTCTTCATCAGACCTATCGTCCTCCTCTACCTGATTGCATGATGTTATCCTTTTACTCTGAAATGTAGCAGCAAAATGACCCTTCATTCCGCATTTGAGCATTTCTAATTGATACCAGAACATGACTTAGAATTTGCTAAATGTTATAGTTTCCACACTGAAGGCAAGCGTCCCCAACCAGCACGATCCTCCCCGCAATGAGAGACAATGAAGGACTCTCCCAAATCGGGAATAAAGCCAGGACAGAGTGCGGGTGAGCTTAAATGGGAGTTTATCAATCAGAATAGGGCATGCAAAGAACTCTGCAAACTCCGAGAGCGATCTCTCTGACAATAGCAAAGACAGGCGTATATATTTACAAAAAACGTCATAAGAACCTACATACTATAGGGGGCACAAGTTCAATGGGATTGGGTGGCGATGACTAGCTATAGGTGCTGCTGCGAGGTGGTTGGCCTTGGCTGGAAGACGTCACTGGTCAGCCTCGTGGGTTGGGCTGGGCCTGGCGGGTTGGCTGAGTTCATCCGGGCGGTGTTGTTGTGCCATCGCAGCCAGTGTCAGAGATGAATGTCTTTTCCTGACTTATTTGCCCTAGGCCATGCACACCGCAGTCATTCAGTCATTTCAATATTATCTTCTTTAGTAAATCTTCCAATAGGTTATTCTACAGGTTAATGCAACACAGGAGGAATGCACCTTGTGAGGGGTCTGATGGTAATACGTCAGGACATGGTTACCAGTGTCCTGTTGACCGGGGCCATAGGTCGAGGTGCTAAGCTTCAGGGCCTGGGACGGGTGGTACAGGTCTTTCTGTCTTGTTAGAAGTTGTTATGGATGTGCCGCTGTGTGTTGTCGAAGTATTGGGTGTCCTGATTGCACAGGGCCATAAGTCTAAGATGATCCGGTGGGTTAGGGGGTTTACGAGGGGGCGCCTTTGGAAGTGAGTGTTCAGGCAGAGGTTTACTGCTGTGCTGTAAATAATGCAGGTGGCGGGCCGCGGCCTTGGGTGCTGCAGAGGGGGCTACAAATCTTTGAAGCGGCTCCAGTCTGGTTGGGGGAGGTGGAGCAGCGCGGCGCGGGCCTCTGCTCTCATGTTTGGCAGTCTTCGCAGGGTGGGAGGGGGAATGGCCTTGCACATATTCACAAAGGTATCTTCCTTGTGTGTTGCCGACTTTAGGTAAAAACATCACAAACATTTGAACACTCCATAATACTTATTCAAATTACTCGATTATATCCAGCCTGAGCACCTTATTCGTACACTATGTTTTACCAACTACAGTATTTAGTTATATGCATATACATTTGCAGTAAATGAGGTAGTAGCGTGGTTGGTGGAGTACATAGAAAGTAACCCGCCACTGTACGTGACGGTGGTGGTACATAAGGGGCTTTAGACATACACACATGACAAGTGCATTCTCGCGCATCCTGCACATGAGCCCTCCGTATGGTTACATTCGTCTTCTCGTGTACTCTAGCAGCATTAGTTTGGTTATGACGCAATACCATTGAGTGTAAGTTTCCCAGTGATACACGTAACAAATAGATCCCTGGAACGCTCCTTTATTATTAGTACCCAACTGCAATGGTGTGGGCTCGCCATTGCTTATATCATGGAAGCATGCTTTCTTATGTTTATACATTTTGCAGGTTTTTGTAATATAAGAGATTTTGTGGAGACAAGCATACTTTGCAAGTGGTCTTGGCATTAATATGTAGAGACTTTCTGCCATCTGATGATCATTTTACTGTTCTTTTCATTGCCCAGGCCTGCTGGCCGGGTCATGCTGGGAGCCATGATACACTGCGGAAGGTGAACTGTTACAATGTTAGTGTATTACGCTAGCTCATGTCCGTCTTGTTCGTGGGAACGGGCTCGTAGCGGATCTGCCATGGTGCTGCGGCGACAGGGATAACTAAAACTTTCCGAAGGTGGGGGCCGCGCTACAGTGCGCTGAGCTCACACCATTCTTGGTAGACAAAATGCTTTCTTAGGCCTAGCTAAATTCAATACGTGCGGGCAATGTCTTCAGCAGGTGAGCCATCCACCACCTGGGCCCTGGTGGTAAAGACGGGACACCCGATGAGCCATGGCCCTCACCTGGGGTGGAGATGTAGGCAAGGGGGGTCTTTTGGACCACTCCTCCCCTACATTTCCCCCCTTTCGTTACTTAAGTAACAAATACTTTAAGTCCTCCAGCCTTCTACATTCTTCTTCGTCCATCACTGCCTCGTCCCATGCAGGTGTGCCTTTTATGGGCATCCATGCTCTGCACACCCCCGTAAGCTTTCCCCTCTCCTGGCATATTCATCTGGGGTACAAGTCAGGTATATACATCCGCCATCTCCCGCCAAATCTACCCACACCTCCTGGTACCATTCTAGTACACGGGGCTCTCTAATGGTGGTGTGCCATGCTTTATCTATGATATCTTTGTCGTGATAGATAGGCACTAGCTGATATCTTGGTGTGTCATCTGTTCCTGTTTGTACCTGCACTTCCTGCATGTTTTGTATTGTCCCACGGGCGTTGCCCATTGTCACCATCATCATTGCACCATTTGGTACTGCGTTAGCACAAACTCGAAGACCCACCTGGCACAGGCAAAAAATTAAAAGGAGGAACACCACAGCTGGCATCAAAAATTTCACAGTTGTTCCAAGCCATGAGGGGACCCAGGAGAAGATATTATCGAACCACGTACTGTCTTCTGCTCCACCTTCCATTTTCATTTTTTCTCCTAGGTTGTGGACTGCTTCGATCACATGGGACAGGGAGCCGTTCTCTGCGTCTTCAGAAGGTACGAAAGTGCAGCAGGCACTTCCTATTTTTCGGCAAACACCTCCATCCATTGCCGTCAACAGGTCCAGGACATACCTGTTTTGCATGGTCATCAGTCGTAAAGCCCTTAGTTCCACTTTTATTACGTTGAACCCTTCTTCAGTGTCGTTTGCCAGCTGAATCAATTCCCAGCGTGTTATCTGGAGCCATTTTGCGTTTGCTCTTGCTTGGACACTTGAGACGAGTGAGGCAAAGAATGTTTCTGCTGAGCTGAATAATCGATATTTATCTGGGATTTGAGCCAATAGTTCTGATGATTCCTTTGATATGTAGTTTGATGCACATCTGTTACGGGTCAGCACTTCTCCCTTGTTTCCGGAAGACAGGACATACATTTGTGACTCCGCAGTCGGCTGGGCTGCACTCTGTTGTATGCGTTCTTGTGTCTTTTTGCTCCCATCGATGTGGCTTTCTGGTATTACCATTAGGGCTGAGTGCAGAGTGGCCATTGAGCAGCTGCCACTCCATGACTGGGGTAGGTGCAGGTATGCCTGGTTGCCGCATACCCAATACGTGTCCATCAGGGCCGCTGTCCCTTTTCTCAGATCTGGGATGGTGAGGTTTTTGTTACAGTTCTTGTTGGTCCCCATGGAGGTTTTCCCTTCTCCTTTAAAACATAATTCATAGTCTATTTCGTTCTGCAGTTTGAAGGGTTTTTCAATGGCTGTTACCCAAGTTAGTTTTGAAATGTGTTCCTTCCACACTGGTGTGCATGTTTCTTCTAACCACTGCAATTTCTCCGGTGCCACACCTCTCAGTGCTTCAGCTTTACACATTACTTCTTCATCCTTCCACTTGTTGTACGAAAAAAGTGTCCCTTGTATTACAAAAAATGGTTCCTCCAGACATACCACCCCTGCCGTTTTTGGGTAGCAAGTTTTCTCGTTCTGCAGCATTTGAAAAGTAACTCCATGTGCCTGGAAAGTGTTCTTAATCCTGCATAACGTGAGATGAAGGAGACATTGGGCATCTATAATTGGCAACTCTTTGGGTAGCAATACTTTGGGTGTACCTGAAGCGTGAGGGATGAGGGAGCAGACATAACAGCTCTCGTTTGTTGTTTGTTTAGCTGTGGCACTCATATCCGCATACCATTTATTTGTTTGGTGGGGGCTTCGTGGGTCTTCCATTTTATCTAGACCTAACCCATAGTACTCATCATACTTCCTCCTCCCTGCTTCCCTCTTTCGTCTGTTGTTCTTGTTCCTCATGTACTTCCCAACTTCCTGGGCGAGGGATAAAATAGACCCCCCTTTCTCATTCCCGCTCCCCTTGGCGCATGCATCATATATTATTTCGTGTATTGTTAGCAGCTTTTCCTTTTCGTCCCTGACGTTATCTTGCAGGTTGTTTTTTAGTATGGGGGCAGGCTGGCTGGTGGGGGTGTTATACAACCATGATATGGCAGACGGGTTTGGGTCATTTAAACTGCGGGCATTGTAATTAGATATCCCGGGTGGAGACACTGTGTTGTTTCTGTGGCTTATTCTTTTGTAAGATGACAGCACTGGATGGCGTGGTATGATAACCCCATACAAGTTTAGTTCCGTCCCACACCAAAAAATCACCTTCCCTAGTATTGACACTTACAGTTGTATTGGTCCCAGTAGTGCTGTTAATCCCAGTGCTGTTAATGCCTCCCCCCTCGTTCATCTCGATAGAGATGAACGCTACAGACCAATATGTAACCAGGGCAAACATTAGTATAAAAAACAACGTAATGCACACAGATAATCCACACTCATACGAATATCTGCATCTCTCATGTAATAATTCTCTCATTCTACTAATTCTATCCATTGCAGGCTGCCCGTTAGATGCCATGGTAGCTCCTGTTTGAGATATAAAAATGCATTAAGTGCATGCATGTAAACATTTTGCTGGCACCATCAGTGCCAATATATATATTGACGGGGAATGGAAGCGGGTAGGGTTGCAGGGAAGGATATTCACAGATAAGGGTGTAAAACACGTCATAATTTGATCACTTCATTTATTACATATAAGTCTTCAGGATAAAAAAGGAAAAAACGTGTTTTTTTTTTTTTTTTTAGTAACATCTTAAAAATAATGCAAGTATACTCATCAGTCATTTTCCCATTCAGGCCCAGCACTAACACACATACACAAGTCCGTTTTCAGACACTCTGCTCAGTTGCATCTTTTGCTGTTGTCTGTGCCTCCTCATCTACCTCCTCTTGCACATTACTATATGCTTTTCGTACATCTGTCAAGTGTACCCAGTACCTCAAGCCCTTTACTTTCACTGCCGTGGGCGTGCAGAACACTACCTCGTATGGGCCATGGAACCGTGGTGCATTCCATCGACGCACAAAACTCCTGACATAATTTGAGTCACCTGGCATCAGCTGTAGCTGTTGTTCAGGCTCCGTAACAGACCCTGCTGTGTTTCCCCCCTCTCTAGTGAAGGGTGGAGAGAGCTGCTTTGATATTGCGCGCGCTGCCCTTGTCAGTTTCTTCAAATAGTCTGTAAACTCATCCCCCAATATCGCAGCGCTTCTGTGTGCATCTGAGTGTTCGCGCAGTGGAGAGTGTGCTGTGTACATTCGTCTCCCAGTCACGATCTCGTGCGGGGACAAATGGTGGTCTTTGCTTGGCTGATTTCTCAGCTCAAATAGCGCAAGGGGCAGACAGTAGATCCAATTCTTTTTCAATGAAAAGCATAATTTTGATAACCTGCCTTTTAACAGTCCGTTCATCTTTTCCACTACACCATTACTTTGAGGATGATAAATCGAACACAATTTATGTTTTATTCCCAATAATGTAGTGACTTCCTTGAAAAGTTCATTCACAAAATGAGTGCCGTTGTCTGATCGAATCACGTCACAAATTCCCCAGCGCGGGAACAATTCCCTCACTAGGAACTTTGCAGCGCTTTTGGCATCAGGTCGTGCACATGGTCCTGCTTCCACCCACCTTGAGAATGGGCATACAACCACAATCATGTATCGTGCGCCATTACACCTTTCCCCCATGTCGGGGTAATCAATATGTAGCTCTCTAAATGGGCCAATGGGTTTTGGAATTGTTCCCCGGAGCGTGCGTAATGTCATTCCTGAATTGTATATCTGACATGTTGTGCATTCCATCGCTAATCGAGATACGTGTTCCTGGAGACAGGGCACAAACCATTCTTCCTGTATTTCTGCTGCGATGTGCTGTTTGGTATTGTGTGCAGGGAAGTGTAGTTGTTGAAATGCAATTTCTAACAACTTGATTGGCATTACCACTTTTCCTGAGTTGTTTTGTCGCCACAGTAAGTCTGTTGCCGACTTGCTGCACCCTCGTTTTGTCCACATCAATTTTTCGTCTTCACTAGCTCCTTCCTGTAATTCTAGTATTTGTGATATAGGCATCATGCTGTAGCCTTCTGGGAGCTCTTCGTTTGTCTTGTGCTGCAACATGTACTCACCTGCTTCATATTTTTGAAAATAGGAAGCCTCCTTGGCGGCAGCGTCCGCTGCCGCGTTTCCCAAAGACACAACGTCTGTGTTGGATGTATGTGCTTGGCACTTCACTATTGCTACTGCAGTAGGGTTTTGTAGGGCCTCAATTAACTCTTTCAACAATTCTGCATGTTGTACTGGTGTTCCGTCTGCCCGTCGAAATCCCCACCGCCCCCATCTCACTAGACCTCCATGTACTGTCGTCGTCATGTAAGCTGAGTCTGTGTATATTGTCACTGCGCAACCCTTTGCTGCATGTAGTGCTTCTATGAGCGCAACCAGTTCTGCTGCTTGTACGGAGTAATGTGATGGGAGGCGGTATTGTACTAGTGTTTCATACTCACCGTCTTCTAACCTCACTACTGCCATACCAACATGTTTTTCTCCCGTGTCCACATCAATCGATGCAGACCCATCCATGAAGTACACTTCCCCCTCGCTCAGAGCGTTCTCACACACCACTGTGTCCTCCCCTCTTTCTCCTGTGTAAGTAGCACAATTGTGGTCCTGCATGTCCTCTAGTGTGCACGCTTCTGTAATGAATGTGGCAGGGTTCACTGTCTTGCATCTCACCACATGGATATTGGCGCTGGACAATATGATCTCGTAGGCTGTCGCCCGCTGTGTTGTCAGTGTGCTTTTTGACCTCTCAAGTATTGCAAATAATGAATGTTCCCCAAACAATGTCACAGGGCAACCCATTACTATTGTGGCACTTTTCTCAATCGCGAATGCGGCTGCAGCGAGTGATTGCTCGCACGCGAAATGGCCTTGCATCACGGCATCTAAAGTGCCACTATAGTAAGCCAGAGGCTTGTGTCCTAGGGACGTCTTTTGTGTCCCCTTGCAGTGTGAGAATAGGTAAAATTCGCGTCCATAATCAGGATTTGCTAGCACTGGAGCGCTTGAAATTAACTCTTTCAATGATTGAAATGATGCGCTCATTTCTTTTGACCATTCTATTTTTTTTGTTCTCCTGTTGTGCTTCCTTGAGTGCTTGTAGGAGGGGCCTCGTGTATGCTGCATAGTCTAATATCCATGCTCGGCAATAGTTGCACATTCCCAAGAATTTCTGCATGTCTTTCACTGTTGTGGTTTCTCCTACTGATCTTATTGCTTCTACCCTGTCGGGGATTATTCTTTTTCCATCTTTTGATATCAGCTGTCCCAAGTATAAGACCTCTGTCATGCAGTACTGTAGCTTTCCTTTGTCTACCTTGTACCCCTTGTTGGCCAATAGTGTTAGGAGTGTTGTTGAATGTTTTCTGCATGTTTCCTGGTCTCGTGCACACACTAGTAAATCATCTACGTACTGAATGATTGTGCTCTCAACTGATAGATTTCCCAAGTCTTCATGCAATATGCGGTTGAATATGCTTGGGCTCTCACAGTATCCCTGCGGTAATCTGCAATGTTCATATCTCTTTCCCCCCAGTGTAAATGCTGTCAGGTACCTACTCTCTTCAGCCAGAGGGATTGAGAAAAATGCGTTTTTCAAGTCTACTACTGTGAAGTGTGATGCCGCTTTCAGGATACTGCATAATATTGATGCAGGGTTCGGGACCAAAGGGAACTCCTTCTGAATTACATCATTTAGGGGGCGTAAATCCTGTATCATCCTCCAAGACCCTCTCTTTGCTTTTTTGATTGGATAAATACATGTGTTACATGGGGAGTTTGAAGGCACTATTATCCCTTGTGCTAGTAGTGCATTTATTGTCTCTTTTATCCCTTCTTCAGCTTCACGGGACAATGGATACTGTTTCACTCGGGGTAAAATTGCTCCTTGCTTTAGTTTTATTACCACAGGTTGTACTCCGTACAACAGCCCTACATCATGGGGGCCGGTTGTCCACAAATTATTTGGTACAGGTCTCATGTCATCATCAAAAAATGACGGCGGTGCTCCTACCACTGCCATCAGTTGAGCGGGGATTTCCCTAGCTTCAATCAAAATGTCACAGGGCATCGCTATTTCCATTACAATTTCACCATCCCCCTCTGCATCTGAAAAAAGGTCCTCGTCTGTTAAGTCTCTTAGGGCGATGTTGGTATTCGTACACAGTACTGTACGCCACTCACATCCTTCCATATCTAATCCAATCACAGCAATCCTTTTCGCTGATACCTGTACAGCGTGCAAGTCTAATGATACCACTGACCCTGGTGCTGTGTCGGGGCGCACTATGGGGCGGAAGAGGAACTCTGCTGGAATCCTCCTGTCCGTTTTTCTCAGCTCTGGAATTACTAGGGCCAATGTCTTTAGCCCTTCGATGAACATTTCCTCATTTTCCGGCAACCCCCGTATTTCTTGTGTGGTTGTGTGGGCTTGTACTACCAACATTGTACGTAATGGGCATATTCCGGGTGTTGAATACACTATACCTCTCTCAGTGAATGATATGGTCATGTTTAGTTTACTCAGGAGATCCCTCCCTAATAAATTTATTGGTGAGTGTTCATAATACAGCAGGGGTGTCTTTACAGTCTTACCCCCCACTGTTACATCCAATGCTTCTGTGTAAGGAACTTCAATTACAGCCCCAGAGAACCCCTGCGTCTCTAACTTCCGGTTAGATAACGGGAACCGGCCCTCTCTAATGCATGATTTCTCCGCTCCCGAATCAACCATGAATATGAACTGCTTGTCTCCTATCTGCGCCCCTACCAATGGTTCCTCTGCTGCATTGTAGGTGGTAGATAGAACTGGACACGCAAGTGTTCTCTGTGGGCTGTCCTATGCGGGGTGTCTCATCGCCCCCCCTTCATTAAAGACACTTCCTGGAACCACTGATACGCCGCTATAAGGTGCGGGTGCGAGGGCCCCGTTTGCTGTTGTCGCAAAAGGGTTGCCTGGCGTATACTGCATATTGTCATTGCTTTGTAGGTGGCTCTGTGTTCTATACTGGTGTCTCTGTTGTTCATTATTTCCTTGGCCTGGGTTTATCGGTTGCTGTTGTCCCATCGGAAGACCATATGGGCTCCCCGGGTGAGGATGGCCATAATGTTCTACCTCTTGGAACCCGTTGTTGGGTCTACTTCTGCACTCCCTAGAGTAATGCCCCCATCTCCCGCAGTTCCAGCAACTTCCTTGTGCACCTCTAGGACCCGGCCATCCATTTCCTCCCATTCCCCCGTACCCCGGTCCACCTCCTCTTCGGCCCCTGTTCCCACCTCGTCCCCCTCGAGGGGTCCACTCTTGCCACTGCGGACCTCCGCCTTGCTCCAGCTCGTTCCACTGCCGCTGTCCTGTTCCCGCCCAATTAGTTGAGATCCTTCCTTGTATTGCTATCAGCCCCTCCTCCTCTTCATCTCCCTCCCTGCTGTGTGGGAGCGCGGCTACTGCTGCTGCAACCTTCACCAACTTTGTCTGTACTAATTTCGCTTCGTCTGCCAATCTTTTCTGCGCCACCTCCTTCTCCCTTTCCTTTATTCGCTTACAATGGTGTACTATTATGCTCTGAATCTCAGGCCATCCCTTTGCTTCAATACCTGCTATCTTGTCGAGCGCCTTTTGCTTTGCACTTCCTTTGGGAGCCCTCTTTTTATAATGAAGTAAAATAAAGATGTCGATTGATACCAGGGCGTGCCCGTTTCTGCTCTCCACATCTCTTGGACCCGGAAAATGTAATCCATAGCCTCCTCCCTGTCCTTCATTGTACACTGCATTACTGACTGTAAGTCTGGCGTATCTGGGAATGTTTCGCGCAAGGCATCCCACACCCTGGCACGCACTGTGTTAAAGGAGGCCCCATCATGGCGGTCGCAGTCTAATGTTACTCCCGGGAAACCGGCCTTAACCCATACTCTCTCAGCCTGATCCCCCACTGCTGATACAAGCAAGCTCTTTACATCTCCTATTGCTAGGGGTACCCCGGCAGTGTGTTTCTCAAATGCGTATATCCACTTACTTGCCCCTCCCGATAGCGGGGGCAATAGTTTTAATAAATTGGCTTTATCCATCTGAGCCCATGGGATATAATTCGGCCTCCCTCCTCCCCTATGTATCAATGGGAGCTGTAGCCTTCCTTTTGTCGTTGCATCTACACCTGTTTTGGCTGCTGATGTTCCCAGTGATGCCATTTTCCCCACCCTGTTCCATAATCGCCCCGTCCACTCATCATCCAGTGTTCTCATTGAACATGTACCATCCACCCCTTCACTTCCCCCTCCCATTGCCATGCTCAACCTGTCGCTTTCTTCTACATCGTCCCTTATATCACATAGTAGTTCCGCTCTGTCCCCTATAGGCCTTTCTTCATTATCAATACCTCCCTCTCGTGCCCCTACTAAAATTATTCGTGTCGGTTCTTCCTCAATTCTGAACAGTATCTCACCTTTTTTCCACCCGTCTTCAAGTGTTCTATTCTCACTCGGCGCTCTTGACGTGCGCCCTGATCTTGCAGCATTAAGTGCTGTTTGTTCACATATGTCTTTTATCCTTGAGAGTTCATCTTTCGCTATTGAGAGCCTTGATTGTAAATCATCTGTTAGCTTTTCTATGTCCACCCTGTGTGTACTTGTCTGGCCTCGCTCCCTTGTACTTTCATATGGTGGGGGCGCTGTTGATCGGTGGGGTGTAGTAGATGTCGGGGGAGGCACATAAGTGGGGTCACTGTACCCCTCTGCGGGCACAGGCTTGTTTAATATCGGGTACAAACTTATTACCTTATTACATTTTTACATTTGACAATCCTTTAGCATCCTTCTGTATCATCAGTGGATTGTCTGTGGTGGATGGTAGGTCAGGGTTTATTGCTGGTGCTTTAGGAGGTGGTATTTCTTCAAATAACCTCCATAGATCCAATATCTCCCTCCTATTGTGCAACTGCTTCCCCTTGTATTTCAACCAAATGCAGGTGGCCACCATATCCAGAATGCTTTTATCAAATGACCCTCCCTCGGGCCATATCTGGGGTAACCCCTCTCCCTTCAGCTCTGTTGTCCATTGGTCATGATATTTCTTAATCCGCTCCGCGTACCCTGGTAGGTTCTTACAAATGTGTGATAAGGGTGTTTCAGCCCCCATCTTTGTGCCCTCCTAGTACTTGTGTGTCTCTGTGTGTCCGCTACTATAAAGTAGATGTATTACCACTATTATTTTTTGTTTTCTACTTCACATTCAATAATGGGCTCCTTTGTGCTTTTCCCCCTGCCTGCACAATACAAAACTGGCTGTACACAGTCTCTATTCTATTCTCTTGGGGGGGGGGGGCACATACAAGGGCAAACCATCAGTTATTTCGACAACATTAACCCGGAAATCAAATAGGTACACACTCACTCCACCTGGTCGTTTTTGTCTTCAAAAGGTTCTATCCGGTCACACTTACCATGACCATTCGATTACTATACATTTACAGCCATTTTACACATTCACAACATCAAATTGTCGTCTGACACATACGAGGTGCACACACCTCTCGGTAACACTCTATTCACAATTCAAGCTGCCCTCCCTTTCCTCCCTAGCCGGCTGTCCCTGTCTGTCTTACTCGGATATATGGATGCGCATATATATATATATTGGTCTGTTCTTCCCTCTTCTAGTAGGACTCTCTCTTTCTTACTTTTCTCCCTAAATTTTGTGCTAATCTCACTTTTTATTTTCCCCCTAACCCTAAAGAAAAGAAAATAAAGAAGTAATAGCGGTTACTAATATATTCTCATTCCCCCCCTTTGCTGGACACTTTTATCTTATATTCCACTTCTTCATATATTCCCAGTACTAGTCAAGATAGCACTATGCGGCGCTGCCTTCCACCCCCTTTCGGAGCTAGGTTCCCGTCACTTTTATCTCTTATTCACCTCTTAATCCTAATGGCCATATGCAAAGAAAAAGCAAGGAAATTTTAGGATGATCCTTAGTAGATCTGCGTACCCCCTCTTCGTTCCCTGTCCTACACTTCTTCCCCCACTCCCTTTACAATCGCTCGCACTCAATACTCACGTGCCCGTCTTGAACCGATAGTCTCCGAAACTGGGTCCGTCCAGGCAGTGTTGCCGTCAGCTCAACAGTCAGCCCCGGCTCCGGCGAGCGGTACTCAAAGGGGATTTTTCAACCGGGATCCCGTACCCTCTCTCTATTGAGTGCGCACTTCTTAGTGTACCGGTCGCCGTTGGCGGGCAGCCTCCCGGAGCCGGCTCACCGTGCGTATCCCTTTTCGACCGGAGATTCTCGTGCCAAAAGGGGACGGCAATGTTAGGTCGGGAAAGAATAATAATAATCACGCTTTCGGGGTCACCACTGAAGGCAAGCGTCCCCAACCAGCACGATCCTCCCCGCAATGAGAGACAATGAAGGACTCTCCCAAATCGGGAATAAAGCCAGGACAGAGTGCGGGTGAGCTTAAATGGGAGTTTATCAATCAGAATAGGGCATGCAAAGAACTCTGCAAACTCCGAGAGCGCTCTCTCTGACAATAGCAAAGACAGGCGTATATATTTACAAAAAACATCATAAGAACCTACATACTATAGGGGGCACAAGTTCAATGGGATTGGGTGGCGATGACTAGCTATAGGTGCTGCTGCGAGGTGGTTGGCCTTGGCTGGAAGACGTCACTGGTCAGCCTCGTGGGTTGGGCTGGGCCTGGCGGGTTGGCTGAGTTCATCCGGGCGGTGTTGTTGTGCCATCGCAGCCAGTGTCAGAGATGAATGTCTTTTCCTGACTTATTTGCCCTAGGCCATGCACACCGCAGTCATTCAGTCATTTCAATATTATCTTCTTTAGTAAATCTTCCAATAGGTTATTCTACAGGTTAATGCAACACAGGAGGAATGCACCTTGTGAGGGGTCTGATGGTAATACGTCAGGACATGGTTACCAGTGTCCTGTTGACCGGGGCCATAGGTCGAGGTGCTAAGCTTCAGGGCCTGGGACGGGTGGTACAGGTCTTTCTGTCTTGTTAGAAGTTGTTATGGATGTGCCGCTGTGTGTTGTCGAAGTATTGGGTGTCCTGATTGCACAGGGCCATAAGTCTAAGATGATCCGGTGGGTTAGGGGGTTTACGAGGGGGCACCTTTGGAAGTGAGTGTTCAGGCAGAGGTTTACTGCTGTGCTGTAAATAATGCAGGTGGCGGGCCGCGGCCTTGGGTGCTGCAGAGGGGGCTACAAATCTTTGAAGCGGCTCCAGTCTGGTTGGGGGAGGTGGAGCAGCGCGGCGCGGGCCTCGGCTCTCATGTTTGGCAATCTTCGCAGGTTGGGAGGGGGAATGGCCTTGCACATATTCACAAAGGTATCTTCCTTGTGTGTTGCCGACTTTAGGTAAAAACATCACAAACATTTGAACACTCCATAATACTTATTCAAATCACTTTAAAACATGCATTTCAACTTTGCTGGATGTGTCTCGATTATATCCAGCCTGAGCACCTTATTCGTACACTATGTTTTACCAACTACAGTATTTAGTTATATGCATATACATTTGCAGTAAATGAGGTAGTAGCGAGGTTGGTGGAGTACATAGAAAGTAACCCGCCACTGTACGTGACGGTGGTGGTACATAAGGGGCTTTAGACATACACACATGACAAGTGCATTCTTGCGCATCCTGCACATGAGCCCTCCGTATGGTTACATTCGTCTTCTCGTGTACTCTAGCAGCATTAGTTTGGTTATGACGCAATACCATTGAGTGTAAGTTTCCCAGTGATACACGTAACAAATAGATCCCTGGAACGCTCCTTTATTATTAGTACCCAACTGCAATGGTGTGGGCTCGCCATTGCTTATATCATGGAAGCATCCTTTCTTATGTTTATACATTTTGCAGGTTTTTGTAATATAAGAGATTTTGTGGAGACAAGCATACTTTGCAAGTGGTCTTGGCATTAATATGTAGAGACTTTCTGCCATCTGATGATCATTTTACTGTTCTTTTCATTGCCCAGGCCTGCTGGCCGGGTCATGCTGGGAGCGATGATACACTGCGGAAGGTGAACTGTTACAATGTTAGTGTATTACGCTAGCTCATGTCCGTCTTGTTCGTGGGAACGGGCTCGCAGCGGATCTGCCATGGTGCTGCGGCGACAGGGATAACTGAAACTTTCCGAAGGTGGGGGCCGCGCTACAGTGCGCTGAGCTCACACCATTCTTGGTAGACAAAATGGTTTCTGAGGCCTAGCTAAATTCAAAACGTGCGGGTAATGTCTTCAGCAGGTGAGCCATCCACCACCTGGGCCCTGGTGGTAAAGAGGGGACGCCCGATGAGCCATGGCCCTCACCTGGGGTGGAGATGTAGGCAAGGGGGGTCTTTTGGACCACTCCTCCCCTACAACACCTATTTTCTCATACTCCGCCTACGTCATGGTTAAATCAATTAATCGCTATGTTTGGTTTTGGAGCGTAATAATTATCCAAATGTTTAAGAGCCTTCTCATAAACATTCATGTCTCCCGCACCTTGTTCGTCGATGAGAGGTGGAATCTCCCTATACTTCTTCTGCCCCTCAGGACCCAGTGCATGCAACAGTAAGAACGTTTTCATCTCTGGCCTCATGCTCCACTGCACACATATAATTACACCAATACTGTTTCCAATCAGACCCAGGAATGGATGGTGTACATGGATTTGGCAGGAATGCCTCACGCAGAGACACCGTCAGTGGCATGTTCCTATATGACTTTCACTCCACAGGCTCCAACTTTGTTAGATTATACTGTCCCCCACAGTATTGAAGAGAGTCCCTTTTTCTTTATCTTTATCTTTATCGTGCAACTGACACCAAGACGCTGAGCGAATAACGATTGCCCTGTTGTGCCTCAAGGAAATCAATATGCATCCAAAATGACTACTTGTCCCTCTACAGCGTAGTCCTTTTCTTGAATTGTTTTCAAGAGGAGTACATTCCTTCTGGTGCATGCATTCACCAAAGTGTTTAAAGGTCCATACTTCTAAACACAGACCCATATCTAACAGCTCAGCAGATTCAGTGGTTGCGCTCCCATGCGTGTGTGTGTGTGCCCATGTTGATGCTGGACTGTGTTCCAAGTGGGACTGCTAGTGCCTCACACAGACACATTACGGACTGGCACTTCATGCCGCGGGGGATCTGGCGCAGGTCACCAATCCACCTCCTGTCCTGCTCAAATGCGATGTCAAGGCCACTGATCCTTCTCCTGGCCTGCTCCGATGCTTGGCAAAGTCACAATCCTCCTCGAACCCTCCATCCGGTCGGGACCACTCATCACCAAAATGTCAGAGGAACGTTGCAGGACACGTATAATGCAGGTAAGTCTGTTATTAAGTAAAGAGATGCCACGCCCATTTTCAGAGCTTTGTTACAACCACCTCTCTTTTCTGACTGCCCAGCCTTCCAGGTTCCAAGTTCTAGGACTTGGAACCTAAAATGGCATCTAAGATACCACACATAGGCCCTCATCACGAGTTGGGTGGTAGCCCTTAAATGCAGAGGTAAAGTTATTACCACCGAATTTAAGGGTTGGCCCAATCATGAGTTGGGTGGAAAGTTGGAGTTTTACCTGCAGCTTTTTGATGGAGGTCAAATTCTCCACTTTCCACCCCCTTCAGTGCTATTAGCACAGCGGTAATTACGCCAGCGATAATAGCACCGAAAAACCACATTGTGTCCAATGGACTCAATGGGGAATGCGGATTTACCACTTTACCGCTACTCGTGATCTGCTGCTAATAGCGCCGGACCCAGTAGTGGTAATGCTATTTGCGTTGGCAGTATCCCGGCACAATTACCGCTGGGATACCGTCAAGGCTCTGATAGAATGTATAATCTCAGAACTTGTATGGGAGGATTACATCCCTGTGACATCTGTCACTCCATTGGGGGTCTGAGGGATGCATCCTGTTTCCAAAACTGGGACATAGGTCTCAATTGAGGCAATATTTTAGAAGAGCAGGGTCTGAGAGTCTCAGGTGCACTACCAGTCCCTAATGCAGAGCTATTTTTATAGAATTATATAGATAGGTATCTTGTAAGCACTTTGAAAAAGAAAATTCAGCATCAAAAGAGTTACATTTACATGTATAAAAATACTGTTGTCTTGTTCCTAACTTCTCACCTGATGATCCCTATGTGTCTACTTACATACAAAACTGGCATCTTTCTGAAGCTGGGTGCTGCTCCTCTAAATAATTTTTCATTTGTTTTTGGAATCAATATAAAGATTCTGTAATTATGCCATGCTAGCCATACCACCCGGCATTACCTGGGTCTGTAACTGTCAAGCACATTGGGGGTCTGATACAGCCTTGTGTATGTTATATTGTGTCCTAAATTCCTATTTTTGAAAAATCGCAAAATCCCCATAATCGATAGCACATGGCCAGACCCATCTCCACACCTGCGCAGTGAGAAAGGGAAGGGGTTGGTCAGATTTCCCTACCGTCAGAACACCCCAGACTGGTATGCCAACATCTGGCCACAATTTTAGTCCACCAACAGTTGTGGGTCTGGAGCCAACAATTGCAAAACTGCCTCTACTTATAGCACAGAGCTGGAGCCAACCCAGAACATACAAACACACTTACACAAATTACAGGGCCTATGGTAGCGGCCTTGTAGTTATGGTTAAGATGCTCAATCCATAGGAAGAGTACTTTTTGGGCGGCTTATAACTTCACCCCTCTTTGACAAACTCCAACCAAACTTTGCCAAACAAGTATATGCCCTCCTCTGAATGATTCTGCAAAGATTGGTACAGTTTTGTCAAGTGGGGAGGTTATATGGGGAGTCCGAAAATGTGTGGAAATCCTCATAGATACAATGGAAACAAATATTTGGTCATATCTACAGCCCAAACCGCTGGACGGATTTTCACCAAATTTGCACCAGGTGCGGCAGCTTGGTCCTGAATGGGGTCTTTTACACATTTGGTGTAAATCCCTCCATTACTTTTTTTAAAAACAGTGAAAAAGTAGGCAAAAGAAATTAGTTATATTTTGGTCCGGTCTGTGGTCTCACTTCCTTATTCGGGACCGCAGGCGCCCATTGGACCAACCAGGATTCGGTGTGATATCTGCAGACATCATACGTGCCCACAGATTGATTAATGTAAGGCATGAGGTGCGTCATATTTTTTTAAACGGTCGCCATGCTTGTCCCGCAGGCAGAAGCGGTGTCCGCGAATAGTGCCGTGAAAGCATATTAAAACACAACACTGCACTTGTCAAACAAAAGAAACTATCTCTGGGGAGGTGAGAGGTGATGAGAATGGGATATGACCATAAAAAGCCACAAATCTGGTCTTTTTTCTTCTCTGCTGTCCACAAACATCTCAGATTTTCGGTTACCTTCCTGTGATGTTCGCTAACATTGCAGATGTTCGGGGGCTTCCATGCATATTTCGGCATAATAGGGTTAGTGGAAAGGAGTTTTTGGATGGCTCATAAGTTTGGTGCCACTCAAAGAAACTGCATGACATTTTGCGATATCATTTAAGTTTAAGACCCGATTCTGAATGGTTCTGCAGTTTGGTGCTGTTTCGTCAAGAGTGGGTAAAATTAGAGGGGGGGGGGCGCGAAAATATTAAAAATTTGGGGCTGTTTGATGAATCTGCACAAATGTTTGCAAAATTATTGTAGACCCGTATTTGAATGTATTTGCAGTTTGGTGGGATTTTCTCAAGAGGGGGGAAAATTAGAGGATGGTTTGAAAATGTTTACATGGTTTAGAACTTTGTTGCCTTTTGACGAATCTGCAGAAAAGTTAGCAGAAGGAATATATAATATAGTGCCAACGTTGAATGTTTGTGCAAAGTCTGAATGGATTTTGTTAAGATATGGCTAAGTTATATGACTATTTTTTGTATGTACATTTTCACACTTTTCAAAAAATGAAACATGGACGGATTTGCAGCAAACCTGGGCAAGGAGTATTGGCAAGGACCCGAAAGCATGGTTTTGCAAATGTGTCCATGTTTTATTGTTTGAAAAGTGTCATAATGTGGGTACCGTGGATTTTGTGAAGATATGGTAAGTTATATGACTATTTCTTGATGTACATTTTGACACTTTTCACAAACTAAAACATGGACAGATTGGCAGCAGACCTGTGCAAGGAGCATTGTCAAGTACTGTCAAGTACTGTTTTATTTTTTGAAAACTGTTATCACGTAGGTGCAAAATAATAGTGATATACCTTTAGTGACTGAGGTATAGCCTGTGGCCATGGGCAGTGGCCAGATTATCCCGGTCATGTGTGAAAGGCCATGACCCAGATAATCTGGCTACTGGAAGGATTACAGCGGAAAAGACCCAGACCAAAAACAGATTGTGTGTATTCATTTAACTACTGAACTTCTAAATGCTTGCAGCTCCCTCCCACACATCCTGTTCTACCAACAGGGTAGATCACTGACCTGTCACTTAGCTGCAGCTGCAGTGGTGATGGTGTGGGCTCTGGCTAGCACTCCTTCTGCGGGTCAGTGACCAAACCAGGCTGCTGGTCTGCTTCCTCAGCCCTTGCCAGAGCCTCTTAATGTCATCCAAACTGCATGGAGTAGCAGCTACCATGTTAATATTTGTGTGGCTTGCCTCCCACTTCTTGGCTCAGATGTTTAGCAGAGGTGGAAGTGGAAGGAGCCATCCAATGGGGCACCCATCAGGACTCTGAGGTCATCGTCATTAAACAGGACTTGTCTGCCATGGGCCTGGTGGATTTATGATCGAGTGGGTTGGTAGTCAGCAAAGGAGTGGCCCAAAGGTCTTTGGCACAGTTGCACAGATTTGTGGTGCCAAGTGGAAGCAGGTCAGGGCTAAACACTACCTAATTTTAGAAGATGACTGCATGGGCTGGGCAGAGCAGGCTCCATGCTAAGGGTACTAGATGCGATGTAGCCAGCAGTAGCATGAAGAGGGAAAGGAGTATCAAAGCCATCTGGGTGAGTTTTGGGGAGTCCAAAGAGGGTGTCAGGAAATTGTAAGGTCTTACATGCAGGTTCAGCAACTATGGAGTCCCATGTGCTTCACTATGTATTAATCAATGTTGTTCAACACAGCCCTTGGTTTTCCAAAGCATTTTAAACTAGTGTTGACATATTTTACATGCATATTACCAATGCACGTATCCTTTGTGAGGAAGACTTTGGATGCAGAACCTCCATGTCTATTGGGAGTCTGCAGTCAATATTTGCCTTATAGAGGAACAATTCTGAATCTTCCAGGAATTCCACACACACTAGAAGCAGATTTCCAGATACAGAGGAGCTATTTCCTCCAGATTCTCTCATGCATAATAATGTGGCTCTTAGGTTTTCAGGAAACATGGGAAATCGGGGCTTATACTGCTGATGCCTGTTAATTACCTTTACTTGAAATGATTGATACTTTGAAAACTGCATGTGTGGCATTTAAATATAATGCAGATTCTTAGAAATCAATCTAGTTAATTCATGTGGCAAAATAAGGCATTGCTGATTAATGTACACTGTGTCTACGAAGAAAGCAGGTTTATATGCAGAGGGCTACATACGACAGGTCCTAGAATAGCCTCACAATTGTCTCCTTTTTATTATGTGAGTTTTCAATGCAACACTTAACTAGAATGTAATTTCAGTTAAAAATATTTCATGATTTGGATGAGATGGAACAAGTTACTTACCTGTAACTGTTGTTCTCCAGCTGTAACGGATTTTATGACATGGCACACTCCAGCCAGGGACTTCTTCCACTGACAATGAATGTGGCGCACAATAAAAGTGTTTTATTTCTTATTTTTATTTGAACCCTGGGTTCTGGGTTTGAGTAGGCACCCAACCTGTCTCACACCCACCTTAACAAATACCCTATGTTGCAATGGACTATGAACCAGGCCGTTGTGAATCCATTAAATATTTATACATTTTTAGAATTCAAAGAAAATCAAGCAAATCAAAAGTATGGCAGCAGCCACCAATGTGTGGCTGTATACATGCAAAAAGTCCCACAATACAGTTACTTCACACCTCTAGCATAAGATACATAGGAGGTCATTACAACCTTGGTGCTAAGTGCACCAACTTTACCACCATGGTGTACACTACGTTTAAACCATGGTGGATGGCGGATTTACCGCCCCATTCCAAGGTGAGTGGGGCGGTAAATCCCCATTTCCCATTTTCCCTTCCCCATTCCCATTTTTGCCCCATAGGGCATAATGGGAGTGGGGAAGGCGCTAATTACGCCGCCGTAAATTACGGCGGCGTCATTAGCACCATGGCGGGTTAGCGCCATGGACTTTAATGCCTGCCAAAAGCAGGCGTTAAAGTGGGGATCCGGTGTTAAGGGTTAACGCCGTCGTTAACCCTTAACGCTGGGGTTGTAATGACCTCCATAATCTGTAATAGAAATGCAAACAAAATTACTTTTCTTCAAAATACAGATAGCACACAGGTTAAGCACTCCCCCTGCTACACTTCCCCCAACCACCTGCTAGCTTAATTCTTTGTGGATGGAAAGTAGAGGCAATGAATCAGAATAAAGAAGGAAAAATCAGATTGTGTATTTAGCCAACCACCCCTAAAATAAGGTAAGATGGGAGGCCAAAGAAGAAAATGAAAACCTTCAAAAGGAGCAAAATAGCATACTCTGATTTTACTTGTTACTTGTATTTCAGTTTACAATTGCAGTAGGATAGCTATGACAGAAATGTGTGTGGATGCACTTAAATGATAAGGAATGTACAGACTACTGAGCAGGGCACCAAAGCAACATGACCCAGGTAAGAAAATCGATTTTGAAGGGAAAACAATGCAGAAGAAAACACATGCGGCAGAATTGCAACTCTTATTTTACGCAGGCTTTAAAATGACAAGCAGCTAAGAAAAGGGGCTTAGCTGTCAAAATCGGAAATCGATTTTTGGATGAGAAACAAAGGCACATAACAGACAGGAGTTTGAGGGAAAGGGTATATTCTTAATGGGATTATGTTTGGGTTGTTTTTATGGGAAAAGTACAAATGGGAATTTAGAGAAAAGCACAATATAGGGCAAATTCGGTTTTGGTTGCACAATGACAGGTTCTACTGAGGCTATATTTTAATGACTATAATATTAAGGAAAAACACTGTGCAAGGGGGTTAATTTCGAATTTTAACCAGCTTGTACTGCGTGCCGCCTTATAGGGGAATTAATTAATTTATTTCAAAATGGTACTAATGACTTAAACAGATAACTGAAATAATTAATGAAAGGAATATGCTAACAGATATGGACTAACACAGATACTTCTAAGGAAAGGTGAATAGATGATACTGGCAATTTGGGATTTTGTATGGGATTTGAATAGGATTTAACGAAGATTCAAGGGTAAAAAAGCAGGATATGCTGTTTTGGGTACTGGGTGATGTGATACTTACAAGGTAAGCTTGACTTTGGTAAATTGGACAGTCAACAAGGCCTCTGGACAGTGGGGCCAAGGAATCTGGTCACTGGGACAGGGGGCTAAGAGATCTGGTCACTGGAACAGCTGGGCTCTCCTAAATGGGATCAGCTGGGCAAGGTCTTGTCACTGGGCTCTCCTATATGGGATCAGCTGCCTTTCCTCTTTTCTCACTGGATTATTGGGAATGGCTGGACCTGAAGGGGTGGTTCTGCCTGGATCTGGATGCTCCTGCCTGTATGGAATCAGCTGTCTCTGGATCTGGTTGTTGAGTTTTTTCTTGAATATCTTGTGTGTCTCCCTGTCTGCCGCTTATATAGCCAGAGTGACATCATAGAATTTTACAATCTGGGGGGAAGTGCTCTGGATTTACCCCTCTACTGGGATAGGCCAGGCTATAGGTGTTCCCCCTTCGCTCTGGTCTGATTGGTTCAGGGGAAATTACATTTTTTGTGTGTATGCATTGATGACTTCCTTTGTCTCACCAAGCCTATTTCTTGACAATGGATCAAAACATCAAATCTATACTAGTCAACATCATAAGAAATAGATATGCAGATTCCATATTTCACAGGGAATCGGACAGTCTGATCGCCAACTCTGTGCGAGGTAGCATCGCTTTTGGGCACAATTTCACCATTTATAGGAGACCCATAATATTTAAAATTCTAGAAATGGTCACAAATATGCCCACTACTATTCCCCATATTTTCACCAAGTTTTTTGCCTGTGTCATTTATATTTCACCCAAAAATGCCATTCCAGTTCCACAGGTGATTGCAGCATGCACTGGGTCTCATTTTGCTTGATTTAAAATCACAAGAAAACTGTCATAGTATCACATTGCTGCTTAATCAGATTGCGGGGAAAAATGTCTTAAAGTATAAATGTCCTTAATTGTCTATGGGGTAGATTTTCCATAGATGTGGGCGGTGCTATACATCCCCACAGCAACTGTCTCTGCCAAGCTTGGCTGGCAACAAAGAGCTTTTATGATGTCTTTTGAAGTTGTTGACAGTTCCCTCTTCAGAGGGATGTTGGAGGAAATTGCACCTCTGGGTCAAAACAGAGGGCCCAGTCACCTCCTTTGTATTTGCTGGCAGTTCTGCCGGCCAGTCTAGTAGGGCCTGAAATCAGAACACCCACAGCCCCAGCGCATGCCCTCGCAGCATCAGTTCACTTGTAGGTGCGAAAGTTGGAGGCAAGCCTTTCTGCCAAACTGGTTTGACTGGAATTTCTGGGCCTCAGCCAGGCTGATTGAAATCTTGTGGGGCTGGGGGAAGAATAATTTTTTATTTTCTTTATTTTTCATTGATACAGCTGATATAAATCAACTTTACAATATATTATCTTAGTAACAAGCAATACGCATCCAAACTAGAATAAAATCATACAGAATCTTTAAAAGGGGGAGAATAATAAACAATAGAAATAGAAAAAGGAGAAATTATTAATATATGAAATAAAACTGAAAATGTAGCATCACTTTCCAATCTGAGCAAATGAAAAAAAAACACCCCAAACAGAAAAGTGTGAGAGTTGAAGATGACAAATCATAAATAAAACTCCCACGCTGTGCCACTACGTGTTCGGCCGACTGCTCAAAATGACAAGCCCCACAGTTACAGTTGGATTGCGTGTGTGGTTGTCAGAGTTTACTTGAATCCCACGCTGCACGCCATGAAAAGTCAATATTTGAAACACATTACCCAATGGAATCTATATAGAAGAAGCCCCACGCAGGACACCATTTGTGCTAGAAGGGCACAGGCAAAAGAGGAGTACAAAGTCACTTGTAAAGTCAAGTCTGGGCAAATGCACTGGGCTTACCACAAAAAAGAAGAGAGAGGCCTGCTCACCGCCTCACTCCGAGCACCGGACACCAGACACTCTGCACACACTCCGCCACACTCCAGGTGCAGATTTTAAGGCAAAAAAATAGCGTGATTGGGGCCGGAGTTTCAGGCCAGTAACAGAAAAGTATGTCTGGAGTTGTATTTCTTGCCTTGAATCTGTAGTCCATGGTTCAAAATAAAGCAAAATACTTTTCAAGTTTCCATTGTCACAAATAGCCAGTGGACTGCACTAGTAGTAGTTTGTGCAGAACACCAGACACTCTGCACACACTTTGCAGCCGCTCCCCCACATATACAATCATGTTTCTGTGCTAACAGCTGTCATTTGACATTTGACTTTAAAATGACATGTTTCTTATTTGCAAAAGCACAGTTTTACACATGTATTTATTTCTTTTCAGGTCAATTTCACAAATGCGGTTTCTGCCACACACAGTTCATTGTTAAGTAACCTTCTGGAGGGCTTTTACACTATATATGAACAGCATATCATTGCTTAATCTGTGAAACATCCCCACTGAACACCCTGTTCTCGTACAAGGCTGAGTCACCCCACTATAGAATAGAAGCACCCACACCGTAGATTGGTGGTGATCACTCTACTCAAGCAGGCCCGGCTGAAGATGTGTGGGGGCCCATTTCAACATGATGGTTGGGGGCTACCCTCTTTGAGAGAAAACATTCCAAAGCACCCATGGGTGCATTGTGCATACATTACAATGGCGACGACGATAAGGTTAATAGATGCGGATTATCATGAGATGGCCAGTCGCCAGGCAGCTTAAACATGAAATGCCCACTGAAGAGCTCTAAAACCTTTCGCTCTCAGCAATTGACTGATGTGGAGAAACCAATATTAGAAGGCAATGAGGTGATAAGCACTGCCTCGTAGCAAAGCCTGTAGCAGACAACAATTCACCTGAAGTTGATCTTTTGGGCACATCCAACCCTCTGGATAATTTAGCAAAATCCACAATCAGCTGCCTGTCCATCCACTATTCATCTAGCCTGGCAATAAATTGGTTCAAGCCAAGCACTGCTAGAAATCAACCATGTGCAGGCACTCAGCCGCGTTTGACGGGTGCAGAGAAGCAAAAACACCAGGAGCTGTGTCAGTTTGATGTAAAATTCACTAATTAATCACTTTGGTAAAAAAAGGATCACTTTCCTTTGAAAAAACTGTATAAGGCCTGTCAGCAAGTAGCTCTCTCACCCAGCTGCCTGAAGTGATGGCCAGTAAAAAGGCGTTCTTAAGTGTCAAAAATGTAAAGTAATAGCTGTGCATAGACTTGAGGGGTTAAGACATCAGCTGGGGCAAGTCCAGATTTAGGTCCCACTGCAACTGGATTCATGGTGTCAAAGGCCAACGGATCATAAACCATTTCAATAATTGGACCACAATGGGATCCCGAAAGAAGACCCTGGTTTGGCCAATGTTTAGTCCCCTCCCTTCAGTAAACATATGCAGCCCTGTTTACCTCAATTGCACAGGCGGTATGTGAAAGTTAATTCTGTGTTTCTTAAGCGCACCTCTCCCATGTATAAGAGCATCTGGTCGGGGAAGCATGCACATGGATGTCTGCCGTTTGGTCAAACATACAACATCCTGCCCTAGTAGCACACCTTGCCAAATGCTTTAAGGTCAGATTCACTGACACACTACACTTTGGGGTGGTTGCTAAGTGGGGGAACATTGTCCACGAGAAAGAGCCGCGCTATATCCTGGTGACACACGCCAGACTCGTGCCACAGTAAAAATCAAAGTGCTTTCCCCTCGGCTGAGAAAGGCCCCGGAAAATGGACTCAGCCTAAAAGTAGAAAAATGGCGCAGTGAACCCCATTGTTTCAGAGTAGGCTTTTCCCAGAAGAGGGCTAATTAATATTAAAAAAAATCGAACATAACAAGCTCTACCTACATGCAAATAAACAAATTAATGGGTGAGGGGCGCAAGATTGAAATGTACATTACTTTACATTGCACATAATACAAATGAAAGGTTTACCTTCCAGCAACAAAATGAATTTAAATTGCATGAAGGGAGTAAAAGCATTGTTTGAGAAATGGGTCACTACAAAAACTTTTTTTAAAAATTGTCAGCTGCGTGTTCCACGAAAAAAAAAATTACCCTCATTTTCATATTAATTTAGAGAGAGACGGTAAAAGGGGCAGAGCTTAGCAAACTTTATAAGACCGTCCCTGGCTGTGCGAGGAAACTATATATTGTCTGTGTGAAATTGGTACACATGTTGGTTCAATGTGATAATATCCCTGCAAAAATGTCGCCATACAAGAATGGCGCTGTTTTTTTGCAGTGATATTACCATATGGAATCTGCGGGGGACATCCCTGCAACCCCCATATTTTCTTAAAGGGAGCTGGCACACCCCTGCAAACCCTGCTGCCATTTACCCCATAAATTATCCCCATAAATAATGTCGCCTATGCTATTTCCCATATGTATGGCGATATTATTTATGGGGATAATATTACCTGATACCTGATACCCACATTTAAATGGCCTGGCAATACTGTCTCCCCAAAGCACTGTTATTTTTTCCATGACACATGTGCACATTTTCATGGACATTTAAGTGGACTCAAGCAAATAAAACAGAGACTTCTGTGGTGAAATCACCCCATAAGAGTCCCGGCTCCTTTTTGCCAGCGATAGGGGGGCATGTTATACTGTCTATTAAAGTCAGGGGGGGGGACAGAGCAGATGGGTGGGCATTTGGAAAATGTGTCAATTAGCGGGATATAAGGCACTCTCCATCGATGGAGATAAATTAGGGATGCCACAAACGAATTGAAGACAAGATTTGTGGGTACTTTTAATTCATGTAAAGGTAGTGTCCCTGCTAGCTATAAGAGCTATACTGCCAGGAGATTGGCAATATCCACCCTGTGTTTTCAACGTGTTTCTCCAGTTGAACCCACTGACCTTGCACATCACTCTCGCAGCATTAACCCCCATCGCACTGGTAAAATCTTACCAATAACGGTTAACACCGTTATGCCAAATGGCAGACACAAAGGTGGCTTCTGGCCTCCTCCTAAGTTCTGCCTGGTTGGGCACCTGCGCGTCTCCTGGATGTCCTGCCTGGCTGGGCAGCTGGGCCTTGATCCTCCAGCAATTAAGTCCATCTCAGCGGCAACTGAACATACACTGACAAACAGGTCACGGGGCAGGCAGCCACTGCAAGTCCAATCAATCAACCCCCTGTCATTGCAGCACATGTGCTGAAGGAGGGCATGTGCGGCCACTCGGGGAAAGGAAAGCAAGAAATGTTGCTATTTGCTGACTGAGGCTGCTAAACTAGCATCATAAAAATCAACATGGTGCCTGACATTGCTGGACAGCAGCAGGAGCACCGTGGACACGAAATTCGAATGCAGGCGGTTTAGCATGCTACTGCTCAGTCAGACTGGGTTTAATAAAAATGTACACACTACAGTGACTACAAAACAGTATTCATTGATTTTTTCAGTAACTTTTTTTCAGGAGATACGCAGCAGCATGAAGGACTCTCAGGCTGCTGGCGCGGCACCCCCTAGAGGCTAACACATCAGGCTGTTGCATGCACTGCCTGATACAAAGACTGGCCCTGGGCGTTGGCACTCTCTTTAAGGTACTTGAAGCTCACCAATTCCTGTCTGTACGTTCTACCCAGAACGTATAGATCTCACACATGCCTGCACACTTGCAACACATTGCTCAGCTACTATTTACACGGATTCCCACTACGCATTTGGTATCTCACATGATTACTGTACCCTTTGGAAGCAAAGGGTCTACCTTACTGCCTAGGGTGTGCTTATTTGTAACACACCACATGTTGAAGCTCTGTTAAGTGCTATTTTGCTGCCCTCTGCTCTTTCCATTGTCAAGTGCAAAGCTCATACACGTCTTTCTGATGATATCACTCACGGTAATGCGCTGGCTGATTGCCATGCAGAAAAAGATGCTCTTTATGGCCCTCTGGCTTCTGATTTCATGTTGCTGTTTCTCCTTTCTCTAGAGGACCCCCTAGCATCCCTTTCTGTCATGTCACACATCCAAAGCGATGTCCCTAAGGCCAAGAAACAAAGCTGGGAAAACAAGGGTTGTGTTTTGTGCTCAGACCACCTACGCATGATGAATTGGGCCCGTTAGTGGCCCCATGTCTCTTTGTCCTTACCTAGCTCATGTTGTACACTCTGGCTCGCATTCCAGCATAGAAAAAATGAAGCACGACTCAGTTACCCCACCTCTTGCAGACACGCTCGACCCTCATCAGCAGTCTGCCTACAACTCCTGTCCACTTGCTGTCAGAAGCACACATCCTCACCACTCTCCTGTGCTCACATGACTCACTCCTGTTGCCCCAACACAAATGCCAATACTTATATTTTCTTTTGAGCTTATTGTGCACTGCATTTCCAAGCTGGTTACAAACTCGCTGCTCGTTGTTGGCTTCGGACATGCTCTGCAACCAGTTTATGCAGCGCCTTCAAAGTGACACCTATTGTGTCCCACCAGAACATTTGCTCTAATTGACTGCTTAGGTGTCCCACACCATGCCACTAGCTGTGTTTTAATTAAATATATGTCTCAATTGATTGTTTGCTCCAATTGACTGTGTAGGTGCCCCGCACCATACCACTAGCCGTCTTTTTAATTAATAATATTCCCCAAATGATTGTCTGCTCCAATTGACTGCTTAGGTGCCCCGCACCATGCCACTAGCCATGTTTTACTTAATTATATACCCCAATTGACTGTCTGCTCCAATTGACGGCATATGTGCCCTGCACCATGCCACTAGCCATGTTTTAATTACTTGTATGCCCCAATTGATTGTCATCTCCAATTGACTGCTTGGGTACTCCGCACCATGCCACTAGCCATGTTTTAATTAATTGGATGCCCCAATTGAACGTACTTGTGCCCTACACTGGAGCATCACTACATTGGGGGTCATTCTGAGTATGGCGGTAGGGGGTTTATGGCACCGGTAAGGAAGCCAGTGCCTTAACCCCCTACCGCCACATTTCGAGGTCCATTAGCGGGTCCCACCAGGACCGACTGATTTGACCAGCCGTCCTTAGCGGGACCCGTTAAGGGACCATGGCACTAATAACGGGCCCGCTATTTGCGGGCCTGTTATTATCCCCTTCCCCATTCCCATTGAGCCCTACTGGGGCTCAATGGGAATGGGGAATGGTTTTCAAAATGGGGATTTACCGGGTCCGCATAGGTCAGAATGTCCCGGTAAGTCCCCATTCCAACTATCCAGACCCGCACCCGAGTTTGGAGGCAACCATGGTGCTAATAGCACCATGGTGCTAATAGCACCATGACTACCTCCAAACTCGGAATGACCCCCATTGTACACTGATTGCACAGCCATGTTTTAATTAACGGTATGCCCCAATTGATTGTCTGCTCCAATTGACTGCTTAGGTGCCCCAGACCATGCCAAAAGCATTGTTTGTAATGAATTGTATGCCCCAATTGACTGCACTTGTGCCCTACACTGGTGTGCCACTACATTGTACACTGATCACACAGGTGCCCTGCCCTGACATCAAATCTGCTCCACTTGACCCAACATGGATCTCACACATCATAAATGTGATGTACCATATGTGTCTAGCCTGCACAATCTAACAATGCTGCCTGCCCACACTCTGCCTACTCACCTCCCAACTCGCCCTAGAGCCACACCCTCCAGAAACAGCCTACTTTCTCTGCGTACCCAAGTCCCAGCATCCAAACACAGCAACACCAGCCCAACTGCACCGACCTCACACAGTTGCCAGCTCGCCAAAATCTGTTCACTCGTTGCCATATCACCCAAACACACCACTGATCCAGGCACCACTCACCCTCAGGACCACCTAGCCACACTGGAAAACTCTCAGCCTCGCTGTGTGCCCAGCATTAAAGCCAAAACCTCTCGCATTGCTCACCAACAACACACTGAACCCCTACCTCCCATCCCCACATCAGTTCACAGCAATCCCACCCCCTCCAGCCCCTGCTGCTGCTCTGCCCCAACCACCTCCACTCTCACTTACCCTAATAGGGTTGTCTGCATGCCTAAACTTAGAGGAGACCACTAGCTCACCAGACATATGAACTCAGTCACCCGCATATTCTCATTCGCTGGCATCTCTAGCCAACTACTTTATGCTGCACCGGCCAAAGCCACCTCCTCCAAACCATCCATAGCAGTCCTCAGCCTCACATAATCGATCTATCAAACCACTTCCTCCTTCAACCTCACCATTAGTGCACCAAAGAAGGAAGCAGCGCCACTGTATCCTATTGCCTCCATCGCGTGCCACCCACGCACTAAGGTAACTGTACCTACCATTCCTGTGATATCTACTTCAGATCGCGACAATCACAACCCCACTGCAAACAAACCGACCCTCTACTTGGCCAACACAAATGTTGCCCCAACTCTCATGAAGGCCTTACCTGTAAATCCCCTGCTCCTAAATGCTGCTCGAAACCCTGTACCTGTTAAGCCAAACCCAGGCATCACTACACCCATTGACTCTAGATCAAAGTTAAGTTCTACTCACACCTCCAGCCGCCTTACTACCACCACTCGTGATACTTCTAACAGCCACCTCACCAAAAATTCCTCCAAGCCTCTGACCCCTCTTCAATGTGCCCTCATCAATGCCTGCTCCCTCCTAGCACACACCCTAGAAATCTGCAACCTGCTCACTGCTAACAATCTGTGCTTACTAGCCATTTCAGAAAACTGGTTACAGGAATCCTCTGGCCCCACCATATCCTTAGCCCTACCACCAGGCTACAACATTTACCATCAGAACTGCCTACACACCAAAGCAGGTGTAGTCGCCCTCATAGCCAAGGATTCCCTTCCACTAAGACAGGGCTGTAACTCCTTCGAAGGTAACAGTGATGTTTTATCACTTAAACTCACCACCTCCCCCAACTGCACCATCACTATACATATTGTTTACCGCCCCCCATGCCCATTGCCAACTTTCATAAAAATCTCATCCATCTCCTATCTGACAACTTAAAAACGTCCTCCAAATCCAAACTACTTGGAGACCAGAACCTTGGGTTCAATGATCCAGAAGACCACAAGCCAAATCCCTTGCCAAAGCCCTTGACACCCTAGGGTTCAGACAATCAATCACTAACCATACCCACACTAAAGCCACATCCTAGACTGGATATCCGACAACAATTGCGCTCCAAACATCAGCTCTACTGCTCACTGCCACTGGATGGACCACCATGTAATCTGCATCCCTATCCCCACACCATTGAAACAAAATCCCCTCACCACTCCTCTACACTCCATAGAACGAAGTGCACGAAAACATACCAAAAAGGATTTATTTATTGTTATATTATTGTTACATTAGAACTTCTACAACAGTTACAAATCACTTTTTTACATAAAATAGCACATAGCAAATACATATAAGATCGAGCAAATTCAATACAATGGGCCTCATTACGACTTTGGCGGTAGCCATGCTGCTATTGGCGGCATGGCTGCCGCCAAAATCGGGACCGGGTCTGGGTTACCTGAATGGGGAATTACCAGGCCATTCTGAGTTCGGAGGGCCCGGTAATTCCTCCCTCCAGGACCCCACCCCGGACCTTCCCCATTCCCATTGAGCCCCCATAAGGCTCAATGGGAATGGGAGAGGGAGCAAACAACGGGCCGATTACGAGCAGCCTGTTGTTTGCTCCCTCTTCCCCTCGCGGGACCAGGTAAAGACGCCTAGTTTGACCAGGCGTTACTTACCGGGTCCCGCGAGGGGAGCTTGTAATGAGGCAGAACGGGTTTAACGGGTCCGCCTCCTCTAGCGGAGCCCGTTAAACCGTTCCGCCTCAGTCGTAATGAGGCCCAATGTATTTTAGCGTTGATTATTAATAATGCACATATAATACAAGCACAAACAAACAATTACAATGTAAGCCACCACACGATCAGCATTAACTCTTATTGTCTCTCTAACCAGTCGTATTGAACAATTAATTTATGCCAATCAATATGCATTTGTTAAAAACTTATTTACATCTCCTGATTTTAATGTTGGCTACTGGCATATCCTTCTAGATAGCATGCTTTTCCATTACAATAATTCGAAAGTCACACATCTTTAAGCTGGACTCTATAAAGTGTAATGTGCATGGACTCAGAAGGCGTGTTCAAGCAATAATGCCAAAAGTGTTCAGTTTGGATAGTGGTATAGTTATATACATACCGCCCGTAGATGTATAAGTGTACTAATACCGAGCATCTAGTCAGTAAATGTCTCAATGTTTCAGGATTTTCCATTATCTTACAAATACGACAATAGAGTTGTACTTTAGATAGTTTACATTGTGCACCATGAGTTGCCTTTACTGGCAGTTGGTTGGTTCTCATTAATAGGCAGAATTTCCGTACCAATGGGTCAGGACAGCGTATCAACAATACTTGTGGTCGGAAAAAAAGATGTACTATTCCCTCTAACTGCCTATAATTATGGAGCTTGCTCACATAGATAAAGTTATTTTCCCAATCTTTTTTCCTCAGCTTTTTTTTAAAGGCAAATTTAACTGATGTATACTGGCCACAAAAAGCTCGATCCACTGACCAATCCAAATCTGAATATAATTCTCGACATGCAATATCATAGACATTATGACAGTCAATCTTCAATTTGAGAACATTGGTTCCTATTATTTGAAGCATCTGGCTTTTGGGATGACGAATAGGTTTCAGGGGAAGAAGACCTCTCTGTTGTAGAACAATGGCTTTTATGGGTAAGAGCCCCAATTCAACTCTCATGTATTGGATAGGGCAAGAGGGCAGGAGACAAAGGATGTTTTGCCAGAAGAACCCCTCTATTTTGTTTAACCAGGTTAAGTTTTAATTGATAGGGGCTCCAACCCGTAGGCAATCACCGGTACCAACCACTGCAGATACAGCATCATATTACCCTTCAGGGAGTACCAAGCATAGTTAGCTACAAAACAGTGCACGAGCATCATTATTTGCCTAGCTCATCATAATTTATTTTCTGTAAGCGGGTAATAACCCAGTTTACTATTCATAACCACACCCAAGTATTCGTAGCTGTCCGTATACTCAATATTCCCCAAAGTTAATCCCATTTTGGATCTATTGACTTTTTTTTGCTGAGAACAACATTATTTGTGTCTTATTTTAAATTGATGCTAAGAGAATGTTTGCTGGCAAATCGCCCAAGCTCTTCAAGGTTTTCATACCATTGAATGTGTGGTCCACAATGACAAGGTCATCGGCGTAAAGTAATGCAGTGACCTTTGTGGACTCAAACTTAACTGAGAAGTTCGCTTTGTCTTCTAGTCACTTTGTCAGTGTGGCTAGATAGAGATTGAACAAGAGGGCTGCTAACAGGCAGCCTTGTTTGACGCCTTTATTGATCTTAAGCGGCCTAGGTGGGCGCCCTTCATTATCCAAATGTATTTGGGCGCTATTATTAGAATGAAGCTTTATCAAAATCTCCAATAGCCAGCTAGGCCAGTTCATTTCAAATAACATTCCCATAGCTTCAGACAGTAAACGTTATCATATGCTGAGTGGATGTCTATGAGCGTAGCCTAGACAGATGGATTCGTTCTACTCTTGGTTCTCATTATAATAGCATCTGATAAACGGATATTGTGTTTTGTGCTCGTTCCTGTTCTGAAGCCAGATTGAAATGGGTGAAGAAGATGGTTGGCTTTAGTCCAGGATTATAGATTTTCTAGTACAATGGCAGTGAACACTTTACTAGTGGTATCAAGAATAGAGAGTAAATGGTAATTTTCTGGAATAGCTCTCGAGCCGGCTTTATATACTGGTATTAGAATAGAGGTCTGCCAAGAAGTATATGTTTTTCATCACATACTTTCTTACATAATGTGCATATAATCTCAGGCCATATATATGGGTCATATTTAATTACCATAGACGCAAGGCCATTTGGGCCAGGGGCTCCAGAATTTTTAAGTTTACTGATTATCTTAAAGATACTTTTCTTAGACAATTTTAATGGCCACTTATTCATGGTATTTCCTGCACAGGGTTCAGGGCATTCTTCATACATCATAATAGAGATATATGATGTCAATTTTTCTTCTCTAAACGAATTCAAGGGTTGGGGAAAGTGTTGGGTCTAACTTTATTCAGCATTTTCCAAATTGAGCTAGTGTCATTTCTCTGCAATGCTCCAATCATTAATTGCCACTTGGCATTTATCTTTTCAGCTTTTCTTCATTTACACCAACCATGATACATGTTAATCAGTTTTTTCTATAGTACTCATTTAAAGGGAAATTCGGATTTTTTATATTACGGAGATCCATCTGATGGAGGTGCCTTACTACCAGTAACTCTCCATCATAGGATCTATCTAAGCTCTTTGCAGTGGCAATGGCAGGAGTACCATAAACAGTTTCTACTTCAGTGGTAGTTATTTATTTTAAGTTTTCAATTTCATCAGTTTTCATACCATCAATGTCAGAATTCAACGTTTCAATTAATAGCTGATTTGCCGAGACAGTTTCTTAATTTTTGCCATATTCCATTAATTTAGAGCTGCTGTTATTAGTGATGACATTCTTGGGACCCCTCTCATACACACCGGGAAGGGGTATATTCAATTTAGCACAAATCAAGGAGTGATCACTATATTCTGTATGGATCACTTCAAAATCGCAGATGCAATCGAGCACAGGTGCATTACCCCATATAAAGTCTAATGTAACTGAGTTACTGCCACTATGCCATGTGCAATTCCCAGGGGTATCGCTATCTGTTCGCCCATTCAGAGACCATAGTTCCCATTCTGCCATAAGGTTCATCCATTTCACACCCTTTCTATTACTTTTAGTCTTATCCAACATGTTTGTTGCTGCTAAATTATCGAAACATTCAGGCATCAACGTGATCCCAAAATGGGCATTGTAATCGCCACCAAGGATTATTATATTGTTTCCTACAGTCAGGAGCCATTCTGTGATAATCACATCGATCCTATCAAATATCATATTAGTACATTTTAGACTGGGGGGATCGTATATATTGACTATCAATATATTAGGTGTAGCAGGGCCATTTTTAGCCTTTACTTGGATTGCTAGCACATTCATTTGTTTGTTTAGGCTCGATTACGCTTGCACAGAAGTCATGATTAACCCTAGTTAGTAAGTCACCATACGGCCGACCTTCAGCTCCTTTTTTTGCGTTACGTTGGAATATTCTATGTGTATCAATGTGGTAATCCTTCATCAGCCACGTTTCCTCGTGCATTAATATAGAGTTGATAATAATACTATCAAGAGACGAGCCCAATTTAAGGAAGTGGCCGTGGCCACGTGTATTCCGCAGGCAATTGTACACACTCATGGCTGTGCTATTTGCATTTGGCTTACTAGGTTCTTTAACCATCTCAATCCAGTTTGATTTTCAATCGCAATATCAGAAACTACATTAGATTTTACATTAACTTTAGACATGCAACAATGTTCACATTGTATTGGTTGGCTGGGAATTGGAATCTCTTTATCAAGCTCATATCCAAGGAATTCTAGGGAATCTTCTTGGGAGCGTATTAAAGTGGCTGTTGCAGGAAGAACACAGTGAACAAGTGTTATTGCCCCAAAATCTCTTTTCATCGGTTGAATGAATTCAAAGTCGCACGATTTAAGTATTCTCAATGCTGGTATTTTTGTGAACAAGTCAACCAATACAGATCAATTAATTGGCTTCTTAGTTCTCTTGTCAGCTTTTTCACTTAATGTTACAACTCTGTTACTAAGTGTACACCCAAGTTCTTTGGTCAGTGTTTCTACTGCCAATTTATCTTTGGTGGCAATACTTATGTTCTTTGCAACACACAGCAAGTTGGCAGGAGAAATTACTCCATTTGTCAGCACACTCTCAGATCGATTACGTTGTTCATATTTGGTTTCAGGCACTTCCGTGTTACTTAGCCTGCAATCTTGCAGTCGCCAGCTAGTTAGTGTGCCTGTTTTCTGCGCTTGCCTTGTTCTTCTGTGATTTGCAGGTTTGCGTATTGGTCTGGATTTTCCTTCTGGCTCACTTAATGATGTGGCCGTGGAGATTAAGGTATGCTGTGTGTCAGGCGCAACATCATCTATACTAATCAATATTGGTATCTTTTCATTATGCTGTTTTCGTTTTTTTGCCTGTTTCCTGGATTGCTCATGAATAGGGTAAGTCAGTGGGAAGTCTACTATGTTATCTGAATTGCTAGAGGGATCATAAATCTCTGATTCTCTGCTGAAATATTCACAATTACTCCATCCGTTGTTTTATTCATTAGGTCCACAACCGTTTCTTTACCAGTGCTTGGCATATCCTTCTGGTATTGAAAAAGAGCTTCAAATATTTCACTATGCTTTTGAGACTGGGCATAATCATGTTGTATAGTTTTATCAATATCTTTAGAGCAAAATGGTGCCAACTATTGGAAGGAGGCATACTATTAGATGTCGGGATACCGTCGTTCGTTTCATTTTGCACCATTACAGCAGCATTTTTCGTGCTTCTGTTGTAGCCATCATTTTCTTGAGACAGCGGGAATAGGGAAGGAGTACTAGATAATCGAGGCGAGGCTCTTGCTTGATTGCTTTCTACAACCTTCTTCGCAGAATCAGAACGTTCGTTGTCGTGCTCACTGCGAATATTTGCAACTTCTGCCGCAGTTCTATTTGAGCCACATAAACGATAGCAGAGGTCGAGTAACGCATTATCGTATATTGCCCCAAATGATGCTGCAGATGATAAGCTTATATTGCAATGACCATTATTGCCATTAATCCTCACAATGGTAATGGGCATTTCTTTATTCAACAGCTCGATCGACTCCACATCTCCAGGTTTAAAGAAGGATTTTTCTAGTCTGAGACCTCCTTTTTTTGAGGTGATACATTGTTTTTATTAGGTTTGTCATTGTTCGCAGCAGCACGTTCTTCACATTGATATCCCGCACTTTTGCTGTAGAGCTTTGATTTACGCAAATTGTAATGCTTACTTTTGCACAGCACATTTCCTAACATAATTAGAACACAGTACTATTATGGCTTACCTTGACACTACCACTCACAGCACCCGATAGAGCACAGATGAAGCCGGAATTCACTGGCTGCTCTCACAGTAAAACAGTAGATGACATTAAATAACTGAAGCAATTGAAATCTCCAAAAGGCTTTTACCTCGCTCCGCCCAACACCACCAAACGCACTCTGCAACACACTCCGCTACATGCTCCGAGTGGGCGGCTATGTTGATAAAAAGTCTTCAGGGGCAGGCCAGAGCAGTGGATTAACAGGGAGAGTAGAAATACTGCTTTCCAATGCAGTAAAGGGAAAAACATGATGCAGTGTTCACAGGGTCACTGCCAAACACACTCTGCAACATACTCCGCTACATGCTCCGCGTGGGCAGCTATGTTGACATAGAGTCTTCAGGAGCAGGCCAGAGCAGTGGATTAAAACGGAAAGAAGAAAAAACTGCTTTCCAATGCAGTAAAGGGAAAAACATGATGCAGTGTTAACAAGGTCACCGACAAACACACTCTGCAACACACTACGCTACCTTCTAAGGCATTGCCTTATCTAGAAACTCCTGCTTTCAGACCTCCCTTCTCCAATGACCCCACAGCTGTAGCCGAATTATACAATTCTGCACTAAAGAATGCAGTTGATGCAATAGTCTGCCAGGAAAGCAAAAACGATCAAGCATGCAAACTCCTGGTTCACTGCTGAGCAAATGGAACTCCGCTCCCTGAAGTGCACCACCCTCTCCACCTGGCAAACCAACCCACTTGAATCCAGAAAACTGGAATTCAACAAGATAGCTGCTCAATACAAAAATGCTATCATCTCAGCCAAAACCACTTCCTTGAACATCAGGATAGCCAATGCAAAATCAGGATCAAAAGAAATGTTCGCCACAGGGAACTAGAATCACCAGCTCATACCACACAAGCCATCTCCAAAGATGAATCTTGGTGCCCTAATATCCAAACCGCCATGCTCAACAAACTTGACCTATTGCATAGCAGAATTTTAACCAACAAGAACTCACTGGTAACACCCACACCCTCACCCTCCACTAACCCCTCTGCCCATGACCTCCCCCTCTTCTCCTTCAAGGAGGTCACTGAACCCAAAGTCCTCACACTCCTCAAACACCTCAAACCTTGTAATTGCAAAGGCAATGATTGCCCGGCCTCGACCATCAAAGACTGTGCTTTCACACTGGCCCCGTTTCTCACAGCTTTCATAAATGCTTCCTTTGTCACATGACTAGTTCCTTCCAGCCTCAAGGAAGCCTGGGTACGACCATTCCTAAAACAACCTACACTTGACCCAGCCTTCCCCAACAACTACCAGCCCATGACGACAGTCCCCTTCCTCCTAAAAATTCTCAACAATGCAGCTTACACTAATGTCCAACACTTCCTCAAAACCAACCACACCCTGGGTTTATGCCAGTCTGGTTCCTGCCCTGGTCATAGCACAGAATCTGATCTGCTTGACCTAAAAAAACAAATAGACAAAATCAAAAATGTAGGAAAGCCTGCTTTACTCCTCCTCCTAGACTAATAAGCTGCATTTGACCTAGCAGACCATAACATCCTATGTCATCATGTCACCTCTGCAGCCCACTTCTCTCCCAAAGCCACAGATTAGATGACCTCCTTCTTGGAGGGTAGAGCCATAAAAGTGTTCTCAGATCAGGCACGCGCAGCCCCTGCTACCATCCACTGTGGCATTCCACAGGGTTCCTGCATCTCTCCCACTCTCTACAAAATTTTCACTAAGTCTTTATTCAACATCTTAGACTCCATCGGCATAGCATACACCAACTATGCTGATGACACCCAAGTCCTCTTCCCACTCTCCGGCAACTATGAAACTGACACCAAGGCCTGGATGGCAGCCAGCAGTCTCTCCCTCAATGGGGAAAAGGTGGAAAACCTCCTAGTCGGTCCAAAAGAAACCCTAAAGAAACTTCCCAGCCAATACACCACCTCCACAATCGACAACATTCAGATCCCTGTGTCTTCCTCGGTTGAGACCTTAGGAGTCCACCTTGATGCCACCCTATTGATGTCATGTCAGCGCCATCGCCTCTTCAGCGGCCTACTTCATCAAGCTGATTAACGCAGACAAACCAATTTTATCCACTAAGAACTGCCTCTCGATTGCTAGAGCAATAATAGGCTCAAGACTGGACTATTGTAACATCCTCTTTGCTGAAACTTCCCTTAAAAACCTAAGGAAACTCCAAGTAATCCAAAACAACACACTTCAAGCTGCTCTCAACAACCCAAAAGAGAAAACATTGCTGCAGCCAGACACAAATCCCACTAGTTCCTCATCAAAGAATGCATTCTATTCAAAACTCTTGCCATTATTCACAAGTGCCTCATTCGCACTTCCCACCCCTACCTCTCAGACACATAAGAACACCATACTCCCACCGACTCATCATCCCCAGAGTCAAACGTGCCAAAGCAGCTGGTGCTAGCTTCCCCATCATTGCTACCAGACAATGGAATACCCTACCACTCACCCTCAGAAATTAAGCCTCCAACACTGCTTCCACAAAGCCCTCATACCTGGCTGGTCCGCTAACCTATGTGCTCCTATTCCTTCCCTACTCCAGAGCACACTCCATGAACTGTGCACTGTGTTTTACACCTCAACCGGCAGCAGGTGAGTTTATTTGGCCAGCGACCCTCCTGGGCCTGTATGGCTTGAATTGGTCATTATTTGCAGACCCAGACCCACCCCTCGCTGCCCTGGCACCTCCGCTTCCCTCTCCCTCCCAATGGATGGGAAAATGTGCTAACTGATTTTAATTCCCTCTAGAGATTCAGGGTGAGTGAGAGACGCTTGTTGTTATTAGTTCAGGCTCACTTTAGCAATGCTCTATGAGTTATTACCAGGTTGCAAACGGATTTTTAACAAAGGAAAGAATCGAGCTGCTATTTTGACAAGTGGAGAAATTGAGCCAAAATCGCAAATCGCGGTAAATTTCGCGAGTGCGTACATCGCGATTGCGGAAAAAGTATAGGGAGTAGTACGTAGTTTCTAGGTTCGTTGGAAAGCCTAGAATCACAGCTTTAAAATTAAAGTTAAATTTCGTTCCTAGCCCAAACGGTTCCAGAGATACGGACGATTTAATAAAGGTTGATTTTCGGATTTAAAGTAAAACTCAAAATGACAGGTGACAGCTTGCAGCTGCAGAATCGACAGGTGACAGTTGTGCAGCTTTAAAAATGACAGATGACACGATTTCTAGGAGGCAGTTCTACTTAGGTTAAAATAGCTTGAATTAGATTATTTTAACTAAGAGATTGGTTTTGCATAGTTCTGCTAGGTACTCACAATATAAATTTGAACTAGGCCTCGTCACGGATCTGGTCAACACGTCCGGTGGCGCTTCTGTCTGCTCGGCGGGTCAATCAGGCACAGGTTCTGCTCACAGCGATCCGGATCTCTGGTTCTGCTCACAGCGGTCTGGGTCAGCTCTGCTCTGCTGGTCTAGCCTCTCTGGATACAGCAGCCTCTGGTACTGGATACTGCTCTGCTTTCCGGTCCGGATCAAGTGGATTCTGGATGTAACACTGCTTTCTGGGTACCGGCAAAAGTTCTTGGCAAAAGAATTCAGACAGCTCGCCCGGCTTAGGAATAGTTTGCAAATGATTTTAAGGATGCTGAGGCCTGCTGAGAAGAGTTCTCAGTTTGTGGGTTTAGGCCCTTGCTTTAAGTTCTGAAGTAAATTTCTGGTCTCTGAAGATTGATGGATGTGAAGTCTGGAGTCTCCCGGCAGAGCGTTCCGCAGAAAATGGAATTGAATGTCTCTACCTGTCCCAGCAGTCTTTTTTTATGTGTTTTGGAAGTGGGTGTGTGCGTGGCATAACTGAGCCTACCCCTCTCTACTTGTCATTGGCCCAATTCTCCCCTCTCCCATGATTGGGGAAGGAAATGTGAGTCAGAGTGATCAATACAGCCTCAATACAGCCTACTTCACTATTCAGGCCTGGATGGCAGCCAGCAGTCTCTCCCTCAATGGGGAAAAGGTGGAAAACCTCCTAGTCGGTCCAAAAGAAACCCTAAAGAAACTTCCCAGCCAATACACCACCTCCACAATCGACAACATTCAGATCCCTGTGTCTTCCTCGGTTGAGACCTTAGGAGTCCACCTTGATGCCACCCTATTGATGTCATGTCAGCGCCATCGCCTCTTCAGCGGCCTACTACATCAAGCTGATTAACGCAGACAAACCAATTTTATCCACTAAGAACTGCCTCTCGATTGCTAGAGCAATAATAGGCTCAAGACTGGACTATTGTAACATCCTCTTTGCTGAAACTTCCCTTAAAAACCTAAGGAAACTCCAAGTAATCCAAAACAACACACTTCAAGCTGCTCTCAACAACCCAAAAGAGAAAACATCGCTGCAGCCAGACACAAATCCCACTAGTTCCTCATCAAAGAATGCATTCTATTCAAAACTCTTGCCATTATTCACAAGTGCCTCATTCGCACTTCCCACCCCTACCTCTCAGACACATAAGAACACCATACTCCCACCGACTCATCATCCCCAGAGTCAAACGTGCCAAAGCAGCTGGTGCTAGCTTCCCCATCATTGCTACCAGACAATGGAATACCCTACCACTCACCCTCAGAAATTAAGCCTCCAACACTGCTTCCACAAAGCCCTCATACCTGGCTGGTCCGCTAACCTATGTGCTCCTATTCCTTCCCTACTCCAGAGCACACTCCATGAACTGTGCACTGTGTTTTACACCTCAACCGGCAGCAGGTGAGTTTATTTGGCCAGCGACCCTCCTGGGCCTGTATGGCTTGAATTGGTCATTATTTGCAGACCCAGACCCACCCCTCGCTGCCCTGGCACCTCCGCTTCCCTCTCCCTCCCTCCTCCCGCCTACCAGCCAGCCCCCATGACCCTGATTGAATGATCGCACAAACCTTGCCTAGTGTAATCACTGCCATCTCCCTGCTCACTCGTTTTCCACCTCGAGCAGCAGCAGGTGAGTTTGTTTGACCAGTGACCCTCATGGGCCTGTGTGGCCTGAATTGGCCATTGTTTGCAGACCCAGACACGACCCTCGCTTCCCGTTGCCCCGGAAACCTCCACTTCCCTCTCCCTCCTCCCACCTCCTAGCCCACCTCCACAACCCTGATCGGCCAGGCCAGTACTCAATACTCACCTTCCCAGGGCAGCCCTCTGCCCGCCAGCCCCTGCGGCTAGGGGCCCCGAGGTAAAAGGCGGCTCCAACTGAGGCGGCTCCAGATCATGTTTGCAGGCGTCAGCAGGGGAAGCCAGTGAAGCCAGTGGCCTGCCGTCAACCAGCAGCAACTACCAAAGTAAGTGTGGCATGGGTGGGGAGCAGAGCAATCACTCTACTCCAGAAAGCTCTGCCACTCTACATTGCCTTACCTCAGAACATAGCTTGCCAGGAGAATGTCACCTGCATCACTCTGTCAGGGAATACTCAGCACTAGTAATTGCCTGTTATAAATGTACTCTCAAGTATAGGTATTTCAATCCATCTGTGTCTGCTATAAACTGAACCCACTGCATTATATTCTGAAACCTGCTGCATTATGAAACCTAGGCCTTTCTACCACTATACAGGACTCTGAAATCTAGGCGTAGCCTCCATCTTTAGATATGGTTAAGATATCATTAACCATTAGCCTATGTCACATCCACACAGAATTAGGAATGTTAGCAAGTTCAACACTTAGAAAGAACTGTGATTGTTAGCAAGTGCTACACTTAGAAAGAATTGTAAACATTAGCCTGTGTCTCATCCAGACAGAATTGTGAATCTTAGCAAGTGTGACACTTAGAAAGAACTGTGAATGTTAGCAAGTGCCACACTTAGATAGAATTGTGTGCATTAGCCTGTGTCGCATCCAGACAGAATTGGGTATGTTAGCAAGTGTGACACTTAAAAAGAACTGTGAATATTAGCAAGTACTACACTTAGAAGGAATTGTCAACATTAGCCTGCGTTGGCATCCAGACAGGATTGTGAATGCTATCAAGTGCTACACTTAGAAGGAATTGTGAATGTTAGCAAGTCCTCACGTAGAAAGAATTGTGAATTTTAGCAAGTGCGACACTTAGAAAGAATTGTGAACATTAGCCTGCATTGGCATCCAGACAGAATTGTGAATGTTAGCAAGTGCTACACTTAGAAGGAATTGTGAATGTTAGCAAGTGCCACACTTAGAAAGAATTGTGAATGTTAGCAAGTGCTGCACTTTGATAGAATTGTGTACATTAGCCTGCGTCGCATCCAGACAGAATTGTGAACGATAGCAAGTGCTCCATTTTGAAGGAATTGTGAATGTTAGCAAGTGTCACACTAAGAAATAATTGTGAATGTTAGCAAGTGCCACACTTAGATAGAATTGTTTATATTAGCCTACGTCGCATCCAGAGAGAATTGTGAATGTTAGCAAGTGCCACACTTAGATAAAATTGCGTACATTAGCCTGTGGCGCTTCCAGACAGAATTGCAAATGTTAGCAAGTGCGACACATAGAAAGAACTGTGAATTATTATTTATTTATTAACATTTATAAAGCGTGCAACTGTTAACCGGCTTCACTCCAACACTACACTTAAGTCAATGCCTAGTCTGGGATGCTGAGGGAAACCCTTATTGATATATTTTTAGGTCCAGTAAAGTACTCTGGATGACAACCCTTGGATAACACCCCCCTCTTAGAATCCCCCTGGCCCCACTGAGCCAAGAAGTAGGTTTGTTTTGCAAATTTAAAAGGTTTATTTGGACAATTCAACAATATATATATATATATATATCACACTTCTATAAATAAATTGATAATGGATATTACACTTGTGAATATGAGCAGTAGTCAGCAAGAGGTAACTTATGAATAGGAGCAGAAGAATAAGGTGGGAAAGAATGCTTTATATGGTTCAAGGAAACGCAATGATGAATGAAATGCAGTACAGAAAATAACTTGATATGGCTTCAAAAAAAGACAATGTAATCACTTTTCCCCTGGTGGAAATTCACCTCCCCCTATATGCAAGCAAGGAGATGGAAGTAACACACACAGTCTTCGGGAATACAATCAAATACAATACGGAATTCAGTTCCCCCCCCAGCAAGCTTAGAGGAAACAGGCAGAAGTTTGAAACACAGGCCCAAAATGCTTTTAAATGTGATGGCAATGGATGGGAAAATGTGCTAACTGATTTTAATTCCCTCTAGAGATTCAGGGTGAGTGAGAGACGCTTGTTGTTATTAGTTCAGGCTCACTTTAGCAATGCTCTATGAGTTATTACCAGGTTGCAAACGGATTTTTAACAAAGGAAAGAATCGAGCTGCTATTTTGACAAGTGGAGAAATTGAGCCAAAATCGCAAATCGCGGTAAATTTCGCGAGTGCGTACATCGCGATTGCGGAAAAAGTATAGGGAGTAGGACGTAGTTCCTAGGTTCGTTGGAAAGCCTAGAATCACAGCTTTAAAATTAAAGTTAAATTTCGTTCCTAGCCCAAACGGTTCCAGAGATACGGAAGATTTAATAAAGGTTGATTTTCGGATTTAAAGTAAAACTCAAAATGACAGGTGACAGCTTGCAGCTGCAGAATCGACAGGTGACAGTTGTGCAGCTTTAAAAATGACAGATGACACGATTTCTAGGAGGCAGTTCTACTTAGGTTAAAATAGCTTGAATTAGATTATTTTAACTAAGAGATTGGTTTTGCATAGTTCTGCTAGGTACTCACAATATAAATTTGAACTAGGCCTCGTCACGGATCTGGTCAACACGTCCGGTGGCGCTTCTGTCTGCTCGGCGGGTCAATCAGGCACAGGTTCTGCTCACAGCGATCCGGATCTCTGGTTCTGCTCACAGCGGTCTGGGTCAGCTCTGCTCTGCTGGTCTAGCCTCTCTGGATACAGCAGCCTCTGGTTCTGGATACTGCTCTGCTTTCCGGTCCGGATCAAGTGGATTCTGGATGTAACACTGCTTTCTGGGTACCGGCAAAAGTTCTTGGCAAAAGAATTCAGACAGCTCGCCCGGCTTAGGAATAGTTTGCAAATGATTTTAAGGATGCTGAGGCCTGCTGAGAAGAGTTCTCAGTTTGTGGGTTTAGGCCCTTGCTTTAAGTTCTGAAGTAAATTTCTGGTCTCTGAAGATTGATGGATGTGAAGTCTGGAGTCTCCCGGCAGAGCGTTCCGCAGAAAATGGAATTGAATGTCTCTACCTGTCCCAGCAGTCTTTTTTTATGTGTTTTGGAAGTGGGTGTGTGCGTGGCATAACTGAGCCTACCCCTCTCTACTTGTCATTGGCCCAATTCTCCCCTCTCCCATGATTGGGGAAGGAAATGTGAGTCAGAGTGATGAGGTCTGTTTATGGGTCAGAGGATCCTCCCCTGGTCAATTTGCCCACAAATCTATATTTGATTCAAATACATATTTCCCAGATACACAATTTGTTGAAATTACATGTACACATTATATATTCCTTATGGTCCATGCTTGTCCGCCTCTGATCTTCCTGGGGGCTTGCATTCAAAAATGACAACATTTTGCGCTTTTTGACTGGATTACCAATATCGGACATTTACCAAAAATTACACACATGTGCGCAAGGAGTATGGACATTAATTGATGAAGTGTCAGATTTGTAACATGCAGACATTTGGAGTAAGACCCTATTTTCCGCTAGCAACCCCCCAGCATACACCACAGGGTCCTAACACCTCTTAAAACGTGCACAGAAAAATCACAAGAATAATGATATTACTTATATAATTCTGACAAGTCCGTACTATGAATTATCCATCTTTTTTTAAAATTATGCTCAGATGGGTGTGGTTTAGGTTCCAACGCACATGGGGGAAGCTTCTGTCTGCCCCCGCCTCCAGCTCGGGTGGCTCCCAGAGGCACTTCTCCTCCCACTCCACCCAAGAGGAAGCCACTTTACGGCCCCCCCAATATAACATTTGCCTGAGTCCAGGACAAGGCTTTGTTCAACCTCCTGCGGTGCCCCTCCCCTAATCTAATCAGAGAGGTGTCAACTCCTTTTGGTGGGGAAGCAGGATGCAGCTAGGCCTGGGAAGAGTGGCTGAGCAGGTTTCTCCTGTCGGGGGTAGTTGTCAGGCAGAATTCAGCTAAATGTCACTTTAGTTCCCAGTTTAAATCAAACTTACAATTTTTACCTATACATTAAATAATTACTTCCTTCAAGTCATTTCAGAATATAGTTTTACCTTGTATCCACCTCTTAGCAAGTCTTTCCTTGGTCTGGTTTGGGTTCCTCTGTTCAGTTTTACACAAAAGTCTGGTGGTTTTAAAACGCCGGCTTTCTGATAGTGGTGAGTACCGGTATTGCAACCATTTTTGGGATTAAGAAAATGAATTCCCCCACAGTTCTGAGTTGCTCTCTGGCAATCAGCATTGCCATTCCCAATGGTTTCAGGCTACTGTGTGTGTAGCCCAATGGTGGTTTTAGGCAGTGCCCTCTTGTGCTCACAACATAGGCAAAAATGGGTGGCAGCCTATTCTTCATGCTTTCCCTGTGTACTCTCTGGGGAGTTCTGGCCATCATGATGTTTTCCATGCCAGTACTGCACAGTTTTATGGTAGGGCTTGGATGGGTAAAAACATCCCACACAACAGCCCGAGGGCATCGAGGCGCTGTTACAAGAAAGCATACTTAGTTACATGATGAAGACAAAAACAAAGGAGGAAAAACAAGAGGGATAGGAAACATGAGCCTGATGGTGGTCAGTGGAGATGGAGAACCTACTGACAGTAATGTAACAGAGAACAGGTTATTGTGGAGTATAGCTAAACAGTTACAGTGAAGCTGGGTTGGGAGGGTCTGTGGTGAGGAAGGGTATTAGTTGAAGAGCCTAGTTTTTAGTATTTTATGAAATGAGAAGAGGGAGGACTCAGCTCTGAGTAGGTTCAGTAAGGCATTCCATAGTTTGGGGGCGATATAGGGGAATCGGAAGCTGCCCGCTGTGGCCCTCTTAATTGAAGGGATGAGAAACTGGTTTGCGTGGCAGGCTCTTTTGGGACGCAAGGAGGTGGTTTTGAAAATTTTCTCTGACAGGTAGGGAGGGGATGTAAGTGCTAGATACTTGTGAGTTAGGGTAAGCGTCTTGAAGGTAATCCATTCCTTGACAGGAAATCAGTGGGCTATGCGCCTGGCATTTGAGATGTGGTCTCTTTTGGGGATGTTTAATGCTGCTCTGAGAGCGTTGTTTTGCATGACTTAAAGTCTATTCAAAGTTTTGGCCAATGTACCTGCTAGGAGAACATTACAATAGTGTAGTTTTGCCCCAATGATGGCTCTAGCTATTGAAAGACAGTTCTGCTTAGACAAATAGGGTTTTAATGCATTTATTAGTTTAGTAGTGAGTGCGGAGGCAGAGTAAATTGAGCTTACTTGACGTGACATGGAGATGCAAGTTTCTTTACTGATGGAGAGACAGGGATAGCGGTATTATCAATGGTGAAATCGCTACATTGTTTACCAAGTTTGCTTAAGGTTCTTTATGGCCGACTGAGAGGATCTCAGTTTTATCTCCATTGAAACATAGGCCATTTGTTGCCATCCAGGCTTGAATGGTGCCATATATCTGATAGAGAGCTTTGGCATCTTGATCATAAGAACCAGAGAGTGGTAGGAGGACCTGAGTGTCATGGGCATAGTTTGTGTATGCTATGCCGAAGGAGTCCAATTTGTGGAAAAGGGGTTTGGTGAATAGATTGTAGAGAGTAGGTGCTGTGCAATTGCCCTGGGGGACTCCACAGTGGATTGTTGGTGGAGCTGCACATGCCTGGTTTGAAAAGACCTTTATGTTAGCAAGTGCCACACTTAGATAGAATTGTGTACATTAGCCTGCGTTGCATCCAGACAGAATTGTGAATGTTCAGGTGCTACACTAAGAAAGAATTGTGAATGTTAGCAAGTGCCACCCTGTGTACATTAACCTGTGCCAGACCCAGATAGAACTCCGAATGATAACAATGGCCACACTTAGATAGAACCTGGGAACATTAACCTGCATCGCATCTAGACAGGAACGTAAATGTTGCCTTGCGTCACATCTAGATAGATTTGTGAATGTTAGCAAGTGCCACATTTAGTTAGAATTGTGAAGACTAACCTGCATCACACCCCGTCTGCAGGACTCTCAAATCTAGGTGTAGCTTCCACCCATGTCTAATTTATAGTGAAACCCACTTATTGTGGAACCTAGGCCTTTCTCCCACTGCGCAGGACTCCCAAATCTAGGTATAGCCTCCATCTTTGTCTACTGTATAGTGAAACATAATGTATTTGCGAAACCTGCGACTCTCCACCACTTTGCAGGGCACTTGAAGTGATCAAAGACCAAGGGCCTCATCATTACTTGGGTGGTATCCTGGTGCTAATTGTGCCGGGATACAACACACAATTTGCAATACCGCAACTCGGTCCGGCACAATTTGCACCAGATCCCAAGTTGAGAGGGCGGTAAATACCCAATGGTGTTGGGGGCATCAAATCCCACCGGTGGTAATTGCGCCTACAGTAATAGCACCAAAAGTTGGCAAAAAGCTGGAGGTAAAACGCCAACTTACCACCCAACTCATGATTTTGCCAACCCTTAAATGCAGCGGTTAGAGATTTAATGCTGCATTTAAGGACTGAAGCCCTACTCATGATGAGGCCCTTAGAGGAGAACATGTATTGCAGGGTATCATGGCCATTGACATGGAAGGGCATGCTACAGTATACACAAATGTCTAATATTTCACATACTTTGATTTTACTTTTGCTTCTGTGTTTACACTGTGCCATACTATTTCCAATCTCTATGAAAGCTTATGATGCTTTGGGTTTTCTTTCTGTGTTTGGTTTCTTTGGTCTACATCCTGGTACAGGTATGACCAAACAGGGTGTGACGTTGGCAGAATAATCATATACTTTCCGTTCGCCCATTCTGTATCACCAATTTCTGTACAGGACACACACTCCAGGCCTGGCAGGTCTCACCAGCCCACTGTTCTCTACTTTTGCCATATATGGCATTTTAGTTGCTTTTATTCTGTTTTATGTTATCCACAAAAGCTATGCTACCTGAACCCGTAGTAACCACAAGGCTTAACATCTGGTTGGAAGCAATATTCTGTAAGAAACTGTAACCATTATGCAAACTGTCTGGTAGTACCGAATTGGATTTGAGCCATTGCTACATTGGGCCTCATAACAAGGTTGGAGGTAGCCTTGCCAGCAATACCGGCAAGGCTACCTCCAAACTTGCAAGAAAGTCAGTCACCGCGAATGTGCAATTACTGGGTATTCCAGCCCCACTGTACCTAGTAATTGCCCTGTCGCGGGTGCCGGAATCGGGTGATCCCAATTCCCATTTGAGCCCTGCAGGGCTCAATGGGAATGGGGATGCCTGTAGCACCTGAACAGTTCATAACGGTGCCTGTGCTACAGGCATGCTGTGCTCGTGGGTGCCTTTCATTCCACCAGGTCAGACCTGGCGGAATGAAAGGCACCCGTGAGCACAACTCAGAGTTTGCCGTTCCGGATACAACAGTACTCTACACTTACTCTACACCAACTCTCTCTACCCCCACCCAACCCACACTTACTCTACCCCACCCACTCACCTTACCCCAACTCTCTCTTCACTGACCCTAACCGCATTTTCTCTTCCCCACCCACCATACCCTGCTCACTCTAGCCCCACCCACCCTACCCCTACTCTCTCTACCCACCCCCACCCCACCCCCACTCTCTCTACCCACACCCACCCCCAACCACTCTCTCTACCCCCTTCCACCCACCACACCCCCACTCTCTCTACCCCATCTACCACACCCCCACTCTCTCTACCCCCACCCCACACCCACTGCATCCCCACTCGCTCTACCTCCACCCACATACCCTAGCCCCACTCTCTCTTCCTGCACACACCCACCCTAACACCACTCTCTCTAACTCCAAGAAATCACCCAACCCTCACTCTCGTTACCACCCACCCAACCCCCACTCTCTCTACCAAACACCAACCCAACCCCAACTCTCCCTACCCCACCCACCGACCCTATCCCCACTCTCCCTACCCCCACCCACCCTCTGCCCACTCCCTCTACCCTCACCCACCTACCCTCTGCCCACTCTCTCTACCCTCACCCACACAACCCCCACTTTCTCTACCCCACCCACCCATCCAAACCCCACTCTCTCTACACCCACCCACCCTCTCCCCACTCTCTCTACCCACTCTCTCTACCCTGCAACGACCCAACCCACCACTTTCTCTACTCCCCACACACCCACCCAACCCTAACTCTCTCTATGATCCAACCACCCAATCCCCACACCCTCTACCACCCACTCACCCACCCAACTCCCACTCTCTCTACACCTACCCACCCGCTCTATCCCCACTTTCTGCACCCCAACCCTTCCCCCACTCTCTCTATCCCATCTGCTCTCCCTACCCCACTCTCTCTACCCCCACCCACTCACCCTAGCCCCACTCTCTCAAATGCCCACTCTCTCTACCTCCACCTACCGTACCCTCACTCTCTTTCGAACAACACCAACCCACCCTACTCCCACTCTCTCTACCCCCACCCACCCTACAACCACTCTCTTTATCCCCTGTCACCCACCCTACCCTCCCTCTCTCTACCCCCTCCCACCCACCCTACCCCCCTCTCTCTACCCCCTCCCACCCACCCTACCCCCCTCTCTCTACCCCATCCACCCACTATACCCCCACTCTCTCTATCACACCTACCCACCTTTCCCCCACTCTCTCTATCCCACATGCCCTACCCCACTCTCTCTACTGCACCCACCCACCCTACCCCGCTCTCTCTCCTCCATCCACCCGCCCTACCCCCACTCTCTCTACCCCACCCACTTGCTTTACCCCCACTCTCTCTAGCCCACCGACCCAACCCCAACACTCTCTAAAACCCCACCCACCACACTATCCTCACTCTCTCTACCCCACCCACCATACCCCCACTTGTTCTACACCACCCACCCATCATACCCCCACTCTATCTATACCCCCACTCTCTCTACCCCCACCCACCCTCCCCCCACTCTCTCTACCAAGCACCACCCTATCTACCACCAACCACCCAAGCCCCACTCTCTCTACCCTCCACCAACCCACCCATCCCTCATTCTCGCTACCACCCACCCAACCCACACTCTCTCTACCCCCACCCACCTACCCAACCCCACTCTCTCTGCCCTGTACCCACCCACCCTACCCCCACTCTACTATCCACCTACCCACCCTACCCAAACTCTCTCTACCCCCACCAACCCACGCTACCCACACTCTCTAAACCTCCGCACCCACCCACCCTACCCTGACTCTTTCTACCCCTACCCACCCACCCTACCCCACTCTCTCTACCCCCACTCTCTCTACCCCACCCACCATACTCCCACTCTCTCTACCCCACCCACCCTACCACATTCTCTCCACTCCACCCACCCACCATACCCCCACTGTCTATATTCCACCTACCCAACTTACCCCCAGTCTCTCTATCCCACCCACCTGCCCCACCCCCACTCTCTCTACCCCACACACACACCCTACCCCCATTTTCTACCCCAACCACTCTCTACCCCACCCACCCTAACACCACTCTTTCTACCCCACCCACCCATGCTATCCTCGCTCTCTCTACCCCACCTACCTACCACCACTTGTTCTACCCTACCCACCCATCATACCCCACTCTCTCTACCCCACCAGCCCACTCTACCCCAACTCTCTCTACCTGCACCCACCTACCCTACCCCAACTCTCTCTACCCCCAACCAGGAACCTATCACTACTCTCTATAACCCCACCTGCCCTACCCCCACTTTCTCACCTTACCGCCAGTCTCTCTGCACCCACCCACCCTACCCCCACTCTCTCTACCCCATCCATCACCCCTATGCTACCCAACTCTCTTTAAATACCCATCTCTCTCTCTACTTCTACCCCGCCCAGCCTACCAGCTTTCTCTACCCCCACCCGCCCTCACTCTCACACTTTCTCGCTCATATTTACTCTTGCTCATCATTAATGGCACCCTCTTTCAATGGCTTCCTCCTTTGCTCTATTCCCATTCTCATTCTATTGCACACCTGCACCCTTTATCGCATCCTCCTTTGAAAATGTGCACTTTCCTACTTGCACCCTGGTGCCTATGAATGCAAAATGCAAAGAACTACACTAAACACCCAAACTATTGGCATTGCTAATGCTTGTTTTTATGTGGCAGTGAAACCCTTTGAGACGCCCTAGCTTGCCCGGAAAATAACCTATTCCTGTAAGATTGCCTTGTTTGTTGGCTCTTTGTGCTCCCTGCAGTTTCCTTCTTCACAGGACTATTTTGACTACAGAGGATTTGGATCCAGACATTTTCCCAACATTTCTTTTGTGAGAACAGCCCAGCAGAGGTACACTCTCTGTGTGTGAGATAAAGACTTTTCCTTCAGCCATGCATTCCTTGAATTTAAGTTCTGCTTTGAACCACCCTACTAGTTCAATAGTTTTGTCAGCCATGCAAAAATTGATATATGTCTATCATATTGAGATGTCCATTTAGTCTGAATTCGGTATTATACATATGTTCTCTGATAACAGTGTGTATCTTGCACCCAAATCAATGAGCATTTGGGTGCTATTCCTATTGGTACCATGGTTTCCTCCGTGGCTGCATCCTCATTCTCAATCATAAATACTGGCTCATCTAATTCCTCACATAATTCTTAAATGCAGTTAGCCGTGGGCATGCTGCGACCATACTTTGCAAAATGTCCTCTTCTATTGCATTTCTTGCACCCCACTTTGAAATACGGGCACATGTCACCAGTGGAGACATTATATAGACTATTGTAATGGCAGCATTAGCTTTCTCGTAAGGACGATTGCTTCCTCCCCTCCTGGAAGTCCATCTTCTCCTTTCTGGAGCTGTCGGTTTCTTTTATTGAATGCAATTCACTTTTCGACGATATGTTGAGAACTTTAGTCTTCTTCCCAGTTTGTGCTTTGCTGTCTAGTCCCTTCACACACATGTTCATCATGTGTTCCACACACAATACTTCATCCAGAGTGGGGTTGCCCCTCGTCCATAATGCATCTCTTACTTTGCTCTTCCTGCACTCCAGCCTAAATTGGTCCTGGAGATGGTTTTCTAGGTTCTGGACACATTTGTAGGTAGCTGGCAGTCCTCTTAGGACCCTCATGTACTGCTCTACAGATTGTTCTTCGGCCTGGGCTCTTTTCCCAAACATATATTGTACGAGGGAATAATCCCAAGACCACTTGAATGCCACCTGAGGCAGGATTTACACACCCATATCGCTTGGGACCAAGCATCGACAGAATATCAGCCAAGCAATCTAGGCTTCCCAGTATATAATTCCAATCAAGAGATACAGGAGCGGAGCAGCCTGCAGTCAGTAAAAGCGCTATCATTCACAAACAGCTTTCAACATCACGATACGAGCGAACAGGTGAAAAGGACGCTTGTGGCTTTAATCTCCATTCACAGACTCTAACACGTGAGCTGACACGTGACCTTCAGCTGTGCTCAAAGGCACACCCACTGCGCCCTTGCGGCGTAAGCCCTGAGGACAGAAGGGCTGATTCGAACTGTTGGGCTGTGGCGGCAATCTCAAAGTGCCTTTCTTTTTTTCTGTAGAGAGACAGTAGCGGAGCAGTCTACAGTCAGTAAAAGCACTATCATTCACAAACAGCTATCAACATCACAAAATGAGCGAACAGGTGAAAAGGACACCTGTGGCTTTAATCTCCATTCACAGACTCTAACACGTGATCTGACACGTGACCTTCAGCTGTGCTCAAAGGCACACCCACTGCGCCCTTGCGGCGTAAGCCCTGAGGACAGAAGGGCTGATTCGAACTGTTGGGCTGTGGCGGCCACCTCAAAGTGCCTTTCTTTTTTTCTGCAGAGAGACAGGAGCGGAGCAGTCTGCAGTCAGTAAAAGCACTATCATTCACAAACAGCTATCAACATCACGATACGAGCGAACAGGTGAAAAGGACGCCTGTAGCTTTAATCTCCATTCACAGACTCTAACAAGTGAGCTGACACGTGACCTTCAGCTGTGCTGAAAGACACACCCACCGCGCCCATGCAGCGTAAACCCTGGCGACAGAAAGGCTGATTCGAACTGTTGGGCTGTGGCGGCAATCTCAAAGTGCCTTTCTTTTTTTCTGTAGAGAGACAGTAGCGGAGCAGTCTACAGTCAGTAAAAGCACTATCATTCACAAACAGCTATCAACATCACAAAATGAGCGAACAGGTGAAAAGGACACCTGTGGCTTTAATCTCCATTCACAGACTCTAACACGTGATCTGACACGTGACCTTCAGCTGTGCTCAAAGGCACACCCACCGCGCACTTGAGGCGTAAGCCCTGAGAACAGAAGTGATGATTCGAACTGTTGGGCTGTTTGGCGGCTTTGGCGCGTGGTACGTTTGGCCCAAAGCTTGAAGAACAGTCGACTCACACATACCCAAGTAAATCCACTCAACCTGAAAACCAAGGAGTGGCGAGGAGGTATGGCCTCTGTTTCAACAATTACAGAGGTTAACATTAACTCTTCACCTGGAGGTGTAACAGCCCGCCCTCACAAAAGAGCGATCTCTAGACTCCTGCAGCACCAGCGAGAGAGAACGGGAAAGATTCATGAATCATCCAAAGAAAGAGGTAAGACACCTGGCTATCCTAGACTATCTATTGCAGAGATACCTACAAATATGGAGAATCAAGAACCAGAAGGGAGGGAAGGGGGGAGGGAACCAGACATATCTGACACACATAAAGAACAACCCAACCCCGAGGCAGAAAGCACGGAAACACCACCAGACCCAACAAGCGATCTGCAAAATACATTCAGTAAATCAAGGCATGAAAATAATAACCACCCTCAGATTGACAACAATGGGGCTCCCAAAAAGGGGACGCAAGACACTGCCCAGACTCCACCAACAGGCGATAATGACACAGGCCATCAACGTTCTAATGAAAAGGACGAAAACAGAGAAGAAATGAATCAGACGGCAAAAACACGAGCAGATCGCTTAAACGTGACAGATGCCGAGTTAACGAACCTTGGACTAATGTTGGAAGCCCAACAGGAAAACAGAAGTGACACAGAAATTGTAATAGAGGAGACTAGAGAAAGGACTTCCAATGTAGAAATGAACGAAGGAGGAACTACCACTGAAAATAGAGAAAATGACAGAGGACAACTACCAGAAACACTCAAACAGCAAAGTCATAAAAAGAAAGGAAAAATGAGCATCGAAGAAAAGAGTGACTACAGTGGAAACCTTATGGAAAACGACAAACACCCAAGTGATGAAGATTTAGACAAATCTATATACTCAGATGCTTCAGAAATATTAATATCAAGTGATAAAGGAGAAAATCTCGATGTAGGAAATAGAACAACATCCCAGAGGTCATGGTCACTCTGAAAGAAAAAACAATTTAAAAAAAAGACACAAACAGAAGCAGGTCCAAATGAGAAAGAATACAAAAAATTGGAATCCTTAATAAAACAGAGATCCCAAAAAAGAGGATACAATCAGAAAGACGTGAATGAATCACCTAGACAGATCAACCATCTTCTCCAATTAGCAAATAATAAACAACAGTCACCTTTAATTGGGAAAAGGGTAGCAGATAAAAACCGCGGTCAAGAAACTTTGATTGCAGAAGAGATCGGCGAACAAGAATGGAGAGAAAAATGTATCAAAACAATGGCAGGAAACACAATAAAGGGAATTACAACCGAGATTAGATCAAAAACTGGGCACGAAAGCAGTCCATCTCTACCCAGAGGCCAATCAAAAGACCTGGGTGCAAGACCAAATATTTTCAACAGTCCGTAAGACACCAGCCGATCTTCAACTTAGAAGATGTAGATATATCGATGTCCTCTCCCCCGGATAGAAGATGCTTGCAATCAACATTCGCTTGGAGACGCCGGATCCCAAATGAACCCTTCCATCAAGGCGAAAAGTCCAATGACCAAGTTAAGCTTGTAACAATCTCTACACAAACAGACAGGGATGAACTCTCGCCACAAAGAAAGGTCCAAAATAGTGAAAACATTCAAAATAATAACAAAAATCTAACAGAAAAAAACAAAGAGAGCAGGCAAAATAATGACGCAGTGATGGCACACACAAACCTTTCCCCAGAAACAGGAACACAATTGCAGAACAATGTCATGGTGGCCTTAACCATCTCGCTGGCCCCCTATATAAAACTGTTCGAATCAATCAGTGAAAATGTAAAGGACAACAACGCACTTCTAGCGCTGATGCTAACAAAGTTAACAGCTCAGGAAATAACAGCATTGAAAATAGAAGCAAGGTTAAACCACGAAGCAGAAACTTTTGCTGCATGGCAAAGGAGATTATTTGACCTGGCCAGCGGAGATAGACAAGGAAAAGATCATTTGACCAACACACTGCTAGAATCATTAAAATGGATGCGGAAAACTGCTGAAACACCAGAGCCCAGAGACAAAGTTAACACAAACAGACGCCAGGCAAGACACACAAGAGTTGCAAAGTTCCCATCCCCAAAGTAAAGAAATCCAGCAGCATTGTCAAAAAACACAATCAAAATAAAAAACAACAATGACACCGCAGCCAAGGAAGACGCCCTTGGGACCAATGGTTCACCTAAACCATCATGCTCCAGGAGTAGAGCCTCTATGACGAATCCTCAGGAAAAAATTGATGCCGGACTTCGCAAGGTTCAGACAAAGAACAAAGTGAGCAGGAGGAGGAGGCGAAGGCCAGAGAAAAAGGCCTTGTTTGCCGTTGTTCGCCGGTGGATGTCGCTAGCCGCCTATTCCGACTCCAAGGACAAAGTCATCTCGCCCCACTACTAAGATACTGACTCACTCCTCCACTACAACGACATGTACCCGTGACCCTATAATTCTTCCTAATCCTATATGTGCAATATTCTAATGTGCAAAAATTCAAAACAGCCTATTGTTGACATTGCTCCTACTTCTTAATTCTTACCCATCGCCTCATACTATGGCCCAGCATTCCGCATTCATTCCACCGTCTGTGTTTGCTCTCATGTTTAAACAGGTAAATAGTATTGCTCTCCCCCTTATTGCCACACACTACATGTGCAATATGATTGAACAACCTCTACTGCTAATGTTATGAACAGCTATTAACTGTATTGCCTGTGCCACTATTGTACTGAAGTGACATAGATACTTATACTTATTATTTTCATGTATGACCGCCTGAACCGAGCCTAACTATTGCCCATGTGATTACTTGCCATAGATAGACTATTTGTTGCCTTAGCACCCACCTGATCTTAGTCTAATTCTCGCATCTGAGCTTTAATTGAATCTAGCTTCCGCTGTCTGCACACCCATCCGAACACTGCCCAACCTTGTCTAGTGTGCCCTGCTAATCGCTAACCCTGCAGCCCCCACTAGTAATCCTGCTCCCTTCAGCCACAGCTCTCACCAGGTCTGCTGAGTCTAGATTGCTGCCAGCAGCCAGAACACCCTACTCAGCATCCTCTCCCCAATTTCTTGCACCATGAACAGTATAGCTCATTGCCTGATACTATACGCATGCCTATGGGGCACTAGCCATTGTAAAACAAATAGCTACCCCTCGATAGGAACTAAAACAGCTTCATGCTAGTCTAGTTATACAGTTCCCACCCTGCACCCCATTATGGAAAGATTATCTACGAGTCCCTCTAGCGGGCGTCTAAGCATCCCCTGCAGCTTACCATGGTAGACTCAGAGCAAGATTATCAAGACTGCATGAGCCACTGTCCAGAACCATGCCCCCTGCCAACACAAGGTCCTCTACCCAGAAGGCCTATATCCCTTCCACCAAAAACCAGAAGCCACAATCTACTTCTAGACCTACTATATCAGTACTTACCCCCACTACGACTACGCCTCCCCCTATTACAGGTGGATTAATCAAAGCCAGATCTATAACCGCACATGCCTCAGATATTCATGACCTGATTTTAGCTGAGAACCTGGACTTTCTCGCCATTACAGAGTCCTGGCTGCATGACGCTGCAGGACCCCCCCCTCTCCCTAGCAATCCCAGTTGGTTACACCATACTGAGACAGGACAGAACCAACATGTGGGGCGGTGGCATTGCCTTCATTGCTAAGACTAGCTTAGATATAAGAACCACACCTTCCATAGGATCTGATTCCTGTGAAGCGATCTCCATTAAACTTCCTCTAGTGAACTCTCAGACATTGTCTATCCACCTCATCTGCAGACCTCCTGGACCCTTAGGGACATTTGAGGAGGATATCCATAATCTCCTCACCAACATCCTGAAAACTACATCACAAATACTTCTCCTGGGCGACTTCAACCTGGGCTACAACGACCCCTTAGATAAAAATGCAAGTATCATTGCTAACCCTCTAACCAACCTGGGTCTAACTCAAAGAACGCTCAAACCCACCCACATCAAAGGTAGAAGCCTTGACTGGCTAGCAGACTACAACTGCACCGCAAACATCAAATCCATCCTACAACAACCTTGGACCGACCACTTCCTTGTGTCCTTTGAATTAGCCACTACCAGACCTATCCCGCCAGCACCTATCATGGCCTTGCCCTGTCCCACAAGAAACAAAAAGAACATCACAAAGGAGAAAGTGATCCCTGCCATCTTACTGTCTCTCAACCAACTAACGGACCAATCAGATCCCAAAACACTGGTTGATGAATACAATAAAATCATGTTAACCAATCTTGACAACATTTCCCCTTTAAAACCTAGACCAAGTAAACCCAAAGCCCACGTAAATAAATGGTTTAACTCGGAACTAAAAGATTTACGACTCCTCAAAAGGAGCTGTGAAACAGCATGGAGGTCCTCCCCTCTATAGACCATAAAAACAAACATATGGAAATCTCCACCCAGAAATGTATATGGCAAAACAAAATTCGTATAACACGTGCATAGCAAATGCCAAATCAAACATGAAAGAACTGTTCACCATCCTCAAGGAACTAGAGTCCCCCATCCCCATCCCAGACATATGTTCCAAAGTCAAAACTTGGTGCTCAAATATCCAACAAGCACTCTCCAACAAAACAATGAGGCTCCAAAACAAAATATCGAAGAAAAAGGACACCCTTAGCCAACTATCCCAGCCTAGCAACAGCAATACCGTGCTAACTCCCAACAAACTGGATCCCATTGTTCGGTTCCCATTCTCCAGAACTACTACCCTTGAGGTTGAGAAAGTCATCCTCTCCCTTAAGCCATCTAATTGCCAGGGCGACCCTTGCCCTGCCCAGCTTATAAAAGATGCCGCCAGAGATCTCTTCCCATTCATTTGGAAACTTGTCAATTCCTCTTTCGCGACAGGTATCGTCCCGAACAATTTAAAACAATCCTGGGTACTCCCTTTGCTCAAAAAGCAAATCTTAGACCCACTCATTCCAACGAACTATCGCCCCATCACGACAGTTCTGTTCCTGCTCAAAATCTTGGACAACATTGCCTACAACCAGATTAAAGCATTCTTGGAATTACACAAGCTCCTCGGAGCACGCCAGTCTGGATTCCGGCCACAACACGGCACAGAGACAGCCCTCATCAACCTTAAGGCACAGATTGATGTCCTGCGAGATAAAGGCAAAATGGCTCTACTCCTGTTGCTGGACCTCTCGGCTGCATTTGACCTCGTGGACCACGGAGTACTTTGCAGCCACCTAGACTCGGCTGCTCACTTCTCTAAAGAGGCCACACCTGGATAAAGTCCTTCCTCAGCAACAGGATGATGAGAGTGTTCTCCCTCTCAGCAGCAGCCAACCCGATCCCCATACTATGTGGAGTCCCTCAGGGCTCCTGTGACTCCCCCCCTCTATACAACATATTCACTAAGCCCCTTTTTGATGATTTGGACCATCTTGGTATCACCTACACGAACTATGCAGACGATACCCAGATTCTCCTCCCTCTTTCTGGGGATTACAACAAGGATTTTGCCTTGGTGAATAGGGTGTATATCATCATTCAGGCATGGATGGCTTCACACGGTCTATGCCTGAATGATGATAAAACAGAACCTATCATCCTGGGGACCCATGCCAACCTAAAAAAACTAGGCCATGACCATGCCTCATTCGCGATTGATGGAAACACCATCAAGGTGTCCAAAGAAGTGAAGACGCTCGGCTTCTACCTGGACTCCACCCTCTCATTCGACAAACAGGTGAAGTCCTTGGCTTCAGCCATTGCTTACACCTGCAAACTCATTAGAGCTGGCAAACACTTCCTATCTAACAACAACTGCATGATCCTAGCCAGAGCCTTAATCTTATCTCGGCTTGATTATTGTAATGCCCTTTACTTTGGTGCTAACAAATCCATCATCAATAGACTACAAACCCTTCAAAACATTGCCTTTAGAGCTGCTCTTGGCGTGCCCAAAAGATCTCACATATCGCACATCAGGCACCAAAATAACTGACTTTCCACCCAAAATAAAACTAAAATCGGCATCTCTGATTCACAAAGCCCTAAACAATGCCACTCCTAGCTATCTCACCGATACATTCTCTAGAAAGATGCTCTACTAGACCTGCAATAACTTCCAATGTCAACAGTCTCATCACACCTAGATTTAAATTGTCCAAGGCCGGAGGAACTAGCTTCCAGGTCCAAGCAGCCCAACCCTGGAACTCACTGCCACCTACCTTATGTGAAGACCAGCCATTTCTGAAATTCAGATCTAAATATATCAATCTCCTGAAAGCCTCTGACATCTAGCTGATCAGTACCCACCGAGCTCCCTTACTCCCTAGAGTAGATTGGCTAAATTTCTGAGCAGTCATGCTAGACACCTCCCGGTTACCACTCTTTCCCACTTGCACCTCCTTGATTTGTGCTAATTAGCCTGATAGTGCCTATTTAAGCTAGTCCCGTCCTACCAATAATCGACCTCCCTGGTCTATGTATATTGAGCCTGGCTGTAGCCTGCTACTATTTTACCCTTATTCTGCACTCCATTGTTCAAAAGCCAAATTTTTATTTGTCAGCATGCTACATGTAAAATCCGAAATTCACTCAAATGTAACGTATATATAAATGTACATATATGCACATTACTACACACTATTTGAAACCTGTACATTACTGTATATTTATGTTCTTCATTGTATATTATCTATAACCTGTAACCTAAGCTTCGCATTTTCTGTACTGCTGCGCCCGGTAACCTCCGGGTCTGGTGCGCATTACAAGTGATTAAAACAAACAAACAAACAAACAAGCAAGGTGACGAGCCCCCAAATGAAACAAGCGCAATTAATAACATAAAGAACACAAACAAGGACGAGCTATACCCAGTGTTTCGACCGACACAAGGGCAGGAGGCCCAAAAAACAAGGGCGAAACCCCAAAAATATCTCAAAAAAATAAGGTAGAGAAAAAAGAAAGGATCAATTCGAAATCCACAAAGAAAGGGCAGTTCAACCAAAAAGGCGTACAATCCATCTTTTGGAACGTCAAGCAACCAATAGAATAAACAAGACATTTCTCAAGCGAAGAAAAAGGACGACCATCTCGAGTAAGTCCCAAACAAAACGAAAGACAGGTCAAGCCTATCACTGACAAGGAAGAAAGTGAACTGGAGTCGCTAGACAGGTCAAGAGACTTAATTGAAGACGCCTCGTTTTATATCAAAGTGGCCGCAAATAGCAGAATGCAGAATCCAATGGAAGAAGTCAAGTTACCACTACCAGGCCAGAAAGAATCAAGGTCTGTGCAAATTGGGAAAGAAGACGGCGAGAACTTGTATACAGACTCTGATGAAGAAGTAGGTAGCGAACGCCCAGGATTCTTAACAATGGACAAAAAAAAATAGAGAAAGGTCTATGAAAGAGGAGTCGGTGACGAAGCCTGACCCCCTCAAGAAAGACTTATAAGTCTTGGAATTCTAAGCATCCGTGTAAGAAACACCCAGATGACCACGACTCTAAATACACGCAAAAACCAAAAAATGGAGGAGACCACTCACGGAACAAGGTGTTGATCGAAAATCTACTCACAGAAAACGAAGAAAAAAATCTAAACCGAAAAAACATGATGGCCCTTCTCCACTGTGTGGAAAGAATGAGAAAACTAAGAATCGAAGACCTAGCAGTGGTCGAATACATCGACGAAGAGCGTGTCGACAAAGTGGTGCTTCATCTGAAGTCGACCGCACATAAAGAATTATTATGAAAAGAAATAAATGAGCTGTTGAAACGAGGCCATGAGGTACGAGAAGTACTCAGAAACACAAATGCTGAGGATAAGAAGAAAAAAGAACAAACGCCTCAAGAACAGATGGGGACGACAAAGTCAGCCCTGATACCAAAGAAAGGGGCGGAAAGATCTCAAAAAGAAAACTTTAAAATCACAGTGGTAAGCCCTAACGTGAAGTCGAAACAAGTAGAAAAAGAAGACGCAAGAAAAAGAGTGAAAAAAACTGGAAAAAGAAAAGACAATTTAAAAATAAAGGCAGAGCTCCAAGAAGACTGGCAATGGTTAGCAAGTTCCCTAGCGCTAGAAGGAAACCACCAATAGCAAAAAAGGATCGCTATATCGGACGAGGAATCAGTGATTTCATGGAACACGAGGGGGTTTAAACACCTGATGAACAAAGAAAACCACCAGTTAAACAACGTCACAATAATAAGCTTACAAGAAACCTGGTTATGTGATCTACCTGTGAGCAGAAATTTTGAGATATCAATGAATCCAGGAAAAAGAGGATGAGATGGGAGGCCCTCTGCGGGCTTAATCACCCTAATAAGAAAGGGCAGTGACTGGCGGATAACGGACAAAGGTAACGAAACCCACTTCATACAATGGACACTATTAGAAAACAACAGTGATAACAAAAAAGTGGAAACTCTGTCCACTCTGGTGATAAATGTTTACTGGAATCCAGTAGGAATAACAACAGACCACTTTCTGGAAGCATAACAGATATTATATTTACCAGGATGGAATTGAACCCACATATTCAAATAATCATATGTGGTGACCTCAACATAAAATGCCTAGGAACAAACGAAACGTCTCGATTGGAAGCATTAAGTACAGGAACTTCAAAAGCCTCCAAATGGATACAAATGGCAAAAGGGTTCAACCTGCATATGCTAAATGGTCAAACATCGGGGGATATCACCAGAGCCCACACGTGGTCTAAGGGTCAAGTAATCTCAACAATAGACTACATATGGGTATCCGCATCCTTACTACAGAAAATAAAACGTTTTGAAATCGCACAACAGAAAGACAGCGATCATAACATCCTGAAAGCATCATGGAGGGGAGCCAAAAACTCAAAGACCAAAGAGAAAAGTCTGAAAGTAGAGTTGAACCCGTTGGTCAACCGAATAAAGCTGACAAAGAAAGATATCTTGTTACTGAAAGAGGCCATTAATGAATCAGACAACAACTTGACGGGACACCTCAATAATTAAACACTGCTGGAAGCCTACACAATAAAGAACTCGGGACTTTAAAATGACGCCCTAATACATAAGCACAAATATAGCTGTCAACTAGTGGAAAGAAGGGAACAACTAAGAAAGGAAATAAGACAATTTAAGAAAAGAAAAAAAGACTCAGTAACAGAAAAACAGAGGAACATCAAGTCAAGTCGAAACCAATTCAGAAATTGGGTAACCAAGTTCAGAAACAGAAGATACCAAGAACACGGGGAGGTAATGCTAAAGACTCTACAGAAGACCAACACCAGAGAAACATGGGACCTAATCAATAACTGTACCCTGAACCATCAAAGCAGGCTAATAGGTGGAGTCTCTGAGCAGGAGTGGATAAAGCATTACATAAAAGTTTTTTCAGCCAGAACAGGAGACGTGGATTTACCCGATGTGATCACAAAACATGCCTGGATGACAATGATGGATGAGGTGGAAATCGAAATTGCAATTCAGAAATTGAAGGACTCCTCTGCTGCTGGGCCAGACGGGGTTACTAATATCCACCTGAAAAAAGACTCAAAATCATGGGCGGCGATAATATATAAATTGTTTAAAAAATTGTGACACAAAGAAAGATCCCTGAAATCTGGACAAAAAGCATAACCGTGCCAATTTACAAAAAAGGTCAACGTGACATGCCGACAAATTATCGGCCGATTTCACTACTAGCCACTATAGGAAAGCTTTTTGCCGCCGACCTACAGAAAAACTTGACAAAGCACATGCTAACAAGGCACATGTCAGACAAGACACAAAGAAACGACGAGGAACGATGGGACTACTTTATTCAAGGACATAATCCAAGCTGGAATACATTTCTTGGAACAAATCCTGAAAGAGAAGGACAATGAATCAGTCATGGAGAACACGTAAAAAGACTGGAGAAAAAAAAACAAAGAAACATTAAGGTTAAAGATGTTTTAAGATGATCATGCAATGGAAAGGAAAGTGTGATAAAAGTTTACATGTAAACTACATTTTTTACACGTTCAATAAAAAAAATATATATATTGTTCCAGTATTACACTAACCTTCTTCTCATAATATGTATCCAGCATCTTTATGCATTTATCTTATTCATTGAATCCTGCAACTTCCCTTTGGGTCAGTGGAGGCAGATTTTCAAACTGCTCTTTCCTTATAGTGCCTAGGCAATGGATACAGAGTGATTCTCTCCCACTTACAGTGTAATGAAAGCCATGGCCAGCTTGAACATAATGTTCAAATCCCTTTTTTCCAATTACTTCCGGGGAATGAGTGGTTCTCTTTGCGCTGGTAAGAAAAATGGTCGTCGAGGAATGCTCTGCATATTGAAGTTGGGGAAAGGGTTGGGTGCACTCTAGATGCAGTGTGCATTTCACTCTCAGTGTTTGTTTTTATCAAAGTGAGTCAAAGCTCTTCTTGTCTCTGCAAATTGTGTCTGTTGTTGTTCAGTTCTTCACTTTCTTTGTTGGAGCTCCCCAGCCATTATTTTCTCTGCACTTCTTCCCTTTCACTGTACTTGATCCTTTTTGTACTTTTGTAGATCCTTGACTTTAATTTTGCATCGCTGTGTTTTATTTGCCTTTTTCCCTTTTTCTATAGCCTTAGTTACACAGGGTGTACAGTGTTTTGATACCGCTGTCATTTTTCAGGAGTCCCGTTTCTAGGATATGGGGATCCTGTGCCAAGCGTGAGTACCGGCTTTTGAATGGTGCGTTGGCAGTCAGTCACACACTTACAGCAGAATTTATCTCACTGCCCCCTCGATCCTATTTTCGTTTTACCTTGTGCTTTATCTCCTCTATGGTGTCCAGTCAAAGGATCTAAAACAAAAGGATTGAATACAATAGGGTCGAGTCAAAAAAAGGTTGAATGCCTTTTTTTTAAATGTATATTTTTTGGGGGGTTTCCGTATATGAAAAAAAAATGTTTTTTACATCAAAAACAGGAGTTTGGGGGGCGACCCCCCCAAAAAAAATAATAAAAAATAAATTAAAAAATAATTCGACCTTTTTGCTTTCGGTCCTTTTGACTCGATCCTATTGCATTTCAATCCTTTGCATTCGATCCTTTGACCTATAACCCTCCTCTGTCGTTACCTATTCTGCTTCAGGACACTTTTCTTCCACATGCAGATGCCATCATGACCGTTTGGCAGGTTCCTCCCAGCTCACAGCTATTGTGGGGTGACTGCTACCACTCGTCGCCAGTGAAGAGATGATGCAACACCAGTGGGTAAGATAATATGCTTATATTGTTCGTCCGGGACATATCATTCATCAAACACCACCACGTCCATCCTTCGTATCCGTCCTCCTTGCTCTCACATTCTAAGTTCTGCGCGCTCATTCTACAATCTATAACATGAGGATGCCACCGTGGGTTAATGCAAAAGCAAAAGCTGGCACCAAACCATTGAAAGAGGTTTACTTTTGGGTAAACCCAAGCAAGCCAGAGATCTTGATGTGATGAAAGCCAGTACTTTTGCAATACCTTCTGATCAGTGTTCCTTTTTCCTAATTCATGCAATACATGCAATTGCATAATGAGTGACCATCCCTGGTTCTTTGTCTCACGTTATTATCACACCTATCCACAATAAAGGATCAGTGCCATACCTCATTGCTGGACCGTTCAGAAATTGTATTTTTAATTGGATGCAACGAGAGACCGGTTGAGGGCCAATGTGAACAGCATATTAACATCAACAGAAGCAGGTATAAGGTAAGGCTTTTCTATTATTGATCATTGTACGGGCTTGTCATATTGGATTGAAAAGCATGATAGATTTAGTGGGGCACACATTTATGTGAGGTTCCTCGACTTAAGTTACAGCAATCACTCAATCAATAGGGTTAGGACAACGTTCATAAAAGAGGGGTCCAAGAATCTATCCTAAAATATCTTATGAAGCATCAACGGCTCCAGTATAGTGCACACATAGTTTAATTTAGTTTTGTTTATTACGTATAAAGGGCACTGTTGTGGGTTTGTCCTTGGCCCCACCCTGAAAGGGCCACACGGTTCACACGTCCTTCCAGTTCCGGCTTCCCGGTCGCTCTGCAGCATCCCACACGGGGCAGCGCCACACTCATCCTTTTTCGGGAGGAAACACAACTACTTTTATTACTAAACACTGCAAACCACACAACACAATAACAGCAGCATTGTACGCCCATATCCCATTAATGTCAGCCACCCGGGTCCCCTTTAGTCTGACATACTCTCCACATGCCCCAGCATGTATTCGCTGAGGTAAGCAGGTTTCCCTCGTCCAGCCCTCTGGGGGTACCTCCCGCTTACCTCCGGCACAGGAAGTCCTTCCGTAGCAGTACCCCGGACAGGGGAATGCGGTGTACCCACGCACCCAGCTCCAGCGTCCTCCGGCACCTCTGCGACATCCGGGTCCAGTGGTGGTTCAGTTCGTGGATCACCCAGCTTCTTAAAGAAACTGATGTTTCGGGTGACGGCAGATTTTCCATCCGAGGCGTCACCATGGACCCCTTTACGGCTACCACGTCCAATGGCTCCGGCTCATAGGGGAGCGAGAGCTTCCCATGGGGGTGTCGGTTTCGAATGAGCACCTCGTCTCCCGGTTCCAGCCGCTGGGGGCGGAGACCCCTTTGCACGTTTTCCTGGTCAATCCTGACCCGTCTGTCGGCCTTGACCTGCTGGTTGTCAATTACTCCCGGCTCCTTTTCCCGGACCTCGGGCAGTAGGCCCCGGGGACATCGCCTGAACAGAGCCTCCGCCGGGGGTACCTCCGTGGAGGCATGTGGGGTAGTGCGGTAAACTCGCAGGAACTGGTAGAGGGCTCATTGAAGTGGCTGCCCTTGTCCATGGGCAATCCTGAAGGTCTTATTGAGTGTCCGCATCAGTCTTTCGGCGTCACCATTAGCTCGGGGCCACAGCGGGGATATCTTCCTGTGCTGAATCCTGCAGCTCTCCAGGAACTCCGAGAACCACTCACTTTGGAACGGCGACCCATTGTCCGAGCACAGAGTGATGGGGAAGCCATGGGCTGCAAACACCTTCTCCGCGGCCACAACCACGTGCTCGAAGGCCACCGACTCCACGAACTCCACCTCCGGGTATCGGGAGTATTCATCAACGATTACGAGAAAATGGGTGCCTACGGACGTCGACCCAAAGTCCGCATGGACGACCTCCCAGGGTCGGGTCCCCCGGGGCATCGCCTTGATGGCGGGCTCTCGTTGCACGGGAGAAGCCGCCTGGCACCACACACAGGCCACCACAAAGTCATCCACCCTTCTCTCCAGTTCCGGGAACCAGACCTTCAGCCGCAGCCTCGCCTTGGTCTTGGCGGCACCCTGATGTCCATGGTGGGTCAACGTGATGACCTCCGTTATCTTGGATTGGGGAACCACTATGCGATCACCTCGGAGTAGGAGACCCGATTCCGAGAAGGACAGCTCGTCCTTTACCTTTACACAATTGTTCGAGCCCTGTCTTCGCCTCCTGGGTCCACCCCGCCAGTGCCTCCAAGATGGATTTCCAGGAGCCCTGCTGCATTGAGTGCTTTAGTATCTGGAAGCACTCATCCTCTGCGGCAGCCGCCTCCAGGTCTGACAGGGGCATCGCATTCGGTGTTGCCCCCTCCACCACCATTCAAACATGGTCGTCGGCCTCCTCCGCACAGGTGTCGTACTCCTCTCCCCTGTGTACTCCAGGATGCCAGGAAAGGTAGTCCGCTGCGTTATTGGCCCCGGGTCGATTGCCCAGGGTAACCCCATACTCAAGCAAGGCAAGCATCCACCTCTCAATCCTAGCCGGGGGCTTCGAGGATGACCCAGCCAGAATGGGAAGCAATGGCTTGTGGTCTGTTACCACGGTCACTGGACGCCCCAAGACGTAGAGTCGAAAATGTCTGCAACCCCAGAGGACCGCCAGCGCCTCCCGCTCGATCTGGGAGTATCATTGTTCTGTCTCCAAGAGCGCCTTTCTGGCATATGCCACTAGGTGGACGCTCCCGTCCCGGTCCACCTGAGTCAGTACAGCCCCCAGGCCGAACGGACTGGCATCCACGATGATCTCGGACGCCAGCACCGGGTCGAAGAATGCCATGGTGTCCTCTGCTGTTAAGGCGCTCTTAATGTCCTCAAAAGCCGACTGCTCCAGTGGGCCCCATTGCCAGGTCGACTCCTTTTTCGTCAACGCCCGGAGCGGCTTGGACCTTGACGCGAGATTTTGAATGAAGCGCCCGCAGTATGTCACCATACCAAGGAAGCTCCTCACGTCGGACACCGACTCGGGGGGGCTGCGCCTTCTTAATGTCCTGAACCTTCCTCGGATCGGGCGACACCCCCCCTCCTTGAACACGAACCCAAAGAATTCGATGGAGGGGAGCAGGAACTCACATTTATCCCTATGAAGGGTGAGTCCCAGTGACAGCAGCCTCTCAAAGGTCTTTCCAAGCCTCCTCAGATGGTCCACCTCTGTCCTTGCGAACACCAGAATGTCATCGCTGATATTAAGGATGCCCTCCAGATCTGCTAGGGCGCCCCGTATAATGTTCTGAAATACTTCTGTAGCGGATGACACCCTAAAACTCAACCTCTTGTACCTGTACAGCCCACGGTGGGTGGTAAACGTTGTTATGTACCGGTACTCGAGGTGGAGGACAACCTGATGATATCCTGCTCGAAGGTCGAGCTTGGAGAAGAAATGGGCCCCTTGTACTTCAGCAATAATATCATCAATGGTAGGGGTGAGATGCCGCTCCCTCTTAATGGCCTTGTTGGGTAGCCTCATGTCCACACAAATCCGGACAGAGTCAGGTTGTTTAGGTTTTCTAGCCACCACAATGGGGGACACCCAGGGCGTCGGGCCCTCGACCTTTTCGATAATGTCCAGACTCACCAGGTTGTCTAATTCCTTGTCCACCTGCTCCCTGAGATGGAACGGCACCCTTCGGTGCTTCAAGGCGATGGGCTGCACAGAGTCATCAATGTGCAGCCGGACCGGGTCACCGGTCATCTTTCCAATGCCGTTGAAAAGGGCAGCATACTTGTCCAGGAGATCATTGATGTCTTCCAAGTACACCGAGTACGCGAAACTGACAATTTCGAGAGCCTCAGCAGCAGCACAGTTTAGGAGAGTGTTGTTACTCACAGGGGTCACATAGAACCGAGCCCTGATCCGGGAGCCCTCATGCTCCACACTTGCCACGAAGGCTCCGTCCAGCAGTATTGGTTGTAGTCCTCCAAAAGCAAATATGCAGGCTCTCGGCGTAGCCAAGTCCGGGGGCGGGTCAAGGGCATCATAGTGTCCCCTAGCCATCACATTGATCGACGCCCCCGTGTTCACCAGCACCGGGACCGGAGAGTGGTTAACCTCCAGCTGTCAGGGCTAAAGCCAAGACCAGACCAAGACAAGGGGTACAGAGGGGCATGGTGGGGACTGTGATGCTTAGACAGGGCGTACTAGCTGTGTCTAGAAAGTTGTATCCATTTAAAAGGTTGCTGTGCCCCTTCTGCAGAAAAGCAGCCTTAAAAGACTACATCTTCCAGCAGAAGCAGTCTCCTGTCTACAACTCCCAGCATGCCCGGGGCCGCTGTGGGCCAATCAGGAGCCCAGCAGGGTGTGGCTCGTCAACGGGCATGCGCAAGCCCCGAGGCACGGGGCTTGCGCTTGAGACTTCGGAAGGAGAGGACGTGCAGAGCTCAGCTCCACCAGAATCACTCGCGAGGGGCCCCGACCCACCGGAGAAGCAGTCCGGCTCCTCGCTCCCACAAGATAAGTCCATTTACCCATCTTGGGAATCAGAGGGATCGGGGGAGAAGCGCAGGGGGCTTTAGCCCGCCCATTCCTAGCCCCTGCGCCTACCGAAAAGATAAGTGGGCGTGTATTATTGGCGTGTCGCCAATCCGCGCTTGTATTGTTGTGGGGAAGTGAAGTGTACGGAAATATCCGTACCCAACGTGTACGTGTATTCTCGCCTCCTGGGACCAGGGAGAACAAGGCGCACGGGAGGTGAAAACACATGAGGCAACTTTCCGCGGCGGTCTGAAGGAAGACCCCTGTGGAGGTTAACACCGGCAATTTTCCACATCAGGAACTAGTGGAAAAGCCCCAGAGAAGTGGCGAACTTTGGCACACTCAAAAGCCCGAGATTAGAGCTCGGGTGCCAGCAATGAATGTTGTGTGGTTTGAATGCGTATGAGGAATGATTGTGAAGGTTACCAGAATTCAGAGGCAAAAACCTAACTCCTGTTATTTCTTTTAGCTTGGACCAGCACAGAACTCTACGGACCTGCCACAAGACTTGACGGCTCCACCACGGACAGAACACTGAAAACCAGCGCTAAGTGTGCATGCTGGAAAATAATGCTATTTAGTTATGGACTGAACTAGGTGCATGGGTTAGACTTGTACGTTAGATTAACCAGTGAGGGGGCCTAAGTCTGACTATGTGGAACTGGGGTGCGAATAGCTACTTGGTACCAAGTACATCTAAAGTGTGCAACAATCAACCCTTTCCCTAAAAATTCCCCGTCCTATCCACAACCGCTACCCAATCCTCAATCCGGTTTTCCTAAAACCCCCCAACCTATCCAACCAGCGAGACCCTAACCCTCCTTCCCTGCTCTGGTCCGGGTAGCCTGCGTAAGCTTCGACTTGCAGGCTCCACGACCATAGTGGGGGTGGTTGGTATTGCGTCGCTCCTGCGCCTGGGACCAGAGTGCCTTGACAGAAGCGCAAGCCTGCGTATTTTCCAGGCGCCTGAGCGGCACAGCCAACCCCTACAGCAGTCATGGAAGAAATTGCTAAAGCCTTGCAGGATTTGCAAGGGGAGTTGGCCGCATCTAGGCAAGATTACGCTACTTTGTCCGCGCAAGTGCGGAGTCTAGCTGCCCTAGCATCGCCCTTACCTGGCTTACCCCGTTGCAGGTACATGTAACCCCAGAAGCCATAGTTCCCCTCGCACCTCCAGAGCGATATGCAGGGGATCCGCAAAAATTCTCTACGTTTTTAACCCAATGTCGTCTCCACTTTCTCACTAAGGCGTCAGCCTTTCGGTCTGCTCAAGCACGTACTGCCTTTGTGATATCGTACCTTACAGGGGACGCCGCCTCTTGGGCGAATCCCTTGGTTCAAAAGGACGATGCCGTCCTGTATGACTGGGATGAGTTCCTAGGGGAATTTGAGAAAATCTTTAATCGACAGGCAGCCACCCTCTGTAAAGATCGGGAATTGCTGAGTTTAAGACAAGGCAATAGGGAGCTGGTGACTTATGTCACGCAGTTCAACCGGCTAGTGGCAGAAGCCGAATGGCCCAGAGAAAAAAGGATGTCTCTATTTTATCAGGGATTGAAAGATGAGTTAAAGGATCTTATAGCTCAGGTTGACCCACAGCCAAGAGAGTGTTCGGATATGATAAACTTGGCCTTGCGTCTCGACCACCGCTTGGCGGAAAGGCGAGGCGATAAGAGAAGAGGAGAATCCCGTCCTGTACCACGGTTAGACCAATTTAAAGGATCTCGTGGGACGGTGGACAAATCTGAGGGGGTTGAGCCGATGCAAATCGGTTGAATCCGGGGCCCCCTAACAAAAGAAGAGAAAGAGCAGAGAAGAAAAGACGGGGTCTGTATGTATTGCGGTAAGGCTGGGCATTTCGTTCGCGAATGCCCCGCCAAACCAAAAACCCAGGGAAACGCCTCGGCTCGCCGGTAGTGGGGGTCACCCGGTCGAGCCTAGTTAGCAGGGCCCCAAATGCAGGCTATTCAAATCATGCCCCATATATCACTCTGAGAGGTTGCCTTGAGTTCTTGACCAAACAGAAACAGGTTACCCTGTTAGTCAACTCGGGTGCGACCGGAAATTTCATCGATGCCCAGTTTGTGAGTACTTTAGGAATTCCGGTAATATGTAAACCGAAGTCAGAACTGGTACACGCAGTGGATGGTACCCCCCTTAGTTCGGGTCCCGTTACTCATAGTACCTGTGTTATGACCCTTCAGTGTGGAGATGGGCATACAGAAAAGATTGCCTCTGACATTATTGCCGCCCCGCAATTTGGGCTTATCCTGGGATTGCCGTGGTTAAAGAAGCATGACTCTCACATTCAATGGACCACAGGGTCGATAAACCTGAATTCTCCATATTGCAGAGAACATTGTTTGAAAAAGGCTTTGCCTGACATACGCACCATCAGCATTGTTAATAGTCAACCAGAGGTACGTCCTGAAGATCTGCCCCAGGAGTATGCCGACTTTGTAGATGTGTTTAATATACAGGCTGCTGAGTCTTTACCTCCACACCGGCCCTTCGATTGCCGGATAGACCTGGAGCCAGGAGCGGTATTGTCATGCAGCCGCATCTACGCTTTGACCGAGGCTGAAAATGACCACCTCCGGGAATATATAACATCCAACCTCAAGAGTGGCTTTATTCGGCACTCCAATTCTCCGGTTTCGTCACCTCTGTTCTTTGTACCGAAGAAGTCTGGGGAGCTCCGGACTTGCATAGATTACCGCGGAGTGAACCGGATAACCATTAAAAACCGTTATCCGCTCCCTTTAATCCCTGTACTTCTTGACCAAGTTAGGGATGCGGTCATCTATACCAAGTTGGACCTTCGAGGCGCATACCACTTGGTATGGGTACGTGAAGGAGACGAGTGGAAGACCGCCTTCCGAACCAAGTTCGGATTGTATGAATATCAGGTCATGCCATTCGGCCTCTGTAACGCCCCTGCCGTCTTCCAACATTTCCTGGATGAGGTACTCAGAGAATATCTAGACGTATGTGCCGTTGTGTACATTGACAACATCCTCATTTATTTCGGCAGCCTCCAGGAACATGTCCAACATGTACGTGCGGTGTTGCAGAAATTGCGAGAACATCATCTCTACGCAAAACTGGAAAAGTGCGAATTTCATCGTACCACTGTGGAGTTCTTAGGTTATTTCCTAACCCCAACCGGCGTACAAATGGATACTAAAAAGGTGCAGGCAATTTTAGATTGGGCACCTCCGGCTAATGTAAAAGAAATACAATCCTTTTTAGGGTTTGCAAACTTTTACAGACGCTTTATTAAGAATTTCTCAGCATTGGTTACTCCAATCACGAAGCTTCTCCGTAAAGGTTGCCCGTTTGTTTGGGATGCCTCAGCCGAGCAAGGATTTCATCAGCTCAAAAAAGCCTTCACCGACGCTCCGGTACTAAAACACCCAGATTTGTCCAGACCATTTGTGGTTGAAACGGACGCCTCCAGTTATGCTTTGGGGGCCGTTCTGTCCCAAAGAGATCCCACGACGGGTTTGTTACATCCGGTGGCCTATTATTCAAGGAAGCTGCTGCCAGCTGAGGTGAATTATATCATCGCCGATCGAGAACTGTTGGCAATAAAAGCAGCGTTTAGTGAATGGCGGCACTATCTGATGGGAGCACGCCATACAATGACGGTAATCACAGATCACCGTAAACTACAATTTATCAAGACCGCCAAGACCCTGAGCCCGCGTCAGTTACGTTGGGCCTTGTATTTTGCGGAGTTTGATTTTATCATCACATATAGGCCCGGAACCAGCAACCAGAAAGCTGACATCTTATCGCGCTACCCCGAGTCGACAATTCGAGGGGCGAACCCTACACCCCAGTCAATAATCCCTTCCGCTCACATAATTGGAGCGACCTCCGACTTCTTTGAAGCAATTCAGAAAGAAATCTCTATGCAGGAACTGCACCATTGGTGCAAACAAGACCCTCGGAACGTAGTTATTGCAGGGCTTCCCTACCATGCTCATGCTCTGTACTTGCCTACTACGGCACTCCAGGAAAAGGCCATGTCATGGTGTCATGATTCATCCCTTGTGGGTCATCCGGGAAGATCAAAAACGCAAGAACTGGTGGCTAGATATTTTTGGTGGCCAAAGTGGCGACGAGATGTTCAACAACACGTATTGAAGTGTGACGTCTGTGCCCGCAACAAGGCCAGTCACCAAAAACCTGCAGGCCTTCTGCATCCCTTACCAACTCCGGACGTACCATGGCACACTGTAACCATGGACCTCATTGTGGATCTCCCGCCTATACAAGGTCACACTTCAATACTGGTTATAGTAGATACCTTTTCAAAGATGGCCCATTTTATTCCTTGCAAGGGAGTCCCAACCGCTAGTGCAATTGCGGAACTCTTCCTACAAAACGTCATTCGCCTGCACGGGCTTCCACACCATATTATTACCGATAGAGGCCCACAATTTACTTCACGATTTTGGCGTGAATTTTGTAGGATTATTGGGATGGAAATCCATTTGTCATCTGGGTACCATCCCGAGACTGACGGTCAAACCGAGCGTGTGAATCAGGGGCTCGAGCAATACCTGCGTTGCTTTGCTGCAAGCAGAGAAGCCACTTGGGTCCAGCATACTTGGTTAGCTGAGCTGGCCTACAATAATGCCGTACACACGTCCACCAGAAAGACTCCCTTTTACTGTCTTTATGGACGACATCCACGTATTCTCCCGTAGCTGTCCCGTCCTTAGATGTGGAATTGCCCACACTAGCGGGACAGCGAATTGAAATTGAGCAAGTGTGGAAGGAGGTACAAGGTAATCTCGTTAGAGCAAAACATTCTTATAAGCATTATGCAGACAAGCATCGCCATGCCAGTCCTCCCTATGGTGTGGGAGATAAAGTGTGGCTATCCACCCGCAATATTCGGTTGGACGGTCCTAAGAAGTTACAGCCCCGTTACTTAGGCCCATTCCCAATAGTAAAAATCGTAAATCCTGTTGCAGTTCGATTGGAATTACCATCCCAAATGAAAATTCACCCCACGTTCCACACGTCCCTGCTAAAACCTGCCCCGTATGGAACTCCCGTCAAAACCCCCCCCCCGATAATTGTTCACGGAGAACCTGAGTATGAAGTACGTGCAAGTCTGAACTCTAAAAAAGGCACTAACGACCAATTGTACTATTTAGTGGACTGGGTGGGGTATGGACCTGAAGAGCGCTTGTGGGAGCCCTCACATCACGTTCATGCTCCAAGATTATTGCGCACTTTCCATAAGAACTATCCAGATAAACCCGGAGGGCCTACCTTCTGTGGGAGGGGGGTGCTGTCAGGGCTAAAGCCAAGACCAGACCAAGACAAGGGGTACAGAGGGGCATGGTGGGGGCTGTGATGCTTAGACAGGGCGTACGAGCTGTGTCTAGAAAGTTGTATCCATTTAAAAGGTTGCTGTGCCCCTTCTGCAGAAAAGCAGCCTTAAAAGACTACATCTCCCAGCAGAAGCAGTCTCCTGCCTACAACTCCCAGCATGCCCGGGGCCGCTGCGGGCCAATCAGGAGCCCAGCAGGGTGTGGCTCGTCAACGGGCATGCGCAAGCCCCGAGGCGCGGGGCTTGCGCTTGAGACTTCGGAAGGAGAGGACGTGCAGAGCTCAGCTCCACCAGAATCACTCGCGAGGGGCCCCGACCCACCGGAGAAGCAGTCCGGCCCCTCGCTCCCACAAGATAAGTCCATTTACCCATCTTGGGAATCAGAGGGATCGGGGGAGAAGTGCAGGGGGCTTTAGCCCGCCCATTCCTAGCCCCTGTGCCTACCGAAAAGATAAGTGGGCGTGTATTCTTGGCGTGTCGCCAATCCGCGCTTGTATTGTTGTGGGGAAGTGAAGTGTATGGAAATATCCGTACCCAACGTGTACATGTGTTCTCGCCTCCTGGGACCAGGGAGAACAAGGCGCACGGAAGGCAAAAACACATGAGGCAACTTTCCGCGGCGGTCTGAAGGAAGACCCCTGTGGAGGTTACCACCGGCAATTTTCCACATCAGGAACTAGTGGAAAAGCCCTGGAGAAGTGGCGAACTTTGGCACACTCAAAAGCCCGAGATTAGAGCTCGGGTGCCAGCAATGAATGTTGTGTGGTTTGAATGCGTATGAGGAATGATTGTGAAGGTTACCAGAATTCAGAGGCAAAAACTTAACTCGTGTTATTTCTTTTAGCTTGGACCAGCACAGAACTCTACGGACCTGCCACAAGACTTGACGGCTCCACCACGGACAGAACACTGAAAACCAGAGCTAAGTGTGCATGCTGGAAAATAATGCTATTTAGTTATGGACTGAACTAGGTGCATGGGTTAGACTTGTACGTTAGATTAACCAGTGAGGGGGCCTAAGTCTGACTATGTGGAACTGGGGTGTGAATAGCTACTTGGTACCAAGTACATCTAAAGTGTGCAACAATCAACCCTTTCCCTAAAAATTCCCCGTCCTATCCACAACCACTACCCAATCCTCAATCCGGTTTTCCTAAAACCCCCCAACCCATCCAACCAGCGAGACCCTAACCCTCCTTCCCTGCTCTGGTCCGGGTAGCCTGCGTAAGCTTCGACTTGCAGGCTCCACGACCATAGTGGGGGTGGTTGGTATTGCGTCGCTGCTGCGCCTGGGACCAGAGTGCCTTGACACCACCACACACCTCGGCTGCCTCCTGCTCTTCCCCTTCAGGACTTCCACAATCGAAACAAAGAAGTTATTCTCTTCCTCTTCCTCATCTGCCTCGTCCACCTGGCCCTCCTCTTCACCTTGCTCCACCTGTGCCACATTTGGCGGTCGGTTCTGGCGCGGAGTCCATGTCCGGGCCGGACCTCTAGGTGCCATCACGGGCAGGGCCGCCTTGCACACCCTAGAGAAATGGTCAGGCAGGCCACACCTGCCACCTGTCCTTCCTGCTGCCGGGCACTCCGTCGGGTGAGGAAGGTCGTAACCACACTTCTGGCACGACTCCCCTGATCTTCCTGCTCTGTCCCGGGGTCCTCTGCCCGGCCTTCTCATTCCTCAGCCGCCTCGCCACACAGCACACACTTCCTCCGACTTTAATGAGCGGGACCCCGCCTCCATCTTGCTGGCATGAGCCTGTGCCACCTCATGACACCGGCCCAGTTCCAATATGCGGGGCAGAGTAATGCCCGGCTCTCTCAGGACCTGCCTCCAGAGCTTGCCGGAGGAGCACGTCTGAATCAGCATCGTGCGCATCATGTCCTCCGCGTCCCCCCATGCACAGCCCAGGGAGAGGCGGCGCAGGCGACCATAAAAGGTGTCCAGTGTCTCATCGTACTTTTGTTTGGCCGACAGCATGACAAATCTTTCATAGTCCACGTTGGCAAGGGGAAGAAAATGCGCAAGGAGGACCGCCTTGGCGGCATCATAGGATTGGTCCACCGGAGTAAGTGACTCAAAAATTTCTTGGACCGCAGGCCCGGCCGAGTACAGCATAGTGGCCACCATGATGTCGTCGTCCGTCACCTGAGCAGCCCTAAAATACATGTCCAGGCGGCCAACCCACCTCCTCCACCGGGGCCCCATGCTGGAAGGTGGGCCCGATGCATCACATTCGGGAATGGGCTGCAGGGCAGCCTGGGCTTGTGCCTGAGCCATGACAGGGAGTCCTTCCTGAGCACCTGGCTGTGCCACCGGCAGCACCTGGGGTACAGGTAGAGCCGCCGCTGGTTGTTGAACTGGAAGCACTGGGGGCTGTAAAACCTGCTGATGTTGCGCTGCTTGGCCACCGTCCTGAGGAAGCTGTGCAGCTACGGCGGCCTCACCCTCCTGATCATCAATGTCACTCATGGGCTTGAGCGCACAGGCACCCCCACCTAGTGTCCTGAGGGCCGCAACTCAACCACCCACCACCACCATGCCGACAAACAAGAAGCCTCCCCCCCTCTTCCAGGCACAGCACCTGTCCAGCCTGGGGGAAAGGCGGTGGTGATCTGTCCCTCGCTCACCTGGGACAGCTTCCAGCCACCAAACCACCGGAGGAGAAGAAGACACCCACTGCAGCCAACCTCGTGATGATGAAGAGGACAACGAAGAATCCAGATCGTCCTGATGATGAAGGGGACAAAGAAAACGCTGTGTTTCCACCTTGCCGTGGTCCACAGGGGTGTGGATGTTCCAACAAATAAGCTACAGTTGTGGAGTGGACTAAACAGGCCCTGCCATTTTAGTCCTTCCCCTAGCTTCCACATGGCGTAGGAGTCCCAAAACTGGATAAAAACTCACAAACCAGGCATGGGCGTGCAGGTTAGTCTGCCTGCAAGCAGAATATCAAAAAATTAGACCTGGATCACCTTCACCCTCCAAACCGGAGCCTGATGAAGTTCCACTGCCTCAGAGACAAAATGGCCACCAGCCGCGTGTACGATCCGCAGCCACGGCGTGAAACAAAACATCCGAATGTTCCGTTTCAGGGAAAAATTCCGGAATGCCTTCACCGCCGGGCCCGGGCATCCGTTGACACTCGTCGCCACTGTTGGGGGTTTGTCCTTGGCCCCATGCGTGCCCCCAAGCCCCCACCCTGAAAGGACCACACGGTTCACATGTCCTTCCAGTTTGGGCTTCCTGGTCGCTCTGCGGCGGCCGGGAATGCCCCATTTATTTATACAGCACGCAGCGGCGTGCAACGTCACGCCGCCGCGTGTGCGGCCCACACGGGGCAGCGCCACAGGCACCTAACCCTGAGTTAACTGGCCGCTAGAGCGCTGTACCTGTCTCAGTAAACAAGACCATGGGGCAGTGTCATTCTATGGACCTCCAGTGGTTTAATTTGTTTTTGGAAGGCCTGCAGAATTCTTCTGAACCCCCACTTCCCGAAACTGTATGGCACACGCCTGAAAACCTATTCCTTGGCACAAGTGACGAATTGCACTTGCGCATCTCCTTCCACCCCACCACAAAGAAATGGTGCCCTATTCGCATCAGCATGTGCAAAGGGCACAAACGGTACATGTCAAATGCACACATTAAGATGGTCTGTTTCAAACCCTTTGCAGAATTTCTGGGCATTTCTGTCCATTTTCAAGGACATCACCACCGCCATTTTCCTTGAGCAATAATTCGTATTTACAACACAAAGGCCTCCATTTTCTGCATGCATTTTGTTCTGCCTGCTGTATATCATTTTTTAAAGATTGCTAGCTTTGCTTTTTTATTGCTTTTACAAAACTCCAGTGGTGTATTGTCGTCTAGTACTTTGAAACACTTTTAATTGAATAATCAAAGTTTCAGTTCTATGTGTTTGGCATCTGTGATTGTACGTGCTTATGCCCATCAACAGGCATATCACATGCTTGAACAGCCCCCATGATAGAATATGTCCTGATTGTTCACCTCCTCATGTGTGCTGCTGTATGACCTTGTTACTAGTGGGCAGGCTGGACTTAGAGTACAAGGCACCGTTTTAAATCTGTCGACTTCCCTTGACATGGATTTGGACATTGCAAAACATGAAGAATCTGATAAGACATCCCACAAAAGACGTTGCCCTGCAATGCTGCTATTTTCTAAAATCCTCCTCTGCAAAACAGGGGCAGTACAACTCTAATCACGAAAATGCCTCTTCACTAAGCTCATCAGGGTCATAAATATCACCGTGTGTTATCAGCATCTCAATCGCTGGTTGCACCCACCAGAGTGCATCGGCTTTGACAACTGGCAAGATGTATGCGGTACATTGCTGCCATTCCCGCTTCAGATCTGGGACTGTCTCAAGATGGAAGAATTCCTGATGAAGTATGTCCCTATTAAGGGGAATTAATGGGAGATCTGACTGTTCCAGACCGTGCACTTTGAAAAAAGTTAATGGAAGAAACACATTAGTCAAGAGCATGGCCCAGCATTTTGAAATCAATCCACCATTCTTGTTTTACTTCTTAGACTTCCAAAGCTCTATTTTTTGTTGTTGTTTGGTAATTACGACCCAGGCGCTAATTGCGCCAACTTCACCACCATGGTGTAAACTATGTTTACACCATGGTGGATGGTGGATTTACCGCCCCATTCCAAGGTGAGTGGGGCGGTAAATCCCCATTTCCCATTTTCCCTTCCCCATTCCCATTTTTGCACCATAGGGCATAATGGGAGTGGGGAAGGCGCTAATTACGCCACCGTAAATAACGGTGGCGTAATTAGCATCAAGGCAGGTTAGCGCCATGGATTTTAACGGCCGCTAAAAGCAGCCGTTAAAATCAGAATCAGGCGTTAAGGGTTAACGACGGCGTTAACCCTTAACGCCTGGGTCGTAATGAGGCCCACTGACTTGTTGATTATATATATAGACCACAATTACATAATCAATGTTGTATACTCTATTTGTATTCCTAAAGCAAACAAGCTCGCACGTTTTGGGAAGATTTGGAAAGAATTTCTCCATTTCAAGACAAGTGTGTACAATTATCTGAAAAAGTGGGTATAATTAGACCATTGTCTGACCAGTCAATTCCTGAAACTATCCGTCAAGTAATAACATTATGCAGTCCCTTATAGTGTAACAGGCAGGTGAGGCAAGGCACAAGTGACCAACTGAACAGGGATTTCAATAGCAGTCAGAAAGATGAACTCGTGTACTGCATTCCCCCGAAATCTTTTTGGGCCTCATCACGAGTTGGGCGGTATCCGTCCACACTAATAGCATTACTGCCAACCGGTCCGGAGCTATTAGTGCCAGATCAAGGATTGGTTGGTAACTGTAATCCCCATTCCCCATTGGGTCTGTGGGGAATTTTATGCGCAATTAGCGCACGCTAATAGCACGGTGCTAATTGCACCCGAAAATTGTATTTTTCCTGCACATTTACCCCCAGCTCTGAACTGGGGTTAAACACACCAGACCCGTGTTTGGGCGAACCCTTAAATGCGGCGGTAATACCGTGATGAGGCCCTTTGTGTTGTATTAATGCACAGGCTGGTTAGAAGTGGATTGCATGTATACTTCCCCATTGCTGAGAACAGGAAATAAGTAGTTGCCCACCTGCAGGTGGTAGGTAATTTCCACACCCTCTGACACCTACGATGTCCTTTACAATCCATGCGGAGAGGAGTGAAGATTTTCAGCCAATCTCCAACTTGTAATTGGGCCTCATTATGAATATGGTGGTCTGGAAACAAGGCCCCCACACTACGAATTTGCCTGCCGGGGCCGTTGTGCCTGGCAGGTCTGACCTGCCGGGCGCTGCGGCCATGGTAGGCAGACTTTTCACAGAAGCACCAGCACGTTTAGCAACGGTGCCAGTTCTTTCGTCTCCCCACTACAATGGAGTCCTATTGTACTCCGTTGGAATGGAGAGTTACAAATTCCGGCGCCTGACTTCTCACGCCACTGGCACCGGGAAGTCAGGTGTCAGATTCGGTGTTACAGGGTTGGCGGCAACCCGCCGGTTGCACCAGCGGGTTACCGCCAACCTTTCAATGAGGCCCATTTTGAAGGTATGTAGATGCCTGAGAGAAAGGTTTTGTTCAATTAGAGGGATATTGTGTGAGAAATAGTGAGAAAGAGTGTCCATATATGTGTGTGAGTGTGTGTGTGTGTACTAAAGGTCTGTGGTCTCCGTTGATGTTAGGGTGTTAGTTAACCCACTGCAAGCAGCACTCTCGTCTTGCCCCTTTGTCCCCACAAGTCAGTCTCCTCCTGCCCTACTTAAACCTCTGTCTCCTGCTTCCCCTTAATCATGTTTCTCACTCACAGCTACTCTCGCCTCCACCAACACCCTCTCTGTCATTGCTGCATCCTCCACGTTCCCTCTGCTTGAAGGGCACCTAATGGATGGAAGCTGATGACTAGCTGTGTGGGCATAAGTATTAGAACATGTATGAATAAAGGTGTATACAGTACTTTACTTACCATCCCTGGAGGCAGCACGACTATTGTAACACGTGTCAGTCCTCATTCAGACACCAGAATAAGGATAGAAGACTGTGTGGGCAAGGATCAGGAAGAGGTCCGGGTGGAGTAGAACTTGTGAGGAAACAGAGCATAACTCTATCACTTTAGGTTACCAGCACACCCTTTTTTTAGGTGCATCTTCAACTACCAAACTGTACAAAAACAAAAATGGATTGGAATAGTATATGAGTGATTCTATGATGTAAGAAGGCAATTTCAAAATCATCTAGCAATTCCTGTCTATTCATAGCCACTTGTAATACAAACTACTTAGAGAATGTGTTCCCAAATAAAGTCTCCATGAAAAACGAGTTACGTTTGTCATGCTGTGCTCTAAGTTTACTATGTCTACACCATACACTTAAGAATGACGGCAAAACAGACTCTATACAATGTGAGGCCCCCAAACATATCACTTGTCAAATCACATATTTCCATAATTTTATCATGGACTATTTATTCTGTCTTGAATGAGAACATAGAACTCAGAAAACGAAAGTCATTGAAAATATCCCAAAAGTCAGAGTATATATCTTCTTTTTTCTTAACCTTGTAAGTCACTCTTTCTCTACATGAAAGAATTGACAAATCATGTAGCCAGTCTTCTATAGAGGGCCTACAGTCACTCTTCCAACACTTTAAAATCTGCTTTTCGGCCACGATTAGAGCTCTGTATGCCCAAAAGCATAGGCTTACACACAAATGAAGCCCGATCGGAATCAACCCAACACACACATTAAAAGATTGCGAGGAAGCGCAAAACCCGGAATGAGGTCCACACGCTGGAGGACATATTCCCAAAAGGATTTGATATCAGAACACAACCAAAGCATAAGTAGGAAAGACCCCACATCAGATTTACACTTCCAGTAAGTGTCATTCTCAGCCAGTTAACACGTTTTCATTTTTCAAGGGAACCAATAAATACAGTGCAAAATCTGTTGCTGCAAATATCTCAGATCCAGATCTAATTTAAACCGGTATGGACTAGAACACATACGTTTACACTCAGCATCTGAGATCTCGTACCCCCAATTCAAAGCACTAAACAACCCACCCAAGGTCTGGAGCATTATTTACTTATGTAGGAGTAAGAGGTTTGTACAGGAACGAGGCAGAAAGAGAGTTATCCTAGTCAAATGTAAAACATGAGGGACATCATGTAAAGAGGCATTCAGGGGTGAAAACAAAGTTTCAAAAACAGTAGATAGTTTGGGATAACGACAAACTTCTGCCCTATTCAATTTATATTCAAACCTTAGAAATTCAAAGGTGAGCATATGAACACCATCATAAACACACCCCAGTCTTCAAATTCCAGCAGCTTCTCAAGAGCACTAAGAAAGGGTACGAGTGTCAAAGCATATAGCTTGTTTTTTCCGCCCAGTTGACACCAGGCTCAGAAGATATACTTTACACCACCAATCTCGCAACTCTTCCTCCAGTCCTTCAGAACATGTCTAACAAAAGGGGGTGTCTGATCAACAACCAGCCTCTTATCCACACTAGGCAGGCAGTCCAAGGGAACAGGGCGAACAGAATGTTTCTCAATGGCAAACTGACAATGAACCTCCTCACCTTTTAGCCAAAAATGTAAAGTACGAAACGTGAAGGCTCTGTGATACAGTGCATCACCTGGGAATCCAAAACCACCCTATTTCAATGGCCGCATAAAAAGATCTTTATTGATTCTTGATCACCCACCATCTCCCCAAAGAAAATGACAGAACACTTTATCAATTTCCAGAAGTATGTCTCCTGACAGAGGAAGAGGGAGCATACTAAATATATATATAATCATTTAGGCAGTAGGGACATTTTAATTATATTAACCTTTCCCCATTAACATCATATTTAACCTCCCCCATTTTAGACATAATATGTTAATCTCAGCAAGTTTGGATCAGGCATTATATGCCAACAAGGAATTAACTTGTCTGGTAATATGTGTACACAAGTATTTGAAACCACTGTTCACCCACATTTCCCACCACACACCTAATAACCCTCTATAACATGATATCGATATTGGAAAGACCAACAGTTTTGAGATATTTTCTTAATATCCAGAAACGTGGCCAAACAATTGAAGAGCCAACAACAGTTCTCCATAGGAAGGGCCGAGATCAGAGAGTAAAACCAAAAGAACATCAGCATATAAGAGTACCTTAGATACTCGACCTCCCATTGAAATACCTTTAATAGCACAATTTTCTCTGAAAAAAACTGCCAATGGCTCAATGTATAGATGAAAGAGTAGCGTGATAGAGGAGATCCCTGTCGTGTGCCTCTACAAATAGGAAAGCTAGACAAAATGCAACCATTTACCACGACCATAGCCTCGGTGTCCTTATACAAGGCATTGAAGAGTTTCAAGAACTGCGTTCCACAATTCACCCTAACCAGCACTCCTCAGCGAAATATCCAGAAACCCTGTCAAATGCATTCTCTGCATCAATACTAACTGCAGTGAAGGCTCCTGGAGAGTTACCCTTAAGGTGTATCACATCCAGGAGCTCTCTTAGATTGTCATGACTATTCCTGCCAAAGACAAAACCTGTATGATTCTGGTGGGCTATTTTAGGCGTTAGGGGATTAATCCTTTCAGCATAGATCTTGGCTAGGTGCTTAATATTGGCATTCAATGGGGAAGTGGCTGTATAGTTTCCACGAATGGAGTGGTCTTTCCCAGGCTTGGGAATCACAGTGATTACAGCAATCCTCATGGAATTAGCCATTTCTTCATTGGCAATAATCTCCTTAAATAATTCCACCATGAACGGAGCAAGCAAAGAACTAAAAGCCATATAAAACTCAATGGGAATCCAATCTGGACCAGGACACTTACCAGGTGACATCAATCCCATAGAAACTATGATCTCCTGAGTCGTGACATTCCTATCTAGACCAGTCTTACAGCAGTCATCCTACTTTGGCACATTAATTTGGTCTAAGAAAGCTGTCACCCTCTCATCCTCAATGAAACTCATCATTAAAATACAGTGGGCCTCATTAGGACCCAGGCGGATTTCGCGGTGCTAAATGCACCGCGAAGCACGGCGGAAAGCCGTCGATAGCGCCATGGGGGTTGGCGGATTTACCGCCCCATTCCGACCTCGGCGGAGCGGTAAATCCCCAATCCCCATTCTGCCCTTCCCCATTCCCATTCTTGCCCCATAGGGTATAATGGGAGTGGGGAAGGAGTTAATTACGCCACCGTAAAATACGGTGGCGTAATTAACAACGAGGTCCCGTAGCGCCATGGTTTTCTCCACCTGGTAAAACCAGGCGGAGAAAACCTCCATGGCGCTACGGGAACTCGTAGTATGGCGGAGAGGTACGCCATGCACTACGCTGGCGTAATACCCTCTCCGCCAGGGTCCTAATGAGGCCCAGTGACTCATAAAACCTATGGAAAGCGTTGCAAATGTCTACATTTCTCCTGATCAGCCTGGTGTCACCTGCAATGAATAAAACCTGCTTGCCCTTCTCTCTCCCTTTCAGCCTGCTAGCCAACAATGTGCCAGACTTTTCCCCACGTTCCCAGAATGCTTGCCTGGTATAAAACAAATCTTTCTTTCTCTACTTTCTTAGAGAATACATTTCAAAAGTCGAAAGTCTCCACAAAAAACAAGTTAAGTTCCTCAGGCTATGCTCTAAGTTGACTCTTCACTGTTCCCAATAAATATACCGGGTTCATTATCCTGCCAGGTATTCTCTTTGTCAGGTTGCAGACCTCTTCGTATTTTGTATTTTCTCTCGGGCCTCAGGTCTCTTGGTATTTATTTCTTTCTCTCAGGTCCCAGGCCTGTGATTCTTCCGCTCTGTACTTAGGCAGGCCCGACTCAGCAACCCACCAGATACTGTGACTGTGAAGATGCCTGGGGATGCTGGTCTTAATCGAGAGTGGGCCTCTGGCCCACTGACTATGGCTTCTCAGCTGTTGTGGGTCCCATCAACCAACCCAGCAGGCCAACTAACTGTTGGAGGCTTGCCGGTGAACACCGGTCGGTTGCAGGCTTCCCTTTCTTTTCATCCGGTTCTCCCATGACTTATCCCCTTGCTGCAGTGTTCTACAGTGTTTCTCATTCTCATTCTGTGGCGTACAGTCCCTCATTCTGCATGTATCAGCTCTCTTGCTCCGCTAGACGCCTGCTTCTTCTGTGGCTCTGTTGGTTCGTGCTTGGTTAACCCTTCTGTAATGGCTTTACCTCCTAGTAAGCATCCCAGTCTCTGCAGTCTAAAACCAGCTCTTGCTCTCCAGCTGCCTCTGATTCGCAAATTTCCTCAGGGAGGATTTCTCACACAGCTATTGTCTGCCTCTTCTCTTTTGAATGGGTGCTGCCCAATCAGAGGCTAGACAAGACTAGACTGTTCACTCAGGTTTTCATTAGTGTCTCAATGCTTTTGTACTTCTTCCTGGTCCCAGTACTGATCTTGAGGACTCCCAGCGAGTCAGTTGGTTTCTCCCTTGTCTCAGTACATCAGGGTTATAGGTCCCTTGAGGAGTCCACACTCTTCCTCGTCCCAGTGCTTCCTACCTTACTGGTTTTAAGGAAACAGATAGGAACACTAGAGATGGTGTTGTAGAGGAATGGTGTTGTAGGGGGGTTGTGAGGAAGGTGGGGTAAGGTGGTCCAGAGTGTTATTGTGTTTTCCCCAGGTCATCACTAATCCCATAGGGGGCTTCCCTCCCCATGAGATCCACTCACTGAGCACCACCCCCAGGGGGACTATCGTCTAGCTATCTCTCTTCCCTGGCCTCATGGGAAGAGGCTCCCCATAGGGGATTAGGGACGACATCCAGTGATTCATCACAGTTTCCTTTAGATGGGTGTGAGGCCTTACTTATGCACATGGTCAAATTATATGGTAGTATGAGCTTTTCCCTGTCTATATGACACACTCTATAATACTTCAATATTCCTCACTTGATTCACCCCTGTAAGGTTGTCCATGCTTCTCCCTTCAAGTGAAACCTCCTCCACCTTCCCACCCCCTGTGAAACTCTTTACCATTCTCCTTCCCTAGTATTGGTCCATATCATAACACTATCTAGCAGACTCGGTGTGTAACTAGATTTATTATGCCTTTATTGAGGATGTTAGTACTTGGGCCTGTGTTGGTAATACTTAGGGTGGCATGTACTCATTTGCAGCAAGGATAAGTACTAGCTGTTCGGGTTGGTCTGCCCTGTCTGGGGTTGGTAAAAGTCCAATTTGCTTAAAATTTCTGTATTTGTACAGAAGGCAGAAAAATGCTAGAATGTAAGGCTGCCCCGATCAATTACCGGTGGTTATGACTAATTCAAAGATTGTACATCCTTTGATCGTCAATGTTGCAGTTCATGACATTACCTACATCTTATAGAAACACATTAACCCATTGACTGCTGAGCTATTATGCAAGCCTATGCAAATAGGACGAGCACAATGCAAAGGGAGTACCTGGTACATGTGGGTCCAACCAGGTGCATTATGTGACTAAGCGCATCTAAAATGCCTAGACTGATGTGTCAGCACTTGAACATTTGCTAGCAGTTTGAAGTAAAAGGTGGCCTTTTGAGGATGCCCCTTGTACCCCTGTGTTTCTCTGGATTTGTCCCTTCATGCCTCTTTTGTAATCTATATACATAGGGTGGCACAACTGAGCTAATTGAGTGCCTAACTTGAGATCATACATGGCATGTTGTAGCAGTACCATTTCATTTGTGGGCAGTATCTGCCTGGTTTGCAATTGGATCATGTCAGCATATGCCGATTATACCTAGTTCATTGTGTGAGTGATTATAAACACAGAGCTCAACCTGTCTCATTTCAGATTTGAGTCAAAGACCCAGTGCTGATTTCTGTTTGCATTCTGACACGTGTAGATTTTCTTTTCCTGTTATAAACCAGACATGTATCAGAATGCAAAGAAAAAACAGCACTGGGCAGTCTACTCACCTATCACCTCTGACATGGGTCAATTTGAGTTAAATCTGCAGGGTAGCTTTAATGCAACATCTTGCCATTGTGTAGTACCTTGAAATGTACCTAATGTCCTCAATACAAATAATGTTGTGTAGCACTTGGTCCATTAATTTCACCATTTGTATTTGTATTTGTATTTATTTATTTGTATAGCGCGTCAAGATCCTGAGGCAACTGAGCTCTTTTCTTACATGTTATAAGGTACACAGGTTACAGACAGATATGTGCAACAAAGGCAAATTTTACAGTATTGTACAAAGAATACAAAAAAACAATGGCAGAGAATATACATATATACAAATGCAAGGGTATGTACAGTAATACTCTAGCAGGTGGTAGATATATTAAAACTTAGTTGTGGTCCTGGTGCCAAACTTTAACCTTGCTCCGGAATATCATGAACAAAGGCTCAGCTCTAATGGTTAAGGGAAGTGCATTCAATTTTTTGGCAGCAAGGACTGGGAGCTAACTCCACCCGCTCGTTGATGGTTGAAGCACTGTATGATGACACAATGTGTTTGAGCTGTCTGCTAGGTCGTAGTGAAGTATGGCGTGTAAACGTGTCACAGAGGTATATGGGTTCCTGATTGTATAGGCACTTGTGTGTCAGTGAAAGTGTTTTGAGTTTGATTCTTTGCTTGATGTTTAGCCAGTTTAGGTTTTGTCTAAATGTAGAGATATGATGTTTCCTTGGGATGTTGCTGGCAGATCTAACTGCGTTATTCTGCATGGCTTGCAGTTTGTTTATATTCTGTTGGGATGTTCCTAAGTAATTGCATTACAATAGTCTAGCTTAGATACCACTAAGGCTCTAGCTACGGTATCACCATTAGAGCAGAATGCAGCGTTGCCAGGGCACATGTGCCCCTCCATGACTGTGGAAGGTGAAGGTATGCTTGTTTGCCACAAACCCAGTAAGTGTCCATTAGTACGGCTGTGCCGTTTTTCATGTCTGGGATCACAAGGGTTTTGCTACAGTTCTTGTTTATGCCCAGGTCTGTTCTTCCTTCTCAATAGAAGCATAACTCGTACAGGATTTCATGCTGTATCTTGAATGGTTTTTCAAGGGATGTGACCCAAGTTAGTTTTGTGATATGCTACCACCATATTGGGGCGCATGTTCTCTGAATCCACTGCAACTTTTCATCTGAGAGTCCTCACAGTGCTTCTGCTTTGCATGTTATTTGCTCTTCTTGCCATTTATTATCCAAAAATAATGTTCCTTTTATCACAAGAAAAGGCTCTTTTAGGCAGACCACTGCTTTTGGTTTGTGGTAGCACGTCTTCTCGTTCTGCAGCATCTCAAATGAAACAGTGTGTGCTTGGAAAGTGTTGTTAATTCTGCACAGTGTGAGATGCATGAGACATTGGGCCTCTGCAATAGGTGAGTCTTGTGGTAACAGAACTTTAGGAGTTCCTGATGCATGGGGCATTCATGAGCACATATAGCAGCTCTTGTTTGTGGTCTGCTTTGCTGTTGTGCTCATATCTGCGTATCACTTGTTAGACTGATGTGGGTGCTGTGGGTCTTCTATTGTGTCTAACCCCAGACCATAATATTCGTCATATTTCTTCCATCCCGCCCCCCTTTTCTTTCTTCTGTTCCCCCCTGGACTATTGGATGTCTCCCTTTCTTCCCCGTATTTTATTGGAAATATCCCACCCATTCTCTCTGTCTCCCACTCGTTATTTGTTCTACTATCATTCCTAAAAATAGTATCATTTGCATACTCTGTACCCTGAATGATTGAAGTAGATTGTATTGTTGTGTAAAGTACATCATTGGGCCACTGGAATGCAGAAGGATCTTGGTCATTCATCTCATACACATTAAACTCTGATTCATTATAAACAACCATGGGACCGTTTAGCACAGGAGTAAGGACTGTGTAATATTCTTTGTGTGTAACATTTTATGTAGGTCCCGTGGGGCCAAATCAGTTTGAAGCCGTCCCATATCAAATGGGATCCTTGCTTTATGAGGTCTACTCCCCTTTCCCCCTCCTTTATATCTATTGATATAAATGATATTGTCCAATATAATACAAATCCAAACAACATAGAAAAGAACATAATTGCACTACAACATAATCCGCACTCATACAAATATAATCTTAAACCATTTATTCTTCTACTATCTCTATCGATACTTGTGTTGTTGGCATTGATGACCCTACAGAGTGAGAAACAAAGGGGTTAACCATTATTTCATACTTTTCATTTTCATTGTTAATTTATTATCCATAATATATTTTATGCGTCCTTTTTCATTTATTTCAACAGTGTAGAGAAAAAGAGAAAGACGAAGGAAAAGACAACGAGAGAGGGAGGGAGAAGGAGAGGAGAAAGTTCAAGGGAATGATAGAAACCTTTTAATTACACATTGTTGCTTTTTCTACTTCACTTTCACAACCGCATTATTCAAAATATTATACATTTCACTCATATATACATATATTTTTGTCTAGTTTAATCGTAACTTTTTCATTTCAGTATGCTCCACCTTTCTCTTTTTACTTTTGTACTCCCTATGTTTGCATTGTTCTTTCTGAATTGCTTTGCTCCTGTTCTGACATTACACTGTTGTAGGCCTTGCGCACATTGGATAAATGGATCCAGTATCTCAGACACTTTACCGTCACCGAGGTGGGTGTGCAGTATATTACTTTATATGGTACATGGAATTTGGATGCATTCCACCATTGCACAAAGCTACGTACATATATCATCTCCCCTGGCATCAATTGGCAGATTGGGCTGTCTGTGGCCGGTGTCATTGTGTCACTCTCGTTTTCCTGTGTGAAGGGAGCAGCTAACTGTTTGGCTATCATCCTTGCTGCTTTGGTCAATTTTCTTAAATAATCGTAAAATTCTTCCCCCAACACTGTTGCACATCTGTGTGCATCTGTCTGTCTTCTTAGGGGAGATACTGCTGTGTGCATACATCTGCCTGTCACTATTTCATGTGGGACAAGTGGTGGTCTTTGCTGGGCTGGTTTCTTAGTTTGAATAGTGCCAACGGCAGGCAGTACACCCAGTTTTTCAATAGGGTATGGCATAATTTGGACAGTCCGCTTTTCAGGAGGCCATTTATTTTTTCTACAATTCTGTTTGCTTGCACATGATAAATCGAGCACAATTTGTGGGTAATGCCCAACATTGTTGTTACTGCTTTGAACAGGTCATTGACAAAATGCGTTCCGTTATCAGAGCGTATGACGTTGCATGTCCCCCAGTGTGGGAAAACTTCTCTTACTAAATATTTTTATGCACATTTCGCATCTGGGTGTGCGCAGGGACCTGCTTCCACCCAACGAGAAAACAGCCAAACCACCACTATCAAGTATCATGATCCATTGCACCTTTCTCTCATGTCTGCGTAGTCAATGTGCAGTTCACAGAATGGCCCAATGGGTCAGTGCAGTGTTCCTCTCAGTGTTCTTAATGTCATCCCTGAATTGTATGTTTGACATGTAGTATACTCTATTATCATTTTGGACACATGCCTGTGCAGCCCTGGCACAAACCAATGTTATTGTATGTCTCAGCTATGTGTTTTTTTGCATTGTGGGCTGGGAAATGGAACTGATGAAATGCTATTTCTAGCAGCTTTACTGGCATCACTACTTTACCTGTATTATTCTGTCTCCATATGAGGTCTGTGGAATACTGACTACATCCACTCTTTCCCCATAACTCCTTTTCCTCGGGTGGTGCTTCTTGCTGTAGTTCAATTATTTGTGATACTGGCATTGAGTTATATCCCTCACCTTGCCCCACCTCCACATGTTTTTGCAATACAAATTCACCAGGCAGCTCTTTCGTGAGATAGGCTGCTTCTTTCGCAGCTGCAACTGCTGCTGCATTTCCTAGTGAGATGACTTCACTATTATTTGTGTGGGCTTGGCACTTAAGCAGTGCTACGACTGTAGGTTCTTTTAGGGCCTCAATTAATTCCACAAGTAGTTCAGTATGCTGTACAGGGCACCCGTCTGCTCTCCTAAAACCTCTCCTACCCCACTGTGCTAGCCCCTGTGCACTGTTGTTGTCATGTATGCCGAGTCTGTGTATGTCATTACTGCACTCCCTTTGGCAGTATGTAGAGCTTCAATTAGTGCCACCAACGCGGCTGCTTGCGCCAAGAAATGTACAGGTAGTCTCTTTTGTATAATTGCTTCATATTCTCCTTCCTCCAATGTTACCACTGCTGCTCCCACATGTCTTTCTCCCATTTCACAATTTATTGATTCTGATCCATCTACAAAGTACACCTCTCCCTCCATGAGTGTGTCTTCACTTGCTGTGGGTGTGTTTTCATCTTCCCCCCTGTATGTTGCACAATCATGATTTTGCATGTCTTGTACTGTGCATGCTTCTGTGAGAAACGTGGCTGGGTTCACTGTCTTGCACCATACTATGTGTATGTTCGCACTGGATAAGATGAACTCATAGGCAGTAGCTCTCTCGGTTGTTAGTGTGCTTTTTGATCTCTCAAGTATCGCGAATAATGAGTGCTCCACGAACAGGGTCACTGAGCACCCCATCACAATCATGGCACTGTTTTCAATAGCAAACGCTGCAGCAGCGAGAGCCTGTTCGGAGGTGAAATGTCCTTGCATGACTGCATCAAGAGTGCCGCTGTAATATGCCAGCGGTTTGTGTCCCAGTGATGTTTTTTGTGTTAACATTGCTGTCATTAGTGTTCCATTGCAGTGTAAAAAGAGGTAAAACCTGCAATCATAAACTTGGGTTGCTAGGACAGGCGCCATAGAGATCAGTTCTTTTATGTGTCAAAGGCAGTATGCATTTCTTGTGTCCAACTCAAGGCAGTGTTCTCTTTTTGGGCTACCTTAAGTGCATGTAGTAAAGGTTTTGTATATGCTGCATAATCTAGTATCCAGGTGCAGCAGTAGTTACACATGGCGTGAAACTTTTGCATTTCCTTCACTGTTTTGGGTTTACCTACTGCTCGCACCACTGCTGCCCTATCGGGTATTATTCATTTGCCATCTTTTGATATCAGTTGACCCAGATATAACACCTCTTCTAGGTAATATTGTAATTTATGTTTGTCCACTTTATATCCCTTGTGCACCAACAGGGTAAGTAATGCTATTGAATCTTTCCTGCATTCTTCCTCACTCTTTCCACAGACCAATAAATCATCCACAAACTGAATAATTGTGCTCTTAGTGTCAATGTTACCAAGGATCTTGTGTAATATTCTGTTGAAAATACTTGGGCTCTCACAATATCCCTGGGGCAGTCTACAGTGCCCATACCTTTTCAAGCCCAGGGTAAATGCCATCAAGTATTTTGATTCTGGGTCCAGTGGTATCGAGAAGAAAGCATTCTTCAACTCTACCCCCATGAACCATGTTGCTGTTTTTGGGATGCTGCACAAAATTGATGCAGGGTTTGGGACAAGTGGAAACTCTTTTTGTATGATGTCATTGAGAGGGCGTAGGTCCTGTATCATCCTCCAGGCTCTTACCTTTGCTTTTCTAATCGGATAAATACAAGTATTACAAGGAGAATTTGATGGTACTATGATCCCCTGCTGCAATAGTGTGTGTATTGTTTCTTTTATTCCTTCTTCTGCTTCTCTTGACAGGGGGTACTGTTTCACCCAGGGCAACAATGCTGCGGGTTTGAGTTTTATTTTTACAGGGGTCACGTCTCGTAACAACCCTACATCGTGAGGGCCAGTGGTCCATAAAACTGGCGGTACCGGTTGCATTTCTTCACTAAAGAATGTTGGAGGTGCACTGATAATGGCCATGAGGGGGATATGTACTTGTCTGTGTTAGATCATTATTTCAGAGGGAATTGCTATCTCCATTATTATTTCCCCGTCAGTGTCAGCATCAGTAAACAACTCTTCATCTGAAACATCTCATAATGCTATGTTGGCGTTTATGCACAATACTGTTCGCCAATCAAATCCATGCATGTCCATGCCAATAACAGTGATTTGTTGGGTTAACACCTGCACCTCGTGTAAGTCTATAGACACCACTGATCCCGCTACCACCTCTGGGGGTGCCACGGGGCAGAACACAAATTTGGATGGCACTCGCTACTCATGGCGTGTGAGTTCGGGCACAACACGTGCCAACACTTTCAGTCACTGTGTGAACATATCTGGATCAACTGGTACGCCATGCACTTGTTGTGCTGTGGCCTGTGTGTGTATCACTAACATAGCGCGCATGGCACATATTCCTGGTGTCGAACACACTATTCCTCTTTCTGTAAACGATATTGTCATTTTAAGCTTGCGAAGGAGGTCCTTCCCTAGTAAATCTATGGGTGAGTCTTCGTAATACAGTAGGGGTGCTCGCACTGTCTTCCCTCCTACCATTACATCCAATTCCTCTGTGTACGGAACCTCGACCACCGCCCCAGAGAATCCCTGCATCTCCATTTTAAGATTCGACACCGGAAACCGGGCTTCTTTTCGGCACCATGAAAATGAATTGTTTGTTTCTTATCTCCGCCTCTACCATTGGCTCCTTGGCTGCACCGATGGTTGTTGACAGCGGTTCTTTGGATGCATTGAGGGTCATTGACAGTACTGGACACACAATTGTTTTCTGTGGGCTGTCCTATGCTGAGTATCTCATGCTCTCACCATTATTTGAGACATTATCTCCTACTATTGCTGTCCCTCTGAAGGGTGCTGGTGCGCCATTTGCTGTGGTGGCGAAGGGATTTCTGAGTGCCAGGGGCATATGTTCCTGTGATTGAAGGTGTTGTTGGACATTTTGTGGGTGTGCTCTCTGTTCATGTGTATACCTTGGATCATGTTGCTCTTCCTTCCTAAAGCCACCCATAGGCAAGTCGTACGGGCTGCCTGGGTGGGGGTGACCATATTGTTGCTCATTTTGGTAGGGGCCCATGGGACAGCTTTGGCACTCTCTTGCAAAATGTACCCACCTCCCACAGTTCCAGCACATCCCCTGCCTTCCTCGTCTAGGACCCTGTACTCCATATCCGTACCCACCTCCTTTGGACTCCCTGTACCCACGTCTTCCTCCTCTTTCATTTTTTCCTTGCCATTGGGCTCCTCCATATTGTTCTTCGCCAGCCCATTGCTCCTGTCCATTTACTGTCCAGTTTGCCGCCATTCTTGCCTGTATAGATATTGGCCTCTCCTCCTCCTCTCTTTCTCTATCTGTGGGGAGGGCTGCTACTGACGCTGTGACCTTCACGAGTTTCCTCTGTACTAATTTTGCTTCGTCTGCCATCCTTCTCTGGGCTACCTCCTTTTCCCTCTCTTTGATCCTTTTACAATGGTGTACTATAATAGTCTGTATTTCTGGCCAACCCTTGGCTTCTATCCCAGCTATTTTATCAAGGGCCTTCTGCATCTCCTTCAGGGGTCCTCTTTTAATTATAAAGTAAAACAGGGAGGTGGATTGATCCCAGGCTGGGCCCATCTCCGTTCTCCACATCTCCTGCACCCAGAGAATGTAAGCAGTTGCATCCTCCTCCTCCCCCATTGTACATTCCATCACGGACTACAGATCGGGGGTGTCTGGGAATGTTTCTCTCAGTGCGTCCCATACTCTTGCCCTTACGGTGTTGAATGAGGCACCATCATGGCGATCACAATCTAGTGTAATTCTGGGGAATCCTGCCTTCGCCCACACCCTGTTAGCTTGATCACCCACCATGGAAACCAGCAGACTTTTGACATCACTGATCGCCAGGGGGACCCCGGCAGTATTTTTCTCAAATGCATATATCCACTTACTTGCCCCTCCCGAAAGCGGGGGTAACGTTTTTTGCAGGTTTGCTTTGTCCATTTGGGCCCATGGGACATAATGGGGCCTTCCCACCCCTCTGTGTAATAATGGTAGCTGAAACATGCTCCTTATTTTCCCCGTACTTACATTTGCTCCCTTCTTCCCTAACACTGCCATTCTTCCTGCTCTAGTCCTCAACCTTCCTTGCCACTCCTCTTCCATTACGCTCCCTATGGGGGATTGTTTTACTCCTAATGGCCCTCCACCTGTTGCCCCTTCCAGTCTCCTTTCTTCTTCTTCTTGTTCTTCTATGTCACACCAGGATTCTTCTTCCCTCTCTGATGCTACATTCTCATCTTACACACTCACCTGTCCAGCTACTTGATCTATTTCTATTATTCTCGTGTAGGTGTCATTCATTCGGAATAGTGTTTCTCTCTTTTTCCAACCTTCCTCAATTGACCTGTCATGTACCTGGGGCATTTGCATCTGTTCTGCTCTCTGTGTGGGCGAGCAGCTCGGCTTGCATATATCTCTCAATCGTGTCAATTCTGTTTAGGCCATTGTTAGCCTTGAGTCTAAATCTTGGGTAAAGTGGTCTATGTCTACAGTTGGGGTACTCACCTTTCTATGTGTTCCTCGCAGATCATATGGGGGCGGTGCTGTGGCTGCTGCTAGCAGCGCAGGGGATGACGTGGGCTTAGATACATACACTGGATCACTGTATCCCTCGCCGACTTCGTCAGGAGTGGGTATAGCCTCGCTACCTTTGCTCCTCCCTCCTTACTTTCCTCTTTCCCCTCACTGTTACTTGTTGCCAGGGGAGATTCACCGTGCCCTTTTCTTTTATTCGGGGGTATTTTTCGAACAGCCCCCACAAATCTAATATTTCTCTCCTGTTTTGAAGTTGTTTCCCTTTGTACTTTACGAACAAACATGTTGCTACCATGTCCAAAACACTTTTATTAAATGACCTCCCTTCGTGCCATACCTGGGGCAGACCTTCCCCTGTTAGTTCTGTGATCCATTGGTCATGATACTTCTTAATTCTGTCTGCATACCCTGGCAAACTCTGACAAATGTATGAGAGTGGTGTTGCTGAACTCATTCTTTTCTTAACAATACCTTCCCACCTTTGTGGGTCAATACAAGAAAATTAATCAATACACTGCAATAGTTCACCACTTCTTATGTCACCTGTCAATCACAGTCTATCCCACTTACTTTGGCAGAGTGTGTACCGAGACAATTATGTAATCACATTTGTATCATTAATTATTCACCAAAATAGCACACAGTAGACGTAGACAACACATATTTCACAACAATTAACTTAAATATACCACATTTATGATGTAAACACAAAACCTCCCTGGTTGTTTTTCTTCCCTTCTATGTTATTCCCCCTCGTGCCACAACCTGTCCTGGTCCCTTGTGGACCTCCCCCTCTATTGACAAGTGTCCCCTTAGAAAAAAGAAAAGAAAAGAAGCGTTTCTAAATACTATTTCGAGTCCTCTTCTCTATGCAAGACTCCTACTGTTTCCACTTATCTTACTCATTATTCTCCTGTACTAGTCGAGATAGTCCTAAATCAGCACCGCTTTCTGCCGCCTCGCTGAGCTAGGTTACGGTACCTCTATTCACCTTGTAACCTCTGTAATTCACCTAATGGCCATATGCAAGAAGAGTAAGAATAGGATAGAAGAAAAAGTTCCCCTTAGACCCCGTTGGTCCTCCCCCTCTATTCCCCCACTATACAATCCCACACTTCCTTTTATCTGACTCACTTCTTCCCGTTTCTCCCCCCACTGTCTTTTAATGTCACTCGCACTTGATAATCACGTCTGTCTTGATCCGAGACCCTCCAGACCCGGTCTCTCATGGTGCTGCCCCACCCTCAATGGCCACAGCCGGCACGGTGGGTATTTGCAAAGCCGGGACCTGTTGACCCTCTCATCCTATTGCGTGCACACGTCTAAGGGTACCGGTTGCCGTAGGCGTGCGGCTTTGAGGGGGCGCGCCCTGGGTCTCTGCTGTGGCCGGGGGACGTCTCGTGCCAGAAGGAACGAAAGAACGCTATTGCATCGGGGTCACCAATGAAAGCAAGCAGTCCCCCAAAATAAAATACATATTCCCCAATGAGAGTCAAGAACGGACACACCCTGGTAGGAAATGAGACTAAGACCAAGTGCGGGTGAAATTAAGAGATAAAGGTTATCTAAGTAAAATAGGACATACAGAGGACTCTGCATACGCCAAGAGCGCTCTTGCAGACAATATAAACATTCAGATTTATTACAGAATCACATCATCTATGACGTGGAATTTGGGCGGGACATGCAATGATGGGATTGGGCAAAGGGGACTGGACACTATATTTTTTGTAGGCCCTGTGCTCCAGGATTGGTGGAAGTCCACGTGGTGTCGGCGCTGGGTGCATGGGTCAGCTGGGCTCTTCTGGGTGGAGCGCAGGGTCAGGCGATGTCCGAGCTGTTACAATTTTTACTGTCTACCAATGCCCTTTTGGCCACACATACTCTGACATTGATTAACACATTTCTACACACACACTATATCTTATAACCACAAATTATGTACAATAAGAAGGATTACCCCATGGATCCAGGTGCCTTATCTTTGAGGTTATATTCTAGGGCTATCTACTTCAATTACCTTGTTAGATCTATTGGGGGACAGCAGCTTAATAGTGTGTTAGTAGAAGAGGGATATATTGCCACTTGGAATTTGAACGTTTGGGGTGAGCTGGCTTGGTACTTGGTCGAAGGGCACACACCTGGCACATCAAACAGAACTTGAGGTCAGGGGGTGGGGGCTGTGTTTCTGAACATGGGGGTCTGTTGGTGCTGATTCAGAGTTATGGAGATGGATGGTTTTTTCCAATTCGGGGCTCCCGAGCAGGTCATTCACAGGACAGTGATGTAAAAGGAAGACGAAAGATACAGTGTTCGAAGAGTTAATTTTTACATTCAGCTTCCGGCGAACGGGCTCACTGCAAAGACGCCAAAGGGGAGGAGGGGGGTGTGGCTGGCTAACTGTGCGTGGACCCAGGGAGAGAGGTGCAGACCTGCAGGCTGGCGTTTCTGCAAGGCCTACTAGAACCAGTAGAAAATGGAGTCGGTGATCATACAAAATGGAGTCGGGAGTCGATCCTCTTATAGGTGTTGCACATGTATGTGTCGCCCCGAGGCTGTCCAACACCTTGGCCAAAGGCGCATGGTCCGCCACGGAATGAGCATAGTGTGCATGCAGGGATGGGAATTGAGGGGAGGGGGGCCTGGACGACCCCTTCTCCCTTACATAAACTTGCAGAACGAGGGAGGCAATATTAATGGGTAGCCTCCATACGGTTTCTCAATAAAAGCTGTTAGCAGTACTAATTCTGCTAACACACCAAATGTAGAATGGAGTACATTTATTTTTCTTCACTTTCATTTCTTCCATAATCATGTAACAGCCAAGATGGCTTCTGACTCGTTCAATCTTAAGGGACGTGCTTTTATGACACACTCATGCATATTTGATTATGTTAGACACTTCAAATTCCGTTTTTATCCCACAAACATAAGCAGTATGTGCGTGCCATGTATAAATGCAAAATAAAAAAACAATAACATAAAATAGAGGTCCATGGTGCAGAGGCCAACCGGGAAAACACCAGAAAACACCAGAAATTCCTATAATGCAATCCCCCCGAGGGTCTCAACACATTGGAATTAACAGTATCCTTTGCTCATTCTTCCCTGATTGCTTGAAAGCGTTTGGTGTCAGTAAACTGTGACATTTGTTTGCCATGGAGTCCGTTCATGGAGAGGCTTCTGCTCTCCACTATGCACAACAAAGGCTACACCCTAGACTTTGGGCCTCATTACACGGACGGCGGTGGACCAAGGTGCTATTAGCACCTTGGTCCATGCCGGTAAAATACTGGCACCGCCTTGGTGGAAAGGGGAATTACCGCCCTATTCCAAGGTTGGTGGGGCGGTAATTCCCCCTTCCCCCATTGCCCTTCCCCATTCCCATTTTTGCCCCATAGGGCATAATGGGAATGGGGAAGGTGCTAATTACGGCACCGCAAATTGCAGTGCCATAATTAGCTCCCTGGTCCCTTTGCGGGTTGGTTTTTAACGCCTGCAAAAAGCAGGTGTTAAATTCTCCAACCCACAAAGGGACCTCGTAGTAAGGCGGTAAGGTTTTACCGTACTGGTAAAATACTGGTTCCGGTAAACCCTTACCGCCCTCCGTGTAATGAGGCCCTTTGTCTTTACATCATCCCCTCGGATCACCTGTGCAGATCCTATCCCACTTGATGGTCTGACCACGCCGCCATCCCATTATCAGTCACCCACTCGCTTATGGCACACAAAGGTCAGGCAAATGCCCCCTCACTCAACGCTGCTCATTCAAAACCTTCCCGGTCAATGAGGTAGAAGCAAACTTTGCAGACTTGCCCACCACAGGAAATGCCTCTGGTATCCTGCAATTATTCAACAACTCTGCTATGAAACTGGTGGACACTCATGTCCCCCTAAAATCCAGCCAGACTAAGACCAAACCATCTGCCCCATGCTACACTCCTGAGCTTGCATTCAACAAACGCTCAATCAGAGACCTAGAGAAACGGTGGTGTTAAAACCATAACTCAGGAGACCTCACCAATCTCAAATCTCTGTGCACAAACCGTAGGATTCTGATTACCCAGGCCAAAGTTGCTAACTACTCCACCACCATTGCGGCAGCCTCTAACAGGAGCAATGCCCTCTTTGAAGTAGTAAAGCATTGTACCAAACCCTCACCAGGCCCTGGGGTACCAGCAACTCAGGGAACATGTGATAGCATCAACACATTTATTATTGAAAAAATAGACAAAATCTGAGAGACCATTGGATCAACCTCCCAAAGAACTATCATCCCCTGCACCCTACCATGCACACTGCTCCTCTGGACCAAATTCTCTCCTCTCTTTCCCCTGGATGTCCTCAAAAAGATTGCCTCCCTCAAACCTACTTCTTACTCTGATGATATAATTCCATCATTAAACAATTGACGAGCCTGGCTCTCAAAGTACTCCTCAGCATCATCAGTGCTTCCCTCTCAGAAGTATCATTCCCAGACACCCTCAAGACTGGTCTCATATGACCTTCTTTGAAAAAATCAACCCTAGGTCCAGATGACCTGCCCAACTACAGGCCCATTATGAACTTCCTATTTATTGGCAAAATCTTGGAAAGAAAACTTGCTACACAACTACTAACAAGAATCGGACAACTCCACCTCCTAAATGACTATCAGACAGGGTTCCGCCCAAAGTGTAGAATCGCGACAGCCACCATCCAGGTGGTGGATGATCCTCTCCAAATCATGGATAAGGGTGACTCATGCCTCCTTGTCCTCCTTGACCTCTTGGCTGCATTCAACACCATCAACCACTGCATCCTTCTCTCCCTCCTAGCTGACAGGATGGGAGTGTCTGGCACTGTCCTGAATTGGTTGACCTCCTACCTCTCAGGCAGACACCTGGGGCCAGATTACAGAAACTTTGCACCAAGGCAAGGGCAAAGTTGCACGGTATTAGCACTAGGGCAAAGTTTGCCCTATTTTTAAAAAACAGTGGCACACACTAGAAAACTACTGCACCATGACAAGGGCAGTTTGGCATGTTAAAAGCACCAGGACAAAAATTGCCCTAGTACAAAAAAGATGCATTTCTACTGCATTTTTGCACCAGGGCAAAGATTGCCCTAGTGCTAATATGGAATGGTATGCAAAAATGCATCAAAAATGCATCAAAAATGTATATATTTTGCACTAGGGCAATTTTTGCCCAGGTGCTTTTAATATGCCAAACTGCCCTTGTCATGGTGCAGTAGTTTTCTAGTGTGTTCCACTGTTTTTAAAAATAGGGCAAACTTTGCCCTAGTGCTAATACAACTTTGCACTTGCACCGGTGCAAAGTTTCTGTAATCTGGCCCCAGGTTGTCCAGATTAATTTATTGTGTTCCAACTGACTCCTGGGGCCAGATTACAGAAACTTTGCACGGTATTAGCACTAGGGCAAAGTTTGCCCCATTTTTAAAAACACTAGGCCATATTAAAAAAACTATTGCACCATGACAACTGTACCTTGGCATTGTATAAGCACCCGGGCAAACATTGCCTCAGTGCAAGAAAGATACATTTTGGATGCGGTTTTTCACCAGGGCAAAGTTTGCCCTAGTGCTAATACCATTCCGTATTAGCACTAGGCCAAACGTTGCCCTGTTGCAATAATGCAGTGAAAATGTATCTTTCTTGCACTGGGACAATTTTGCCCTGGTGCCTCTACCATGCCAAATTGCACTTGTCATGGTGCAATAGTTTTCTAATATGTCCCAGTGTTTTAAAAAATTGGGCAAACTTTGCCCTAGTGCTAATACCGTGCAACTTTGCACTTGCACCGTTGCAAAGTTTCTGTAATCTGGCCCCAGGTCTCCTGCAGAGTCCCCCAAGTCTCCATCCTCTCACCAATCATTTTTAACCTTTACATGGAGCCCCTGGGTACTCTACTGAAAGATCCCAATTTAGCCATCCACCAATACACAGACAATATTCACTTGTACATGAGAGTAAATAACGCGCAGGACATAATTTGTCTCCGTGATTACGTAGCCATCATCCAGTCCTGGATGTCGACTGTCTACCTCAAACTAAACCCATCAAAGACTGAATTCATCCTTATCGGTACGCCTGCTAAAAAACAATGTTTCCAACAATGGCTGAATGATATGCGCCAAGAAGGATCTAATCCACAACTCTCAGACTCAGAAAAATCCTTTGGCTTCACCATTGACAGCAATCTGTCCATACAGAAACACATAGCCAAGAAGGCCCAAATAGCGTGGCTTAGAATCTCTACCTGTGATAACATAAAGGTGCCCTATACTATTAGGGCTAAGGGCAATCTCAGAATCTCTACCCTTCAAAAAATCAAACCCTTCATCCTACCACAGCACTTCCAAACCTTAGTGTGGGCCCTCGAGGTCTCATACATTAATGAGGGAAATTATCTCCTGACAGGGCTCCCAGCTGCTCACTTGGCTCCCCTAAAAGCAGTCCACCATGCTGCATCATGGCAAATGACCCAATTACCCCCATCATACGCAAACTACATTGACTTCCACTCCAAGTTAGAATACTGTTCAAAACTGCATGTATCATCTACAAAGCATATACGAGGAGCACACCAGCGTACCTGGTGGCTAAGCTCCACATATCTGGTGGCACACGCTCCTCATGCAGAAAATCAACCAACCAGCTTGAATCACAACTCATCCACAAAGACAGAACCCAAAAACAATCCTTCTCTTGCCATGTACCCACACTCTGGAACTCAATCCCGGTGACAGCTCAGACTACCTCAACAATTATCCAATTTCACATATCTCTTAAAACCTGATTCTTTCAACAACACTTGACCAAGGACAAATTCCAATGAAAGCACATACCAATGCACAAACCTCACAGTACGACGCTACTGTTAAAAGATGCCAGCCCAAATATTGGTTACCAAAACTCTTTACAGCGCTTCGTTGCCCTCGAGCTAAAGCAGTGATTTAAACAGTAAAATAACAAAATCGAGGCATCCATCATTAAGAGAGATATAAATGCCAAAAAAAGTCAGTTAAGTTAGGAGACTTCTAACTGTGCATAGTGTATGCATAACCCTGATAGACCGGGTGAATCAATGAAGCACATTCAGGATTGCATCCTCGATGAGACCTTGTGTGAGGACCCATCGGGGCAAAAGCTTGTTAAAGCTTTCACTAAAAGCAAAACACACAATACCCTATGTCTGAGGAATAGTTTAGGGTGTTCAGTCTTACTATGACCAAACGCAACCCTTGCATGTACATATCGTGTCATCATGAAGTACTTGTACTTTCAGATCGATGAAAATACTCTAAGCACTGTGTGTAGTGGGAAGCAAATGAGTAATCTAGAAACCTTGCAGTTTCTATTAAAAAAACAATGTAGATACAGTCTGCACCAACCTTAAAAGCAAAGGTATTTATATCATGTTTTAGTGTGGTAACATGACTATATTTTGCAAAGTGATATCCATGTTACTCTGTATCTCATCCACCCCTCTCAAGGACAACATCTAATGAGAGAATGTTTCCAATTTCTCTCTATTTTATTAATTGAAGCTCACTGTAAAGTTGAGCATACTTCACAGAGGGTTAATACATTAGATGGGTTCACACCACTTGAAAATAGTCCCAGGTGAACTGCTCCACTGTACCGCGTTCCCAGAGTGTGGTTTTATTAAGAATATCACTTTCATTGTAGTAATAGGGGACGTTTTACTCTCATTCCTATCCTGTTAGATAGGCGGTGGACCAGCATAATCTAGGGTGAGAACATCACGGAGGGACAGAGTGTTCTTCTGACTAGGGTGAGATGCAGGGAACTGAATAACAGATGTAACAAGTTATGTCAAAACACTGGCTCTGTACCTGTTCTTGTTTTGTGTGATACCACACAAGGGGCAACAGCTGTGCTAAGTATTAATTGGAAGTGACCATCTAGCCACGTTAGTTAGAATAACTCTAATTACATTTTTTTTAATTAGGAAGAAATTATGTTCTTTGTGAAATTTAAGAGATTACAAATCCTTCATTAAATACGTAGGTTTTTATGAGTGTTTGGGTGCACAACACTCAGAAGCATGTCTCCCCGAAAGCAGGTAGTGCATGGAACCTTTTTAGTGGTGCCAGGAAATCACCATTGATATGATATTATATAATATGATTGGTTATTTATAACTCTCTTAATACCCAGAGGTTTCTAAGCGCAGACCCGGGGATCGAACCTGTGTCCGTGTTGTCTTGCTTCCAAGGTGAGCACGCTGCTGCTGAGCTATCCTCCCATAAACAACGCATTTTGTCAGCTCTGTATCAGGTCATCATTAGGTCCAATGAACACGGATGGTCACGGAAAGTCAGGGTTTGTGAGTTTGATAGGGTTAACTCTGAGATAGGTTGCATGCATTTCCCCATTTTGGACATCATAATGCACATGGATGCAATGGTGCTCTAATGAACATCTTTGAACCCCATATCACATTTGATAACGTGTTTTCCTTATGAGAAATGAACACCGAGAAAAGTAGCATGGGGGGTCCTGCAAGTCTGATCCAGGTGGACCTCGGAAATGCATAGGTCGTCGCCCATTCTGTGAAATAGCAATGCCGGTCGAAATGCTGCACTGACGGTTGGTACTGTGAACAGAACCACATGCAGTCCCTTTCCCGTATATGGCTGGAATTTATCATACAAAGCATCCATTCCTCACCAAATACAAAATGGGCATGTGCCCTATCTCATTGCTGAGTCATGTTTCCGGAATTCTCAGCTGTGCATTTGCCCTGTCTATAACTTCCCTAAACAAGAAGTAAACTGTTTTTAGTAGCAATGACTGCAAGAAATGAGCTTGCTGAGGAGAGAGGGCAATGGCAGCCTCTTGCATCCTTTGCTTTGGGTCACAAAACTCCCAAAACAACATGTGTCGAAAGTATCTTTATATAAGTAGACCCCAGTACTAAGGGAGGAAAAGACTGATAACATAGAGACATGGTACAAGATCACAAGATGTTTTACTATGGTAGTTATTTCATGCCCCAAAGACTTACGGTGCTTTCGGCAGATCCCTTGTACACCAATATCCATATAATGTGCACTCAAACACATTAGGGTGAACAACCCTGAAATTGGGGACAGGACACCTCCAATTTATTTATGATTTTTTCTTCAGATCCCTCCAGGAAATAGCTGCTCTCAGAACAACTGCAGTGTTGCACACAGTCCCTTTGGCAACCTTTCGTCCACTTTATAACCAGCAGTGGCGCCAGCCCCTGGCTTCGGATGACTTAAGTCCTCCCACTTTGAGGGGGTTGCAGGAAGAAGGCAACACTGTGCCACGACTCAGCCCATGTTTCTCAGATATGGCACCAGTCAGAAGGGGCACTACAACAAGAGCATGTCAATTTTATCACCTGGGAGAGCAGAGCATTTACATGTAAACAATCATTAACCTGCCAGCAGCAGCAAAGGTACAGATGAAGAGGAGGAAAGCCTGACCAGACGATATCCATCTGCCTCCTATGAGGAAGACAAAGGCTTAATTGCGGGGCTCAGTTTTTTATGGCTCATGCCTCCAATGATGAGCATCACTTTGTTAAACTAAAGGTCACCTGAATTGAGGTGAAAGATGTGTCTAATGAGTCAAAGAAGGCACTGATAGCTATTCAGCCTCCTGGCCTCAGAGAAAGGGATATATGTCTATTACGGTTTTGTTTTACTCAAATTTGTTTTGCACAGACTTTTTTGTTCACATTTGTTATCATAGAAAGCAGGGGGAGACCTTCCACACCACCCCCACAGCCCCTTAAATGCCCCCGAACCCCACCTTCACCAATCATGCCTACTCCCTTCTCATCATCTCCATTTTGTAGGAAAATTAGAGCAAGAAAATGGGAGCCAAAACAAATCGACCAAATGTTTGTTAAGAAACAGACTCAATACCACAGGAAGGGGCGGGGCAAAGAGGTTGAAAGCTCAATTGTTTCTTGGCCCAACTCATGAGCAGCTTTCAAAACTGTCAGCGAGCTCCCCTAAAATTGTGAGTCTGGCTGCGCTCCTGTTAATCACTGTAGGAGGAATGACATTGCTCCCTAATGCAAACAGAGTCATCATGCCATTAACAGCGAGGGACTGTGATCGGCCGGCTTGATGCGCTGCTGGAGTTACTTTAGAATGACAGTCATAACAGCGTATGGATGGTGGAAATGGACACCAATTTGTTGAGAATTGAAGGACTTGCCCTAAGCTGCGCATGACTACTTGTTTATTGCCATGCTGCACACTTGCAACGAAGGACCGGCAGACCTCTCTGCCTAAATGTACTATATAATAACTTCACAGGAATGGGTGTCAGAGGAAGAGACACTGCTGGGTCTGATAAACCGGTACCTTGGGAAGGTCCCTCACAAAAAGATGAAGGGCAGCAGGAATAGGAAAAAGATAACAAGTATCAACCAAACACTTTACATTCGCTATATGATAACATAATGGACAATGGGCCAGTGCTCCAGCTGGCTATGGCGTTAAAACTATTGCAATATACTTGACAAGATTTCAGTGGTTTAGCAGGAATTTACCGGCACCATTTTGAATCAGGATTGACTTGCTTTTAACCGTCTGTCGAGTTATAGAGTGATGATTATGAACGTGTGGGAAAGGAACACATTTTAAGCAGGTACATAGGTGCAAGTGTCTTCTGTGCACTACAAAACATCAACCAGCCCCCCCCCCCCCCCGTCCATCCGTTTCGACCATTGTGGATCGGGATGCCAGTGGGTCCGCTCCCCAGTCGCCTCCAAAAAGCGGTAATGTGATAATAAAGAAGCTAAATAATTAAGAGGGACACGAATCGAGATACGTGCAGTAACAGGATAATACTTTTGGACTGTAGGCCATGTATCCTGTGAAAGGTGTGATTCGGTTAGAGGTTTACAACAGCCACCGACTGCTTGGAAGTTGCAAATGTTTGAAATCAACAAATATGCCATCCGCCACCGACATTCTAATACTACATTTTAGTGTTACCAAGTCATCAACGTGGTTCATGCGAATGCCTTGTACCCTTCCTAGCCTGTCGTCGTTACGCCACCCACGCACATGCTTTGCTCTGAGGTGACAGGGAGAGTCCTGTGCCATGGAGCAGTCCTGGTGAATTAACGAGAATGCAAGGGGGCAGGATCTGTAAGACACCCTTTGATTGCTGCTCAGAAGCAAGGCACACGTGACTGACCTAAGTGAGAACTTCTTGCGACTATGCCTGCAAACAGCACTAGAAAGGGTGGCCTTGCTTTTCCTGAGGGCTATGTTGGGTACCTTCCCGGAGGTGGGCAGACCACCATGGAGGTTGTAGTGGACTTGCAGGTTGTTCTCCTTTATTGCTATGTAAAATGGTATTTCCTGGAAAATTGGAACATATAGAGGGTCTGCCAGGACTCGGTACCAGAGGAGGTTGGAGTATCCTACATTGGGCAATGTGGCAGAGACCACCTGGACGGTACTACATCGGCTTCATTCTTTTCAGGTGTGGGAAGCTGACCTCATCCCCCTCTTCACCATTTGTTAATGTTTGCTTTAATGTACTATCGCATATCGCAGTGTCCATAGTGGACAACATGGAAGTTACCTGTAGAGTGTTTGCATGTGTCCCATTTACCCAAGCACTTTTCTTTCAGGCTCGGACTGTCCTATCGGGCACTAGGGCAATGTCCAAACCAAAAACACTAAATGCGAGTGTGGGACAGTTTTTTGGGTCAAAGTGGGACACTTCTGTGGCCAATGTGGCACAGTTTGATGAGTTACTTCACTATGGGGCTAGTAGTTTTGCTTAGTGTTGCTGAATGCATAATTTGCATCATATTTTATTAAAGAAAACTCCAACGTGGGTACTATTCAGTCTGTCACAAAAGGAATGAATTGCTATTTGCAACTGTGGGACACTTTTTCATTGGTGCCCGAGACAATTTTATGGTCCAGTCCGATCCTGATTTTTGTCCTTGCTTATTATTTAAGTGCGAAACTTGATGGTCGCCATTGGGTACACTACATAGCACTACAAAAAAATCCACCATTGCTTAACAAGGGGCGCTTTTTTGTTGTTGGCACATCCAGATGGATAATTTGGAAAGGGGCGTGCTCGTTGTTACAGAATAACCAGCCACACGGGTCTCATTTAAAGACCACAGGAGATAAGCTTATCTTTATGTGACAAGCAGCACGTTGAAGTCACGTGGCAGCTCCAGCTGCACACTCATGTGGCTGACCTCATGTGTCTGCAAGCGCACAGCAGAGGCCACTGTGGTGAGACATCATCATTTTCTATCTATTGTCTTAATGCCTTCACGGCCTTGCTCTGTCTTATCTTTCTTCTCTAATAACCTTTTACTCCCCATCTTGCTCTCTCCGCTCACAATCTACTTTCCATCGTCTTGTCCCCAAACCTCCATGTGCTTCTTCCGTGTTCCGTGCTTTCTCTCTACTGGCCCCCTTTCACGGGAATGCTTTGCCCCTTGCTATCCGCTCTTCTACTACCAATCATATCTTTCAGGCTCGTTTTAAAACCCATCGTTTGTCCGCTCTGTCTGACTCCTAGCCTTGTACCTGCAATCTTTATTACTCTGTCAATGAACCAACGTGTTTGTACTTTACCATGGGCAAAAGTGCTATATAAATAATAAAAAAATACAATACAAAAACACAAATCATAGGGCCTCATTACAAGTTTGGCGGTAGCCTTGCCGGTAAATCCGGCAAGGCATGCTGCCACCAAACTCGCAAATGTTTCCGGCCCCTGGCAATGGGGAATTACAGGGCCATTAGAACCCTGCCGGACCCTGTATTTCCCCATTGCCAGGGGCCAGAAACTTTTACTCCCCATTCCCATTTGAGCCCCATAGGGCATGGCGGGCAGGTAGGCACCCACGAGCAGAACTCGTAGTTTGCCGGTCCGGTAACAACGGTACCAGCAAGCTTACTGGTACCGTTGTTACAAGACCGGCAAACTTGTAATGAGGCTTAGACTGCCAGTAAAGATCGCAGTGAGAGAGCAAACCAGCCACTCTTCTCTGTGTCAATATCTAGCGCTGCATCAGCCAAAACCTGGAAGTTTCTCAGCATTAACAAACTCTGCTAGGCCCTAACAAAACGCTTATGGGCAAAGGGAACATATCTCTCATTGTAGATTTTTCTCGCGCCCCATCTTTGTCTCACCTTCTCTTTCTCTCTCCCCGTGTGTCTCTCTCTCTCTCTTTCTTCCTTTGAGCCCAATTCTCTCTCTCGCTCTCTGTCCCTATTCGACAAGCAAGAAAACATGTTTGCAACCAAAGCAGATAGTATCAGTTGTTTCACACCTCTAATGATTTTGCGCCATTAACTAGCAGACGTGTTTGGTATCGAATAACGAACATATCGAAATGACATTTGCGCACATGCACACTGACGACTGCATGGGATGAAACAACTTCTCGAGTTAAGCATATGTTTACTGTTGAGAATCTGGCAGCCAAACCTGTACTGCATTGCACTATTTTCCAGAAGTCCTGGTTCAGGAGTTGGAAAATAAATAGTTCCTCAGAGGAAGGATTCTTCAGCTCTGGACAGCTGATAGGGTAATAAAATAAATAAGCAATAAAATCGACTTCCTGTTTTCTGGTTTTACATTTCATATTGGCAAAATCCATCCATTAAAGACCCTTTCGTGCTTCCATAAATAAACCTGCCACCTTTTTTTTAAAGACTTTCCCATCTGTTTAACAAGTAGAAGTGTATTATTTAATACACTGCTGGGATTTACGCATATGGGAAAACGGCTACTCACACAGAACATAACATTTTAGTTGGAAGTGGTACAGAAAAATAATCACAGTTTTTCCCAGGTTCTTGTACAACTGTGGCAGGAGGCTGATGTCATCATTCAAGCCACTTTTAAAGCACTTTCTATAACGAATGAGGAGTGAGGTTCTTACCTCTTTTGTTCTTTTCAACATACTTTCACCTTTTCCTTTTTCAGAGTTTTATCATATGATGAAAACATTTGCTATAAGAAAATCCATCAATTGCATGAACATTTGCCATTTCACTCTGTCCAATCCATTCACTATTTCATTTTCACATTCTAGAACTGCACATGTTTGTTATCTGAAAAGCCACGAGTGAGAAAGCAAAATCAACACGTCTTACGCTTCTACCTAGGGGGTGATTTGAAAAACTTGAACTTTTCTTCAACAGTAAATCGGATGAATTTACTCCTGAAAGAAGGAATTACTTAGTCAGGATTAAGTTTCCCTAATTTTGCAAAAGCATTTACAAGTGATTCCCAAAACAACGTTTTTTGACATTGTTCTTAATGCCCTAGTTCAGAGCTAGCAAACATGTGCATTCCTACGGAATTCTGGGTATTATAAGTCTGTGTATCAATGAGGACGAGCTATAGACCCACAAAATTATGATTTTACATGAATTGTGAACAGGTTTATAGTGTTTTGAAGACCCTCAAGTTCCACTTGAGCATTCCAAGTGTAAGCGTTGAATGTGAGGTGTGAACACAAATTAAAGTGCATGCAAGTGTGTAGGATGTGGAGAGTAAGAAGTGATATGCAATGTAAACAATATTTTGCAGTGAGGGATTATTTTTAAATAATTGTTTATTTATAATGATACTTGCTTTCTTGTCTGCTATCCAGCAAGTTATTCTGGTGCAATTCTCATATCAGACCACCCATGTTTGGGTTTAAGTGGTCCTTCTTTGTGAATCAGGTGAAATGTACACTGATGTTCCCACTGTTTTAACTAACACCCAAATCCTTTGCGAATACAGTTTCGAGGTGTACACGATGATCATTCATATGAGTAATTTACAACAGTGGAATAGGGGTATGTTACTCATTAGAATGATCATAGCAAACGGGATTATTTGTGAATGGACCATTCAGGGCCTGATTCAGAGAACGTTTTCTTATGGGATTGTGGCATTACAAAATGCTTCTGTGAATAAGGCCCTTGATGTATTTGCGAATGAAATATGTAAGTAACACATTCCTTTACTTCCATGATCTTTACTGAAGTGGTTCCATCTTTAGATTAACTCATAAAATAGACCTTGGTGAAGGTGAACCCCAGGATCAGAAGGAGTCACTTTATTTTGCCAAAAAGCTATCACGTGGCAGACATTGTAGTAGTGTTTCATCTCAAGGGCATCATTGGCAGCCTGCAGATTTGCAGCTCCCGTGGGGCAAGGAGGCATGGATGAGTTAACCATAATCCAGGTTATGGAGTGTGCTGGAACCGTCTCTAAGTACCTCTGTGGAAGCTGCAGGTGGTTCAGTGATACCTGGTACACATTTGAACGTGGCAGTTGAGAAAGGAGCTACATATTCCATTTAGCTTTATTACTCATTCTCATGGGTGTATGAATGCATGTTGTGTGTGTGAAAGCCTGACTTATGGACTCAAGTATAGTGAGGGTGGACAAGGAGTAACTCCCTTTATTGCCTTCAGGAAAGGGCTATTATGCTATTGTAAGTAGTTATTTGTTCTACTCGATGACTGTTCCAGAGATCTATAAGGCTACTAGCACATAATAGTAGCAGCAATACATGTTTTGGAATTTTGGTGCTGACTTTGAACGAAACCTCTGCACCTACTCTGTTCCTAGCCTCGTGACCCCTTAAAAGTATGATCTGTGCTTATTTTGAATCTAGATACCAGCGCATATCTTGATCCTTGCCCCTTGTGCCTTACACTGCTCTTAGCCTATGACCATTGTGAAAGTACTGCATCTAGACACTTGGGCATTTATTGAATCATTGCTGTCACCCCACCCTAGACAGATCGCTTCTACCCACTGACTTACCTGTTATAGTCTCTGCAATACCACCAAACTTAGTCACCTATGCCTGCGTTTGGACACCTCAACCATCGTTAATGCCACATCGATCATTAGCTAGCCACCCACGCACATACCATGTATATGCCTACAATCTACACCGTCCTGCTGAGGACTATCCTATACCTACTTAGTATATTAGACTCTACCATGCCACTCACTTTGCCTTTATCAGCATACACGACTCTCCCCAACAAACCCCCCAGTCAAAATGACCCCATCACAAGACCCTGCAGTCTCCTCCAAAGAAACCTTAAACTTTGCGCTAAACTTCCCAAAAACTATGAACCGCTAGCCAAAACCTTATATCCTCGTTCTGCCAACACCACCAGAAACCCAAGAGGCCCTCAACCTAACACTAAAACTTCCTCTCACAAAGCCACCAACACTCAGCACCCACTCCAGCTCGATAGCGGATTCACTCAAGACCGTAATACCCACCCGCGACACCACCACAACACCCATTCACTACCTTTGGTGTCCGCACAGACTGGCATAAAAGGAGCTCTTATAAATGCCCGCTCTATGGTGGCCCATGCCACAGAAATAGCAGATCTACTCCTAACAGAAAAAATGGACTTCCTTGCTATCACTGAATCCTGGATTCACTCAGAAGCTGGCCAGCGATCATGTTAGCCATCCCTGAGGACTACACCCTTCTAAGAATAGATTGCATCACCTCCCGAGGCGGAGGCCTTGCCATAATTGTGAAAACTAGTCTAGCATTGAGACTCACCCCCACTAAACATAGACTCATGCAAATCCCTCACTGCCAAGTTGACCACCTCAGACACCCAGACTTTATCCATTCACCTTATTTACAGACCCCCGGGCCCACTAGGCTCTTTCGAAGAAGATCTGACTAATATCCTCTCGGAAAACCTCAAAATCTCCTCACTATGCCTCCTCCTAGGATACCTCAACCTTGGATTCAAAGACCCATCAGATCCTAATGCTACAAAGATTAACGATTCCCTCGAGGAATTAGGGTTCACCCAAAAGGTAACAGGTGCGACCCATACCAAAGGTAGGTCCCTCGACTGGATAGCAGAGCACAATTGCCAGACTTACATCACCTCCATAACACCGCTGCCCTGGTCCGACCACCACTTGACCTCCTTCTCCCTAGAAGTTGCAGTTCCCACACACGTCGATAGCATAGCTCCCGCCATTCACACTAGAAACCAAAAAAACATTACAGCTGATAAACTCACTCCTCTGATTCTTCCCACTTTGAATTCTCTTCCTGCCCTCACAGACCCATTTATCCTGGTAGAAGAATATAACAAAGTAAAGTTATCTGCTCTAGATGCCATAGCACCATTGAAAATCAGAAAGAGCACACCGGAAAAACATGTAAATACATGGTCCTCTCCTTACCTGAAAGCAATTAGACTAGAGAAACACACAAGTGAACACATCTGGAGACTAGAGCCATCTGACACTAATAAAAACAACCTTAGCAAACTAGCCTCCCCCTACAAAAAAGAAATCATCCATGCCATACAAGAGTCATATAACCTGCATATTACCCAAGCTAATTCTAATACCAAAGAATTGTTCACAATCCTCAAAGAGATAGAAACGCCCATCCAAGCCTGCAGAACTTGCCTCAAGGACAAAAACTGGTGCACCAGCATACAGAGTGCCTTATCAAACAAGATAATGACCCTCCAGACTAAGATTAACAATAAAAAAGAAACTCTCCTCCTTGCCCCTACTATTAAAATCTCTGCATCCTAACCCCTGACCACCCTGCCTCCTACTCCTCCTACTCTACCCACGCCCCTCTTCAACTTCAAGAAAGTATCCATCCTAGAAGTTGAAAAAGTTATCCTAACCCTCAAACCGTCCAACTGCCACGGCAATCCTTGCCCAGCACAAATTATAAAAGATGCTGCACGTTACCTCTCCCCTTTCATTGCAAGCTTATAAATGCCTCCTTCTCCACCGGCATCATTCCCAACAACCTGTAGCAGTCGTTTGTCCTCCCACTTCTTAAAAAACAAACACTTGACCCATCTACACCCACTAATTATCGCCCTATCACCACAGGACCTATCCCATAGATATCGTGTATCCCACAGGTGGTTCTTGCTTAAAATCCTAGATAAGATGCTGTACCTCCAAATCCAACAATATCTGGAATGCAAGCACCTTCTAGGAGCACAAATAGACTCCCTGAGAGACAATGGTAAGACAGCACTATTACTGCTACTTGATCTCTCAGCGGCGTTTGACTTGGTCGACCATAAGATTCTTTGCAACCATTTGGACTCTGCTGTTCACTTCTCACAAGAAGCCATAGGCTGGATTCAATCCTTCCTTGACAATAGAACAATGCAGGTTTTCTCACCTTTAGCAGCTGCTGACCCCATACCTATCACCTGTGGTGTGCCCCAGCGCTCCTGTGTCTCGCCTACTCTGTACAACATCTTTACAAAGCCTCTTTTTGATGATCTAGATGGCCTGGGTATCACCTACACCAACTACGTGGATGATACGCAGATCCTCATCCCGTTGACAGGAGATTATAACAAGGATTTGGCCTTTATGAACAGAGTGTATCTCATCATGCAGGCATGGATGGCATCCCATGGACTATGGCTGAATGATGACAAAATTGAACTCCTCATTCTCGGCACCCCTGCCAACCTCAACAAACTAGGCCCTCTCTACTCGAATTTCAAAATAGACAACAATATTATCACAGTAGCCAAGGAAGTCAAAACCCTTGGATTCTACCCAGATTCCACTCTAACCTTCAAAAAACTAGTTAATTCCTTGGCCTCAGCTACTGCCTACACTTGCAAGCTAATCAGAGCAGCCAAGCCTTCCTCTCATCTGATAACTGTATCACCCTAGCAAGAGGCCTTGTCTTATCCAAACTAGATTACTGTAATGCTTTATATGTAGGGAGCAACACATATATTACCAGTAAGATCCAGATTCTACAAAATAATGCCCTGAGAGCAGCCCTCAGTATTCCCAAGAAAGCCCACATATCTGACCTCAAAAGATCCAATAACTGGCTCTCCACAAAAGACACAATTCTCCTTAAAACAGCCTCCCTGACACATAAATGTCTACACCATGCTGCCCCACAATACCTCACTGCCAGATTTTTGAGACAATTTTCTAACCGCCCTGCGAGAACAGCTAACGCCAACCTCTTACTAGGGCCCAGATTTAAACGCATGAAGACTGGTGGAAGCAGCTTCCCGGTCAAAGCTGCCCAATATTGGAACTCGCTCCCACCTACCTTAAGGGAAGACTTACCTTATCTACGCTTTAGATCGACCTTATCCAATGGATTAAGGAACATGACATCTGACACACTATTACACTTTTTTACATCACCTACCCTGCATGTACATACTGTATATAACTGTTTCTTGATGTTTCTTGACATAATGTGTATATAATGTAGGATATTTTAAAGCAATGTAACCGAAGCTGAACAACCCTCTTTATACCTTTTACGTCCTGATACCCTCGGGTCTGGCGCACATTATAAATATTAAAACAAACAAACAAACAAACAAAGTAGACAAACTGAGTTAGTAAATCAATGTGGTTTTATTTTTTATTTAAATGCCATTGGGCCTCATCACGACTTGGGCGGTAACGCCGGCGGTATTACCGCCGGTGGTATTAGCCCTACCGCTGAACTCCCCGGCGCTAATAGTGCCAGATCACGAGTTCGGCGGTAATGTTAATCCCCATTCCCCATTGAGCACATTTGGGAATGCCCCATTCCCCATTGGGCTCAATGGGGAAATTTCACGCTAATACCGCCGGCGGATTTCCTGCCGGCTGTATGAGCGCGAATTTTCGGCGGATTTACCCCCAGCTAAGAGCTGGGGCCAAATCCGCCAAAGTCCTGATTTGGCAGACCCTTAAATCCGGCGGTAATAGCGCTAACGCCGGATTTAAGGGTTACCTCCAAAGTCGTGATGAGGCCCATTGTGTCTCCATTAATTAAGAATTTTAATTGTAACTTCGTTGAACTGAAACAGCTTTAACATTCGCATGAATTTGGTGCTAGGAAAAAGTAAGGTTTCTCTGTACGAAATTGAAAGCATTACCCCATGTTTTAACTTTCTTTGTCAGCTGTTAAATAGGATTGTGCAGCAAACAAAATGTCCTCCCAGGTAGGAAGTGTTTTGTTGAAAGAAATCTAGAATTTGCAGTTTTGTTTCCATGTCTGGTTTTGAAGACAGAAATATTCAGAATGCAGTCAACACCAGTAGTTATTGACTGCACTCTAAGCATTCTGATTGGCGGAGAGGAGGTTAATAACGATGCCCACATACTAATATACATGTCTGTTCCACTGTGTTTACAATCCGATCTTCAAAATCAAAATGTAATAATAGAAATTAAGCAATACATTACAGAATCACATTACTATCGGACAAAACAGTAAACACATTGCATTGTCGTTTATCGTGCGATATTCAATTGTGTATGATATATTTGTGAATGATTACATAAATGCAGAGTTTACTAACATTGACTATCTAACCTCAGCTTCTCTACTGCACAAATTGTGCAAACCTGCTCAAATGACTTCATCTCGATATGCCTCACCTACAATACTTGCAAAAATCAGCTGCACTTTGACACAGCAAATGCACATTGTTAACCTCTATCCTATGTAAATATTGATTTTTTCTGTTAGGCCTGATGGTACCTAGTGGTGATTTAGCTATTGGTTTGACACTATTCAATATCTACATTCATCAATGTGTGTCAGGGGTCGCCTCGGAACTCACTAATGAAAGATTTTAAAAGTAATCAAAAAAGGAGTGTACGCAGGCACAGAGTAACACAGGTTTATTCAGGCCCCAGACACAGCTGGGACAGCTATATTCAAACAGATTGCGGACAGACTGTGTGAAAAAGACGCTGTCAAAGAAATACCCCTAAATCTAAAGCTTTTATAACAATTGAGCTAATTAACATTCGTAAATTTGCAACACGAAAAAAATCTACCCACCCCGAGGTGATTGGTGCTTGCGCATCAGACCCTTATAGAAAAACATACATTATGTTCTGTAATTGGACCCACAAACCTTCCCACACCACCCACAATAAAAATATGTGATGTTGCAATCCAGCCCCCTCGTCCCACATCATAATGACAATTCATTAAAACATTTGAGACCACCAGTGGAACTTTATTCATCTGCCCCGGTCATCTCCTCCAAGTTCACGTAAGAAGCGCTCCCTTCCATGACACTGCCAGAGCCTTGAACCACAGACGTACTGCTATACAATTATGCATATTAAGAACTCTTCGACCTTCTTTCCAGGCAAAATGTGTTAAGGGGCAATTTGAAACTGCTGTGGTTCTCTTAACTCCATCTAAAAATCATGTTTTGCAAATTATTTTTACTTATTCAATGGTTACGCTCTCCATGCCTGGTTCTAATCTGTGATCTCGAAAAATAATAACTGTTGTTTTGCTTCTTACTATACCAGCCTCAGATTGCAGGACCTGCAATGTGTTACCAGCCACTGCAGCTTGTTGCAGATTAATAATAAGCTAATACATGTTGGCTGCAAAGGCATGCTACAAGGCCTTTCTACCGCATTTTAGCCTACCTCTAGGTTTGGTTACACTTACCAGTGACCCTACATTTCTATTATATGGATATTACATTTATTTTGAGTTTGACTTTTGTAACAATTAAAAGGAGCCTCCTCCCCTTTTGCAGTGCTACTCTTGCAATTGAAATGTGCGCACCTTTTCACTGCCCAGAGCTTGCATTTTTATTACAAATGTATACACGTAGTCATCCAACCATTCATACAAGCCTTCATGGTTTCATTAATTTGTTACTTTAATAATCATCCCCATCAAGCAGATGGGTATTGGCAGCAAAGCCTTGAAACTGTTCACATCTTTACTAAGGGATGAACAGCAGCTGCTGCATTGATCCATTCTTTTTTCCATGATCGTCAATGATGTATTTAATCGGGTTCCTTTTTGCTAACCTTAGAATCAATGGTACAGGATGAAGGGCTCTACACAATTATTGCTGAAAGGTTCATTAACTGACAACAAGAAGCATTGCTGGTAATGCCTCTCCCTTATGCAGTCTTCTTGGATGTCGAGTGCATCCCTGATGTCAAATGCTACAACACCTCTGATAGTTCCCTCTATAAACAACACCCACACATTGAAACATGCAGTAGAACAATGAACCTTGAAAAGGTATGGGCAAAGCAAACCTAAATTAGAACAAAGCGCTTGTACCATGCAATAGGTGAACGGAGGGCTGCAGTAGACTGGGGTTTGTGGGTATAGCACCGTAATGTCAAAGAAAAGGTTCCAGTCTTGCTGCGCTGACACACAATAATGCTACACACTGCTACAATTGCAGATTTATTTTGTACTGAAACAGCCTGACACGTGTTTCGAGCAGTCCTTGCTCTTCATCTGAGGCTTAAAATTGTTGAACAAGTGTCTTAACTTCTGGGAGATATATCTCATATAGTCAGATGCATCACTGTTGCGGCATGCTCTTAAATTTAAGAGTCGAGACTGGTGGTCTGCTGCACGGAATGAGACGAGCCCCCTTTTTTTTAAGCCTCAGATGAAGAGCAAGGACTGCTCGAAACACGTGTCAGGCTGTTTCAGTACAAAATAAATCTGCAATTGTAGCAGTGTGTAGAACAATGAACCTTGACAACTTTTTCCATCAAATGACCAAATTTACCAAGGAATTTGATTTTAACATGATAGTCACTTCTTCTTACATGGCAACAACAGCTCTTTGCATCTCTAAATATCCTATAAATATCCTATAAATGAAATTTGACCTGCAGGAAGCCTCAGATTTCTGTAGGGCCCATCAGGGCCAGGCCACGCAATGAGCCAGGTCTCATACAAGAACAACACAAGTTTGAAAATAGATCTCCCATGTAATTTCACCTCTTTGTCTCCTACTACAACCAGACAATCAATTCCTTGTCTTGCTTCAACACATGGGAAGCCATAAATACTCAATAATCTACAACTGTTGTGAGGGCTGATGCAGGGATATATGCTACCCTAGCCAAAGTCCCCTGCTCCTTATAATTCAGCCAGGATTGATCTTTCAAGGGTGTTCACGTGTCCCCTAGGTGCTCTCTGCTAGTGGGATCCGAATCAGCTTCCCGAAAAGCATCAGAGGCCACTTTCTCAGCACACCTGAACTAGAGAAGTAATGCAAATCACATGCCTTCTCAGTGTTTGATCAAAGAATGTGGAACAGTGTCCCTGCTCTACAACTGGCTCATCCTCACACTTCTTCAGTTCTGGGAACAATACATGGCTTAGGTTTTTGAAGACTTCCTACATCACCACATCTGCATTTCGCCTTTGAGACATCCTCATCCCAACTTAACATCCATCCATCTCTCCTGATTTCCTCTGCTAATCTCTAAAGATCCGGCGATCCCCCACCATTGCACAATCGAATGAACATGGTCTGTTTCAGATTTTTCTATCCACGCCATCATTCAATGTGTTATGTCACTTATCACACAACCAGTCTTTGAGACCTTTTGTTTATTATATTGAAATATATTCAGTCAATATGGACCTCCAAGTTGGTCTTTTTTCTACATATTCTAAACAATGAAGGTGTGACTATTTCTTGTCAATTAGGTGTATTTGGAGGAATTAGACTAGTTCCATGTTAAATGTAACATTGTCTGTATGATAGGAGGAACATTGTATCAAAATCAAAGGGACATAAATTGCTTGAAAACAAGGTTTACACATTTATTGGGGGTCATGGAAGTGACTTGCATGTGAATGATGGCACACAGCCTAGAGGTGATGCACACTGGGCTCTTGATCATCAGCTACCAGGAGATGCACACCTTTTCTTGATGATCCCATCCACAAGGGTGGCCAATTATTGGTGGATAAAGGATTGATTGTTTGTTCTCCCAGCATTCTGGATTGGATTGACTTCCAGGAGCGATTCTACCCAGCACCTGGGAAGTTAGCAGAGACATACAAAGGTTGTGAGCTTGATACAATGCTTGGAGTGTTTGGCAAAGAGATTGGAGGAGGCTATTTCATATCTTAGACATTGTATAGCACATTTTAGAGGAAGGGGCTGAATAAACTAGTAATACATGGTTTTACTAAACGTATATTGAATATGGTAGGTTCGATTGTCACTTTTTCATTGTTGCATTTTGGCCACAGTGACAGTTAAATGTACCTCATTGAATTTGAGCTATGTGACAACACTGCATGGTGAGTAAAGCATCATGGAACATGCTGTCATGTCTCATGCCATGGGCTACTTGTTAAGTCATCATTTACTAATATATTTTAACACAAATCTTTTGGGCACATTGTTATAAAGGCACTGATGAAAATGATATGGCATGATATGGCTAATGACAGACAGATCAATAGCAAATATAACTCTGCAAATAATTGTTCATAATACCCAGCACACTGGTATCCAGCCATGCATATGTGCCCACGGGCATATAAAAGATCAGCCAATTAATAGCTAACAATCACACATGTCACACAGATCAAAACAGACATGTACATAACACAACGAAGTCAAGCACACAACACAGCATTAGTGAAGATCAGGTGTCAGAGAAGAGGATGTAAGCTCAGCAGTCAAAGGAAGTGTGGAACTTCAGAGTTCATGGGAATATGAGCCTGTCTGCAATGATCTTGATTGATTCAGGTAGATCACTTTTCATTCTTAGGGTGACCAATATATATTTCAGAGTTTGGAATTTATTGACATTTGGAAATTCCATGAATGTATAGAGGGGTTGATTCATGGAATTAATGTGCGCTGAAAATTCCCGCGCAGAGGTGCCAAAACGTGCAAATCGCAGGAAAAGTGCGAAAATCGCAGTGCAAGTGCGAAAATCACACGAAAACCAGCGCACAGCGATTCATGGAAGTCCATGCGTGAGAAAAACATTGGATGTGCGCTAAAAAAGTGCGCCGCGCACGCCGACGCACAGGTCATCCAACAGCGTGCGCCACTGCCACTGCGGAATCGCACATAGCGCGGCGAACATCACAAAAGTAGGTGGAACACGGGGCGTAACACTCGGAATGGGGAACAACGCCTGAAAATATGGGCGTCACGGGGGAAGTACAGGAGGCAAGTGCGCGGAACGCCCACACGCTCGCCTACAACCCGTATTCATGGAATCGAATAGGGCAAACCAGCGCACGGTCAAAGACGCGCACAGGGCCAAACAAGTACGCCACAAGAAAGCAGGCGGTAGCGCCCCTGCGACTGAAAAAAATGTGCGCCAAAACGTGCGCTAACAAAAAGCACCCATATGCAGCCATGTTGAATGGCCCATACAGTGGCCCTCTAGGACAAATGAGGTGCAAAGGGGCCCCGACAAACACGGACACCCGCTGTGTGAAAAATAGCGTGTGCGCGTGTTCCTGGGTGCGCGGGAAGTTCCACACGCGATTAGCCTGGGTACGTGTACTTCGGGGTGCGTGGGAAGTTCCACACGCGATTGGCCTGGGTAGGTGGGGGTGCGCGTGAAGTTCCACACGCGATTGGCCTGGGTACGTGTACTACGGGGTGCGCGGGAAGTTCCACACGCGATTGGCCTGGCTAGGTGGGGGTGCGCGGGAAGTTCCACATGCGATTGGCCTGGGTACGTGTATTCCGATGTGCGCGGAAGATTCACACGCGATTTCTGCAGGGTACGTGTATTTCGGTGGTGCCGGGGAATGCTACACGTGATTTGGCCATGTGGGTCCCCCCCAGGTGTTCCCTCTACACCCTCCACGGCCCCTGCAGGCAGCCCACACCACAGGGTACTACCCTGCACCCCTGCTCATGTCCCACAGGCAACCCATCCACCATGGCCATGCCCACCAGCCAACCCACATGTCACCTTGCACTAGTGATCACCAACACATGTCTCCCACCACCTCCATCCCACAGCCACCAGGGGCAGCCTCCACCAGGCCCCCACTCATGTCTCCCACCACCCCATCCCACAGCCACCAGGGGCAGCCTCCACCAGGCCCCCCCTCATGTCTCCCACCACCCCCACCCCCCAGCCACCAGGGGCAGCCTCCACCAGGCCCCCACTCATGTATCCCACCACCCCCAACCCCCAGCAGTGCAAGGGCAGCCTCCACCAGGCCCCCACTCATGTCCCCTATTACTCCCACCCCCCAGCAGTGCAGGGGCAGCCTCTACCAGGCCCCCACTCATGTCCCCTATTACCCCCACCCCCCAGCAGTGCAGGGGCAGCCTCCACCAGGCCCCCACTCATGTCTCCCACCACCCCCACCCCCCAGCCACCAGGGGCAGCCTCCACCAGGCCCCCACTCATGTCTCCCACCACCCCCACCCCCCAGCCACCAGGGGCAGCCTCCACCAGGCCCCCACTCATGTCTCCCACCCCCCCCCACCCCCCCGCAGTGCAGGGGCAGCCTCCACCAAGCCCCCACTCATGTCCCCTATTACCCCCACCCCCCAGCAGTGCAGGGGCAGCCTCCACCAGTACCCCACTCATGTCCCCTATTACCCCCACCCCCCAGCAGTGCAGGGGCAGCCTCCACCAGGCCCCCACTCATGTCTCCCACCACCCCCATCCCACATCCACCAGGGGCAGCCTCCACCAGGCCCCCACTCATGTCTCCCACCACCCCCATCCCACAGCCACCAGGGGCAGCCTCCACCAGGCCCCCACTCATGTCTCCCACCACCCCCACCCCCCAGCCACCAGGGGCAGCCTCCACCAGGCCCCTACTCATGTCTCCCACCACCCCACCCCCCCGCAGTGCAGGGGCAGCCTCCACCAGGCCCCCACTCATGTCCCCTATTACCCCCACCCCCCCCCGCAGTGCAGGGGAAGCCTCCACCAGGCCCCCACTCATGTCTACCACCACCCCCACCCCCCATCCACCAGGGGCAGCCTCCACCAGGCCCCCACTCATGTCCAACTCATGTCTCCCACCACCCCCACCCCCCAGCAGTGCAGGGGCAGCCTCCACCAGGCCCCCACTCATGTCTCCCACCACCCCCACCCCCCAGCAGTGCAGGGGCAGCCTCCACCAGGCCCCCACTCATGTCCCCTATTATCCCCCCCCCGCAGTGCAGGGGCAGCCTCCACCAGGCCCCCACTCATGTCTCCCACCACCCCCACCCCCCAGAGTGCAGGGGCAGCCTCCACCAGGCCCCCACTCATGTCTACCACCACACCCACCCCCCAGCTACCAGGGGCAGCCTCCACCAGGCCCCCACTCATGTCTCCCACCACCCCCATCCCACATCCACCAGGAGCAGCCTCCACCAGGCCCCCACTCATGTCTCCCACCACCCCCACTCCCCAGCAGTGCAGTGGCAGCCTCCACCAGGCCCCCACTCATGTTCCCTATTACCCCCACAGCCCCGCTGTGCAGGGGCAGCCTCCACCAGGCCCCCACTCATGTCTCCCACCACCCCCACCCCCCAGCAGTGCAGGGGCAGCCTCCACCAGGCCCCCACTCATGTCCCCTATTACCCCCACCCCCCAGCAGTGCAGGGGCAGCCTCCACCAGGCCCCCACTCATGTCCAACTCATGTCTCCCACCACCCCCACCCCCAGCCGTGCGATTTGCCTGGGTATGTGTACTTCGGGGTGCGCGGGAACTTCCACACGTGATTTGCCTGGGTATGTGTACTACGGGGTGCGCAGGAAGTTCCACACGCGATTGTACGTGTACTTCGGGGTGCGCGGGAAGTCCCACACGCGATTGGCCTGGGTACGTGTACTTCGGGGTGCGCGTGAACTTCCACACGCGATTAGCCTGGGTACGTGTACTTCGGGGTGCGCGTGAACTACCACACGCGATTGGGCCTGTGAGAGTGGGTTACATGTATTACAGGGGTGGGCGGCAATATTTACCCGTGACTGTGCCTGTGAGAGCGTGCAACGTGTTTTCCTGGGGTGGGCGGGAAGATTCACACGTTCGCATACAACGTGCCGAAAAATGGTCCAATCCTGAGACACGTATGCCAGCATGAAGCAGGCGTACGTCGGCCCGCGCAGCATAAAAGTGCGCGCAAACAACAAACAAGCTCATACGCCAGGATGAATATACCATTCCTAGCAGCAGTGGCCGTGGGTTACCAAAGGAGGAGGAGGATAGTGAGGGCCCGAATTTTCACTCCCAGAACCAGCCTTTTTGGGATGCCTGATGACCAGGTGTATGGGAGGTACAGGTTTCCCCCACACATAATACTGGACCTGGTCAGTGAGTGGGAGGATGACCTCACATCACCCACCCTGTGCTCCCAAGCACTCAGCCCCCTGGAGAAGGTCCTCAATGTACTGCACTTCTTGGCCACAGGATCATTTCAGCTGACAAGTGCCATAGTGGGTGGGGTGTCACAGGCCACGCAGTCACGCTGCCTACACCAGGTCTTGAACATCATCACTGCACGCCCATCAGTCCGTAGGCACATATACCTGCCCAGGACACCTGCAGAAAGGCAGGCTGCCACCCTCGATTTCTACGGTGTGGCACAATTTCCAAAAGTGCTAGGTGCCATTGACTGCACCCATGTGGCACTATGTCCCCCCAGGGCATCTGAGCACATCTATAGTAACCGCAAGCACTGGCATTCCATCAACGTGCAGGTAGTATGTAATGCTAAGGGAATCATCACCTCAGTATATGCCACCTATCCAGGGTCCACCCACGACAGCTTCATTTACCGAATGTCTACCCTAAGCCGGGACCTAGAAGCTGGGAGGCATGGCGATACATGGCTGCTTGGTGAGTATGAATGCCACTGCACATGCATGCATGTCAGATGCAGAGTTATGTCACTACCCCACTAATGATACCCATCACCTCCTCACCAGGGGACAGTGCCTACCCTCTGAGCACCCACATGATGACGCCAATTCGGAACCCCATCACGCCTCCAGAGGTAAGATACAACACAGCCCATATTGCAACCCGGGGCATAGTGGAGCGCACATTCGGTGTGCTCAAGTCACGCTTTCGCTCCCTTGACCGTTCTGGCGGGCAGCTGTTATATGCGCCCCCAGTAGTGTGCAGGATCATAGTGGCAGCATGTGTCCTGCACAATGTTGCAACATGCCGGGGCCTGGCCGTGGACATGGTGGTGCCCCCACATCCCCAACCATATGCACGCCCGCTGGGCATGGGAGGGGAGAGGGCACGGGGTGAGGCAGCCCGTACGCAGCTGGTGGCTAATTACTTCACATAGAAATCACACCCCAGTGGAGTGCATACAGGCCTGGCACATACCATCTGATAAGCAATGATGACTCAACCTGACAATAAAGACGAACAAAGGGACTGTCAACTGTCAGAACCATAGCAGCCTGAGAGTGTTCATGTGGAAGTGTCACAATGTGTGCATCCCTACCTACACAAACACCACCAATGCAGTGTCATGAAAAGACAATTCCATGCTGCAGAAATGAATACCCACTTGCAAAATACTACATGAAAACAGTGCCATGTCACCCACCCCCTCCCCGGCACGGCCACACAACACACCATGGCATGTCATGCAATGTGAGAGGAAAGAAATGAATCCCCACAACATGCCCCAAGTGTCAGCAGCTACAGTGTCCCTAATGGAAACATGTCCACACATGAAATGCTCACAGTAATGCAGGACCTACAACCCACATTACCAAATACTTACCAAGAATACCAATCACCTACACAACCTCCAACCTACCTTAAACATGACATTACAGACTTAAAAATTAGCTAGCCTCACCACCTGATGATGACAGCCCTCCGAACACTTGCAAGTATACAGTGTTAGTGCCACGCAAGAGTGTAGGTGCACTGCTTACAACATGGACTCCAGTTCCAAGGTGGACCGCTTTGTGAAGACATGAGGAATGGACCTGCAAATATGGAGGATCAGATGGATGCAGAGGCACATATCAATACACCGCGCAGTGTACAATACAACAACAATATGCACTATGAATGTATACACAGTATTGACTACAGACTGCCCACACAGCTCATGGGAGTCCAATGTCACCATGTACGTCAATGTCACTTGGGCACACCCTTTGCAAGCCCATGGAAACGGGAAGCAGGAGGGGTGTGTGTGACAAAAACCCAAGCATCTGAACCAAATCCATGACAAGCCTGCATGTGCCCAGCCACAATGCAGCGTATGTCCACGGGAGCCACACAAGGCAACACACTGTCCCAAAAAAAAAAAAAAGAAAAAATCAAAAATGACCATTAATGGCCCGGGGGGGGGGGGTTGGGGAGGCCACCCAGGAGGTCCGAGGACAGGGTGCACACCAAAACCCACCTGTGTGGATCTTGCGAAAAAAAAACACCTCCATGGGCTCATGGCCTACACGGCTACCCTATTGTGGGAGTATCACTGCTGTCGCTATCCTCAACCTCTGCAGCTGCATCCGGAGGTGGTGGCACTATGAGAGGCAGCCCACGCAAAGCCCTAGTCTGTTCCTCCATGGCTGCAAGCATGCGGGTGTGGTAGGTCTTGTTCTGGAGGATGAGTGTGCGGAGGTCCCCATGCAACAACTCACGGGATGCCCGGACCTCCGCCCTAGTTGCCTGCATCTCAGCTGAGAGCGTACGGGTGAGACGCTCCAGCTGCTGTTCTGTCCTTCGGTTTGTTGAAGCCTCAAGCTCAACAAGAGTCGTCCTGTGGTGAAGGAGTTCCAGCCTCAGGGCTTCCCTGTGGCCCTGGGACTCTATGGAGATAGCTTCCTGCAGAGTTGCCAGTGCCGCCCGCCTGTCCCTGTCGGACACCAACATGTCCTCCCTGTGTGACTGGCAGATGGAGTCGGTTGCCTGCCGTAGTCGCTCCCTCAGCCTTTCGAGGGGGACAATGGAAGTGGCCACCCTACCCATGGCCTGAGCCATCATCTCTGATGATGCTGCCTGTTGGGTTGCCATACCGTAAATGGATTGCTCCTATGCGGTATTGCCAGGTGGCGTACGGCCACCACGTCGGCGGGCACCACACCTGTCTGGGGCAAGGCGAACTGCGCCTTGCTGTGCCGGCACTGCCTGAGGCTGCAGGACTGCATTCCCCCTCTGATCTGCTGGCCCAGGAACAGGATCAGATGTCGCGGAGTGTGACCCTGCATCCGTAACCACCAAAGGCGTACCTGCCAACACTGACATCCCCATTGAGGGTTCTAACCCTGGTGCATGTGGGTCGGACAGAACAGAATCCCTCCCAGGAACACTCACCTGCGACGGCACGTAGGTCTCATCATCCGAATCAACACCTGAGTACAGCTCGGGGGAGGTGCAGCCAGAGACACCCCTTGAGAGCACGACCTGCAGCAGTTGTGGGTTCTCACCCACCACCACACCACATCCCTCACTGGTGGTCGGTCGGCCCTCAGACACCTCCTGGGTCTGCACCATCTCCACAACCCCAGCAGTATCAGGTGCGTCTTCCCCTGCAAAGACATAAAAGAAAACAAATGGAAACAGGCATTAGCACTATGGCACACAATGAGGACTGAGAGGCTACAGAAACAGTACTTGATTGACACATGTCCCACATGACTAAAACACTCCCATGCATGCACCGTCACTGCGTGTGATGGGGAGGCAGATGGCACACATTGATGACACCAAGATGGAAGATGAACACATTTGCTGCCTGCTTCCTAGCAGTGGCATCACACATTGGCCAGTGATTGGCAGGTCAAATACACATGCCATCACACAGATGGCATGTACCCTAGCCATGAAGTGAAGAGGGAGAGGAGGTCACCAATTGTTCATTCACTCCAGTTTGTTCATATGATAGATTATTTTCATTGTAATGGTTCAAATGTTTAACATGCAGCTGCCAGTCAAAAATGGTCCTATAGCACAGGGACATGTCCAAACTAATCATGTCCACGAAACTGAGCCAGTCCACTGTACAATAGCCATGTCAGACATGTGACAATAGGACTGAGAAATCCCGAGTAAAAGTGGTGGTATGCAAACAATCTGCCTGAATAAACAGAGGTAAATAAGCAACAGTGTAGTGGCAAGATGACACTCCAAGGGCAACTGGCGTGGTGTTGGGCTGGATGTCTAATGTTGGCAGAAGGGATGCTGCTATACCCAAATGCTGTTACCAAGAATGTGTATGTAAATAGACATGTCCGTGATGTGACGCATGTATGTTGTTTTCAGCTGCATGTATCAGCAATGTGTACATGTGCATGTGTGTGTATTTGATAAGGGTGCAACAGTGATGCAACATGGATGCATGTGACAGCGGTATGTGGAAGCCTGATGGGCAGATGTGACATGGATGCCCATCTGAACACTGCGACACTTGGCAGAGGTGCACACATGCATGCAAGTGTGGTGGTGTGTGTACATGTGTGGTGCACTTCCTGTGTTGCATGTGATGTCTGGCTCACCTTTGCCTGCTCATGCTGTTGTATGTGTATGGATGGTTCTGCCAGTTGCGATATGGCTGTGGTATGGCTCATGTGTGCGAGTTGAAATGACATGTGTGTTGGGGATTGTGATGACATGTCTGAGGTTTGCCAATGCCACTCATGTACAACTGTCATGTGTGTATGTGTCCATTGTACAGTGCCCTGATGCCTGTGTTTTATTTCTCCCTGTCTGCAGCTTCAACTGATGAAGAGGGCGGTGAAGGTGCTGTGGAGCACAGTGGCGGGGATCCCACCGCCAGCCGGAGACGCAAGGCCTGGCTCCCCTCCCATTTTGTCATCTCGTCGGGGAGTGAGGAGTCCGGTGCCGCGTCCCAGGCCGCAGCTGCCGGGGGGAGGTCCAAGAGGCAGAGGTTGGAGTTGGACTCCTCGGCAGCAGAAGGGGCAGCTGGGACCCCACAGGGCCCAACGGGGGAAGATGGCACGGAGTCATCCAGGTTGGTGGGGGGTTTGGTGGAGGAGGAGGCCGTGCAAGAAACAGAGACGGGGTCTGGAGGTGGGGATCCCACTGGTGCTAGTGGTGCAGTGCAGGACCAGGGACAGGAGGCAGCACAGGCCACCGCGGAGGTGCCTGTGTGCAATCCTGTCCCTGATCCTGTCCCTGCATCATCTTGCACCAGCAGGGATGCCTACGTCCAGACCCGTTTTCAGGCAGGGGATGAGCTCACGTCAACTGGCCTTCCTCTGCCTGCGGACGTGGCTATCCGGGTCCGGGTTGAGCCTGTCCTGACTGGTGTGGCGTTGCATCAACGGGCCATGCGAGGTGACCTGCAGTCTTTTCATGAGGAGACTGCACGTCATCTCGAATGGCTCATTGACCACGTCAGCCTGCTGGGACAGGTCACCCAGGCCGGATTCCTCCGTTTGCTGGGGCTTGCTACGACCCCTCCTCAACTGAACCCCCTACGCGCCAGTTGGCCTCCGTGCCATCTTCCCACCCATCAGTCACCTGGGTGCCCTGTGGAGCTGCCTCTGATGGTGCGGCCAGGCTCTTGGAGGAGGCATCCCTGCCACAGTCGGGAGTCGGACGACCAGCAGGGGTGGCCACATCAACGACTGCACCCCAGCCGGCGGAGGATGTGCAGGCAGCAGGAGGCAGTGCGCGGGCAGAGGCACAGCAGCAGCAGCAACGTGGTGGGAGCCATGAAGGCTCGGGGCCTTCAACATCGGAGGGGCAGGCATCGGCCGGAGGGCAGGAGGACCCAGGACAGAGAGTGTCTTCTGTGTGGCAGCGGTTGGGCCACGCCATAGATGCGGAGCGGCAGCGGGCGGAAGAGGCACGGCTCACAATGGTCAGGGCGGAGAACTCCATGCGGAGGGCCCTGAGGCGGGCCGAGTGCCTCGAGGCAATCCGCAGGGGTTTGGAGGTGGACACGGTGACGGCCCTGCGGACCCTCGGGCCATGGAGGAGGACCGCCTCCGGGACATTGAGCAGGAGTTCGATGGTGCCCTGGCCCGGGACATCCACAAGTGAGCCGTCAAACTAGCCCGCTGCCCTTGTACATAGTTATGTAGGTAGTGTTAGGTTTCATTTTTTTGGGATTTATTTTGGACCTTTCGGACATTGGCCACATTTTTGTATATAGTTTATTTTATTAGTTAGTGTAGTTAGATAGGTTTACTTTCTTTTGTTGGGATAAGGGACCCTGGCTTGTTCCCATGTACATAGTTCACTGTTGGATTGTATTTTTCTTTCACATTTTAACCATGGAGCAATGGCTTTCTTTTTTATTTCCCATTGGATTTTGTTTTGTGGACAGTGACTTTGGACAACATTACTTTGGAATTTGATTTTTGGTTTTGCTTTTTTTCACGGACATGCTTCTTTTCATTTTTGTACATTCACATTTCTGTTTCTTTATTTTTGATTCTATTTATGTTTCCTTTAATACATATTTTTTTAGTGAACTTCAATGTGTGGTATCTCATTGGTTTCATGCATTTCATGATATGGGTTTTGAGATTCACTGACACCCATTGGGTGTATGTGAGGGAAATGTGTTTGTTTCGGAACTTGCAATTGGTGTTCTGTGATGTAATTGCCAATTATGAGTGGGTGGATGCAATACTCAGGTGGGTGTTTTGCATTTGGAGGCTGACTATAGGGACCAGGGATCTAGATTGTGATGACATGTTGGCTGGGGAACATGGGTTGAACATGGGTGGGGGCCTACTGGCAGGTGCCCCACAGTGCTGGGGGTGGGGGGGGGGGGTGGGAGACATGGGTGGGGGCCTGCTGGCAGGTGCCCCACAGTGCTGGGGGGTGGGGGGTGGGGAACATGAGTTGGACATGGGTGGGGGCCTGCTGGCAGGTGCCCCACAGTGCTGGGGGTGGGGGTGGTGGGAGACATGGGTGGGGGCCTGGTGGAGGGTGCCCCTGCACTGCTGGGGGGTGGGGGTGGTGGGAGACATGGGTGGGGGCCTGGTGGAGGGTGCCCCTGCACTGCTGGGGGGTGGGGGGGTGGGAGACATGGGTGGGGGCCTGGTGGAGTGTGCCCCTGCACTGCTTGGGGGTAGGGGGGGGTGGGAGACATGGGTGGGGGCCTGCTGGCAGGTACCCCACAGTGCTGGGGTGGGGGGGTGGGAGACATGGGTGGGGGCCTGGTGGAGGGTGCCCCTGCACTGCTGGGGGGTGGGGGGGTGGGAGACATGGGTGGGGGCCTGCTGGCAGGTGCCCCACAGTGCTGGGGGGCGGGGGGTGGGAGACATGGGTGGGGGCCTGCTGGCAGGTGCCCCACAGTGCTGGGGGGTGGGGGGGTGGGGAACATGAGTTGGACATGGGTGGGGGGCCTGCTGGCAGGTGCCCCACAGTGCTGGGGGGTGGGGGTGGTGTGGACCATGAGTTGGACATGGGTGGGGGCCTGCTGGCAGGTGCCCCACAGTGCTGGGGGGTGGGGGTGGTGGGGAACATGAGTTGGACATGGGTGGGGGCCTGCTGGCAGGTGCCCCACAGTGCTGGGGGGTGGGGGGGTGGGGAACATGAGTTGGACATGGGTGGGGGCCTGCTGGCAGGTGCCCCACAGTGCTGGGGGGTGAGGGGGTGGGAGACATGGGTGGGGGCCTGGTGGAGGGTGCCCCTGCACTGCTGGGGGGTGGGGAGGGTGGGAGATATGGGTGGGGGCCTGGTGGAGGGTGCCCCTGCACTGCTGGGGGGTGGGGTGGTGGGAGACATGGGTGGGGGCCTGGTGGAGGGTGCCCCTGCACTGCTGGGGGGTGGGGGTGGGAGACATGGGTGGGGGCCTGGTGGAGGGTGCCCCTGCACTGCTTGGGGGTGGGGGGGTGGGAGACATGGGTGGGGGCCTGGTGGAGGGTGCCCCTGCACTGCTGGGGGGTGGGGGGTGGGAGACATGGGTGGGGGCCTGCTGGCAGGTGCCCCACAGTGCTGGGGGGTGGGAGGGTGGGGAACGTGAGTTGGACATGGGTGGGGGCCTGCTGGCAGGTGCCCCACAGTGCTGGGGGGTGGAGGGGTGGGAGACATGGGTGGGGGCCTGGTGGAGGGTGCCCCTGCACTGCTGGGGGGTGGGGGTGCAGGGGGACATGAGTGGGGGCCTGGTGGAGGCTGCCCCTGCACTGCTGGGGGGTGGGGGTGGTGGGAGACATGAGTGGGGGCCTGGTGGAATCTGCCCCTGGTGGCTGGGGGATGGGGGTGGTGGTAGACATGGGTTCAGGCCTGGTGGAGGGTGCCCCTGACTGCTGGGGGGTAGGGGGTGATGGGAGACATGGGTGGGGGCCTGGTGGAGGCTGCCCCTGGTGGCTGGGGGGTGGGGGTGGTGGTAGACATGGGTGGGGGCATGGTGGAGGCTGCCCCTGCACTGCTGGGGGGTGGGGGTGCAGGGGGACATGAGTGGGGGCCTGGTGGAGGGTGCCCCTGCACTGCTGGGGGGTGAGGGGGGTGGGAGACATGGGTGGGGGCCTGGTGGAGGGTGCCCCTGCACTGCTGGGGGGTGGGGGGGTGGGAGACATGGGTGGGCGCCTGGTGGAGGGTGCCCCTGCACTGCTGGGGGGTGGGGGGGTGGGAGACATGGGTGGGGGCCTGGTGGAGGGTGCCCCTGCACTGCTTGGGGGTGGGGGGGTGGGAGACATGGGTGGGGGCCTGCTGGCAGGTGCCCCACAGTGCTGGGGGTGGGGGGGTGGGAGACATGGGTGGGGGCCTGGTGGAGGGTGCCCCTGCATTGCTGGGGGGCGGGGGTGGTGGGAGACATGCATTGTTGATCAGTAGTGCAAGGTGACATGTGGGTTGGCTGGGGGGCATGCCCATGGTGGATGGGCTGCCTGTGGGACATGAGCAGGGGTGCAGGGTAGTCCCCCGTGGTGTGGGCTGCCTGCAGGGGCCGTGGAGGTTGTAGAGCGAACACCTGGGAGGACCCACACGGCCAATTCACGTGTAGTACTCCCCAGAACCCCTGAAATACACGTACCCTGCTGAAATCGCGTGTGGAACTTCCCGCGCACCCATGGAATACACGTACCCTGCTCGCACTGGGCCAATCGCGTGTGGAACTTCCTGCTCACCCCTGGAATACACGTACCCTGCTGGAATCGCGTGTGGAACTTCCCGCGCACACCTGAAATACACGTACCCTGCTGAAATCGCGTGTGGAACTTCCCGCGTACCCCTGAAATACACGTACCCTGCTCGCACGGGGCCAATCGCGTGTGGGACTTCCCGCGCACCCCTGAAATACACGTACCCTGATGGAATCGCGTGTGGAACTCCACGCGCACCCCTGAAATACACGTACCCTGCTGAAATCGCGTGTGGAACTTCCCGCGCACCCCTGGAATACACGTACCCTGCTCGCACGGGGCCAATCGCGTGTGGAACTTCCCGCGCACCCCTGAAATACACGTACCCTGCTGAAATCGCGTGTGGAACTTCCCGCACACCCCTGATGCACACGTACACAGGACAATCGCGTGTGGAACTTCCCGCGAACCACTGAAATACACGTTCCCCGCTTGGCGTTTGCCAGCCCTGTGAACTGGTCCAGGGTTAGCGCAGCCCTTTGCGATTATTTGAGGATTTTGAAGGCTTTTCCTTGCGCGAGGGCGTTCTTGGGGCCGTAACTGGCGCTGCTGCAGGGTCGCTGCGCCACGCTGCGCCACGGCTGGTTTTGGATGCGAAAATCCATGAATACGCTGTGCGCGGAAATCGATTTTAGCGCACGCGGCTGGCGCAGAAATTCGCACGGGCATGCTGTGCGCCAGTCGCGTGCGCCACTTTTGTGCGAATTTCTATGAATTACCCTGTAAGACTCTTTGTAGAACTATCTGTATGGGTGGGCATCAGGTTTGATAACTCTAAAAATCAGGCATAAGATTTCGGATATGCAACGGATCTCCAGCATGAGCTAATTTAAAACATTCAGGGTTGGGATGGCGTCCTCTTTTATTTTCACTCCGCAGATAAACCAAGCTAATGAATGAATGATACCTTTAAGGAAGAATGTTTTCGGTCAATTTGTGTAAGAAGTAGGGGTTTTAACATATATGTGAATTGCTCCATCAGAAGATCATTTTCAATTTCCTCTGGATGGCCAAAGGGCATTAGACAGCTACAGTGATTTATTTGTTCAATGTGAGGTTAGAAGGAAACATTAGAGGCAGTAATGAAGCCAAGGACTTCGTTTGTAGGAGCTGAATTACTCAGCCAGGACTCAACTTTCAAGGAGGATGTTGTGAGCAGAGGGGAAATGTGTCACAGAGGTCACCACAGCTTTTCTAAGGCAGCTGGGAGAGACTTCATTTAAGATATATCTCTAGCATAAGTTGCCTAAATGTTTTTACGAGCATTGTGAGTATGTTTTTTATTTGTATTGAGTTGAATTCATAACATTCAACACTTACAGAATGAGCGGCAGCAAAACGGGCCATGCTGTCTATGGAATACTATCTGATCTCAAATTAGCAAGACAGCCAATGTGGGATGGCTTTACAAAACTGGAAGAATCAGGGACAGCTAAACAAACGGAATTGCAGGAGTCTCATTTTGAATGTATTAGAGCGCTAGCCACCCCAGTAAACATTATTTTGTCAATAAGATTGGAATATCTGCACAGTAGTCGTAGTTTAAAAAAGAACGACATCACGACTTGCTTTATTTGCTATTGCAGAGAAAGTTCATACACCAAGATGTTGTACCTTGGATACAAAATGCACTTGAGTATTAAATAAAATAGGGGACATGCACAATTTAACAGATTGACACATTTTAGCTCTGAGCCAAAAGGAGGATCGCCTCTGTCTTATTTTGATGTCATCAGTTGAACATACATGCCTCCAGATTATCAGAGATCAGTCCCAGAGGCGATCTTGTATGACTGTATGTATATTCGTGTATCGCCTGTGTACGCATGATAGTCAAGTTTAGATTTGTCAAGGAAGTCATAAAGATGTCTTACAGATATGTGGGGATATTGGGGAGCCCTGCAGGACTGCACGTTCCACCGCTTTCTCCAAGGAAAACTAACATATTGATTTCTGAATTAATATGTTACCTTCAACAATCAAAACAGATATAAGTTTCACTTAAAGATTAAAGTGAGCAGGGAGTGGTGTGAAATTTGCTAGTCGTGATAATAAAATGCATGTGACATTTATATAGTGCTTTCACCACAGCGCTTTATATAGAACATATTTACATGCAATGATCACCCAACCGAAGTTGGCACATATCTACTGGCCTCGGAAGGATGAAAGGATCAGTTGGCCTCTCCAGGATTCGAACCTATCGCCTGGATATCACACACAGATTATAGATGTGAGCACTCAGCCCACGAGTTCTTTCACCTGAGTATTAGTTGTAGTATTTGCATTCTTTATTCTCGCAGAGTGATAAGGTTACTTATCAGGAGTGTTTACGATACTGATACGGCTGGCAATGTTGTTCCCATTATAAGTATGTGAAAGCAAACTATGTGATGGAAAGAAGGAAGTAATGGACATATGCCAATGTGTGCTATCCCAAAACAAAAACTCACAAACAAACTCAAACAAAGAGAGGCAAGGCCATTATCAGGAATTAAGACGAGGACCTGTGTACAAGGGCATTAAGCAAAAAAAGGTGAAACAAAAAAAACACAGGCCCTGGACTGTACAGATGCCTAAACCTAAATTTAAATCAACATTAAATGAACAACCACTGAAGATTCAGTATTGCCATAGTTAATGAAATAATAAGTACAAGGAGATGCATAAGATACATTAACATATAATCCATCAACACATTGTTCTAGAAAGAGTAAAATGAAAACAAAAACAACTGGACTGTCAAGAAGACTAGAGCAGATACCCGTCAGCATGTGCACCTGCGGACAAGTGAGAGGAGGTCAACTAAGCGAAGCTAAAGAGAAGAAATCAAAAGACCTCTCGGAAATACACCTTGAGTCGCACTTGTGTGCTGGCTCAAAAGCACACCAGAGCTCCAACGTACAAAAACCTAATTACTTGCCAAAATAGAGGGCATTACAAACATACTACCAGCTCGAGTTTCGGCTATCTGCGGCCAGGTTGATTTCTAGGGCCAAGAAATTTGGCGTGCTCTGCGGCGTGCAAAAGAACTTCAACAATTAATTGAGTCGACAAAGGTGTGTGCGTGACCCAGGTAGTATATTGGCATCAGCTAATCCGTAGGAGTTGCTAATGGAGTCATTATTTAAAAACAATGAAGAGACGCCCATATGGCTGGGATTTCCAGATCACTTCCAGCAGGGTCTCATCAGAAGGCTATCATTGTGAGAAATCTCATGAGAGAGGCAGCATGCTCTGTGGCATGCACAATGCGTGCTATCCCAGCCAGTTGATATCAAAAATGTATCAAAGAGGGAGTGAGGGTGAGTGGCAGAGGGTGCTGGCATTAGTCCACAAAAGAATCTGACACGTGCTCATTTGCCAGTATGGTCAGCTGCACTTATGGGTTAGCTGTGGGACCTGGGCACGGTCTCATTTAATTACACGCAAACAATGCCACACTGATTACATGCGTTCTAAGTAATAATCATTCTCTGTCACAAGCCACCTGACAAAGCACAAGGCAAGCATGATGTTAACATCTGTATATGTCTGCTGTGCAATGATGGCAGTATCTAGCCACTGGTTCCCAAACTCAGAGCATATATGCTTTAAACTTACATAGCTATTGCATAAATGGCTGCCTGTGATATCTTCTAACCATCCATGGAGAAATAATCACCCACTACACTCCCCCCCAATTCTGACTTTGAGGAGTAGTTCTATTCATACCTTGAACAGAAGCCCTAAAGGCATACTAGTCTCCCGTAAATGCAAAAGCATAGGCAGCAGATTCTGTGTTGTGCAGGCTGCCTCCAGTTAGAACTCTAAGCAGTAGGATGCTTGACTCCCACCTCCTTTACTGGAAAAGGCTCCAAATCATTTTTGTTTTGCTAGGTGATTGATTTGTAGACCACTGACACCAAGAAACCCAAAGTGATTTGGACTAAGAAGTACACCAACGTTTCAATTTCAACTGGTTTTTAAGGTTAAAGTAAAGGGTGTAGGCCAAATGGAGATAAGGCATGGTCTATAAGAAATATTATGCCACAGTGGGCTGATTACCTTGTTCTGGGCAGGCCTCTCCAGCCTTGTTAACTTTGACAAGGTCGTCACAGGCATCCTCAGTGTCCAAAAGTGATTCATGACACACGTTCTTGTCTTTCTTTTGGTGGGAATTCTAGGGTTCCCAAACCCTTTCTTCATTTACTAACGAGTTGTAGGCTTATAGAGTTCGTACCCAGGGGTGGACTGGGAACTAAAGGAGGCCCTGGAAATAATTGTCAAAGTGACCCCATATTGCACATTTTGAGCAAGCCCAACCTTTTACCTATGGGAATATTTGAAAATACCTCACAGAAGAGGTCCAGGCTGCAGAGGCCTACCGGAAAATCTCCAGAGTTCCCTAAAGGATAGTCCACCCCTGTTCGTACCTTAAAGACAACCATCCCCTGACCAGTCAAGGAAGGGCAGAAAGTCTTGGAGAAATGCAGAGAGCTTTTTGCTTCGTAGTTGTGTGATTTTGCCCATGATGGCATCTTGGATGTTGCTACACCAGGTGTCATCATTTGTGACATCTTTGAAGGTGGCAAGGGGACACAGGGTTTGGTAGAGGAGGTGGAGTGAGATGGAACAGTTAGGTGAGCTGTTACTTGTGGTGGAAATGGACTCACAATGCAGGATAGGGCTGGAAACAGTCAGTCGAAGTGGGATAGAGTCCTTGTAGATAGAAACGACATAGCTTCGCTTGATGGAGGGATTGTCTTCTATAAGTATGGCATAGCCAGAGGGAACTGCGAGGGATAGGGCTGGCCTAGCAGATGGGTTGAGTCATGTTTCGGTAATAGCCAGGATGTCTATATTTTTTTATCAGTTATAAGGTCATAGTGTCGATTGCATGGGCAATGATGGTCCGGGTGTTAATCAGGGTACATACCAATGAAGCAGGAAGTGAAAATCTGCTCAGATCTGTGTTAGATATGGTGAATGCGAGGTGCAAGGGAGCATAGGCTTTTGTGGTGGGCTATGGGCTTGGGTACTGTGGCACAAGAAGGGGTTACGTGTTAGGTTTCCAAGGGGGAAGGCCCCTGCAGCGGTTGCTTTTGTCTGAGTTCTGGCTCTGAGGTGAAAAAGACGATCCAGGCTAGGCATGGCTCAATGGCAGGTGTTTCAAAGGTGGATTGGTCTGCTGGGCGAAGGACTCGGGAGGCATGGCAGCTATTTCATGGAGAGCATGGAAGTATACTGCTGCCAGCCTCTAAGCACTAGGCTCTTTGTGCGATAGGCGGGCTGAACCTGCTGCCTTTTCTGGTTGTGGCAGGGCAGGGAGTGCATAGTGCACAGGGATGGTGGGGAGTGCATAGCGCACAGGGAGGTCCACTAGGGGGGTGGAGGTCTACCAGTGGTGAGTATCTGAAGTGCAGGTAAGAGCATAGTGGGGTGCAGCACACATTGAGACATAAGGTTTTCAGATTATAGAGGTCAGGAGTTGGTGGTGATAGCCGTGCAGAATGGTAAGAACGGAGTAGGTTTTGACAAGTCAGAGGCTCATATCTTCGTATTAATGATAACAATGTAAGTAAGGTGATGCCAAGGTACAGGCAGGGGGTCTGAGCTGTGGCTTACCTTTGTGTGGGCGGTTGAAGATTTGCTAGCACTGGTATATCTTGAGTGGGGGAAAGTGGGAGTGATCTTGTGCCAGCAGGAACCTCAGTTGAAGCGGGAGCCATCTTTGAGTGGGTATCAGCGGCCGGTGATCCACTGCTTCTGGCAGTAGATGTGGTATCTGCAGTTAGGGAATGGGCCACTTGTTTTAGTGTGTGGAAGGAGGGGAGTCATGACGTTGGTGCTGAGAGGAGAGCTTACGGTATGGAGCTTGCCTGATTGCAGGTCATGCCCGGAGAGGCAAAGTCAGGCATTGGCCTTTCTTCTGGGCCTTGGTTCCTGGGCCCTGCTGCCCTTAGCCTGCCATTTTTGCATGGCTTCATGGGGTTGGCTGCAAACTAGCCTATCTGGAGTGAGAACCATCATCATCTGCTTCCTCAATACCCATTAAAATTCCTGTTGCAAACACTTTCCCCTCATTGCCAATTTCATTTCCTGGTGTTACCATCTCTTGCTCAATACCACCTTCACCTCCACCACCTCTTTAATTCCCTCTTCACCTCTTGATGTTACCACATAACCCTCAGTACTACTTCTGCCTCCTGGTATTACCCCCTCTTTTTCAATACCACCTTCATCTTCTGTTTTCCCTCCCTCTTCTCTATACATCTTCTGTCTCCTCGTGTCCCTAATTCTTCTACAACACTTTTTGAACCTCTTGATGTTCTTCAATACCACTTTTGCTGGCTGATCTTACCACATCCACCTCAATGCCACTTTCACCTGCTGAGTCTACCACCTCACTGTCTGCTCCTCTGTCCTTCCAAAATCCTTTCACGCTCCAGCCTCTGCTGTATACTCTGTATACCATCTGTATCTAAACGTCAACCTCCATCATCATCCCGCACTGTTTGACTCGGGTCCCTGTGTTTCATATGCCTTTGTTTCCTACCCCTGGCCTTGCCTCTTTTTGAAGGTCTGCACGTGCGTTCTGTCATGGGTGTGCTGCTGTGATTGGTTGCTATTTCTAGGTTCAACTGAACTGAATGTGGTCACTATGAGCAAGACTAAGCCCTTATATGTCCTGGCCACCATCTTGGAATTCACTTCCTCCTTCCTGTTACTGCACTGCATGGAAAGGACACAGAACTTCTGTTCCTATGCGTTTGAACCTGCTACTAGTCAACTCTTTGACAGTGTCTCTGGCTCCAGTCCTCCTGAAACATGAAGGTAAAGCTGCTCACTGTAGACGGCTGTGGATAGCGCCACAGACTGGGTACCCGACAGTGTTCTGGTACTGGTAACCTCAGAGCCACAGTCTCTGGTTCGGTTTACAACACTTACACCCTGCCGTCGAGAAATAGTTGGATCCCGGTATCAGGTACTTACAGATTGATCAGACCTTGATTACCACCTCAGGGTATCATGGAAAAAACCATGATGGAAATGGCTGCCGATTATACACATTGCAAGCTGAAATGGCCAGTTACAGTGAAGACACTATAGCTTTAGCAGCTCAAGTCACAGCCTAATAACAAAGAGTTAATACACTACAACTCGACTAAGAGACTGCTAGAACCATAGGGCCCAAAAAACTGCAACAGAAAACACTCAAACCTGCATCCTTTCAGTATAGCTATGGATACCACTCTACCAGAGATAAATCCAAAGAAATTGATGTACGAACCCTAGATGGAGGGGTTGGGGTTCATATACCTGGACCACACCTGCCCACTAAGTCCACAGGACACCCAGAAGGGTTCCAAAGATTAATGACACAGTGTATGCTGTATTTCATGAATGAAACAACGATCTGGCAAAGCTGAAGTCTCATTCATACCAGCCCTCCTGAATGTACAAGGAATGCTGGTTCCTTTGAAAATTTCCAACTTAGTATCCTCTATGAGGGAAGACAATACTGGTAGACAATAGGTTAGTAAGTCTGCATCATCCACAGGTAAACATGCGGTCCAATTACTGCTGATCATGCATGGACAGTCAGGCTTTGGGGAGCATCTCTCTGAGCCATTGACATGACTTGTTTTCTACCATGGCGTATATGCAATTTAAAAGTTGATTGTGGGTAAAGTTACCTACTAAGGAATCAATGTCCTTGTTTTCTTTCTTGTTGATTTTTAGCTGGAAGGGACTTCAGGCTATTTCAGATGGCGAGGTGGCCCACATGTTTTCCTCCTATGACTGTTCCCTGCCACATGATCAGGACCACTCCTGTGCTCATCATACACTGGATCGGGGAGACAACCATCCACAAGCATCACGCCATTGGTGGTCCCTTGCGTGAGGCAGGGGGCATTGTTACACCTCATTGTATTCAAGTAGTGTGTATTTACAGCCAACATCACTTCTGGCATAGTATACAATGCCTTAAATGTGCCCAACATTAAATAAAAGAACATACGTCCCAATGCATGATTTATCATTGTCAGGTGTTTTGTCGGTAGCCCAATGGATGGTCCAAGTTGGTTCTGATATTGGCAGCACTACTGTTACCCAGGCTTCACTTGACTGATCCGTTGGTAGCAAGGACTAAACAATCAAGGCCAATCTCTCTAGAGAGCAGAAGGGAAGACAAGAAGACATGGTAAAACATTAACAATTTGAATTAAACTATGGGGCTCATTCCGAGATTGGTGGCAGTCATGGCGCTATTTGCGCCATGACTGCCTCTAATAACGGGTCCGGCACTGGTGTAGTTCAATGGGGACTTACCGGTGTAGTCCGACCCTGGTGGGACCGGTAAGTCCCCATTGAACATGCCATTCCCAATTCCCATTTGACCCCCCATAGTGCTCAATGGGAATGGGGAGAGCGCTAATAACAGGCTCGCGACTTGCAAGCCCGTTATTAGCGCCCTGGTCCCTTAGCGGGACCCGTAAGGGACGTGTGGTCAGAACACACGTTCATTACGGTCCCCGCCAAGGGACTTTGGAATAGGGCAGTAAGGGATTACCGGCACCGGTCTCCTTACCGGTGCCCGGTATCCCTTACCGCCCACCTTGTAATGACCCCCTATGTCTGCACTCAGATATATATCTTAAACACTGTATATCTGCTTGCACTTAAGTGAATCTGTATGAACATTGAAGGGTAAGATATTATGCAGAAAGTGGGAAGGTCCTCAGTGAAAGCATTTGTTATATTTTAACTGTTGGTGTTACGTCCTATCTCAAGACCATAAGTAGTTCAGGGCTTAATATGGACCATTTGAGTCAGCTGTAACCCCTTACAAATACACTAATGTGCGCGTAGATAATTAATACTGCCAAATGTTTCAAAGTGGATATGTCCCCTCCCAATGCAAAATATCTGTGGAAAACGTAATGAAGAAAATAATATCTTATCTATGATATTAAATTGTCATGCCATAACATAGAAATAGAACGTGCATGTGTTATTGCTGCCAATTATTTATTTATTGTATTAAAAGAGCAAATGTAAAAAAACAAAATGAAGAAAGTCCATTCTGTGATTACTTATGGGACATTTCATAATCAATGGTGGGATATGGTATGCCTCCTTCTCCCTTAGGACTGGGACCTTTGTCATTGTTCCTCATAAGCATTGACAGCGATAATGGGGTACCCTGGCAGGGCCTATAAGCAGTTACTGTGGGATTCCTGTAATGCATGTCAGGCAGCTGAAGAGTTCCTCGAAGGAAAGGGTCCGGCTGATCTGGAAGTCCAGACAGGAGAGTAGCAAACCTGCCATAGATTGTCGTCTTACTGCCTTGGACCTGCAGCTGAGATGTCACATCCTTCGCCCACATGGGCAAGTGCAGGACCACCATGCCTCCATGCACCAGCAGCAGTGCTCAAGAGAGAAAAGAAAACAAATGAAGCTGGGTGCCACTTCCAGCCTTCTTCAGATCTGCAACTCATATTGGGGGCCCACTTACTGCTACTGCCCTGTGGGTGTTGCTTTTCATTTTCCTCTGTCCGGTTTTCTCCTAGCCAGGAACCCAGTCTGCCAACCTAAACATGGGCCTGTGATTCATAAGAGTGAACAAGAGACTAATACACTGCTCAGCAGAATGTTAGCAAAGGTGTAACAATAACAATGGGCCTCATTACACGGATGGCAGTAAGGGATTACCGGCACTGGTAAGTGCACTGGTGCATGTAATCCCTTACCGCCCTACTACGAGGTCCCTCAGTGGGTCCCGTCCTTAACCTGTGGTCAGACCACACATTAAGGACGAGACCCGCTGAGGGACTTCAGAGCAAATAACGGTACCGCTAATTGCGGTACCGTTATTTGCTCCTTCCCCATTCCCATTGAGCCCTATGGGGGCTCAAATGGGAATGGGGAAGGGCCATGGTGAATGGGGAATTACCGCCCCCGCCAACCTTGGAATGGGGCGGTAATTCCGCCATTCACCATGCCGGACTCCGGCGGCAACCATGGCGCTACTTGGACAATAGAAAGAAGGAGTTAACTGAGTCGTCTCTATTGCAATTGTGTTCTATTCACACATTTATTGTTGAAATATTATGACTATCTAAGTATCCTATGTGTATATAATTCTGTAAGGATTTCTGAGCATTGGTGACCGGGCATGTTCATACTGACACCAAGACCCTGTTCTTATAAAGCAACACAGCCCTAGAATTCCAATGGAGTGATATCCGCACGTTCCAAATCCTAGGCTGTTTGAATCAATCTGTATAGATTGATGTGTGCAAGGAAAATTCAGATAATATGTAAGTGATTACCTAAAGAATGTTGACGGGAAAAGTAAGTGTAAAAGTGAGTGGGCCTCATTACATGGTAGGAGGTAACCATGCCACTATTAGCGGCATGGCTACTCCCTTACCGCATACCGGGTCCGGGTAGGCGGTATGGGGACTTACCGGGTCATTCTGACCCTGGAGGACCTGGTAAAACCCCATTCCAAATACCATTCCCCATTCCCATTTGAGCCCCTATAGGGCTCAAATGGGAATGGGGAAGGAGCTAATAATGGTACCACAATTTGCGGTACCATTATTAGCTCTGAGGTCCCTCAGCGGGTCCCGTCCTTAACGCCTGGTCAGACCAGGCGTTAAAGACGGGACCCGCTGAGGGACCTCGTAGTAGGGCGCTAAGGGATTACCGGCACCGGTGACCTTACCGGTCCGGTAAACCCTTAGCACCTACCGTGTAATGAGGCCCAGTGAATTTAAATGAAATGAAAAGAGTATGCTGATTCCAGAAGGACTAAGCATTTATATTCAGCAGCTTGGAGGAGCTTGGAGAGAAACACATTTTGTATTATACATTTGCAGTCAGTATGGGGAAAAGACTTGGCACTCCAATACACTGTTTACTGGCACTGTGGTGTTTTCCTGCTTTAGATCAATTGTTCATATCCTTGATTACACTACCAAATGTATCCTTGATGTATTAGTAACAGGGGCAGCTGCAAACAAATGATGATAAGGAAGTATGCATCCTGATTGTACTAAATGTGCAGATCTGTGCTGGCTAAATATGGAAGACAAGACAGGGGTGCAGCCTTGGTATGGCAAATATCTCTGTCTCCTCATAAAAGACAACTAAATGGAAGGAGTGAAATCCTCCTTTTTGATGTCATAGAATCTTCCACTCATTGCACTGAAGTCAATAGACTGAAATCTTTCAAAAGTCACTGTTAAAGGGGTGGTGTAATTCAGAATTGGGATTGGTTGGCCATTCCTGTGCTCACCCTGCAGTGCTTTAAGATTTACTAAACGAAGTCCACCCAAGACTCAAGTCCTGCATTTGAATACTGGTAAATATGTAACAAACATTTTATTTTAGAGGGAATGTATTGAAAAAGAAAAATAGCACTGAGCACATTGTGCATAAAGTGCTTACTGATTGAAGCACACAGACCTTTTATCCTTTTATCACAAATATGGTTATCACATATAAAGATCTCTATTAACTCTTGTGTTCTGAAAATGCATTTTTTATTTCATGCAAAGTAGGTAGCATCTCTCACTAATGATGATTGTCCTCTTCCCATTCCTATTTCTCATAAGGGAATGTATAAAGAGTGCAATAGGAGTGTACGATACTGTTCATCTTGGAATGATAACCATCAATTCGTACATAATTGATATGTTACATTTTGTTTTGGATACTTTTTTTAGCACATTGCTTGATACAACAAATGTTGAGTTTAATGAAATAAAGACAGCCTTATGAAATATCCCTATATGTTTGCTGCCATTGAATATGTAAGTTGGAAGGCAAGGCCCTTAATAGTTCAGTGCCATTGCAAAAGGGAATGTAATAACAGCATTATTTGCAAAGTCAAAGCACTCTCTAAATCATGCCAGCACTATGGTTTTCTGTTAACAGACCAACATATGGTTCATTTAATATTACAAGAACAAATCATAATATTATTTTTAATTAAACATTTTCTTGTTTGCATGTGAAAGAAAACCTATAATGTAGCATTATAATCATGGTAACTAAAATGTGTATGTCCATGTGAAGCATCCTTTTATTCAGCTCTCAAACAAGAATTGCTAGAACTCAATTAACGTACCACTTAGATCAAGACATGTAAGATAAGAAGAACAACTGCCAGTCTCTTGGAGTGTGGCGCATGTTGTTCCTACCTTTAAATGTGGCAGTAGGTTAGAGCCTAAAAATTATCGGCCAATCTCCTTAATTGACACTGACTGTAAGATCTTTTCAGCTTTCTTCTGACTCATTTGGAGCAATGGGCTTCCTCTGTTCATGGATTGAATAGATTTCAGATGGGCTTCTGCAAGGGACATTCAACCAATATTAATGGTCTTGCTGTGAAGTTGATACAGGAAGCAGCATGGGCTACGCCTGAAGGCTGTATTTATATGGCCTCAATTGATCTTCCGGCAGTGTTTGACCACGTCAATCGAAATCAGTTGTGGTCTAAGTTCGCTGGTTGGGGTATGCCACATAGTTTACAGCATTTAGTTAATGGTGTTTATGATAATCCCGGAATACAGATTCAGATGAATCGAAAGGGCAATCTCTCATGGAGAATACGTTCATACAGGGACTTAAGGCAGGATTGTGCCTGGGCCCCCTAGTTATTTAATCAATATCTGTCCAATGTGGCCGACTGCCTTGCCGAAGGGGCCATTATTACACCTAAGGTAGGCCAGTGCAAAATATCATGGCTGGTTTATGCCGATGATTTTCTGATATTCGACAAATCCAAGATTGGTATTCAAAGGCATTTGAGCGTCTTTTCGAAATGTGCTAATGAGAATGGGCTCCTTATTAATACCAGTAAGACCAGAAACTTGGCCTTCTCAAAGAAAAAGTCGAAAAAATGCAATTTCTCTTGGTCTGTGGAAAAATTAAATATTAGGACCAGCCCTAGACTTGTCTATTTGGGGTTGCATTTCAAGGCCCAATTGGTCTTGAAAAACATCTCAGAGATCTGTCTGCAAAAAACAGCCCAGATTCAGAGTCAGATCATCAAAATGATCACAAATTCTGAAGATTTTCCCTAAAACCAGCTCTTATGTTCTATGAGGGGAAAATTGTTCCGAAACTCACACATGACCTTAGACTATATGGTGACATTACTTTCAAACTTTTGGATTGGATTGAGGCTAAGCTGTGGCGTAAGATTTTGGGTGTCTGCAATGCAATCCCCCTTGTAGCAATTAGGTTTGAATTGGATGTATCTTCTTTTACAGCTTGTGTTGAGTGGTGCCTATTGTCATTATATTCAGAATTGACCTCTCCACTAGCAGATTCCCTTTATGAGAATTTGTGTGGTGCCCATAAATATCACAATGGCCCCCTAAGTGAATTCTTACTGTCTGGCTCAATTTGGCCAGAAATGTGAAGCAATTCTTTTCAAAAACTTCCTTGGATCTGGATACTTTAACTACTAACCCGACCAAGGTGAAAAGGGCCCTCTTTGACCTTGATTGGGCTGCCACAATCGACCAATTTCATTAATATTCTTCTATTAACCATCTATAGGGAATCTGTCTATATTGCTCTCTCAATTCCCTGACCAAAGGTATAAGGCTATGCTTCTCCGGCTACGTTGGAATTTGTTTCCCATGAAGGAGATTTTGCTGAAGAGAAGCATAATAACCTAGGCTAATAGTGGATGCAGATTTTGTAATTCAGTAACTGAATCAATCAAGCACTTGGTACTTGACTGTAAGGCTTTAACTGCTAGCAAGATCAAATACATGGGGCCTCTTCTGGTGTATCGCACAGGATTTACAGATGATAATTTATGGAAAAGATGTCTAAATATCCAGGATGTATGTGAAGGTTTAGCAGTCTCGGGATTCATTAATAGCGTACATCTGATGTAATCTTAGTGCTTGTCTGCCTTTGTTTATTTTGTCTATTGTTTGCATTTTAGCTTGATGAAATGTTATGACATTTTCTTTAATCCTCTTTTGTAATGTTTTAATGCTTGTTTTTATTATTATTATATGCTTGTTTGTTTTGTAAAGGTTTAATTGAAAACCAAATGCAATAAAAATTTTGAAACAATGAAGAGCATCTATGTTTATTTAGTTCTATAGGTATTGGTCCCCAAGTTGAAAGTAACATTAACTAAAAGCATCATGAGTTGAAATCCAGCTCGGTCTTGCATTCTTAAGCCAACTTCCACAACACTATTAAGTTGACAAATGACCACTTCCATGACAAGTTAAGTGACTTTTCAGAAACAGATGTAGGGGGTTGCATGGCTTTGCCCAGTGCACCACAGGAACCCACAGCAGCCGTAATCCCCACTGAACCATGTATAGCAGGGCAGAGAAGAAAGAAAATAAACCAAAAGAACACAGCCCACAGGTGCTCCTCACTGAAGCTGAATTGTGTCTCACCCAAAAAGGGCACCTTAGAGCAGGCTGTGCCATCATGTCGGTGGTACTAGATTGAAGATTTAGAAGAAGCGTATTCAGAACCACAGTAATATACAGCAAGCAGCCATTTGTTTATTTCTCTTTGGGGCCCTATCCTGTTTTCTTCCACAGTGATATGCCGCAGCTGCCAGTGGATTTTCGTGATGCTTCACACTTTATTTTTAAATCTAGGACGTTTAGAACTGGGAAAACATTGCCACGACCCCACCATGAATACAATTAAGCTGCTCTCGGGAGCATAATTAATAAAATGGAACCGAACATATTAAGACTATTGGTATAGTGCTCCATTACTCCCAAGCTAGGTTTGAGCTAAGAGAATATATAATAATAATAATAATAATAATAATAATAATAATAATAATAAGAGAGAGAGACTTCTCGGGTTAGAAAATGGACTTAGATGCACTGATACATTAATGGAGATGCATAGCTGCTCACTATATTTGTGCATACATATATCATATGATGACTCTCTATTCGGTATGCTGGGTAATTTACTGTACAATCGCAGTTGTTCCACCATAATAGAATTTTCAGAGATTTGTCATCAATTCATTGTCAACCAGATTTGTCTAAGGATTAAAGGTCTAGAAAAGAACTGCCTATGTTTTAGCTTTCAGCATCTTTACAATGCATATGTGTTGGCCACCTTTACTCTCACATACACCCAATGTGAAGTTCTACAAAGGGTAAACAGCTCATATTCTGTTTGTAGCCACAGAAAACAAATACTGTAAAGCCAGTAATTTGGAATTTGCAGTTGTTTATTACATTTTCTATTTTTAGGGAAGAATACTTGGACCCTAAATCATTAGTAATTCCTAACTTTGTTTGCAAGTTGGTGCTTGCAGACACATACTACAAATCATAGACAGAGCAAAAATACTTTCACTCACTGTGAAGTATGAACATCTTTTTTACTTTGTCTTTTAATATTAGTAAGTATTAGCAAATGCTATCTTGCAGACAGATTTGGAACTTTTAAATTAATAACTTAGTATGCAGGGATCATTTATGAGTAAACGTGGCAATATTAGGGATGTACCAGGATGGGTGGGGTTGAGCAGTGATGAGAGAATTTGGCTGGGTGATAGTAAGCAAATATATAGTAGGGTGTGTGGGATCGAATAGGTATGAGATAGGGTGGTTGTAGGTGATCAGGGGTGCGCTAGTGTTGATTGGTGGTGAGGGAAGGCAAGGGTGAGTCATTGGTAGCCTCGTGTAAACTAGGATGTGTCGGTGGTATTAGGCAAGGTTAAGAAAGAGTAGGTGTGTACAGGTTGCAAGAGGTATGGTGTGTGGGTGGTGGTGGGCAATAGAGTGCTGTGGTGGCCAAACGATGGGAGACAGGGGCAAGCTAGCTGTGTAGTTGCAGGTGTGAACAAGGGTGAGCTAGGGTGAGTGATGGTAAACAGCTGCTGCCTCCAATGCTTGTAGACTTGTGAGTGGGCCCTAATAATGGAATAACAAGAGGTCCTTTGGGCCAAAAATGGCGACTAGAACTGTAGTATTGTATTTAGCAGTTGTATGTGTTTGGTGTGGGCTGTTGTGTGATTTGCTATGTCAGGGGATATATGATTTCCTGCATGGACTCAATTTGGCATGGGACTCAGCCGCCAAATAAGGGGACGTGAGCAACGTGTATTATTAATAAGACCAACCATTGAAAAACGGACTGCTGATGAGGACTTCAGAATACTGTCTATGCACATTTGGTAATTATGATATATTAAATAATATGTATATAACTGGCTATTTGATAATTCCATCAAAGGCACACAGGTTATACATGGAATGCATAAAATACAACATTAGAAAGGGTGACAATTATAGCAGGCAAATGTTCTACTATTCTCATGTTTGCTGATTCTCAATAGACGCTGTGTTCTCCATGCGCGAAAGAAAGGTTATTCCACCTCAATTACCGAATGCAGATTATTAGAACAGGGAAGAATGCCTTTGCTAGCGGGGAAAAAACGAGGACAAAATACAAATATAAAAATGCACTCATAATAGTGTCCCATTTCACAGAGTATCCTCCTCCAGGAGTCCATTAATCAAGCACACCGAATGCGCGTGATACAGCACACAAGCACTCTAGCATGTGCACACCTGGAGCTTGCACCCCATTAACAAAAGTACACGCTGTTCCTTAATACATCAGCAGCACCCAGAAATAGTGCAGCGCGTTTCGTGGAGCAGCCAGTGCACCCACTGCTCTGCTATATTCCCTCCAGGTGGGGCGTGTTTAGTAGAGGTGGCAGCGCCCCTCCCGCCATGCTATCACTGGATAGATTGGCCCACTGTACACTAGGTACAACTAGTTGGCATTTGTTGACCTGGGGCCGAGCCCTCGGGAGCAACAGAGTACTAAACATTACAGAAGCATGAGGCAGCTATAAGCAGCTAGAATTTAAGTAGAAGGAATTGGACGAGGATGTAACTAGTGTGTTTGAGTACTAACGATTACCGGTGTGTTGTGAATTCAGCCTGCTGGCATTGCTCGGTAGTAGTCTATTGTGTTGTTACGACGCCCGTCAATATAACCACAGGAGGAAAGCAGCCATTTGCGACTTACAGAGGGTACAGTGACAAGGGGGGGAGGTCCAGGCCACGTTTGCCAACATGATCCATTGATCCATTCCAATATGGAGGCTCTTTTCCGGATGTTTGCTTACCGTCTCGGGAGGATAACTCAGGGCAACGCGCTCGCCTTGGAAACAAGACGGCACGGAGCACCACAGGTTCGATCCCCGAAACGGTCATAAATAACTTATCAAATCATATACAGGGAATTCTGAATTGATAACGGTGCGAGTAAAACTTTAGTCCTGGAATGCAAATAACAACAAGCATCTGTAAACGAGAAAGAGTCACGGCGGAAAGTATTCCAGCGTAAATTGAAATGTACATCTGCTGTTCAGGGGGAGATGCTGAGGGCCCGATTCTCAAGTTGGTGTTAATTACCGAAAATGTCGTAAAAGGTGCTAACGACATTTTCGGTAATTACGACCTATTCTGAAGGTGGCGCAATCTTCCGAAGTCGGACTGATTGCGCCACTTTCGGAAAATTGGTGTTGTACAGGAGGAGTGCCGCAAGAAGCACATGCACAGGAGTAGTGCCACAAGAAGCACACAACTGTTTGGGTGTGCAGATTGTGACAGGTGGGTCCTGCACTGCATCTTAGTTTGCAGAGAAGTGCATACTGCCATCCATGGTTCTACTATGGATGGCAATATGCACTCGTCTGCAAATAAATGCAGTTCAGGACCCATCTGTCATGATCTGCACACCCAAACAGCACGTGCTTTTTTGTTTTAATCTCGGCAGCATTTTCGTTAAATAAAGATTCCCTGAGATTCTGCAATCCGCCTGTTTCCATTAGAATCAGGCGGATTACAGGGAAAGCACTGTCGACCTTTGCGAAGACGCCCAGGCCCACATGAGAATAGCAGTGGTGCTTGAGCGTCAAGAAATGGCGCAGTGAGTCGTGCTATTTAGCACCCTCACTGAGCTATTATGAGATTCGGGCCCTGAGTGTGTGATGTATCAAAAAGATGTTACCAGGCACGTACAGGAAAGCGTGTACTCGCATTCAAGGGAGGGGCAACAAATACCGAGGAATGAAGGGACTTTTCCTCATTCGACCTCAGGCAAAACATGTACACACAGTGAAATGCGTGGAACATTGAAATGCGTGGATGTTTTTTTAACTGTGCGTCGCACAGTTGTTAATCGTCCATTTTGACAGAAGCGAGTCGTTTTCATGCCCGCATTTTCTTTGTGCATTTTGAACAAGCCACGTTTACCGAGCGTGAGTTCAACAACTGCTTGCATCAATAAACAGCAGTGCAATTGTATGTATGATCGCGTGCCCGAGGATGTTCTTGTATTTGCATGTTTGCACGTCAGAAAGAAGGCCCAACCGTGGCGTTGTTACTGCCAGCGCATCCGGGTATAAACGTGTTTGGCAGAGCAGAAAGGATGCAGGATCTCATCCTTGGATGTTTTCATTGTTGCAATGCATCATCACGCCATAAAAACAGACATTTTGCAAAATAAATGGCCCAGACAGAAATTTCAGCTAAGAAGATATTTTAGAGCAATGAGAACACAATCTGTACTTAAGAAAACATCGTTTTTCACGAGGCAACGCTGAACATTAGTGAGACAAACGTTTGGGAATCATGCGATTCCAGCAGGTGTCACTAAAGTACTTTGCTTGCACGAAAAAGGCATCCCTTCCTCCCACATTTTCAATACCGCCGCCAACATATATAGGCATATCCCACTTCGCTTTGCACCGTGTCTGGCACCAAGAAGTACGCAGATTTCTAGAATAAGGGCCCGAGCGCTGTTTTTTATCGTTTTACAAAAGGAGTAATTTTTCAAGACCATTGTCGTGGTCATCTAATTATTCGGCTTGCCCACCCGTCCTTCCTTGCCTGTATATTCTTCATAAATAGGTGCTCATCTTATTCCTAGTAAAACTGTGTTTACATATTGCGATGTTCGCCAATGCGCAATGGTCAGTGGCTTCACGGCGCTTAAATGCCTGCAGGAGGTGAAACATTGTGAGTTAGGCAGGAATAATTCAACAAGTGGGCACACATAGAGGAAAACAAAATACCACGGGTTAGTCAAATACAAGGTAGCAGACGTCCATTAGAGGTGCAAGGCCTGTGCTGGGACTGGGAGGCAGAAGTGCTCTAAAGTGCATAGAACGGGGGATATGCGGGAGGGAAAATCAAGAGTTGGAGAAAGAAGTCTGGGGTTCTTGCAGCAATCTCTTCTTCCAGGATATACGTGTCTTCAATTCCATAACGCTGCTGACCCCTGGGCCTCTAGGGATGATCCATTAAGGCTATCATTTTCCAGGGCAGTTGTTCAAGCTTCTGTGAAGTTGAGGACCTCATCGATTTAGATGGAATCCAATGCGTGATTCGAGAGGTATCGAGGGCTCTTTCTCCGGTATCTTTTGTGTGTTAGTTAAGCAATAACGCAGCCTCCTGGGCATTGCCTGAAGCGGTAATGCCCCTGCCCCCCCAGCGAGGGGCTTATTGCTATTAGCAACCCAGCCAGTTAGACCGGGGTAATAATAGTGTCTTTTTTCAGTTGTGAAATGCTTCAGCAGTTAGCAAGTGAAAAAAATAAAAAATAAATAGAAGAAGCCACCATGGAACATGATGCTGGGGTGTCAGTCTGCCCAAAGTCCGAGAGGATTTTCACAGAAGGGCCTTTCCCTGAGTCACTTCAGGGGGACATTTGTCGTTCCCTGCTGCTAGAAAAGCATGCTTGCTGGTGAAATATTGATACCTAGGACTCTGCCCGCTGTAAGTGGCACACCTGAAAGGGTTCTCTGGCAACCTCCCTGGCTGCGAAGGGCAGAAAAAGGACTTACCTTCTCCCTTTCCATGACAGTCATTTGAAAGAGAAATAACAAGGCCAAAAATACAAGATGGCCGCCATGGAATGGGATGGATCAGTGATGCGTCAAGAACACTTGTTTTCCCGGCGCAGGAGAAGGACAGAGAAGCACAGGTACGTGGCATGGGATTGGGGGGAAGGAGCGGAGATGTGGAAAAAGCAGGAAGGGGAGAAAAAAGGGGGAGAGAAGTGGGGGGAGCAAGCATTTACCAGTAATCCGGTGGGGGAAGATGGTGGACTCCAGCTCTGAGGATTTTCAAGGAAGGACTTTTGCCAGAGTCACTTCAGGGGAACATTTGTAGTGCCCTGCTGATAGAAAAGCATGCTTGCTGGTGAAAAACTGATATCTAGGACTCTGCCCACTGGAAGTGGCACACCTGGAAGGGTCCGCTGGCAACCTCCCTGGCTGTGAAGGGCAGAAAAAGGACTTAACTTTCTTCTGAGACCCTGCACAGGGTTCCACAGCAATCCAGAAATAAAAGGAGCCTCGTGGGCTCTGTTCACCACATTTACCCAAGCTGACTTGACCGCTCGTATGTCGTTTTCCAAAACCCAAAATACCGAACAGAGCTTTCTTTGAAATTTCAAGCTCTCAAATGCTTCAAGGCACTGACTTGACCATTATCTGTACGTTCTCCATATTTTCCAAGCTGATCACTGCTATAGAACTGCATCACATCATTGCTCCAATTCTAATTGGCTCACCACTACAGCTGAATGAAGGCTCTGTGACACCTTCGAGCCATTGAACCATGATGATCTACACAGCGGCTATTTTTAAGCATCCTTTGAGTATCAAAGTGATTACCACTTATTGAAGGGTACCATGTTTGCCTCCCATCGAATTAACACAACCCTCGCAATAAAAACTCCACCACTGGGAAAGAACCCAGTAGCCTATATCAATGCTCTCCAGCCCCAAGAAGAAGGTTTGAACATATACAAAGTGGTTCTGTGCCACTGGCCTGATTTTAGGGTTCCTAGTGAAAATTAAGACCCCACTGCTTTCCATTTTAAACGACATATACATAAGCATTATCATGACTGCAAAGACACATGCCAGTATTCCCGTGTCTTCATACTGAGAGCGGCCCTTTCAAGTTTGCATATTGTGTGTATTTCATTACATGGTTGTATTGGTAGTGTTTTTATTAGTTTGCAAGTCCTTTTAGTTTTGTTAAAGTCTTATATATATATATTTTTATTGTGTTATGGTTTTGTTAGTTAAAACCTTTCATGCAATTACAAAAATCATCATTAATATACAAACACACATATTAATAAAACATGCAATTCATTCTTATCATTAATTAAAAAGCACTCTATAATTCAATAAAATATCATTCTAAAAATAACATCCATGTTGGTTTCATCCTTATACCATTACACAGTTCAATCCCACTTTCCTACAGAATAGTCCATAGTAGGTCTATTCAGTCTTTAGCTCGGAGTACAACCTGCCAAAGTTAAAAGCGCTTCACAAATGCTCTTGTTTAGAACATATTACATGTTCCGCCTAGATCCTAAACATTTCTTGGAGGAATGTGACCAGGGCGAGTGTTAGGGACAATTATTTCCCATATATACATCTAGCCCAAAACTGTTCACAAGCTGAACTATCACTATATGTTTTAAGGTATCCTTCATATTCCTTTTACAAAGGCTTATATTTTGCAAATGTTTATAGAAGCTTGATTGGGCATTTCTTGTACCTTGTATGCACAGCACTCTTGTTGTTTAGGATGCTTGCTGGTTGGCTCACACCCTTCTTGAAGATGATAGCCTGCCCTCATCCTATGCTTCCTTAAAGAGGTGAAGAATGTGTATCATTCAGGTTGTGACTCTATAATCTTTTTTAAGTGTTATAACTGCTGGTTTAGTAGTCATGCGGGCCGAGTAGGAGTTTTGAAACCACTATTCATCACTGTATTCCTGTAGAGTAGCAGTCTTTTTGTCAATACCCCCAGTTCAAGATATCTACCTACCCCACAAAACAGCCCTAGCGAGACTGAACAGGGCATGTTTTCTGTCCTCATCCTCCTTGATCTTTCCTCTGCTTTTGATACAGTCATCCAGGCCATCCTGATCAATCATCTCTGTGACAACCTGGGCATCACGGATCAGGCCTGGTTGACCTCCTTCCTCCTGGATGGACCTTCTCAGGGGGTCCTTTCTCTCCACCACCCCTCTCTCCCCATGTGGTGTTCCCCAGGACTCCAACCTCACACGCTGGCTTTTCAACGTCTACTTGGTACCCCTGGCCCACCTCATCTCTACCTTCTCTTCTAACTTTCAGTGTTATGCAGATGACACCCAGCTCTCCTTCAGGCTCCCCTCAGCCTCCTCTTCTCTCTCTCTTGCTCATTCCTGACTGTCTATCTGTGATTCAGTAATGGTACACCTCCAACAATCTCTGCCTTAATGCCAGTAAGACTGAGATCCTTCTCATTGGGTCCCCTGTTCCCTCTTTCCGTCTTTCACTCTGGCTGACCTCCTCAGGTCCTCTCCCTGCGCCTTCCTGCGAGGCAAAAAACCTTGATGCCATATTCGACTCCACTCTCCTTCTCTCCACACATCACGGACCTCTCTAAGAAGTCCCACCACCAGCTGCACCTCCTCAGAGGTGTTCTTCCTTTTTCTCACCTTCACCCAGAAACTGACTGTCTGCAGAGCCCTGGTTGTCTAGGCTGGACTACTGCAACAGTCTCTTTCTACCTGCCTCTACTCTTTTCGCCCTCTGCAACTAATCCAGAACAGGACTGCAAGACTTGTCCTTGGCCTCAAGCCCAGCGATTGAAAGACTGTGTGCCATCAACATCTGGCCCTCTCTCAATCCCCAGACTTTCCCTGCCTACCAACCTTCCCTTCAATCATACCTTTTCCCCAGGCCGATTTCTGCAACATAGTAGCGCTTAAGTGACCTGCAGGCTCGCCTTGAGATTCTTGCTCACCTCCCCTTCTAAAAAAGATCCTTTCCTCCACCTGTGCTGGCAGCGTATCCCGTTCCATCATAAATAAATTCCTCTCATCCGGCACCTTCCAAGAGGCTTTCAAAACCTCTCATGTCAAGCCACTGCTCAAAAAGCCCAGCCTCGACCCACTCTCCCCATCAAGCTACCGCCCAAACTCCAATACCCTCTTCATTACTAAACTAATTGACCCTGTGGCATATAAGCAACTTGGCTTCTTCACAGAAACCAATAGACTCCTCGACTCAGCCCAATCGGGGTTCGGGCCCTTTTTGTGGAATAGAATCATCTCTGTTCTCTGTTGGGATGACCTAAAAAAATGGGTGAAGTGTGGTGCAGTCATCCTCCTGGATCTATCCTCTGCCTTTAATACCATCATGAAATACTCACAAACCAGCTCCTCACCCTAGGCATCAAAGATTCCGCCCTTAATCGGATCACCTCTTTTATTTCAAATTACCGCCAAATTATTCTCCACTCACCTTTCTCCTCCGCCCCTCACCCGTCACAAAAGGGTACCACAAGGAGCCTCCCTTTCACCCTGCCTCTTCACCCTCTACCTAAGCCCACTGCCAACTCTCATCAGATCACACAACCTTACCTGCTACAATTATGCAGCCGACACCCAGATCATTAAAATAATTTGCAAGACTCCAGCATCCCCAATTCCTGGCATCGCCTCTTGCCTCTTGGCTATGAACCTATTAATGATGATCACCCACCTAATCCTCAACCAGGGCAAATCAGAAATCCTGATATGTGGCAAAACTGCTCGGATTCCCCAACCTTTACCTTAGACAATAGCCCGGGGAGCACCACCTGCCGCCTCCAACACCATTAAAAATCTTGGATGCACCATGGACGCAGACCTATCTCTCTCCAAACACATGAACTCCATATCCAGAACCTGCCACTTCCACTTATGCATCCTAAAATGATTCTTTCCCTACCTCTCCTATACTCAAAGGATACTTAATACTGGCCATCATCATCTCCCTCCTAGACTACGCCAACTCCCCCTATCTTGGCGTGCCAGTACACCAGCTCAGGAAACCCCAACAAATCCAAAACTCAGCAGCTCAGCAGCCAGACTGCTTATTGCCCTCTCTCCATGAGAACATATCATTGCCACAATCAGAGTACTACACTGGCTGCCTGTTAGCCTTAGAGCAACCTTCAAAGCCATGTGAATCACACACCGGGGTCTCCATTATATAGGACCTGAGGTCCTTCAGAACAAAAATCATCAACAACTAACCCCCCAGAAACTGAAAATGTGGCACAGCTCTCCTCCTCGGTATTCCCCCGTATCACTCCACCAGAGTTGGAGGCACAGCCTTCTCTATCCTAGGTCCCACCATTTGGAACACTCTTCCTCTGCACATCTGCCACACTGAGAACAACCTTTCCTTCACAAAGGTCCTCAACACCTGGCTATTTGCTGCATTATCCTGAAACCCCTTCCTAAACCTTCCAATTCCCAATCCAATTAAAGGGACAATCAGCACCAGGCGGCACAGACTACATTTGCAGTGGCCCGACCTCTCAGCACCTGGCGGCACCAGCCACTATTGTGGCAGCCCGGACCACACCCTGTCATACACCAATCATGACCCTGATTTCCCACAAACACCAATAGCTGAAACAGAGCCCTTCATATATGAAATGTCACAGGATTGATTAATGACTGCACCTGGCATGTAAGGGAAAAACAGGGAAATCGCATTTAAAGTGGTTAGGATAGAATCACCACCACCACAATCAGACAGATTGTGATGCACTGCAGGGAATTGTCATGGGAGGAATTGTGCCATGGCCACTTCTCGTGGCAGAATCATTACTCCAGAAGGTCAAACAAGAACTGGCCCGGGATTCGCACTAAAGGGACTTGAGGGATGGGCAGGTATTGCGCATGTTTGAACTATAGGATGGGCCGCTCATGTCACACAGATATCAACTGAAAAGGTTCAGTAAGCACACAATGGGGGTCATTCTGACCCTGGCGGTAAGGGGTAAATGGCGCTGGTAAAGGTGCCGGAGCCGTCAACCCCTTACCGCCTCATTACGTGTTCTGCTTGAAGGACCCGCCAAGGACGCCTGGTTTTACCAGGCGGCCTTAGCGGGTCCCACGAGCAGCCCAGCTGGCTAACAACGGGCCCGTTGTTAACATGCTCCCCATTCCCATTGAGCCCTATGGGGGCTCGAATGGGAATGGGGATGTACCGGGACTGAGTTCCTTGAATGAGGAATTACCGGGCCCTCCAAGGTCAGAATGGCATGGTAATTCCTCATTCAAGGAACCCGGACCCGGTACCTCTTAAGGGGGTAGCCATGCCGCTAATAGCGGCATGTTACTTCCTACCTCATAATGACCCCCAATATCTTGGTAGACTTGTGAAGCTAACCACTTTAGAAGCATCTGGAAGTACAACACGTGGCAAATAGTTGGAGCATAGACTGTTGCTGTCGCTAACCATTTTATTGCAGCTGCCAGAATCGACAGAAGAAGCCAATACCTGATCGGGTGCACAAACAACAAATCACCATTGAAACTTCTAGGTGCGTATAACCCACCACTCCGGTGGACACTGGCCACAGGCATGGCTACCTGTAGACACCAGAATACAGCAAGGACTATGACAAACTTCAGTCATGCTATTCACATAATTCTCCACCTACTTACACCAGTCTACGCCCAAGACTACACCCAACACCACTGACATCAGAATGCAGTGAAGAACAATGACAAATTCAGGCACGCTTAAGACATAGCAAGTCTCTAGCACTCACCTCATCTCCTGACTCCTTTCAGAACCCATCCACATGCCTTACCGCATTGGTTGCTCTTTACCAGAGCCTGGCCAGCCCTGCTAAGCCTTATCTGGCCAAATGCACACACGCATCCTAATCTTACTCCATGACCTCCAACACTCTGGACTTCGGTCCACCAAAGGCTTTCCCACTACCGGCACATTGAGACTATGATAATGGTAACAGCTGCTATATAAATGACAAGTACAGTACAATATCAGTTTTATTGTCTAGTTGCACAGCTATCAGGATTGAGTGGGGGTTTCTCTAGCAAACATGCACCAGAATACGCGACTCTCAATAATAGAGACAAAGTGAGAGGAAGAGAGACAGAGACAGAAAGAGGGTGGCAGAGAGAGAACGATAATGGAGAGCGAGAGAGAGAATGATCGCACAATGAATTTCTGAAAAGATGCAGGTACACAGGTATGTTTCTTCTTATTTTATGAGGAATTACATGTATGCGCCACTGGCTCCTTCACAGCACTTCTTCTTCTGTGCAGATTGCCTTTCAAATATAAACAAATGGAAGATGCACAATCACATAATTCCACTGCAGCATTCTGCATCCTGAATGCTCAGGATGCAGAATGCTGCAATTTCCTTTTATAATAGCTGCAAGTATTTGTAAAAAAAAAAGACTGCCCTCCACTGAAAGATATTGCTTTTTCCCTCCGTTTGAACAGCTGTTAGCAATGGTGGGGGCGCCTCCAGCTAATACGCACCCAACTGCATGGCTCTCACCCACACAGAGGCTGAGAGTGAAATAGAGAGAGGATGGAGAGAGCCCTAGATTGACATGTGAAACGTTAGCTACAGCTACTTGTATGATATTTGTTTAGCCCCAAACTAGACCTGAGGAGCAACAGAGAATTGGCAGAGTTATGAAACATACAATAATAAAGATAATAGTAGCCATAAACAACTAAAACATTACAGAATGAAGAGCAAGCTATTACCACGTACCAAAGAAATGCACATAATTTAGTTAGAGGAATGTTTCTGAGGAAACACTTTGTGTTGAGTTTGAGTACTATTGACTTAAAGCCGAAAAGTGATGAATGAAGGGCTATGAATTCATTCAAAATACTGGAATTTCGGTATATCACAGTATATCACTGTTGTGAAGCTGGTCTATTCAATCACAGAACGAAAAATACTCTTCCAGCTCAAACTTGCCAGCATGATCCATTTCAATCTTCAGGTGCTTATAAAGTCCTGATGCTTCCTTTGCATTCTGTAACTTGCGCTTATAATGGCAAACCATAACTACAAACCCCAGAATGCAAAAGAAAATCAAGACAGGGCAATCAATTACAGATTGGGATGAGTCATGTTGCAAAGTATGCCAGCCTGAACTGCTATGTACATCCACTTTGCATGGAAACATGCTGACGACCATAGAGATCCAAGTTGCGAACCCCTGATAACACCAAACAATGTCTGCGGTTGCTTGTGTTTTCATGCAAAGCAGATGCATTTCGGGCCAGACTACTCCTATTCTGGCTTTCCACTATTACGATGGGGCAACCATGCTAAAAATAATGGTGTGGATGGTTTCAGTGACAAAGTTATAATTCAAAACCTTGCGTCGTTCATTTATGACGTTACTAACGAGAGCAATGGGATCATGGTCTGAAGCAGCCACGGATTTAAATAATTTAGAGAATGTAGAGAGTTCGGATGGGAGGTGCTATTTGAGCAGGTTAGTCTTTAGTTCCAATCTGAATTTCAGGAGGGACAGAACCCGGAATATTTGCCAATGGGATCTTTAAAGCTTGCCATTGTGTTTTTGTACTTTGAGAATGTTTGGATCTCAGTCTTGCAGTCGTCTGGCTGTTGCTGGATACCATGTTGGCTTTAGACTCTGGGTATTTGATACAAAGGGCGCCATAGATATGAAGCAGAGCAACGTGTGCCAATGTTAGTCTGGAATGACCTGAGGAGATGGTGGGCAGCAGCATGGAGCAGCAAGTGGGGCATCAAAGAGTACTTAGAATAGAGCGTTCCCAAGGTCAACAGGTGAGTGAAAGAGTGCCCTGATGGCTTATCAAGTGTTGGGGGGAGGGCAGAGAAGGGTTGGATTTGCCTGAAGAGGCTCCGCAGCAATCATAAATGTGATCCTTCTTCGTGGTATGCTCACAGTCCCATGTCATTGTCTTTTCTTATAATTTTGGTCTGTATAGTCTGCAACAGTGACCAAACTGCTGGACTCTCTGCAATATTTGTGTGAGTGGTGTTCTCTCCATTACAAAGTTACATACCAAAGTACCTATTCATCTAACATGGATCCTGAGACAATTTAGACATTTGAGTCTGTGTGTAGTGAAGTGAGGAGGCGGTGACACAGTGGTTTATGTAGTGGCAGGGGTTCCTTATTTACAAGCCACAAGATCTCTAAACAGTTCCATCACTGCTATCAAGGAAGTCCCATGAACAAGTCCAATAGGGGGCAGTGTTAGTCCTGCAGCAGTTTTCTAAATAAGGAGCGGGAGGGCTCAGCACCCTCTCCGGATCTCTCCCCTCCTTGTGATGCCTTCAGCGCATACTTTTCTTTCTTTCGTGCGCCCTTCTGCCTGCGTGGGCACGTTCCCCACTGAGTATTGCAAGACCGCTGGGGTCGCAGTTCTCGCGAGACTCACTCGCCATACTGTGGTCCTGGATTTGATGCTGCTGGTGTTTTGATGGGATCAATGGGGCATAAAAGACAGATCAAGTGTTTGATAAATGCAGTATCGCCTTTTTTTAAAAATTTTAAGATTCCAGCCAGCAAACTCCAGAAAACGGTCCCATTTTCTTTGTAGCCTTTATGTAACAAGCGTTTCCACATTTCCTGCCTTCCGCTAGTGCAATGAAGCATTCTTGGAGATGCTATTCCGAACTGCGCCTTTTCTGATAAAGGAATTATACCAAGATTGGTCCTAAGCTCCTCCAAGTTTTAGCAAAGAAAGACATGTGATCAGGCACCCAAACATATTAGATTCTGTCTAAAGAGTATGGCCATTTGAGAGGGTGTCTCCACACATGCTCGTCTTGCATGAATGCTTGGATCCGAGACGCACGTTGTTTTGGCTGTGGTACGAGGAACTGGCATGGCATGCCATCTTCTCTGCTAAGAAAATAATGTACAAGAAGACAGACATGTCAGGCGAAAGCCAAACTGCAGGTTGAACGAGAACAGCAGGTTTTCTGATCAGGCTCTGGACGATTGCGCCCGTTTCTGTGAAGAGCCCTGTTTTGGAGATTAACCTTAATTAAAGTCACCTCTGTAGCCCTCGGGATTTGTAATGTCAAATAATTGAAAAAGAGGAGGCACAATCAAAGAGTCTGCAGGAAACATGCAGAAAAAACGACCACTCAACAGGGACAGAGGGAGCATGTTGCTTCCGGCTGTGTCTGTCCAAACTCGAACTTAAAGTCAGTCCCTTGATCCTGGCAGCCTCGATGGAGTATGTAGAGTGGGCACAAGTCAGGTCAGAAAACAAAAACACGGGTGGTAGTGTTAGCAATCGCGCCATTACGTTATCTATAGATCATTTATTAATTATATCAATAATCTTCGGATAATCTCATCCACAACCAATATAGAATGGTTCCATGTGTTAATATCCCCGCAAAAATGTCGCCATACAAGAATGGTGCTGTTTTTTGCAGCGATATTAGCCCATGGAACCCCGTGAAACCTGCAGGGGACACCCCCGTGACTCCCATACTTCATAAAGGGCGTGGGGGAAACCCCTGCTCCTATTACGCCCATTAATTATCCCCATAAATAATGTCACCTATGCCGTTTCCCGGCGACTAAATGTATGGCGCCATTATTTATGGGGCTAGTATTACCGGATACCTATAGAACACAGCTACAGTTCTGTCAACCGGATTATACCCACGTTGTAGGTTAATGTTTCAAATTATAAACAAAGGTTTCCGGGCATCCTGAGTGTGCTGTTATTATACATTTTTTTAAAGATAAAATAAAAAAGTATAAACGAGTTTCAATTAATTATCAAACCATTTTTTTTTACAAACCATTTTTTCTTCAAAAAGGGGGAAAACCTTTGTTTACTTGGTAAGCATATTTAAGCGTAGCAACAGGTACAATACTCCTGCCGTATTCAATAAAGACATTATTTAAATGTGTGTAATATGTAGGATTTGGATAGGAGTATAAAATGGCTGTAACATCAGTCAACCATTGGGTCCCAAGGCCATCTGGCGTGAATGTGTTCTTGCCCCACAATGGTTCAGAACCTACTAAGGGAATTATAAATGTCGTTTAAAATCAGGCTGTATTGCAGTCACTCATGCCAGCTATCTCTTGATTCCAATTGCTGTGTTAATGGGTGTATCTTACTCAATGTAATAACTTAACAAGGATGAGCAGCTAGGTTGGCCATGCCCCGGATCCCACGCCGCCCCATAGGAGAGGGGAGCTCTTTATTCATACATCATCCACCCTGCTAATTTACATTTTTTGAACTATAAAACACTGCCTCCAACTGAAGTGACAAAACATGCTTTACACCTCCCGTGTTTCTATGGCTTTAGTGACTGCATCTCCCTCCATCTTGGCCGTTCTGCTCATAGGCTTTTAGAGTGCTCTAATGCAACTAGATTCAGATATTTGCACACCATCCCTGTGTCTGGATAAATGTCTTCAATATATCCTTTTGGTGTGTGTTAGGATTTCAAAGGTTGGCCATAGGTGTGTACCACAAATGGGAATTTAGGGAAATGTGCCATACAGATCTGTGCCTCAGGACTATTCTTCCGGTTTGCTGCATTATCATTGTTAAAAAGTAGGTCTAATAATATGATTTTTAAATGGCACGTGCCTGAGAGTTCACATTGCTTTTTGTTAGTGTTCATTAAAGATGTTAGGGCAAGGTCTGGTACAGTTTTCAACCATAGGGCGCCTGATCTAACTAACCATGGGCTTCAGCTCGTGTCTAGGCCCGCCCCCTCAAATCCGTCTAATGCTGGCAACTTCACTTTCAAGGACCTAGGTGAGCCCGATGTCTGGGTGTTTTCAAGTATTGTCATGAAGGCGATGGGATGGATAATCAGCCGCATTCCTGGCAGCATGTGTGTAGAGTTGCATCAGCTGGACGCGGTTCAGTTCAAGTGATTGCAGCGCAGACACAAGTGGATTAAGTTGTCAAGTGCAATGGCGGCTCTGCTCACCCTCTTAAGAAAGGCGTCAAAGGTTTAGGAGAAAGAATAGGGGCAGACGGAGAGCGGCTCCCTTGTCAAATACGAGTTCAAGGGCTTGTCTGTGCTTTTCCGCTCAGAGCTGAGCACACGCAAGAACCACTGCGACAATGGCGAGGCTGATTCACACTCTTCATACCACTGAAACTGACCTAGTGTGTTACTTTCCACCTGGCGATTTAGTGCATTGAAACTGGTCAGTAAACCTATACTGTGTGGCGGTAAAAACAGCTGTAGAGAAAAAGGACAGAGTTACACAAGTAGCCGAATTTCACAGACATGAGTGTGTAACATGAGAATCAGAGCAACTGAAAATACCTGATAAAAATGAGGGGGGAGAGAATTTTGAGAATTGGTGATAGAGTGTGTGTGTAAGGGCAGATCGCCAATGTAATGTGCTGATACAGGATAACTAACGTCAATGTGCCTGACTTCACAACAACCACTCGTGCATGGAATGTGAAGGTCAACAAAGGTGACCTGCAGGAACCCAGGACGATGTGCATCAGTGCCAACAGTGCTCTCCTCAGCCCTTTTGTATAAATACGTGTCAGTACAGTGCTCCATGTGTCATAGCCTCCCATCACCCACTTGGCTCCCATGGGGTCATTTCTCTCTAACAGGCCCACAAAGAGCCTTTTGTTTGTTTGTTTGTTTGTTTGTTTATTTATTTATATAGCGCTCTTGACCCGGGGGTATATATGCGCTTTGAACATCAGGTTACAGGTAAAAGACAATAGTACAGTATTGATAGGGCATAGATAATAGTATTCAAACAATATACATAAAATTGGACATTCGGAGTGCATACATATGTGGTAGGACAGTTATTTGTTGGTTAACCAGGAAATGACCTTAGTTCTGAAGGGGAATTTTAGAGGGGAATTTGTACACAATGAGAAACCATGTTATATTCCTTTTTGAGCGATAGCGCTGCAACAACACCAATAGCAGTGCATGCAGCGGCTGTCCAGCTTGTTTTAAAAAAGCAAACACCCAAGACCAAAATTGTCCTCCTCAGTTCCCCCGCTAAACAACACTTGCTTAACAATGGCTCATTGGTATGCTCCCTGAAGGATTTGATCTGCAGCTCTTGGATTCAGCAAGATCCTTGAGCGTCACCATTGACAGCAGCCTGTATTTCCAGAACGCCCAAATGGCCTGGCTCCGATTCTCCACCTTTCACAAAATCAATCCCTTCTTCCCTCTGCAGGATTTCTGGATTGCAGTGCAGGCACTTATGGTCTTGGACGTCAATGGGGGGAATGCCCCTCCCGTTAGCGCTCACAGCTGCTCACTTGCCCCCTCCCCCCAGAGGTCACTATGCTGCAGCACGTCTTATTAGAGGTGCATTGAAATTTGACTGAATAACCCCATCCTAATAAATCTACATCGGCTTCCGCTCCAAGCCAAGACTGCATGTATCGTGTACAAAGCGATTACAGAAAGCACATCAGCGTACCTGGCAGCTAAACTCCACATATATGGTGGCACAAGTTTCTTGCGCAACAACCAACTGGCTTGAATGAAAACTCATGCACAAAGAAAGCACCCGCAATCCTTTGCTTGTCACGCACCCCATCTGGAACTCAATCCTAGTATCGACTCAAAATGCCCCCGAAATTTTCCAGTTTTGCAAATCTCTGAAAACTTGGCTTTTTCAACAACACCTGAGCAAGCACTAATCAGAATGGATGCACAGGCCACAACTCTCAGTACTGCGCTAATGTTAAAAATGCAAGCCAAAACCATGGCTACCCACACCCTGCACAGCGCTCCGCTGCTCTCGAGCTAGGTCTGCTCTTTAAACAATAAAATACGAATAAAAGAAATAAAAAGATATAAGTTTTCTGGCATTTTGAAGCACACCCTCTGTGTGAAATGAGAGGGAGTGCACGAGAATATCACATCACGCATAAAACACTGATTCAATGTGGGCTCCCCTCCAATCAGCTTTGTAAGTGAACACCAAAGAAGACCTGATGTTCTTCAACTGCTGATTGCTCTTAAAGAAAGCTGATGGCTCCCCAAAACAAAAAGAACAATGCTCCCCTAGTGTACCATGGGTAGTATTTTTATTCTACGGATTGTTCGTTTTCAATGGAAAGATGATTATTAAAACGCTTAGTGAACTTAGTGAACTTAGTGAAGTATAAGTAAATGAAAATATCTACATAAAGAGTGCCTCACATGCAGTCCATTTCCATTGACATAAGCATTTCATGAATACCTTTATTCAATTAATAATACTACCATTGACTCACTTTAACTCATTTACTCATAATCTATCATATTGCTCACACAATGGCAAAAAATTAAAAGCTTCACAAGCTTGTTTTCTCTGCCTTGTCTGTCTCCTGTTCAGTAGGAGCTCTCTTATCACGTAGGCGCCCCCAAGCCAATTAAGCTTTCAGCAATTACCATGATTAATAATGTATCACCTTCTGTTTTCTATATAGCCCTCTAGTTATATCCAGACTCGGAATCCTGCACTACACATAGGATGACACGTTAGAATGTATAGTCCCATCTCGCACTAATGTTGCACGCGCTTACCTCCATCTCAGACATCCCATTCCACTGTGTTCTCTCATGCAGGCGAGTCACAAGTGGTGGTTTGGAGACACGGAGCGGCTGACCGAACGGACCGCAGACAAGGACGGGGAACGTATAAAACAAATATAGAATTGAAGCAGAGTACTGCAGGATATTAACAATGATAGCACAGAAGAATACTAAAACATGCAAGTCTTGTATTTGTATTTATTTGGTATTTATATAGAACCTTAATCCAAAGCGCTTTACATTGCAAATTTATAAAAAAACAGTAAAAAATTCGGTGAATGAAACTGACATTACATGCACAGAATCAGTCCTTAAGGGTCAGATGTAATTTCAATGCTTAGATTATATTAATACATTGTTGCAGTTGATTTCGGCAAAGCACTTCTGGAAAGCTATCAACTGTCATATCTCTATTCATGTTAGTGCGTTTCTAATCTTTCCACCGAACAGAATCCAGCCTGGCGTAGATGGCACCAATGCATTTGTGTCCCGTCAATTTGCGGTCTCTATTCTGCGCTGCACTTCCTCTGTGTTTTACCTTTTTACCTTTGGGCTATCAACATGAATGACGGATTAGGCAGACTGGCCTATGGTTCAAAAATCTTTTCTGTCCAACCAGCAACACTGCTCTGCCTTACAACTTCATTACTTGCATTAAACTTGCCACCAGATCAGCTATGGTCTGTCTCATCCTTTTCACCCTCATCCATTTTGTCAGGTGTACATCCTTTGCACAGCCCCGATCCTGATAAATCTATTTTATTTTGCGTGTTTTAGCTGGCCAGGTATCCGTCTTCCTTCACTAAATCCTCTACATTTGTCAAAATGCCTTCAAAACCTTGCTACGTATCTCACTTATCATGTTTGCCAAGTCAATCCTATGCACCTATTCTTGCTTCTCGGTATTTCGCTAGTCTTACATTAGCAATACACTAACCTATAATAAATAACAACCCTCTCATCTACCTCTGACCACCATCATTTCATGAACGTGGCTTAGGAATCACCAGCACCCCCGCCTACATCTCCCAACTCCCTCACAGGATGTTATTTAGATGCTAGATCTGTTACCTAAATGTCTTCTGCATATATGATGTCATCATTTATGTCCGGATGGATTTAATTTATGCAACTTTACTCCCGTTATTTCCTTCTGTAATGTTAACAAACATGTCCCTGTTGACAACAACTTCTTCATAAAGTTCATTCTTATAAACTCAGAGCAAGCTTTGCAATTATTATGAAAAGGCGTTCACATCCTTCACATCAATCTAACTCTTTGCAATTCCTTTAAACTTACTCCAACTAAACGTATTGTTTTTTTTCAACACCACAAGCCTCATTATTGAGGCCCACTGAACCTTCCCACTTGTTTCACTTTCCTCAAAAACATTTCAGATGTTGTATTCTCTTTAAAAGTGATCACTGTTGACCATTTCAAACTATGCATTGACAACCTGCTTTGGTCCCAAGCCAACAATTCCATCAACTCAATTGCCCTACTTGGCTACCATCAAAAACGTATAGCCCCATTAAAAAAGTTAATTTCTTTGATTATTTTTTTACCTATGATGTAAACTTCAATATCCCCTCCACCAATGCCCTTTTCTGAACTGAATACTCTAAAATGTTCTGACTAGAGACATACTACTTGGAATACCAACATTGTTTGTGTTTTCTTGAAGGTATTCAGCTTAATTGCTATCAATTTTGGATGAACGTGTGTCTCTTGCCCTACCTTCTACATACTAGATCTGTGCAGGGCTAAGTGAGAAATGCTTCCCAAAGTGAGGAGTTTCGGAGTTCTTGCGACTAAGCTGGTCCTGCTGGGTCAAAGCAAGAGTTGCAATGAAAGTCCAATACCAGCCTCAAAGAAGATACATGCAGCCAGAAAGGGTCTTTGTAGGTTGCAGGTTCAGGCAGGCTTCCTTATGACCCAATCATGGGTTGATATCTTCTTCTGTGCTTTGGGACTCAGCCTCAGTTGTTATCTGGCAAGAGACCAGGCCCTCATGTTTTGAAACTCCATTGATTTAATTGCATCAATTCTGACTTTCACTGACTTCTTCACAATCTTTCTCTCCAGTGTGGGATCAGGTTTGAATCCCTAACATCAATCACACCGCTGGTGGTATCAGGTCATCTGTGAATCTAGCACTCTTAGGCAAAAGCATAACTGAAGATTGCAAGCTGGAAGGTTATGAATTAATCTTACCATTGGCAATGACTCTGTGTAATCCTTTCAGTCTGCCAGAAGGGGAAATATCACATGTAAATCAGGCTTGTTCCTAAAAGGACAGCTTCGTGCAAACTACTAGGTCACATAAATTATGCACAAGACCAGAAGAAACCATAGACATGCTTTGGCTGTCATCTGTGAGGTGTAATCAGTGTCTTTAAAGGGATGGTCTAGTGAAACATTTTTGTTTAAAAAATAGATAGGCCACATAAAAAAAAATATACTAGCATCCTCCGTTTTAAAACTTCCTATGTAAAATTTTGAGCTATTCAAGCTCAAAATTCGAAAAAGCAAGCACAGGGGCGCAGCCATTTTGTGAAATGGAGGCCCTCCTGTGCTGGCTTTTGCTTTTGCGGCACTAATGAAGGAAAAGCCAGCCAGCTGTAGTAAACAAAGTCTACCGCTGGGTGGCTTTCCCTTCATTAGTGCCGGGACTCGGAGGACGCGGACCGGAGACCAGAGCAGGAAAGCTGCAGCTGAATCTCGGTAAGTGCTATTTATTTTTTTTACAAAAAATAAGCACTAGCTGCAGTTTTTTTTCTAAGTTGTCCGGGCTGGAGGAGCCCGGAAAACTTAGAAATAAAACCGCAGCATTAAAAACGTTGTATTTATGTTTGCGGTCGCTTTTGTAGTGACCGCAAACATAAATACAACGTTATTGTGTTGGAAAACGCTGCGGTTTTTCTTTTCAAGTTTCTCAGGCTCTTCCGGCTCGGAGGAGCCTGAGAAACTCGGAAAGAAAAACTGCAGCGTTTTCCAACACAACCGCGTTGTGTCTGCCTGAATCTGCTTTACCAAGAGCCCCAAATGGTAAAGCAGATTCAGGCAGACACAACGCGGCATTGCGGAAAACAACCGCGTTGTGTCTGCCTGAATCTGCTTTACCAAGAGCCCCAAATGGAAAAGCAGATTCAGGCAGACACAACGCGGCATTGCGGAAAACAACCGTGTTGTGTCTGCCTGAATCTGCTTTTCCATTTGGGGCTCTCGGGCTCCCAGTGGGTAGCCCGAGAGCCCCAAATGGGAAATCAGCTGCAGGTAGAAACACTACGCGGCATGTAAACATAACCACGTGTGTTTCTGCCTGCTGTGGCTTTCACTTTGGGTCTCCGGTGCTCCAGCACCGGAGACCCAAAGTGATAGCCACAGCAGGCAGAAACACACGCGGTTGTGTTGGAAAATGCTGCGGTTTTTCTTTCCAAGTTTCTCAGGCTCCTCCGAGCCGGAGGAGCCTGAGAAACTTGGAAAGAAAATCTGCAGCGTTTTCCGACACAATGACGTTGTATTTATGTTTGCGGTCGCTTCAAAAGCGACCGCAAACATAAATACAACGTTTTTAATGCTGCGGTTTTATTTCTAAGTTTTCCGGGCTCCTCCAACCTGGAAAACTTGGAAAGAAAACCGCAGCTAGTGCTTATTTTTTGTAAAAAAAAATAAATAGCACTTACCGAGATTCAGCTGCAGCTTTCCTGCTCTGGTCTCCGGTCCGCGTCCTCCGAGTCCCGGCACTAATGAAGGGAAAGCCACCCAGCGGTAGACTTTGTTTACTACAGTTGGCTGGCTTTTCCTTCATTAGTGCCGCAAAAGCAAAAGCCAGCACAGGAGGGCCTCCATTTCACAAAATGGCTGCGCCCCTGTGCTTGCTTTTTCGAATTTTGAGCTTGAATAGCTCAAAATTTTACATAGGAAGTTTTAAAACGGAGGATGCTAGTATTTTTTTTTATGTGGCCTATCTATTTTTTAAATGAATATTTTTACTAGACCATCCCTTTAAGCCCAAGGGACGTGGGACCCACATTCGGGCATACCTCTCCCACTCGGGTTGACAAATACTTAACTAAAGGTTGGTGGCTGGAAGGTTATGAATGAATATTAAACATAGCATTTGCTGTGGGCAACCCTCCAGACAAGGCGAACTACCATAGGCAAATGAGGGTTGGGCCCAGGCCAAATTAAGCAGTCCAGTCCAACCTTCTCGGTCACATAATTCTTCATATCACCAGAGGCTAGTCCAGAAATGCTTTGACCTCTTTGGCAATCCTCAATGAGTGGTAACTTAAGTCTGCATGGACAACAGGTTAAGACCCACATGTGGTCATACCCATCCCATGCCCCTGGACATCCAAAACCGATAGCAATATGTAGCAATGGCCAGTTATGTACACATCTGAAAGTTAATAGTCATATACATATCTTCATCACAAAAAACACCAGGGGTTGCTCATGTCAGAACGGGCAATGTGTGGTTACAAAGACCGGGATATTACCACATTTTTTAATCCATGGGAGTATTTAGAGAACTGTGCAAATACACATAGCTGCAATTTACAAAACCATTTTATTCAGTAGTAAAAGCGGATTTTTTGCTTTTCTCCACAGTGTTGTCCTAGTAGGAAACATCGAGGAAAGACTTACAATTTAAAGTGGTATGTGAAACAACAAACAATACCCACATTTCCCCAATGCAATCCGTAGTTCTAAATAGAGTTAAAACATTTTTAAAAAATGAATGTGACTGTGCAAACAATAATGTGTAACGTGAGGGTAAGGGTGATAGTATGTTTGTTTAAAGAATGTTGCAATGGAGGGAATGTATGAAATAGTTAGATACCTGTTGTGATATTCTAACTGCATCACAGGTTAGAAGATGTTTTGTTAAATAGCAATGCAGATAGCGTATTTAAAGTGCTTTGCAATGAAGGTATTTTTTTTTAATGTAGTTAGATGCCTGTTGGCATATTCTAACTAGATTGAGTTTGAAAAGTGTTCTTGCAGTATTATGGATGTAGTTAGATACCTGCTGGCGTATTCTAACTAGATTGAGTTTGAAAAGTGTTGTTGCAGTAGTATGTATGTAGTTAAATACCTACTGCCGTATTCTAACTGTTAATTGTGCTATAGTTTAGTGACTACATTTTGGTTGAAGGAATATTAAGTAGGCATTTGATAAATTTGCTGGTAACCTATGTTTTGTGGTAATGGAGGTATCTTTACATTCAAACCAACAACTATTTTTCTTCACATATGCAGTGTAGTACCTTGAAGTAGTTGTGGCACCAGCGTGGTATATTATACCTACTGTTGTGAAGGTTTTCTTTCCAAGAAATACTCAGCTGTGTGTGAAACATGTAAGCGTACAGTTATTTTTGGTACCATCTGCATTGTTCCTTAAAAGCATTAGTATGACATATTGGTTATGTGAGTTTATTTGTATGGTGGAACGATTGTCTGAATTGCAAACAGGGAATAATATGCCATGAATTGCATTCTTAGGAAGCTGGTGAAATGGAGTGGATTCACACTTTGGTATGGATACATATAGAAATTGTTCATTAGGGATGTAGTCTTGTGAAACAATGTAGCATAGAGTGCATGTATGTTTCCATGTGTATGAAAATTGGAAGATTTCATTTATAGGGAATTTTTTTGGTTTCCAGTACTTGTAGTAAGTACATTAGGAATTATTGTGGCCCTTCTTGTATGTTTATGGTAAATGTGTACCATTCCTGCTCAGTAGTGTAATTTTTGCCTTATACCTGAGACACTGTAAGTGCTGTCAAGATTATTGTGGTGTTTCTGTAAAGGACGGCCATTTGCAAACACAACAGTTCCGAGCCGTTTAAGTAAATGTTCTGAACAATTGGTGGCAATTGAAAGAGAAGATTAATTGTCATATTAGCATAACAATTTACTGTTGTGTTTGTGAATTTAAATGGACAAGAGAGTTGTGTTGTAGATCATTAGATGGGCCCGTGCGTCTCAGTGGTGAAGAGACATTTGTGCCTATATTTTCTGATGGATGCAACCTTGACTTTGCACTAAATAGTTTTGTGGTTGTATTTTTTGATGCAGGAATTGGTTGTTCTTTTTTTGTGGTACTGTTGGGAAATCTGATATAGTTTCTGTTTCTATTATTTGGCGTTTAAAAGGCTTCCTTTTATGAGATACAGGGTACACATTTAAAGGGGGGTATAGTGCCCATAGCCTGTTGTATTTCAGGATGCAAGGAATGTCAGCATCGACTTTTTTTGCATTAAAATTAACTAGGAATAGACCATTGAGTGTATGCAGACATGGAAGTGCTACGTAACTCACACCATCTTTAAAGACTGTGCTGCCAATGACAGTCAATACTTGATCGAGGGTTAGACCTTGTGATTTGTGAATAGTGACATCATATGCAAGTGAGCGAGAAAATTGCTCTCTGCGTACGTACATGTCTTTGATAAGAAGGACATGTCCTATTGTTCAGCCAATTTGTTTAACGTCTGCAAGTTTGGCAAATTGGATATTGGCAAACTGAATGTTGTCATGTGGATATGTCTGGGAGCCAACAACAGTACCAATTGCTCCATTGACTAAGCCTTAGTCTACGTCAAGTTTATGTTTTAGAATCACTCTGCATCTTAGACACAAACTTAATATTTTCTCCAATTGAGCTGTGTTGGAGATACATTTTTCGAAGCTATTTATTGCTGCTTGTTGACACATCAGAAGTGTTATGCTGTGAACTTCTAGTTTGTTTTTGGAGCTGATATGCAGTATAAATTGCATTTCTTTTTTCAACATTGTTGTGTTGACTTGACTACAGCTTGCAAGCGTAGGCATTAAGGACATACATTTTAGATTTTGTTGTGTTCATTTTTGCATGACATCAGGAGCAGATGTGTTTCACCCGTATAGCTCATGGACTAGTCTACTATTTAAGATGGATTTTTCATCTTTAGTAAGAAGCACAGATTTAATGTTTTTTAAAATGTTAGCATATGTGAAGTCTGCATACTGGTGTATGTTTTGAGTTAGTTCTTTGTAGTGAAAGAGTTGCCAGAGATTTACATTCCCACTTCTGCCAAGAGTATTGCAACATTCGTTGTGTCGTAATGTTTTAAAAATAGGTTGCCCTTTCACTGGCGTCAACTGTAGGAGGTTTCCAAAAACAATAACATTTCTTCCTCCAAATAGTTCCTCTTAGTTGGTTTTTAGGACTTCTTGCATTCTGATATGAATTAAGGTGAACATGAGGTTGGACACCATGCTTACTTGATCTACAAAGAGCACTTTAATTTAGGAATGTTTTTCCAGAACCAGCTTCACCACTTACATACATGAGCAGGGGTTTATAATTTTTACAGGTACAAGTTTTACTTTCACGTTGAAAACCATGTTCAATTTCGAGTGACTTCCAGATAAATGGTGAGTTGTTCATTTAGCTGAGATTGTAGAACTGACAAGCTCTCCTCATATTGTTTATATTGATAGATGTCATTCTCTACCTCAGCCATGGCTATTTCTGCTTTATTTAGAATGAATGGTTCTTCAAGTGGCTCTTGGCTTCCTCTAAGGGAACGTTGACTTCCCTCAGGAGTGTCTTTGTGTAGTTGAGCTTCAATTTGTTCCTCTTGATGGTGTTCATTGTCCAACATTTCTTTGTATTGTTTGACATTGTCATTTGTTATACGGCTTTCATGTGCTTTAAATGTAGCTTCAAATGAGTCATTGTCACCTAATAATTATTTTTCTTTTCTCCAAGGTTTAAAATGTTGGAGTAGGGCCATGTAATACAGTTCTCTATGTTGCGCAGTTTTAAATGATAATTTAATGTGATTAATTAGACTGGGTTTAGTAAGTTTCACAAGTTGAAACTGAATATTTGCCAGTTGTCTCATTTGGTGTGACCTTGTTTTGGTAGGTGTAGTTTTGGGCAAAGTAGTACCTCTGTTTGAGTAGTATGTGTTAAGTAAATTGTTTTTTTAAAATGTCTGGGCTGTTGGGATCATTTGTGGCTACTTTTTCTATCTCTTGGTAGGATTTTAGTACTCTTTTTCAGGATGAGGCTGGTCCAAGGTTTAGCCAGACTATGTGCTCAGATTTGCCATATAAGGCTGTACCAGTTAAACAGTCTGCAGCTTCGTATGATCCACAATTTCTATGGGAGAGCATTTTTATACCAAAGCTGTACAATTTCTGTGATAGTGTTTTGTCGGATGACATGTCATCCTAGAGGTCCTTTAGCTCTGTTTTCTCACCTTTGGTGAGATAGGTTGTGACATATCTTGCAACTGCAGTGCAATTGTCTGGAATGTAATGTATGTCTATGTTTGCAATCCACAAGAGGGCAGTGATTGCATCGTAATAATTGATGTACTTGGATTCTTCGTCTCTTCTAATGTTGTAGGTATTTTTAGGGGTTTTTCCTTTTACGCTGTGTATAACAGAAGACATTAAGCTATTTACTTGTTCTTTTTTTACAGACTGGTCTAGGGAAGCCAAATCAACCTTTGGTGTAGTATTTACCATGGTTTTATAACTACATCAGCAGTATTTGCCACATCTATGTTTTTGGAAGCGTAACACTTGTGTATGTAGGTCACTTTGTGTGGTTTCTTAAGGGATGTTGCAGGTAATGTATTTTTCAATAAAATGTAAAACAGTGTTGTTAGACATTTTGGAGCATCTTTTATCCACAAAAGCATGTGGGTGTGTGGTGCTCCTCTGGATTGATATTCTTTTCTCCAAAAGAAGTTTTGCACTTCTCCGAGCAGAGGGGTACTTTTTTTGCAGGTAAAATGCAGCATGGCTATGAAGCGATATAGAAAGTATCTTGAAACATTTACAGGGTCCAGAGAACAGAGTTCTCCTGGTGTTTTTATGTCTATTCTGTCTTTATTTTGGTTTGCAGCAATGTTTCCTCTAATTTCCCCCTAAGTGCTGGAATGGTTAGCTTTCGTGCCCACTTTATTTTCTATCTGCGCAACGTAATACTGAGGTAAGTCACTTTTTGAGCATGCATACTTATTGAGATTCCATCTCCAAAGAGTTTGGAAGGGTATTCCACTTCCCAACCACTGTAGTTATTTACAAATCAGTGTATAAGGTGCATCTTACAACAATTTTTCCAAACATATATATGCTAAAAATATTATATTTTATATGTGATTATAAGGAGAGCTCATCAACCAGTCGAAGACTTCAAGATATGCCATAGTACTTACCAAACGTACTCCACTGCAGAGAAAAAAATGTGTATGCACAAAAAAGCTTTGTATGCTCACGATAAACAATAGGTTTCGTTGTGGCTTTTCATTTGTCGACACAACCCAGGAACAATGCAGAAAGGGTTTAATGCCATTGAAATAAAACAATTGTTTATTACAAAATATTGCTTATCACTGATGTGGTTGTCAAAAAAGTCAGATAGGATACAATTTTTGCAAAAAGTTTGGCCGAGTGTTCGGGCTGGAGTGGAACGGCGGACTGTATTCAACTGTTCAAGATTTGGACCTACAACTGCGACCGAGACTGTGTACTGGAGATTTGCAAGGTGCGCTGAAGAAAACCTTTTTAAAACAATGAGCAGACCCGTATCGTAGACTTGTATCCCAGATGCTGCAAACTACTTTGCCGCCAACGGAAGCAGGCATGGATCATTAAACAGACCTAAAGAGGACTGACGACCACGAACATCAAAAGGAGGTGAGTGACCTTGGTATTAATCATCCATGCCCGGTCAACTCTGTAAATGTGGTGATTGCAGCGAGTACCGCAACCTACATGGCGTCACTCGCTGTTAATGGGCCGATTGCCACCAAAGTTAGGTTGTACTATCTCAAAACTCGCTGGCATGCATTCCTGTGACAGAAACTACTGAAACTACGACAGACTATTCTAACTGCTTAAATAGTCCAGCGCAAGAAGAGGGATCCCAGCGCAGTATATAAAAAAGATCAGGATGCAAGTTCCAATTTCAAGCCGGTAGACATAATTGAGAGAAACAACTTGAAGGAAGGAGACATTCACGGCTGTCTCCCAAAAAGAAGCAGTCAAAAGCTACCCTTATCAGTGACACTAAGGTAGTTTGTTTAAAATGTGCAGTGGGGCTTTAGATAACGTATAATATCGGTTTGCTCTTCCAGAAAATAGGAAAAAAACGGTTAGTGAAATTAATTCATTGAATTCTGCAATTTATTAGTTCACGTACAAAAAAGTATTTAAAACAATGACATATGCCATACTGGGCACAAAGAAAATATTGTATATAGGTCACAATACTTTGTACATATTTCAGTGGGTTAGTACAATTAAAGTGAATACGATTTTATGTATTGCTAGTAATAAGGCAGTACACAAGCATGGTCGACACACAAACAATTCAGGTGTTTCTGGTGCGGTGGGTAGGTGAAGAAAAACAGCGGTTGGAGTGGTCGAAACCTGCTGGTGATGGCACCGCACTGTCGTCAGGACTGAGGGGTAATGTAGCACAATGGTGCCAGAAGGAGAGTGTCAGGCACCTGCAAATGGTAAAACATGGGGTGGGGTGTTAGGTCTGGAATTCATTGAAAAGGCAAAATAAAATTGCACAAAAGGGGACACTGCGGGAAGAGCAACCTACCTAAGGTAGTATAAGTGTAATGACTGATTGTTGTTAAAAGGTGCCAGCGGTTGAGTGACTGACGTGTTGATTGTAGTCCGCAAAGTGGGCTGGTGATCTCTGTCGTTACTATAGAAATTAAAAAAAAAATGTAAAATATTTTTTTAGTTTAGAGGAACTGTCACAATTCATTGTGACAGTTCCCCTAAACTAAAAAAAAGTGTGTAAAAATGTTTTGGGAATCTCTATAGTAACCTTTTACTTACTTTTTACTTTTACTTGCCCTAGGCCTGACATTTGTAAATGCTGGCGGACTACTGTGCTGTCCATGGACTTAGCGGAATGCACAGGGTCCTGTGACTTTTTTTTCACACTTTTATTTTTTAACAATTTTTTATTGCAATTGATTTAATCAAACCTTTACAATTCAGTAAAAAAAAGATTTAGATATGTTACAGTGATCAGAATATAAAGAAAAAACAGAAAATCATGTATTCTCATTACATTACAAGAATTTAAAGACAAAAAAACAAAGAAAAAAACATAAAACAACAACAGAATTATGTTATACAACTACCAGTAGGAATCATTCATATCTCAAATTTCATTTTAAACAGTTAATTACAATTCTTTCATATCTCAAACATATCTCAAACATTCCCTTACAACTTAGATAATCCTCACATTATTAAAGGAATCAGAATACTAAAATCAAGCTTTAAGAATTAGCCCAATAGGCCACCTATATACTCTATTGGTATTTGAATACCCCACCCCATCTTAATGCCCTTTAGAAAGCCTGTAAGTGCCAAACCTTCATGTCCATTTTGTATGTTGAGGCATCGTTTCCAGATTGCATCGATGAAATGCAGGACAAAGTGATCCTTTAATCTGCTCAGAAATACACTTCTTAAATCATTCAATGCCTCACATTCTAGAATACAATGTTTAGCATTTTCATCTTTTACAAGACAAAAGCTACAGTTACTTTCCTGAGATGTCATTTGTTTCCTTCTCACTAGGATGTCCCTTGTTGGCAAAATGTTCCATCTTAACCTAAGCAGTATCCTACGATAGGGGGATCTTCGTTTCTTATGTGTGTGGGCCAAATGGCTCAATGAGCTATATGCGTGAAATAATTCTGTCGTTCTGATCCAATCTTGGTCCACCAACCGTATTTTAGTTAACATTCGGTTGTCAACTAGCGTTTCCAGATTAGAATCAATCTTTTGAAAAATAATTTTATAGTTGTTTTTAAATTGTAGGAGGAACGTATTACGATTTAAGTTACTACCTAATAGCTCATATAGAGTTTTCATCATGAGAGCCAGAATTTTTGCATAAAGTGTTAGCATCCTCCACTGAACTCGTGCCCAGAGTGATATATAGCCTAATTCGAACCTAATAGCTGCTATTGGAACAGCCTTGGGAATACCAAGGTTTCTTCTCCAAATGCTTCCTTCTATTTTGTTCAACTTATTTCTCATCATACCAGAACACAATTACAAACCATATATTAATGTAGGTAAAATGTTTCCCTCAAAGAACATGAGTACGGGTTTTAGTGAGAACCTATTGAATATTCAGTCTATTTTCACAATTTGAAATTCAAGAAGCTTTGCTTTGTGTGATAGGATATCCAGTTGGGTTTTAGTTCCCTTATGTGACCCAAAATAAAAGCCCAAATACATAAGACATGTTGAGATGTTCACTGAGACTCCTTCAATATGCCATGATGGCCGTAAAGTCTTCCGTGCCTAACTTTAACGATGAAAGGTGGTTCCTAAACAAACCTTTATTTTATTTTTTCAATTCTGTATTTTTTTGCCTTTTTTTCTCAGGAGAGGCAAGGAAGGGCAGGGAAGGGGCACCAACCACAGGGACGACGGGGCAGGTGGGGAGAGGAAGATGTTGGGCGGGCCTTAGTCAGGTAGGCAGGAGTGTTTCTCATGCTACTTGACCGCAGCCTTGAAAGAACTCCGAAACTGCTTCCCCCTACAAATAGGAGCTTCAGAGTACATCCATAGCACTGTGACCCTTGAAATGTAAGGGTCAACAGCATTTTGTATGGCCTGCAAAGCCGCCGTTGGGATCCTCCGGCCCAAAGGATTATTCTGTGTGGTGACAGGATGTCATGGTCATGAAGTCAGGGGCACAGGCATGTAGGGGTCGCATGCACAGGAGACCTGGGTGGACACTGTCCTGGCCCTTTGGCACCAGGCTCATGAACAAAAGTAAACAAGAACATCCATTTAACACCAAAAAGCTTTTATTATGGACATAGCACTTCAGATGCATTATCCTTGAACATTCCATCCATTAACCAGGATGCATTAACCTTGAACATTCCGTCCATTAAGCAGCCCCAAGTGTATTCTTGGGTGTGGCTGCTAATGGATTGCCTTCGCACATGCTCACTCTCTAGGAATGGCAGGGCGTGGCTGGTAAACCAGCCCTAATGGGCGTGCCACGATCTCAGTTATCTCAGTCCCACAAAACCACCCCTGTTATCCACTGCACTTACCCTGCATCCTAGTTCAGTGTCCACTATACCCTCATATTGTGACCAATGGCCAGTGCTCATGGCTTTCAGCAAAGGCCAGCCTCCAAAATCCATGGGGCATGGGCTTGGGCCATGCTGCATTCCCCAGTAGGCAAATCAGAGAAGACATTTGTCCTTGTCGAGGGCCAGGCCCAATGCATAAGCAGCAATGTTATATTACTACTTTTTGTACTTACTTTTTGATACTTTGCAAAAAGTAAAACACAGGACAGATTTGCAAAAGCATGCTTTCAGGTCCTTGCTGATGCTCCTTGCACAAGTTTGCTGCAATCCTGTCCAGCACTTAGGGCTGTGGCTGCGAGCAAATTTATTTTTCCCATTTAAATCTAGTACTTCGGCCATGCTGCATGCCCTTATAAGTAAATCAGAGTACGCATTCATCCTTGCCGAGGGCCAGGCCCCTCTGTCCATGCAGCAAAGTTATATCACTTTTTGGTGTACTTACATTTTGACACTTTTGAAAAATAAAACACAAGACAGATTTGAAAAAGCATGCTTTCAGGTGCTTCGTGATGCTCCTCACACAGCTTTGTAGTAATCCAGTCCAGCACTTCAGGCTGTAGCCGCAAGCATAATATTTGTTCCCATTCAAAACTAGGTCTTCTGCCATGCGTCACACCCCTATAAGCAAATCAGAGTACACATTTGTCCTTGCTCAGGGCCTGGCCTATTGCCCAGGCACCACAGTTATATCACAATTGTTTGTATTTACATTTTGACACTTTAGAAAAAATGAAACACAGGTCAGATTTGCAAAATCCTGTTTTGAGGTCCTTGCTGATGCTCCTCGTGAATGTTTGCTGCAATCCTGTCCAGCACTCTGGGCTGTTACCACCAGCAGAATTTCTTTTCCCATTCAAACCTACCTAGATTTCAAAACACTTTAACATCTAGCTAGTCCCTGGTGGCCCTGTCCACTTTAAACCTGTTACCGGTCCCTCGTGGTCATGGCCAGTAGCCAGACTGTCTGCTTCATGGCCATTGGCCATTACCCAGTTAACCTGGACACTGCCCATGGCCACAGGCTATACCACAGTCACCAAAGGTATATCACTATTTTTTGTACCTACATTATGACACTTTTCAAAAATAAAACATAGACACATTTGCAAAAACATGCTTTCGGGTCCTTGTCAGTGCTCCTTGTATGAGTTTGCTGCAAATCAGTCCATGTTTTATTTTTTTAATTGTGTCGTAATGTACGTACAATAAATAGTCATATAACTCAGCCCACACTTGACAAAATCCATTCAGACTTTGCAAAAACATTCAAGGTTGGGTCTATAATATTTCTGAAAACATGTGTGCAGATTTGTCAAACAGCAATGAAGTTATAAGCCATCTGAAAATGTTTAGACCCCTCTCTGATGTTGCCACCTCTTGACAAAATTAGTTGGTCAACTTACCCATAACCACAGGGCTGCTACCGCAGGCCCTGTAATATATAATGCCATTTTAAACCTGAAATCAATTTTTGAGAAAGTATTGCATGTATAAAAAGCGTTTGCACTTGTAACATGTAGTACAGGTGATTATTTCGCCTAACAGTTAAGTATACTCTTGTGGCGAAAGCAATAGTCTATGCAAAAACACTCAATAATAATCATAGGATATGCAATTAGAAAATTCACAGCAAAATATTAAGACAATTCCTAATCTACTTAATCAAACAAATAATTTCCCAAAACGCAGGAGTTAGTCTCCAGGAGTTCACATTACATATGCAACCATACAAATACTGTAACAGATGCATATATGACATAGCCGCATTTCATTCTGTGCTAGAAAACCGCTACACAAGGACAATAATTCCAAATATAGCTTTAAAGATGTAATATGTAGATCAGTTGATGTGCAATATACAACCATATATGAAAACGGCATTTCCAACAATCGCTACACACCTTACTTTTGTGATTCATTATTCTAGCAGTATATTCATTCAAAACAAATCAAAATAATTTCAAAGCAGCGTTTTTCATAACATTAATTAATTGTCACAACAATACAACAAATATGATATCAAGTACATTTTGTTGAGTACATAAGACGAATTTCAAAAAGTGAATCAAGGTATGGGCATCAAATGGATTGATGTTGTTCTTTCTGGCCAAGGTTTGACAATTCAAAGAAAGATTGCATTTGAATCCATTTCAATGATTTCTATGTGTAGTGCAAATGTCTATCATATATTACATTTTGTTGGTGGAATATTTTTGCTTTTTGTTTAATACTAATTCTGGATATGCAACTTCATTCTTTGTATTGTCTTGCTTTCCATGTATATTTGTATTGAGATATGCCGTAATTTGATCTTGTTTTATCTGATTAAGTGCATATTTTTGTGAAGATGAATTTTTGTGTTTCAAAAAAAATAACTGTCCTGCCTAGTTTACATTCCCTGTCAATTAAATATGAAGCGCATCATAATTGATGCATAGTTCAGTGAGAAGCAATGATCTAAATCTAGTGTTACACTGAACGTGATTGAGAGCAGTTCGTTTTGATTTTTGTTCAATTTGTCGTCTGTGATTAACACGTCTAGCGCAATTTGAAATAAGGCCACCCCTTCTAGAGAATGATGTTATGCTTGGTTGGTTCCACATTCTTCTATGGAATTAAATTAAAGAGGCTGGCAAGCACACTACTCTTCAGAACTATTGATGAACTCATAGTTGGCATTCATTGGTATTTTACCATGTGCTAAATGGAGTCTTGTGATACTTTTGGTGATGTTATAGATCTAAAAGAAGCCAAAGGGGCGCGTATAGCATCCATTACTTCCACTGAAACCATAGTTTTGGGGCCTGCAAGAAATAGCCGAGGATGCAACAAAATGCCCATGCTCATTAAATGAAGAAGAATTTCCTTTTTTAATACTCCTGAACACATTTTCGATTATGCTTATTTACTAAGTATATTGAAGATGCATTGACACATTTTGGTAACCCTTCTTTTGTATACATAGTGAAGGTATACAATTCACATGGGATCTTCCCATGTTTTCTATGATTTTGGAAATATTGTGTGTTGATAGAGAGATTAGTGTAATTTCCTAATCAAATTTCCAGTGATGTTCCCGAAAGTGATACTGTGAATATATGCTTGCCTTTATGGGGGTGGAGGATGATGAGCACACTTTGATTCCCAGCACAAACCATCCATACTCGGGATGTATGTAAACACATCTTAAACACACTTTAGTTAAGCTACACATATTGCTAATTTCATATTACACTGTGGCACTGCGCATTATTCTCCCCTGAAAAGGCACCCTGTGAGTGTTTTTGGATTTTCCTGACAGATCCAACCAAGAAGAATCCCTCTCTCAATATTTATGTGCTTTGTGATAAGGAAACTATTTGTTTTTTATGATGTCCATACTTTGATTTACTGTTTGTAAATATGATTTACTAAACATATCTCCTTTATAAGTTTGTTCTATACCCAAGACATGAAATTAACTTCATGTAAACATGCTGCTTTGACATTTGCTTTAGTTGAATTTGCTAATGTATTGACATATCAAAAACTGTGTATATGTATTTTACCATCATTTTTACTACCTTTTTTTGCAAATCAAATTAATGTTACTAGAGTATATGTGACCGTGTTATGTAATGTTGTACGTGGGAACGGATGCCCTTCAAACCATGAAGGAATCTCAATTCTTGACTGATAAAATAGCATGAAAAGAAAAGGAGGATGAAGCAAGTGTAAAAGAAGAGACTTCGCTCTATTTTTGAAGGTGACTGGATCCCCAGTGTTTCAAAGGTCTATAGGAAACTGAGGTTTGGCCCCACTGACAGTGCTTATTATACCTTTTTCTGCTTTTAGGCGTAATCTGGGATGCAAATATGATAATTGCCTTGGGAGACCCTGACTCTTCAGCAAGTATCCTGCTTGCATGTCAGCGTCAGCTATAAAGGATGGCTGTGTGGGCACTGATGACTGATGGCCCCATTTCTGTGATACAAGTGGGATACTGGCCACTATTGCCTGGTGGTGTCCTTACAGGTAGCAAGATGGAAAATCCAGTAATGAGTCCAGTGACAGACATTGATCTTACTAGTAGGTGAGTGGTATACAGATGTGATCTGAAATCTATGTCCTGCACAGATCATGTGCGAACAGTATTGTACTCTTGTCTGTAAATCAAGATCGCCCCCAATTTGTCATCACACACATAGATATTGTTTTATTCTATGCATATCAAGATCGTACACAATTTGTCATCACAAATCATAGATATTGTTCTGAATTAGCACTCCCACAAGGGGTGTCAGGAGGTCTTCCAGACAACCAGAGAGCTCAGAATGCCTGCTTTAACTTATGGTAAACCTGGCATTACGTGCCTCCTGTAAGGCGGGAGGCCGATGTCTTCCCTAGCAAGTTACAGGTAAGTAAACTTGTGCCCCCATCCCTCCTCTACCTCCCAATTTCCACCTTCAGAGCCCACTCCCACTCACCCTTCAACCTCTACCCCACTTAGCTGGAGCTGACTGGTCCTCTGCCGATACCTGGAACACTCAGTGTTCCCTAGCTTCCCTTTAAAGGGTCACAATTGAAGGGGAGAATGGACTATATGTACTTCTCTTATCCCTTGACCATGATGGACATGGTGGTTTGTACTTTTTTTAAGTTGAGAAACAGCAAGGACTTTGGTATAGACTCCAGTCCAGTGAATGTGTGTCTAATCCAGAGATGATTCAAATAAGGAGAGTATATTGTCTTGTTATATAGGCAACATTTCAAGGAAGTTTGGTCCAATATAGGCCTGCTGTAAGGATAAGGAGGGCTATTGAGGCAGTTGTACCAAATGTCATTTGCCTTGTGGCATCACTTCCAGTGTGTCTTGCCTTTTGGAAATTGGGAGTGGACAGAAAGAGGTAGAGAGCCCTAACAGAAATCAAGATGGTGTAGCCCTTTTCCATGCCCACCTTTCCCTCCTCACTACTCTTACCCCACCACTTTCCCATGCCTTCTGTCTTCAATGGGACTCCAGTGGTCATCATCCTGGTGTGAGAATAGCTTTTGTTATGTCTGTGCTTGCTTTCAAAGCACAGTTCCCAGGAGATCTCCTGAAAAAGGTTCCTGTGAACTGAGGCAAAGTGTTGCCCTTTTTGTAAGAGAATCAAAGATACAGCATCCGGGATTTACTTCCACATGAGTGTGCTAAATTCAGTCAAACCAGATACTAATTCACACCAGTCCTACCATAGCTGGCCCTGCTCATAGAAATACACTAGAGTGCTATCAAATTACTTTGGCTGCTTAATTGTGTGCTTTTAGTAGTCGCCATGCAACACATAGGGCCTCATTCCGAGTAGGGCGGTAAGGGTTAACAGACACCGGTAACGAGACCGGTGCCATTGAACCCTTACCGCCCTACTACAAGTTCCCTTTGTGGGTCCTTCATTAACGCCTGCTTTTAGCAGGCATTAAGGACGGGACCCGCAAAGGGACTCCGGGGTCAATAACTGTACCGTAATTTACGGTACCGTTATTGCCGCCTTCCCATTGAGCCCTAAGGGGGCTCAATTGGGAATGGGGAGTGGCCCTGGTGAATGGGGAATTACCGGTCCCTCCGACCTCGGAATGGACCGGTAATTATTCCATTCACCAGACCGGAGTTTGGACGAGTTCGGAGGCAGTCATGCCGCAAATAGTGGTGCGATTACCTCCGAACTCAGAATGAGGGCCATAGTCATGGCTCACATTTAAATATTTACTTCCTAACAGACTAACCAAGGCAATCAATTATTATTATTGAGGTCAAAGGTGAAAAAGATTCAAAAGCCACCTCTGGCTGCTGGAACTTTGTGACCCAGCAGGTGTCAAGGATACACATGTGACCTTTGAATGTGATCAGTGCTGCTCCAGAGGTAGGGTTGAGGGCAGCTGTAGGCTGTCTCCCCAAAGGCACATGTGTGCAGTTTAATTTTGGTATGGACCATTTATAAAAGAGGGGTCTGAATAGCACACATCCCTTTTAGCAACAAAATTACCTGCATCTTTTTATGCACTACAAGTAAAGAAATCTCAAAGTTTAAGATTTTAATCTGGGGGCGTGGCTAGCAGCCCAGACAATGGCTCAATAGCCCTTAGAGCTCTCAACCCTGCATCATTAAAATTTGAACATCAGCAGAACTTACCTAATTTCATGGCTGATGAACCTCAGAGGAAACTTGTGAAGTGGAGCCAGGACTGGGGACAACGAGTCTCCGGGATCTGGGCAGTGGATCTCATGTTTTGTTGCCGGTGTGTGAGAGAGTGAGGAGGCAGCCAGCAGGCGGTGACACAGGCTGGTTGAGCCATTTTCCCAAAGCGGCTGAGGTTTGTCAGGATATCCACATCCACGATCACTGTGCCTGGTGGTGGAAGCTGCCAGTGAGGGAGCCACTTCACAGAAACGGGAGGTCCTGTCCTTGAGTGTCAGCAAGCAGAGAAAGTGATTCGGGACAAGGCGGTGTGGGTCAGAGCCACAAAAATTCGGTAGATAGTCTGTGTAGATTTGTCCATATAACCAGGAGGCGGCTGGGCAAGGTAATGCAGACTTGCCTTCCTCCATGTCAGTTCGACTACTGCTGAAAGGATTTCTGGTGGCCATCTTGGATAGGAGCAGTAGCTCTGAAATGTAACTGGCAGACGAACGGGATTGCAGGGCCACAAGAAGTCAGTCAATGAAATGTGGTCTTTTGTTTTCCTCTTTGGATGTAAGAGCCCAACTAGACTTTGCTCCCTCCAGGGAAGTTGCTTTTTCTGAGCATGACGTGGAAACTGTGCCAAAGGTTATGGCATCAAAAAAAGGTCCTACATTTCAACAGAGAGAAGTGCCCTTCTCTGCCAGCCTCCCAACAGAAGATGGCCCACGGTCAAGGTTCTAATCCCCAACAATGTGACACAGCGATGAATTTAGGGGAACTGTCCAACATTCAGGTGACAATGGCATCAGTGGGTGAACGCATTCTGAAGATGAAAGGCAAAATAAAATCACTTAGGTCAGAGATGAGCCATTTTACGGGATGCTTACAGTATCTCCACACTTGAAGATCACTTCAATCAAAGAAAAAAATGATTATAATAAACAATGCTCTAGTAAGGCAATGGACCTTCTGTTAAAATATCATTTGAAATTTTTGGGGGGGAGAACAAGGCAGAGAAATTATTGGTTGTGTTTTTTTTAAATCCAGAAGCCAAAATAACAGGGTTTCAACTAATGATGGGACGATCTCCCAGGCCTTCGCTGAATATTATAAAACACTTTATACACCATAAAAGACTTCTTGTCCCAACGATATAGAAAAGTATTTGAATGCCACTCTGCCTGCCAAGAGAGGCAGCATATCTGCTTCCAAATTCAAAGCCATGGGGAGGGAGATTACATTAGATGAAATTAAATTGGTGATATTCAGGTTAAAACCTCGGAAAGCCCCTGGCCCAATGGTATGCCTGTAGACATTTCCCACACATTTGCTGATATGAGAGATTGGTGGGAATATTCCACGGATACACACAGTATGAACACCCCCAGTGGACCTTTTATGAGGCCAAGATAAATGTCATACAGAAGCTGGGCAGACCGCTTCCTGGTGAAAAAGGACCAGCCTATATCATGAGGCTAGATCCACTTTTACCGGAATTGATCCATAAGGATCAGTCAGGCTTTGTAGAGGGAAGGCTTGCAGCGGCAAACAATTGCCTGTTATGCAAACTGATTGACATGGTAGGGGATTCTCACAGGCCCTGGGTGGTAGCAACATTGAATGCCGAGAAGGCTTTTGGTCACGTTGGGTGGACATTCCTAGTAGAGGCCTTAAAATGGCATGGGTTTGACACAGGATTTATTTCCTTAATCTTCCCTTTGTATCAGCATCCCAGATCTGCTGTGTTTGTCAATGGCACAATCTCTCAGTTTTTCACACTAAAGCGTCGGACAAAGCTCCCCATCGCCCCTCCCATTCATTCTTACATTGGAATCCCCTGCTTCAGCAAATCACAGTTTATGGCACAATTAGGGGAGTTGGGACTCGCAATACCAGGGTCAAGTTGGTGGTATATGCAGATGACATTTTAGCTTTATTAGAAGATCCACAAAGTTCTTTACCCCCTTTCTTGCAGGAGATTGGGCTAGACTCAGAAGTCTCGGGATACAAATTAAATGCAGATAAGATGGAAATCATGCCATTGAATAAACTCTGTCTTAGAACACACTATGAGAAGCAGGATTCTTGTGGCAACCTCGCAGGATTACATACATGGGTATCACATTCTTTGCAGAAGTCTGTGCCATGGTTCGGGTGAATGCAGATGAGATCCTGTCCAAGGTAGAGTATTTTCTATGTAAGAGGCCCCTTTTGCATGTGTTGTGGTGGGGTAGGATGGAAACTATCAAAATGTATGTTGTCCCAGTGAATATATATGCCCTTTCGATGCTGCGTTTAACATGGCCACCACAAGGCTTCAAAACTCTTAATAGAAGCATTACTCCGTTCCTGTGCAGTAACACAAAGCCCAGGATTTCACTGCTCAGGCTTGCATTGCATCCTTGCAGGGTGGAGTACATGTATAACAGTTCCAGAGGCATCAGGAGCTATTTGCTATGAGGCAAGGGTTAGATTGGTTCTCAGATTCCACTCACCAAAATGCACCTAGGTGGCTCAAGGTGGAATCAGACCTGGCAGTTATCTATGGACCGTCGGATATCCCCCATCTGTTGGGCAAATCGGCACTCCAAAGCATATCTATGGTTGTTTTCATTTGTAAAGCTCTGCAGACTTTTAAAAATACTGGATGCCCCAATGGGATAACTGTCCATCAGCCGCTTTGGTATAAAAGCGAGATCAAGGTGAGGGGGAAACCGATTTTCTGGCCCATATGGTTTTCGGCAGGGATTTTGTACGATAACCAAATATGGTCTGGTGAAGGTACTACTTCATTCCACGAGCTTCAGGATAGATGTGGGCTACCTAAAGGTAAGTTTTTGTGGTACTGTCAGTTAGTAGGATGTGGTCAGGTGAGCACAGGATTGCACCCTTAGATGGTGGGTGTAGTTCAATCTCTTCCCACATCAGTGGTGTCAATCTATAGAACCCTATCAATCTTCCTTCTTCCCCACTCTAATCTTAAGATGGAGCAGGCCTGGGTAGAAGTGTGTGAAGGTGTTGTCCCCAGTGGCCAGTTTGCCTGACATCTGTCAGCCGCAGTCACCCAGACCATATTCATGATGTATAACAGGGCCCTCTTCACCCCATCTGAGCTGGTGAGGTCACTTTGAGGTTTGCAGGCTGCCCTATGCTGATTATGTCAGGAGGCTAGGGATTCATTATGCCACATGCTGTATGATTACAAATGTACACTCTCTTATTGGATGTCTATTTGGCCAATGATCCTGAGTCTATGCAGAGTACAGGTGCCACTATTGCTGTAATCTGTATTGTGTGGTAGTATCCACTCATAATTTTGGGGTAATGATACTCAGCAATAATTGTTTGAAACTCTAATAGCAATAGCCTCAAGAACATAATGTCACAATGGAAAGACCGACAGTCCTTGTCTAAGGCAAGATGGTGGAACATAGTGGCTTATTTCCACCACATGCAGAGCTTCCTCCTGAGGAAGACTGAAGGTAATACTCGGAAGATTGGAGAATGGTCCCTGCTAGAGGATTTTATGGACTGTACGCAACTGGGGTCCCTCTGTAGGGCACACTGACCCACATAGTGGGGTATGGATTTTGGGGAATGAATAGCCACATCTTGGGGTGACTTATTTGGGAATCACAGGCCAGTAATTGCGGGCCTTCTCCTTCCTCATTTGACCACCTTTGTACCCCATGTTGGCCTTTACATTGTATTTCACATTGTTATAATTTGTCCTAATGGTGATTTTATCTCAATTAACCAAGTTTCTCCTACTTCAGCCCTAGTTTGAAGTTTGTTGAATGAATGAATATAGATGATGTTGCATGGTTGTTTGCATTACCTGAATAACAACACTTGGAGGTGACACGCGTCGTTCCTTAAGGTGAGTATAATTTATCATGGCAGGCCCTTTGGACTACTACCCTGTTTTAGAATTTTATTGTATGGAGAGTTATGGGGAGTTTCATTTGTACCGGCCTGCCCCCTTTGCTACTGCCATTATTACTATACTATTATCCCTGAACCAATGCTTCATTGTAGACAATATTGATATTCTTTCCTGTAGGAGCTAGTGTGAACAAATTGACTTTGTTTCTGACTCTGGAGCAAGCCACACAAAGGTGACCATGAGAAAAGCATGAATCCCGTAAATCCATTCCAGCTACTTTGAGTTGGAGTGTTGAGATTGTACAGGAACATTATTGGTGTCCCAATCTACAGCCTCAACATAAGTGCCGTACATGTACGGCTGAAGCATGTAAGCTTGAAGCGCTGAAACCGTACTTGTACGGTTGAAGCATGTAAGCTTTGTACTGTTGAGATGGCATATATCCATCAACTCCCATGGGAAACGAAGTTCCTATAATTATCATGAGAGATCTGCCACAATGTGACGGACAACGTAATTGGGGAGACTTGCACTGTTTCCTGTCAGCCGCATTACTACAAAAGCACAATTTTGTCTCACGCGCATGACTTCATAAGTGAGTGCGGCTAATGTCAGCTAGAATACTGATAGTGTGGAAAGTTTAGGAACAATGAACTGTTGAAGTTTACGTAGAAGTTGGCACTGAGAGCCATATGGCAGCATTGCAGACTTCTAAAAAAAACATAAAAAATAGAAAAATATATATTTGATACTTTTTGCATTGTCTACACCATGGAACCTACCCACATGCCAAGTTACAGGTTTGTAGCATGTTGGGAAGTATGCTGAACATTTTTAACAAACACACACACATATTCACATATGGCAGGGGTAAGCATTGCAGAGCTCTTAAAAAACTATTCTAAAAATGTATATGTTATACTTTTTCCATTGTCTGCACCGTACAACTTACCCACATGCCAAATTTCAGGTTTGTAGCATGTTGGAAAGTATGAGGAACATTTCGAACAGAAACACCCACATTTTCCCTTTTATATATAGAGAGAGTTTCTGTTGCCTATGTCTATCTTTTTCTCTCTTTCCTCTCTTTCTCTTCTCTTATTCTTTCTCTCTGTTTTCGCCTTGCTACGTTCTCATTATAAATTTATTAGGATTGTCATTTCATATGGAAGATAACAAGATACTTTTTCTGCTAAGGTTTATAGTTTTGTACTACAGCTCAGGTGTTACTGGTTGTTTAAGTCTTTCTGGAAGGAGCGTATGTGTTTTGTTTTTTAGAGACATTTTATCGGCTCCTTCCCTAGCTGCCTTCCCAGGCTCTCGGAAAGCCACCGTTGTAACAATACCTGTAAAATGATGATGAAATGATCATCTGTCATGTATGAGATGTGTGACATCCATTAATAAAAATTACTCAACTACAAAAAATATGTTTTATATCTGAGATTGGTGTGCACTCAAACGTATTGTCACGGTACTTGCCCCAGAAATCGAGAACAGACCAACCTGCCCAGTGTACTGGCACCCATGGGGACCTTCAAGGCCCCAAAGGATTCCATAAGGGCTTCCTGGACTTGGTCCTGGCGCCGTTGGCGCCAGGCTCATGCTGCAATCACAAATCAGGCAGGTTTCAAAGGGAGAAAACCACGTGCAGACCAGTCTGAGGCAGGCTGAAGGGACTATTTTACCTGAGAAGCTACTTGCTAGGGTGTGGTTGGAGGGACTACTTTACCTGGGAACTACTTCTTGAAAGCTATATAAACCACGCCCTCAGAACAGAACACGCTTTGCGTTATTCTGCACTCCTGCGGCGTAACGCTCACTGTGTCTGTTAACTTCAGGCCTGTCTTCAGCCACGCCTGTCCAGTTCTTCATGAGCTACCCGCAAAAGAAGGAAGAGAAGAGGAGAAAACAGAACAAGGCCTTACCTGATGATCACTCTGGAGTTTCCGTTCTGCTGAGCTGAAAAAGGAAAGACATCAGGTTAGCCGCGCAGACCACGTAAACTACATTGCTATCCTGCACAACGCTAATACTCACCAGAGGGCTGCTCAACCCAGCGATCCATTGAAGCACCATCACTTGATCGCCACCATCACTCGATCGCCGCACCGGAGCTGCCGCACCTGTTGAACACAAAGAAAACATCAGGTTAGTTGCGAATTGGGGAAAGGCCTCATTGGACATTTAACTCTTATGCAGCGCTACTACTCACCTGAAGGCTGCATTTCCTAGCAGTCCCGCAAGGCACCACCACGCAATCTCTGCCCCGGAGATACAGCACCTGCAGAATACAAAAGAAGAACAATACCGCATGTAAAGACTTTATCGCATAACGCTGGTGTGAAACTTACCTTGGAATCCAGCTCAACGTTCCTGGGAAGAAGTCTACTTCATCTTTTCACACCAAGGGGAAACCTGTAAGAAAGAGGCACAGAAGTGAACTTTTGGCAACTTCAACTCTAAAGCAATCCATACCATTGGTATAAAGACTTACCGCATTAAGCCACTGTTGTCTGGAACTCTGCAAGATCAGTGAAGTAACTAGATCCTTGAACTACTACGCACCCCTGCATACAGGATGGAGAGTCTGCCATTCATAATGCTAAGGTGAGACATAGCAGAGGGGCGCACAAGGAGGCCATGGGAGGCGGGAGTTTGCCCTCCTCCTTACGGTTGGGTAGCATTTCGTTTAACCTTTTTAGGCAAACCTGTTTTAGTGACGGAAGAGAGAATCAGAGGGGGCACGAGGAGCCATTCAACATCGGACTGTCCAGTTCCGTTCGGCACCCCTGTGAAGACCAAGTGAGCGTAACACGTATGTTCATGCCTAGATAGGGTTATATTTCTAATATCTTATTACACTGTGGCACCGAGGATTATTCTCCCCTGACGAAGAACCCCATTAGTGTTTTGGTATATTCCTGACAGATCCAAGCAAGAAGAATCCCTCTCTCAATTTGTATGTTCATTGTGATAAGGAAACTATTTTGTTTTTTATGATGTTGCGCGGAGTTAGTAACATGAGCATGAAGTGGATACAATGCATAGTTTTCATTGCAGTTGCTTAAAGATTCAAGTTGCTAATTAAATTTTTCATAGTAAATTCGGTAGTTCTTTTGGTAAAATTGCAGGCATCACATGTGACCCATGGCTAGTGCTTTATGTTTGCATTAGTATCTGCATTCCTTATTCCCTTGTATGTATGGTGAATGAAAGTGTGTGTGATGTCAGAGGGTGTGTGATTTCACTGTGGAATGAAAGTGAATGTAGAGTCCCTTCATGTGGTGTTGCGGAGGAGACAGTTGGAGAATGCAGCCTGGGTGGTGGGCATTGCTACCCTTAACTGCAGCTCAAGGGATCTTTTGTGTCACTGCGTCTTCTGGATTCAAATAATAGAGACCCATCTACCCAACACATCTCAGTTACATGCACATTCGCTAGTTTGTATCTCAAAAACACTCCACATATTAACGTGTTATTGATATCGGCTCTTGAATAATAAGTCCCTGTCTAAACACAATAACGTCATTTGGGAGGCTAAATGACATGCCTACCTTTTAACACACATCCTATGACTAGGCTTTGAAACCTATGCATCAAGAGCCATTTCTAGGCTAACACTTAACTAAGGAAGATGTACTTTTAATTCAGCATTTATTATTTCTAATTACTGTCAAGATCTTGCAAAAAGTTACTTCTCTGCTACAGCTTCACACATCAGAACCTGTGCCTATAACTTCCAACCACGCTTCCATTGTTTGTCCTTTAAAACCTGCTGTGCAGAGACGTGCCCATCTCGGCTCATGTTCAACTCTGCCCTCTCACACTGGTGTTGCTAACTTGTTTTTACAACCAGGTAAGCTTGAGTCTGTGCCGGGAGCACAGGAAGGAAGGGGAACTCCAGAACATGTATGTTGCTGATTCCTCGTGTTTCTCTTTCTAGCCTCGCTAGTCTCCTCTGCACAGTATTGCCTGACATTTGTATGCACTTCACCTAGTCACCTTTTTGACAGAACTGGTATCTCTGGGGAGCATTTGAAAGGTGAGAGAGTCAGGGCCATCTTAAATGTGGTGCTGTGTGGTATCAGGGATCTCGAGGCTGACCCTCATATTATTCAACTATGTAGTGTGGCTAGAGTATAATTGCCATTATACTTATGGCCAGGCTCAAGCTAAATTGGATAACAGAAAGTGACATTTTCCACAGAAGTCTCACTGACTTAGAATTAATCAAGTCACGAATGGCATTAATTGATCCTGCAATTGAATTCTTCAGAATGTTATTGCAGGATCAATGAATGCCATTTTTGTTCTCCCAATCTACGTTCAGTTCTGTTGAAATTCTTAATGCTTAATATTTATAAAAGTATGCATGTGACAAAAGAGGTGCTCTTATTGCCAAGAAAGGACTTAAAGAGAGAATGCGGGCCTGCCTTAAAACCTCATTTGATCTAATGGGAGACAAGGCTCAATGGACAAAGTTCAATAGGCCAAATATAAAGATTTTACAAAAACCACACAGCACCCACACCCATTGAACATCGATTGCCAGTGATAGGGTCGAAAACAAAAGGATCGAATGCCTTTTGATTGACAACCCCTGTTTTCTTTATTAAATACATTTTTTTACCAACCCAAACTAAAAAATATATATAAATAAATAAAAAATAAATTCAACCCTTTTTTTTCGATCCTTTTGCATTCGAGCAAAAGGTCATTCGATATTTTTTTTTTCGATCGTTTGACTGGACACCTTGAACATCAATGTCTACCCTTACAAGCCTGCTTCACATTTATAGCTAACTGCAGATCAATATTACGCTTTGTTAAATAGAAAGGTTTAAAGGCATTTTTAGAAGTGCAGAAGACGTGTCTCTGTAAGAAGGGGGAATTCAAGGTTATTCTAATGCCTAGAAGCTGTGACTGCAAAGGTGTGGCCTCTGTTTTTCTTTGTGTGTACCTGGGTATGGGAAGTGTCCTTTCTGAATTGGATCCTATACAGCAAAAATGGTTGTATAGTGTGAATTTAGATGTAAGGCGGTTACGTTTATAGAGTTGAGGTTTTTAAACACCAGGCACATACTCTTAAAATATGATTAACTTTTGAATGGGGCATGTGATGAATCAGAGGTGATCATCCCAAAATCCCTGGCCTGGACCTCTCCAATGTGGCCAGAGAAAGCAGCCGCTACCGGATCCTGATCCTGGGTGTGTTGTTCTGTGGGAGGAGCACATGGGAGGGCACTCAGGTCAGGACGAATGGGAAAACCCTCTAACCAACTTCCCTAATGAGCCCATAGTCTTAATGTCTTATTGCAAGGTGCAGGTTGTTGATGTTAAAATGAATAAGAACATTGGGGACTTCAAGTCCCATAATACTCTTAGTACTGAGACGAGGAAGAAATACTCAGAGATGCAGAACGGTAGTGTGCAGTCTAGTGGTTATAATGACCCGCACCTGTGCGGGACCTTTAAACATTTAAAATCTCTTCAGGTGCGGGCCATTGTAAGAAGTAGGAGGTAGAGGCAGAGTAATCAGCTGGGGCAGGAGGAAGAAGTAAGGCAGACCCATCACTGTGTTAGAAGCTGGACGCCATGTCAATGAAGTGGCAGAGGTCAGGAAACATGTATCCTGCAGAGAACGTGCAGCAGGAAGTGGTACAGAAACTGGCTGCCCTGAGGGAGAGAGAAGCTCTCCTGATTCTGCGTGCAGCTTCGATGTGTGGCGTTCACCAGAGTGCGAGCGGAGCTGAGAGAGCTCTGAATACAGGAGGCACGAGCAATGGAAATACTACCAGAGCTGTCAGGCACCTATGCAAATCTGACAAAGGAAGAACAAGAAGCAGCGGGTTCTGCGGAGGCACACAGAAAGACCGGTTAATTGGCCTTTGTCAGGTAACCCCGGGGCGCTCAGAAACAGACTGCTGGCTTCAAACGAAGCTTTTCAATATCGAACTATTGAATTGAATCAATTTGGGCTCAATGTTTCTTTTAAGAGCGATCGAGTTAAAGAATATTAACCACCATTGTCAAAGCCAAAAGGGGACAATATTTAACCCAAGTAAAAATGGATATTGTAACTACCATTGACCAAGCCAAAAGAGAAGCATATTCAAACAAAGTGAATGGGATTTAAAAAAAGGAATATCTCTTGTAAAAGAAGATTATTATCAACATTGCCTAAGCAAAGAAGGGCAATTAAAAATGAAAAAGGATATTACTTTTCTAATATGAAACACTTAGAAGGAAACCAAAGATGGCAGGAGGAAACCCCTCCTTATGTGAATCATAAAGAGGAAGAGAAATGTTGCCTGCATTGCCAATGGCAAATGAATCAATGTGAAATACACTTTCTCCATTGAGGATTTAAAGTGGGGAAAGTCTGAAGCAAACCTCACCAGGAGTACTAGTAGTAGTAGTAGGAGTTTTAACTTGGCAGGCGAGGGGACCAGCAATAAGATAATTGAAGTACTGTATTGTGGTAAAGGTTTGTGGTGGAAAGTAAGTGCCAAGACTACTAATGTGTTAAAATGAACTGTTGTAAAACCATCCTGACAAAACGTTATTGTTTCTGAAAAAGAAATGGGAAATTTTTTTTTTTCAAAGAAGAGAAATTAAATGGAAGTGTGAAGAAGTCTTTTTGGTTGTCAATCAGAGGTTTATGTAAGCTTTTATCATTGTTCTGAGGAGTGAAGAAACCTGATTGAAAAATCAGACATTCCAATTTCTAAGTGAAGGATTTATGAAGTGAAAGGAGCTTTCCACTATGGAGATCTCAGCAGGCGCATGCACTTAATTCCAGATAAGAACAATGCCAAAGATTGTAACATGGGTATGTTTGATATCATAGTTCATCAATTTAAAAAGTCGTATTATAAAGCAAGAGGTTCGGTCAAGACAAATCAAGACAAATAATTGTCTGTCATGTAGTGACAGGACCGCCCAACTGACCTAATATAAGAATTGTCTAATACAGCATAGCCACTTAATTCACAACTGCAACTGGAAATTCCTGCGGGGCAATGATAGCAAAATATTTTGGGCCTCACACACAAAATATCTTGTGGGCAATGCTCCCCATGAGCTTAATTCCATCTCCGAGAGTAAATGGGCCTCTGCAATAACAGAACTCTACTTCGATGGTAATTCAGTAGAGCCAGTGGGGGTCCTACGATGAGGAAAATATAATTGGCTTTGAGTTTGATGATATACTTGAAAATATTAAGAGACTGAAGCCCTCCAGGGTGCCTGGCCCAGATTTCATAGCGAATGTTGTTATCAAGGGCAAATCCGAACTTGTGGGTAGGCATATCACATCAATTATATATTTGCATTATGACCAGTGGCAGGATACCTGTGAGCTGGAAGAAGTCTATTCTTATCCCTGTGTTTAAAAAGGGGGACAGAATGCACACCTCCGACTGCAGGTTATTAGCAATGGTGGATTCAAGTTCCAAAATGTTTTCTTAACTCATTTAGAAAAGAAATTACACTGATAGGCAGAGGAGAAGGGTCTCTTGAAGAAATTTCAGACAGGCTTTAGATATACGAAACATGCCTGTGTCGTATAGCCGTATATCTGTATGCTGTAAATTATATGTAGTAGTGCAACTGTACCCAATGAAGCACTCATCTGTAAACAATCTCTTAGGTTTTAGCGTCTAGATGCCTGTGGGTTACGTGCGCATTATAAATGTCAAACCTGTACAAACCTTTTATGGTGATATCACCATTCCTAAAGTTCTGAAAGAGTGGCTTACCATAAAAAGGTTTCTGCCTAAGAACTGTGAATCCAATATAAAGGGCCTATTGACTATATACCACGCTAGTGTAATCCTTGGGGTACTCTACTGTCTGCAGGCACTGTCTACCTGTCACGTGGTTTGGCTGGAGAGAATGGAGGGGAAGATTCTTCGATCAATGCTGGGCATCCCCAACACGGTACCCATTGAGGTGCTGAGGTGTGAACTGGGACTTCCTTCTCTCAGATCTGTGTAGCTTGTGGAAAGATGCCAGCTATTTCTCCAGTTGCAGTATCAATGCCCAGACTCAAGCACCTTTTTGCGCTTGATTGCCCAGCATCTCTGTGAAGAGTCCCAATTTCTTTTTGCATCACTTGCGAAGCTCTGCTTTGAGTCATCTAGCTAATATAGACCAATAATTGGAATTGGTGCAGGACTTCTCGAACGCTTGCGTCCTATTAAAGAATAAAACAAGAAATTTAGACTGAGCAGTTAATATAGGGAATCTGCACGAGAAAATAATATATCAGGAGTACAGTACACAAGGTTTTCCTCAAAACGCTCCATGTACCTATATGACTAAGCGGTGCATTGGTTATTTAAGAAATGTTCTCATATATTTGCGCTTTAACCTTCTTCCCACTTATGAATATGTGGGCAGCTGGGCTAAAATCTCTTACGAGGAGAGACTCTGCCGTTTGTGCAGGGGTCCTCTAGAAATCATCCACCATATTCAAACCTTCTGTCCCATCCACAGACCCTCACCACTCTGGTCTGAACTCTAACTCCTTCAGCACCCCTCCCCCTTCTTCACCTTCCTACTAGTGCTCCTTCTCTCTACTCCCCACTTTAATCCTTTTTAATAACTCTTATCTCTCTCCCCTGCACAGCATATTCTTGCTCCCCCTTGTCATGTGTGTTATTGGTCCCTACTCTTCTCGCGCTCCTTTCTCTTCACGTCCTTCCCCCGTCTCCACTCCCACTTCCTACCCCTCCTCCTATTCCTCCCCCTTATCCTCATGACAAACCCTGCTTGCAACCTCTCCCCATACTCACCCCTTCTACCTTCTTCCCTCCTTTCAGGACCTATCCTCATTTACCCCTATTGTCTGCCCCTCCAGCCTCATAAATATTGCCCTCTGTAACGCTAGATCCCTCTGCAATAAAACACAGCTGTTCTGGTCATGTTCTTTTGACTTAACCTTCATTTTCTCTGTATCACTGAAACCTGGATCCCCCTCACAACTCTACTGTACCCGCTTCCCTCACTATCTCCTCCTCCTCCTTCTCTCATGTCTCCCATCCTTCTAGTTGTGGTGGTGGCATTGGTCTTCTTTACCACTCTAAATGTCTTTCCTCCCCCTCTACTATGCCTCTTCCTACCTTCCCTTCCTTCGAATACCTGTTCATATCCTTTACTTCTCCCCATGCTATCTCTTTTCTATTTATCTATAGACCCTTGGTCCCCTCTCCTCCTTCTATGGTGACTTTGACCACCTCCTCTCTCGAAACTCCCCCTGCCCGTCTCCCCTCACTGTAATCAGCAACTTCAACCTTCACCTCACTACTTTCCATCAATCTTCCCCTCTTCTTTCCATCCTTGACTCTTACCTTTTCTCTCCCCTCCCTACCTCTCCTGCCCACTCTTCTGGCTCCACTATTGACCTCACCTTTATCTCTACCTACTCCCCCTCTCCAGTCTCTACCCTTCCCAGCTATCTCTCTGAACATTTTTTATTCTCATTCTCCCTTACCCCCCTCCCCTCCTTCCACTCCCTAATCTCCCAACATTTCCTTCGCTTGACGGGATCTCAGTAACTTTAGCCCTTCTCTCTTTTCGATTCCTGCTCTTCCTCCCTCCCCCCGATTTCTCCTCTCTCTCGGCTAATGAAGCTTTTTCCATCCTTTCCTCTTCTATCAATTCCAGACTCAATCAACTTTACCCCCTCTCCTCTTTCCACCCTTCCTGCAAACCTTCTCAACCCTTGCTATCCCCTCACCTTCTGTCCATGCGTCGTCTCCTCCATCGCCTCAAGTGACGCTGGCTCAAATTCCGCTCTCTTTCCAATCAAACCTCCTACTTCTCATACCACTCTCTCTATGACTTTTGCCTCAGCTCTGCTAAACATTCCTACTTCTCTAACCTTCTCCAATCACAGGCCTCTCACCCTTGTTGCATCTTTCAGACCCTTTCTCGTCTTCTCTCCCCGCCCACTCCTGACCTCTCAGTTACCTCTTCCCTCTCTCCTTCTGACTTTGCCAACTCTTTCTCCTCCAAAGTACTCTCTTTACGCCAAAACATTCTTCGCTCTGCTTCCTATTCCCCCCTTCCCCTCCTCTTACCTCCCCATCTGCTTGCATGTCTGACTTCTCTCCTGTCACTACTTCTGAAGTCTCCCTCCTCCTCCCAAAATTCATCTTACTTCTGCCCCCTCTGATCCCCTTCCCAGCCCCCTTATTCCCAAGATCTACCCTCTGCTTATTACCTACTTAACCTCCTTCTTCAATATCTGTCTCTCCTCTGCCACCTTCCTTTCAGCTTTCAAGCACGCCACCATCATCCCTATCTTGAAGAAACCCTCTGTCAACCCCCTTCTCGTATCCAACTTTCATCCAATTTTGCTTCTTCCATTCCTCTCTAAGCTTCTTGAATGCATAGTCTATTCCCAACTCTCAGTTTTCGTATCCAATCTCTCTCTCCTTCCCCCTTCTCAATCTGGATTCCACCCTAAACACTCCACTGAAACTGCTCTCACTTATGTTCTCAATTCCCTTCCCACCGCTCACTACTCTAAGCAATCCTCTGTCCTCGTCCTTCTTCACCTCTCTGAAGCCTTTGACACTGTTGATCACGCCTTACTCCTCAACACTCTTTCTTCCTTAGACTTCAAAAGCTCTGTTCTAATCTGTCTCGCCTCTTATCTCCTCAATCTTTCTTTCGCTGTTTCTTGGGGTGGTTGCACCTCCTCTACTCTTCCCTTGGACTACGGTGTTCCCCAAGGCTCTGTTATTGGCCCTTTCCTATTCTCACTTTACACCTCCCTTCTTGCCACCATCATCTCTTCCTTCGGTATTTCTCACCATTTCTACACTGATGACACCCAGCTGTTCCACTCCTTCTCTTCCTTCACTCCTGACCTCCACCTTAATCTCTCCTCTTGTCTTACTGCTATCAAAAACTGGATGTCATTCCACTTTCTCTCCCTCAACACTGACAAGACTGAATAACATGGCTGGATATTTTTAAACCTGCAATGAACTTGCCAATCATATTGCAGTCTCCTGTTCTCCTCCTCCCTGCCAGGCCCACCTTCTTTCCCATTGCACCAGAGGCGGTCTCTAGAGTTGTCCACTTTATGAAAGTCTCCTCTAAACAGGTCTCCCCTGCTCTTCCAGAAACATCAAGGCAACATTGCTTTGCTTACCCCATTCTAGTTGAGCTCTGTAACCACTCCTTTGTCACTGGCCTGGCTCCTTTTGTCAACCCCTCAAGCACTCTCCTTTGCACCCTCTACTAAAAAATCTGTCTGCTGACTCTTCTTGTCTGGCTAACTATCGCTGTATCTCTATCACACCTTTTTTGGGCAAACTCATGGAGAAGCTGGTCATCACCCAAATTATGTTCCACACCTAAATGGCTGGCTGCCTCCATGAGCACCAGTTCACTTTCAGAGCATCCAAAGGGACGGAATCTGCTCTCCTAAACACCTGTGAAGACCTGCTCTCAAACCTGTACACAAACTCTCCCTCTATTTTGATCCTCCTTGATATTTCTTCTGCTTTTGACACAGTCAACCGCTCCCACTCCATCTTCATAAATTGTCTCCATGATACCCTAGGTATGATGGACTGGGCATTGGTGTGGCTGACCTCCTTCCTTTAAAACAGACCCTCCCAAGTGCAAATGGGTCCTTTCCTCTCCTTCACCTCACTCTCTACCTGTGGATTCCCTCAGGGCTTTATCCTATTGCCATGGCACTTCAACATCTACATAGTCCCTCTGCCCCACCTCATCTTCACCTTCTTCCCTCATTCCCAGTGTTTTGCCGATGACACTCAAGTCTCCTTTAAGCTTCCATCTTCCTCTACCTCCTCTCCTTGTCTCGGGAGGATAGCTCAGGGCCAACGTGCTCACCTTGGAAGCAAGATGACACAGAGCACCACAGGTTCGATACCCGGGTCCGCGCTTAGAAACCTCTGGGTATTAAGCGCGTTATAAATAGCCTATCATATCCTTCCTCTCTCATACCTCAGTGCCTGACTGCTATCCAGACATGGTGCTCTGCCAAAGATTTCTGCAAGTCAGTAAGATGGAGATCCCCCTCATTGGGATACCTGCTCCTTGTTTCCCCCCACCTCTCTGCCCATCCTCCTTGGCCTCTCTCCCCTCTCCCACCTGTGAGCCAAATAACCTTGGGTCATCTTTGACTCCTCTCTCTCTTTCTCTCCACATATCACGGACCTTGCCAAGAAGTCCAACTTTCAGCTCCACCTCCTCAAAGGCATTCTCAATTTTCTCACCTTCCCCCAGAAGCTCAACGTCTCCAGAGACTTGGTTCTCTGTAGGCTTGACTACTGAAACAGCCTGTTCCTCAAACCGCGTGTTTACTCACTTTGCCCACTTCAACTCATTCAGAATAGGGCTGCAAGATTTATCCTTGGCCTGCTAGAGTTCTTCGATCCTCTGACTCCAACTCTCTGCAGGTCAGGCATTTCCAATAAAATAGCAACTTGTAAGAAAACTCGCCCGTCTCACATTTCTGACTTGTCACAGGAGCCAATGCAAAGAGTGCAGGGCTGGGTAAATATGGTCATATTTATTTGTTCTAGTTAGGAATCTGGTCATGGTGTTTTGATATTTCGCGTGATCAGATGTTTAGGGGCTCACAGGTAGCTGCTGTTATAAAAGTCTATTGTGGATGATATCAAAGAGTTCATAGCTAGAACTTTATGTGGAAAGAAAAGGGATAACGTATTTTAGTTTCCTATTTAAGAAAAAGCATGTTTAGGTGACAGAAACTACTTAACTATTGAGTGTTGGTTTATTATCGAATAGAATTCCTAGATTTTTTACTTGTGGCTCATTGTCAGGGAATTGTCCAAACTGTCTGGCCAAAAAAAGCAGACTAGGAGTTGGGGTTTCCATTCACAATACGAATTACAGTTTACTCTGGATCAATTGTTAGATGATTTTGGTCCAGAGCATTGTTTCTTTCGCTAATGTCCACCAGTATCTGGGTATTGTCTGCATAGTTAAAGAATATTACTCTAGATGTATGCAGGATGTCCATTAATGGGAAGAGGTGTAGATTACAAAGAATCGGTGATAGAGCCGAGCTATGTGGGACACCACATAACAGGGGCATAGTGTGCAGACACAAAGGTCCAAGCAGGATTGAATGATTCACTGTATCAAATGTAGCTGATAGATCCAACAGAATCAGTATGCCTGAGCTGCCTATGACAAACCGTTCTTGCAGTTAGTCCACAACATTAATCATGCCTAATGCTGTGCTCTAGGAGGGTCTAAAATGCATTTGTCCATTGTCAAGAAGCATAGAGTTTTCAACATCATGTCGAATCTGGTCTACAATAACCCTTTCAAGCTGTTTAGAAAGCAAGGGTAATTGCGAGATAGGTCAGAGGTTATGAAGAGCTGCTGAACCTAAGGAAGGCGGGGCAATTATCAGTGGAAAAACATGCAGGGGAAAGCCAGAACATTTGGCTGATGCTAATAGAGACTGGAGCTTATAATTATCTAACTCCATAAAAGTGCTGAAGCTGTTAGTTGATGATGTTTTCATCGCTAGTTCTGTTTATGCAAGATATGTGTGGAAGGATTAATTAACGGAAAACTATTCTAAATATTTTAGATTTTTATCTATGAAGTAAGATGCTAGTTGATCAGCTAGCGTTTGTTTTGACATTATCAATATATCATGTTCACTACAGATTTCATTAACTGCTGTGAATAATGCTTTAGGAATATTAGATGTGGAGTTGAACGTGTTACAACGGTTTCATTGTTTTAATGATTTCTTTCTTGTAGACCAGTTGGGGTTGTTTGCTCTGTTAGCATCGCCATCATCTCTCTAAGTTTCTAACTTTCCTCTGGAATAGGTTGATTTATGGGTCTGTTTCTGAGACGAGTTCAACCTAAAGTAATAACAGGGGCCAAGTTGCCAATAACCCGTTATAGAGAGCTGTAGATAGGTCAGCAAGATGTTAGGATCTGATGGTTTGGCTGAATTTTGGCTAGGTGGGTAGTTGAAGATGACATTGGAAAAATGTTCTCTTAAGACTAGGTTCCAGCCTGAGTAGAGTCGTATCCTCACGGTTATAGTTGGTAGTCATGTTTCTTTTTGCGAGATCGGGATAAAGATTGAAATCCCAAAGTGGTAAATTCATGAAACAGGGAAAGCATCATCAACACAGACTTCAAGAATAGTAGCGAGCAATCGGTCTAAGGTGTGACCTGCTCTATGGGTAGGTTGGACCACCCATGAAGAGAGGCCGAGATCTTCTAATGAAGTGTAGAATTCTCTGTTTTGGACCTGTTCCAATAATTAAAATCACCCAGCTGCATTAATTTGCTGTTTTTCACTAGTGAATCTGCTAGCAGGTCTGATTAACATTGTTTTAATATCCTGCTGGTCGATAAATCAAGTTTAGAGGGTCGTGTCAGTTGCCTTTAAGGAGATCAGCTAGTAGATCACAGTTAGGACTGGCTGGATCTGTGATAACCAAAAACTTTAAGTTAGATTTAAAAATAACAGCTAGTCTGCTGCCATGTTTTTTTGTTAGGGGCTTTGAGATAAAACTGTCGTCATTAGGGGAAGATCAGTTAATATTTTTGGGTTGTCCTCTTGGATCTCTGGAACTTTGGAAACTTCAGAAGTCCAGGGGTAAAGGACTCAGAAAGCTCATACCTAAGAATAACCAAAGAAGAAGATTTGGGATCTCTGCAAGCTGCAATGCCAGTACAGAGCGGGGTTGTTGCATCCTCCCTGGACTTCGAAGGACTTATAAAGAAGATATTTGTGGAACCCCCACCCACCTGCAATGTCAGAGTGGAGAGATGATGTGCAACCTCCCGATCGATCTCTAAAGACTGGCTTAAATACCTTAGTTGAGGAGGGCTGACACCTGCATCCGTTGGGAAAGCCATTCTGTTGGAGAGGACCATACTGAATTTATTGTTGTAGTCATTACTTTTAAATTGGTATCGGAAGCTATCAGTCACATCTTTAGTTAATCCTTTGCACATAGTACCTAATAAGTCAGTATAAGAATTACATGATCTTGGCCTCGTTCTCGGTCCCATGGTGTCCTCGAAATGACAGTCCCTTGAATAACATTGCACCACACCTTAACACATCGCCACATTTCGAAGAAACTACTAAAGCGAAACCTGCCAGCAATATCCAACAGTGGAAACGACATGCCATGCAATAATCAGATCTAGCTTCATCACTACCCATATCCTCATCCCCAATATTCTCACTAACTCTTTACATGATATTGAATCATTTTCTCAGACTCTTAAAACCTTGGCTGCCAGATTGCTTAACCCCTTGAATAGTGCATGCATAATTATAAAGCTTGGGCATCACTTACTCTCCCTAGCTAAATTAATTATCAAAGACCCACACATACATATAAAAGAATATTTGATTTTAGGAGCCAGGTAGTGCTTTTAAATATTGTGGTACAAACTCCTGCGTATAGCATTGGACACCTTAATTTCTGCAAATGCTAATTCAAACTATCTTCTCAATAATGGTGACCTTAGTGCTTCTTAAACATTAACTCACATATGACCAGTCCAAGACATCAAAAAACCTTGCAATGACATTCTCCTCTAATATTCTAAAAGACAGTATTGTTTTTTTTAAAATGTATTTTGTTGTATTTATACACAGGCGGAACACTGCTCTTTTGATCAGAAAAAAACATACAATAGATAAGAAATTAGATTTGACAGGAAGCAGTGAGCTTCTTACAATGGGTTGAGTATGAGGGATATTCTAACCATGTTGCGGAGGGGAGTAAATGGAACAGTCACCAGGGCCAATACATAAGTGGACATACATAGATTAAGGACAACCAACATTGGATATTTTTAAGTGCCGATAGGCGGTACGGCCAGCTGTGCTCGGGACATGACCATGATGGGTGAAGTGCTAGAATGGAGGCAGAGGAAGTGAGAGACAGCGGCAGGTTAGAGGCGAGGAAAAATGGTAGCTAGCAGGCAGATGAGAGGTATGTTAAGAGGGTAACTCAGAGGTGAGGAGGTAGGCTTTTAGTATGGTTTTGAACAAATCCATCTGGAATGTTTCTCGGATGTCCGGGGAAGAGAATTTCATGCAAGTGGAGCAAGAAGAGAGAAAGAGTGGAAGCAAGAGGAAGCACAGGTGGGGGGGGGGCGAGGAGCCACAATGGTAGTCGAGGTGGCAGAGCAGAGATTATGAGAAGGCTTACAGAGTTGGATAGAGGAGGATAGACACAGTGGTTCCTTATTGCGGATAAATTTGTGAACCAGGAGAAGAAATTTAATGACAATAGGTTTCTTCTTTGGGGACACCTATTCGGTTGTAGAACAATGACCATGCAGCTTTGTACAGAAATTATTCGACCTTACATGCAGCTCTGAATATATTATCTCAATAGGAATGTCTGTGCTCAAACCCCAATGGTGGATGCAGTACCTTCCCCTCTACCTGGCTTAGATAATCCCTTGCCCCCATCGCCCATGCCAGAATCTGTGAATCAAGCATGTGCGCACCTTAATTAAAGAAAATGAGTGAGAAGCCACAATACATTTGGAATACTCATTTTAATACATTGGGTATATGTTAGAACATTATTTTGTCATCTGGTTAAGTTAGAAGGTTAAAGTGCCTATACCCTTTAATTTGTGAATGAAAAGCTGGGGGACAGAGAACATTTGAGTGATCTTTCAAAAACATTGATACTCAGGTGCACCCTCACTTAAAACCGACTATTGTCTCAATTTCTATACTGGGTTTGCACTTCACCGCTGTGCACAGTCATGTCATGATTTCATGTCAGGCTACGTCATGCACTGAGAGGTCATGTTATGTCAATATAGGTCATTTAATTTCATGATGTCATATAAAATGTTACCTTATCATATGTAATACCACTCTCAGAGATCATCTTGTTGACACAGATGTAAGAACTGATAGGCCCAAGGGTGTTCCCACTATTACCGAAATGCGGGGGCTATCACAGCCCAATGGGCATCATCCATGTGGTAACTTTGGTGTACAATAGATCAATGTATCCAAGGAATTGAAAATTTGACTTCCATCTTTATAGACAAAAGTAAATCTGGTCATCTGCAATGGCAGCCAAGTATTTACAGCATACTTTGCCCACGTGGGCATCCCTACATCGATATGTCCATGAGATAAGAATAAAGACACATAAAGAAAGAACATCATAGTGGCTTTAAAAGTAAGCCCCTTCAATGCCACTCTGGTCCATCATTTTCTCCATGCAGGACACACGGAAACTGACTTCCCTTGGTCAATCCTTTTAACTATTGCAGGAAGAGAAAATGTAGAAAGAACATTGCTGAATTTGGAACAACACCTTATTTTCTAAATGAAATCGCATTGGGATTGGCCTACAATAAGGCATGTTATGGTTATGAGCTATTGGCTCTTGTTGTAGAAGGAAAATACACCACAACTATTCTTTACATTCTACTGGGTTTTGCTTGCAGTTTCTCAGTTCACTTGATCACACTATTAATACGGCTCCCTTTGGTAAATCGGGTGCAGCCACTTCTAACTACTGCATTCTTACAATTGGCTTTAATATCTAACTAATGTTGTCATCTGGGATAAAAAACAACATCTTGTATAACATGGTCCTTCATCAGAAACACATATATTGTTGGTTTCAGAATCCAACCAACAGCGTGCCTATGTCCATGGTGGCATTTTTTAAAGCTTTTGTGTTCCTCCTCTACATATTAGAAGTTAAGATCTCATTTATTTATTTATTTATTTATTTTGAAGCTAATATAGCATGCCAAACCCAAAGGCATCTGGGTGCTTTCTTGCAGAATAGAACAGTTACAGTTGTTACACGGAGCATGTATAAAACAGGCATAGCACATGGTAATGACAAAACAGGTAGAACAAGTATACACAGTAAATTACAGTAGATGCAAAGATTAGGAGTGAGCAGGAGGAGGTGAAGTTGGGATGGGCGAATGCAGGTCATTAGTTACTCAGACTTTGTGTGAAGAGGTGAGTTTTGAGTTGTTTCCGGGAGATCCAAAATGATTCTTGTGCTCTGAGTGGGAGCAGCAGTGAGTTCCAGAGTTTGCTGGCAATCGTGGGGACGCTACTACCGACTGCATTTTGGAGCTTGAACCTAGGAGCAGCGAGGCGGTGCTCATAAACTGCTCTAGTTGGTCTAGAGTGTTGAGTCAAGGTGATATTGTCAGACAAGTATGCAGGGGCCATCTGGTGAAGACATTTGTGAGATAAGGTGAGTGATTTCAACATGATACATTTTACATTTGTGTACTGCAGCCAGTGTTGCTGGTGTCTAATGGCTGATATATGTGCTGATCTGGGGATGTTAAGCGTGGCTCTAAGAGTGTTGTTTTGGAGGACCTGTAGCTTCTGGATATTCTGGCTCTTAGTATCGGCATATAAGGCATTACAGTAGTTGAGGCGGGTAAGGAGTAAAGCTCTGGCTAGAGTCAAACAGCTGTCCGGTGTGAGGAATTTTCTGCAAGCACTGATAAGTTTGCATGTGTATGAGGTGGCAGATGTGGTGGCATGTACTTGTTTATATAGATTGAGTGAGGAGTCTAGGTAGAAGCCAAATGTTTTTACCTCATTAGTAACTTTAATGGTTTTACCATCAATGTGGAAGGACTTGAAGGGAACATTTAGTTTTGTATCCACGTAACCACTTTTCCAACATGGCTCCCATTTGGCTGGTTATGTGAGGTTACTTCCGACTGCCACATTTGACATTATCGGTCTAGTCTTTTTATACTTCAAAAGCTATTTAAACCCACATATGTCAGAGAAAGATATAGTAAGGTGTCATCCTGATAATATATTTGTTACGTAAAATCCAGGGGTATTTACAAAATATGATTTGATTCTTTGTTATCGTCTTGTACATACCTCAATTGACTGCCGACCACAAATCTTCTTGTCAAAAGAAGCAAAATAACGTAAATAAATACATCAATACATTTACTTCTAGCTCTATTATCATAACGGGTGAGTTTAACATTGCCAAAATGATAAAGGCCAGTCACCTATAGCACAACGTCACTGTCTCTGCTTGCTCCCTTATCAACATGCATCATCGTTTTACTAATACCCTAAGGAACTTCCACAATCATATGTTTCCATCCTCCCCTCTGAACTCCTCTGCTCTCTGTGTTTTCTACTCTCCTTCCAACCACTCCTTATCCACTTCACCATCTTTACACCCCCTCATCCCCACCTCCTTCTGCAATTAACAAAAGTGAAATTCAAACATGACTCTATTCCCCACTCGCTCAATAGGTCAAGTCCTTCTTTCCTTGTGTTCCCATGGCTACTCTATTGATCTTGCTTTCATTGAATTCAGTGATCCTCTGGCCAAATCCCTTCACTGACACTACCTTATCGTTCCTTATCATTCATTCACCCTTTCTCATCCTTGCCCACAACCATGCATCGCCCCATCATTCCAACAGCTAAAGACAGCCATTTCCTGCCACCTATGCTACTGGTGTAAACATCACTCTGCTACTCTTCGTACCATATAAAAAGACAATATGCTTGCCTCATCATTGCTCCTAACTTTACCAAATCAATTTGCTACACAAAACATATATTCTGGCTCCACTCTCAACCGCATAATCTATCAATGAACCTCTAAGATATGCTTTCACCTCATAAATTGCTGCCAATGCGTGAGTTGGGTGGAGTTATTCAGGAGTGACTGAGGAGAGAGTCTTTTGCTGCTGGAGTTGAGCTGAGCTGGAGTCCGTTTAACGATACAAGACTGTCTACTATATTTAATTGTTACCGGGCGCATAGCGCCAACGCGTGATTTGGGCATAGTTATTCCATAGTGTCCGAAGAAAGAGTCTGTTGCTGCTGGAGCTTAGATGAGATGTGGTCCCTTTAACTCTGCAAGACCGCCTATTATATTTAATGCCAGCCGGTTGCGTAGCACCGGCACATGAGTTGGGCAGAGTTATTCCAGAGTTTGACCGCAGGGAGAGCGGAGGGGGACAAGCTTCATCTTGTCAGCAATAATGGAGACAACCAGTCCAAGGACTAGATGCCAGACGAAGTTGTCATGCTCCTGGAAGATCGGCTGATGACATCAATGGACACCCTCGAGGTGAGAGAGGAGACTGCATTGAATATTGACATTATGGCTAGCTGCGCAAATGCTACTCATACAGCTAATTCTTTAAGTGACTTGCTAATCGAACAGGCTGCATTGGAAATCAAGGCCACCTATGAAAAGTCCCAATCAGAAGCACAGACAACACAACGGACGGATAGGGAAATAATGGAAGTGGATGTGGACAAGGGGGAGGAGGAGGACACGAGGTGGGTGACCGGTATAATTGTGATGTAAACTGCAGGAGAGCAAGAGAAAGTGTGCATGTTCAACAATGACTGGACCCCCTCAAAATATCAGTCCTTACAAGAGGGAATAACAAGAGCTGGGGAGTACATGGTAAAAATGAGGTATGCAAAGAGCAGATGGGTGCCCCACAAACAACTACATCTGAATTAAACAAGATAAGGCTAGAGCAGGGTGGAAAGATTTTAAAGTCTGGGGGGAGGGGGTATCTGTACTCCTGCTCTCTATATGGCAGAGTCCAGGCACAGAGTACCCCAGCCAAGATTCTCTATTTTTGGTAGCAATGGACAAGCAATCAAGGCTTAGCTCTCAGGAGGTGATGCACACTGGTTCTTAAGTACAGTGTGGTCCCCAAGCACCCACAAAGGAATATCCACACACTATGTTAGTGAAAACACAGTTTTATATAAATAAGGTTCAAGTTATATACACAATCACAATAACACACTTTGTACTCTGGCAATACTATAATGGGAGTTGAGGACACTGAAACTCCAACGAGTGGCCAAAACGTACCATATCCAGTACCCATCGGTCTGTAGTAATAAGATTCCACTCGTTGAAGTGTCACGACACTCTGCCCTCAAGTTGACTGCCCACATGGCAATTATTGGTGAGACTTAGATTGCCATCCCTTAGCAGCTGAGGAGGCAGGACCCTTACGCTGCACTTGGTAGTCTTTGCTTTTCTGCGCTGCTTTGAACGAGTGCCTGAAACCTGGGAAAAGTAGCCGGGGCGACTGTAACCTCGGTCGCGTGAGGCAGCAAATCTGGCATTACCAGAGGCCCCTCGAAACACTTGAAAGGGGCAAAAAGAACGGCCCATTTGCAGAGCCCTCATGGACTTTGCTGTCTCAGTGTCTTCCTTCATGCCCTTGAGCAGCTCATTGATCTTCTCTCCAAAGACCTGCTCCCCCTCACACGAATATGCTGGACTTCCGGGCGAAAGTCAGTGCAGCGCAACCACGCCTGCCTCTGGAGAACAACAGCATTATTTGTTTGAAACCTGACTCCGCCAAGTCCACTGCAATGTCCCTCAAAAATATCAGTCCTCGACAAGAGGGCATGAAAAGGGCTGGGGAGTAGGTGATACAAATGAGGTATGCAAAGGTGCCACACAAACAACTATATCTGAATTAAACAAGCTCAGGCTACAGCAGGGTGTAAAGATCTAACCCTGGAAGAGCAGAACTGTTAATGGCAATGTCGAGGAACAAGATCTCGGGAAAACATCAGAAGCCCCGGGGGAGGAGGAGGTACAAGTTCAAGCAGGAAATTTAGCGACCCTCTTGGTAAAAGACATTGTGGAAATCCAGCTATTAATGGAATACAAAACTAGACGAAGTAAAGTATTCCAAGAAAGGAGCAAGATTGCAATCTATCAAAGCGAAGATAAAGGGGCCGCAGTCAGTAAGCGCTAAAACAAGTAAAAGGACGAATGATATCCTAAAGGGTATGCCATCTACAGATGACACCATTCATGGAAAATTGGCAAGAGATGAGGTTGGTCAGTTGAAGTCTCCTCAGGAAGATTGAGGACAGGATGTCCGACTATTTAGCACTATACTAAAGAGCCATCCGAGCAGACAGGAAAATCCTTGGCATATACACCAGCATCGGAGAGCTTGGGTAGCTCAAGGTTGGAACATAGTTCTTATTAAAGAACTAATGACAGAATACCGGAAATGAGACAACTTCAAGAAGAACTATTACCAGGCACAATTATGCAATTGCAGAGTAACATCATGTTATCACTAACAATAACTCTTGCCCCAATCACAAAGCTATATTGATTTATTTATTGGTAGTTTGTATAATGTGTTACTCGTACATAGGCCTCAAAGTGCATGAAAGACAAAACAGGACATTCATAACAAATTACGATGAAAGGCGAAAGCAGGAATCTTGTCTAATCTGATCGGATCTGTGAGAAGGGCAGCCTAGTCTGAGTCAAGATTGTGTCAAGAATGTGGAGCCATTAAAAGTTTTAAGATTAAATCTGGGTTGGTTGAGTTTAAGGGGATCATAGGAGTGCAGGCAGTGACCAGGTGGAAGGGTGATGAGGCGGTTGTTCAGGTATTTCGGGCTTTCCCTTCACAGCACTTGTAGGTCAAGGAGAGTAACTTGTGCGTGAGACATTGTTTGATAGGGAGCTATTGAAGACTTTGGGCCTCATTATAACCATTGTGCTCCCGGTACGGGACCAGCCCCCTTCATTACGGGAACGCGGATCACGAGGTTCCCTTTGCAGGACCCGGATCAGATGGCTTTTCCAGGTCCCACGAGGGGAAGAGGGAGGTAATAATGGGCCACTTGTAATGTGCCCATTATTACCTCCCTCTCCATTCCCATTGAGCCCTATGGGGGCTGGAATGGGAATGGGGAATGGTTCCTGCAAGGAGGAATTACCGGGTCCTCCTATGTCGGAATGACCCGGTAAATCCCCATTGCAGGAACCCGTTAATGGAGCCCATGGCTACCTCCAAACTCATAATGAGGCCCTTTGTCTTGCATTTGTGACATGTCCACTCCGGGTGAGACCATGGAAAGGTCTGACTGCCCCATTTTGTGCAACTTGCGGGGCCTGAAGATTCACCTTAGAGGTTCCTACCAGCAAGCTGTTACAACAATCAAGGCAGGAGTTAATCAAGGCCGTAGCTAGGAGGGATCTAGTTTTTAATGAAATGTATGGGCGAATGTGGTTCAATAGTTTGGTCACAAGAAGCCCGAACTGAAGCAACATGAGGTTTCATGGACAGCTCTGCCTCCAGCACAGCAGTCAATGTGTTCCCCCTCTTTGACACTTTGATTAGATTTCCTGCTATAGAAAAACTATTTCAGTCAGGCCCTCATTACGATACTGGCGCTAAACCATGGTGCTTTTAGGTTGGTGCCGGTATCGTAACGAGTCCGCCAATGTTCAATGGGGGATTACCACCCCATTCCAAGGTTGGCGGGGCGGTAATTCCCCATTGAACATTGGCCCTTCCCCATTCCCATTTTTGCCCCATATGGCTCAATGGGACTGGGGAAGGAGCTAAGTACGGTACTGCAAATTGCGGTACCGTACTTAGCACCAAAGTCCCTTTGCGGGTCCCTACTTTAATGGCTGGTCTAGACCAGCCGTTCAGGTCGGGTCCCGCAATGGGACCTCGTAGTAAGGTGCTAAGTGTTTAACGGCGCCACAGCCTTTTACGGCGCCGTTAAATACTTAGTGCCAGGGTCCTAATGAGGCCCATAGTTTTGAGTATTTGTCCTGTCACTAAGATCAGGAGTTCTGTTTTGAATCATTAAATGAGTCTTTGAAAGATGAATGTACACTATTAGCCATGATATATTCCAAACAGATCTTATTGTAAACATTTATAAGTATGCTACAGGCAAGATTGGACAAAGAGGGGGGATGCTCACCCAAGTGGCAAAAGCGCCTATCTGATCTGGCAAGAGCGGATCAATCGGAAAAAAAATCTTATGTTCAATAGCATACTAGATCTAATGAAATGGCTATGTACAACAAATTACCTCAATAAAACCCACCCGCAGAGACCGAAATAAGAGCCTAATCTTAAATTAATGAAACATCCTGCAAAACTGAAGAAAAGGAACAAAATCAGGTGTGCATTCAACCCAAAATAAACTAAAAATGTTGCCCCAATGTGTAAAAAGGAGTATAATGGTTCCGGGCCTTCTTTCAAAACCTCCAAACCCTGTCAGCCAAAGTGAGATCTTTAGCAGAGGGGAAAAAATATAGTGCAAGAAAACAAAAGGATGCAACGAACAAAAGATCTATACCCCAAAGAGAGGTACTGGAGAGCAAAATGGAGACAGAACCACCAAAAATGGAGGAGGAAGAAGAGGTCCCAATGGAAAACCTGATAATGATGAACCTCTCAACATACTCAGTGGGAGATGATCAGCAAGGGGATGATTTGGAAGAGGTTGTAGTGTCAGAGAGGCTGGCACTGTACAGGGGATAAACCAAGGGATAGTAAAAGAAAGAGAACAGACTAAGCTATGAAAACAGCAATCGATTCAGAGGAAAGAGAGGACACCGGAGGAGAAATTTGCAACACCCAAGGGGGAATGAAAGGATAAAGGAAGAACAAGCCAAGTGTATGGAAGGAAAGCCTTCACAAAGAGTACAAAACAAGGATAAGTAGAACTGCATGGTGGCTATTGAAAGGCATTTTGGTGCAAAAGACAAATTTATATTATATCGTGAAAATGTCTTAAAGCTCTTACATAATGTACCTAAACTTAGAAATATCCATATGAATGGCATAAAAAGTGTTCAATTTATAGAAGAAGCAAGACACAACTGGGTTATCCTGTACCTAAACTCTGAATTTATAAAAAGTCTAATTTTAGAGTTGGCAATAGATATCCTGCCCATGGGATATGAAATATTGGAAGGACTGCCATCTAAGAATGGTCAACGAACAAGGCAAGGAAGGGGGGGAAAGGTAGTGAAAGAAGAACATCAAATAACTCACAGAAGGAGGAAGAAAATATAATAATAAGAAGGAACACAGCTCGGACCCACTCACAATCTACAGAGACAAGAGATAAAGACCTAAAAAGAGTGCAGCAAGAAACAATAGGTTCATTGATAAAGTTGGCATGCAGCTCCAATAACGGGGATGCAAGTGGTCCGGGTGAGGAAAGTGGAAATATGATAAAGATGAATGGAGGAAAGGACTGGGCATGGCTTTTAAAAAGTCTATCAACCTTCAACAAGTAATGAACAACTCAAAAGACCTGTAACCCCCTCTGACTGGGCACCTGGAACACTAGAGGCTTCAAGCATCTATTTAGGGGGAAAATGAGAGTTTAAAAGAGTACACCATTTTATGCCTACGGGAAACATGGCTGATGTCATCACCTATATGTAATGTATATACTGTGCATCTAAATTCTGCAGAGAGAGGCAAGAAGGGACAACCCCACACGAGTGGTCAAGAATGATTGTGGGCTAAGTGTGATGAAAGAGGAAAACCCCAACTTGTACACCCAGGTGCTAACAATAAAACAGAGTGACCCAGGAGAAAAGAAGGAACACATATTAAAATGATTATTATTAATATTAAAATTATGAACCTATACTGGAACCCAAATAGGATCAAAGAAGGGTTCTTTGTCGATCAGATGTTGGGTCTAATAGACGAGGTGTATGAACATACCTTACGGTATGTAGGCCAGACAAGCTGATCGGTTAACATCAGAATTTCTGAGCACCGTTCTCGCATCAGGTGCAAAAATACTTCGGCACCGTTAGTGAACCATTTTTTGGAAAGGCACCATACTCCTAATGACATCAAATGGTGGATCCTAGATGTTGTCAAGGAATCTGCAAATATACTGCACAGTCTCCTGCTCAAAGAAGCTAGATGGATCCATAGACTTTCTAGACATAGCCATGGGCTGAACGAAGAATTCTTGCCCCTAATTTGATGCACAGAGGCCAATCCCCAACATGAAGTCGGAGATTTAATTACACTATACCCTACGAGATGATGCCATGTTTGTCATTTCATACAATGACATCCATAATATCCTTAGCATTGAGAGCGCATACGTATGACATAATTTTTTGTTTTATTTTCACATGTTCTGCTCCCATCAGTTCCACAATTGGTCCCACAAGTGAACAATGCGGATTACAATCTTATGATCACTCACCCATCCAAAAATAATTTATGCATGCCTTATGCATGTGCCCTACACACATCGCGTCTTCATGGCTAGTGAGGCAATTTCAAACCCTCATTTTGAACCCCCTTTTTTTTTCCCACCCTACACCCCCACAATACCCCCACCCCTAACCCTCCTGCTCATCCCTACCCCCTTAGCCCCCTCCCCCCCTCTTTCTTTCCGCATCGGGTCTACCAACACACACTCACCTTCTCGCGTTCGCAATCCTGCAAGCACACTACACAACATCATCTGACTCTGGCTACCCTATCAGATTCTGCAATGACGAGACACACCTCCCAGTTACCGTAATTGACAAAGGGCCTCATTACGACCCTGGCGGTAAGGGGTTTACGCCAGCGTTAGCTGCGCCGACCCCTTACCGCCAATTACGAGGTCCCTTAGCGCCATGGCGCTTTTAACACCTGCTTTTAGCAGGTGTTAAAATCCATGGCGCTAAGGGACCATGGAGTTAATTACGCCACCGTAATTTACGGTGGCGTAATTAACGCCTTCCCCACTCCCATTATGCCCTATGGGGCAAAAATGGGAATGGGGAAGGGTAAATGGGGATTGGGGACTTACCGCCCCCGCCAACCACCATGGCGTAAACGTAGTTTACGCCATGGTGGTAAAGTCACGGCCCAGGCGGTAACTTACCGCCTGGGTCGTAATGAGGCCCAAAGACCTGGACCAATCCGTGCGCAAGTACACGGACCCACCAGGAACTACTTTTTATCCAATCACACTCATGCATTATGAGACACACCCGCGGGAGCGACGGCGGTGCCTCAGTCTGTAATGGTGACTCAGCTCTTCGGTGCTTTGGATTTTGCTGCACCGCACAAAGAGAAAGCAAGAATAGTTGCCTTGCATGGTTGCCCTGCACTAGTTTGCCTGCTTGTTTCCTCAACGCTAGCCGGGTATACAGCTATCCATTGTATTATGGTGCACATTCGGTGATGTTCACTTCAACCGGCACTTAAAGACGATTCAATGTTCGTCTCCTATCTATTTATTTTATTACAAACGTTTTTTTTTCTTTTTCTGTCTCCCTTTCTCCCTCTTCCCCCCCTCTTCCCCATCTCTCTCCCCCTCTCCTCCCCTCCCCTCACCTCTCCGCCCCCCCATTTTTCTTTGTCTCATCTACTGTTTAGGCAAAACAGTTGAGCCACCACAGCACTTTCTCAGGAGGCATACATCGTATGAGTGCCTCTACAAGCACGAGTCTTACCGGTCCTAGTGCCACACAAACATAGCCGGCAGATACATGACACCTTGACTCTCATCAACCCGAGGGCCCTCCGAATTTGGTTTTTAACAAGCCCTCTTCAAATAAGGTATGAGCCTTTTAATATTGGGGATTACCCTGTGCATGTGCTAAATGTGCACAACTTTCTTGATATAGCCTATGAATTTACGGCTATATTTTATTTTTCCAGTACCAGTCCGAATGCTTAGAGGCCGATTCCTGGCTGCCCGGGGGTATGTGCTGCGCTCTCCTTACCAGTGGAGGGCTCCAACCCCAATCTCTGTGGGCTTGTTTTAGTCCCTACCTATGACTTGGGTAAGGATTTTGTTCCCACAAGGTCTATTTAGTTTCTCTGCAAAATAAAAAATATGTGATTTATGCAAGCGCCAAAATAACTGAAAACATTCCCTAAATATTTTATCTGTCTGCCTTCACAGAGGGTCAAGTTTATTCTGTCTCTCTCTGTTACCGCCCTGAGGAAGGCTTCAATTTAATCAACTTGCCCGGCAGGGGGCTAATCCGAAACGTGATATGGATGTTTGTTTCCACTACAAACAGGAAGAGCCTGTTTTTTAACTATTTTTTTAGCTAAATTCTGTTTGAGCTCAACACATATAGGTTCCAGGTTATCTTCCAAACACGCACACGTCAGCAGACCTGCATTTATGGAACTGCGGAACCTGTAATACTAATTTAGGCCGTAGTATTCCTTTCTTTCCTTCATTTCTTTACTTGTTTAAATTTGTCATATTTTCATTCATGTGATTTTGAGTCAAAGAAATTCTTAGAAAGAAAAATATTCTGGAATTTGTCTCACCAATTATGTACTATTGATGGTTGCTTATGTTTTTAAAGATTCCATTATTTTTTCAAAAAGAAGGAATGTTTTCAGTATTTAGAGTGGCACAAAAATAAATGTGATATCCGCTGTTAGGATACACTATAATTAAAACTGATTTAAATTATACTAGATTTTCCCCATAACAGCATAATGGATACCATTGGTATAACAATATATTAATTTTCGCATGTCGCAATCCACATTATGCTCTAAAGGACTATCCCTACCTCTTTTTTATGTATGAAGTATGAACATACCTTGTCAATACAAATAATAGTCTGCGGAGATCTCAATATTGCCTACTTCAAAGATAAGGTAGAACCCCTGGTCAACCACAAATTATCTAGACGTGCGAAGGTATGGAGGGAAGAACTCAGACAGACATTCTGAAATTCTGATGTTTAATGGACAAATAAGAGGGAAAATACATGAGAAGATGACATGATCGAGAGGTACCCAGAAAGCATGCCTAGGCTACATATTTGTCTCAGCAAATGTAATTGGCCAAATGGAGGACTTCACAGTATTGAGAAGCAACAGCTGCAACCATCATCTGTTATGCATCAATTAGGAGGTCAATTTAAGCAATTCACAGACCCTGAATGATTTCAGGGAAAAGAAACAGGTGAGCCTAAAAAAATAATTTAAATCAAAACACTGCTATAACCACACATTAGTGATATTAAAAAGAAAGTATAAAGCGGACATGAGAAAGTTGTATAAATCACCAATGGAACAACAGATGAAACCTAAAAAAAAGAAGAAGCAAAAATTATAAAAATTACCTGATTGTAAAGAGAGCACAATGCTATCAAATGGACGTAGAAAGTATGCTGAGAGCAATTAATGGCTGGAACACATACAATCTATGGGGATGCTAAATAATCAAGCCCTCCAAAAAGCACTACTTACTGAAGCAGTTTCAGAGAGAGCATGGATTAGTCATTTCTCGGATCTCTTCAAAAAAACAGGGCCAAGTCATGAAGAACGGAATCACCTCTCGGCGACAGAATAGGATATACCTATGGACAAAGGGGACATCCTGGCAAAAATGAAAGGCCTCAAGGGCAGCAGAGCCGGATGGAATATCCAATGACACGCTAAAAATCAATCCAGAGGGGTGTGCAGGCTTCTGCGAGATACTCTTCAAATGAATAATGCTGATAAAAGTAGTCCCTCTTTCATGGAAAACATCATTAATCATTCCAATATACAAAAGGGGAGCTAGAACTGATCCTTGTAACTACCGCCCAATTGCGTTGATTGACTCTATGGGGAAGGTTTTCACATCAATCCTTTTGGATTGACTAATGAAATGGGCGATAAAGAGTAACAGGGTAGACCGGAGACAGACTGGGTTTGTTAAAGGAGTGGGCCCGGGACTCAACCTGTTGCTACTCAACCTGTTCAAAATTGAAGTTATGAAGAGCAAATCAAAATTGTATGCAGCATTCATTGACCATAAACAGGCCTTTGAGAACATCGATAGAGAACATCTTTGGCAAAAATTAAGGGATTGTGACTGTCGGAGGAATCTGGTAGATGCTATTTCTGCCCTCTATTCGGAGATCTCTATTCAGGTAAGACTCTCACAGCAAGGGACATTGGGCCTCATTTGGAGTTTGGAGGTAGCCATGCTGTTCTTACTGGCATGGTTACCCCCAAACCGGGTACCGGGTTTGGGTCCCAGAAATAGGGAATTACCAGGCCATTCCGACCATGGTGGGCCCGATAATTACCTTTCGCGGGACCCGGACCCGGTACGTCCCCAGTCCCATTGAGCCCACATAGGGCTCAATGGGAATGGGGAGGATGTTAACAATGGGTCCGTTAATGACGGGCCCGTTGTTAGCATCCTGGACTGGTAGTGGGTCCCGCTCTGCATGTCTGGGCTGGCCAGGCATCTAGAGCGGGACCCGCTGCAGACCTCGTAATGTGGCGACCCGGAATGAACTCTAGCCAGGGCCGCCTTCATTGTAATGAGGCTCATTGTCAGAGAGAGTCAGAACCTACCGTGGGCTAAAGCAGGGGTGCCCCATGTCCCCTGCGCTGTACAATCTATTTATATCAGATATGAACGCTAGCCAGGGGGAGCATCCCCCCGACAATGAATGGCCATCAGCTACCATGGGTCATCTATGCAGATGAGTTAGTTATCCTAGACAGCATCACAATCGGACTGCAAAGAAGATTGGCAGCACTGGAGGAGTATATGGAGTCAATTTCCTTAATATCAATGCAGAAAAAAAACAATTAGAGTTTGGTGAAGCTACAAGAAGAATAAGTAAAACAAAAAAACGGTTTAAATAGTACGTGGGGGAAACAAGGTTTAATCAGATTCCAACTATGAGATATTTGGGGGTCCTGCTAAATGGAATCATTAGAGAATATCAATGGCAGGAGGCATTAAGACTAAAAACAAAAGGCTTGGCGGCACAAGCTTCCTGTCTACATAGAAAATATGGAAAATTCACCATGAAGCCCCTAATAATCTTGTATACACAGAAAGTTGTACTTATTCTAACATATGGGGCAGAAGGCTTTCTGACTTTGACTTGGGAGATCTGGAATCAGTTAGAGGATCAGTTCTGGCATTAAGTATTACATCTCTCAGCATCTTTCCCAATAATCTTAATAAGATATGAGCTAGCGCTCTGATTAATGCAATCAATGGTCCTATGGAAGTCTGTATCCCTGTTTCACAAATGTATACTGAAAGACGTTCCAACTCCCTTTGAAATCTTGGAAACCAAGGTCTCAAATAGCCATAAGGGGATACTAGAGGAGTGGAAGGATAGATCCCTAAAAGGCAGAGGGAATTGGAAATTACTACAGAGATGTTTACAGGATACCCTGAATGGGCAAAGAAGAAAGTTTACCTACAGGATTGGATTGATACCCTTGAAAAATGGAAATCATATAAAATGGCCTTGTACCTCACCTTTGAAAACCAGGCTATAAAACAACTACCACTTATTTGGGAAAATTCCCATGTCCAAAAATAAGAGACTCACTCATGAGACTGCACCTAAACACACTACCAACGAGGGAAGTCTTGGTAATGAGAAGACAATTGGACCAGAAAAGGCACACTGAAGACTTAGCAAAAACAAGAAGCCGAGGGGAAGCATCTAAGCATTTAATCCTGGAATGCGCCACCTTGGAATTAAAAAGATTGCAATATATACGCGATAAGATGTATGCCTTGTAGTCTTTAGCTAAACAAGAGTGGTGTACCACATTTCCATTAGAATAGAACTTGTCAATATTTGCAGTGATGAGATTTGTGAGAGAAATCTTAAAAATGAACTGAGAGGGTGAAATCTACTTTTCTACTATTTTGCTGTTCTCTGTGTCTGCTTTTCTCTTCGGCTCCTTGCCTGATGGCTGGACCTTTTGACAATGTCATATATGGAAAGGATGTGGACCATTTGGGATAAAATAGGAATATCTGCAATGAGGGGAAATCAATGTTGTTTTGGGGGAAGACTATCGTATGGTAGGGTGGGACAGAACATTGGATTTTTATATTTTTTTTAGGATGAAATAGACTAATGATTATGAAATGTTTGTAATAAAAGATATCATAATAAATAAAAATAAAACTATCGCTGCCAATCGCCCTCCTTCTCCACTGATGACTTTTCTTTTTACTTATCCACTAAGACTACATACATATGAGACATACAGCATAATCCCATCTCTCTTCCACTACCTACATCCTCCACTCCACTTTCTGCCACCTCCACACTTTCCTCACTATCTCACTTCTCTCGCACCTGTCCCATGGAACTCCTTCCCAACAAATTCTGTGTTTCCATTGACCCCTTTGAAACACAAATTATTAAAGAGCTGGAACCCATTACCTCCTCTCACCTTGTCTTCTTCTTCAACCTATCCTCTTCACAGGTATCAAACTGCAATGAGGGCAATACAATTGCGAGTGTCATTATCATACTAAAAAGATACTAAAAAGATCCACTGTGGATCACAACAACCCCCCTTTTTGCAGAGCTGTCTCTCTCCTAGCTTGCAATTCCAAAATATTTAAGCATGAAGTTGTATATCATTGTGAACTACCTTAAGTCTCACACAATCAGTGATCCCCTTTGTCAGATTTTCAGTGTAAACACTCCTCAAACTGTTCTAATTTATGCTTTCAACTTTCAGCCACTTGCCACTCTCACCCATCCTTCTTCCTCATCCTATATGATCTCTCTGCTGACATTGACATAGTTTATCATGCCCCTCTCCTTCAAACCGTTTCCTCCTTCAGATTCAATGACATTGCCCTGGAATCTAGTGCCTCCTATTTGTCTAACCATTCCTCCTCCATCTCACGGAACACTGACTCCTCCTCTTTTCCTCTTTCACGTTCCTTCTTTTAAGCATTTCCCATGGATTAGTCGCAGGACCGTTCCTCTTCAACTTCTATATCTCTTCCACCTGTAAACTTATCCCGTCCTTGGACTTTCAATACCAGCTCTTTACTGATGATGCTAAAATATTTTTCTCCTTTCTTGTGCCCCATCCATCTCAGAAGGAATGACCAGTTGTCTCAGAGCTATCCAACATTGTAACGCTCACCTGATTCTCGCAGAGGCGCCGGTCTTGACTGGGCGACTACCCTATCTTCAAAGGTGATGTGTAGCACCCGGTTGGCTCTTTGGGCTGGACCTCTGTGCACTGTATGCCTGACTTCAAGAGTAAGATGTCTGCAGACAGAAAATATGGGATTAATGAACTGGGGTTATTGGGGTGTCCCTATCTCTTCCCTTTTTTGCTCTCCTGTAGACCCCTAAAGGTTAACGCTCTCACCTTAGGTAAGTGAATGCCGAGCTCTCCATCTGCCTCGGGGCAGGGTGCTGTAACCAGTTTCTTCACTGGATCGGTAGCGCAGGCCTCTTGACTTCAGAGGTCTGCTGTCCGTCGTTTACTGCACGAACGGTAAGTTTTGAGTAATTCTATTGTCTTTAAAGTCTTTAGCAATGATGTCTCTTGTTTTGCATGTTCCGGCGATGGCGGATGACGGGCTGAAGTGAGTTGAAGATGGAGTCCGTATGATGAATAGAAGCGCCTGGAAGCACGTAAGTAAGCGCTTGTTGCCTGCTTCACGATGCGCTCTAACTGTCTTTTATTTTGCAGGTACGAGTTCGGAGCGGCTGCAGGGTGCCGGAATACCCACTGGGGTTGATGTGGAAAGGAGTAATGGCACGTGAGTATTAAAGTTCCCCAATGTCTTTAAACGCACCTTGTTTTGTCTTTCAGATGCAGGATGCAGCGCCGAAGGCATCCGGAGCGTGCAAAGAGTCGGTAAACTTTTGTCTTTCAGATGCCGGAATGCAGTGTGAAGACCTCCGGAGCGCACGAAGAGTAGGTAAGCCTTAGTCTTTCAGATGCCGGAATGCTAACCTGTTCTTTCTTGTCTTTATAGGTGTTGCTGAAGATTGGATTCAGGATGGTAAGCCTTTTTCCTTAGGCCCAGGATCCGATGCAGAAGACACGATGAGCGTTCTGCTGCAGAGGATGCAGAATAACGCAAAGCAAGATTCATCCACCGGGTGTGGTTTAAATAGCCTCCTGTAGTGCTTAGATGTCTCCTTCCACAGCCAAGCCTAGGTAAGAAAAGAGTTCCTGCTTTCCAGAAGAGTTCCAGTGTTCTGAACCTAGGGAGTGGCTCCTGCCCCACCCAACAGGAAAAGTAGTTCCAAACAGAAGAGGATCAGAGGCTCAGCTGGCAGGCAAGTAAGCAGCATGGTCTGCTGCAGGTAAGTCCACCCAAGCATTATGAGCCCGGCGCTTCCAGCGCTGGGACTGGGCACATTTATGAGCCTGGTGCCACTGGCGCCAGGACTGGGTCCAAAAGGTCCCAATTGGGACTGGTTGGCCCTCGGAACCTAGGTTATGGATCTGCTTCCAAGGGAGTTGGGAAAACCCTGACCTTTTGGAAGCAGAGATCATGACAGTACCCCCCCTCAAGGCCCCTCCCAAACCGGGCTTCTCCGGGGGTTTTTGCTTATCAGGAAATGTTCGGTGAAATCTTTTGATTAGGCGAGGAGCGTGGACATATTCAGCAGGTTCCCAGGATCTCTCTTGGGGGCCGTAGCCTTTCCAGTCAATTAGGTAAAATAGTTTAGATTTGGAGATCTTGGAGTCCAGAATGCTTTTGACTTCAAACTCGAGTTCTCCATCAACTAGGATGGGTTTTGGAGATTTAGTTAGTCGGGTTTGAGGTTGCACGGGTTTTAATAGAGAGACGTGGAAGACCGGATGTATCTTCATGTGAGGGGGCAAGTCCAACTTGACCGCTACTGGGTTTACTATGGTAGTGATGGAATAGGGACCAAGGTATCTTGGGTTGAATGTGCGTGGCCCTTTTAGAGGTAGATATTTGGTGGATAACCAGACTTGGTCCCCTACTTGATATTGAGGGGCTTCCTTCCTGAAGTGGGAGAATGGAAGACCAGGCTCCCGTCCTTCACCTCTCGCGCTTGGCCTAGAGGGTCACGACCCAGACACCCGCCACGAGAAGAGTTTGTCCATTTACCAGATGACCAAATACCCTGGTATAGGAACATACGGATGTGTCCATCTGCCTGCCCAACAGCCCGCACTGGCCATGCCGACACCTGCGGCACGGACCAACTAGACTAAAATCTACACGTCGTTAGAGATGCCATGACGACCTAGACAACGGGAAGCACAGCTGTACAAATATACACATTGGACATTCCCACACCGATCTACACGAAGAATATACTCAGTGCTATGACGTAGGCGACAGGCATATTCACGGACGTGCATCTTTATTATTTTTACATAGGCTTTCAGAATGCAGAAACGCAAGACGCGTCATGACCTCATCTACAAAGCTTGCTCACGCTTCTCTTGAAACCAGTTACCACCATAAGAACTATAATGAAGACACGATACTGGTCATGGAACTATATGCTACTATAACTTAAAGCACCCATGCACCAACCGGACCACTTATGCACCAGGCCCAAGTAGGCCTCAAACAAGAGCTCCCGTGGACATTAACAAAGCAAGAGTCTGGTTGCTGATCCTGCAGAAGGGGCCCGGTGAAACAACCAGCCAAGGTCGCGATGTTGCAAACCCACATTCCAAGAACAAAGCATCAAAGGCACGATGTTGCAACCTCGCACTCCGCGCACCAACGTTAAGGTCACACCTGCAAATTAAACCAGACACACAGTGGAAAAGCAATATTAATTGTGCAGAATTCTGCCTCAAACACGGTACCTCCCCACGTGACCAAGCCGAACCCGACGAGATGCCAAACCCAGGAGAGAAAAGGCGTCTGGGTCCCTCGCTACGAGACACAGGCAGATACACTTGAAAGGCTCAATGGACATCTGCTACAGTGGGAGCGGTCAGCCTTCCAACTATAAATAAATCCTCACATTGTCTGCACGTACCCATATTGAAACATTGTTGCAATCGCAGGTACACCGAGAGCTGGGAACAACAGTGGTCCCAGGCTGGGAAGCTCACGGGTGCACCAATCAGAACATGGGGCTCTTATCTCAGACGTCAGTAATATTAACCAATCCTCAGGAGTCTTCATGTAACAATTTTCATGTATCTAATTGTAGGGACAACCCATATATATCACCTGACTACCCTTTGTCCACTAACATTGTCCTCTATATGTGTGCTATACTAACCCTACCACTCGAGCAACCAATTAAGAGTGGCGATAGGTTTTTTGTTAACTTTCTGAAGTGACGCAAATAGCGCGTCATAATGCAGTAAAAAGGGCCTGCGAGCCCCACGATTGTTTGTGTGTCAGGACGGACGCGTACGCTCCTTGACCCATCCCTGCCGTTTTTGTCTAATAAACAGCAGAGTCACCTTGCTCCTTGTGTGTGTCTCATACTCTGTCTCAACTGGGATATACGGGAGGAGTTGGGGCCTCCCTGCCTGGAGGTCCGCGGACGGCCTGGCCGACCCCGGCAGAATTTCCCCCCGACAAGTTGGAGGCACTGCTGAGATCTGTTTAAGATCGACTTTTTATTTTTTACTTCGACCTTCTATTTTTAATTTTTCCAGGCACTCCCGTTGCGAGGAGGCCCGGCGGCGCGGCCCCCTCTGCCGTTGCCCCCTTCTGAGGACTACAGGACCATCGCGGAGCTGCGAGAAGACCGGACAGCGCAATCCGGATATTGGCCCTCGGGAGCCGGTTGAGAAGTATCCCGCCCGCGGTTGGCGAGTGTCCAGACGTGGTCCAGACGAGGGGAGGTGGCGAGCCGCTTGGAGGGGTGCACGCAGTCGAGCGGCCCTGCATCGAGAGAACTTGGTGAGCTTGACACGCACAACAAGCAATGCGAAATTGTGAGGGAGGGGGGAGGGGGGAGGAAGTAAATGAGGGAGGTGTTGTACAGATGCGCGGCGAAGGTCTAACAACTTAGTGTTGCCAATGGAATGAATGGTAGCGAAACGAGTGCGAGAGCAGTCGGCTACGTTACGCGGAAGAGGGAGGGCGGAGCACGAAAACATCACGTGCGGCCGCTCGTAAGGCACTGATTGGCCTAAGTCGTGACTACGTGTAAGGGTGGGGGTGTGTGTGGTTTCCTACGATTTGGCATTTATTGATCAATGAGTAGACGAGGATCCCTATTGTTCGAGCAAGAAACTCGATAGGTAGATGACGATTCCCTGTAGGCGGTGGCTAGTTAACTAAGTTGCCCAATACGGAAGATAATTGTCTGGTTAAGCCCTCCTGTTGAGGGGCGTATCACACGCGAGGCGACGCAGAGTGCGCAGTCCGATTATATTATTGATTTGATTACCTTGTTCCAGGAGTGACAGGAAGACAGCTGTAGGGTTAGCGGGGGTAGGTTGCAAGTGTATTTTGAACTTAAAAGAACATAATAAGAATGTACCAGTAGCTGGAAGAGATCGGTGACGTCACCAGTAGGGATTTAATAGGATAGCGCGAACACAAGGAAGTTTGGTTTTGGGAGTGGTGGGGAAGAGAAATGTGATAAGGGAGCGGGCGCGGAGATAAACGATAAACGAGTGGATCGGGAAAAGGAGAAGTGGAAAGGGGCGTGGCTGCGCACGGAGAACGCCGGCCACGGCAAGTGCAACAGGGGGAGGAGAACGGGGAAACAGGACGACTGTATAAGAGCGTCGTAAAGGGTACGCAGCCGCAGGGGGCTGTGTGCGCTTCGGCCGCAGGGGGCCGTAAGGGTGTAGTAACAGAAGGGAATCGACAAATGTAAAACCATACATAACGGATTGTCGTAAGTCCCCATACTTACGGGGCCAGGTAAACAATATAAGGTTGTATATTGTAAACTACTAGTGAAGGGAAGGATAACAAGTGGAGCGTCACTATGTCATACGGGACAGGGTCAGGAGGGTGGGGGAACACCCTCACTACACCATTACAACACATATGCACCACACTGCCACCCCATAGGGAGAAATTAATTAAGTACAGTATAGAGTGGACCCAGGGGACGGATAACAAAATGTTAACACCATGGCCGCCTAATGGGAGTTTCGATCCATATGCCCAACATTCACTGCTAAACCATCTGCACAATACATACAAGGGGAAGAAGTTGGCAAACCATGTGGAGGTGTTTAACTTATGGAGGATGTTCCAGGGGTCCCGACCGGGACCAAATGGAATGTTCACTATGGGGGAAACACCGGAAGAAAAGGAGATTAAGAAAGAAGGAGAGGATGGGAAACAGGGGCGTGAAAGCACAAAGAATACGGGGAACGGAGGAGAAGGAGGAGAAAAGATTGTTAAATCAGACGACATAAAAAAGGAACCGAACAACGAGATACCCATAACACCGGGAGTGAAAACGGAGGGAGGAGGGTTGTACCCTTTAAGAGAATTAGGAGAAATAGAAGGACAGTTAAGGGCGGCTGAAGGATACTCGAACCCGGCATACAGCCCTCCACCATATGTGGCTCATAGGAAAATGGCAGTGGGGGAGGGGAAGATTGGAGAAGAGCAGACTGTAGAGATAGGACATGATGAGTGGGTAGCTGCACAGATATTATTAAAATTACGAGGTTCACTAACTGGAGAAGAGAGGGAGGTAGTAAAGAGAACAGACGAGGATAGTGCAAGAGAGAGTGAAATGAGGGGGGAGGAGCTATTACGGCAAAAGGAAGAGATTTTAGAGGAAAGATTAGCAAAGCTAAGGGATGAGCAGAATGAACTGATCAAACAGCTTGAGAGGGCGGAAAAAGAGAGAGTGAGGAAAAGAAAAGAAGGTAAGAACGAATTGGAAAAATTAAGGGAACAAAATGAGGAGCAAAGGAGAGAAGCTGAAAGGGTAAAAGCAGCAGCAGACAGGGTATCAAGAGTAGTGTTGAGAGAGAAGAAGAAGGAAGAAGAAGAAAGAGAAAAGGAAATGGCAATATGGAAGAGGAGGGTACTATCAGAGACAGCTAAGAAATATGAAGAGGGGAAAATAATAGAAAGTATAGTAGAGAGAGAAAGAGTGAAATGGGAAAGGAAGAAAGAGGATGAAAGAATATTGGAACAGATGAGCAACGAAGTGATGGAGGAATTGAAAAGGAAGAGGGAGGAAAATAGTAGGGAGATGGAGGAGAAAAGTGAAGGAGAAAGAGAAGGGAGGAGTAGGGAGAGTGAAAGATGGGGGGATGTATATAGAAGTAGAGAAGTAGCAACAACATCAGCACTAGGGGGAGCGGTTGATAACAAAGGAAAAGGAGAAATAGACCTAATAGACTTAGAGACAGTAACAATAAAAGGGAAAAAGGCAGAGTGGGGGGTGCCATTTATGAATGATTTTTGCAGTGAGGAGGAAGAAGGAGTGGAGAGAGAAGGAAGAAAGAGTGAAAGGGAAAGCTTAGATAAGCTATACCTCACTCGAACAAACATAGACTCGCCATGGATCAGTAGGAGAAGGGAGGACTTGGAGAGAAGTGAGGAGGGAGTGAAAGGACTAGTGGAAAGACAAACCCATGAAAACACACCATCCCCATCTCCATCACGCCCTCCCCCATCGCACCCTACATGCTCAACCACCGCACGCTCGCTGCGCAGAATAAAGCTCGCGCCCTTCATGGACGAACTGACACCCTATGCATGTCGGCTTAGAGACCTCCCTAGTCGCAGGCAAGACAGACAAAAAAACACGCCCACATTAACTACAGGAAATGACGAAAGGGGAAAGGATGGAGAAGGAGTTAGGAGCAGGGGTAATAAGGACGGAATTGAAGAGGTAAAGGAACCGGAAGAAGAGGAGGGGTGTGAAGACTCGATATTGTGGAACATAAAGGGTGACACAAGACACAACTTAATGCCACTGTTGGAGAGAGGAGGGGTTAGACCACAGTACGTCCCTTGGAAGAATACGGATAAGGAAAATATAAAATGTAGGCTCCCATCACTAAGTGGAGGTGCGGGTAAGTGGATATATGAAATGGAAAAACACACCGCAGGACAGAAACTAGCAGTAGAAGATGTAAAGGGCCTGTTAATATCAATATTAGGGGATAGAGCGGATGACATTTGGAAGAGAGCGGGATTCCATGGGGTAACAATAACAAACACATCGCATGATGGGGCACCATTTGCAAACTGCAGACATGCGCTATGGCAGGCACTGAGAGTACAGTACCCAGACACATCAGACACAGGAGCAATTACTTCCCGTAAGATGCGTGAGAATGAGGATCCTGTTGATTATATCCAGGATATCCAAGAGAAGTGGCGCATGGAAACTAGGGAACAATGGGACAAAACACCAGCCATATTTTATCATATACTAGTACAAGGGCTCCCAGAAGGAGTTCAGAAACAACTAAAGAAAGTAGTGGGAATGGAAGCAAAACCATGGCCAGAAATACAACTGACTATAGTACATCACTGCAGGACATGGCAAGGAAAAATGAAACAAAAAGAAGAGGACAGGAAAACAGAAGAGGCTAAACTAGTACAGAAAAAACTTACTAAATACACAATGGAAGGGGCACTAATAACTACGCCCACACCAATGGCCCAAAGCCCCATACAAGTAGTGGCTGCACAAGATCCTGCTCAAATAGCACCTCCACAGACTATAACACAACAAGTCCCAGTCCCGCCACTGCAATTACACGCACCAAACATGGGAGGAGGGTACCCAATGCAAGGAGCTGGGTATTATGGTTATAATAGGGGGAGAGGAGGATTTATGAGAGGGAGAGGATACGGATATAATGCCCAACAGCAGGTGGGAGGACTTAGAAATTCCTACCCCACAGGGCAACCAGTATACCAGGACAACACAGGGAGCTTCCCATGGCAAAGCAGGGAACCACCCGTGTGTTGGAGTTGTGGGTTATTAGGACACATGTCACGTACGTGTAGGGTCAGGCCAGGAACACCAGCATGGAATGAACAAGCACAACCTAGGACCTCACAAGAACAGCAGGGCATACAACAACAGCAGACGTTACAACAGGGAAGTGACCCACAACAACAACAAATACCACAACAACCGCCACTGCCACAACAACAAGTAACGTTAACACAGCAACCCCAAACTCAACAAACGCAATTGGGTAGGGTGACGGTCCTGGGACACAACCCTTACACAGGGAATGGCCAATCATTGTACCCACAATAGGACAGCCCACAGACGGCCTTGGTCTGTCCCATCCTGTCAGTAACACCTAATAGTGCTGAGGAGCCACGCATAGAGGTAACGATAGGTGACAAAAAATTATCATTCCTTGTTGACACCGGGGCAACCCGGTCTTGCATAAGGGAAGGTAAATTTAAGATGTCAGGCGAAGCCATGAACACCCAAGGATTTTCTGGGGCTAAAGGGTTGGTTCCCTTTACTGATAACGTTCCCTTATCTATTGGAGATTATGATCTGTCAGTTCCACTTTTATATTATAGTGCCTCACCAGTGAATATACTGGGGAGGGACATAATGAACAGGTTGAATATGACGATCTCCTTTACAGAGGATGGCATAATTTGCTCTACTCCAGGGATTAACATGCTCGCAGCACGACAGATTATGCAAGCATACTGTGGACAGACAGCGATTAGGGCGGAGCCAGTAGATGGCGAGCTATTCCAGTATGGAACAGACATGGCGTTTGCATGGATGCCAGGGATAGAAGGGAAGATATGGAGGAAGCCAGCAGCCTATCTGTTCCGACCAGAAACACCTGTTAATGAACCAGAAGGAAAGGTGTTTGTAATGGACATTGAGAGCATTATTGCAACAGCTGATTATATTGCTGTACATGCCCAAGACAAAGAAGGGAGAGCATGGAGGGCAGTGATAGCACTAGCAGAAGGATGTAGGCTGACCCAGGTGTCAGATGAGGAGCTGTTCTCAGAAGAAAAGGAGGAAGGTGAAATGGTGTTCATGATGAGTGTAGGAATATGGCTAAGAGTGGCTCACAAACAAGTAGCACAGAAAATTGCAATGGCACTTGAGGCACCCGCATGCACCCCAGTCCCCTTCTTTGAGGAGGATATGTCAAAGGTGCCCAAATCGTTATGGACTACTAGCCCTTATGACGTGGGATGCATAAAAAGCATAGGGGGTGTAAGGATAAAATTGAAAAAAGGTGCAATACTACCAAGAGTGAAACAGTACCCACTGTCAAAAGAGGCAGATGAGGGCATATATGAAACTATAACGGCCCTTATAAACAATGGCATATTGGTCCCCTCAGAGTCGCCCTGTAACACGGCTGTGTACCCAGTGCGCAAGGCTAAAGGGGGGTCTTGGCGCTTCATACAGGACCTCAGGCCCTTGAATAACATAGTAGAAGCAGAGTATCCAGTAACAGCAAACCCGGCCACAATATTGTGTGGCATTCCAGCAGAAGCATCACGGTTTACAGTGATTGACCTTAAAAATGCTTTTTTCTCAATACCATTACACCCAGACTCACAAGATTTGACAAGCTTCACTTACCGAAATGCAAAGTGGAAACATACCAGATTGCCACAGGGGTATTGTGAATCACCCTCAATTTTCAATAGAGTAATACAGATGGATTTGAGTAACGTTGAAATGGAAAGCACAGTGTTACAGTATGTGGATGACATAATAATTTGCAGTACAAATGAAAGTAAATGTAGAGAGGACTCCTTAAAAATGTTGACGATATTGGCTGAAAAAGGGTACAAGGTAGACATGAATAAGATACAATACTGTCAGGAACAGGTACTTTACATCGTCCAACTGATATCCCAACATGGAAGAAAGATTGCACCACAAAGAGCACAGGCTATTTCAAGCACTCCAATGCCACAGACTGTGAGAGAACTGCAGCAATTTCTGGGGCTGTGCAACTACTGTAGAGCATGGGTATTTGATTACAGTTCATACATAGGACCCCTGCTTGAGGGTTTGAGAGAAGCAAATAAAGGGGAGAAAAAGTTGAGGTGGACTATGGAAATGAGGGAGGCCTTTGATGAATTGAAAGACGCAATTTCAACTGCTCCGGTACTGGCATCCCCAGACTATGAGCGACGATTCTTTATATTTTCACATTGCGACTCAGCAGTGATGAAGGCAGTATTGGCCCAAAAAACGAGCATGGGCTATAAACCAGTAGCATTTTACAGCGGTCACTTAGACCCTGTGATGTTAGGCCACTTCCCTTGCGAACAAGGTCTCGCTGCAGCTGCTTTTGCAGTGGAAAAAGCATCAGCAATAACCATGGGGTGTCCGACTACACTGTTTGTGGAACATGCACTATTTGCAATATTGAATAAACCTAAGTCCACACTAACAACGCAAAGGGCATCGGGTTATGAGATCATCTTGTCTAGAGCTGAACTAGCAATTGTTAGATGTAGCACGGTTAACCCTGCAAGGTTCCTAGCAGAAGTAATTGAGGAGGGAGATTATGCCCATGACTGCACCCAAATAACTGAAATGTACTCGGGTACTAGAAAAGTTGAAGAAAACGCACTAGAGGGAGGTGAGCTTTTGTTTATTGATGGGTCATCAACTATTGATCAAGGAGATGGGATAGGGAGGACTGGGGCAGCAGTGGTTAAAATGATGGAGGCGCCGGTGTGTGTGGCTATGAAATGTGTACAATTACCACAGCATTATTCTGCTCAAGCAGCGGAACTGGTTGCACTAATATTGGCATTGAAGGAAAGTTTTGACAAACGAGTAACCATATATTCCGACAGTGCATATGTTACATCCACTGTCCACTCAGGGCTATCAAAATGGAGAAGAAGAGGGTTTAGGAGAGCTAATGGCACTCCAGTGCAACATGCCCTCTTATTGGCTGAATTAATTGAAGTAATAAACGACCCCCAAGAACTAGCCCTAGTAAAGTGCACCGCACACACCAATGGAGAAGATCACATCTCAAAAGGGAATGCAGCAGCAGACGCACATGCGAAATATGCTGCATACTTTGGTGAGATATGGAACCCCACAGACTCACAGAGAGGGAGAGGGAGGGGAATGGCTAGGGAGATGTTGATAAGAGAAGGGTACACCCATCTTCCAGCCACACAGATTATGGAGCTACAAGCGGCTGCACCAATGGCCGAAAAAGAAATATGGGTAAAAAGAGGATGTACAATGTCACCAACCGACGCATTATGGCGCCAGAGTGGCACTGGGAAAGTTGTAATACCGTTGGCACTTTTAAACACCGCCCTGAGCCAATTACATCACCCAGCCCATACAGGCAAGGAAATAATTGCAGCACGAATTAGAGAAGATTGGTTCTGTCCTGAATTAAATTCTCATGTGTCAAATTTTATCAGCAATTGTCTTACATGTCAGCAGTTTACGGCCGGTCATACCCTAAAGGTGATAAGAGGTACCATACCCCGGCCAGAGGGACCTTTTCGGCACCTTCACATTGACTATGTTGATATGATCAACATATGTCAAGGTAATAGGTATATGATTGTAGTAGTGTGTCCATTCTCTAGATGGATTGAAGCAGGGCCCTGTTCACACCCAGATGCATTTAGAGCAGCCAAATTCCTAGTAAGGGAGGTCTTCCCCAGGTGGGGAGTGTGCGAGGTGTTAAGGTCAGACAACGGCCCACATTTCGCAAACGAAATGTTCCAACATATTACATCCTTGCTGAGCATAAAACATAAATTGGCATGTGCATACCACCCACAGGCTAACGGTGTATGTGAACGCCTGAATGGCCTACTGAAGGAGGCAATTGCAAAAATACAACAAACAACAAAGAAAAGCTGGTTGTATTGCCTTCCACTAGCCCTATTTGAATTGAGGAATAGGCCAGGGTCCGACCACCACCTCACCCCTCACGAGGTGGTTACTGGACGTCAAATGTGCCTTCCCCTAACGCCAACATCAAGGGCATTCACTGACCACGAAAGTTCAGCAAGTGTGTTAGGTGATGAAATGTATCAATATGTGTCTTCTTTGATTACTAGTGTTGTGTTTGTGTCTCAACAGCTCGAGCGCACACGGGGTGGGTCTACCAGCAATCAAGAAGAAGGCGCCAGTACCGAATTGGAAAAGGAGAACTTGTGCAAACTTGCCAAAGGTGACCACGTGCTACTTCGCAATTTCAATAGAAAGTGGAACGATAAGAGGTTCACTGGCCCCCATCTGGTAGAGGACGTATCAACAAGAGCAGTAAAACTAAAAGACAAGCGTGCCTGGAACCACTTACATGATGTAAAGATCTACAAACTGCAGACCCGCCCCAGCGCCAACGACAGGTCCAGTGGAAGAGCAGCAACAACATCCCCGACAGAGGAAGGAAGTTCTACCACAGACAACGACCCAATTGTTCCCTTACCGTGTCACTACCCAACTTCCCCGGAGACAATAACTGACGAAGAAAGGGGTGATCCCCATACTACCCACCCCATGGTCACACGCTCAAGGAGTAAAAATACTTCCGCCACCTGAGCCCAAACCCCCCGCCCATTGACCCCCAAGTATAGTTATAACTGACCTGAAAGACATTGCCTCACAAATACACCTGTAAACACGTGAATGTTCTCTTTTTCTCTCGCACATACAGGAACTGCGTATTGTATTGTTAAGAAAATAGCTTACTAACAAGTTCACTGCCCAGATGTAGATGGTACTCCCAGACGATAACTACCCAGAAGAATTGTCACACCAATTTGTATACGAAATAAAAAGGCCAACGTACCTAAAAAGGAGAAGGGTGCGTGTCTACTACACAGCATTCCTCTTGGCCATAGAATATTCCATGCCCCACCTCCGCCCATACTTGCCGATCCTAAGAGACAGATCACTTAGAGTAGCGTGGGAACAGCTCTTCGCCTGGGCACTGAATGACTATTTGATAGGGAGAGCTTAAAGGAAACAAAACACTAACATTTAATAACAAGCATTTTGAGAATTTTCAGGCGGGCAACTTTAACGTCGCAAGAATACGCTGCCAGGACTGCAGCAAGGTAAGAGCAAAATGCCGGTGAGACTAGCATATGTAATAAAGGTAATAGGGATTTTGATGATCACCGGGTTCTTGGCTGCTTCTGTATGGCAGTACAGCTATGCTATTAATTTTATTGCTGCACCTAAACCTAATATACCCCCGTCCCCTGCTGCAACAGGTGTTACGTCAGGTGATAGTAGTAACTTTGCACCCAAGCAAAATAGAGTTAAACGCAGCACATACTCAGACAATAAAGGTATTGATAATTTTATACAAGATTCAGCACACGTCACAAACAACATATGGTACCAACACATGACCCGCATTGGTAAACAGACAACTGAGGACAGCTGCTACGTTTGCTCATTAATACCATACGCCATGAGTGCTTCACGAACATTTGTTGCCACAGAAATTGATGAAAAGATAGCACAATGCATAATATACTTGGCACTGTTCCAAACGAAAGGAAGATTTCAAGGGACGGTAGTGCACATGACATGGAAAACACGAGACTCATATCCATATGAAAACAACTTCCTCAAGACCTATTTGAGTTACCACAAGACCAGTTTACATGCAGAAGCATTCAGATACATAACAAGTGGCCCTGCAAAAGGAGAAACAAAGAAAGTAACACTGCAGTATCTACCATGTGATTGGTACGCCACCGAAGTTCCGGGTAAACAAGGATGTTGGGAGAGGCCGCTGGTGACGATAACAGGAAAGGTGTATCTGGACAACAGCTGGGAGATAGGAGTGATTGGCAGCAACATGGTAACAAAAGAAACTATCTCAACTATCGAGGCCCACAATCACCGATGTTGGACGACGTGGATCAAGTATGTACCAATGCTCACGTGGGTAGAAACAGATGAAGACCCAATAACAATACTACCGCTGACTGCGCCCAAGGTATGCTACCAGCATAAAGGAGAGGTGGACGTAGGATATAACACCAATTGTGCAAGTGTGACGGAGTTACCTGAGGGGGGAGCAGGAACAGCAGTAATAATGGACCATTATTGGGCCTGTGGAGAAAAGGCATACCATACACTGCCCCCCCTGTGGAATGGTGTGTGCACAATGGTGCACGTCAATGTACCATCACTAGTGGTACCTAAGAAGCATGTTAATGTGGCGAACTTTCCCAAAATGGATGAAGGGGACAAGAGAAAAAAGAGATCTGCACCACTTCAGGAGGAGCAAGGGAACAGGACCAACAACAATGATACTGTCCTAAATAGAAGGAAAAGACAAGGAGAGCCACTGACAGGAAATTACCTGTGGGGAAGGTCGGAAACGGAACTAACCTCCATACCGCCAGAACACAGACTATTCAGCAGAGCAGCAATGTTCTTCTCCTCAATAATACACCCGGGACTGCAGGCTTACGCAAACGCGAAATGGCTCCAAATAACTAGATGGGAACTAATGATGACCATCAATTCTACAGTAAATGGGTTTAACGCAATAAAAGAGGAGCTGCAAGCTATAAGAATGGTAGCACTCCAGAACAGATATGTATTGGACCTCCTCACAGCAATGGAAGGAGGAGTTTGTGCAAAGATAGGACAATCATGCTGCACGTTCATACCTGCCAACGATGCTGATAATGGTACACTGACTGAAGCAGTCTCACAATTGGCCCAGATGCACTCCAAAATGATGGATGAAAGTAACGGTGTAAACAAGGATAAGAGCTGGTTCTCAATATTATGGTCATGGATGCCATCCTGGCTGTCAGATGGACTGAAAATAATAGTGGGTTGTACTATTTTGGCTGGAGCTACGCTGATCATAATTAGATTTTGGAAGGCCCGGAAGGCACGCACCACTGACGAGTTGCTCGAAATGGTGGGAATGCACCCCCTGATGCCAGCAGATGACGGCCAACATGCAGGTGTGATAATACAGGAGAGGGAGAAGCTGCGCACACAAATCATCACCAACCATCTAGACCCACCATCAGTGAAGATCGAGAACCCAAGAAACCCCAGGAGTTACATAGGGAAATGGGTATACTGTACTCCTGGAGGAACCTGTGAATATATGTATTGGTCATTTGAAGATCATGTGAACCATTATGGACATCTGGGAGGAATAACTAAGATATGGCGAGTAAGAGGAGACAACAAGAAGGATATGTTTGTGGTCGACAAGTCGACCAGAGGGGGGACTGAAGTGGGAGAATGGAAGACCAGGCTCCCGTCCTTCACCTCTCGCGCTTGGCCTAGAGGGTCACGACCCAGACACCCGCCACGAGAAGAGTTTGTCCATTTACCAGATGACCAAATACCCTGGTATAGGAACATACGGATGTGTCCATCTGCCTGCCCAACAGCCCGCACTGGCCATGCCGACACCTGCGGCACGGACCAACTAGACTAAAATCTACACGTCGTTAGAGATGCCATGCCGACCTAGACAACGGGAAGCACAGCTGTACAAATATACACATTGGACATTCCCACACCGATCTACACAAAGAATATACTCAGTGCTATGACGTAGGCGACAGGCATATTCACGGACGTGCATCTTTATTATTTTTACATAGGCTTTCAGAATGCAGAAACGCAAGACGCGTCATGACCTCATCTACAAAGCTTGCTCACGCTTCTCTTGAAACCAGTTAAGAACTATAATGAAGACACGATACTGGTCATGGAACTATATGCTACTATAACTTAAAGCACCCATGCACCAACCGGACCACTTATGCACCAGGCCCAAGTAGGCCTCAAACAAGAGCTCCCGTGGACATTAACAAAGCAAGAGTCTGGTTGCTGATCCTGCAGAAGGGGCCCAGTGAAACAACCAGCCAAGGTCGCGATGTTGCAAACCCACATTCCAAGAACAAAGCATCAAAGGCACGATGTTGCAACCTCGCACTCCGCGCACCAACGTTAAGGTCACACCTGCAAATTAAACCAGACACACAGTGGAAAAGCAATATTAATTGTGCAGAATTCTGCCTCAAACACGGTCCCTCCCCACGTGACCAAGCCGAACCTGACGAGATGCCAAACCCAGGAGAGAAAAGGCGTCTGGGTCCCTCGCTACGAGACACAGGCAGATACACTTGAAAGGCTCAATGGACATCTGCTACAGTGGGAGCGGTCAGCCTTCCAACTATGAATAAATCCTCACATTGTCTGCACGTACCCATATTGAAACATTGTTGCAATCGCAGGTACACCGAGAGCTGGGAACAACGGTGGTCCCAGGCTGGGAAGCTCACGGGTGCACCAATCAGAACATGGGGCTCTTATCTCAGACGTCAGTAATATTAACCAATCCTCAGGAGTCTTCATGTAACAATTTTCATGTATCTAATTGTAGGGACAACCCAGATATATCACCTGACTACCCTTTGTCCACTAACATTGTCCTCTATATGTGTGCTATACTAACCCTACCACTCGAGCAACCAATTAAGAGTGGCGATAGGTTTTTTGTTAACTTTCTGAAGTGACGCAAATAGTGCGTCATAATGCAGTAAAAAGGGCCTGCGAGCCCCACGATTGTGTGTGTGTCAGGACGGACGCGTACGCTCCTTGACCCATCCCTGCAGTTTTTGTCTAATAAACAGCAGAGTCACCTTGCTCCTTGTGTGTGTCTCATACTCTGTCTCAACTGGGATATACGGGAGGAGTTGGGGCCTCCCTGCCTGGAGGTACGCGGACGGCGCGGCCGACCCCGGCAGAATTTCCCCCCGACATTCCGATGTTGATCTGCTCCTTTCTTGTATTGTTCTTTAGCCCTTTGAAGGTGAGAAACAGCTTCCTTAAAGGCTTGGGTGATTGTAGAATGCAGGTAGTCTACTGCTGGTGTTTCAAGATCTTGGAGGGGATCCAACTCCGAGGTTCGAGGGTGACTGCCGTACAAAAGAAAAAACGGTGTTTTCCCAGTTCCCGAATGGACAGAGTTATTGTAGGCATATTCGGCTATCCAAAGGATGTCTTTCCAAGTTTTTTCAGTTTGTTGCAGCATGCAGCGTAAATACTGTTCCAGAGTTTGATTGGTCCTCTCGGTTTGTCCGTCGGTCTGAGGGTGGTGACTGGTCGATAGTCTCACATCAATTTGAGCCGACCGACAGCAACTTCGCCAAAAATGAGAAATAAATTGACTACCTCGATCCGAAATTAGAACCGAAGGAAAACCGTGTAGTCGGACGATGTTTTCGAGGAATTCTCGGGCCAGAGTTGCTGCTGTTGGCAAGCCTTTGAGCGGAATGAAATGCGCCATCTTGGAGAATAAGTCCACGATTACTAGAATCGTATTGTATCCGGAGCATGGAGGTAGATCGTGATGAAGTCCATAGAAAGCGTATGCCAAGGGCGAGGTGGGATGTCAATAGGGCGTAAGAGGCCTGCTGGTCTTTCCTTTTGACTCTTGTTTTGGGCGCATACTCCACAAGACATTATAAAGTCTCTGGTATCTTTTTTCCAAGACGGCCACCAGAAGTAGCGCTTGATCTTTTCTGAGGTCTTGGCCATACCGGGATGACCTTCCATTAAAGAATCGTGATAACAGGAGATTACTTTTTTCTGTAAATCTGTGCTGGGTAGGTATAATCGTTCTTGGAAATACAATAAGTTGTCCTTTACTGCAAAGTCCTTTCCCTGCAGATGCCAATTCTGTATGTCTGCTGGAGTTACAAGTTGCCTGGCTTTATCCTTAACTTCCTCTATGGATTCTGTGGCGATTACACCCAGAATTCTTTGTTCGGGAATGATTGGTACAGGTTTAGGGTTGATCAAGTGTTCTTCCACTCCCATCCGAGAAAGGGCATCAGCTTTACCGTTCTTTGTACCAGGTCGATAAGTAATTATGAAGTCAAACTCGGCAAAGAATAATGCCCAACGGAGTTGTCTAGAGGATTGGGCTTTTGCGGTTTTCAAATATTGCAGGTTTCGGTGATCTGTAATCACAGTAACGGTGTGTCGGGCCCCCAGCAGATAATGCCGCCAAGCCTTAAAGGCAGACTTGATAGCCAGAAGTTCCTTGTCAGTAATTGTGTAATTGATTTCAGGAGGCGAGAATTTGCGGGACCAAAATGCCACGGGATGCAACTGATTGGTTACCGGGTCCTTTTGTGATAGAACTGCCCCCATGGCAAGGCTTGAAGCATCAGTTTCCACGATGTAGGGGAGTTCGGGGCGAGGGTGTTTTAAGATTGGTGCAGAGATAAATTTAGTCTTCAAATCCTGGAAAGCTTGTTCCGCCTCGGTAGACCATTCAAAACGTTTGTTTTTCTTTAACAAGGCAGTGATGGGCTGGACTATTCGAGAGAATTCGGGGATAAACCTGCGGTAAAAGTTAGCGAAGCCTAACATGCTTTGCACACCTTTTACGGAGGATGGTGATGGCCATTTGAGAACTGCATTGACCTTCTTTGAATCCATACGTACTCCGCCAGGTGATAATATGAATCCCAAGAATTCAACTTCAGTCACGTTGAAAACACATTTTTCCAACTTAGCGAAAAGTTTGTGTTGACGCAATCTTTCGAGGACCATTTTCACGTGTTTCCGATGTTCAGATTCCGATGAAGAGTAAACGAGGATGTCGTCAATGTAAACAACAACACACACATCTATGAGCTCTCTGAGGACATCGTTCATAAAATATTGAAAGGCGGTCGGGGCATTGCAATGTCCGAAGGGCATGACCTGATATTCAAATAGCCCATACTTGGTGCGGAAGGCAGTCTTCCATTCATCGCCCTCTTTTACTCGTACCAAGTGGTAAGCTCCTCTAAGATCCAGCTTTGTATATATGCATGCTTTTCTGACTTGGTCCAGGAGTTCAGGGATCAAAGGTAACGGATATCTATTCTTAACGGTGATCTGGTTCAGGGAGCGATAATCGATACAAGTTCTAAGGTCTCCTTCCTTTTTTGGAACGAAGAACAAAGCTGAAGAAGCAGGGGACTTGGAAGGACGAATAAACCCATTCGCCAGGTATTGATCCAGGTATTGTCGAAGGTGAAGGTTCTCAGGCTCGGTGAGAGCATAAATTCTACTACAAGGAGGAGTAGATCCAGGTATCAGGTCTATCTGGCAGTCATAAGACCTATGAGGAGGTAAAGTGTTAGCCTGATCCTTCCGGAACACATCTTGGTATTCAAGGTATTCGGGAGGTAACTGGGGAGTCTCTGAAGAAATTGCTGCCAGTGCAACACCAGGTGGAAGGTAACAAGTAGAGACACATTCTGGAAACTGGACCGTTCTTGCTCGCCAATCGATCAGAGGATTGTGTTTCTCTAACCAAGGTATTCCTAGAATAATCTGAAACTGAGGAGCCTTGATCACATCGAACACGATCTTCTCATGGTGTCCATCTTGACTTACTAACGTCACCTCTTGAGTGGTATGCGTTACTGGCCCGGAGGCTATCTCCGTACCATCCACTGTAGTAATGACGTCCTTTACAGCCTTGGGACAAAGAGTTAGATTCATCCTCAAAACCATTTCATGATCCACATAATTGCCGATGGCACCGCTGTCGACGTAAGCTTCAATTGCATGTAATCGATCCGGATTATCAGGGCTAATGAGGACCATAGGTATCACAAAATGCGAGGTCACGGAACTGGTTTTCACGCTCGGCAAGAGGACCTCTATTCTTGTCGGGCGAGGTCGTTTCCCTGCTCAGAGTTTGTAACTTTGGTAACTGCAGCTCCTACTGCCTTCTTGGCAGGTTTCACCGGACAGTCTCGAAGAAAGTGCCCTGAGTTTCCGCAATATAGGCATAATTGCAACTGTTTTCTCCTTTGAAATAATTAGTTCCCTTCTTAGAGCATTAATTTCCTGACGAGCTGCATGCACTTCTGCCCTTAGTTCCCCAAGTAACCGGGCTAGGTGGTCAGTATCCGAGGTTTCCATAGCGCCTGGGCGAGAGTTTTGCGGTAGGCTTTGCGTTCTGTAACGCTCACCTGAATCTCGCAGAGGCGCCGGTCTTGACTGGGCGACTACCGTATCTTCAAAGGTGATGTGTAGCACCCGGTTGGCTCTTTGGGCTGGACCTCTGTGCACTGTATGCCTGACTTCAAGAGTAAGATGTCTGCAGACAGAAAATATGGGATTAATGCACTGGGGTTATTGGGGTGTCCCTATCTCTTCCCTTTTTTGCTCTCCTGTAGACCCCCAAAGGTTAACGCTCTCACCTTAGGTAAGTGAATGCCGAGCTCTCCATCTGCCTCGGGGCAGGGTGGTGTAACCAGTTTCTTCACTGGATCGGTAGCGCAGGCCTCTTGACTTCAGAGGACTGCTGTCCGTCGTTTACTGCACGAACGGTAAGTTTCGAGTAATTCTATTGTCTTTAAAGTCTTTAGCAATGATGTCTCTTGTTTTGCAGGTTCCGGCGATGGCGGATGACGGGCTGAAGTGAGTTGAAGATGGAGTCCGTATGATGAATAGAAGCGCCTGGAAGCACGTAAGTAAGCGCTTGTTGCCTGCTTCACGATGCGCTCTAACTGTCTTTTATTTTGCAGGTACGAGTTCGGAGCGGCTGCAGGGTGCCGGAATACCCACTGGGGTTGATGTGGAAAGGAGTAATGGCACGTGAGTATTAAAGTTCCCCAATGTCTTTAAACGCACCTTGTTTTGTCTTTCAGATGCAGGATGCAGCGCCGAAGGCCTCCGGAGCGTGCGAAGAGTCGGTAAGCTTTTGTCTTTCAGATGCCGGAATGCAGTGTGAAGACCTCCGGAGCGCACGAAGAGTAGGTAAGCCTTTGTCTTTCAGATGCCGGAATGCTAACCTGTTCTTTCTTGTCTTTATAGGTGTTGCTGAAGACTGGATTCAGGATGGTAAGCCTTTTTCCTTAGGCCCAGGATCCGATGCAGAAGACACGATGAGCGTTCTGCTGCAGAGGATGCAGAATAACGCAAAGCAAGATTCATCCACCGGGTGTGGTTTAAATAGCCTCCTGTAGTGCTTAGGTGTCTCCTTCCACAGCCACGCCTAGGTAAGAAAAGAGTTCCTCCTTTCCAGAAGAGTTCCAGTGTTCTGAATCTAGGGAGTGGCTCCTGCCCCACCCAACAGGAAAAGTAGTTCCAAACAGAAGAGGATCAGAGGCTCAGCTGGCAGGCAAGTAAGCAGCATGGTCTGCTGCAGGTAAGTCCACCCAAGCATTATGAGCCCGGCGCTTCCAGCGCTGGGACTGGGCACATTTATGAGCCTGGTGCCACTGGCGCCAGGACTGGGTCCAAAAGGTCCCAATTGGGACTGGTTGGCCCTCGGAACCTAGGTTATGGATCTGCTTCCAAGGGAGTTGGGAAAACCCTGACCTTTTGGAAGCAGAGATCATGACAACATTGGATGGCTCTATGATTTTTAATGATAGACACCTCTTAAACAGAAGATATATTTCTCCTGGCTTCCAATGCCGACCCCACTCTCCCATATCCAATTATTTCCCCCCCGACCTCCACTCTCGATCCCTCAAGATCTCTTTCGCCGACAACCTTAGACTCCATAAATGTATCTACCATAGCCATAATGGCAATGAACATCCAAATAAAAGTTCACTACCACTTCACCCATCCAACAGCCATGATTCTGCTCTTTACCCTACAACTCATCAAACATGTCTTGCCTAGTTAAACTCCATGGCATCCCCCTCGACTACCTCCACCTACAGACACCAAGCTGGATTGCATCCTCTTCAAATTACTAATCCTTGTGTTTAAATTGATCTATGATCTGGCCCACCAATGACTCACTGACTCCTATTCCTTTATTCTCTCTCTCTCTCTATCTCTCTCTCTCTCTCTCTCTTTCTCTCTCTTTCACTCGCTGAGATACCTTCCTATTCACAACCTTTCTGTATCACTCTCTGCCTGTGCCTCCTCACATGTCCACTCTTGTTGACTACTTGCCACTGCCACTAGAATGCATTCCCTCTAGCCATCAATGCCAGCCCATTAGTGGAAAGCTTCAAAACCTTACACAAGCATTATCTGGTAGCTAGTGACAAAGCTTCTCCTACCCTCTTCCCATGTCTTCCAAACTGACTCCCATAGCATAACACCATGACATTATGTCTCCCAGGAATGTAAATATATAAATATACATATATGCATGCAGACGAGAAGTGGAACAAAGTGTTTTCTGTGGTGGATTATTGAGATGAAGTCTGTTTTCCATTTCCATGTGGTGAGGAGGAGCTTGTGCCTCAGATTGCCTGCGTCCCTATATTTACTTCAGTCCGGCGCAGAGTGCGGCGCAGACGAGAGTTGGAACAAAGTGGCTTCTGTGGTTGCTGAAGGTGCTAAAAAAGACAAACAATAGATGGACTAAACAATGAGCATTATGAATTCCATCTGTGAACTAAACCGCACCAACGAGAACGATCGTGGGAACATTAATCCTTTCCTCAAACACACGATGATGGCTATAATAACAGATCACTGCCCATTCAAAAATAATGAAGCATCCACTCATTCTGGGGTAGTCGCTAATCAACCATCAACCCCCTCCTGTGACAACTCCTTGATGGCTGTGTGCATGAACCTACAAGCAAAGTGAAATATACAAACCATTACAAACTCTGAGCCGGAACAAAGTTGTCAGACCCCATGTCAGCATGTCGTACCATCCACCCACTTCACCAAATCACCCAATTTAACAGCGATTGCCATGAATGCTTATGCATCATCTCCACAACCTCAAGAGAGTATTTTTTCCTCTGATTCTTCCTGTATGGAAGACCCTTGCATGAAAATTGAATTTTTGACTGCATTGCATGCTTTATTCCTGCTATGTAATAATATGTACAAAGATTAGCAGTTTTAAAAATCTGAGCTTGCAAAGGTATTAGCTATGGTCACTCTCACACTGGCTCCCACTGAGTACAAAGCTGTTAGTGGTAGGGTGTTTAATTGCTCGATTATAACCATTCAGGATTTGCAAACTAACCCCCAGAACCGGACCAAGAACACGTGCTGGTGGTACGTGTTGAAACCAGTCTGACGATCACAAACACGTTTGCAACAACCTTTTTCTTGACTATATTGTGAAGCCGCACACTATTTAAATGCATAAGCGCTGAGGAAGCCAATAGAACTGGCTTCAACACATGAAGTGGCGGTGGGGAGCCTTGGTACATGACTTTCTAAAATACTAGTGCCAATCCACCACGTTTAATTGGTCGTCTAACTGGAAATGCCAGCCATCTATCGTAACTATCCTTTACACTCTCTAGTGACTGCACTGCCTGTGCTAGTCTATTAACTGCCACTCACATTTGCAAAAAAAAAGACAAACAAGAGATGGACTAAACAATGAGCATTATGAATTCCATTTGTGAACTAAACCGCACCAACAAGAACAATAGAGGGAAGATTAATCCTTTCCTCAAACACACAATGAAGGCTATAATAAAAGATCACTGCCCATTCAAAAATAATGAAGCATCCACTCATTCTGGGGTAGTCGCTAATCAACCATCGTCCCCCTCCTGTGACAACTCCTTGATGGCCGTGTGCATGAACCTACAAGCAAAGTGAAATATACAAACCATTACAAACTCTGAGCCGGAACAAAGTTGTCAGACCCCATGTCAGCATGTCATACCATCCACCGACTTCACCAAATCACCCAATTTAACCGCGTTTGCCATGAATGCTTATGCATCATTGCCACAACCTCAAGAGAGTCTTTTTTCCTCTCATTCTTCCTGTATGGAAGATCCTTGCATGAAAATTTAATTTTTGACTGCATTGAATGCTTTATTCCTTCTATGTAATATTATATACAAAGATTAGCAGTTTTAAAAATCTGAGCTTTAGTCACTCCCACACTGGCTCCCACTGAGTACAAAGCTGTTAGTGATAAGGTGTTTAATTGCTCGATTATAACCATTCAGGATTTGCAAACTAACCCCCAGAACTGGACCAAGAATAGGCTGCAAGTACCAAAGCTGGATAATGGAATAAATTCAGCTAAGATCAATGGGGAACACAAGCAAAAGAAAAAACGTATCCTTTCAAATCTAGATTCTGGTAATAACCATAATATAAACGCCTTGATTGCTTCATAAGCGCTACCGCTAGGATTCCCTAAAGATATGGAATGTCAGGAAACCTTGAGAATATTTGAAATAGTGCAAAGCAATAAACAAAGCAATACATCTCAGGGATATATCCTGGGGCTTAAGTTAGTGTCACACAAAGATCCCTCTATCAGAACCTTGGGGGCACAGGAGTCAGTCAGAGAAAACTTTTTTACATTCCTTCAAAACACATGATATAACCAAAGTAAGGAGAGCAGCTCAAGCAGCTCTGTAATAGGTGGTAAGGAGGCGTGTTTGGCCAAGTACTCTTCTGTTCTTCCAGAGATGAGAGAAGAATTCCAACAGTTGGGGGTCAAATGTAAAGAACCGAATACCCTTACTGAAATTGAATACTCTACTAACATCACAGTAGATTTGGACTCCATTTTCACCAACACAAACTCAAATAAGATGAAAATCGTGGATCTGTACGCTACCTCTGCTAGCCCCTTCTTGAATCACACCAATGTTCTTGAACTAATACATAGACTCCCTATATTAAGAAAGATTACCTCCCAGGAGCTCAACTTAGTTGAGGTTCCACACACCATTTGTGGCCCGAACTCGGCAGTCCTCCATTTTGTTTCGCCCGTTATAACAGAACTTATCATGACTCAAGCGCCAGCTTCCTAAGTCTCGGATAAGAATTTGCTAAAATGATAAAATCGAAAATGATAGAAAAAAAGCTATAATTACCAGGGGCTCGGATGAACAACTATCTGAACATGTTATTAAAGATATAATGCTAAGGTCTGCTTAGCATTACAGAATAAAGGAAACCTCTAATGAGATGACCATCTATTAGAAGAATATAAGATGTAATTCTACAATAGGGAGGCCAGATAAGACTGGGAATGACCTGGCGACCTGGCTGACCAGCTAGAGCTCTGCAGGGGGATTTCAGGGGTCAAAGGCAAGTTGATTCTGTCACCAGGTCACAAATAGGTGCCACCAATGAACTCTCGACTGCCCACTGGAGAAAAGATACCCCAGATGCAGATTTGATCACTGGATAGAAAGAGGACAGTTTATTGAAGACCCTGTGAGTTTCCCTCTAACAGACTCAGATTATGCTGGTAAAGAGGATCTCTGGGTCTTGATGATGTTTTCCAAGATGTTCCAGATCCACAACGGTTTGTTGGTATGGAGAGCCCTATCTGGATGCAACCAGTTTGTGGTACCTACCCCATTCTGAAGCCGGATGTTGAACCACACCCATGACACGGTCACTGCTGTTCATTTGGGTTTCATACATATGAAATCTTGCGCAAGGTTTCCTAGTGGCCACACATGAGCCAGGACCTTAACATTTATCTAAAGGGATGTCTTGTGTGTGCTCAATTGCAACTCAGTTCACTCACACACAGAGCTCCCCTACAAAAAAAGGGGAATGACACTGCCTTGGTCAGATTTCCAAGTCGATTTCTCTAGCCAGTGATTCGCTCCACTAGAGGAAACAAGTACATGTTGACTGTAAAATGCTTGGTGACAAAGTGGGTAGAATGTCTTCCAGTCCTGAATTGTAAGGCATAGACAGCTGCCACACTAATGATCAATCATCCTTCTCTCGTTTTGGCCTCCCACAAACGATTAAGTCAGTTCAAGGAAGCCATTTTACAAGTGAGGTGATGGCGAAGATGTGGGAGATCCTAGGGGAAAAGGACATCTCCACGTTGCCTACTACTCAGCCTTGAGAAGGGGGTAGAGAGATACAACAAGACAATTGTGTGCATTTTAAAGAAGTTTGTGGCAGACTCTGAACCCATTTGGAACATTCAATTTCTGCATGTCCTGATGGCATTTAGATCGACATTATCTTCTGTAACAAAAATATCTCCATTTCAGCTTATGACCAGATGAAAAATTGTGCTACCTCAGAATTTGCTCTACAGAACTCAGGAGCAGACACTGATAAATGCGTCCACCACTCATGAGTAAACTGAAATTTTAAGTAAGCACCTCCAGCATGCTTTTGCTCAGCACAATTTAGAAACATCCGCTTAAGGGATGAAAACATATTATAATCTCATGACCACAAAGAAAGAGTAAGAGGTAGGTGACTGTACGAGAGATACTGTAGATGTAGGGATACTGTATATGAGGGGCAGTAAGTGAGCCATAACATTATATTCAGAGGAGGCAAAATATAGGCATCAAATAGCAGGCCTACATTACAAATGGGAATACACATTCTTATAGCACATTTTAAAATGATCCACTTCAGGGTGAATACGGTTATCTGTCTAGTTTGCACTATGTACATATTAACCCAAACTAACCAATTAACACCCTTCCCATTAATTGATAATTTATCTCTAACAAAGCAGTGCAAACCAGGTTCAGATGATATGTCAAAAGTAAGGTTTTTTTTACAGTGGAGTTGAAAGGTACAGGCACAAGTTTGCTGGCTGTGATTTCATTGCACAAACTGCAAAGGAAATATGCACTCTGGAGAAAGCGCTATTGTACCTAGAGGAAATGATTGTTACAAATCTATTCATAAAGCTATGCTTCCAGAGAAACCAAATCGGGTGATAATGCACGTCTTGTTAGAGGCAGGTTTTTAATGAGATTGACAGGGATAGCATATACATTCAAGAGACAGAAGGGTGTGGGGAATTCAGCTGATAGATGAACAAGTGACTGGCCAGAATCATGCAGTGCAGGGAGGCAAGATTTTCCAGGCAGCAGACGGAGAAGACGAGCTGTAGTCAGAGGAAGGTTGTGTCCTTTTATCTGAATTGCCTGGGTACGGGAGTTGTGATACTACTGCAGACTGGCAGGACAACAGAGAAGGGTTGCCCGTGATAACAGTGCAGAAATCTCACTTATACTTAATGTCAGTATATCAGTTAAGGGAAGTGCACTTGTGCGAATGTATTCTGAGAACGATAGTGAGGTTTTTATTTTTTTTAGGTAAAATAATTCAGCACCTTTCAAATGCTATGCAGAGAAATTACATTTTTTTGTACTAAGCATGGTTCCTGCCAAATAATTCACAACCAAGGTCGAAGTGAGTGTTAGGCAGAATTATATGCAGTACCCTTTGGGAACACCACACACAATTAGGACTACAAGTGACAGTACAAATTCACCTATGGTACAAGCCTGTGCTACACAGTAAAGCGGTAGCGATGGCTGAGCAGCCAGACTTATCTCAAGAGTAAAGTGAGCAGTATCAATAGTTACACAAAGGACAGCAAGTACTATGATTCAAACAAACACTGACTCAAGGTTTCTGAGTAAAAGAATATACATTTATTTACACATCAGTTATTAAATATTTCACTATTATCAAGCAGTTGAAAAATCACGATTCTAATACACTACACTGCACCCAATAGATTCTGGACAGGTTAGGCTCAAAATGAAGTGTGAGCAAAATGGCACTCCAGCAATTTAAAAGGGGGGGAAAGACAAGGCTAGACAGAAATTGAGCAGCACCAACAAGTAAGTAAGCAGCGCAATCTAGAAAAAGGAACTACAGTGAGGAAATCAAATTAAATGGGCCTGGCCCAAAGTCAATGGACCAAAGTCTTTGCAGAGGATCACACAGTTCAGAGTAGTTTGCGCTTAAGTCTCTGCCAAGAATTCAGAACAAAATTTGTTGGACGAAAAGTTACTTTAAAGAATGGGGAAGGACAAGCCCTCGGATTGGTGAAAGATTTCACAAACTTTCACCACGGCAGGACGAAACGAACAACCCGGTTGGCACCATACCTTTAAAGCAGAAGAATGCTGTAGCTGAAGCAGACATTCCTGGCAGGTCCTGCAGGCTCACGGTTCCTGAAGCGACTGTCAGACGGACAAGAAGGAGGAAGACTGGAGGGTCCTGCACTGCCCAGGGAAGAAACCAGCAGCAGAGCAAAGCGATGAATAAAAGGTGCGCTCCTTAAAACGCAAGCAGGGTCCGTTCCTCCTGACTATCTCGTTCACTGTAGCTATATACAGCAAATTCGACCAGAGAAGGGAGGCCTGGCAAGAAGTTTGGTGAACTGGTTGTTCCCACCAGCTCAAGGGGAGAAGATTCCTTGCAGATCTTCCCTGTCATCGAAGTTTGAAGATTCTGACCCGCAGCAGGGCTTCACCGAGGGTTCAGTAATGGTAGAGGTCCTCTTCTGTCAGCTTCTCGTCAGCTCTCTCGATCCAGTGGTGACTCTGCCTTTCCAGAGACCTGTATTTTATGCAGTTTTCCCCCATTCACACAGCCTGGCTGTCAATCATACAGCAGGGTGGCTGTCACCTCAGCCAGTCATATCAGAATGCGACATGGGTCTCCGAGGAGACCCTGTGCAGGGAGTCCTAAACCCTTCCCTCACATCCTGTCCCCATCAGATATACAGGCACCTAAGGAGGGCTTCTGTGCAGAAGCCCGCAAAAGGAAGGCTAACAAAGGAACCAAACCTGGTTTGGCATGCAGAGTAAAACACGAGAAAGACTTTTACAAAAAAGAAATGGCTAATAAACCCAGCTAGAACCATATAAAAATGTATATGGTCCAGCGGGTTTAAGTTCGAGGCTACCAAGATAGCCTAAAATAATATCATGGCTATTTAAGATAACCGCGGTAGAAAAAATAGGGTGGTTATTACTGCCACCAGCCAAGTCTTAATGAAAAGGGAACGAAACAATGTTCCAAGAAACCCAGACAAAGCATTAACCCTTTCCAGAACTCTATGTAAGATAGTTTGTACTGGGTCTGTGAGTTTTAAAAGAGACTAATAAAGTCAATGGCAACTTTACATGCTCTGGGAGACAGTAGTCAGACCCAGAAAATGGAGTCAGAGTTGGGAAAACTAAAAGACAACCTTGTGTCACTGCACTGAAGGTGCTGTGTAACACACAGTAAAACGATGATGCCTATGGAGTAGGTGAGGCTCCACAGCCTATGAACATTAGAAAATGTTAAACACACACAGCAAAACACATGTAAGAGTGGGAAACAATGCTCCCACTTTTACCAGGTGAAAAAAATAAATCCAAGAAATCCAGCAAAGCTGCTGAGGGACTCAGTAGGGAAGGGAAATTAGCCATTCTGAAGAATTCTCCCTAACAGTGTGTGAAATTATTTTTTTGTCATTGAGCTGAGTTAATGTTCTTTCTTGCTGCTTATTTTTTACTGAATCACATTCCCATGGTTAATTATATCGCTATCCAGTGTGGGTGTTTATGATCAAAAGTTAATTTGCCAAGAGAAATACACCATTTAAAAGTTACAATTTGCCTTGATACCTTCTTAATTGTGCTCGGGTTGTGTCATTTGATTTACTGTGGGTTATGTAGATGGATAGAGCGTGAGTGCGGTATTCAGCTGTGCATGTTTTACGAACAAATCTGTCAAAGACAGTAGTCCAGCCTCGTAAATAAGTGGCTGTGTGACAGGTAGCCCTGTCAAAATATTTTAGTATGATAGGCCCGGTGATCTACATCTACAGTTCATCCTAAGTAGAACACAGGTAAAAGAGGGGAGGCTTGTCACACCATATAGGGCATTACCATAACAACGCTAAACCACAACTTTACCACGATAACAAAATACAGCCAAATTAGGTATAGCTCTCTGACAAAATCCCTAACATGACACGGTTTACTTGTCCATTTTTCCAGAGGTATCAACCCAAGGAGCGGAAATTCCTTCTGTCTTGGCGTGGAAGATTTGAAATTGTAGATAAAATATCACTTGTTTTCTACAAGATCCGCATCCCAAGAGGAGAACAGACAGAGAAGAAATGGGTCCACATCAATCAGTTGAAAATTGTTCATCCCAGACAAGTTTATCGACTGATTGAGGAGCCCAATGAATCTTGAGCAGAGGAACCATCTGAGGAGTGAAAGGAAAGGATTAAACCCTGGATGGTGAGTAATTTAATTAATCTTCTTTGGAAATGTTAAGAAAACAATGTGTGAAGTCTGCATTCTGAAATGTTATATCTCTTTCTATGTAATGTTCTTTTTGTCAAATGCTAGCTTCTATCTTCCGCGGAAATATATTGTGTAAAAAGTACTGAATCTCTCTTTTCTTCCTATTTCTAGGTAGCTAACCTCCTTCACTTCCAGCTGGGGGCACGAGGGGAGTCCAAGGAGGACCCCAGGGACCCCAGGAAGGAAAAGGAAAGGGGTTCCATTGCACATCCCACAACCAAAAAGATTGAAGTGAAGGCCAGAGTGCCCATTCCCTCAGGAAATGAAATGAGCCAGATGGGATTCAATTAAATAAAAATGATTTCTGAGGAAAACCCCACTCTCTCCTACTCTCTCCCCAGAATGATAATCAGGAAAGAGCTGGTGGGGGATCTGTGGGGTGAGTTTAATGACAGCCAGAATGATATAACTGAAAAGCCTTTCAGGATTGGGGCTCTGATTTGAAGAACATCATTCCAATGGGAAAAGACACACTGATATATGCATGCCAGCCCAAACATTAACACAGCGAAAGGGCATTTTGAGGCACAATATGTGTCTTGCTGGAAATTGACACAAGGAACAGTGTATTAAGGAAAGTGTGTGTCGTTCTGCAGCTGAAACAGGG